>NC_137838.1:4452500-5785000 GCF_948465745.1 Chenopodium album
TCTTTGCTACATTAGGCTTCTTCTCAACTTTCTCAGTAGACTTTTTCTTGGGCGACTTCTTCCTAACATCATCCATAAAGACTTTTTTTAGCGGCTTCTTCCCAACATCATCTAACACTTTTCCAAGGGCGGTTTCTTTCCAACATCATCATCGGTAGGCTTCTTCCTGGTGGCATGTTTATGTGGGAATTGTATTATATTATTAGGGAGTCATGCACTTTTTATGTATAACAAATATTACATGACCTAAATTACATATAAATAGCGTATGACTCCTTAATAATATGGTACAATTCCCACGTAAACATGCCACCTAGGAAAAAACCTACCGTTGACGATGTTGGGAAGAATCCGCCCTAAAGGAAGTCTATTGATGATATTAGAAAGGTGTTTGATGATGTTGGGAAGAAGCAGATCAAGAAAGAGTGTGTGGATGATGTTAAGAATAAGTCGCCTAAGAAGAAGTCTACTCATGAAGTTGAGAAAAAGCTTGATGTAGCCAAGAAGTCGGCTAAAGATGTTGCAATTGAGGTTGGATTGCTATTATACTAATTTTCTTTTTACTTTTGATTCAACTTATATTGGGACGCCACACCACAATTTTGCAAGATACAATTGATTAGAATTTTAGTTGTACGATTAACCAATTATAACATTTTTTTTTTAAGTAGAATTTAGTTGATTTTCGGGCTAGCGAAGTTGAGACATGGTATGAATGAACTTCCAAGAGTTTCGGGAATAAAATGAAGAAGATTCTCGATACAATAATTTTTTTTACCAATGTAGAAGATCAAATAAATAGTCTAAATGTCTCCATCGGTCAATGTTATTCACCCTTTTTAAACAATGATGATGGTAAATGCAAATTCCAACATCATAACTATAGTGTTGATCAATTCACCCAACCATTGAGACAATGATGTATATGCCAAGGGAAAGCACAAATGAAGAAGATGAAATTCTTAAATGTCTCTATATGATTTTTCAAAATCGGCTAGGGCATTAATTTAAATACGTAGTATAATTATATAAATCTTAAACCAAAAAAATAATGTATTATGCTTTGAGTATGTGACCCATACCTTTACTGGGTCTGGCACAAGTGCTCAAGATTATTCTACTTGGACTCTCCACTTCAAGTGTGTGACCCATACCTTCACCTGCACAAGTACTCGTGTCCAAGTAACTTAGCTTCTTTCTCCTTTTAATCTAGACTAGATTTATTCTTAACTGTGCTGACATTTTTCCAGCATGAGAAGGCATTGCATGCTCTAGCTAATGCTCTATTGGAGTACGAGACACTTAGTTCCGAAGACATAAAACGTATTCTTCTTCCATATCGAGAGGAAAGCCAGCTGGTGGAGCAGCAAGAACAACAAGAAGGAGAGCTTGTCTTGGTCTAAAAATCAAATTCCCCTATTCTGTGTTATTGAAGAATTATACTGTGGAGCTGCTGCCTGTTGAGGAACAAGCAGATCGGAGGGCTGACTGCTCGGGCCATCATTGTATATTGTACACTAACATACAACCTTGATACACTAAGGCAGCTACAACGATTCCTTTGCTAATGGTTGTCTTTGTTGTATTGTCCAATGGATTTGCCACGCCGATCATCTTTGCAGACTACTTTTACAGAGAACTTCTAGGCTCTCAGCGAAAATCGTGGGGCTTGCAAAAAAAAAAACTTAGTATCTAGGGGAAATTCTGTGTAACTTATTATTTTTTTCTATATCTTGGTAGATTGATTAGCAGAAATTGTCCATATAGCCGGGTCAGCAAATATTCTCATACATCCAGACATTCCCAATTATATACGACATATTCTTCGTATTTCAAATTTGATACTTTTATAGATTGAATAAGAAAGAGTCTATTTTGTTATATGAACTGATGTATTATTAATACGAGTATTATTATTTCAGTTTTTTTTTTTTCATTCTACCGTAATGGATAGAAGCGAGTACAGAGAACATTAAATATTGTACATTCTTCAACAAATATGAGTTTAGAGAAGCTAACCAAGCAGCGGATTGCTTTGTTAACGTAGGACAAATGATTATAATTTTGTCAAATCACTTCTCTTTCAAGTGTTTCAACGAATAGCGATTTAAAATTCCCCTTTGTTATTAAAGTACACAAAAATATCTCAAAAATAATGCTGAAATTACGTCAATTACTATTTTAAAAAAGGCTTGGGGACCAAACTATTAGGATAAGAAAGTCATTTGACATATCCACTAGTACGAAATTACATCCCTACCCTCTTATACGTATAACATTTAATTTTCTACCAATAATCGTACGCTAAAGGAAAAACATTGCGTAAACAATTCTAAATCATCATTTTTGATGTAATTAAGAAAATGAAATAAATGATTTCTTTAAATCTTTCCCCCAAAAAAGATCCTTTGGAAATTCAATTAAACAATTGAGCTATTCCAATTTCCAAATGTAGTTGAATGGGTAAAATTGTAAATAATTGCCTAAGCCTAAGATAGATATAGATAGGTAGATTTGTCTAGGAACAGAGTACTTAAACTTATAATAATAATTAAAAGTGGATGCCTCTCCATTATCTAAACATAACAACCTGCTCCTCTGCATCATTCACCTATAAAAATAATTAATTAAATAAATAAATATCAACCGTCGCTTTTATTTAGACGGCTAAGGCGCTAACTTAAACCGAGCTGACCCATATAAGGTTTCGACTCAATAGAGCTATTCTTCTTACCTTACTAAATAGTACATGGATTTAGTGATAATAAACCGAGTAATAATAATACCAAGTAATAATGGAAGAATATTAAAATAAGAAGAAAAAAACTGCAATCACAAGTAGGAAAAGACTAGTAGAACTAAATATGGGGGCCCGTAACACTTTATACTCTGTTAAAAGGGACACCCACCTCACAATGTGCTAGAACAGTTCCATCTAGAAGCTTCTCGGAAATTCTACAACTTTGACAATGAATTTCAATAACCTGTACACTTTCTTTAAGGGAAGAAGGGGTGAGGGGTGAAGGTGATGGGTGAGAACTTAGCTAATCGAAGGCGGCCACCGCTAACGCTAAGGTACCGAAAGCATGGTGAGACTAACTACAAGATGTTCTTAGGAGAGTTATCCTCAGATCACTAGCTAACAAAAGATTAAAAGAGAAAAAAAAATGACCATAAGTTTATGACAACAATGACAGTAATTCACAAATGACGATAAATTTATGGTGAACTGAGAAACACTACTTACAAGCCTCCCTATACCCTAATGTCATTAATTGACTACCTATCAGAACACCTCTATAATTCTCTCCACAGAAGCTATAATACGACGACAAAAGATCTACAATCACCCGTTTAATCACATGTTTATATACAACTATAAAGCATGGACGCACAGAATGAGACTGTAAAGACTTGAGAACGACACAGGTTTCCAATTCTTTTCCTCTTCCATGAACGTTTATAACACACTTCTAAAAGTTGTGATTCTTGGACTGCCTAAAGGCGGAAGTTCGTAAACAGGAACTACAGACAGCAGTCATATCTAGCAGATGGAAGAACCAGTCAACCCCAAGGCCTCTGCAATCCGAACACCTTGGTAGCTTCATTCATGGAGAGAAAATATATCCTCCCATCACATCAGGCTTCTAATCACATCCTATCAATAGGCTCAGTTCTGTCTTGTACAGCCAAACGTTCAGAGACATCAGCAAGAGACTTAAGATTGCACTTGATCAAAGCTTCAACAAAAAAGCATGTTTCATCCTTGGTGTTGCCTTCAGGTACATCAACCACAAATGACTCGATCACCATTGTCCCAGGCCTTCCCTCAATGATCTCCGGATGTAGAGACACCACAGAAGAGTAGTTCTGAACAAGAGAAACGTGACTTAGACAAGGTAAAACTCACTACATACAAAAGGATACATAAAAGTAAAGGCAACAGAAGAAGGTAGGATAAAGATTCCCAATAAACTCTTTTCTTTTCTGCAAGAATCTTATGAATTGGGGAAGTTGCCACCAAGTATTCAACCAAAGATTCCTAACATATGACTACACAGTAAATACCTAGTAAACCCTAATTCCAATGCTACTCACCAGGCAGTCTTAGTTTTTTGTCCTACACTGTATATGCCAAAAAGGCAGGCGTCCAAAATAAAATAAACTCAAACTATTTCATTTTAAGAACAATTTTATGAGCATATATCGCCAACCAAAAAAATAATCATACATCGAAGATACAATAACATGAAAAAAGAACCTTGATACAACCCCTGGGTAGAATACTAGAAGAGATAACACAAGGGAAGGTTATGGATGAGGACCTAATTATGTTAAATGTTCTCCAACAACCAAACATCCCTCTGAATTGAATTCAAAGGCCTTGCAGGTAACAAAATTACCAACAATAATAACATAATACAAAGGACTTGCAGGAAACAAATTGACCAAAAATAATAACAAATGCAGAGGCTCAGCAAGCGAACAAAATGACCTACAATTAAAACATAGTACAAAGGCCATTAAGGAAACAAAATTACCTTCAATAATAACAAATGCAGAGATCTTGCAGGTGAACAAAACGACCAACAATACTAAATAAAAAAAAATGCAAAGGACTTGCAGGTAAAAATGTCATGACCTACCATGATAACAACAATCAATATCTGTATTCAGCATCCTCTTCCCTTTTTCTCCACCGATAGTTAAAATGAACATATGCCATAGACCATAACAAGATGTTGGATACCATCAGTTAATCAAATATGCGATATAACCAACTCAGAGTATAGAACCAACCCCCCCCCCCCCCCACACACACACACACACGGGAAAAAAAAATGTAGTCCTGCACTGAAACTAAATCACTCCAAGACATTCATTCATCATCATATAGAACAGGATCGACTTTGAATATTTCAGAATAATTAACAAAGAATTAAATGATTAAAGGTGTTTCTGAAACCCAAACCGATACACCATTTCCCCAAATACGCACAGAGCTACACATACACATAATAATGCAAGGGATCATAAAGTGGAAGTGTCATACCTTTAGCCTATGATCTCCGCCAACAATCCTGATACTAAGAACATGCTCATTGTCATCCAGAACCTCCAACCTCTCAGTGCTCGTAGTCGCTGGCAGCCCTGATTTAACATCGACCTCCCTTACACTTCCAATCTCAAGATTTCCCTGCACCACGCATCTGCTGATAAATGGCTTATACTTCTGGGGTTGATCAAATCTCCTCACTAAAGACCAAACCTGACATGCAAACACTACATTAATAGAAGAACACACACAGATAATCATACACAACTTCTAACAGAATTCGACAAACACTAATCGCATCCATATGAGCAACATGATCAATCTTCGATATGACTTCAAATTCTAACTACATAATCCCAACTTCATAACCATTATCCATAATCAGAAGGGCAATAATTTCTACTCTTTCCTCCCATTTCAAAGGTATCAAAAATAGTTGAAACAATTGCTAACTAATCAGTCCAAAAGTAGAAACTTCTTTATAACACAGCCAGTTATTTATGAAATTCAACCACATTTCCTTTTAATCTGCGATATGATTTATTCCACAACTATGAACAAATAATATCCCAGATTTTAATATTCTTTTTTTTTTTTTTTTTTTTTTTACCAAAAATTGATCCCAGGATTATATGCTCAATTCCCAAGAAAATTAATGCTTCATTAATCAAACTACAAAATACGTATTACCAATTAAATAAACCCCATATTTACTAAATTCTACAACAACAAATGGATCAAACTAAATAAACACACCCAAAACATCAAATTCAAACACCCCCAAAATCAAGAATCAAAATCATGATATAATCTGGATCCATCAAACCAAATATAATCAAAGAAAAACCAAAACAAACAACCAAAAACAACAAAGAAAAATCATCAAAACAAAAATAAAAAAATAAAAATTACCAAGTGAACAGGAGCTTTAATGTGCTTGATTAAAACAGAGCTACATTGATTATCAGCAGGTTCATGCTTATGATGTATCTTAATGTACTCTTCTTCAACTCCACCATATCCGTTTCCGTTCATCATCCCCTTTAACTTTCTCTTGAAGAAGACGAAATTGAAATTCAACCCTAAAATCACCGATTAAAACTTCGCCGGAAAGTAATCTCCGGTGGTCGGAAAATCGGCGATTGAATCGATAAACAAACGAGTTGACTCAGTAGAAAATATTAACGCGCTTCTACCACCATAGCCAAACAATCTCAAGCTTTCTCTCTCTTCGCTATCAATTTTCTCTCTCCTCTTCTTCTTCTCTTATGAGTGTTTGTTTTTACTCCACTTTTTTTTTTCCTTTTTTTTTTTTTTTTTTTTTGATGTCTGCTTTTCTCGAAGTCTCAACCTCATCGCCTGGGATTAAAAAAAAAGTTAGGCAAATAAAGACAATGAATATTTTATTTTAAAAAATAAAAATAAATTAAATTGTTTTTTTGGACAGGAAAAGGATAAATTAATTTTGTTACTGAGGGGGTATTAATGTAATTTTAATTGGGAGAGTATAGAATTGACGAAATTACCCTTGTGTGCGCGTCTTTTTTGTGTTTTGTCTGTTTGTGGATTTGGTAAATCTGGTCAAGGCTATTGGTTGAGATTTGATGTTGCTTATTGTGGTAGGTTTGGCTTAACTTAACCATCTTTCATAGCCTCAAATTAGTCCTCTTTTGGAAATTTTCACTTAGGAAGTCCTTTACCTTCTAAAGTATCTTAGAATTTATTTCTTACTAGTTTGAATTAAATGGCGGGGTTGCGATTTTTACGGATCTGTGTCGTGTGAGTTTCAGAATCAGTTATTTTTCCAACGTTGTTTGTGACTGATTTGAGTTCTCAATCTAACAGCTGTTTTTTGCTAAATCTAAAAATTCCAACTCACTGGTTCCTTAAGGGTGATGTTAGTTAGTTTTCTAACACATTGTTGGTGTTTGACAGGTTGTGTTGTGTCTTGCGTGCTATAATTTTCTATGTCTCTGTGACATTGTCGGTTTATTACATACGTTTGCTGTCACAAAACACTTAAATAAGTTTTAAATGCTTATTCATGTGATATCAATAAGGTAGATAAAAAATGAATTTGACTTCTAATTTATTATTGTTAGCTTTACCATGATGTCTTCCGTGTGATCAGGCAACAAAATAAATTTAGTTGCATCCTTTATTGTGAATTAGGTAACTGTGAATTGAGTTACGGCTTTATTACATGATAAGAGCATATTGTTGTTGGTTCACGATTTTCATCAAGGTTTACTTACCGGCAAAGATTGTTATGTAATCCTTACGTATATTAACAAATAATAAATGATGCATTTCTCACATATAATTCAAAAAACAAAAGCGAAGGGAGTTGATAAAGCAAACAGATTTCTCCAGGGATATCATGAACAATACATATATTGTTCTTATGTGATGATTTTCGGGGATCATTCCATTTGTCATTTAAAAGGCTTAGAAAAGACAATGATCATTAACAGTATTTGTACCATATATGTTGTTATTGGTGATGTAGAATCCAAAGAAAGACAATTTGTGAAAAATATAAAAAGCTATTGTTGTTACTTGCATGGCAATAATATATAAATGACCACTAACATGACAAATTGAAAAGGAAAAAAAAATACTCTATCTTTACTCGATACTTATATTTGTATCTTGGTATTTTTTTATTTCTAATGGATTGAATATTAGCGGGTAATTAAACATAATGCTTGATTTGTGTACCATTGTGCACCATGCACCTAGTTATTAAAAAAAAAAAAAAAAAAAGCGGAAAGAACATATAGATTTTTGAAAAGGAACATATAAGTGTTTGACAAGGAACATATTTGTGTTTGACAAAGAACATGCATTACCAAATCGGCAAATCTCTCTCACGTTAAATAAACATGCAACTCATCCTATTGCTAGAGTCACATATGCTTCGACATAATAAGCTAAGACAATAAAATAACAACAATTCAACCAATTTGTTATGATTATACATGTACTATTTTTTAAAAAAAGATAATACTACCTCCGTTAACAGTTATTTGCAACAAAGGGGGATAGCACGGACTCCTAGGCAAAACTTTTAATGGATGATAATTAAAAACTAAGGGCACTTGATTACTATTAATCCTACCTAAAAAAATAAACAAAAACCCATAATAACCACATAAACCCAGAACCATCACCGACAACCACCAGACCATCACCAACAACCACCAGAACCGCCGACACTCAGAACCCAAACCGCCGAAACTCAACCACGAACCAGCCAGAAACACCAAAACCCAACCACGAACCCAACAAACCATCCACAAACCCAGCAAACCACCACGAACACATAAAAACCCAGAAAACCTCCACGAACACACCCATAACCACCACCAAGCAGACAAAACCACCACGACCCAAGAAATCACCACGAAATTCAATTAATTCGAAACCACCACGAATTGAATTTACTCCCAATTGAGCCACCAACATGAAACCAGATCTAAAACCACCCCCACGAAACTCACGCCACCCCTACAAACCAGATCTGAAACCCATCCCCACGAAACTCAAGCCACCCCCACGAATTAGAACTGAAACCCCTAAAAACCACCCCCACGAATTCAGACCCACGAACTAGGCGAACGCAATTCCACGAATTTGAACCCACGACCACACGAACCCAAATTGCAAGAGAAGATGGGTGATTTTGATGAAGTTGAATGATGAGGGAGATGAATGATTTTGATGAAATTGAAGAAGGGTGATGGAGATGAATGGTGAGACAGATGAATGATTTTGATGAAAATGATTTTTGGTGAAAATGATTACAATAATCAGATTCATTAGGTAAAGAGTTAAATCAAGTTAGTGATTTAATTAGATGTCTAGGTTGTTTAAGTAAGGGTAATATGGTCATTTAATTGGCAAAAAGTTACTAAAAGTGGAAAGAAAAGAAAAATGTTGCACATAATAGATAGCAACCGAAAATGGCAAATGTTGCAAATAACTGTTAACGGAGGTAGTATTAATAATACTTAAAATCTCTCTCACGTTAATTAGCCGAAAAATGGTCATATAAAATTACTCCGTATGAAATTATGTTTGAATAAAAGCCACATGTAGACCTGCACTAGCTAATTCCGTTCTATGGCTTGGATCCAAACCAACCTCAATTTTTTCTTAATTCAACAAATCTAGCTTGAATAATAATAATATTTCTCGAATATGCTTCGATTTTTAGAATCCACTTACCCCTTCCTTAGAGGTGTCAATTGGAGTATACGGGTCAAGCCAAATGAAGTCGAGTCTTGTTTATTTTAATTTGAGTCATGCTCACTCAAATACTCAATTACTAAGTTCATACAAGTCAAAATCTGCAATATGATATATGATTTTGACCGAGTTGAGTCGGGTTTTGCCATCTCTAACTTCCTCCCTCCTCCTCAAATGCCCCACCTAACTATCAAATCTCATTTAACCCATTGAAAAACGCTCAACTCATATCACATCGGCTCATCATCAAAACAAAATCTTATTCTAGTTTCAAAGTGTACCTTACTGCAACAAATTTAATTAGCAGCTAATCTAATGTAACTTAATACTCCCATCGTTAATTTTAGTTGCATCGTTAATTTTAATTGCAACACTTTACTCTGTGTTATATGGAGTACGAAATTACTAAGTACCAGCAATTAGAGCCGGTTCTAATTTACTGAACTAAGTTGAGTTGAGCTGATTGGAGTCGAACTGAATAAAAGTGAATATTTTATGAGAAAAGAAAATCAGAAATTGAAGTGAACTAAAAATTTCGTGAAAGAGAACGTGCCTAAGTACTCGTATTTAATTCCAAGTATAGGTTTATCAAAAAGGGAAAAGAAAGTGCAACTATTACGATGTACTCTCTTCGTATGTTTTTTCATTAGTGGTCAAAAAGTCAAAATTCCCAGAAATTGCTACGATCACTGCAAAAATCACACACTAAACCTCTGTCTACTACCTTCTCTTTATCTCTTCTCGATCTCGTTGGTTCTCGCAAGGTTAGTTAAATGTTCATGTTAAGCTCTAAAATCTCAATTTGATTTTCCAGTTTGTTGTTTTTTTCGTTCAATTAATTTGTGGGTTTGATTTTTTAATGTTTGCGATTTGGTAATTAATTGGGTTTTGGTTGATTTCGGAGGTTGATTGATGAGAAATTGTGAACCAATTTATTCAAATTAAGCTGACTTATGGTGGATTAGGGTTTTCAATTTTTGCGTTGTTGATGCAGCGAAGTAATTTTTAAATTAGGGTTTTCCTGTATCGTGTTCTAGATGATAGATAGGTTAGTGGGGAGATTTTGAAATTTTGATTTTGTTGGATTTATGAAGGAGAAATCAGTTAGGGTTTAATGATTGTTCAATGGGCATGTAAATTTGATATCTTTATTATAATCACCAATTCACCATTGCTTGTAAAATGTATTCACTATCAATTTCATGGTTACATAGTCAATGACTATGATTTTGATTGTTTGTTTCATATGCATATTTGCTATAATAATTTACGATGATATTTTGAATGCAGTAATCTATAGATTTTGGTGTTCCAGCATCTTTTCGCTTTCGTCTGGTTTTAGGTCCTTGTTGATAAACACACTGGTAAGTAGAATGACTTAAATATACTCGTATTACATTTTATGTATTGAACTGCTAAGCCGGTAGCAATGACATCCTTATACAGGAACTACTTAGAAGTCTGACAGTATGCACGGTGGCTTTAATGTTCCGAATATGTCGGGTACACTTTCATCCCGAAATTCATCCATGAATAGTGTCGCTTCTGGCGGGGTTCAACAACCAACAGGGAATGTTCCAGGGGGTAGATTTGCATCAAATAACATCCCAGTTGCTCTGTCTCAGGTTTGTTGTTGTTAACAGGTTATGCTTGTTTGCAAGTTTAATGCATAATGGCCATTTAATTTGTGCCTCATATTTTATTTCCTATTGCGGTAAAAATTCCTTTTCATTTGTAGATGTCTCATGGGAGCTCACATGGTGGATATTCAGGAGTCACAAATAGAGGAGGTATGAATGTTGTTGGAAGCCCTGGATATAGCAGTAATACAAATGGAGTTGGTGGCTCTATTCCTGGGATCCTCCCCACCTCTGCTGCAATTGGTAATCGTAATGCTGTTCCTGGCCTAGGAGTCTCCCCTGTGTTGGGAAATACCGGTCCCCGGGTTACTGGCTCAGTGGGAAGTATGGTAGGCAGTGGAAACATTGGGAGAAGTATAGGTTCAGGTGGAGGGCTATCAGTGCCTGGCCTTGCTTCTCGCTTGAATTTGTCTGCAAACAGTGGATCTGGGAGCTTAGGTGTGCAAGGACCAAATAGATTAACTGGAGGTGTACTCCAACAGGGTATCACATCTAACTCATCATCTTTTATCATTTTTAGTATTATTTCTGTGTTGAAACCTTGGGCAGTTGAGTTTCAAGGTTCAAATCCAAATTATCCTTACACAACATCGTGAGGAAGAAAGGATTGTTGATGGATTTTTAAGAGTAATTCTGGATTTGAAACAAATTTTTTTTAGTACATGCTAAATTCACTGACCTTAGTTCCAAAAAAGACGGTTCAATCAAAGTCTGGTTATATGTTTTAACATATTATGAAAAAGACTTGGGTAACAGAATTATTGCTGCATTCTAGTACATTAGGATTAAAGAGTTTTTGTGGATAATGTTTAATTTGAGACCGTTCTCAGAAAATAATTTTTTGGATAATGATGATTGGAGTTTGGAGGATGAGTAGGCTTGGTGTTGTTTTCAAATTGGAATTTAACAACCCTTATAATTATCGACTTGGAAATTCTTGGATAGAGAAAGCCTCTGGTCAAACCCATCTTGGCATGCAATGAGATGATCTCAAGCATAAATCCATCTCCAATCCTTCATTTTGCATTAGGAAACATCTTGTATATGGACCACAAATCAGTTGGAGTTTGTGAAGGGAGATAGAAATTGCAACAAACCTGCTTAATCATCTGTTACTATTTATGGATATTAATTTTTTAATTGATTTGATCAAAATCCATTGTTAAATATACAATGAAAAAACTATATCTACAAATCAAGCTGTCAATTCATGAGAACAAAGTAGGATCATTTAGTTAGGGCTTCTATTTGTCTAAGGGAGGTGACTACTGCTGTTGTATTAATACAGCTTATCACTGGCCACACTTTAACTTAAGTCCATTTTTAAAGTATGTATTGAATATATTCACCCCTCACCCCCCCCCCCCTTGCGTGTATTTCTAGCATATCATTGTCAATAAGCTTAAGAAAATTGAAAATTCATATTTGATAGTTGATTATTGTGACGGAAAACCCTTAATTTATTTTATTTGTTTGATGAAAGAAACCAGATTTTATGACGGAAAACCCTTATTTTAAATTACAATAGAGTCTCATATGACCTCTTTTAAATATTATTTAAGGGTCTGACTAGTTAGACACCTGAACGTATATGAATATTACCATTATCTAATTATAGAAAATGTAGTGATAAGTAGGATTTTGGGAATAGATGAAGGAGGCTAATCAGAGGTTGTCTTTCTTTGTCTCATTTCTCTTTACCATCGGTGCTTGGACTGTGTCTCATGGGCAGAGGATGAGAGGCAAATTGACCTTTAGCCCCCCCTTTTTTTGTTTATCTAGGTAGTGGCGTCTTGACTTAGATGGTTGCTGAAGAGTGTCCTGGTTTCCATGTAGTTGCCACTGTCTGTTGGTATTATTTTGTTCCTTTTTAGTGTTGGTGAGAATTATTGAAATGTGTTTACTTGGTAGCAAATCTTTGAGTTGATTTACGTGCTTTAATCTATGTAAGCATAGTTTCATGAGAGTTGATGTAGATCTTATTGCTCTTGATAGATTCGCTTATATGTTAGGTCGTGGGACTAAGTATTGAACTCTTATTTGGGAGTGTCTTGAGGCAGGATAATCCCAGACATTGTGTAATTTTGGATGGGCCATACTCTGGGGCTTGGTAACTCAGCCTTAAAATGCTGTTCTCTTGTTAGATAAGCTGAGAAAGAAAAGGAGAGCTGGATTGGGAGTTTTGGGACAGTGGTTGCAAATGAAGTAAGTAAAGTGGTAGTGTAGGAATTATGAAGAGCTAGGTATTGTTTTGGTGACAAGACCTCCCTTTCTAGTGCTACTATGATCTCCCTCAATGTCTCACACAGCAATCAGCTGTCCTCTTCCCACTCTCTAATTGTTCCAAACAGAGGCTGCCTAAGAGCCCAAATTGCTTTTAATGGTAAGGCTCATCTTACTTTCCTAACAACCTTCCTTCATTTCTTCTTGGTTTTTTTCCTCTTCATTCCCCAAAAATGATCTTTTGTCATCTCCTCAACGGAGCATCCTGATGCCTCTTAGCGTTTTTAAAGCAATTTAGTTGTGCTTCTTTTGCATGTTTTTTCGAGATATACACCCATCTCATCTC
This sequence comes from Chenopodium album, assembly GCF_948465745.1. Classification (NCBI taxonomy): domain Eukaryota; kingdom Viridiplantae; phylum Streptophyta; class Magnoliopsida; order Caryophyllales; family Amaranthaceae; genus Chenopodium; species Chenopodium album. Next base: position 4,466,017 of record NC_137838.1, read on the forward strand.
TTACCGCTTATTTTCTATGACCGGTTAGGCGGTTGTTGTAATGTTTTGATTTTTGCACTAATCATACTCGAAATATGACCATTAGTTTAGTTTAATATATAACAAAGATATGTTGTTTGGTTGGTCTCAATGTGTTTTTTTCATCATATTTTCCTGAAAGATATAGTAAATATTTATGAGCAAGATTATGCGTCAGCAAGCTCAAAGGTCAAATATAGGCAAAAAATGATAATAGAAAAAGAAAAAAAATTGAGGCAATTTTTCATTACTATATACAAAGTGTGTGTGTATTCTGTCAAGTTTTCAAGGACTTTGCCCTCATTCCTTAATCTCTCTCTTTATCAAGATCTGGAATAGGTTACCAATGTTTTGACTTTCGCCACTCAAATCAATAGAGCTTTTTAAAGAAGTTAAATTGATGTAAAATTTGATTTACTTCTGGAAAGAATCTTCCAGGCTTGAGGTTTCTTTTATATATTTTCTTTATTTACACTTTTACAAAATGGAAGCAAGGCTGCATTCCTAGCTTTTATAGAGGCCTGTAGCAAAATCTAAGCTCAAGACTAAGAAATGTTATAGAATAGAAATTTGGATATAAAAAATAAAAGCTTGAGTCATTGATTGATAATGGCAGAAACTTGGATACAAAAGTGATAGGATAATAGCTTTAGGCTATTACTCTCTTGATAACCCTAGGTTATCACTCTCTCTTTGTAACTTGAGGTTACCATTCTCTCTCATCCCACATTACAAATTACATGCCTTTCTACTGCTATGCTACCTCCCTTTTATAATCAAGCAAAACTACGAAAATTAATATTGTTTGCCCTCTACGAAAATTAATCAAGAGATCAGAATTCAGTCCTATGTTGCCACAATCCCTTGTGCTTCTTTAATTAGTTTTGTCCCCTAGTGTTGCTCCTTGTACTGGGGTCATTACAGAAATCTGCCTAGGAAGAATACAGAATATTCTTAGGGAATAAGAATATATGTAGGAGAGATATTCACATGTAATACTGTGTAGAGGAAGAGTATTACCAACCCACCATACTACTCTCTCAATTCTTTCCCTTTAATTTGATCGATATATCCTTGTTGCAACCAACTCTCAAGATTATTACTTGTATTATTTTTTAACCTGACACTTGTAAATTAGTACAATCTATGGTATATTTGTTAGTTTCTCTGTTTTCCTGATTGACTGGCTGAGGCTATTTACATAGAAAATTTTACTTTCCTATAGGTATTTTAACTGGTTCAGTTCTACTTTCTAAGTCTGAGACATTTCTTTTTTTCCTTCCAATCATTTTTACCCAGTGCTGTTTTTAACTAAATACAATTTCTAACTGTACTTAGCTCTTGCTAAGAATGTACTACCTTCTATAGCTCTATGCCGGGAAAAGGGTTTGTTAATGTGACATGATTAATGCCTCAAGTCTTGCATATGGACCTTTTATTTTGAGGAAGCTATGGTCCAACTTTTGCTATGCTGATGACTATTTGGTTTCAGCTTCTCCGCAGATGCTTTCTATGTTTGGAAACTCTTATCCTTCTGCTGGGGGCCCTCTTTCGCAGAACCATGTCCAAGCAGTGAATAATTTAAGCTCCATGGGAATGTTAGGTGATGAGAACTCCAATGATGCCCCTTTTACTTTAAATGACTTTCCTCAGTTAGGTAGTCGCCCTAACTCTGCTGGAGGTCCACAAGGACAAATAGGTATAGTTATGACTTTTTTTGTTTGTAATTAAAAAGATTCTTTGGCATTTATTCCTGCAGTTTGAGATAATTGGTAATTATGCCAGGTTCTATGCGAAAACAAGGCCTCGGAGTTAGTCCCATTGTTCAGCAAAACCAGGAATTTAGCATCCAAAATGAGGATTTTCCTGCATTACCAGGTTTCAAAGGTTTTCCCTGCTCCTTGATTTCAACCCCAAATTGTCTCCTCGGGCTAATTAACTGCTTTGGCGGATATGGTTTATCCTAATATTGACTGTGGTTGTGAAGGGATGTTGATTTTTATGCTGAGGTTAAATCTCTTGAAAATTAATCCCTTTGTCCCAGTTTTAAATCCGTTTTTTTAGTTGACACGTTTTGACTTAACATTATTCACACACTCCCTTTTGACCGTGTTTTGTGATTTATACATAATGAAAAATATAGTCATGTGGGATCTTGTAAGATTCGTCGTGATATATATTTTCAAAATATCAAATTTTCATAATTTTTGCTTATTGGTTATTAAAGATGTGAATAGTTGAAGTTGTGCATTGACAAACGTGATTAAAGAAACGTGTCAACTAAAAAGAAACAGAGGAAGTATATCATAAGCTAGTTTCAATAATGACTGTAGATGCATTTACTCTACAACACTGTTTGAATTTTCTGGCATGTATGGGGGTTCATTGGCTGCCACTTGCCAGTACAGAACATAGAACATTAGTTTTCTAACTTTTCTCTGCTTAGGGCCCTTATTTTTTTTTGGGGTCTGTTGGGTAGCATTTAGCTACATATCAGAGACTGATGACTGTTTTTACTTGGTATATTACTTTTTTTAATACTTATTTTCTCATTTATCACTCGTTTTTGTAGTATAAAAGAATTTTCTTTAATTGAATGGAAATTTGATTCTTGTGCAGCTTGGAATGTTGGTTGTAAGATTTTTGTAGTTTTAAGGGATATTTTTTCAATTGTAATGAAATCTGATTCCTTTGCAGGTGGAAATGCTGATTATGGGATGGAATTCCAGCAAAAGGAACAGATTCATGAAAATGGTGTACCGATGCAATCTCAACACTTCTCTGTGAGCACTTGTTCATTATCGAGATATTAATTTGCATTTTAGGTGTTGTCTTTATTACTTCAGCTGGGTTTCTTGGGAGATGTATGTGTTCTCTTATTTCAAAGATTTATGTCTAGATGGGAAGGTCACCCGGCTTCAACTTAGGAGGAATGTACTCATCACACCGTTCACAGCAGCAGCAGCAACAGCAACATTCACTTTCGGTCAGTAGTTTTCCCTTGTTTCTGTTGTAAGAAAATTTTTGCATCTGAAATTCCCTTTATATTTCAGAAAACTTACGGGTTTAATACGAGGCCGAATGGATCTTTTGAGTTTGTGGTGAATCAAGCTCTTTTACCAGTTAAAAAGTTGTGCCAGCATTGTATATGAGGCAGCTTATCACTAGTAATTGGGTTATGTACTCTGTGGGGAGTTCTGTTTCTGCTGATTAGATATATGGAGAGGACCTAAATTTTAGTCTCCATGTTGCCTTTGTAAATTTTTGCATAGGCAATGTAGCAGTTAAGGTGAAGAAATGTCAAGGGTGGTAGTGATATGCTTACTATATCTAGATTAACTTTCTTCCCTTCCCCATAGCTAACATTGCCAGAAATATGAGCTTCAGATTAATATGACCAATTTTCCATATTGAATAAATACTTTAGGTTTCAATAGATATTTAATATTGATTTAAGAGATGCTAAATACACATCCTGGACCAATTAGTATAAAAGTTATTTGACTAAACTTGCTGTAAATGTTCCCTTGCCGAATGGATCTTTTGAGTTTGTGGTGAATCAAGCTCTTTTACCAGTTAAAAAGTTGTGCCAGCATTGTATATGAGGCAGCTTATCACTAGTAATTGGGTTATGTGCTCTGTGGGCAGTTCTGTTTCTGCTGATTAGATTAATGGAGAGGACCCAAATTTTAGTCTCCATGTTGCCTTTGTAAATTTTTGCATAGGCAATGTAGCAGTTAAGGTGAAGAAATGTCAAGGGTGGTAGAGATATGCTTACTATATCTAGATTAACTTTCTTCCCTTCCCCATAGCTGACATTGCCAGAAATATGAGCTTCAGATTAATAAGACCAATTTTCCATATTGAATAAATACTTTAGGTTTCAACAGATATTTAATATTGATTTAAGAGATGCTAAATACACATTCTGGACCAATTAGTATAAAAGTTATTTGACTAAACTTGCTGTAAATGTTCCCTTGCTGAGTGTAACTTTGTTATAAAGCAATGTAGGGGAAGGGGGGAAGTGGGGATAGGTAGTCATTATAAAAGAAAGATTATCCTTTTTGATATCTTCTAATATCGCAATTTTGTTATGGTACAGAGTAGCATGCCCCCTGGCATCAGCCTAAGGTCCATGAACACTCCGGGTGGAATTTCTAATATGAATTCTTACGAGCAGCAGTTTATGCAGCAGTATCAACAACATAACCAGACACAATTTCGCCTTCAACAGTTGCCATCTCTCAATCAGACTTTTAGAGATCAGGGCATAAAGCCGATACAATCTCCGCAACCTGCTCCAGATCCATATGGATTACTTGGCTTATTGAGTGTGATAAGAATGAGCGATCCTGATCTGACATCTCTTGCCCTTGGAATTGATCTAACGACATTAGGATTGAATTTGAATTCATCAGAAAATCTTCACAAAACTTTTGCCTCCCCGTGGTCTGATGAACCAGCCAAGGGTGAACCCGAGTTCATGATACCTGAATGTTATCATGAAAAACAACCTCCCCCACTAAGTGTGAGCTGCTTGAAACCTCTTGTTCCTTTTTGTTGTTAGGTTTTCTTATTTATGCTCTTCTAATAGTTGTTTTGCTTGCAGCAAGCTTATTTTGCAAAATTTCAGCTGCCAACACTGTTCTACATCTTTTACAGGTAAATCTTCAAGCTGAGGTCCTAATTCTATCATCTATCTCAATTTTTGTGTTATTATTGATAAAATTGTTTTCCATTTGCAGCATGCCAAGAGATGAAGCTCAGATATATGCAGCCAATGAACTGTATGTCCTTATCTTAATTGTTCTTTATACATGTGATTTAGTTCATTATTTCATTTTTGATCTGGCTCTCTTTCTCTTCTTCTCTACCCATGAGGCCATGAGTTTCTCCTGTGCCTAATGGTTGTAATCCTTTTAATGACATTTTGAAGTAAAATAGAAAATCCCTTCATTATATATATATATATATATATATATATATATATATATATATATATATATATATATATATATATATATATATATATATATATATATATATATACTAGATTGGTTTCCAGTGCTGTGCATGAGCCAATATTATACATTCTCTTTTAAGTGATTTTTTTAGTGTTATGGCTATGAGGCTCGTGAACTATGACACAAAGCATAAACGCTAATTTTTTTATACGCTAAGTTTGATTTGTTATATTAGTATGTAGTTTCACAACACTTCAATATTTGAATTATATGATCTATCTATATGTATTTTCTATTAAAATATGAAGAGGGCCACTCTGTAAATGATATGATCTTTCTATATGTATTTTCTATAAAATATGAAGAGGGCCACTCTGTAAATGATATGATCTATATATATGTATTTTCTATTAACATATGAAGAGGGTCACTCTGTAATCAATAGAGATGCCTAGCATAGTATGAGGGTTTATAACAAAAACAAACTTATTTATATATGGAATCCACTTGGTTACTTGAGAGGAGTGAGAGTGGGATTTAAATGATTTTCTGATGTCACTGGGTGCTTCTGCATGACCTTCCATGTAACCAAATTGCGATGGTAGTATAGGATGATTTGTACTTTGACATTCAAAGATGTGCTAAAAAAATAGCCATAAATCATTTGACAATGGTTCCTGGTTGACATCTTTATGACACAATGGAACCAACTACCTGTCTTCTGTGGTAGATTGGTTCTATGTTTTTCTTGGCTGGTAGGGATTTTTGTCAGGAGCCATTTCACTCTGCAAAGAACAGGGATTGAACCCATGTATAGTAGGTTTATTTATTTATTTTATAATTTGTTTTATGTCTTGATCCACTTGGCTTGTCCTTACCCCTCAATGTGCTTAAATGTCCATCTTCACTTAAATCATTTCAGAAACCAGTGTTAGGGCGTCACCATTTGCTCAACTTGTGGAAATATCCACTACCTCTTGGCGTCATAAATCTGAGTGTTTTTCTTTCTTTTCTGGCAGCTATAACAGAGGTTGGTTCTACCACAAAGACCTCCGACTTTGGTTTATGAGAGTTCCCAACATGGAGCCTCTTGTTAAGACCAATGCATATGAAAGAGGTTCTTATGTTGCCTTTGATCCCAATACATGGGATACGTCTATTAAGGTATGTAAATTTCTATATACTCACGCTTTTATGAAATTTACATGAACTCAATCTCATTATGGTATTCTTCTGCAGGAGAATTTTGTTATCCATTATGAACTTGTTGAGAAAAGACCAGCTCTACATCATCAATAGGTCTCCTGGTAGATTGTACATTCAGTGGCCGATGCTTGGGTTCAGCACCAGCCTGCTAGTGCTGCAAGAAATCTACCTTGTGATAATTTAAAGAAAATTTTGCATTTAATTAGGCATTAATTTTTAGGGCCTGAAAGGTGCAAAGCTAATTTCTTCTTTCGATTAGTTTACAGAATTGTAAATTCCAGTGTATTATTAGACTGAACCGGATGCTGTTGGTACAGTTTGATTTGGGAGTTCAATAACAAAATCCTGTTGTGTTTTTCCCCATAGTCAGATTTTGAAAATTTCTAATGTATATTCTTTTGCTTGCAATCCAGATGCATTTCAATGTATGTTCATATTAATGTTAGTTAAGGGGTTTATTTTTTTTGGTGTTAGGACTTGGAAATATAATGTGAGGGTGAGGTTGTGTGAAGTGTAATTATAAATACAAGTAGTTTTTATGCTGGTTTCCACATTTTTTTGTCTTGTTTAAATACTCTATGTTTAGGCTGCTGCTTTTTAACCATTAATCAGTAAGAAACTAAGAAATAGGCTGAAAATCAAATCATCTTCTCCAAATTGAGGCTCCCTCTGGTTAAGTGTGGTGTACTGGTGTAGACCTTATCAGAGATGAGCCTGAGTCTGAGATTGGATTGTTGGGCCGAGAAACGGCTGCTGGCCTATTCAACTATGGAGGAAAAAAAAATACAGAGAAGACTAATAGAAATAAGGGATATAAGCCTTTAAAAGTCGTCATTTCTCCTATTTCATCCAAAAAAAAAAAAACCAAAAAACCTTAGGACTTTGAAAGCATCCATTATACTTAATAATAGATCGAAAAAAAAAAAAAACAAGTCGATTTTAGGTTTGATTGAACGACGGGAATGGAATAACTTGAGTCTTAATATTGCCCCTTTTTATGTCTCCTTTTTACTTAAAATAAAAATTTCTCTTAGAAATTTTACATACTTCCTTTGGTGTGTGGAAATTAAAGGGTAATCTATTCAATTACTCCCTATTAACCGGGGCTTCCTCAATATTAAAACAGAACAACATTATGTACAGAGTAATGTAATATAATTACCAACAATTTTTCTCAATTTTTTTTAAAATAATTTTGACCTTATCATTTTAATTTTCATATATGGTTACATTTTTTTTTTAGCACACATTACATTGGTTTATTCTACATGAGTGGTTTTATTTTTATATTATACTATGTATCACAAATTAATTATTTAAGAAAAAATTATTATCGATGCACAATCATTTATCTAGTTAATTAATACTTGTACTACATATCAATTGTTTTATTTTTTCATTAAAATACTACCTCCGTTAATTATTATGTGCAACAAAGAAATATTTTACGTTTCACAACTAATACCCTTTTGTTACACATACGTAATTAACGGAGGTAGTACTTATAAAGCTCAACTCGTCCCATTAAACTATCCATAATTGGACGATCTCACGATCGTAAAAGAGTAATAAGACCCGGCCCATATATTTTTGGACGGATCTTACCCATTATAACTGGGGCTTTTATTAATGGGGCTCCAACCCATTAAATTTCTCTGTCAACAACGAAACCGAAAAAAAAAAAAAAAAAAAAAAAAAAAAAAAAAACAAAAACAAAACGGATGAACATAGCCCTGCCTAGTTCTTCCTTCTCTCTCCTCCTCCATTGAAGCGCACTCAACATCGCACTTCACCTTCTCCTTCCAATACCTCTTTCCTCCATTAAAGCAGCTTCTGAGGTAACTTGTTGTTCTTTCTTGTAGTATTCATCATTTCAATTTCACAATCTAGGGTTCATCTTTGCTCTAATTTTGTTTTATTTTAAGTGTAGGGTTCCAAAATCTCAAATAATTCTGACCCTAATTTCGTTATTGAATTGTATGTTTCTAAAATTATGTTATTTTTCGAGATAATTGAATCGAATTCGGTGGCTAATGTATTGCATAGCCCTTTAATGTTAGGATTGAACTACACGGCTTGGCTGTGTGCAATTTACGTTGATTTTTGTTTTATTGTTTGTAAATGAGGTGAGTATACCTGTGTTTTTGAGCCTAATTTGATAATTGAATCAAGTTTGGTTGCTAATGTGTTGCAGGTTTTTGATTAGAACCCTTTAATGTTAGGACGGAACTATGAAAATGGACCTTTTAACCATGCGCCCGCCAATCCGGCTGCGGCCTGTGAGGATAGTGATGATGAGGATACCCCATTAGTTTTTACTAGAAGAAAAACAACCCCAATAAGCTCGGAATTAAAGAATTCTTCATTGTCAGTGAGAAATGATAAGCCGTCGGGGAAGTTGGGTTCTGATGCTAGAACCTTGAATGATCGAGGTTCTAGTGCTTTGAAGGGGAAGACGGTTTCATCTTCGAAGCCGTCTTCTTCAAAGCCGACTCTTGGAACTCAAAAATCTCCACCTCCATCCTCGAGAAACCTAAAGTCACCGCCTTTATCAATTAGACCTTCTCCCTCTCCACCTTCATCAACTCGACCTTCTCCATCCCCACAACCTTCATCGAATAGACCTTCTCCATCTCCTCCTTCAAACCGACCTTCTCCGTCTCCTCCTTCAACTCGACCTTCTCCATCTCCACAGCCTTTATCTTATAGACCTTCTCCATCTCCCCCACCATCTAGGACAACAAATAGCAAATTACCTTCCACAAATGGAGCTTCTTCAGCAAATCACCAGCCAAAGAAGGATATTCCAGTTAAAGTTGAGAAGCGTTCTCCAGTTGCAGTTAAAGAAGAGAAGCGTGCTCCAGCTGTAGTTAAAGAGGAAAAGCTTGCTAAGCCATTAGCTGATGACTCTGATGATTCTGATGATGACAAGCCACTTAGTACAAGATGCTCTGTTGGTTCAAAGAAAGGAATTTCCAATATGGCTGAAGGCAAGTCTTGTAGTAGTGATTCTGAGGATGATAAGCCTCTTTTTGCTAGGATAGATAAGGGAAGGGCTACTGCTGGAACATCACAGACTCAAAAGTTAAAGGCCGGGAGTATGAAACCATCAGATGATTCAGAGGATGAAAAACCTTTGTCAGCTAAGTTACAGATGAAAGGCAACAATGGGACATCTGCTATCAAGCATGATGATTCTGATGAAGACAAACCATTGTCTTCTAAGCTACAACAAAATGGATCTATTAACAGGGAAACTCAAATTAAGAAAGGACCTGTTAGTTCAATTAAAAGGCCTTCAGCAGATTCCTCTGCTGGTCAATCTTCTATAAAAAAGGCAAAGCTTTCAGATGCATCTACCTCAGGTAAAGCTAAGCAAATACCTCTAAAAGCAAGGGTCAAGGATGATGATGACCACATTCCAATAGGTCAACGGTTGAATAAATCTGCATCAGGTAGTAAATCCGTGCCAGCTAAAAAGGTTACTAAAGTTAATTCTTCCAAGTTGAAGAAAGTCAATAAGAAATCAAAGAAAATTATAAAGAAATCAAGTTACTCGAAGTCTTCAAAAGAGCTACCTAATTCAGGTGATGGGCAGAAATGGACCACCCTGGTTCACAGTGGTGTTATATTTCCTCCTCCGTACCAGCCTCATGGGGTTAAGATGCTGTACAATGGTAAACCAGTTGACCTCACACCTGAGCAGGAGGAGGTAGTTTACTCACGTGCTTGTAGTTTCTTGATTTTTTACTGTCTCTCTAAACATTTATTAGCTTCTCATCCCCCCCCCCCCTCTTTTTTTTTCCCTTTTATGCTGGTTTACTTACTTGTATGCCTCGTTTTATTTATTTCTGTTCACAGGTTGCTACTATGTACGCTGTGATGCTTGAGACAGATTATGTACAGAAGGAAAAATTTAATGAAAACTTCTTTACTGATTGGAAAAAACTTCTTGGGAAGAACCATGTGATTCAGGACCTTAGCAAGTGTGATTTTAGGCCGATACATGAATGGCATTTAAGTGAGAAGGAGAAAAAGAAACAAATGACCACTGATGTAAGTGTGTCAGTTAGAATATTGATTTTATTTGATAAAATATTTTTATAACCTAAGATGGTGATTAGATAGAATCTTGTAGGGATGAATTTGCTTGTTTACATTTGTGTATCATGAGTTCTATGATGATTATTGCTTAACTTTTTAGTGCAATTGTACCTGCTGATAAGTATAGCTGTTTGCTGTACATGATAAAAAAAATGATTTTTTTCTTGCTTGTACTTGGGAACTGCTGTTGCTGCTGGAGTTTGTTGTCAAAATCTGTTGTGGGCATTTAGCTGTTAGAATTTCCCTGTGTAAAGCTATTTGCAGGTTTGTTTTGGGATGTAGGGAGTACAAATATCTGGTTAAAGGGGTTAAGACAACTATTTTTTTTGGGTGTCACATTGATATGTGTATCGTTGTCATTCATTCTGCCACTGGGTTATACCTTAGGTGACCCTGTTGTCCATATTTGTTGCTCTGTATCTTTTTATGATTTGTCTTTTGATCCTTGATGATTTTGGTGAAATGAATTATGTGATTTGTTTGATGCTTTTGCTCAAGAATCTGACTATAATCACCATTATTGCAGGAGAAGAAGGCATTAAAAGAAGAGAAATTGAAACTAGAAGAGAAGTATATGTGGGCTATTGTTGATGGTGTCAAAGAAAAGGTTTTCTTTCCTTTCAACCTGCAATTACAGTGGCTGTGTTACTGTGTGCATTTTTTTTTACCTTGTTAATTGTATCATATAGTGAGGATGTTCATACTTATAGCAACTTGAGGTCTGTTTTTTATGAAGGATTGCAGGAACTTGATCTTGTTTGTTGAATGTGATTTCATATGAGGTTGATCACCATGTGTATAATCTCTTGTTTGTGAATGTAATTGCATATGAGGTTGATCTATTCATGTGTATAATGTTCATACTCGAAGCAAAATTTCATTGTGTATCATATTAAGGCAATCCTTCCACTTGTGGCACCCTGCTTCTTCCATTATCAAGTGCGTCACAGAATGGTTGAGTTTCAGATTTTGGACTGTATCCTACTTATTGCTGGTTCCATAGTGACATTTTTTTTTTAGTTTTTGATTACTTGGTTATTAATTTAATTAGAGCAGGCCTTGCAAACATGGTTACATTCACTAATTGAATGATTATGTAATAGCATATTGTGATACTGCCTTCATTCTTATCTGTATGTGTTTTATTATCTTTTCTCTTGGTATTTAGTATTTTTTTGTTACAAAAAATTTTCTATAAAATGGGCTTCTCACTAGTATGGCACATGTGAGGTACTTTTGGGTAGGAAGAAGGAGGGCCCCATTGAGTGTCAAGTTCCTAATATATTTCAAATGCCAAATATGTTGCTGTTTTGGTGTTACTGATTATAAGGCCAATCAATATCATTATAGTAAATACATCGGTACTACCGTACTATCATTACCAAGCTGTTGATGATTTAAACATAGTTTCTATGTAATAATGCTTCTTTTTTGTGTAAGACGCATACTGTTGCTGCACTAGCATGTGTGCTCTCTCTACTCGTTGAGAATTGTTCATTTTATTTTGATAGAAAGATTGACAACCTTCTGAGGGTGATTAACTCTTATTTAGATAAAATAATGGGCAAACCAGTCAGTTTCCCTATTTCTTTTTGTGTGAAGCAATGATACTAATCACATTCGTGTATTGTAGTCTGTTAATTTAAATCTGAACCATTGTTGAAATTTTGTTACAGGTGGGAAACTTTAGAGTTGAGCCTCCTGGGTTGTTTAGGGGCCGTGGAGAGCATCCCAAGGTTTTCATATTTTCATATTGTGTCTTAGGCTTAATGAGCTTACTTGGCAACATCTTTAAGCATTATTTTTATTTGTCATGGCACAGATGGGGAAACTCAAAAAACGTATTCATCCAAGTGACATTACAATAAATATAGGAAAAGACGCTCTGATTCCAGAATGTCCCATCCCTGGTCAGAGGTGGTGGTTCATTCATTTATTTATTTTTCACAAAATAAGATAGTACTTCCTTCTGTTCACACATTGTTTGAAGAATTCTTGTCTTTCTCTGTAAAAATGCATTCAAGATGTTACATCTTTGTTGGCAGTTGGAAAGAAGTACGGCATGACAACACAGTTACATGGTTAGCTTATTGGAATGATCCCATAAACCCAAAAGAGTTCAAGTATGTGTTCTTGGCAGCTAGCAGTACGTTGAAGGGGCAAAGTGACAAGGAAAAATATGAGAAAGCAAGGAAGTTGAAGGTTGCTCGACTTTCACCCTGATGTTTACTGTTGGTATTGATCTGTTGATGGTTTGTTTTAATGCTTGCTTTTATCAAGTGCAGGACTACATTGAAGGTATTCGAACAACATATAAAAAGAATTTTAGGAGCAACGATATGACCAGGAAACAGATAGCAGTTGCTACCTATCTCATTGATAGACTTGCTTTGAGGGCGGGTAATGAAAAGGTAGAGTTTACTTACTAATTATACTTAATATGTTCCGTAGATGAAGCTAAGTGCCTGTTTCAGAGTTTTACTAACTATAAGTTGGTTCATTGAAGTTGTTTTGGCATGGGTTTTCCCTCTGTACGTTAATGCTGTGGGGTGGAAGCCTTAAAGCATTGGATGAATCTTTATTGTTTAATTGAAAATTTTAAATGTGTTTCTTGATGGTTTGGCTAAAACTTGAACCGCTGGAAGGATAATTTTGAAGATGCTTATTGTGGTTATTTATTTGCCCGCAACAAATAGTAGTATATGTTCAGATAAGACTAAATAGAGTATGTCGTATACTAGTGAAACCTTTGGTATGTTTTTGCATGTATAAATGGTGATATTACTCCAAATTCCGATTTAGTTTGCCCACATATCAAAGCATGTAATCATAGGAGGTGTTTTGGTGTTTGGTTATCGATTATTATTTGAATAAAAAAGTAGATGTGATAGGAGATAATGGGGTAGTATTATATTCAAAGTATATGTGAAGAGAGAAAATTGGTTGGCCACGGGTAGAGGAGTGAAGTACTAAAATAATACTGGGCCCTTGCCAAATATAGAAACAGGCAAACTATTTTTGTATGGATTGAAAAGGAAAGTAGGAAAATTTAATGGGCAACCTTTTTTTTACCTTCAATAAACAGAATCTCTTCATAATAGGAACATTTAGGTCCACATAAAAGCCCCATGATATGATTTGAAAGAAACAATTTTTTATCTTCAATATTTTGAGCTATGAAAACAGCATTTTCATGAGTTTAATTGTGAACTAGCAGGTTGATGTGGAGTGTCTAGAGTTTCCAGACATGGGCTGCTGGTGAATGTACTCATAACTTAGTAAAAATAGATTCATTAGCAGAAAATTAGGACTCCATTACTCCCAAGGGATTGTAAGCAAAACAAATGTGCATCCTATTGTCCTTTTCATTTTGAAATCTGTTTGATAGTCACTGCAGTCACATAAGCAGTATATAAGTTCAAGATTCCTGTTCGTTTCCATTGCTTGTTTTCCCAATGTTTCCTCAACCCACTGAATTGTTACCAGATAATGGAAAATTGCCCCCTTGCTCTCTCTTCCCTCTCCCTCCTTCCCTTCCTTCTACATCCTTCTATCCAAACACATTGATATTCACCAATCTTTACTGTATTTTAGAGTTTTTGATTAGCTTTGTGGTCTCTGGTTTATACCTGAAGACGAGGGAAGTGTGGATGACACTTTGGGAATCAGGTTACTTGTTTATTAACACGTTTTTATACTGTGATACCTCTTGCCATGTTCCAGGATGATGATGAAGCAGATACAGTTGGTTGTTGTACATTGAAAGTGGAAAACGTAATACCAAAAGAAGGGTGTATATTGGAGGTAAGTTGATTTTCACTCCTTTCTGGCTTTATTCAACAATGATAAGAGGGTTGGGGTGAGGTTCAGGCAATGTTTGTGGATTTCTAAAATTTTGCAGCTTTGATTTATCACGACCTTAATATTATTTATGCTGTCCAGTTTGATTTTCTTGGTAAAGATTCGATCAAGTACTACAAACAATTTGCTGCTGACAAGGATGTGTATGAAGCAGTTAAGATTTTCAGACAAGGTATCAAACAGTAGTTCATGTGCGACTATGTTGGTGTTTTTTTTGGCAAGTCTTGTTTTAAAATATTAACTCTTTTTATCAGGGAAGCGTGACGGTGATGATCTCTTTGACAAGTTGGACACTAGCAAGTTGAATGCTCATCTGAAAGAACTAATGCCTGGTCTCACTGCTAAAGTATTCCGTACGTTTAATGCATCTGTCACTTTGGATGACATGGTATGGATTCCGTGACTGTCTCTTTAGTCTATAGCTTAGAAAGAGTGGCTATGTTCACGCTGTTACATAATCCATATCCAGTATGAAAAAGAGGAAAATTTTGAACCTGCATGTGATTTTTCAACAGTTTTTTTTAATCATCTTTGAACAATGAAATAGGAGTCAAAACAACAACTTAATGGTGATTCCTTGTGCTCATGTAGTTGTATGATCAGTGTTGCATATTTGATTTCAAGGCTTTTTATGGCCTTTTCAAACTCCGATGCAATACTTTAAATGGAGATGTACATGAAGTAGATCCCGATCCCCCTTTCGAAACAGAATAAAATTAATGTTAGTTTGCAATGAGTTAATTTATATCATTTGATGAATTTTTGTTTGTGTATATTAGCTTGCTAAAGGGGTTGGAAGTGGAGAGGTGCCAGAAAAAATAGCCAGTTATCAGCATGCAAACAAGGAGGTAAGTTTGAGTCTTCAGCGTTTCTTGAAAACTTTGCTATGAGGTCCATGTACTAGGTTTCATGCAGAGTGTTATTTCTCTTCCAGGTTGCAATCATTTGTAATCATCAACGTGCAGTATCAAAGTCTCATTCTACACAGATGGATAGACTTCAAGCAAAAATAGATGAAGCAAAGGTATGATTCTCTGTTTACGCAATTTGTGAAGCTTTTGATATGGGTATATGATGCCTCACAGACACCTACTAAGAAGAGGAGCAGTCCTTTTGTGTATTCCAATTTCATGAGTTTTTGGAGTATAACTGATGTTTCTCTTTTGCCCGTTATATTGGTGAGTGCATATTACTTAATTACATGGTTTCAAAACTGACACTAGGCTGAGTTGACTGAACTGGAGATGGATTTGACTCGGGCAAAGAAAGGAAAACCTCCATTGAAGGACAGTAATGGAAAGCAAAAGAGAAATTTGACCCCCGAAGCGTAATTGTCTTGACGCCTTGTGCTGATTGCTTATTGTAAAATCTTTTCTAAGTTACTTTTGAGCATTTTTGGCTGATCTATGATGATGTTTTTGTAGGATTGAGAAAAAGATTCTCTCAGTGAAGACAAAAATTGACAAATATGAGCGCGATATGAAAAGTAAAGAAGATCTCAAAGAAATCGCTCTGGGCACATCAAAGATAAACTATCTTGACCCTCGGATCACAGTTGCATGGTGCAAAAGAAATGAAGTCCCCATTGAGAAAGTAAAGTTGTTTCTCTTGCAAAACTTTCCCATCTTAGTGCTATAGCTTAATAAATTAATTTTATAATGTTAATTAACCTGAACACCTTGGATCCTAAATGATATTTTGGAAAGTAACAAAAGTCCCCTTAGTAATGTTGTTATTCAAAAAACTATGATATATAATCCACTTCTTACTCTAAATCATATATCCACAACCACTTGTACTGTCATTTTTAATTAATTTAAGTCCATTCTTGAATGGAATTTTTATTCAAATAGTCATCTTTAAGATTGAGTCATTGCTCTGAAAAACCACCCTCAGGTGACTAGCAATTTGGAAAATTAATGAATACACCAGGTTGTGTGGATGTGGACTACAGGAAATGGGTAGTTGAGTTTATCCTAAGATTAGGGGTAATATTAGTCTAATATCCTCGTTCTGTCGTGGTTGTGTAATGTTTTTAACATCTAATCCCTTTAATTCAAATATTATGTATCTGACCTTTACTTCTCTGTATCTTCTCTGTTTCACTGGTTTCTTACAGATCTTTAATAAGTCTTTGCTGGCAAAGTTCTCATGGGCCATGGATTGCGATCCCAGCTTCAGATTTTGACTGCCTTTCAATTATCTCTTTCCATGCCATTACCCATCATTGATAAAGGCTGGTATTGCCAGATTTCATTTCTTTCATACTTTGCTCCTCCGGATTCTTGTGCTCGCTGTTGGGTCTATGGAACCTTGGGTTTTTCAGCTTTAATCTGTCTGAGCGGCCTTTTCTATATTTTTACTTTGCTATTCTAAGACAACGGGAAATTGAGACAATCCTCTGCTGAGTAGAAATTTAGTGTTGTACCATTATTGTTTCAATGCATAATTCAACATTTCAAAAGGAATTGTGGGCTGTTTGCATTAGTGAAGCTGATGAAGCAAGTTCAGTGGATATGAAATACTGCCCCCGCCCCCCTACTGATATAACTTACAGAATCCTGTTCTTTGTGCTAAGATTGCTAATGTATTATGTATAGACCCTTTTCAGAAATTAATGTACAAGTATAGCAGGTTAATTTGATTGCATTTTGAGGCAGGGTTCAATTACACCGATAATGCAGCGTATATTTGACCCTACACCTTGTTCACATAGAAGCAGAAACTGGAAGTTTTCAATTGAGATCCATATCCGCTGGTTGACTATGTGTGAAGCTTTATTCCGTTTTAATTTTTTTTTTTTTTTTTTTTTTTTTTAAATTTGTATACCAAGTTCTGCCAAGGCAATGGCAACTTGGTGGATAGAGGATGGGATGTGAAACTCAATTTTCCCAGTTTTTTCATCTCATAGGATTGTTACTAATTTTTTTTTATATTTTTTAATCGTTTTGCCTTACGGGTTATGTATTCTAATGTTGGGTACTCCTTTGTTTGGCTACTGATTTTCATAAAGTTTTTTGGCATGTTTAATGCACGAGTTATTTCTTATAGATTATATTTCTTGAGGTGTTTTTTAAGAAATTAAATCACCTCATTTTGATGCTTAAATATGCAAGTTATGGAATATTTAGAGTCTTTAACCAATTAACGTTATATAATTTGTATTTAAGTTAGTGAGAATGTGAAAGAAATAATGTTGATTACATTTAAAGAATTAATTCTACTGATGATTTTAATATAAATGTTTTATAAAACTACATAAATTGTACTGTAACTCTGTAAGTGTGAGATGTGGTGCTATTGATTTGCGTGATGATTTGTGTTATTGTATACGGAGTTCTAAACAATGTGAAGGGTAAATCAACATGAATTGATATTAATACTCCGTAACTTGTTATAGAGTATGCTAATGTCTGGTTTTATGTCTTTTTTAAAAATGTATTTTAGGACTAATTTCTTCTTTTTGTGTAATTTTTTTATTTTTATTTTTCCAAATGTTGTAATTGCAATTAAAGCTCTGGTCCGGAATTATAAAATATCCTAAGCAAAACCGTGTTTTGTTTGTGTTTAGGATTTTGGGAAACTCCTTAGATTGGAGTAATTTCCATTGATAAATATATATAGGAGTTACAACGTGAGTTTTAGCTGTGTTTGGAAACCTAAAAAGATAATCATTCAAAATAAATCTCATATATCCTAAATACGATAGGATATCTTTACATATATGTTATCACACACCCCGCAATCAGCCAATCATAGTGGGAGGAGGTTAAATGCCGAGACTGGATCTAAAGTCTTAAATAGTTGTTGAGGTAGACATATTGTAAAGATGTTCGCAAACTAATATCATGTAGGAACATGTAAAGCGCTATATCCCGTACTTTACTTGACCCAACACCACCTTCTCGCGGAAATCCATTTCAACGTGCTTGGTGCATTGGGGTTGTACGGGATTATGAGAAAGATAAATTGCACTGACATTATTACAATAAACAAATGTAGCCTGACCAGGAATTGAGATTGCCCCCTTAGAAAACAACAATATTTGAAAGTCGACTGTTGAGTGTCATGACACCCGCCCTAACCAGTATCAATAAGTGATCAAGTTTGTAGGAACTAAAGGAATAAAAGGACATAAATGTTACCCGTGATAAATAGAACCCTAAATATATCGCCAGATGCGTCTCAATGCATCAAAATTAATGAGCCTCCATATAGGGTCATGCATGTATAAACAAACTTAATGACCTGTATACGCTATACGTCTATATTAGGGTGAGTAAAAACGAGAAACTGTATAGCACCTGCAAGGCTGCGATAGAGAGTTAGATCATGAAACTTAGGCCCAAATTAAGTATTGAAATTGGATTGAGTGCCCACTACCAAATTATGTATCGAATTTGGATTGAGTGTCCACTAGAGTTGCCGCAGGTTAACAACTCCCCATAATTGCGCGCTTCAAAATTTATTTGCATATTTTTGGTATGATAAAAACAAGTATGATAGTGTACGAGTAGTAAAAATGCCAAGAAATTTATTCAAAGGACCTAAGTCAGTCATCATAAACCTTGTACGTAAGTGAGAAATGATGCTCTCACGTAGGCGATCTAATGATGTAACCAACACAATATCTATGTTCATAATTAAATTTTGTAATGTTAGTTTTTTATATCAAATTTTGTGCTTGCCTTTTTTGTTTTAATTTTTTATTTATCATATATATGACTTTATTTTGTCATATTAGATTTTGTTTTTTCAATATTAGCCTTTATCATTTTTATATTTAGGTGTTGTTTGGTTGACAAATAAAAACATGATAAGAATTGAAATTGTTTGGTTGACAAATTCATGGAAAGTAGAAATTTCGATGAATTCCCACTTCTCACAAAATGGGGGAAATAAATTACCTTGGGGGACTAGGTAAGTGGAACTTTCCATGGGAATTTCCACTTCCCTTAGTTAATCAAACACTTTTTAGAATTTCCTAGGAAGTTCAATTTCATGGGAAATCAAATTTCCAAGGAATTAGCAATTCCTACATACAACCAAACAAGCCAAATGTAAAATACTTTAAAATTTTGTTCTTTTTATATTGTAGGATGTTGTGATTTAACCTAGACATACAAGTTAGGTTAAAAAAATAAATCTTCTAGCAAGGATTCTATTAGCACGCCCGGTTTGTTGAAAAGGTTGAGATCATCATATCTCAAAGGATGATGATACAACGAAAGATATTTTACCTTTCAAGAGACATATCTCCCATAAAACTCAACAAGTGATTTGCACAAATCTCCAAAAGTTCCACTATTTTTACAAAAGAAGTAATTCATTCACACCAACGCTTTTCATCTCTCGCATCCAACGCGATATCTTATTCATATTCAAAATTACTCAAATTAACATCAAGGTCATTTATTATGGTTTATACATGTAAACTATATCCAAAATGCAATTATTGGCCATTATTTGTATTTGTATTACTAGTTTTTGATAAAAACAACCGTTGACAAGAAGAGAACACACAAAATAACCCCAACAGAAATTACTTTGACCCTGTCCTCTATTCTCTCTCTCTCTCTCTCTCTCTCTCTCTCTGCTATCACTACTCATTTTGTTAAGAAATCAAAAAATCAAAAATCAATAAAAACTCAAACTTTGCGGCAGAACTTCATCAATTTCGATCAAATTCTACAATTTCACAATTGCTTTGCTACTCTATTGATTCTTCGTCTCACAAATTCAATCCTTTATTTATCAGGTCTTTACAATTTCTACGCTCTTTTAATTCTAGGATTTTTCAGCAATTTTTTGTTTTCTTTCCAATTCTCGATTTTTAAATTAAATTCTGTTTTTTTTTTTTTTTGTTTTTCCTTTTTGTTGTAATTAATTTCATCATTTTTAGCATTGGTGAATTTCGAAGTATTCTATTGTTGTTCATTGGTTCATTTTTTGCGAAGTGAATTTTGGTGGAAATTGCTGTTAGGGATTTTGATCAATTTTTGTTGAAATTTGTTGATTGTTTGTATGGTTGTAACGGGAGGATCACAATGAAATTTAGGGTTTTTATAATAATTTGAAGTGAGAATTAGGAGTTTTTTCATATGAATTGATGTCAAATTTCATATATCTGCAATTATTGATAGAGAAATTGGAAAATGTATGTTTTACATTATAATGTGATAGCATTTCTTACTCAATTGTTTATATATTGTCTTGAGCAGATAGGAAAAAGGAGGGTAGAGTATATACCATCTAAGGATGGATAGTCACAGTGATTGGGTGCAATCCAATGACTTCCAACCTAATGGTCTAGTGTTGAAAGGAGCTGCTTCTGTTACTCGGCCGCTTGACCCGGGAAGATGGGCTATAGCCGAGAATAGAACTGCAGAACTTATATCGCGAATTCAGCCGAGTTGGGAATCTGAGAAGCGTAGGAATGCTGTTGCATCCTATGTGCAGTGTCTAATTGGAGATTGTCTGCCTTGCAAGGTTTGAACTCATTTAAAGTGTTGGTTTCCGCCGTATCCAGTTAGGATATGCATCTATTTTTCCCATATATGGACTAAAGTTGTTGATAATGTTATGGCATTTGTGGATTCTATATGATTTGTTTCATGATTATATCACGATAGCTTTGGTTAGTTGTGTAATGCTACTATGTGGTATACCTAAATTTCTTTCATGCATTAGGGTTTACACCCAAAATACAAACTTAAACTAAGGAGTATTTGTAGTTTTGTACCGCTACTCAATTTATTTTATCTCCTTCTCGTGCGCAAATGCGCACCCAAAAATGAAAAATGCAATTCCATTATCCATTACACCTATCTAAAAATTTCTATACAAGTACATGTGATGAAGAAGTAGCCTAATGTGTTTTTTGAATGAATTAAGTGGTTAAAGTTTCCAATATTTTTTTCGGACAATGAGTTTTTTTTTTTTTGTTTTGTTTTTTTTAACCTTTATTCTTACTTCCTTTTCTTTGAATGTTGGGGAGAATTGTAGTAAGAAGAGTGACTACTGTGCCTGGGATTCCTTAAAATTCGATGGGTGAGATTTGTTTCATTGTTTGTGACAAAGGAACTCTTATGGAAAATTTTGAGTTAAGGAATGATTAGAACTTTTTTAGGAGGAACAAAATATTTAGCCACCAAGTGTGTCACCTTTTTTCAATTGCTACTTACATCTAGGATTTTACTCCTTGTTTGATTTTAGTGCAACTTGCAAGCCTTTGGAATCAGGGGACTACTTATCTATCATAGCAATACTATATTTTTTACTTGCAACACACCCTTTTGACACGTTATTTGAGGAGATGATTAGACTAAATAAATGGAAGAATTAAGCTATAAAATTTAAAGCGTTGCAACTTACCACTTCTTTCATTTCGATGGTAAAATTGTCAGTTAATTTGTCCGTATGCCTACTCTAATGAAGACCTTAAAGTACGTGCCAAAATGGTAGGTTGCAAGTTAATAAAAACAGAAGAGGTATATATACACACACTTCCTTAGTTCCTCTAATATTGTAACATGGGAAGGGGACATAGATTTTAGGAAGAGGAGGGAGATAAAGCTGAATAAAAATAGGGACCCATGTGACGAGGAGAGAGAAAGAGAGAAAACATGTGCAAATAAGGAACATTGCAATATTCGTGAAACTTCATAAAATGGTAATTGTTGCAATATTTGTGGAACTGAGGAAGTATTATTTTCTTTTGGAGTTGTGTAATCTGGTTGAATTATGAATCTGCATGTCTCTAGATATTGAAATCCCACAACCTAAGGAATTTTCCCTATTACCTTGCTTAGAATCCAAATGAACATTTTTCACATAATCTTGAAAGTACAAAATGAGTAACCTGTCTTTCCTCTAGTCCTGTTCTCGAAATCTTGGGTTGTCTTGCCAATAATCATTTTGACCTGGGAGATATGTTCATACCAACGGTATGAAGGAACACATTTCCTATATTGTTTGGCATGATGAATCTTTTGTATGACGTGGCCACGTGGGTGTCTCTTGAAGGATGAGAAGTCCTAGCTACATAGATGGTATCTTGCTGTGAATTAAATTTCTCTAGTCAATTAATTATATCAACATAATTAGAGCTCATGCATAAAGCTAGTTAAAATTCCTATGTTCAGATTATATAAAGGAGTTTCAAAGTAACACCAGCAGGCAATTTTTCTTCTTCTCATAATGATCTTTTGAACTTTAATGGATCTAAAAAACAAAGTGAAACATTTATTTGTCTTAAATGAGTTATTTAATCTTATAGAAAATCTTTTTTTCTTCAGCGAAAATATAAATCATGATGCTAGCATGTCGACAATTTCGTATTTGAGAAACTGAGTGAATCATGAACCTGTTGATTGTGATCGAATGATTGTTTACAGCATTGGTATATGCTTAAGTTCTTGATTCTGTACATACTGCAATAGAAAATTTAAACTTACTATCCCTCTCATCTTGGATCTATGACTTATTGACAGGTGTTTACCTTTGGTTCCGTACCTCTTAAGACTTACCTACCGGATGGGGATATTGATTTAACTGCTTTTTCTGAAGACCCTAAGTTGAAAGATAATTGGGCTAATAGCGTTCTGGATATGTTGCGAAGGGAAGAAAAGAATGAGCATGCTGAGTTTCAGGTGAAAGAGGTTCAGTACATTCAAGCTGAGGTAGTTTCTTAGTTTCTTCAGTGTCAAATTTACTTTGTGCTGCTTTGTAGTCTATTATATACTCGTATATATTACTGAGTGCATTTATAATCCTGTGGCTAAGGTTTTCACATATAGTTGGTAGACTGTAGAGACAAAAAATTTATGCTGTTTTTGCAGGGATCACTTAATTGTAAATTTTTTTTTTGGTCTTTGTCTTGGTTGAGCATTCACTTTCTCTTTCTAGCTTTGTGGTGTCTTTGATTGAAGAGACACTCCAAATTGTCCTGTACTGGTCTTTGGTCTTGTTGATAAGTTACAGGCTCTAAACGATGTGTGTTAGACAATCTGGACGATCCTTTCTAGAATGTTGTTGGATGAGGGTTGCAAGTCTATTCTACGGTCATATTAATAAAATACAGTTATAAAAATATTTACCTAAGTCAATGAACATACAATTTTGGATTTATAGGATGAGGGTTTGGTACGTCAATGTAAATGTTACGATTAAATTTAAATTTGAGAACTCCGTGTTTTTGGCTAATGTTATCCACTAGTATAATACCTTACCTTCGCACATATTGCAGGTGAAGTTAATAAAGTGCCTTGTAGATAACATTGTGGTGGACATATCTTTCAACCAGCTTGGCGGTTTGTGTACACTTTGTTTTCTTGAAGAGGTGTGCTTCTATATCCTGGTTATATTGATATATGATGGTAATATGTATGGCTCATATTATTTCTTGATTTATCTAATTAAATGAAATGGCCATTGGTAACCGACTTATTTTGGATTTTAGGTTGACAACTTGATTAACCGAGAGCATTTATTTAAGCGAAGCATCATACTAATCAAGGCCTGGTGTTACTACGAGAGCCGTATACTTGGGGCTCATCATGGACTTATATCAACTTATGCTCTGGAAACCTTGGTTTTGTATATATTTCATGTTTTCAACAATTCCTTTGTTGGGCCACTTGAGGTATGTTTATGCTATTGCCTATGATTTTTCATATCCTAGATGTATGAATATTTTTCTATATTCCTTAGTCATTTTGTTTTACTTTCTTCGTAAAGGATTTTTTTTTTAATATACAGTGTTTTCCATGTGTAGGTCCTCTATCGTTTTGTGGAGTTCTTTAGTAAATTTGATTGGGCCAACTTTTGTATTAGCCTCAGGGGTCCAGTACCGATTTGTTCGCTTCCCAGTATGACAGGTAGTTATCATTGCTGCAGAAATTGGATAATAAACTAAGTTTTTTTATTTTTTTTTGGCTGATGTCCAGTCTATGTTTGAATGCTTGCAGCTGATCCTCCTCGAAGGGATGATGCAGAGTTATTGCTGAACAATATGTTTCTTAATGCTTGTAATAGAGCATATTCTGTCTATGCTGGAGGTCAAGATAACCAAGAGCAACCTTTCATTTCCAAACATTTTAATGTTGTTGATCCCCTGCGAATAAACAACAACCTTGGCCGCAGTGTGAGTAAAGGTATCTGACTAACATAGTGCACTCTCGGACTCTCCTTACCAAACAATTTTTTTTCCTCATGGCTGACTATCTGTTTTGAAATCTGACGCCTCACTAATATCTACTTTAACCATCACATTTTCTATGTACACATTTAGACATGGTTTCTGCTTAATTGTTACAGAAGGCTGCTGTATGTAGTAAGTGACTAATAAGAAGCGTAATATTGATTTGTGGGCTTTCAGAATTTGAGCTTCCCAAAGGAATGTTAGGGAGTTCTCTTTTGACGACAATGTTGATATGTTCCTCTCATTTCCCAATCAGTTAAAACTATCTACTTCATGTTCTTTCTAAAAAAACTTTATTAGTCCCAATATTGAGTAGATGGTTATATATATATCAGCCAACATGATTAGTTTGCCAACTTGCTGAATCAGTATTTTCCTAGTCGTAAGGGATTATTATGTATACCCTTAATGGCTGATACAGAGCAGATATGTCCAAAGCAAGGCCTTGATGGACCAATTTAAGGTCAGCTGACAGCTGATACAACCGATATAAGACATATAGTGATCATTATTTGGCTTGTCGCACAATATTACAGCAAACACTTCTTCGATGCATGATTGTTATTGCAATCACAACCCCAATATTTAAACTGTGAGTAGTACAAACCATTGAAGGAAAAGGTGGTTTTAGTGTGTCAACTAAGGAAAACACTAATGCCTGAAAAGATCTTTTTGGAACCAAGTGAAGTAAGAGAAAGTACTCTATCCCACATAAAGTCACAGCATGTACACCTACCACAAAAATTATAATATTATGCTATAGCCACAACTTTACCATAATATGTAGGTAAGTTGGTCTCTAAAAAAAGCCTTTTCCCTTTTGTCTTTCCAAAACTTGTATATTGAAGCAAGAAATGCAAGTTCATAATATGTTTTTAAAGCTGAAGCTACTGCTTTGTTTAGGCATACTTAATGAGTTTTGTTAGAGCAGAAAATATTCATTTGTTGAGGACTTGAGGGAATTATGTGCACGAACATCTTGGAGTCAATTTTCACTAATGTTGGAATCAAGAACTTCGTGGGACTTGTAGTGCTTATCCCTGTCCTTACGCCTAAAGCTAAGCACTTTGTAAAAGTAGGTAATTATGGACTTGCAGTAGCATTGTTTCTTCGTTTGTTCTTACATTTGGTTGATGTAAAAACCATATAATATTATGAACAAGTGGCTTAGACTAAAATTATGTAGTATGTATTTTGAATGATGAAGCTTTATATATTGGAATTCATCACTGTAAGATTTCAGAATAATAGAGGGTCAATTTAGGCTTGAAGACTTGATTGGTTATTTTTTAGCTCAATACAAACTTTGTAAAGTTTAGAATATTTCTTATCAATTCTTTCTGTTCGGTGCTGCTAAAATTTTGAAAATTAAGCAGTAAAAAGATATTACTGTGTTAGTCATTAGGTTTCAATTTCATGTATGGTGAAACTAAATCCAAGTAGGAAAATGTTTTATTATTATTTTTTTTAATTTGAACTTCTAACTTTTTGAAATATTAAGTACTATAGAACCAAGATGATGTATATTTTGTTCAAAATCATTATTTTACCTACCAAATGAGTTTTAACAGCTTGATTGGGTGGCAAAATAAATTGATACCCTTGTGACCAACTTATTTGTGATGAGTTGTTTCTTTATATTACTATGAATATCTTTTGCAGGTTCTTTGAATTGTGCTATGAATGATTGGTTCTTTAGATTTCACAGAGATCATGGTCATTGACCTATATTTGGTTTTTGTTGAGATGGAATCTTGAGAAGTGCTTGCATGGAGTGACTAACCAATTGAAAATGAGTATCATATCAAAATGTAGTTGTAATGGAGTTAAAAATGGAAAGGAAATGCTACGTACATCTAGCAAAACTCGAAATTGGAGTCATGCTTTCTCTTCTGTGATTAGAGTAGGTTGAATACCACCATTTTGCCACTGAAATGATTTTTGGGAAGGGTTGGGGAGGAGGGGGCCATTTGGGGCCTGTTAGGCATTCTGTCGATTTCCCTTTTTCTAATGTCCTCGTGCATGGAGTTTCTTGCCGGTTATCATCTACTTCTGTTCTGGAGTTACTAATGTTGTGTCAATTTTCTTGCAATTCTGTGAACAGATATTTTCTCTATGATTTCTGGTTTATACAACCTATAAATTGTTTTGAAGTGTATTTCTGTCTTTATCTCGTACTTTTTGGTATACCGTCTTTGCTCCTTCCTTTCACTAAAGCAACCACGCCTTCACCCTGTGATATTTTGAAGGGTAAGATTACATAGCCTTTCTAAAAAGTAGCCAACAGTCCATCAGTATTGTGGCTGATATTGATGTTGCTCTTGTAGTGGTAATGATTACTCAGGAAATGCTTTTATTTGATGAGAGCACAGCTAATATAATAAGATGATGATATGATGAGATAATTTACTGGCTAAAGGCGCTAAAGGCATCAAAGGAGAGGATTTGAAATCGAGCATAAATGTAACCAATGTATTGACACACTGACACTTATAATGGTGTGTCTGAGTTTATATATATATATATATATATATATATATATATATATAAACAAGTGTGAAGTGTATGCTTCGTCAAAATAAACCAAAGATTGAATTGACTGTGCTCTATATGTGTGTTTCAGTGTTTGTGTTTTGGGTTTTGACAAGCCTGATAGTGTTGTTTGTTTTCATATTTGAATTTGTCTTTTATACAGTCCTTGGTATTTTCCTTATTTCTGTTTCTTGATCACGAGTCTATCCTGATTCTTTATTGTTATTTATCTTGTGGTGAAGAGGATTATCTAATGACCAATTTTATGCACTTATCATTCTATTTCTATGTATATGTTCAGGCAACTTTTATAGAATTCGCAGCGCCTTCAGTTTTGGGGCCCAACAGCTGACTAGAATACTTGAGTGCCAGGAAGAGAATATTGTTGCTGTAGTGAACCAGTTCTTTGTGAACACATGGGATAGACATGGGAAACGTGTCCGTCCTGACATACCCGTAATTAATGCGTTTCACTCGCCACTGGTCAACTCCAACCATGACGGAAATCGCAGAAGACATATATTTGTTGATAATTCAACAGCGAACTTGAGTCAGTATCCACAGGTTGATGAATCTCAAAGCTCTATTGATTTTTTGATGCAGCCTAGTATCCTTCCTGTGAATCAGATAGCTGAGGCCATTGACGTGCACAAAGATTTGCATTCTCCTGGGCAGAAGGATTATGAGAAAGAATCAAGAACTCACATGTCTTCTGATTGGGATCAATATTATACTCAGAGGAAAAATCCTACTAAGAAGCAACTGAATGAAAGAGAAAGAATTTGCATGGCGAATATCTTGCAAAATAAAGGGCATGCCACACCACAGTTTGCTAGGACATCTTCTAGTCCTGAACTGACTAGCTTGTCTAATGAAGCTGCATCTCTACGCAAGCATAAGACCACCGAAAAGGTAAATGAGGTTGCCAGCTCAAGATTTGAGTACAACAGAAGAATGAGAGACTCTGGCATGATGGAAAATCCTTTTGCGAATTGTTATGTAAGGAGACCTGCTAGTTCTACAAAACCTGTAGTTTCTGATCCAAATCAGAGACTCCAGGAGGGACAAGACTTTGTAAACCTGATGTCTTCTTCTGGGGTTCAGAAACATGGTGGGCATGCTCAGATGCCTGTGAATCTAGCTTCTCATCAGTTTGTTTCAATCCCACCTCCTTTTCCTGGAACCAGACCCCAAATATATGCTGGTACAAGGCCATTAAATTTTGCGCCTCTTCAGTCTGATTGGGGTGACGTTTTGCATCATTCTGATGGTACCTCTGTAGCACCTTCTTATCGCCAATTAATTCCTGTTGGACTCACACCTGATGAAGAAGTTAAGGGGGTTTTAAATAGTGGTTCAGCATCACTAGAAGTCAATCATCTGGATGATGACCATGATTCCTGGACAAACAGTAAAGCTGATTTGATGAGAGAGGGTGATCATGAAAGCAAGGAGTTTTCTGTTGCTAGTTCTAGATTATCACTTATTCCTGCTAATTCCTATAAGACAAAGGCAACTTCAGACAGTTCTTGGGATGGAAAACCCTCCAAACTAAACAATACAGTGAGATACCCAGGGACAAAGAAGGCAACTTCTTCAAAAAATCCCTCTCCGGTAGTTAAATGCCAATGGCTAAATGAGGAAGGATCTGTTGATCTTACTTATGATGATGATGTTGATGATAAATCTGCTTCCTCATCTGTTACTTCCTCACACATGGAGGTTCATCAGTTACCTGGGTATGGGCAAGCTCATATGAACTATCCAAATTCAATGTTTCCCTTTTCTTCTTTTTTGGTACGGCCTGGTCCACAGCAGGGTATTAGTCACAATCATCCAGTCTTACCAGTTGCCTTTTATCCTGCTGGACTACCTGTGCCTTTTGTCACAATGGTACCTGTATACAATATAAGCGCTGAAACAGGAACCTCTGCAGCACCTGCCAGTCATGATGATACGGATAGGGAGAAGTCTACCTTCTCCTTGACCCAGTCTAGCCATAGCTCAGATTCAGCTAGTGGGCTAGAGCGGTTGAGCCATAGTAGTAGCATTGGTTCAACAAAAAGGATTACATCTAGAGAAGATTCTGATGAGTGTGAACCTGACATATTCAACAGCGACTTTGCTAGCCACTGGAAGAATCTTCAGTATGGGCGTTTCTGTCAAAACCTACAATTTCAGCATCATTTTGTCCATCCTCCCTCTGTATATGTACCACCTGTACAACTTCAGGGGAATATCCCATTTGATGCTCCTCGATCACCATATTCTGGGAATTCCAGTATCTTTTCTCATCCAGTGCCCGTTTCAGAAGCACAGCAGTCAGGTTCCATTAAGCCTGCTAGTGTCTCAAGGCAATATGGTGGAGAATTTCCTAAACAACGCAATGGAACTGGAACTTATTTCCCAAATCCAGTAAGACTCTTTCCAATTGACACTATATAGGAGTTTTTTTTATTGTTTTTGCTGCCTATATTAATGGTTACAATGCACTTGTATGTTCTGATTCAATACTTGCCTTTTTTGCATCTCGTGTTTAGAACATGACTGAAATATTTTGCTTTCTTTCATCAAATTGGATCGTCGTATTATTGTGGTGTGTTGGCAGCTTTCTGTTTGGTGATAATTAAGAGCTCATTATGTCCTTTTCGTATATAATAATCTTTAATCAAGCTTTATCCATCATTTAAAGTTTATTCAGATGATAATACATGCCACTCTTCGTCCTGTCTATAATCTTCGACTCCTTGGCCATAAGAAGTCGTTCTTTGATTTGTAAGGAGTGGATAAAGTTACATCTGGGCCATATCAGACCGTGCCTGATACTTGGATAATTATCTGGTTTCCCTATATTAGCCATAAGAACATGTTAGTTTACAACTTGCATCATTTTGCATCTGGTTATTAGTTATACTGTCTGTCACTACTCTGTCTTGTACTGTCAGACTTTTAGTGTAGAAGACTATGAGTTATAACTTTTGCATAACTTGTTTCAATTCATGAAAATTTTCAGAACGTTCTCAGAGATCCCCCACAATATTCTACCCCCAGACAGTATCAAGGAGACTCCAAACATGACAGGAATGAGCACCATGGGGAGAGGGAAGCAAATTGGAATTCCAGCTCGAAGCCACGATTTTCTGGTCGTGCTCAACCTCGATACCGAAATGACAAGACAGTCTCAAAGATAGACCGGTCAGTTACTAGCTATTCCCAAACTGATAGACCTTGTGATACCTTCCGGAAAAATTCATATCAGTTGTATCGCTTCCCAAAAGATCCAGCTACTTCAAAATCTACATGGAATGGCTGTTATGATACTGATTATTCGGTGTATCAGACATGTTCTGAATACCATAATGAGGTTTCTCAATCTGGAGATGGCCGTCCCCCCTTTGTTATGCTATATCCTTATCCTCAGACCATTGCTTATGATTCCCAGATTGAACGTCAGTTTGGTTCTGCTGGACGAGAGCAAATTGTAGGAACAGAAGAGGTACAAGAGCAACTGCAAAATTATGAGGGAGATACAGGACCTCCTTCACCAGACTATGCATCTCCCCCAAGGTTCCCGCGGTAAACTGCTTACTCTGCTGCCCTTCTAAATATTTATTTTGATTATTCCAGTATTGACATGGATAGAAGTGATGTTGCACGTACACTGTACATTGCTAATTTTTCTCCTCGTGAAGTGTTTCGCCAATGGTATACGTTACTTGACGTATCTACTTCTATCTTTGACTCTTAATGTGATAGTCAAACTTGAGGATTGTTGATGACTACATCCCACCAAATAGTCTACAGTATACTGTGCATATTAATCCTTAGCAGCACCGCTATCCTTGGAATAGTATCTGGTTTGGTGACATCTTTTTCTGAACTTGCAGAGCTGACGGACTTTAAATTTTTGGCCTGAATATTGAGGCAAACACATGGGTTCTCTTGCTTTGGGCATCTCTTATGCCAGTTAAAAGCATATTTTGGAGACCTGCATCCACAGCCTTTTGCGCCAAACATACTAAGAAGATCTTGGATGTTAGTTGCAGTTCCTGCGTATTCCATCAGAGGGCCAATCTCTACTTGAGCTTTATGCACCTAAGTTGCTTGAAAAAGAGCGTCTCTGATCAACATTGATGGAGGGATCGATTTGGACATAATTGATGTATCATCATTTTGTGTTTCCCCCGAAGATTCTTCTGAACTGAAAAATTCAGGAGTCGGGTGTCTGGTCTCAAATTCGAGGAGCTCCCATGAGTTCCGTCCTAGTATAGAACAAGGCGTTCGGGAGAAACATGATTCAATTGGTAATCGAAGTGTTGTTTGCCTATTGAAATGGGCTACTTCCAGCTGTAATTTTATGTAATCTCTAAGCCACCATTGTAATGAAAGTTGCTCCAATAAGAGCTTTCAGCTACTTAACTCTCAAAGCTTCTTTGTTGCAAGTCATTAAAGTAGTGGCTGCGGTACTACACCTCTCCTGTATTTAGCTGCCTTGCCTAAAAACCAAGCGATATTTAGTTAAATTTCGAAAATATTAATTCCTCTAATCCTTTTATATACTAGGCGGACCCGCGCGCGCTACGCGCGCGATGCTAGTGTGAAGCGTCGTATGTTTTTCTTGTATATAATGAGACAATGTGGGGCTTTTACGTGTTAGTTTTTCGAATTTGTGTTGAGTTTAGATTAAAAATCTGTGTGGCCGTTTTAAATAAGTAATAATAATGATGCTTTGTGTGAAGTGAAAAGGTGATTTGGTTGAATGGACTTTGATATATTATTTGATTTATAATTGTTTGTTTTATTTAGAAAAAATTATAGCAACATTGTAAATTATAGCAATATTTATTGGGTTTTGTAATGTGAATTGGTTTGCTTTTAGAAAGGAGCAAATGTTTTACTATGGGCCACTTATGAATTGGCCTTGATTTAGTAATATGTACATGTTGTATCTAATATGTACAATCATTGTTTTTTGCATTGTGTTTGTTATTGCAACGAGCTCAACGACGGTGAATTAGTGACTTGTGATATGATATGCCAGCTTATAAACATAAAATCTTAAAAGAAAAAAAACTGATAAATCCAACAAGTCGAGTATGTTTCTTCCCTCTCTCTCTAATTTAGTTACCCTTTTTTGTAAGCTAATTGTGTTTTCCTAAGCTAATTGCCTCAATTTTCTTAAATGATGTTTCTTACGTGGCCCATGTCTATCTATCTCTCTCTCTTCTAAGCTAATTGCCTCAACTTTTGTATGTGATCATTCTTAATTTGTCTCTCACCTCTCCAAAGGCAATTGACCATTTTTCATAAATGATTTTTCTAAAGTAACTTCTTTCTCTCTTAATATAATTGACTTGATTTTCTTAAGTGAACTTTTGAGTCGTCTCTTTTTCTCTCGCATTATAGTAAGCCTTTTTCTTAGCTTTCTTCTTCTTTTTGAGTGATTTTTCTTCTTAAGTGATATTCTTAAGTGGGCTCTCTTTCTTTTAAGCATTTTAGTAACTTTTTTTCTTTTTTTTAAGTGATCTTTCCCAAATTGTCTCTCTTTTATTATGTTAAGTGATCTCTTTCTTTTAACCTAATTTTTCTTATTTTCATAAGTTATCTTTTAAGTGGCTTCCCCCTCTCTCTGTTAAGTGATCTTTCTAAAGTGGTCTTTCTCAAATGAGTTTTCGTAAATGTTCTCTCTAGTAGGTCGCTTCCTAAGCTGATTGCACTGATTTTAATTTCTTAAATGGTTTTTCCTCAGTGGTCTCTCTCTCTCTCTCTCTCTCTCTCCCTCATGTAAGTAACCCTTTTTCTAAGCTAACTGTGTTTTTCAAAGCTAATTGCCTCATTTTCCTTAAGCGGTCTTTCTTAAGTGGACCCTTTCTCTCTTTCTTTCTCCCTTATAAGCTAATTGCCTTGTTTTTTGTGAATGATCTTTCTTAATTTGTCTTTCATCTCTCCAAAGCCAATTGTCCTTATTTTAAAAAATGTTTTTTCATAAATGGTCGTTTTCTCTTTTTATCTCTTAAAATAGGACATTTCATTTGTTAGTTGTCTATGATATTGCACTCGTGCTAATTAGTGTTGTAGCTTAGTTTCTTTCGATCTACTCAACTATCAATCATATAAGGATTACGTAGTTAGGTTATAATACGTTGTGTTGAGATACAAGTTTTGTATAATGAATGATATTTAAAATGAAGTTTGTGTAAATAATTATGATGCGTCAAATGTCGTTAATTGATTATGTTCTTGCGGCCTCAGGCGATCTCATATGAAATCCTTGTTTTTTTTAGTGCTTTAAGTTATCTTTCTTTCTTGCGTAAAAAAAAAAAGTTATCTTTCTTTCTTCGGTGATCTTTTTTCTTGATCGATCTTTCTATATCTTGAGTGATTTTTCTTTCTTAAGTGGTCTCTCTCACTAATGGTTTCTTTCTTCTCCTCTCTTAAGCAAATTGCCCTAAGTTTCTCACCTAAACTAATTGCCCTGATTTCTAAGTTATCTATCTTTTCTTTAGTGATCTTTCTTCTTGAGTAATTTTTTTTCTTAATTGATATTTCTTGTTCTCTCTTTCTCTCTAGCATTTTAGTATCTCTTTTTCCTAAGCTTTTTTTTTTCATAAGTAATCTTTCAAGATGCTTCCCTATTTTTGTTAAGTGATCTTTCTAAAGTGGTCTCTTTCAAATGATTTTTCATAAATGCTCTCTTTCTCAAGTGTGGATTTTTTGTAATTGATCTCTCCTATCTCTCTCTCTCTCTCTCTCTCTGTAAAGTAGGTCGCTTCCTAAGCTAATTGTAGTGATTTTAATTCTTTAAGTGGTTTTTCCTTAGTGGTCTTTCTTGCGAGCAATCTCTCTCTCTCTCTCCCTCTCTTATTTAAGTAACCCTTTTCTAAATTGATTGTGTTTTCCTAAGCTAATTGCCTCAATTTCCTTAAGTGATCTTTCTTAAGAGGATCCTTTCTCTTTCTATCTCTCTCTCTCTCTATCTTTCTTATAAGCTAATGTTCTCGATATTTGTGTATGATCTTTATTAATTTGTCTCCTACCTCTACAAAACCAATTGACCTTATTTTCAAAAATGATAATTCTTAAGTGGTTGTTTTCTCTTTTTATCTCTTAAGATAGTTGCCTTGGTTTTCTTAAGTGATCTTTTATGTACTCTCTTTTTTCTCTCGCATTTTAGTAAGTCTTTTTCCTAAACTAATCGTGTTTTCAAAAGCTAATCATCCTAATAGGTGATGGACCTTTTTTAAATTGTCACTCTCACTCATGGTTTCTTTCTCTCCCTCTCCTAAGCTAATTGCTCTAAGTTTTTTCCAAACTATTTGTTTATAATTACCCTAGTTTCTTAAGTCATCTTTCTTTCTTTAGTGATCTTTTTTCTTGAGTGATCTTTCTTTTTCTTGAGTGAGCTTTCTTTCTTAAGTGGTCTCTTTAACTAATGGTTTCTCTCTTCTCCTCTCCTAAGCTAATTGCCCTAAGTTTCTCATCTAAACTAATTACCTTGATTTCTTTTTCTTCTCGAGGGTTTTTTATGCTTAATTGTTATTTCTTAAGTGGTCTCTCTTTCTTTCTAGCATTTTAGTAACTCTTTTTCCTAACCTAATTTTTCTTATTTTCATAAGTTACCTTTCAAGTGGCTCCCCCCTCTCTCTTTGTTAAGTGATCTTTCTAAAGTGGTCTATCTCGAATGATTTTTCATAAATGTTCTCTCTTTAGTAGGTCGCTTCCTAAGCTAATTGCACTGATTTTAATTTCTTAAATTTTGTGTATGATCTTTCTTAATTGGTCTTTCATCTCTCCAAAGCCAATTGTCCTTATTTTCAATTTTCCTAAGTGGTTGTTTTCTCTTTTTATCTCTTAAAATACGACATTTAATTTGTTAGTTGTCTATGATGTTGCACTTGTGCTAATTAGTGTCGTAGCTAGTTTCTTTTTACTTAGTTATCAATCATATAAGGATTACGTAGATAGGTTATAATACGTTGTGTCGAGATTCAAGTTTTGTATAATGAAGGATATTTATAATGAAGTTTGTGTAAATAATTATGATGAGTTAAATGTTGTTAATTGATTATGTTCTTGCGGCCTTAGGTAATCTCATATGAAATCCTTGTTTTTTTAGCAGATTTCTGACTTATTTAATTATTGTAAGAATTTTGCTGGAGTAACACATCTATTAGTAATTTTTATGACACAATATTTAGTACCTGAACATCTTATAGTACTTCGTATAAAAGATTAAGTAGTCTTTCTATCACTCTTTCCGTATCCTAATAAAATAATTGTATTAATTTTCTTTTTCTAGCTAACTTTCCTGATTACCCTTTTCTTAAGTGGTCTCTTGATTGTCTTAAGTGATATTTCTTTTCTTAAGTGACCTTTATTCTTTAGTGATCTTTCTTCTTAAGTAATCTTTCTTTTCTTAAATGAGTGGTCTTTCTTCTTGAGCGGTCTTTCTTCTAAATTGTTTTTTTTCTTAAGTGGTCACATTCTCTTGATCTCTCTCTCTCTCTCTCTCTCTCTCTCTCTCACTTTCAAGTGATCTTTTATAATTAATCTCTCTATCTAATAGGTCGCTTCCTAAGCTAATTGCACTAATTTTAATTTCTTAAATGATTTTTCCTCAGTGGTCTCTCTCGATAGCGCTCTCTCTCTCTCACACACACACCATTAATTAAGTAGCCCTTTTTCTAAACTAATTGTGTTTTCCTAAGCTAATTGCCTCATTTTTCATCAGTGATCTTTCTAAAGTGGACCATTTCTCTCTCTCTTTCTCTCTTCTAAGCTAATTGCCTCGATTGTATATGATCTTTATTAACTGGTCTCTCACTTATTTAAAGCCAATTGACCTTATTTTTCAAGATGAATTTTCTTAAGTGATTTTTTTTCTCTTTTTCTCTCTTAATTAAGATAGTTGTCTTGATTTTCTTCTGTGATCTTTTATGTAGTAATTTTTTTCTCGCATTTTAGTAAGTCTTTTTCCTAAGATAATTGTGTTTTCATAAGCTAATCGTCCTAACTTTTTAAGGTGATGGACCTTTCTTAAGTTGTCTCTCTCACTTATGGTTTTTTTCTCTCCCTCTCCTAAGCTATTTGCCCTAGGTTTTTCTCCTAAACTAATTATTTATAATTGCCCTAGTTTCTTAAGTTATCTTTCTTTATTTAGTGATCTTTTTTCTTGAGTGATCTTTCTTTTTCTTGAGTGATTTTTTTTCTTAAGTGGTCTCTCTCACTAATAGTTTCTTTCTTTTCCTCTCCTAAGCTAATTGCCCTAAGTTTCTCACTAAACTAATTGTCCTAACTTCTAAGTTATCTTTTTTTAGTGATCTTTCTTCTTGAGTGATTTTTTTTTCTTAATTGATTTCTCTTAAGTGGCCTTTCTTTCTTTGTAGCATTTTAGTAACTCTTTTTCAATTCCTAAGCTAATTTTTCTTATTTTCATAGGTAATCTTTCAAGTGGCTTCCTTCTTTTTGTTAAGTGATTTTTCTAAAGTGGTCTCTATCAAATGATATTTCGTAAATTCTCTCTCATTGTCTCTCTCTCCCTCAAGTGATCTTTCGTAATTGATCTCTCTCTCTCTCTCTCTCTCTAGTAGGTTGCTTCCTAAGCTAATTGCAATGATTTTAATTTCTTAAGTGGTTTTTTCTCAGTGGTCTCTCTCTCTCTCTCTCTCTCTCTCTCTCTCTCTCTCTCTCTCTCTCTCTCTCTCTTTCTCTCTCTCTCTCTTGTGTTTAAGTAACCCTTTTTCTAAGCTAATTGTGTTATCCTAAGCTAGTTGCCTCAGTTTGCTTAAGTGATATTTCTTAAGTGGACCCTTTCTCTCTCTCCCTCTATCTCTCTTCTAAGCTAATTGGCTTGATTTTTGTATATGATCTTTCTTAATTGGTCTCTCATCAATCTAAAAGTGATTATATCATTTGTTTTAGGGGAAGTGATTATATCATCTAGATTGTGACTATATTTTTTGGAATTGTCAAACGTTGAGTCTAAATAAATTTAGTGTAGATCGGGTCTATACAAGACTTTTTAATTTATACCTCACTAACAATTATTTTAATAAATTCAACTAACCTTTCTAAAATCAAAGTTAAACATTATTTTATATATTTAAACACGGATGGAGTATATGTTATGAACAAAACTTTGATGAGATAAATAAATAAATCAAGAGTCAATCAGTTAACCAAAACTGAATGTTATGCTTTGTGTATGGACCAATAATTGACTTTTGTATATAGACTAAGAAAATAGCAAAACGTGAAAACTCAAATATAGTGAGATAATTTATTGTAATATAAATTCATGGAAAGCCTAACCCCAAAATTAATGAACAAAACAAGCACTAATCTCAAGATATCCAACTATTGGCTATTGCATTATAAACCTAAAATTGTTTTTGTAAAAAAAAAAAAAAAAAAAAAAAAAAAAAAAAAAAAAAAAAAAAAAAAAAGAATCAAGATATCATTGGAGTGCAACTAAATGGAACATATTATGACATTTTTAAATAGATCTCCTTTAATACTACGTAGCATATAATGAAAGTGTCAAACAAATCTTTCATCGTGGAGTACATTAGATACAATTACAATTTCGTCATCGCTAGATTGGAAATTCATCATCAAATTCTATAAGTTCTTAATCCGTCTTTCCTTAAGCTACTCGAATACTTGTTTCTCAATTAAAAAAAAAAAAAAAGAAAAAGCTACTCGAATACTTAAGTCTTTATCCTATTACCTATTACACGACCATGGAGAATGATTTGTCAGATGAAACTTTCTGAACTTTGTATACCTGTCCAATTGAACTATTTCCCTAATCTCTGTCACAACTGCTCCAGCATAGTCCATATTTGCCTATTTTTGTTCCTTGTCTTGGCTTATGAGTGCAGATATTTGTACCTTCAGCTCTAGTTCTTGGTCACATAGCTCATCAGCCTGCATATGGCAGTTTGTAAAACTGTTTAGCGAGAACATTACATATCACTGACAAAGCATGAAAAGTCAAGCATTTTGCTGCACTATGTACTAAGAGA
Organism: Chenopodium album; assembly: GCF_948465745.1. Taxonomy (NCBI): domain Eukaryota; kingdom Viridiplantae; phylum Streptophyta; class Magnoliopsida; order Caryophyllales; family Amaranthaceae; genus Chenopodium; species Chenopodium album. Next base: position 4,503,933 of record NC_137838.1, read on the forward strand.
GTGGAAGTATCTACAAGTCTACTACTCAAAGTAATAGACCAGCCCACATAAGAAGGAAATCAAGCTTCATACAGTTCATAGTCCACCATAGCAAACAAACAAATAAACCTGACATTAACTCACCTGACCCAACCAGACCCCCCCTCTCCCTCTCTCTCATCTTCACTTCCAAATTCCCTGTCCTTCCCCCCTTTCACTACATTTCCTTATTCCCTTCTTATTACTTTAGTTTTACATGCTTCACTACCCTCTCTAATTCTCTCTCTTTCATCTTTATTTCCATACTTTTTCCCTCACCCCAACAGTTGCATTTCCTCAATTAGATAATTCCAAAAGCCACTCAAGTAAATTTACTTCAACTCACAAAAAAAAAGAAACGAATGATTTTAATAAGAAATAACAACATTATATTTTGAGAATGGGTTTTAATATTATTCGCTTCTATTTTATCATGCTTAAATTGAGACATACAAGGCAAAAAATTGTTCTTTTTTAAAAGAAAAAATAATTAAAAAAAACGTTTGTGTGCCTGCTTTAACTTGTAGTCTAGGTGTGATTATATTTATGTGTGTGATTTTGTATTTGTCTCTGTAGCTAGAGGGATGTTACATGTAGTTCATATTGTCTCTTGAATTCTTTTGGCCAGCTAATCTAATGCGAAGTAATCAATATAGTACTGCTGGTTTGTTGTGCAATTGTTGATTTGCTGTTTAATGATGACGAAACAGATATTAGCAGTCTAACATTACAATTGGCAACAGCAGAAGGATGAAACAGATGCTTAGCAGGAAATCAAAGATAAGATTGTTGCAAAGTGATTGTAATGCTTTTGTTATTTTGGTAACCTACCTTTCAAAGGTTCTTTTGTAATGTCCACCTATTCACGGAATAACTTTATCATTGTTTGTGACACGTATTTCTGCACAGAAGTTCAGGTACTTTCAGGATTTGACAGTGAGATTAAGATGCCTCAAAGAAAAGAACAAAGGAAATTACCTGATTGTTTGATTTTCAAAAATCAATCCCTTTAATAGAAATTGAATCCTGTGTATCCAGGTGTTCGTGGCGATAGCTCTTCCACTCCTATACGAGCACTGGAGCAGCTCAAACTTTTCCTTATTCTGCCTTGACTGCGAGACTCAACCTCAGCCAAAAAGACGCTGTAAATTGGCTTATGATCCGAGAACCTTGATTTACCGCGCACATAGGATAGTTGACGAAGGCCTTTCCCATACCATAAGATACGATCACACCTTCATGCACAACTATTTGTACTCTTGAGCCTAAAGACTCATAATTAAGTGATGATAATTCTTCAACTTTCTGTAAATTAAGAGATATAAGAGAAAAAGCTAATAAGGACAACTTAAGAAGATAATCCCTCAATGTCAAATTTAAAATCTTCAACATTTAATAGAATTTTTCCAGAGCGTGATTCGTCTAATTAATGAGTGTCTAAGTTCATCCAACTATCAAAATTTCACAAACAAGGCATCTCAAACTTTTTGTGAGCTAAAAGGTAATATACACTGCTTCTAGGCTTTTATACATGTACAATAACCTAAATACATGTACAACCCCTACATTTCCTTTAGCTTCTCAATTCCGTTGACAAAAAGTAAATGCACTTTGCTTTCCATGAAATCATGGGATGTGTTAAGAGAATGTACAACACTACAACATCAAGTTAGAGGTAACAAATTGCATAAAATGAGTGCAAAAAAAATTCTTACAGTACCTCTCCATCTGCAAGTAAATCTGAGATGTCTCTGTTCATCAAATCTTATCTCAAGCACTTCTTCAAGCCATACCCGTTCTGCAATTTCTCTATCATTATACTTTGGTGGCTGCAATCACAAAGAACCCTTTCTGAGAAACCTTCGAAAGATAAGTGTGATTCAAAGAAAATCATGTGTTACCAAAGCAAGATGCTTTTAGAATCTAAAACTAATTCTTGATGTAAAACACTACACTCTTGAAAATAAAAATGACGTTCATGCTTTTTAACTTCAACCAAAGGCAAAACTAAAACTGATTTTTTCTTTTTTTTTTTAAACCCACGGACCATCTTCTCACAAAGGACAATATATAGTGCTTTTTTATACATCTTGATAAGGATTTGCATCAGGAAGCTTCTCAAGGTTTAATTTTGATTCTTTCTTTTGGTTTAATTTCACAAACAGACAATATCCTCTGAATTGTCTAAACATCCTCATATTGGCCTGAAAGGACAATAGCAACAGCAATAGGAAAGGTATATCTGCTATATTCCTGCAAAATAACAAAAATAGAATTTCAGAAAACAAAAGTAAAGCGCACTAAGAGTGCATTTGTTCACGTAAGAACCATTAATAAATTCAGCATCACACTATCTCAAGAAAGAGTACAAAGACTAAAGATGATATGTGCATGTAAGGACCTTTCACAACTTGAGTAATACATTATCACACAATCCCAAGTATTCATATTATAAAAGCACAATAAAGGTATGAAACTCTAATCTCACATAAAAGAATGTAAAGTTCTATGTAAAGAGCGAATAACTAAGCATCTCAACTCTTAACACGCAATCTAGAAAACAAAAGTGAACAAAATCTGTAGAGGAAATGGGAAAGCAAGAAGATTTGCAATTAGTTTCACTTGAATTTCCCATAAGCATACATTTTTCAAATAACAGTTTGTTAGCCTCTTGACCCTATCAGAAGGTTCAAAGAAACCTTTCTACCGAAACATGAAGAAAAGTTTTTTTACAGAAGGTTAATGCTCAGCTACATATACGGACTTTGCTACTACAATATCCAAACCCAAGTCTGATTGATTTCACTTCAATTTCAGAAAAAGAACAATTATGGCAGGAGAACCCCTTCATATCATTGTGACATTGTCATATTTGAACACCACCCAAAAATGTGCCCAACCGAAAACCCTAACCCTAAATCACCAAAGATCGAAAATTTAAGTTAAAAAATAAAGATCAATTTCCAGAATTAAACCAAAAGAATTTCAAATAACAACCAATCGATTTTGAAACCAAACAGCAAAGTTATCTTTTTATTATACCTTAATCCCACTTCCCAAAACTTGAGCAGAAGCTGCAAGAAGAGATTAAATTGATGTTGTTTTGATTTAAAACCAAACAACAGATTAATCTTTTTAAAATTAAAACCTTAACCGTACTTCCCAACACTTGAGCAAACCAAACAGTGGATTAATCTTTTTTAAAACCTTAATCCCACTTCCCAAAACTTGAGCAAAAGCTGTAAAAGAGAAACACTCTTACATAGCATGCAAAACAATAGACCTACGGATACCATAAAAAGGAACAAACAATTTAGTCCTCCCAAATCCATTTTTCCAATAACTGAATTGCCGGAAATCCCACAAAGGTGCATAAATTAATAGCTAAACAAACAAATAACTGAAAGCATAAATTAATCAGCTAAACAAACAAATAACTGAAATTGATTGCCACCCTTTAATTCACTAATCACTTACATGGAACATAATCAGCTAAATGTGCAATACTATGTTCTAAGGCCAAACTGAATAATACCTTAGAAGTGAAAACCAACAACTGCACCATGAGCATCGAATTAATGCATCTGCAATCAGAAACAATGGGGAATTAGCCTTACATTCATGCAAATTGCAAATTAGACTTTTAAAAAATAAAAAATCCAGATCATAGAAAAAGGGGGAGAATTTCAAGTAACCAAAATTGGCGGTGCTAAATTGCCAACTCAATAAGCAAAAACCACAAATTGACTATACTAACAATTAAGGCCTTTTCCCACGTTTCCGACCGATAATGGGGGAAGAAAGTGCTTCCATGGGAATCTCATAAGAACGTGAATGGGAAAATTCCCAAGTCATTTGTACACAAGTCTAATCAGTGCTACTTGGCAAGTTGGCATCTATATTGTTCTTCAGAGTTGGATGCAGATTTCGTATGATATTATAATAGGATTGCTACATTAACCCGAGTCCAATCTTGGCATATACTAATTATATATGCATCAAGGCCAACATATACTAACTAAACAGAACAATTTTCATTTGACTTAATATTATTCATCCTTAATAAATCAAGAAGTTAGGCCAATTCCACACAAATACAAATCCCCAAACACAACAACAAAAACTTCAAATTTTATATTAACAAATGCAACAACAAAATTTTCAATTCGTGGTATACCTTGAACAGAAATTAGAGCTAGGAAGCGACATGCGATAGGAAAAAATTGATTCGAACACAAACCCTAAAATTTAGATTATTATTCACTGATTTGAACAAATAAACCCACAAAAAAAAACCAAAAATTATATGAACAAATAAACCCACACAAATGGAAATTAAATTGAAGAAATAAACCAACACAAATCAAAAGTAATTTGACCCTTAACAATAGATACTGATTTGCACAAACCTAACCATTTAAACCTGCACAGATGGAACGACATTCTCGAGGTTAGAAATCACCGAAAATTCTCGTGATTTTCTTTAATCGTCGGAATTCGATTAATTGACTGAAAATGATCGAATTTGATTTCTTTGCTGCAAAAAAAAAAAAAAAAAAAAAAAAAAAAAAAAAAAAAAAAAAAAAAAAAAAAACCAATTTACAAAAATTGGAATTGATAGTGAAATTTGAAATGAGGAGGGCTTTGATTTTACAGAAGAATGACGATCATAATTGAACCTGGGTAAGATTAGAGAGGAGAGAGAAAGATGATGAAGAAGCTAATTTAGCAGAGAATTGGAAGGGTCAGTGAATTGGCAGCAATGATGCACATGGTTTTTTTGAGGGCAAATCAGTCACAGCACTGTAGATAAGGAAATGGTAGAACAAATATAGGGGCAAATTGGTCAGTACACTGTTCATAAGGAAACCCATTTTTTTTAGTGTTGGTGCTTTTATAGGGTAAGGATATATATATATATATATATATATATATATATATATATATATATATATATATATATATATATATATATATATATATATATATATATATATATATATATATATATATCATTCTTGGCACTGTTTATAAGTTGAGAAAATCTTCTAAATTACTCTCAATATATCAAATCTTCTAAATTACTCTCAATTTACAAGTCATGTTGGGTTTTATTTGATTCATTTTAATGAGTTATTTATTAATATCCAATTGTTATAGAAGTATATTTTTATTTTATTTTTCTAATATTCAAATATAGATATTTATGGTTAGAATAATGTATTGATAGTATAATGAAAATGGGTAGAACATTTATGATATAAGAGAGTACATGTCAAAATTATTGTGCATAGTGGAGGAGTATATTAAACAACTAGTTTAAGTCCCGTGCAACGCATGGTTTTTACTTAACCGAATTATGAATTACAATGTTAATTTAACAATAATTTTTTATAAAACAAATCAGCATTTTAATTGAAACAAATACTTGAATTTCTTTTCAAAGAAAAAAAAAACTTAAATTTTATATTATATTGTTAGCAAAAGTTATTGATTATTAAACATTAAAAAAAACACAAATTCAATGATTATAGGGTTTTATATGAGAATGAAATTTATGTTAATTATAACCTGTGCAATGTAATTATATAGCCTATATGTCCTTATTTTGTTGGCATGTTTTGACAGACACAATATTTTATAGCATATTATAACTGGCACAATGTTTATACAAATTTAATTGACCTATTTTTATTGACAATTAATAATCAAGGTTTTTTTTTTTTAATTTTTGTTTTATATTTATATTTCTAGTTATTGAATTTTAGTGTTATTATTATAAAGTAATCAATAAATACATAGTAAAAGCTATAGTGTCAATCCTTATTGAAGCAAAAAAACTTTTGAAGAAAAAATACAATGACAAAGAATGAAGTATGGAGTAGTACATTATTCTAATACATAACCTTATATGTTTGTTTATCATAGAAAAGTACCTATTATAAATATTTTGAAAGATATGCAAATAGAATATATTTCGTACATAGTTGCCAAATTGATATTAAATATTATAGGATATATAAATTAATATTAATGAAGATTTTGTACAAAAAGAAAAGAAAAAAAAAAGGAAAGAAAAAAGGGTGGGAAATTTTTTAATCAGAACATAACAAGTGTAATGTCAGATTCGCTTTTAGTATTATGTAATTGATTGATTGATTGATTGATTTGTACAAGGTTTATTTACTACCCGGAAAAATAGACATTTGGCAATATTAGTGATGAACATTGAAGAAAAGAAAAGAAAGAGTGGGATTTGATTAGGTGGTTTTTTTTTTTTTTTTTTTTTTTTTTTGGCCTAAAATAATTTCAATATATTTAATCAACGAGAAATGATGTATTATGATTAGGGATGTTAGCATGGCAGGCCAAGTAGGAGACATGCACATTAGGTCTCGGTGGCAAGTATTGCGGCGGAGATGGGGTTAAAGATCATACCCAATACTAGCACTATCAAAAGTTGACCCGACTCGAATTACCGACTCAAACGCGATTATTAACCGACCCATCTAAACCCGAAAAAATGATGACCCAAACCCTACCTGATCCGACCTGAAACCAACCCTAGACCCGAGTTGACCCGAGTATGTGAGACCCGAACCCAAACATGAACTGACCTGGAGATGACCCGACCCGAATGTAACACGTAAATTATTGACCTGAATCGAACCCGACTTGAACCGAAATTGACCCAAACCCGTTTTAACCCGTCAAAACCCTAATTTAACTCGTCAAAACCCGAATTTAACCCGACTTGTTACTAACCTAACCTGAATTCAACCTGACCCGTTCCTAACCCGACTCGAATTTAACCCAACTTGTTACAAACCCGAGCCAAAATCAACCCGACTTGTTATTGACATGACCTGAATTTTACCAGACCTATAACTATCCCGACCCAAAAATTCAACATGATCTGTTACTAACCCGACTCGAAATCAACGCGACTTGTTATCGACCCGACCTAAATTCAACCCAAATTGTTCCTGACCCGATTTCAAAACACCTTAAATGTAATTTAGACCACCTTATTATTGTTGATCAAAGCATTTTGTCTAGGGAGACCAAGTCGATCCAGGCCAGCAAAAGAAGGGAGCATCATCCTCAAATTTAAGAGTTAAATATAGTATATATATTTGTTGTACGGTCAAAGGAGATAATTATCTTCCCAAATTATATACTATAATTCCCTAATATATTTCCATGTATATTATAGTCAAAGGAAATAATTATCTTATAAAAATGATAATTATCTATTCATATTTAGTTGAACCCGAATATGACCTCACTTGGAAATGACCCGACCTGATTGTAACCTGCAAATTATTGAGTTGAACATTACCCGACTTGAATCCGAGAATGACCCGACTTGAAAATGACCCAACTTGATTATAACCTCCAAATTATGGACTTGAACCGAACCCGACTTGAACCAGAGAATGACTTGACTTGAAAATGACCCGACCTGATTATAACACGCAAATAATTAACTTGAACCGAATCCGACTCAAACTCGAGAATGACCCGACCTGAATATAACCCACAAATTATTGACTTGAACCGAACTCGACTCAAACCCGAGAATTACCCTAACCTGTTTTAACCCGTGAAAACCCGAATTAAACCCGACCTATTGTTCACCCGAACCGAAGATAACCCGACCTGTATTTAACCCAAATCAAACCCTATAAGAAGTATGACCCGACATGACCCGACTAAAGCATGACCCAACCCAAAACCGACTTGCATAGGTTATGGAATTAATCCGAACTGACCCGACCCACTCTTACCGACCCAAACCCAACCCGTTTACTCAAATTGACAGCTCTACCCGAAACCTCCAAAATTTCTCAAAAAGTGTGGATATTATTCTACAATTTTGGAATTTTTTGACTTTTTTTCGCCCGGAAATAAAATTTGCCGAATTGTTTACCATGGTCCCTAATACCCTCCGGGAGTCCAATTGGGTGGATGGAACCATCCAATTTGTCTTTAATCGGCCAATTTTCGGTACACAACTTGCACCGATTTCATTAAGTCAAGCCTACCACGAACATTTATGAAAACATTTAAAGATTATATATGATTCCAACGACATTATATGACCTCGAGAAGTATTCCCAAAAATCTCAAGGTTTTTCGACACTGTGCCCAAAGACCTCCAAAATTTCTCAAAAAGCGTGGAATCGTGGATATGAGCCTTCAATTTAGGAATTTTGGGACTTTTTTTTGCCTGTAAATAAATTTTGCCGAAATTTTTACCATGGTCCGTAATACCCTCCAGTAGTCCAATTGGGTGGCTTAAACGGTCTAATTTACTTTTAAACGACCAATTTACCGGTTTACAACTTGCACCGATTTCATTAACTCAAGCCTACAACGAACATTTATGACAACATATAATGATCATATATGGATCAAAACGGCATTATATGACCCCGAGATGTATCCGCTACAATCTCAATGCTTTTCGACACCGGGCCCCGAAACATTCGAAAATTCTCAAAAAGCGTGGATATTAGCCTTCAATTTTTGAATTTTTTTCTCCCAGAAATAAAAATTGTCGAAATGTTTACCATGGTCCCTAATATACTCCAAGAGTCCAATTGGGTGGATAGAACCATCCAATTTGCCTTTAAATGTCCAATTTACCGGTTTACAACTTGCACCGATTTCATTAACTCAAGTCTACCACAAACATTAATGACAACAAATAATGATCATATATGGATCCAAACGGCATTATATGTCAACGAGATATATCCCCAAGGATTTCAAGGCTTTTCGACATCGGGCCCCTAAACCTCCAAAATTTCTCAAAAAACGTGGATATTAGCCTTCAATTTTGGAATTTTTTGACTTTTTTTCGCCCAGAAATAAAAATTGTCGAAATGTTCACCATGGTCCCTAATATCCTTCGGGAGTCCAATTGGGTGGATAAAACCATCCAATTTGCCTTTAATCGGCCAATTTACCGGTATACAACTTGCATCGATTTCATTAAGTCAAGCCTACCACGAACATTTATGACAACATATAATGATTATTTATGATTCTAAACGGCATTATATGACCCCGAGACTTATTCCCTAAAATATAAAGGCTTTTCGACACCGCGCCCAGAAACCACCAAAATTTCTCAAAATGTGTGGATATAAGCCTTCAATTTTAGAATTTTTGGACTTTTTTCGCCTGTAAATAAAATTTGCCGAAATTTTTACCATGGTCCCTAATATCCTCCGAGAGTCCAATTGGGTGGATGGAACCATCCAATTTGCCTTTAAACGTTCAATTTACCGGTTTACAACTTGCACCGATTTCATTAACTCATGCTTACCACAAACATTTATGACAGCATATAATAATTATATATGGTTTCAAACGGCATTATATATCCATGAGATGTATCCCCTAAATTCTCGAGTATTTTCGCCAATGGGCCCTGAAACCTCCAAAATTTCTCAAAAAGCGTGAATATATTAGACTTCAATTTTGGAATTTTTTGACTTTTTTTCGCTCGGAAATAAAAATTGACGAAATGTTTACCATGGTCCTTAATATCCTCTGAGAGTCTAATTGGGTGGATAAAACCATCCAATTTGCCTTTAAACGTCCAATTTACCGGTTTACAACTTGCACCGATTTCATTAACTCAAGCCTACATAAAACATTTATGGCAACAAATAATGATCATATATGGATCCAAACGGCATTATATGACATCGAGATATATCCCCTAGAATTTCAAGACTTTTCGAGACCGGGCCCCTAAACCTCCAAATTTTCTCAAAAAGTGTGGACATTAGCCTTCAATTTTGGAATTTTGGGAATTTTTTCGCCTGTAAATTAAATTTGCCGAAATTTTTACCATGGTCCGTAATACCCTCCGGGGGGTCCAATTGGGTAGGTTGAACTGTCCAATTTGCTTTTAAACGACCAATTTACCGGTTTACAACTTAAACCGATATCATTAACTCAAGCCTACCACGAACATTTATGACAACATATAATGATCATATATGGATCTAAACGGAATTATATGACCCCGAGATGCATCCCCTAAAATCTCAATACTTTTCGACACCAGGACCCGAAACATTCAAAATTTCTCAAAAAACGTGGATATTAGCTTCAACTTTGGAATTTTTTGACTTTTTTTCGCCCGGAATTAAAATTTGCCGAAATGTTTACCATGGTCCCTAATATCCTCCGAGAGTCCAATTGGGTGGAAGGAACCATCCAATTCGCCTTTAAACGTCCAATTTACCGGTTTACAACTTGCACCGATTTCATTACCTCAAGCCTACCACAAACATTTATGACAACAAATAATGATCATATATGGATCCAAACGGCATTATATGACATCGAGATATATCCCCTATAATTTCAAGACTTTTCGATACCGGGCCCCTAAACTTCCAAAATTTCTCAAAAACAATAGAAATTAGCCTTCAATTTTGGATTTTTTTAACTTTTTTTGCCCGAAAATAAAAATTGCCGAATTGTTTACTATGGTCCCTAATATCCTCTGGGAGTCCAATTGGGTGGATGGAACCATCCAATTTGCCTTTAATCGGTCAATTTTTCCGGTATACGACTTGCAACGATTTCATTAAGTCAAGCCTACCGCGAACATTTATAACAACATATAATGATTATATATGATTCCAAACGGCATTATATGACCTCGAAATGTATCCCTTAAATTTTCGAGGCTTTTCGACACCGGGCAATTGAAATCTCCAAAATTTATCAAAAAGCGTGAATATTAGCCTTCAATTTTGGAAATTTGGGACTTTTTTCGCCTGTAAATAAAATTTGCCAAAATTTTTACCATGGTCCGTAATACCCTCCGGTAGTCCAATTGGGGGTAGGTTGAACTATCCAATTTGCCTTTAAATGACTAATTTACCGGTTTACAACTTGCACCGATTTCATTAACTCAAGCCTACCACAAACATTTATTACAACAAATAATGATCATATACAGATCCAAACGGCATTATATGACATCGAAATATATCTCCTAGAATTTCAAGACTTTTCGACTCCGGGTCCCTAAACCTCCAAAATTTCTCAAAAAGTGTGGATATTAGCCTTCAATTTTTAAATTTTTTGACTTTTTTTCGCCCGGAAATAAAAATTGCCAAATTGTTTACCACGGTCCCTAATACCCTCTGGGAGTCTAATTGGGTGGAAGGAACAATCCAATTTGCCTTTAATCGGCCAATTTACCGACATACAACTTGCACCGATTTCATTAAGTCAAGCCTACCACGAACATTTATGACAACATATAATGAGTATATATGATTCCAAACGGATTTATATGACCCCGAGATGTATCCTTTAAATTTTCGAGGCTTTTCGACACCGGGCCTTGAAATCTCCAAAAGTTCTCAAAAAGCGTGGATATAGCCTTTAATTTTGGAATTTTTCGACATTTTTTTCGTCTGAAAATAAAAATTGCCGAAATATTTACCATGGTCACTAATACCCATCGGGAGTCCAATTGGGTGGGTGGAACTATCTAATTAGCCTTTAAATGACCAATTTACCGATTTACAACTTACAACGATTTCATTGACTCAAGCCTACCACAGACATTTTTGACAACATATAATGATCATATATGGTTCCAAACGTCATTATATGACCCTGAGATGTATTCCCTCAAATCTCAAGACTTTTCGACATCGTGACCCGAAACCTCAAAATTTTCTCAAAAAGCGTAAGTGTTAGCCTTCAATTTTAGAATTTTTTGACTTTTTTTTTCGCCTGCGTATAAAAATTGCCAAATTTTTTATCATGGATCCTAATACCCTCCGGGAGTCCAGTTGGGTGGGTTGAACTATCCAATTTGCCTTTAAACGGCCAATTTACCGGTTTACAACTTGCACCGATATCATTAAATCAAGCCTACCACGAACATATATGACAACATATAATGATCATAAACGCCTCCAAACGGAATTATATGACCCCGAGATGTATCCCCAAGAATTTCAAGACTTTTCGACACCGGGCCTCGAATCCTCCAAAATTTCTCAAAAAGTGTGGATATTAGCCTTCAATTTTGTAATTTTTGACTTTTTTTCGGCGGAAATTTTTTTTTTGGAAATGTTTACCATGGTCCCTAGTACCCTCCGGGAGTCCAATTGGGTAGGTGGAACCATCCAATTTGCCTTTAAACGCCCAATATACCGGTTTACAACTTGCACCGATTTCATTAACTCAAGCCTACCACGAACATCTATGACAACATATAATGATCATATATGGTTTTAAACGGCATTATATGACCCCCATATGTATTCCCCAAAATCTCAAGACTTTTCGACACCGGGCCCCAAAACCTCCTAAATTTCTTAAAAAGCGTGGACACTAGCGTTCAATTTTGGAAATTTTTGATTTTTTTTCACCCAAAAATAAAAGTTGCCAAAATATTTACCATGGTTCGTAATACCCTCCGGTAGTCCAATTGGGTGGGTGAAACCATCCAATTTGCCTTTAAACGGCCAATTTACCGGTTCACAGCTTGCACCGATTTCATCAACTCAAGCCTACCATGAACATGTATGACAACAAATAATGATCATATATGGTTCCAAACGACATTATGTGACCCTGAGATGAATTCCCTAGAATCTCAAGGCTTTTCGATACCGGGCCCCGAACCTCCAAATTTGGAATTTTTAGACTTTTTTCGCCTGGAAATAATAATTGTCGAAATGTTTACCATGGTCCTTAATATCCTTTAGGAGTCCAATTGGGTGGGTGTAACCATCCAATTTGACTTTAAACGACTTATTTACCGGTTTACAACTTGCACCGATTTCATTAAATCAAGCCTACCACGAACATTTAAGACAACATAAAATGATCATATATGATTTCAAACGTCATTATATTACCCCCGATATGTATTCCCTAAAATCTCAAGGATTTTTGACACCGTGTCCCGAAACTTCTAAAATTTCTCAAAAAGCGTGAATATAAGCCTTCAATTTAGGAATTTTTTGACTTTCTTCGCCCGTAAATAAAATTTATAAAAATTGCCGAAATTTTTACCATGGTCCCTAATACCCTCCAGGAGTCCAATTGGGTGGGTTGGACTATCCAATTTGCCTTTAAACGGCCAATTTACCGGTTTCCAACTTGCACCGATATCATTAAATCAAGCCTACCACGAACATATATGACAACATATAATGATCATAAATGCCTCCAAACTGCATTATATGACCCCGAGATGTATACCCGAGAATTTCAAGACTTTTCGACACCGAGCCTCGAATCCTCCAAAATTTTTCAAAAAGTGTGGATATTAGCCTTCAATTTTGTAATTTTTGACTTTTTTCAGCCCGGAAATAAAAGTTGCCGAAATGTTTACCATGGTCCCTAATATCCTCCGGGAGTCCAATTGGCTTGGTGGAACCTTCCAATTTGCCTTTAAACGACCAATTTACTGGTTTACAACTTGCATAGATTTCATTAATTCAAGCATACTACGAACATTTATGACAATATATAATGATCATATATGGTTCCAAACGGCATTATATGATCTCGAGATGTACCCCCTAAAATATAAAGATTTTTCTACATTGGCCCTGAAACCTCCAAATTTTTTTTAAAAAACGTGGGTATTAGCTAGGGGTGAGCATGGGACGGGTACCCGTACCGTTAGTACTAACGGTTCGGGTACCCGATAACCAAAATCACTAAAAGTGATACCCATAACCGGAACCGATAAGTTCGGGTACCCGGATTTCGGTACCCGGAATTTCAGATCGGTTATCGGGTACCCAATAAGATATCCAACAATGATAATTAAACTTAATTATGTAGTTATTATGATATAATTTACAACTAATTAACAACAATACCATATGATCTTGACCAAATTATTAATAATATTACTAATCATTGATATTATAAAGTGATTATGAAGTAAAGTAAAAGTTTATATTTATATTAATAGATTTAAGTAGGGAAAAAAAGCAAAAAAAAAAATGATTATAGGATCGGATCGGGTAACCGTTAATTTTAAAATAATACCCATAACCATACCCGATAACAAATTATCGGAACGGGTACCCAAACCGTTATGGTTATCGGATCGGGTACCCTAATTTTTGAAATGGTTACGGGTCGGTTTTTCGGGTTTTCGGTTTTTCGGGTAGTTTTGCTCAGCCCTAGTATTAGCCTTTAATTTTTAATTGAATTTTTTGACTTTTTTTCGCCCGGAGATAAAAAATTCCGAAATGTTTACCATGGTCCCTAATACATTCCGGGAGTCCAATTGGGTGTGTGGAACCATCCAATTTGTTGTTAAACAGCCAATTTACCGGTTTACAACTTGCCTCGATTTCATTAATTTAAGCATACCACGAACATTTATGACAAAAAATAATGATCATATATGGTTCCAAACGGCATTATATGACCCCGAGATGTATCCCATAAAATTTCAAGACGTTTCGACATCGGGCCCCGAAACCTCCAAAATTACTCAAAAAGCGTAGATACTATCCTTCAATTTTTGCATTTTTTGACTTTTTTTGCCCGGAATTAAAAATTGCCGAAATGTTTACCATGGTCCTTAATACGCTACGGGAGTCCAATTGGGTGTGTGGAACCATCCAATTTGTTATTAAACAACCAATTTACCGATTTACAACTTGCACCGATTTACCGGTTTATAACGGCCAATTTAATTAACTTGCACCGAACCCGTTTTGAACCGAAATTGACCCTAAACCCGTTTTAACCTGTCAAAAACCAAATTTAACCCGACTTGTTACTAACCTGACTTGAATTCAGCCCGACCCGTTTCTAACCTGACCCAAATTTAACCCAACCTTTTACAAACCCGACCCGAAATTAACTCGACTTGTTATTGACCTGACCCAAATTCAACCCGACTTGTTATTGACCGGACCCGAATTTTACCATACCTATTACTTACCCGACCCAAAAATTCAACCGGATCTGTTTCTAACCTGACTTGAAATTAACACGACTGGTTATTGACCCGACTTAAATTCAACCCAAATTGTTCCTCGCCCGATTTGAAATCACCTTAAATGCAATTTAGACCACTTTACTATTGTTGATCAAAGCATTTTATATAGGGAGACCAAGTCGGTCCAGGCAAGCAAAAGAAAGGAGCATCATCCTCAAATTTAAGAGTTAAATATAGTATATATTTGTTGTATGGTCAAAGGAGATAATTATCTTTCTAAATTATAGACTATAGTTCCCTAGTATATTGTCACATATATTATAGTCAAAGAAAATAATTAGCTTGATAAAAATGATAATTATCTATTTATAGTTAGTTGAACCCGAATATGAACTGACTTGGAAATGACTCGATCTGATTTTAACCCGCAAATTATTGACTTGAACATAACCCAACTTGAATCCGAGAATGACCCGACTTGGAAATGATCCAAACTGATTATAACCCGCAAATTGTTGACTTGAACCGAACCCGACTTGAACCCGAGAATGACCCGACTTTAAAATGACCCGACCTGATTATAATCCGCAAATTATTGACTTGAACCGAACCCGACTTAAACCCGAGAATGACCCGACCTGATTCTAACCCGCAAATTGTTGACTTGAACCGAACCCGACTAGAACCCAAGAATTACCCTAACCCGTTTTAACCCGTGAAAACCCAAATTAAACCCGACCTATTGTTCACCCAACCCGAATGTAACCCGACTTGTTATTAACCGGACCTAAAACTGACCCAAACCCGATAAGAAGTATGACCCGACTAAAGCATGACCCAACCCAAACCCGACCCGCATAGGTTTTGGAATTAATCCGAATTGACCCGACCCGACCCACTCTCATCCGACTCAAACCCGACCCGTTTACCCGAATTGACTGCTCTACCCATACCCACCATGGTTGATGGGGCGGGATGGATTTTAGATTGTACTCGTCCTACTTCATACCCATCTCATAAATGCGTTCATATATGTAAAATAAATATAAAAAAATGTACTTTTTACTTTTACAAAAACATAAGCGAATTATAGTTGTAAATATAGTATTTTGTAATATATTTGTACTACTTCTGTTTTATATTATTTGCAAACTTTGGAGTATTATTTGTGAGCTATAAAAATATTCTAAGTAATTCAATAAAGAAAACACCGATTGTGTAATATTAAACTATTAGGTGAACTTTTTTTTCTTTGCTTGTATATTTTGGAGGTGAGGATTAAGTGGCTCTTGGCTGGGATTAGGTGTGAAGCAGTGTGTGAAAGGTGAGGATTAGGTGGGTATGAATATCCAAAAGGAGGTGGGGCACGAATGAGATGAAATTAAGACCCATGACAGAGATGAGGATAATAATGTTACGTGGGGATGTGATGTGATGCAAAAGCAAACATTTATCCCGCCTCATTGTTATGATGTTAAATTAGGCAAAATTTGCCAAAAAAACAAGATAAGGTTAAAATAGTAATTGTGATACGGTATAAAAGGTAGAAACTGACAGTGGCGGATCTATTAAGGTGCACAGTGAGTCACGTGACTCACCAGCACAACAAAAAAAAAAAAAAAAAAAAAAAAAAAAAAAAAAAAAAACAACTAAGAGACCCCCTATTACAGATAGGCGGTCTCTTTGCTGAAGAGATCGCCTATTAAAATATTAGATAGGTGGTCTCTTTGTTGCTGCTATTGCCACCACGTCATTAGAGACCTGTTCTAGATAACAGGTCTCTTTTTGTCAGAATAATTTTTTGTGCTGCTTTCATATTTCATTAAAGAGACCTGAAATCATTTTGGTGAAATATAATTTTTTTTATATAATTTTTGGATTGAAACAAGTGATCAATTATTGATGGTGACTCATAAGTTTGAAAATCCTGGATCCGCCACTGGAAACTGATATGAAGTATTTTTTGTAAGAGAATGTAGTAACTACCAAGGTGTTCATTATACCAGATAGCAAGTGACAAATTCCTCAGTTCTAATCATACTGATCAAAAGCCTTGGTGCAAGAAAACTTTGTTCATTCTATGCCAATAAAACATAGTTTGATGATACGAAAAAGTGCCGAATTGTCAGCAAAATATCAAAACAACTAAACTTACTAACTAATAGCCCTGTCCTCTATCTTGCACCAGTTCTCTAACTTACTTTAATACTATATACAAACTACATATTTCCATAAACAATCACTTGGCCGTCATTAAAAAAACTCACTAGCTCAAGTGCTTCGACTGCTTCCTTTACTTTATAATCCCGAATTTTTTCTCCATTTTGCTAATCTTAGTAGGAATGTTAGTACTTCAGAAGGATCACGCAGGGAATGCGACGCCTTTGTCTCCTTAGGATTTTGTGACACAAGAATTGGAAATCCTTGTCCTCTTTTCTGTAACACCTGAAAGAACATTTTGTTTCAGTCACAATAAGCCCCAATGAATATCCTCCCCTGGAGCAAAATAATCTTATAAAACGAGTAGGTGAATCAAGTAAGAGAAGGAAAATACCTCGAAGGCATCTTCATCTGTTCGATCATCTCCTATGTAGATAGGAAGGACATCACTCGATTCAGCTAGACCTAGAGTGTCGAGTAAGTATTCTAGAGCATTACCCTTATTCCATTTTATAGATGGACGTACCTCCCAAACCTGTAAATGGTGTCTTGCATTAGTATTACAATCAATCGAGTGCACATAACAAATCGATTTCAGTTTATTCAGATGTTCTGTAATTGAATAGCCTTTCATCTTACCATTTTACCAGTAGTAGCATGAAATCGAGCATGTTTTTTCAAAACTTCCTTCACAACCTTTTTGACATCAGAATGAACCTGCAATTCCCAAGCAGTAGATCCCTCAGATAAATTTGAAGGTACATTATGTTAAATCGTTGTAAAAATTTTGCATAATAACAATTATTAGCTCTTATCTTCTGCATGAATTACCTTCTCTTCAGCTCTACGATAGTGAACGGAGATACAAAATCTATTGTGTTCAACTGTCACCCCTTTTAGCTCCTTTGTTGCCTTTTCGAGCTCATCATATATCTATTATGACAATCAAATATTCAGATATTATGTCATGAAAAATAACATCCTGCATAATGATTATGCCTTGTTATTAGATTTCTTTACAAGAAATTGCCTAATCATTAGCTTACCTTTTCGATTTCAGGCAAGAATTCTTGAGCGGGTTGAAAGATTACAGAGTTATCCTACAGTCCATAAGAAAGGTCAATATATGGTAATTTATTGTATCGAACACAATTATGTATCAAATAAAAGAGAAGGCCTACAACAAACCTTTTCGACAGCAACTGGAGGCTGGTAATTATTGTAGTCACCGGCCTTGTGCTTCCTTGGCGGAGCCATGATATCCATACCATGGCTCCCGGCATAATATACTTCATCTAACTTAACAAAGCCATGTACCTAACAGAATGTTAGAGGACTTGTATTAGCATTTAGCAACACTCACACTCTATAGATGTTTTAGGAACCAGAATATTATATTTCAAAACAGAGAAAATGCTGTAACTAATAACAGATGAACTTACCTTATCTCGGCTTCTTCCACTGATAATTGCTGTTGGAAAGATCCCTGCAACTTCACGTAATGCTACTCTCATCTGCACAACAAACACGATGCAGCCATATCACAATATTAACAGTAAGCTATCTCATAATCTCACTAAAAAAAAGCCTAGTGCATTCTGTACAAGTGTGTAGGAAAATTATTTTTTTACCGCATCAGACATGAAGGCTAACTCAGGATCATTAACAATAGGGGAGAGTGTCCCGTCATAGTCTAAGAACATAACGATCTTCTTTCCCTTCGCTGTATTCATCAGTTCCTCAAATGAGTTCAATGCCGAGGGATGATCAATCTACAAAACCAATGAAACAGATTATAATACATAGAACACATTTCTAAAAAAAAAATGAGACTGATTTAGAAATAAACTCTGGATTTTCTACTTACCAACCACTCTTCATATGTTTGTTCAGCAGTTGGTGTTATTGCCTTTTGTTCACATGGTTCAGGTGTCACCATGCTACTCCTTTCATTGCGCACATTCGATGCAAATCCATGAGATTGTGAAGTCGAGGGATGTTTGAAAAGCCCTATTGCATTGAACAACTTGCTCAACTTGTTTCTCATCATCTAATTTCATACATCAATTGAAAACAGAATGTCAGGATTTAGCAAGACTTCATCTAGGAAATGTTACAAGCCCAACAAGTCGATAATGTTAGGCTATATATGAAACATTAAAATCGAGTAACACCAAGCAATTTTTACCTTAAACGAACTTGCTAGCTGATTATTAACACTAGAAGGTACAAGTGTTGAACCTACAGCTGAATTTGCAGTTGATGTAAGAATTTTTAATAAAAATGAAAATCTAAAAGAACAAATGCTCTTATTCACCAATCACATGAAGTCATGAAGTTTAAAGACAAATTTATGGATTAGAAAGTCACAAACTGACAAGCAAGCTGGCCTAATAATATTTTATTCTCATTTTCCTCTAAAATTTGGGATCATGAAAGCTCTGTTAGCTTTAATTAATTTATAGGCTCCTATGTTTAATAAGAAAAAAAATGTGTTCTCTGGCTTTACTGTCGAAAACAAACCTTAGAAAAGGAAAGATTACTGCACTACATACCACCTGACTCGATATTTAATCGATTCGTACAAAATCATGAAGAAAATCTAGTGTAGTTTTTTACAAGGTACAATCAAGAATAATTGAGCTTCAAACCAATTGTACTTAAGAAAAACATTGTTCATGTTCACCTAGTCAGATATTGGAGTATACACATTGCATAAGAGACTGAAATCAACCAAATGTTGTTGGTTTCTCTTTTTTGGTTCGAAAAGAAGGCAAAAGGCTAATGGATCATCCAATCTCCAACTTAGGAAACAAAACTCCTAGCCACTAAAACATTGTTTGATTTCGAATTCTTTTGGTTTATAGGATGTACGTACTTAAAGCATGGTTAGATACTTACATATATAATTAATAATCATTGAGCTTATTAATTAATTAAATAGTATTCGAGTGATAAGAGACAGAAGTTATTTTAAAACAAGTTTAACAACCTCTGGATTGGCTTTTCAAAATCATGAAAAGCCTTCATCAAAAACAAATAAAGAATCATGAAAAGGCAAGAAGCATGTATTCCCTATCTGCAAAAAGAGTACAATCTCTAATCCTAGTAAAAAATCTCAGTTATGCAGAATCTAAAATGGATATGCAGTCCAAATCATTGGGAAATCGATCATGGTGAAAACCCGAGAAATCAGCTTCAACTACCAATTAATAAACTCGATTCATCTGACCTAACGAATAAATTAACATAAACTGACAGCATTTGCACTTCAGAAACTGATATCATCTGACAGCACAGACAGTTTAAGTAAAAATTAATGATTTAGATCCACCTTGGGTTTCTAGACTCCAAAATCACAGAAACTCACACATATGGAAACAGATTATCACCTGCGCCGCTTATTATATAGTATACGATAATTAATTAAATCAAAACTCAGCCCCAACTAACCATAAGTTTCAAGTATTGGCAGAAAACCTTAAATGAGAAAACAAAACATGGACATGTGATCACACATGGTGAGTTATATATATCAACAGCTCTATGATTCCTTTATATCATATTCGTAATAACAGATTTGGGCGCAACTAACAAGAAGTTTCAACGAAAGTGAAGAGATTTCCCAAGCTTAAAATATATGCACACATCTATGACAGCTTGATAAGTCGCCTTCAGACTATGGAAAATGTGGCATCAGCTATTATGGATGCTAATACATTATCAAATAAGTTGGTTAAGAAACACAGCACCTAAGAACTGACCTCATGACAGCAATGCATACTGACTTGAACTATTCTCCACATAAAACTCCAGGATAACAAGTCAACGAAACGTACTGTTCTTGATAAATTAAACTTAACACATCTGAAGCTGATTTAGAGATGTCTGCCTTAGATTTTCTGTTGATTATAGTTGATTTAACTTATCATATATAGTTTTCGTCTATGACATATCAGTTCAACACTCCATTCTATAACACCATGGTCCCCCCAAGACTTATAATTGCGCGAATACATGATGATCAACACACAAAACATCAGCTCTATGTTATTGACACTACTAGTATTTCAATCCAAACAGATACAACAGGGTGTGATAAAGATGTTGCAATGTAGGAAAAAAAAATTTAGAGAATAAACAACAATTATGAAAGTTGGAACAAAAAAGTAGTTGGATCAATATGATAATATATTATGAAAAAACAAAGATTGAGATGTGCATGAACCTGGAAGCTGGCACAAGGTTTCTCATCTAAGTCAAGAAATAGATAAATAAATGGCTTACAAGTTACAAGTGTTTATGATGATAACAACTAAATCTTGTCTGACCCAATGGCGGATTTGCTCAAGGAGAAGCTAACAATATAATAACTATAAATGATTTTCAATTTGGAACAGAACACTGCACAGAAGCATTTCATATAATAGTCGAGTCTAACTCTTGGACACATACCTAAGCATGCCTAACACGAGTACCTCAGCTCGAGTAACATAATTGCCAAGTAAATCTAGAAAAATAGTGAAGGTTGAAATACCTATTGAAGCAGAGTTGCAAAAGTGTGGTGAAGTATTTGATTTTTGCAGCTCTTCAAAAAATACGAGATTAGCTACATAAAAACAAGGTTATAACATTAAACCACAGATTAAGAAAGCTTAATATACAATCATTAAGCATTTAAGTTGGACTGGTTTTGACAGAAACCAAAAGTTAGGCATTTTCTAAAAAAAAGTTTAATGATATGACCACTAATTTATTTCTACATTAATAGGGAAATACCAGACATATAGTGGAATTTAGCTTATAAATTCATGCAATTTATTAATAAAATTCCAAACTTTAACCAAAAACCATGAGCACCACCAAGTCTAGCTATACCTAATTAAGGAAATAAACATTGGTAGAAATCGTATTATTTGTAGGAACTATCTAGCAAGAAAATGGGCATTTAAGCAAAATTATAATCATCGTTACACTAATATTGAGTATGGATTTAAAGATTAACTAGATTCCTAAATATGATGGGTTTTTAAACTTTAATTTCTCTATATTATCAAATAGTTTGCTTTCTCTCATTCCTAAAAATGTCGTGTTTTTATTATAATATGTCCCGAAATAATAAGTCACCTTATGCTTTCGTAGTTTAAGTAAACTTCAGGTTAATACTATTGTAAAAAACTAAATTGGCATGATAATCATGTAATAATTAAAATAGAGAAAGTATCTCAATTCAATTCCTTAGGAATGATATACTTTCATATACAACTTTCTTTAATGAAAATGTAGCTTAATTATCAATTAAGAGGGACAAAAAAAAAAAAAGAGAAATAAACATAAAGTCATAAATGTTGTTTAACACAAAAATAGTCTATTTAGGCTGTTATGCGTGCTACTGCCTATCAATTTTGTTTGTCAATTAGCTAACTTGTCCTGTTTGGTTGGCTGGTAGTACTAGTTAAAGAACTCTCAAATTAAGTGTTGTCAAACAAAGTTATCGTCAATTTCACTTAGATCAATGTTAATACTTTTGTTACTCAAACTCTTACATTTACATCTATCAATCCGACATAAGTAAGAATACTTCAACTTAACATATTTATTCAAAGCGTAAAATTTTCATTAATTATCAAAATCGATCCAACACTTTGACATGTACCTGTGTCTGATATGAGTTATCGAGTCTTATTCATAGTTATTCTAGAACAAGTAGGACATAACCAAAAAGGGCAAGGATCCAATAGACAAAGTAATAAGCCCTTTTTAACTATCTAGTACAGGAAAGAGTAACAATCAAACATGTCAATTAACTACTAACATTGCCAACCACAAACTCCAAAAAGCATAAACCAAAACTCCCATTGATGTCACTTAAACTTGCTAATCTAATCTTAAACACCCCACCAAAAATGGACCCCACTTTTTTATTAGACCCATAAAAACATGAAAAATACTACAAAGGGCCCCATGCCACGTATGAACCATCACACGTGTATCCTATGTAACCTATTTTACCATCTTTTTTTAACTTTCTAGTCAAATCCAAATAGTCAAAGTATAATAAAATATTATGGTAATGTTATATTTTCTATCCTTGATAATTAAAAGGTAGTTAAACATGGGTTACTTGCTCTCTAATGAAAACAACGTAAGATAAGAGAGTAATAAGACAGATGAGTCAAGTGTCAATGGCATAAAGGATGGTTTAAGAAGTTGGTTAATTAGGATAATAGGATTAATGCAAATTCGACACATAAGTTCACCCTCTTTCAAAGGCATGGCAGTAGATTGAAAACCTTAAATCATGCATCAATACAGAAAAGAAAAATTCCTCATTCCATTGAAGATATGACCCTTTGTCCCGAAGGAGGTATTTCGAAATAATTATATTAAATTAAAATAAAAATTATACTATCAATATGTGTAGTTTCAAATAAGGAATACAGAATGATAAAAAGTTCGCAATATTTTATCTTATTATTTATTTTTTTTATGAGAAAAAAGTCAATAATAATGTGAGAGACAAGGATTATCTTAGGGATCTTATGAGTTATGAACAATTGGCTATGTGTGAATTAAGGTCAAGGGCAACTTTTGGAGACCTAAGATATGTAAAAGAGATAAATTAATCTAGAATATAATAGATCACATCAAATAAAACTATGACAAATCTGTCAAACTATATAGGTTCAAGGTACTGATCACGAAATACACTTTTATTTTTTGTAAATAATATACAATAAATGTTGAATATTCACTTAAATGATAAAAGATTAAAGAATTGTAAGAGATACGAGTAAAAAAAATTAAAGTAATTTATATTGCGTATAAGGGTTTTTTTTTTTGAAGAAATATTGCGTATAAGTTAGTACACATTTAATGAAAGTTTTTCAAAAAGACGAATACAAGTAGCATTTATAACATAATATATTTGACTTGTACTGTCATTCAATTTTAGACTTGTAATTAAAAATTAAAATATGCATTCCAGAGTTTATAATAGTTTTGAGATATTTTGATTGGATTACTATCAATATCAATGAATTTTCAAGCCTAGCTAATTTACAGAGCATTTAAAAAGAAATCCGCAATTAATACCAGTTTAAAGATCTTTTGATTAGGTGAATTTTTTTTTTTTTAGGAGCTGTAATTCCAAAAATAATTATATAATTTATTATTAGCACATTCAACCTTATATATCCATCATTTATTAATAAAGGCATCAATAATGCATCATCAGTTTCTACTTATTCTAATTTAATGATCGCATAATTCCTTTGACAATCAAAATAAATAATAATTAAATACACTTATTTTAAATTATAACCCTTTTTTTTTTTTTTTTTTTTTTTACAAAATAACCTGGTTTTTATTATTAAAAGTAATAACAATGAGAAATTTCATTATGATATGTATATTCAGACTTTGATTCGTCACCTATATTTAATAGGTCTATAACTCTCTATTTAATCTCAAACTCCATATATCAAAAGTACTTACTTACAACTTAGCAAAGTAAAAAACATAGGATGAATAAATCAAGTACAAAGAATTTTGACTAAGGCAAAAGTCAAACAATATAAATTGGGACCCCCTAAGACTCACAGTCAACAAAACACCCCAAATCCGCCACGTGTACGGCACAACAACCTCTACACTTTTTTCCGAAGAATCCGAAATCTACTTAATTATCGTACCTCAACTGAAGTAACGGCCAGACAAACACTACTCTCACTATAATACGTTATTTTCACGCGCTACAATTTCACAAATTCAGTCGATTTTTATTAGATCGTAATTTCACGCGACAGAAATTCGCGTTAAAATGGTTATTTATGAACTAAAACGAACCTCAACCGTTTTCTCGTTGGATTCTTTCGCCGTAATTCACGATAAAAAATTCAAAAATTAAAAAAAAAAAGAATTTCGTTAATTGGTCGGAGGTTAAAAATCAACGAGAAAAATTCCGCCGTACGATACACCACCACCACCGTGCTAGTTATTGCACGGCGAAACATTGGTTTAGAATTGAGAAATCATACAAGAGAATGAATTAAATTGAAAAAATAAAACAATGTGCAAGTACACGAAAAAAAAAAATTATGTGAAAAAACAAGGAAAAAAAATCTTACCGGAAGTCTGATGAAGTGATGGTTGATAATGGAGGAGAGAGAAATTGTGAAGAAAGAGAGAGAAATTGTGAAGCGAAAGAGGTGGAGAACAAGGATTTTGGGTTGAAAAAGAGAGGTGGTATTTATAGAAGAGGTGAGACTAATTGATTAATTAGGAGGGTTTTAGGATTTTATTAGGGTATTGCTCTTTCTAAACTTAATTAATTAATTAATTATGGAGTAATTATTTTATGTGATATTTATTAAGTGTATCATGGTTAATAAATTTTATTAACACACTTGATATCCTAATTAATTTAGGCGTGATTGTTGTGAGTATTATTTATGAGCTGAGTAAGCTGACACGTGTTAACCGCTTAAATAAGGTTATACATTATCTCTGTTTAAAGTCTTTGACACTTATATATGTGTCCAAAGTTTGTAAATATTCCCCATACGTAGATTTTTACCATGGTATATTTCAAAACATAATTATGTGTGATCTTGTTAGATTTATCTCGATTTTTATGTTTCAAATATTAAATTTTATTTTTTACTAATGGTTAAAAAATGTAGTAGTGACGTAGTCTATGCATATATTGAGTGAAAATAACTTTTACGAACAAAGGTAGTAAATGACAATTCCTACGTCCCATCACATCTTGCATGATTTTTGAAACACGTAACTCCGATCATTAATATCTTTAATTACATACTAACCAAAAATATTAAAAGTTGATATGGAAATAAATCAGATATTATCTTACAATCCAAAAATAGTTTTAATTCATCAATGAGAATTATTGGTCAAACATTTTAAAGTTTGACCATAATATAAGAATTGAAAAAAACACTAAACAATGTTAGGAAATGAAGATGAAAAACTAAATAACTAAGGTAGGATCATTTGAGATTCCCTTTCATACATCTTAGGATTAAGGGGTATTAATCTAAATTAAAACTATTCATTATTAGGAGCGTCACAATCAAATTAGAGGCCCATTTTTGTATGACGAAAAAAATTGGACCCTCATTCTATAATTTAAATGAATTTTTTTGGTAATTTTTTTTATGGACGAAATTACATTTTATTTGTGAGGCTTAACAACGCTACTCCTAGCTAGGGGCCTGTTCCGATTGACTGAACTGAGCTGAACTGAACTGAACTGAGCTGAACTGAACTTATTAATTAGTGATTTTTAACTACGGATTAGTGATCTTTGATTATTTATTGATTATTTATTACTATACATATGTGTATATACAAATGTACATATTATTATTAATAATATTATTATTATTATTATTATAAATTATTGATGATTATTATTATTATTATTATTATTTATTGATTATTATTATTATTATTATTATTATTATTATTATTATTATTATTATTATTATTATTGTTATTATTATTATTATTATTATTATTTATTGATGATTATTATTATTTATTGATTATTATTATTAGTATTATTATTTCAATTATTATTGTTATTATTATTATTATTATTATTATTATTATTTATTGATTATTATTATTATTATTATTTATTACTTATTGATTATTATTATTATTATTATTATTATTATTATTGTTAATATTATTATTATTATTATTATTATTATTATTATTATTATTATTATTATTATTATTATTATTATTATTATTATTATTATTATTATTATTATTATTATTATTATTATTATTATTATTGTTGTTGTTATTGTTATTGTTGTTGTTGTTGTTGTTGTCATTGTAATAAGAGCTTAAAAGAATGAAATTTGGCTTTATATCATTAGCAATATCATTAGACGTAAATTAAGAGCTGAAATGAACTGAACTGAACTGAATTTCAACGGAAGAGAACAGGCCCTAGGTCCTTGATTTTTTTCTCACAGATAAAATGCTAAAAGTAGTTTTATTAACTTATTTTAATAAAGGATATTGTTAAAAAAAATGAAGGATTAAAAAAAAAACACAAAAATTTAAACCTAGCCTACACCTACATTTGCAAAGCACCAAAGTCTATCTAAAACTTGCTACAATATTGCACCAATTATTGGTTATTAGATGTATTGCACCACTTTTAAGGCCCCAATTTATTGAGGGTCTATTCTGTGTCACATGCTGGACTTGCTTAGAATGGGCCTACTATTGTTTTAACGAGTATATTTTAGTAAGGAGCAAAAGAAGTACTTTGTATATTGTGGACATTTGCGATGTCATTTGTTAAACTTTTTTATATACTCATAATTTTTCTGTTTAACTTTATCGCATGTGTAAAATAAAACAATTCGCCCAATGTGATCCGCAATGTTGATGTGAATACGAAATATTTCACTCTTTTAAGACTTATATCTCTTGGGTCAAAAAACTTAAAAGGGGTACTCCGTATATTATAGTTTATTCTTCAACCTTATGTTAAAAATAACAATAGTTAACCACTATTATATCAAAACTTTTCGTATGCATTTATTAAACATCAAATAACAATAATTTTTGTATGTAATTATGTATTATTATTATTATTGTTCAATCCCCTTTGTTAATTATGGTGTATATATAGTTGTTTCAAGCATTTTTTTTTTTAATTGAAAAAAAAAAATACATGATTACAATTATAGGCTTGTCTTAGTTGTTTCAAATGACAATATCAAGGAAGATAATTAGTTAGAACAACTTCGAACGAGGGATAATTCAATTTATCGTTCCGATTAAAGAAAAATATGAAATCTATCTAGAAAAAGAAATCAAATAGTAGTTCATTGTCTTTAAGTAGTCATTTAAGAAGTTGAGGTTTAGATTCATACATTGTAGTCGTTGCATGTGTTATGAAATAGTATTCCTTAATAATCTACTCTTCTTTAATTTTATTGCTTGTTTTGTTCAATATGGGAATAAATTTCATTCCACATGAACATATATGAGGAGTTTTTTTCCTTGCTAATTGCACAAAAATTGTGCAAAAATGTTAGGTTGACATCATGTGAATTAGTATTTCTTAGGAAATAACTTCCTATGCATTGTAGAAATTCACTCACCTAATGGGGGCTTGTTGAGTTATTTACCATGCTATGTGCAAATTTCTAAACAAACATGACAGATTTAGCTATTATATACCTAAGAATTTCATTTCCAAGGAATACATCTGCTAACCAAACAAGCTCATACATTTACTATCGAATCGAGCATGATGTAATACAAGTTCCAACAATGTACATCTTTAGGTTGAAATCTCCAAAATTTCTCAAAAAACGTGAATATTAGTCTTCAAATTTTGAATTTTTTGACTTTTTTTCACCAGGAAATAAAAATTGCCGAAATGTTTACCATGGTCCCTAATATCCCTTGTGTAACACCCTAGAAATTCATTTCCTTTAAATACCCATTCTACTCTTTTAAAAATACAATTTAGGAATACCTAAGACATTACCGCCACCGTGAAAACGGCTAAGGCAATTATCAAAGATACACAGCGGAAGACTCAAAATTTAAAACCGATTAAACAAGTCAACCCAAAGTCAACCAAACGAAAATAAAGTTTAAAACCAAACGAACAAGTCAAATAAAATCAAATTACAACTTGGAACCATTAAAGGCCCTTATTCAAAAACCGTTCCCAAAACCAAACCTTTGTGTTAGTCCACACAAAATATATATCATAAATAAATAAAGCATAAAACACCTTGTAACCTAATGAAAACTAGTAAGATTCACTCTTCTCTCATGCCCCCATGATCATGCTTCAATACCTGAAAAGTTTATCTCTACTTGTTTCCACTACTCTCCATTAGAAATGGGTCATCATAGGGTCAAGGTAAAGACATGGCCAAATACACAAACACACACACAATCAGCAAAACTGAGTACATAAGCGTAAATTAGCCACACTAACATGCTTTCACCTATCGACACACACTTACCTCATTGCACCTGTTCACAAGCATACACACCAATCAACAAGACACGATGACTAGACACTAACTAATTCATTTTGCATTGATTACGCATCGAACGGGTTTCCACCTCCTAACCTCCCCCAAATAAATTTGAGGTTAACTGACACGGGAGCTAACCGTGCCAGCGACAAAACCACTCAAAGGTGGCGGAATTCCTGCGCATAATAATAAATAAAAAAAAGGAATATACAGCGTCCTGTACTCCATTAGAAGTTATGGTTAAATATAAAACCACATAACTCCCCCCATTGTTCATACTCAAGGTATATACGTTCCAAGAGTTTTGGTGCATAATCTCTTTCACTTTACGTTATTTACATATTATTATACTTGGTGATGACTCTCAAAGCATAATAAGTCAATCAACAATAATTATTCAATCAAACAAACATACCAATTTAATTCTTGAATAATTAGTGACCACATACTATTTATTTTTGAACCCTTTTTAATTCTACCTCAGTGTCAAAGACACCTTAAACGCATAATGCACCAAAAATCATATCCCTCGGTGTTAAAAACACCTTAAGTGCACAAAGGCACCAACATACAATTTATTTCTCGTGTACATAGACACTTATATAGCTCCTTCCTCATGCTTAAAGCATCAATAAAAATTATTTGAACCATAATAAAATTCCTTTTCAATATTCCAAACATAATTAAACATGTAGTTTAATTAATCATGCCTTCTAACATGCCATAAATAAAAATGTGGTTCAAACACAACATGCCCAAAATATAATCTTCCAATCTATAACCATCACAAATAATTCATGCTTCCCAATTCAATCACAAACATCATAAATTCACAATTCCATACATAAACCTTAGCATGATACTACTTGTAATTAATTGAAATCCAACCTAGCATGATTCTAAATCACATGCTAAGTACGCGTACGTACCTTGAGTACGTTATTAAAACTGCCACGACTAGTAGAAATTGCTTACTTCAAAGTCTCCTACACATTAAATCCATAATAGAGTATTAATATCCACTCTAAACAAATTTTCAGCAATATATACTATTTTAAAACCCTTCATAATTTAATTATAATAAGCTGAAATTATATTTAAAACACCATAAATTAAGTCCCATTTAATGGGTAATTAAAATTTCTTCAAGAAACATAAAATCAAGTGTTCTACATAAAATTCCAGCACTTTATTATAATTAAAACTTGCTGTAATTAAGTTTTAAAACACTTAAAACAAAGGCCTACCCTATAATACATCATAATCCTTCAATACATCATGAATCAAGAACCTAGGGTTTCAAAAATTGGGGCTTTTTAATTAAAAACCAAATCTGATAATTAATTAACACAATTACAATAACCAAACATCAAAATTAAATCTCCAAACTCATAATTTATAATTAGACTAAAGCAAAGATTAGTTTTGGGTAATAAAGATTTGATTTTTAAAAAGAAAAACCTTTTTTTTTCGAAAAACGTGGCTGCCGCCAGCAGGCCGGCGCCACTGCCGGTGGTCGCCGCTGCTGCCGGCTGGTGCTGGTGGTCGGCGGCCCACCGGTGGTGGTGGTGGCTGTGCGCGGCAAGAGGGGAAGGGAAGGAGAGAGAAAAAAAAGAAAAAGAAAAAGAAAAATAAAGAGAAAAGGGAGAGAAGTTTACCTTGGGTTTTCTCCACTCTGGGCAACGTTGAATTGCCTCATAAGAGGGATATTTATACCCCTTCTCTATCGCTCCTTTTACCCTAAACTTTCCTCCTTTAGTTTTTCCTAATCCCTTCCCTACTAAAACTTGTTAAAACTCATAATTTCTTAAAATAAAACCCCAACTTCTATTAATTAATTAATTAAACAACCTTTCCTTTTGTAAAATATTCCCAATTTACATGGGATAAATAATTAAAACATCATAATTAAAATGCTAGAATTATTTAAATACCCTTATAAAATATATATATATATATATTAAATAAAATACGTATAAAATATATATATATATATATATATATATATATTAAATAAAATACGTATAAAAATACGGGGTATTACACCCTGGGAGTCCAATTAGCTGGGTGGAACCATCCAATTTGCCTTTAAACGACCAATTACCCGGTTTACAACTTGCACCGATTTCATTAACTCCAGCTTACCACAAACATTTATGACAACATATTCATATATAGATCCAAACGGCATTATATGACCGCGAGATGTATCCCCTAAAATCTCAATGCTTTTCGACACCAGGCCCCGAAACATTCGAAATTTCTCAAAAAGCGTGGATAATTAGCCTTCAACTTTTGAATTTTTTGAATTTTTTTTGCGCACGGATATAAAATTTGTCGATATGTTTATCAGGATCCAATTGGGTGGGTGGAATCATCCAATTTGCCTTTAAACGACCAATTTACCGGTTTACAACTTACACCGACTTCATTAATTCAAGCCTACCACGAACATTTATGACAACAAATAATGATCATATATGGTACCAAACGACATTATATGACCCCTAGATGTATTTCATAGAATTTCAAGACTTTTCAACATTGAGCCTCGAAAACTCCAAAAATTCTCAAAAGCGTGGATATTAGCCTTCAATTTTGGAATTTTTTGAATTTTTTTCGCCCGAAATTAAAAATTACTGAAACGTTTACCAAGGTCTCTAATACACTCCAGGAGTCCAATTAGGTGCCAATTAGGTGGGTGGAACCATCCAATTTGCCTTTAAACGACCAATTTACCGGTTTACAACTTGCGTCGATTTCATTAATAACTCAAGCCTACCACAAACATTTATGACAACATATAATGATCATATATGGTTCCAAACGACATTATATGACCCCGCGATATATCCCCTAAAAGCTAAAGGCTTTTTCGACACCGGGCCCCGAAACCTCCAAAATTTCTCAAAAAGCGTGGAGATTAGCCTTAAATTTTGGAATTTTTTTACTTTTCTTCGCCCGAAAATAAAAATTTCCGAAATGTTTACCATGGTCCCTAATAACCTCTGGGTGACCAATTGGGTGGGTGAACCCATTCTATTTGCCTTTAAACGACCAATTTACTGGTTTACAAATTGCACCGATTTGATTAACTCAAGCCTACTACAAACATTTAT
The DNA here is from genome assembly GCF_948465745.1 of Chenopodium album. Classification (NCBI taxonomy): domain Eukaryota; kingdom Viridiplantae; phylum Streptophyta; class Magnoliopsida; order Caryophyllales; family Amaranthaceae; genus Chenopodium; species Chenopodium album. The sequence goes on from NC_137838.1 coordinate 4,536,254, forward strand.
GAGAACGTATAATGGTCATATATGGTTCCAAACGGAATTATATGACCCCGATCGAGATAAATCCCCTAAAATCTCGAAAAATTTCGACACCGGGCCTCGAAACATCCCAAATTTCTCAAAAAGCGTGTATTTCAATTTTGGATTTTTTTTACTTTTTTCGTTCGGAAATAAAAATTGCCAAAATAATTACCATGGTCCTTAATACCCTCCAGGAGTCCAATTAGGTGGGTGGAAGCATCCAATTTGCCTTTAAACGACAAATTTACCGGTTTCCAACTTTAACCGATTTCATTAACTTTAGCCTACCACGAACATTTATAACAACAAATAATGATCATATATGGTTCCAAACGGCATTATATGACCCTGAGATATATCCCATAGAATTTAAAGACTATTCAACAATGAGCCCCAAAACCTCAAAAATTTTCTAAAAAGGTGTAGATATTAACCTTCAATTTTGGAATTTTTTGACTTTTTTTTGCCCGAAAATAAAAATTTTCAAAATTTTTACCATGGTCCCTAAGACCCTCTAAGAGTACAATTAGTTGGGTTGAACCATCCAATTTGCCTTTAAACGACCAATTTACCGGTTTACAACTTCCACCGACGTTATTAATTCAAGCCTACCACGAACTTTTATGACAACATATAATGATCATATATGGTTCAAAACGGCATTATATGACTCCGAGATGTATCCCCTAAAATCTCAAACCATTTTGACACCGGGCCCCGAACCTCCAAAATTTCACAAAATGAGTGGATATTAGTCTTCAATTTTTGAATTTTTTGACTTTTTTTTTCGCCCAGAAATAAAAATTGGCAAAATGTTTACCATGGTCTCTAATACCCTCCAGGAATCCAATTGGGTGGGTGGAACCATCCAATTTGCCTTTAAACGGCCAATTTACCAGTTTACAACTTCCACCGATGTCATTAATTCATGCCTACCACGAACATTTATGACAACATATAATGATCATATATGGTTCCAAACGACATTATATGACTCCAAGAAGTATCCCCTAAATTCTCAAGCCTTTTCGACACCGGGCCCCCGAACCTTTAAAATTTCTCAAAATTGTGAATATTAATTAACCTTCAATTTCGGAATTTTTCGACTTTCTTTCGCCCGGAAATAAAAATTGCCGCCGAGATGTTTACCATGGTCTCTAATACCCTCCGGGAGTCCTATTAGGTGGGTGGAAGCATCCAATTTTCCTTTAAACGACCAATTTATCGATTTCCAACTTTCACCGATTTCATTAACTCTAGCCTACCACGAACATTTATAACAACAAATAATGATCATATATGGTTCCAAACGACATTATATGACCCTGAGATATATCCCCTATAATTTCAAGACTTTTCGACAACGAGCCCCAAAACCTCCAAAATTTTCTCAAAAAGTGTGAATAAGTCAAATTTCGATTGGAAAAAAGTAAAAAAGTTTTCTTCACAATCCAATATATTATTATAACTCAAAATCTTGCTCGTAGATGTAGAAGAAAAGTAGAAACAAACAAAAAAGAACCTTCTCGTAATTTTTTTTTTATTTATTGATCATCCAAAACTGTCAAAGAATTGAATTGTCAACAAGAATTTTGTTATTGTTACAAGCTTGATCTTGATAAATTCACGAATCTAGAAATTCATTTCGGACAATTGAACCTTCTCGAACTGTTTCTTTTTAAGAACCAAAAAGATTTGTGCTAGAATAACGGATGCAAAGAAGAACAAAAGCCCTTGTACGCGCAGTGGGTCTTGAAGGACTATTTCTGCATCTCCTTGACCAAATCCACCCACATTAGGATTACTTGTTAATGGTTGATCAAGTTTGATAGATTCACCCTCTGAAACAAGAAGCTCCGGTCCTGGCGGGATAATATCAACGACTTCACGTCCGTCCGAGGCATCCGCTATGTTTATTTCGTATCCGCCCTTTTCTTTTCGTACAATTTTCTTTACTATACCTGCTGTCGTGGCATTATAAACTGTATTATTACTCTTGCTTCCGTCAGGATAAATCTGACCCCTTCCCCTGTTACCACCTACATATATCGGATATTTTAAGAAGTGAACGTCTTTCTTAGTGGCAGGGTCTGGGGAAAGAATAGGAAAGGTAATTTCACTATATTTTTGCCCCGGAATAGGACCTATCACAAGAATATTTTTTTTATTGGGGCGATAGCTCTGAAAAGAAAGATTCCCTATCTTTTCTTTCATCTCTGGAGAAATACGGTCGGGGGGGGCTAATTCAAACCCCTCAGGTAAAATAAGAACAGCCCCCACATTCAAACCCCCCTTTTTGCCATTAGCAAGAACTTGTTTTAATTGCATATCATAAGGAATTCGAACAACTGCTTCAAATACAGTATCCGGAAGGACCGCTTGTGGAACCTCAATATCCACGGGCTTGTTGGCTAAATGGCAATTGGCACATACAATACGTCCAGTCGCTTCTCGTGGATTTTCATAACCTTGCTGTGCGAAAATGGGATATGCATTCGAAATGGATGACCGAGTTATTATATATATCACGAGCGAGATGGAAATGGATCGAGTAATCTGTTCTTTTATCCAAGAAAAGGTATTTATAGTTTGCATGGTCCAACCGTTGATTCCGAAAATTTCTACAATAAATTTGGTAGGTTGCTAATAGAGTTCCCTATCCATCAGTCTGCTATTTACTTTAACTGAAAACTTAATTTAATAAAATAATATTACAGGAATATAGGAGGAACTCCCCACCTTAGACGGGTAGAAATATAAAGAGGGGGTACAATTGGTAATGCTTTGATTATTGATTATGTACAAAGCAACATTCGAATTAAAAACTCGAATTCGATTTCTCTTCATATACCCCTTTTCTTTTTTTCAGTCATTCATTGAATGATAAATCACTACAAGTGATGGGGATACACGATTTAAAGAACGGAAAATCCAATATTTTAAAAATGTATCTAGAATGACTGGAAAAGTGGAAACAAGACTCGATATAATTTGATCGTTATGGGCAAATCCAAAATCTTTGTAGATAGAGCTAATCAGTAGTTCCCAACCTTGGGGCGAATGAAATCCGATACATAAATCGGTTACTAAAAGAATGGAAAAAGCTTTTATTGTGTCGCTTAAGTTATATAGGAATTCCTGAACCCAAGAATTAAGAAGAATAAGTTCTTTATTTCCCAGAATGGAATAACCACCTAGAATAAGGAAACAGATAAAATTTGTGGAGAAGTGCAAAATCATATGGATACAATCTTCATTGTACGTCTTGATCAATTGAATCGTTTCGTTGTGGATTCCTATACGAAGCTTTTGTAGATGTGTTTCCGGACATTTCTTTATCATTTCGTCCAACAAGCGGAGCTCCTCAAATTCGATCCATTTTTCGCGAAGATTTTTTTCTTGAATATCATTCAAAAAAGTTTCAGATTGCTTAGTATTCCACCAAGTAGTAACCCAAGATTCCAGACTTTTTTGAAATGATAGATAGATCCACCAGGGTAAAAATACTATAGATACAAGATATAGAAAAGGAATAAATGCTTTCTTTTTTTCCATTTTTTTTCATCTATAAATTGTTAATGAACCCACCGGGTATTCATCGAAAGGAAGGAATTGCTTTCGACGAATACCCGGCAGAGCCATTTCGTTTTTTCAATTAATGAATATTTTTTATTTTGATTTCAAGATGAAAGAACTCACTTTCTACCAAAATAGAAAATATTTCCAAAAATTGAACAAATTAACCATAGCACAAAAAAAGAATTTAAGACTTGAGTGTGATAATAAAAATGGATGGCAAAACACGACAGAATTTGGATAATTTAATTCTCGTTATAATTAGAAATTATAAACCTTCAATTTTGGAATTTTTTGACTTTTTTTTTGCCCGAAAATAAAAATTGCCGAAAAGTTTACCATGGTCCCTAAAACCCTCTGAGAGTCCAATTGGTTGGGTGGAACCATCCAATTTGCCTTTAAACAACCAATTTGCCGGTTTACAACATCCACCGATGTCATTAATTCAAGCCTACCACGAATATTTATGACAACATATAATGATCATATATGGTTCAAAACGGCATTATATGACTCCGAGATGTATCCCCTAAAATCGCAAACCTTTTCGACACCGGGCCCCGAAACCTCCAAAATTTCTCAAAATGCGTGGATATTAGCCTTCAATTTTTGAACTTTTTGACTTTTTTTAGCCTGGAAATAAAAAATTGCCGAAATTTTTACCATGGTCTCTAATACCCTCCGGAAAATCCAATTAGGTGTGTGGAACCATCCAATTTGCCTTTAAAGTGCCATTTTACCGATTTACAACTTCCACCGATGTCATTAAGTCAAGCCTACCACGAACATTTATGACAACATATAATGATCATATATGGTTCAAAACGGCATTATATGACTCCGAGATGTATCCCCTAAAATCTCAAGCCTTTTCGAAATCGGGCCCCGAATTGAAACCTCCAAAATTTCTCAAAATGCATGGATATTAGTCTGCAATTTTTGAAATTTTTGACTTTTTGTCGCTTGGAAATTAAAATTTCCAAAATATTTACCTGGTCTCTAATACCCCCTGGGAGTCCAATTGGGTGGGTGGAACCATCCAATTTGCCTTTAAACGGTCAATTTACAGGTTTACAACTTCCACCGATGTCATTAATTCAAGCCTACCACGAACATTTATGACAACATATAATGATCATATATGGTTCCAAACGGCATTATATGACTCCGAGATGTATCCCCTAAAATCTCAAGTCTTTTTGACACCGGGCCCTGAAACCTCAAAAAATTCTCAAAATACGTGGATATTAGCCTTCAATTTTGGAAATTTTTGACTTTTTTTTCACCAGTAAATAAATATTGCCAAAATGTTTACCATGGTTCCTAATACCCTTCGGTAGTCCAATTAGGTAGGTGGAACCATCAAATTTGCATTTAAACAACCAATTTACCGATTTACAACTTTGCACTGATTTCGTTAACTCAAGCCTACCACGAACATTTATGACAACATATATTGGTACTTTATGGTTTCAAACGTCATTATATGACCCCGAGATGTATCCCCTAAAATCTCATTTCTTTTCGACACCGAACCCCAAAACCTTCGAAATTTCTAAAAAAGCATGGATATTATTAAACTTCAATTTTGGAATTTTTTTGATTTTTTTTCGGATGGAAAAAAAATTGCCAAAATTTTTACCATGGTCCCTAACACCCCCCGGGAGTCCAATTGGGTAGGTGGAACCATCCAATTTGCCTTTAAATGGCCAATTTACTAATTTACAACTTCCACCGATGTCATTAATTCAAGCCTACCACGAACCTTTATGGCAACATATAATGATCATATATGGTTCCAAACGGCATTATATGACTCCGAGATGTATCCCCTAAAAACTTAAGCCTTTTCGAAATCGGGCCCTAAAACCTCCAAAATTTCTCAAAATGCATGGATATTAGTCTTCAATTTTTGAATTTTTTGACTTTTTTTCGCCCGAAAATAAAAATTGCCGAAATGTTTACCATGGTCTCTAATACCCTCCTGAATTCCAATTGGGTGGGTGGAACCATCCAATTTGCCTTTAAACGGCCAATTTACCGATTTACAACTTTCACCGATGTCATTAATTCAAGCCTACCACGAACATTTATGACAACATATAATGATCATATATGGTTCCAAACGGCATTATATGACGCGGCGATGTATCCCCTAGAATTTAAAGACTTCGACAACATGCCCCGAAAACCCTCAATTTTGGATTTTTTTTGACTTTTTTTTGCCCGAAAATAAAATGCCGAAATGTTTACCATGGTCCCTAATACTGTCCAAGAGTCCCATTGGATGAGTGGAACCTTTCAATTTTCCTTTAAACGACCAATTTACTGGTGTACACCTTGCACCGATTTCATTAACTCAAGCCTACCACGAACTTTTATGACAACAAATAATGATCATATATGGTTCCAAACAGCATTATATGACCTCGAGATGTATCCCCTAAAATTTCAAGCGTGTTCGACATCGGGCCCCAAAATCTCTAAAATTTATCAAAACGTGTGGATATTAGTCTTCAATTTTGGAATTTTTTGACTTTTTTTCGCCCGGATTTAAAAATTGACAAAATGTTTACCATGGTCCCTAATACCCTCCGGAAGTCCAATTGGGTTGGTGGAACCATTCAATTTGCCTTTAAATGACCAATTTTATTACCGGTTTACAACTTATACGGATTTCATTAACTCAAGCCTATTACGAACATTTATGACAACATGTAATGATCATATATGGTTCCAATTGGCATTATATGACCCCGAGATGTATCCCATAAAATATTAACACTTTTCTACACCGGGCCCCAAAACCTTCAAAATTTCTCAAAAAGCGTGGATATTAGCCTTCAATTTTGGAATTTTTTTTCTTTTTTTCGCCCGGAAATAAAAATTGCCAAAATGCTTTCCATGGTCCCTAACATCCTCCGGGAGTCCAATTGGGTGTGTAGAACCATTCAATTTGCTGTTAAACGGCCAATATACCAGTTTACAACTTGCACCGATTTACCGGTTTACAACGGCCAATTTGATTAACTTGCACCGAACCCGACTTGAACGAAATTGACCAAAACCCATTTTAACCTGTTAAAACCCGAATTTAATCCGACTTGTTATTAACCTGACCTGAATTCAACCCGACCCGATCCTAATCCAACCCGAATTTAACCCAGCCTATTACAAACCCGACCCGAAATCAAGCCGACTTGTTATTGACCTGACCCAAATTCAACCTGACTTGTTATTGACCCGACTCGAATTTTACCATACCTATTACTTACCCAACCCAAAAATTCAACCTGATCTGTTACTAACCCGACTCGAAATTAACACGACTTATTATTGACCTGGCCTAAATTTAACCCAAATTGTTCCTGACCCGATTTCAAATCACCTTTAATGCAATTTAGACCGCCTTATTATTGTTGATCAAAGCATTTTGTCTTGGGAGACCAAGTCGGTCCACGCTAGCAAAATAAATTAAAGGAGCATCATCATCAAATTTAAGAGTTAAATATATTATATATTTGTTGTATGGTCAAAGGAGATAATTATCTTCCTAAATTATAGACTATAGTTCTCGAGTATATTGCCATATATATTATAGTCAAAGGAAATAATTAGCTTGATAAAAATGATAATTGTAGTTAGTTGAACCCGAATATGACCTGATTTGGAAATGACCCGACTTGATTGTAACCTGCAAATTATTGACTTGAACATAACCCGACTTGAATTCAAGAATGACCTGACTTGGAAATGACCCAACCTGATTATAATCCGCAAATTATTGACTTGAACCGAACCCAACTTGAACCCGAGAATGACCCGACTTGAAAATTACCCGACGTGATTATAATTCGGAAATTATTGACTTGAACCGAACCCGACTCAAACCCGAGAATGACCCAACCTGATTCTAACCCGCTAATTATTGACTTGAACCGAACCCGATTCGAACCCGAGAATTACCCTAACCTGTTTTAACCCGTGAAAACCCGAATTAAACCCGACCTATTGTTTACCCGACCTGAATGTAACCCGACCTATTATTAACCCGACCTAAACCTGACCCAAACCCGATAAGAAGTATGACCCGACTCAAGCATGACTCAACCCAAACCCGACCAGCATAGATTATGAAATCAATCTAAATTAACCCGATCCGAGTTGACCCAACCCACTCTTACCCAACCCAAACCCGATCCGTTTACTCGAATTGACAATTCTAATCTTTATAAACATCATAAAATCTTGAAGATTAGAAGTATTAAACATGAGTTCAATGGAAAAATTTTAAAAATAGTAAATAAAAACACAAAAGTAGGTTTATTTTACGTAAAAAGTCCTTTTAAAAAAAAAATGTTTTCAAATATTTCAATGGTACAAAAACATTATTGTCACAATGAGAATATATAAAAAAAATAATAATAAAAATTAAAAAAAAAAAAAAACAACAACAACAACAACAACAACAAATTCTCACATGATAATTCCGTATTTTTTATTACTAGTACAATCGTACATTATTACAAGTATGTATAATTGTATATTACTGAAGTAGTGAAGTAAATGATGTTCCAGTACTTCATATGCACAACATATTTGCAATTTGACCTTGAAAAAACAAATGTCTCAACTTAATTTAAGCATTTAACTTGGGAAAAGCATATAGGAAAACCAAGGTGGTACTACTGGTACAGTGGTATTCATAAATGTTATCTATAAAGGACAACTAGCTACTACCTCCGTCCCTAAATGTTTGCCCCATGATCATGTTTTGCTTTTTAAAGTTTTGGTTGAGTGGAAGTGATGAGATAGAAAAGTAGTAGGACCTAAAATAATTTTGTGAGAGTAGAATCATAGTCTCCAATGACATGGTATGAGGCACTTTTCAAGGGACACCCTTTTATGAAAAGTCGAACAGAGGGAATAATTGTTAGGGTGCTTTGTACCGATGTACGTATGGTCTCATTTAAACCAAAAGCTTCACAAAACATACAAACAGTGAGCGAGGATTCATATTTGACATGCTTACTATGAGATACGTAGTATATGTTAAAGAACAAGTAATAAAAGAACACACCGATGAACCCGAATGGAACTCATAAATATTGCAAGGGCCAAAGATCAATCCTGCGTAAATTCACAGCAAGATTTTGTACAGTTTAGATTCCAAACATGCAGGTTTGGGAAAAAAAAAAAATCACTATCCTAGACCCGATATAGCAAAGAGGTTCCATCTATAGTTCTACATTAATTAACCAACTAAAACCATCCCCCTCTCTAAATTACCAATATTTTCTAAAGAAAAACTATAAAGCATACTTCAAGGTTTTGCTCAGTGGACATGAGCAAAATCCAGAAAGTTAGCCGGTGTAACCTATACCCCTATTCCCCCAAACCAAACAACTAAAGGTTACCAAAAAGACAGCTCCTTTGATGCGAATTCTAACCAAGGTTTCATGTCAAAACGCTAGCTAATTTGAAATGGCTGCTTCATTCAACTAAGAGGGCTAAAGCCTACCTATTCAGCGCTTAAACCTGAGCCAGAGCCTGTTTCCATTGTATGATCCTTGATATCTGGTGAAGCCTGAAGATATTCCATCGGTGTTGCAGCAGGGTCTAGTTCTACATAACCCTTTGGAGCATTCAGGCCTTCTGCACCTGTGAGCACATGGCTAGGAACCTGATGAGAGAATCTAAACATTTCCTCCCTTGGAATCCGCCTTACCCCTAGTTCAGGCTGCTTATTGAAGACAGTTAGGAAACCAGCAGCTTTCACAAGAGGGGCAACACGCACACCTTGCTCTTCATTGTAGTCATCGAGCACTTCCACCATGTCGTAGGCATGTACAACATCTTCTGGAGTATCTTTGTTCCAATCAGCAGACCAGTTCTTGTATAGAGCCCAAATTTCCCCCCTTCGTGGGTATACCTGGATAGCTCCACGGGACCCTTTACACCACTCAACTTTGTGAGAGAAAGAGTTTAGTGAATTGTTTATTACTCTTCTACCAATCCAGAAATCCCCACAGCTCTTAATAAAACCATGACCTACCCATTCCAAGGGACCAAACTCAGCGCTGCTTTTGGAGTTCAGCCAGCTAAGCCTCACCTGGAATGGATCCAAAGAGATGACCTCGTGAATCAAAGCATAGAAACGGGGCATTCCATCATCACTATCATATGTAGCCCACACTTGATTGTCTCCGAAACAACTTTCTGACCTGTCCAAATCAAATACATGAAAATCAGGATCTGGCACAGTCATTGTGACCATCTCAACATCTTCTTTTACTGCTTTACCAGCAGAAGAAAATCCTGAACGACTCCCCAGCTCTTGAATGGCAACATCATTTTCAAGTTTTGACTTCTGTCTTTCCTTTTGTTTCACCTTCTCTTTCTCTTTGGCAGCAGCCATGGCCTCTTCTTCTAACTTCCATTCCATAAGTTTCTTGCGTATCTCCAGAAGAGCTTTCTCAGAAAGCATCTTTCTGACTTCTGCGGTTGAAAATTCTCTGGTGGCATTATTAATCTTGGGACTGGCTCCTGTGAAAAAATTTGACCTTCCTGATTCAGAGTTGCCTACGCTTTGGCAAGGAGAAATTCCTTTTCCGGTTTCCCTAATTCCTATCCATGGTTGACTTGGAATGCCACCCACAGAATTCTTAACACGGTCATTCATTTCCCTCATCCTCTTTAGAAGATCATCTCCGCTTAATACAAATCCAGGATCATTACTCCTCTCCCGTTTACCAGCTGCCTTTGCCACCCCATACTCTCTTCTCAATTTTTCAGCCGCCAGCTGCTGATCACTTGTGGCTTGAGCAGTATGAGCACTAACAGATGTGGTGTTTGGAGAAAAGGAATTATTATTATTATAGGTTGTTGTTCCAGATAGAGGGCTCCAACGAGCACTTGCAGCACCAGATGAATTATTAGCCCCAGACACTGAAGGTCTTGAGCTCAAAGGCGGCTTTCGATATTGTTGAGGGCGAATTGGAGAAAGATTTGAAGGTGGAGGTACTTCCACAGCCGCAAAGCCCTCTTCACAATGTGGGCATTTCAGAACCTGATTGAGATAAACTCGCATATACTCGTACTGCATCTTGCATCTAGTGCACATAGTCCAGAATGTATCACCTTTCTTAAAGAATGATTGAATTGATGGAGAAGATTTTTTACTGCTATTCTTTGATGCCTTTCCACGTGAAGAGCTGGAACTGGGATGTTTACAAAAACCATTAACTTCAGGTGGGACTGCTGAACTCCCACTTTGAGTAGGGACCTTCTGTTGGGAGGAGCTACTGCATTGGGTCCCAAAAGTTTGCTCAGCCGCTCTCCTGGGTCCAAACTGAGTTGGAACCTTTTGCTCAGCTGTTCTTCCAGCACTGAATGGCGGCACTGGAACATTAAAATGATTTGAAAATCTGGGCTGGGACTGTCCATTGCCTGCAAACCCTGATGAAACACCAGGCTGAGAAGGGACCTTCTGCTGGGCTAATTTGACGTTACGCCGGCTATTGTAAAGAGATCTCTTAGCTTTGTCAGATAACAAACTAAAAGCTTCTGTCACAAGTTGAAAAGCACCCTCAGCACCAACAAACTTATTTTTATCAGGGTGAAGTTGAAGTACCAACTTTCTGTAATGCTTTTTTATAGTCTCGTCATCAGCTACTGGAGTAACACCAAGTATGCCATACAGATCCATCTCTCCATTAATCCTAGCTTCAGATGTTATATATACGTCAAGAGTGGCTATCATCTGTGCAATGCCTTCAAGCCCCTGATACAAAGTCTGAGCCTTCAGTGCAAACTTCTTTGCACCAGCAAAATCTTTCTCTGTAAACTTTCTGACAGCAATATCTTTTGCCCTCATGGCTTCATCTTTATTGCACTCCATCCTTTGCAGACTTGCCTCTCCCTTTCCTTGTCAATGTTTCGCTATACTAGGTGCTTGAAACGAGAACCCCTTCCAAATCAGCTACGCTAAATTATTGCAAAAGCGAAGAAAAGATTCTTGCTTCCATCAACCAAGACCTGATTTATTTAACAGACAAAAATAATGAATAAGGGTAATACATAATCACATAGCCAAAAGGTAACATAAGATTTTGCTAAATGGAAAAATTCTCCTATAGTCCATGCTTATATTAAAGAAACACATAAGAACAAAATTTCCTTCTTCGGGTCCATGCCTACATCAAATTAAGCATGAAGTGTTCCAAACATCCAACTGTTACTGCCTTCAGCCCAAAATTACGGAAAGGGGTCCAACATCTACATACGCAATTCTTATCAATCAATTACTTCCTAAATTAACATGATAAAAACAAGAAAGGAGTAAGAACAAAGCTATGGGGCTATTTTACCCAAGGTCTGCAGGACGGTATCGAATAATCCAAGGTCAAAGTTTGCAAAGTTACGATAGATTTCAACTAAAATTGATACAAACAATAGTTCAAGCTCAAAACCCCTTCTTTATAATAATTTATTTGAGGCTTTTTTATTTTATTTTAATTTGTATGTATATTTCATTGCCACCAACAGTACAAAAGGGAATTGTGTGCAGTGACGGACTTTGACCAAAGAACTTTCATAGGCCCGAGATTAAATAAATGCAGAAAGATATAGCGCCCCCATGACTGGAAAACTAATATGTCAAATTCTTTATATGGTTTAATAGCATTAAAGGGGTTGAACAAAAACAGGCCCAAAATAAGCCAAGTCAAATACATAGTGCTGGGGACGGAAACCTTGAATATTTAAGTATCTTGTATATCAGAGAACTACTTCATCCCGAAAATGCTTTCATTTACAATTGATCATACTTAGACAGGATTTTTTTAAAATGGAACATATTTAGACTGGATAGGTAACAAATATAACATTAACAATTTAAAAGGTACAACCCAGAAACAGTTGCATATTCAGAAATGCAATTATGATGATTATATAAGCCATTTTAGGGAAGAAAATGTTATAAGTTTCTAAGTCTGCATGTTGAAGGAGGTTTGTGGATCCGAATACTAACCAGATGGCTTCACTTGAGTCTTCTGAAACATACTTTCATCACTAAACCACAACACCTGAAGCAAGCACTGATGAAGACTATATAACTTATGTTTTTGCAAGTCCTACCTGGAAGTAAATATAGAAATGTCTAAGATATGAGCATACAATTATAAACGACATTTAAATAAATAAATCACAATTATAAGCTGGTCGGTAAGGCACGTTATTAACTATCAGGCATTATTCAGTAGTTATAATTAGGAGCTACAGAAGAGAAAACATGAATACATGCTACAAATGCATTAAAATTGCAGTGTGGACTATGTTATGTATTCAGAAAACTTCGGTTAATGCAACAGACTCAATCAATTATAAAATATCTGCGGCAGTAAGGCCAGTACAATAGTGATAAATAGACAAGTATAACTGTGTAAATGAGCCAACAGCTAGAAGAAATAATCAGTGCAATTTGATGCAGACAAATCATAAGAAAATCTCTCATATAGACCCAACAAATTTGAGTAGGTCAAGCCCTTTAAAGATATGCTGTGATTAAACATGTTACCACGCCAGTGATCCAATGCTGATCAACCAACACAGCAGATTTAAGAACCAAACTAAACTCAAATCATAACAAGAAAGCCTACAGCACAAAAAGCGTTGTATCTATTTTTTCTATGCTTATGGTGGGAATATTTTATTACACAAACATACTCAGGTTGGTTGATAAAATTCCAAGTATTAGAAAACAACCTGTATTATAGCTACAAAATAAAAAAAAAAGAATTCAATTACAAAGACTAGAAACTAGAACCAAAAAATAGACAAGTGAGCCCGTGTGAGCAAAACAAAGCAATTTTTCTTGTATCTAAGAATAGACAAAGAATATAACAAGATAACATTAAACAAAAACCAATTGGCTTGAGATGCAGGAAAAAAAACACTATACACAACTACATTCTGGCTAGAAATGTCTGTATATCAAGTCAATAACTACAAATCTCAATAATCAATGCTTCAACAAACATATTAGATAGAAAAAAAATGAAACCCATCAACAAGAAAAACTGCAAAGCCAGTTGCAAAACTCCTAATCATAACAAAGAAAATAAAAAGGTTCCAGGATCCAACAAAATGCCTACACACAACTGACACAAGTTTATAAGTCAATTTCTTTTTCACCAGTTACTACCATAAACCTGTTTACATGCATGTAAGATATAAATACTTATAAGCAAACTTAAAATTACAATAGCTAGTTATTATCTAGCAAGCATCTTATCAACACATGGATATCAAATACATGCATAAATTAAAATAACGAAGCACAATATTAAGTGATTCACCAAAGAAATGTAGATGATCATCTTTATATGCCTGGAAACAAACAAACATCTGCGCATAGATGAGAGCAATCAAACCCTGACACACAACTAACAAATAAATTTATACAGGAAAAAAGGTTTAAGCAAAAGAAAAATAAAAAATATTGATAACACAATCAAACTTGTTCAAATAGGAAGTTATGCCTTTATAACCATTCATACATTTTATCACACTAATAGCCATCCAAAATTAATAAATCTTGATGATTCTATTCGTTAGCTTAACCCCAAAATTAATATAAAAAGTAAAAGATAAATTTGCATCCAAAAAAAAAACACATCTGACCTCAACTTGCATGAAAATAAACTATAGAGTACTTTACAAAATTACAACAAATCACTATCTCGTCAAAAATGAATTGCAATGAGACCTCCAAGTGTGCAAACATTCATCCCTGCTGCCAAAATTTTACAACATGCAAAAGAATTTTAAAAAAATATGATAAAGCCACATCCGTATCTATGAGATTGTGAACTTATTTCTTAAATCTTAGCTGATTGTATACTTAACTTATCTGTATTTATCAAGATGCCCACACCTTCAATTATCTCATTACATCAAAACATTGAAGTTGGCATCTTATAGAGGCAGTGAGGGTGTTACTAGATACGGTGAAGCCATGAAAGAGAATTGCAAATGGTAAATGTGGGAGAAAATACGGTACTTAAAACCTATAACTAATTTCCTAATTTGTTTCTCGAAATAAGAACTGTTTCTTCTAAGATTCCATTACTATTTGATACACACTAAACAATTGTTCCCATTTTAAGGTAAACTTCTAGTGTTTATTGTCACACGTGTACCCCCTTTTAGCAATATGAGCCTTTGAGATTAATCATCATTAGTAGATAGATTAGGAAAGTCAATGAGACAAGACGAGACCAAATATAAAAAGGAGAATCCAGCTGAGAGAGAGATGTATTAAAATGCATCCTCAAAGTTATTGCACAAATAAATAAATAATGTGTAAATACCACAGCCTTTAAACAAGTACTAATTTACTAAACAAGCAATCAAGATCTTCCTTCAAAGAAGACCTGGATTATTTGACCATAGTTCAATCAATTATTTCTTCAAGTCAGCTGAAAAAGTGGCATTTTGTACACTGACCATCATACTAAATACTCATTGGCACAAAAGATTAATCAATTTAATTCACATAATAGAGGTAGATTCATTAAACATTTTCATAAAATAAGGACAATGCACAGGTGATACTTGTATCATGCGAGTCAATATATCAACAATGCCTGTCTGTATACAGATATCATCCTCAAACTAAAGGCAAGCAACACATGATGAAAAATGATGACTATCAGTGTACAATGCACAACTTATATTTTTCACCAGTGACTCCTCTATGTCTGTGACCTAGATAAACTAAAACAAATCTTCAGTTAAAACCTCAAACAAAATGCTTTTACTGGTTCAATGATGCTATTAATGATATCAACAAAGCCAGGTGATCCAGAACATAAAACAAATAAAAGTAACAGAATATTTGTGACATTATGGCCAGTCACTGCTGCACAATATAAGTTACACAAAACAGACCCCATGATTCCAGAGGTGAAGCTGATACATTTTATTTTACCACATTAATGTACTATTACTGTATCCAAGATAATCGTCCCCTCTACTGACCAAATTAAACCCCTAACCGTAAATGCCCTACCATATACAGGGGCTGAAAGAATCAGGGTTTCCTTCAATATATGTGTGACAACCTATGAACATTCCAGGACAATTGCAAGTAACTATTCATTAGAAACAACCAACTCACTCATACCTCAGCTCAATAATAAGCAAAAACAAGCAAACTAGACCAAACATGATATTTGGAGACATAGCCATAAGAGGCTACTAAGAAAACACTACAAGAAAATCATAAACCTCGTCAGAGTGGCAACTAACAATGCTGGCAATGAAAAAGGTCTCAGGAGGTGATTTTGAACTCCAAAATGCCCCTAACATAAGAGAGAACTAACAAGTTCATTAAGTTTTGTCACTTACTATCCCATTTGACTATCACTATTAACCTATACCAATTCCATATTACAATGGCCTTAAAGGTTTAATTGTTACGAAAAACGAGAAATTATATACTTGAACGTCAACCATGCAAACAAATCAAAATATGTATGCACTTACAGGAGAGTATTCCCAAAATCATGGACAAACAACTCCTTTAATTTCTATGCCAAACCCTTAAAGCAAAAAAAAAAAAACATTTATATAAAGAAAATCTTTTTTTAAAAAAAAACCCATTCCCAAAAGGAATTTTGTCGTTACGTATCTTCCAACGGACATCCATCCATAATTATATGAACACATAACTAATCCCAAAAGGGAAGCATATTAAGTGACTACTCCGACAAAAGAAATTTTGTCGGTTTTGAAATAAATTCCACCTCTCTTGACTTGGTAACAGAATTACTCAACGCCACACTCATGACACAAACAAACCTCTTTTTTAAAGTTATCTACATGAATTCCAACATTCCTAAAGCCTTTTTCTCACCATCTACTTGTATTTTAAATATGATAATGAAGTAACACAGCAGTTCACAAATGTCACGAAAAACCAAAACATTCTCAAGAACATTCGATGACAAATTGGCAACCAAATCCAAATCAAATCAAAACAAAAATATATGTTTATAAAATAAAAGGAATAACAGAGTTCAACCATTAACCTTTTAATTTTTCAAAAACTATCAAAAAGGGGCACAGAAGCAAAAATTTTAAATCTGATAATTCGCCTCGAAAAATTCAGAACAGGACTCAATTTGCAAAATTCATCAACAACTTTACAACTACACATAAACACCACCAATTCAGATGAAAAACAGCAAAATGTAGATCCTAGCACTTGACAGCCAAAAAAAATGGAGGGAAAAAAACCCGATGACAAAAAATCCATAAACTTCACTCTACTCCATAAATTCCTCATTTTTACAATCAAACATTAAATTTCAGCAACTTATCGAACTTAAATTAAAAACAAAATTTCACACAGCACCAACAAATTCAAACTCAAACCCTAAAAATGTATAATCTGTGCAAACTTACAAACAGAAATTTACACTTTTAATGTCCAAAAATCAAATAAATTCCATGAATTCAAATATAAATACAATTCAAATAAGTAAATGAAGCAAAGAAAAATAAATGAGATTTATACCAAAAATACAGCAACGTCACTGTAGAGTAGTTCAATTCAAAATGCAAGGACCGCCATGAATTTGGAGTTTTTATGTCTGGAATGTTCGAAAATGACCTGAGTATCAATCTAAGAACAACAAACAATAATTTTTTTGTCAGCAAAAACAAAAAAAATCAAAAAATTCTTTAGAGAATGAAAAAAAAATAAAAAAATAAAAAAAATATTGAACAAAAAAAAATATGTTCTTGAACCTTAGATGAATAAACAAAAGAGAGGAAAGTTGAAATATGGGTATTAATGATATTTTTGCATTTTCTATAACAACATTAACCAAATGCCCAAATGGAGGGTTTAAATAATAATCATAATTCTCTATTTCCTAGAAGAAAAAGTAACCATGGTTAAATTTTGACTCGGGTTAAGTTAAAGGATTTGGTGTAGGAGTCTGACCAAGGATAAGTTTTAACCGTATTTGTAACCAAAGTTACGGTTTTTGTAATAAAAAGTGGAAGGTGTTAACTACGGTTATATATTAACCTAAACGCGTGTTCAAATTTTGTGGTTAGCGGACTTAACCTTAGTCAGCTTATATGTGGCAAAAGAATCTTGTGGTATGAATTATTAGCTAATATTATGATTTTCTACTTTAAAAGATTATTTGACATATGCAAATTCATATTGGAAAAAATAAAAATCCTAACAAAGAATCAAATGAGATATGTAATACGAATCAAGTGAGATTTTTATTTTTTTTTTTAAATCAACTGAGATTGTTAGTTTTTTTTATTAAAAAATTGACTCAAATCCTACACGATATGGTTCTAGTGTTTGTATAAATACATCGATTCAAGTGACATGCGTGCCCTTACCACAAAGAACGTTAACGTTTAAATTTGTTTATAATTATATCTTTAACTCATGAGTGATATTAGAGAAAACACAAATAAATATTTATAAAAATTAAAAGAGGTTAACTATATAGTTAATTCTTAATATTGACATGTTCAATTTTATGGTAGAAGTTAGGGAGTAATATATTCACCTGATTTTTACTGATCTGAACTTATCTTAACTTATTAGACCTTATTGAAACTTATCTTAGTTGTAATTATCTAAACTTATTACATATGAAATAAGTAAAAATAAAGTGAACAGAATTGACTCTTAACCTCAGCCAATTATTACACCAATTATCTGTCAAAAACAATTATTGCACCAATTATCTATCAAAAATAATTATTGCACCAATCATAGGTATGATTTGATTACTAAAATTGTGATTCATTTCCATAGAAGTTGATTTGGGACAATATCTTAATTAATATCGAGTTAATGTTAAGAATAATTAAACTTACCTTTTAAATTTTTGGGCAGGAAAAAAAAAATTGTGTAGAGATATTGATATTATTATAATACTTCGTATAATAGAATATGGTGGACCATGTGGTGGGGTGGTAAAGAGCTGAGGGGTAAAAACGAGAATTTTCATTGTCATAAAAAACATATCTAACCGTAAATTAGATGTATGTGTGTGTGTTAATATATATATATATATATATATATATATATATATATATATATATATATATATATATCTTAATTCGATTTTGAGATAGTATTGTAGTCCATATTGAGTTAAAGATATTAATTGACACTTTGTTTGAATACAATAAAATGGAAGGAAAAGAAGAGAAGAACAAAAAAAGGGACAAATTCTCTTGTAAATTTTAGAGATTTAGAATGAAAATAAAGCTCACTTTTCCCCTACCATTCATTTCTCTTCCCTTCCCCCTCTTTCATTCTCATTCCTTTCCTCCCTTCTTTGTTATACAAACAAAACACAAGGTTATTTTAATGTAAATGAACTTCTTGCTTATTAATCTGTAACATTTATTTTCCATTAATCTCCAACCAAGCTATGCAAAGTTAATTTCATACTTCATAGTATAATAACTTTGGTCTATTGTATTATGACACAAGTTATTCAATTACTAAATTTTCAAACAATACTTTGTATGTCTTTTGTCTTTACAAGTTTATAGAAATTAGAAACTTAGATCCTATGTCGAATAGCAATGAAAACTAATTTCAAATAAGACCAAGCATACTTATTAGGTTTTTGTTTAGGGATTAAATGTTGTCATAACATTATTCATGCAAAAAAGTATAAAGATAGAAAATCAAAAATAAAGAATGCTTAGAATTAAGTGATTCACTAATGTGTGAGCTCGAATGTGATGCCATCAATCTGTCAAATGCTATTAACAAGAGAAGCAATATAATGGGAGGTCTGTTTTCGATATGCTTATGGATGATATTTGGTGATTGAGTGATGAATTTGCTGGCTCTTTTTATTTTCATGTTAAAAAGGAATGGGAATGTTGTGGCACATTTAACAGCTAGAGTAGTCCTTGTTCTTTTAAGCTGTTTTGCTCTGCCCTGCTCAAAATCTGCTATGCTCTGTTGATATATATTAAGGTTACCTACACATTAGTGTAAAAGTCGAGGTTATATATAAGAAAAATGCAGAAAACACAGGGTTAAAAACTCGTACTCCCTAGTCCCTTATTGATAATCCGGCCTAATTTAAGTCCTAAAATGATAGTCTCGTTTGATTTTTCCAACAATTATTAGAGCATCCACAATGGCAAACTACATATACATGTAGTTTTGGGTTGTCACGTCATAAATTTCCAAGCTATATGATTTAAGCTACAACCTCTACAATATAAGCTACATTATTCTTTTATAATAAATAAACTATAAAAAATAAAATAATAAATAAATAAACAAACAAATATATAAAATATACTTTTTTACATTCCTAGTTTCCTTTTTGGGTATTCCAAAATTACATTCCTCTTTTCCTTTTTTAGTAAGTGTTATTTTTCCAAATATTCCAAATTATTTCTCTTTTTCTGTTTTGTAATTAATGCTCAATCTTATTTTCTCATTATTACTTTCATATTCTCACTCTTATTTTCTCACTCCTCCTTCCAGAAACCTTGTACCTAAATTTAGATGAATATGATTGGTTCTTAATTTTCCAATAGGAGCATGTTATTGGTCCTTTTTTTTTTACAAAGGATTGATGACATAACATCATTAAATATTAATCTATATTTGTTTTATTCAAAAACATCATTTAATGTTTTGTACTTCCCATTGTGTGTTTATTGTTTTATTCTTAACTACTTTGGTGCCCGTGCGATGACCGGGTATTTATTGAATTTAAGATAATTTTTATTTACATTATGTAGTAGGTACGTAATAAAACTTAATAATAATATTTTGAATAAAATTATAATTCAATTTAATATTGGTATTTTATCGAAAATAAAATTATAAATTAACAATTTTATCCTAAAATTCTATCCAAATAGAATTCTAAACTAACTTTTTTTTTATCTTATGAAGTCTATTTTAATCTGTCCAACGTGGCGCGACACTTAGCGAAAAGTTGAAACGCCAAGTGTCGCTATCTCGTGACCTGGCTAAAAGTTTAGCTTTATATATTAGTTATATGATTTTTAAATTCCCATGTAATTTTACAAACAAGAATGTAAAAAAGGGACGGAGGGAGTACTACGTATTAAACAAATAAATATGATAGCATTGGGTGGAGTGAAACTACATAACTTTATAGAGGTATGTAGTTTGACTTATGACTTTTGGCTTATGACTAGCATGTACTCCGTAGCTAGTAATTATTTAGCAAGTCCTTATACACAACCATTGTGGATGCTCTAAATATTACGGAGTAATTTTTTTTAAAAAAAAAAAAAAAAAAAAAAATCAAAATTCCCTTTAAATTGCATCAATATTTGTATAAATTTAGCTTCTCTATGTAAATTTAGTATTTCCATATACAGAGTACTTTTTTTATTACTTTCACTCTCTAACTTTTTGTATACCCCACATAAATTTCCCTTTCCAACGTACTTTTAGTATTGTTTTATTTATATTTCTTAAATTCGAGAAATTTACCGGGAAATATAGTAAATTAGCACCAAGACTTTAACTCTATGTTCAAATTACCCCCTTAACTTTTAATTATAGCAAATGGACCCCAACACTTAACATATCGTGCAACGTACATCTGAGCATCATTATTTAACAATAAATTCATCAAAACATGCTAATTTTTTGTGTTAATAATAAGCATTAAGAGTATTATACATGCGTTATATTTCTTACCATTTCAATTAAACTAGCATAGTGCCCGTGCGATGCACGGTTTATAAATCAAATTATTAAACCCGTAGGAAAAACAAAAATAAAAACAAAGGTAATTCATTTACTATTAAAGGACTTGGTTACTAATGGTCAATAAAAAAAATTAAAGGAATGTTATTTGAATAGTATTCTATGTTATTTGAATTTCTTTTAATTTTTTATAATGTTATTTTATTAATTGAAAAATAATTGAATAATACTCCACATAGCTATATAAGAAGTGAACTAATTTATTTATATCTCTCGTTGAAAAAAAACTAAAATTTTCTTATCATACCATCCGCATCAGTAGCTACAATCAATCTTATATATACATGTTTTATTTACCCGTCGCACTCATTAAATGTATAGACACAATAATAACCTTATATTTGACCTACCAGAACATATATTTTCCTAAGTTAAGCATTGTGCCAAAAACTATATTATATATAATAGTCATATATATAACCAACACTGATTAAATTAAATTTAATATACAACACAAATACTTTGTATATAGGTATGGATACTGATATATAAATAAAATATACGGAATATATATTACTAAGATTTATCCCTACCTTAATTATAAAATGGTTAACAAAACTCTTATAATAGTGCATGGACATTTATATATCTAAAAATGTTCTTTTTACATATATTTTCCCCCATTTAATTTTAAAAGCATTAAAATTGTCTCTTGAATTCGCTAAATTGATTTAAAAGGTTATGTTTATTTCAATATTTAAAGCCATTTATTATTTTTATTTCCTTTTTTTTAATTTTTCTATTTAGAATTTATTAGACTATTAGGTTTCAAGATCGAAGTCAATATCTTTTTGCCGTACAATCACTAAATCAAAGTCGCTCAACTAAAGTTTTGGACATTGCATAGCTACACAACATCCAACACATTTAATGATTATATGCAAATATTTTTAATAAAACTACGCATTCGATATAAGTTATTAAACAATTTAACTATATATACATTTTGATAGGTTTATATCTTTCATATTAACAAAAATTTACAAATGTTATTATTATATTTTGAAAAAAACAATTAGAATTTGGAGTTTTGTATAAGATAGATAAAGGATAAGTTAATTCCCGTCATATACGCATTGAGTTTTGGGTGTCTATCCGGTTCACCCTTTGGGCTAATCCAGATTTGAGGATCTGTTCTAGGCTATTAGGTTCCACTCCCCTTCCGATTGTTGTTGCAGGGGAGCAAACATAGGTCCTCCTTACCAAGTGTAGTCTCAATCACCACTACACCAATAACCAATCACTTGGTATGGAGGACACGTGTTATAAAATATTATATTATATACATATACTTTTTTATATTGTAAAAAATATTATATTATATACACATATTATTATAGTTAAAAGTATTATTATGTATAAAACAACATAAATTATTGCACATGATTGTTGTATATCTAGTATAGTACATGAGCAATGCACGATTTTTAAATCAAAATGTTAGTTTTTCTAAAAAAAATTCATAAGTAATAGCATTGTTAATACGAATATTACAATTTAAAACACGAGTAATAGTTATAATACATTTTATATCTATCATTTTTCCGTCAAATGTCTAATTTAATTTAACATTTATTCTTCTTGTTTAGATTGGTTATTGGTTCAGTTTTTTTTTTTTTTTTTTTTTTTTTTTTTTTTTTTTTTTTTTTAATTGCAAGAAAAACAAAAGGTCATTGTAAAAGACATTGTATAGAAAATGAAAGGCCGATTAAAATTAATTTTTTGTTCAAGATTATGTATTTTTTTCCAAGACAACATTTCGGCTCAGCATTAAGTATTTGTCAAGGAGTACAACAAATGATAAAAGTAATTTTTACACTATTTTGTATCTTTATCAAAAACTTTTGTATTCAACCGATTACTTGAATTGAATTTAGGATAACTTGTAGACTATTTTGGGTATCTTTTATCAATAAAGCATAAATAACTTTCATTCATTACAGGGTAGCTTTTATAATAGGTGCACAATATTTTATTGTACATCTGATTTTTTTTTAATGTTTGTATTGATTTCATAATTGACGTCAAACTAAATTCTATCGATTTTATTTAATTTTCATAAAAAAAAAAATAATATTAGCCTTTCAAAATACGAAATATTTGTTTTTTTAATTAGACCACTATAATCATATTGTTTCAAATTAGTTATTATTCTTAAATTGACTATAAATAAAGATTGGATAGACTTTATGGATTATTTGTAGTATTGGAAAGTATATATTTATTATAAAAAAATTAAATCAATATTTATGTTAGGAAATCATGAAAATCTTATACGTGGATATATAACTTGCTTTTATTGTTTGAAGTTTAACAAAAATAACTATGCTTGAATATGTAAACAGTAATTATATAGATATATTTTATACTTAAGATAAGCCAATGAGAGAGTGATATTTGTCATCCTCACATTGAGACGCTTGTCTTTTAGTATAATATATAGATAGATGTGAGCAATTGAAGAGATTAATCAAGTATGATGGTTTGCTAAATTCCGTTAATTTTTTCGCCCTTTGTCATATTTCAGTGTCGATAATTTCTATATTTTATAGTATGTATTTAATATGTATGATAATTTATATGCACAATATTTTGGATGTAATTAATTTTTTTTTAACTTTTTTTTGTCTTTTATTGGAGTATATTTTATGAAATTTATATATTTTAATGTGATTTTGCTCAAATTTGATGAATAGGTTTTGATTGCACAATTATATTAAGTTGTGGGGTTAATTTGCTACAAGTAAAAGTTATGGGGTTACTTTACACCTGCAATAAAAGTGTTGGGGCTAATTTGCTACTACACCCGAAATTTACCGGACTATTAATAAGGGACAGAACGGTAAATTTAATCTTTTTCAACTTAAAAAAAAAAAAAAAAAAAAAAAAAAAAAAAAAAAAAGGTTTATACTACTTTGGTTGGAGTACTAGATTAGATTATGGCCTGGGTTCGCTACTACTGAGCTTTCATCTCTCTCCTCCACCTTCTTAATTCTTTCGACAAAATTTGCTATACTACGTGAGTTTTACACAATTGTTCAATTTCGCTAAATTATTGCTTTTTTTTTTATTTTGGCAATTTTGTGCTCAATTATTGAATTTTGATTTGGTGAATTTATAGCTTTCTCTATTATTTCCTTTTTTTTTTGTTGCTGAATTATGTAATTTCATTTTTGTTATGAATTTTTTGGGTTGATTTATCAAATTTATTGGAAATTCAAGTAATCTTAAGTATTTTGTTTGCAGGGTTTAATTCAATTTAAATAATATAAGAACCAATTTGATTATTGGAGGGTGTTATATAGAATGTAAAAAATTAAAAACATTTGATTAAGTAATTGCATAAACTATGAGTTGTTCAATTTGCTTAGTTAAACTCATGTTTTTGTTGGAATTCCAGCTATTTTCTGTTGTGATTTAGAATGTTTGGGCCAAAAGTACATTGAATTTACTGACTGTTGGTTGATGTTATAATGCTGTTTCATATATTATGCTGCTACTTTAAGCTGTGAATATTTGTTTTGATCTTTTGATGGATTTATAGTTGCCTTATCAGTGGAAAATCGAATTTCCGAACTTTTTGTTAAATTATGATTGAAGTTGATTGGTGTTCTGTGACTGAAAATTTCAGAACAAAGCTAATCGAGGCGGTTTTGTATGCTGTGATTGATTGGTGTACTGTGACTGAAAATTTCAGAACAAAGCTAATCGAGGCGGTTTTGTATGCTGTGAAGGAAGATGAATGTGAAGGTACCTTAGTATGGAAGATGATTTTGTTATTTTCCTTGCTTTCAAATTCATTGCTGCCTTGAATCCTTGATGTCACTGTTTTGGTTGGTGGTGTAGTCTTTGACATGTTTAGAATTTAGAATTAGTTTGATGATGTAGGAAATTATTTGTGTTTTTGTAACTAGTAGCGGTTCTTGAGGAGTTGTTATGGCTTATTTTATCTGTTCTTTATTTATTGTTTTGTATGATGGTGGCACACATTAGTAGGAGAGAAATAGATAGAGATAAAAAAGAGAACATGTGATGGGGAGAGAGGGGGAAAAAATGTTACCAATATGGCAATATGGATCTATAGCTATGAAACTTTCAAATTAGGAAATTGTAACAAATTAATAGAGATCGGAGGAAGTATGTAAATTATAGAATCACTTCACTTGTGTTAGTCATTGCTTGTCAAAATTGGTCCAATTACCAACCTGTTGTATTTTTATTCAACTTTGGATAGTTGCTGGAGCATCCTGATGGTTCCTAAGAACTTGTCATTTTTTTTGATATGTACTTGGTTGACAAATTAAATTTTTAGTATACAAATTACTGAACATGTTTAGTTTGGCAGAAGGTGCCAAAGAGGGAGGAAGAAGAACCAACCGAATCATTGCATGACCGTGATGGTCAGGATGGTTCCACTGCATCCGAGGCTCAAACAGACTCGCCTTCATCTCTCCCAAATGAGGGTCACCGGAAAGTGACATGTGAAGATATTAAATTTGTGAGGATGATATCTGCATCTATATTAATTTTGAAAAATTGGTAGATCAATGCCCCTCTAATCATTCTAGATGTTATATTTATGTTTACTCATTTGAATCTCATTTCAGGTCCAAGCCCTGATTGAAAGGTGTCTGCATTTGTACATGACTGAAGATGAAGTCGTAACCATGCTTGTAAATCAATTCAAATTAGAAAAACATTTTATAAATCTTGGTAAGGAAGTTCACTTAATGTTCATTAATTTTTTTTGTTACCTATTCAGTTTTCCACTTGTTCAGTTGTCTGTGAAATGCTATACAAACTATATGAAGATGTGTCTACGTCTTGACTTTTTTTTTTCCTTCTTTTTTTCCCCCCAGTTTGGCAGAGATTGGAAGAAGAAAATCCCGATTTTTTTAGTGCTTATAATGTAAGGCTAACTTTGAAAAAGCAGATCATATTATTTAATCAACTGATGGAGAAGCAGTTCCACTTGACAAAGAACAGAGATTTCCATAATTCAAAGCAGCCTTCACAAAATGGTCATAGTCAAGGTAAGATTTTGTAGATGAATCAACCTTATTCTTCTTAATAAATGCACTACAGCAGGAGTTCAAAGTACATGAAGGACTTTTCTATTATATCGAGCTAAGAAGTTCGTTTCCCTGTACATACCGCTAAAACATTCAAGGGGAAATTGAACCCTAGAGTAATTATAATCTTTCGTCAACTTGCCGTAATTATATTCATTTTTGCTAGACTTGTTACTAATTTCTTCTGTTGTTTGGTGCTGCAGTAAACTCGTCCTTTGGACATCTTCCCCAACAGCCTTATTTTCCATCTACTGGTGCTACAGATATGGATTCAATGCCGTATGGGTCTCCATATCATGTGGTAGATGGGGTTCCTGCAGTAGGCAACTTCAATTTCATTCAACAGAATGGGTAAGGAAACCCTTTATTAACCCAAATTCATAAGCACATGTGGTTTCTTTTTAATAATACCCTCTCTTCTTGATAGTGGTGTTTATTATGTTGCTTCTGGTTCCATTTACACTGAGAATGGTTCCATCAGTATTGTTGTGGCGCATCATGTCTTGCAATATTTATCAATAAAGTGTTTACAAGATAGTTTTGTGAACTTCATATGAATTTCTCACACTTCAATTGGCTTTTAATTGTATCAAAAAAAGTTGTGGCTATGAGGTTGTTTATTGACCTGAATTTTAATTACTTGGCAAGTTGGCATCTTTGAATCCCTACCTATAACTGCTATTAAAAATACCGGTGCCCATTTTGTTTGCACACTGCTAGAATGGTACTTCCTCTTGTAGGACAAGGCTGCATGTTTTACAAGGTTATCATAAATTCTAGTTTAGCGGCTGGGGTTAAGTCCATGAGTAGTTAGACGTTGCTGTTTGGATAAAGAGGGGAAGGAAACCAGTTAACGAGGTAATGTTGGGCTTGACGGTGACAAATGCCAGTAATGGAAATTTATACATGTTGTTTGGTTTTGAACTTGATACTGTTTGAGGTATCATGCAACAAAGAGTGCAGAATTCTGCTATTGGCTTATTAATCCAGTTCTTTACTCTCCATACCTCTTCTTGAGGATTGTTGCATATATGCTTGTGTCTTTCTGTAGCTTTATCAAAAAAGTAACTGAAAGTGCATCATTCCTAGCATGTTTTCTCTTTTATTCGGTTGCTATATAAGTTATAATGCAGAAGCTTTGCACTTTTATGCCTTACTAACAGGTGTTTGTTGAGCAGAGAGGCTGCTAGTGGCAACCATGAGATGAATATAGAATCCTATGATCAAGTCTCATATGAACCTCATGAGTTTCAGAGATCGAGTGGTCAATCAATGGCATTTGGTGCAAGTTTTCATTCCAATATGTGCAACATCGAAGGGTTCCAACCTGCTCTGGATGGTGGTGGTGGAATTTCTTTTGATAATCTTGTTTCACACCATAATTTAACAACCAATTTGACCAATATAGGAGGTGATTTGCTTTGCTTGTAGAAATGTATCTGTACCTTCTCACTTGTACATAGAGCTCATAAAAATGTTATTTGATCTTCTGATTGTATTGGTTTGATGTTTAAATGTCTATGCTTGTTGCTAATTTAACGTTACTGATAAAAAATAAGATTATCAGAAGAAATTGTTATACTGTTGCACATTTAGTTCTGGTATGTCATCTAATAATTTGTGTTTTTATCAATCCACAGATCTTGCAGCATTCCAGAGCAACCAAAGTTCCCTATTCCCAAATCCTGAAATAGTAGATATTGTGGGCGGGTCTCCTGATGAATGTGACATAGGTACTGTTTACTGCTTGTTTCTTTCCTCTCATCATCTGCTCCTGTAGAAACTCACTTATTTGGTGCTTAGCTTGGTAATATAATGTGCAACATTAATAGATCTAATTGCCATATAAAATCTGACCATACTGGCAATTGGATCCATTTAATGTTGCACAATATGCACCTCTACTTCCGCTGAGAACCCAAAAGAATAAATCCAAATAAAATAGAAGAGATGGATTCGAAAAAGTGAAGAAATTCACTTGGGCCAAAAGATAGTAAAGAAATTTTGGGGCGCTTCAAACATGTTAATTGTCACTGTTCGTAGCATCCTTTCTTTTTCTGAAAGAGTATCTCCAATAGGAAGATAAAATATGATGTTGCAGCTGGCAGCTTAATTATGTTCATAATGCTGTAATATTGTGTTTTCCTATCTCCATTTTTTACTTCGTTGTAAGTAATTATTGGAATTGTTCTGCTTATTTATTTTTTTCCTTTCAGCTGATTACTTCATAGCCGATGAAGTTCCCTATCCAGAACCCCTGTTTGGAATTGACAAAGGTGAATCATAGCTGGGTGATGATAACTGTACTGACCTCGCTTGTGACTGCAAATTACATAGGACTGGTATAAAAGTAAGAGATAATGACACCAGAAATCTGAATTGAGGAAGTGAGCTGTCAAATAGACAATCAACTCATTGTTGAAGAAGCTGATTAGCTGATGGGCGTTTACAAAGTTTTGGATACTATCTATACTTAACTTCATAGAGCGAAGCTCTCATTCTTTGACAAGCTCGGCAATTGTATCTGATTGGATAATATGCTTGGTGTGTTCTTGGCTTTGCTTTCGTTTGAGGGGGCTGGGATGTCGAATGGTTTTCTACTCCTGTATTTTGGAAGTGGTGATATGGGCTCGATTGTGTCTTTAATACGTAGTACTTTTTCATTGCCGAAATCAAGTCAGCCTAGTGAACTTTAAAAAGTTCAGTCATCTATGACCTATTTTGTCCAAGCTACAAGAAGAAACCTGAAACAGATTCAAGGGAACTGTTACACGGATAGGGTGTAATCTATAGAAGTCACATTTGTTTTTTTCCCTTGAAACAACTAATTGTTTATCTTTGTTGGTTTGTTACTCTTATAATCAAGGCTGGGTTTTGTGTATCTATTGTATTCAAGGAGTTCATTTGCAAGTTTATCGTTGCTTATTACATTGCTCCATGTTTGAGAGAGTGAAAACATTTACTTATAAAGTTATAATATACGAGGCATAAATAGTTGATGGCATAAAAACTGTTTACAAGATACGGAGTAATACTAATGGTAACACCCTAATTATGTTCTCGGGTGCATAATATGTGTTTGTTAGTTTGCAAGACCAATGATCTCAACTCTATAGCTAGCTTGCGAGTTGCGACTCAATGTGAGTTTTTTGGAAGCTACTACAAAGAGAAAGCAAAGGGAATCGGATTCGTGCACCCTAGCGAAGGTTTCCATGTTTCATCACTCAACTTAAATACAATTCACTCATTTTATGTTGGGTATTTTCTTTCCTAATTAATTGTTAATGAAGGTAGTACGAGACTACGAGCTTACTAGTTCAGTATGTAGTTCTTGTATTATAGATCTAGGAGAAGTCTACTATATTTGGTTATTGATGAAGGGGTGAACAGAACTAGTGGTGGATTTAGGATACTTCCTCCGTTCTTTTATTATAGCACCACTTGTCTTTTAAAGGAGTTTTACAAATATTGCATCATTTCCATATTAGGATAAAAAAAAAAAAAAAAAAAAAAAAAAAAACTATGTTAGGCCCTGTTAACTTCACCTAAATAAAATAATGTTCAGTCCGTCTTGTGTGCGGCCGGCCATACCGTGTGACCACTTAAAGTAACCCCTATAATATTGATTAAGTAACCCCTGTAATACCGACCGAGTAACCCTATAACACTGACTGAGTAACTCTATAACCATGACAAAATAACCCCTGTAATACTGACCAAGTAACCCCCATTACACTAGCAAAGTAATCCCTATAACACTGACGAAGTAACTTTATAACAATGACGAAGTAACCCCTTTAATACTGACCAAGTAACCCCATTACACTAGCAAAGTAATTCCTATAGTGGCATATAAAGTTAAAATAATTTCAGTTCAGCATAATTAATTTTAGTTCAGTAAGTTTAGTTCAACAAAAATAATTTCACTTCAGTAAAAATAATTTCGGTTTAGTAAATACTTAACATACCCTTACTTTTTTTCACACTTACGAGTATTATTTAGTTTTACATCACATGAATACTTTTATATTTTTACTTTTCTCTCTCTTCCTTTTTTCCGTTACCAAAATTATTGTGTCAAACTTGTAGGGTGCAATAATAAAAACAAACGGAGGAAGTACTAGAAGTTTCGTCCAAAAGTACCTCGTACATTTTATTTCAATTGCTCCATTATTTCTAGTATTGAGTATTGACAATGGAAATAATGTTAATAATCTAACCAATAATCTTTAAGATTTTGAATGGACTACGACTAGTTAAGACAATCTACGAGGAGGAAGTATTGCAGACAAGTCAATTACATGTATGTATCTCATTTTCATTCTCAATTCATATCAAGTTTTCAACATCATTACATCAAACACTGAACATATTACATACTGAAGAAAATACAGAATAGTCTTATTAAAAATACAAATAATAGATCTTTCAAAGCATACAAAAAACATTAATACTTGTTTGATTGACAGTGTGAAGATGTTCATGACTAGGGGTGCTAATTGAGTTGAGCAGCTCGCGAACAACTCGAACTTGAGTCGGTCAAAACTCAACTCGAGTTAGCTAGACTCGAATTCGACTTGACTCCAGAGGTTAACGAGCACAAATTGAGCAAGCTCTAACTCGACTCAATAAGCTCGTGAGCAACTCGATAGTATATATTATTAATATAAAATTGATAAATAAAGTTATCATGTTTAAACAAATTTGACACTTAATAAGTGTTAATTTATATTATCAAAAGAGAAAGAGTAATTCTTTAATAATAAATATATAAAATAAAAATAAAACAATATAAAGTGAACAAAAATAAATAAAGGCATATAATTATAGAAGGGCAAAAAGTTTAATGAGCAGATCGTGAGCAGGTTTTATTAGCTCGAAACTTTAGCGAGCACGGATTGAGTAAATGTAAAAAGTTTTCGAGTCGAGTCATTCATAACTATTGATAGTTTGAGCAATCGTTTGATCAATTTGTTGACTGTGCACTAGAATCGTCGTCGTCCAGGTAGAAAACGTGCTCCCTTAATGAGAATAATCAATAATGTAACTTATTCTTGAGAGAAATTTCGATTACATGCATATTAGGTTAACTTAATTTTCAAGCTCTACTCGCATCAAATTTTTTCAAGTGAAAACACTGAACATTTTTCAGTATTCAAGAAAATTCGAAATAGTCTAATAAGGAAATAATAAACATAGTCCTATGTATCCCCCCCCCCCCCCCTCAAAAAAAAAAAAAAAAAAAAAAAACACAGTCCTATGTATAAGAAGCTAAAATATATATATATATATATATCGTACTACGTATTTAAGATAAAGTAATATTAATTACACCGATCTGCGTGTGATTTTGTCACGTAACATTAGAGCATCCCCACTAGTGAGCAAAAAAAATTCTCCTCATTCTCTCTCTACCCACTTTCTCTCTCTTCCCAACTAAATTTGCTCATGAGCATTTTTAGTGAGCAAAATTTATCCCACTAGTGAGTAAAAAAAAAATGCTCATCAATCTCTCTCCTACTTTTTCACATACCCCACCAATATCTCTCTCTCTTACACATCACCCTATTAATATTTATTTTGTTTTGGTTAAATGAATATTTATGGGTACTAATTACAATTATACTTTTATTTAATTTAATACAATTATTAAATTTTCATTCATAATATTGAAATTTAATTGCTAATTAATTATAAATTTAATACAACATAAAATTTAATTAGCGTACGAATACATTTAATACTACAAACCAAACGAACCTAGATTTTAAACGTACGATTAATACTCTATTAAATTGTAATCTTACGACAAATTTATTTTTTTTACTCATTAATAGAACCATATTTTTGCCAAATGTGTTCCACTAAATCCGCTTTTAATTGAACATGAGTGTCTCTATCACGTAGTGACATTCTTCTGTGGACGTACGTGTCGAAATCAACGTTTGGCGGTCGGCCAACATTGAATTCAAAAGGCTCGTTGTTGTTAACTGTAGCACTTGTAGTGGGTCTTGTAATTTGCGGGTGATCTTGTTCATAGTACCTTCTTAAAACTTCGGCCCGAGCATAGTTGTGTCGTTCATCTTCGACAATCATGTTGTGCATAATGATACAAGCTTTCATTATGTCACACAATATGTCTTCGTTAAACGCAAGGGAGGGTTGTCGTAGAACGGCAAACCTAGCCTGTAAAACCCCAAAAGCCCGTTCAACGTCCTTCCGAGCTGCAGCTTGTTTATCAGCAAATAATTTATCCTTTTGAAGTTGTGGAAGTGTTATACCTTGAATAAAAGTATCCCATTTTGGGTAAATGCCATCTGCTAAGTAATAGCCCAAGTTGTACTCATGGTCGTTCACGGTGAAATGAATTGGAGGTGCCCGACCATGAAGAACATCATCAAAGACCGGAGATCGGTAAAGGACATTAAGATCATTACAAGATCCCGGGATCCCAAAGAATGCATGCCAAATCCATAAATCTTGATCTGCAACGGCCTCCAGAATGAGGGTTGCATTTTTATTACGGCCTGCGTATTGCGCTTTCCAAGCCATAGGACAATTCTTCCACTCCCAATGCATGCAGTCAATGCTACCTATCATACCGGGAAAACCTCGCATTTTATTTTGATGCAAGATTCTCCTTAAATCTTCGTCGGTGGGACTTCTGAGATATTCAGCTTCAAAATGTGTAATAACCCCTTGACAAAAATGTTGCAAAGCCAATCTGGAGGTAGTTTCGCCAATGCGCAAATACTCATCCACCGCATCTGGACAGGTACCGTACGCCAACATTCTAATCGCAGCGGTGCATTTCTGCAACGGTGATAAACCAAGCCTTCCAGCTGCATTCCTACACTGTTGGAAGAATTGATCCCCCTCGACCACCTTGTTCATAATCCTACAAAACAAAGGTCGTTGCATTCGAAATCTACGCCGGAATTGTTTGTCGCTATAAACTGGATTACTCGCAAAGTAATCATTAAATAATTGAACATGCCCCTTTTCCCTATCTCTTCTATCCGTATCCCCTCTACGCTCTGGAACACATTCAACATCGGATACGGGTTGGGGTTGTGTTTGGTTGTTATAAAACAAATTTGGTAGATGGGTTGTGACAAATTCGTCAACTAAATGATCAAATTCAACGTATTGATCAGAATCAGACGAGCTGGAGGTTGAGCTAATGGAAAACATTGTGTTTGCTGGTTACTTGGGTGTTTGGATATTTTTTGAGGAGTTGGATTATATTTGCGTAAGATGGTATCACTATCATTTATAAGCATGAAAACTCAATGACAAGTCCAAAATATGAATGACAATTCCACGACTGATGAAACATGATTGACAATTCAATGAGTGATGAAACATGATTGACAATTCAATGACACTTAAGATAGTAAGACAGAAAAGAATCTTGACTATTCAAAATACAATTATACAACTGACATGAAAGACATATTATAACTCAATGTCTAATAAGACAAGGGACATGAATACAACTCATAAAAATTAAACTAATTAAAGATTAACTAAGTAAAGAAAGCTAACCTAAAAATAGTACTAATTAAAATTGAACAAAATAAAGATATACTAATTAAAGATAAAATAATTAAACAAATCTAAACTCAGAATACAACTAATTAAAAATAAACTAATTAAAATTGAACAAAATAAAGATAAGCTAATTAAAGATAAACTAATTAAACAAATCTAACCAAATAATACAACTAATTAAAAATAAACTCATTAAGGAAATACAGTCAATTTCTACCGTAGACTAATTGAAGTAACTCGTCCTTGTGGGCCTCTTCAGCTAGAGTGAGTGGTGTTGTCCTTGCTAAAAGTGATTGAAGCATATCAAAATTCATCTTCTTCTCTGCTAATTCAACTTGTTTTTGCTTCCTCTTTTCCTTTTCTCGATCAAGTTCCAACCGTTGTTGTCGTAAATTCGCCTCCCTTTCTCTAACCTCAGTACACGCCTTTATCTGCTCACTAATGCTCAATATTGCACTTTCGGAAGCAACTGCTTTGCCCTTACGCTTAGCCTTCGTTTTTTTGACACCGTCTGGTCGTGGTAATCCTCCGAACATAAATCCATCAGTACGGATTTCATTCACACTCTCCCCCCTATACTGCTATCTTCCTCATCATCGGCACCGCAACCCTTTCTTTCCTCTTTTGACAGACCCCATCTTAGTTTAGTCCTCCACTTCGGATCTTTATTAACCATTTCCACTCCATGTGGAAATGCAAAATTATGTTGTGGATTAGAGGAGATATAAAACAACTTGGAAGCGTGTTTAATTCGATCGGCTTCGTTGTAACCACTTCCGCTTTCAGGGAATTTGCCCGCCTCGTCATAGCAATTAGTCCACTGTAGCAAATCAGCTGCCATTCTTCTCCAATGTGTCTCCAAA
The DNA here is from genome assembly GCF_948465745.1 of Chenopodium album. NCBI lineage: Eukaryota > Viridiplantae > Streptophyta > Magnoliopsida > Caryophyllales > Amaranthaceae > Chenopodium > Chenopodium album. Next base: position 4,571,167 of record NC_137838.1, read on the forward strand.
CTCTTCATAGGTCTTGGCGGGAGAATATGCGGTTTCTCAGCTTGTAGTTTACAGTAAGCTGCATGAACTTTTCGCCATAGTTCGGATGCCTTTTGGCTCGTACCACGAAGCGCATCATCACTTAGTTCTAGGTAGAACCCAATTAGAGCTTCATCCTCAGCAACCGACCAAATGCGACTCGCTTTGGCAAGTGGTTGATTGGCCGGAATCCTTGGAGGTGGTGGAGGGTACTGTGGTGTCTCCGGAACAGCTTCTTCTTGGCTGACATCGTACTTAGAGTTGCTCCCTTCGGTAACGGGAGGAGTTTGTTGCTCAAAAAAAGTGTTTTCATTGTTGGGAATTTGTGAAGGTGTTGGTTGATGAACGGAATTTTGAGAAGAAGGGTTGCCTAATCTTTCTAGGAATAATTGAAAATTTGGACTACTAATGAAATCATCACCTAAATCAGAAAAATGTTGAGCAAGTTGATTGTAATTAGGGTTGTTTGGATCCATTATATTGTATAATAAATTAAAAACAACAATGTATACTTAAGAGGCACACCTAAATTAAAATAAAATAACGTTAATAACGTTTTAAATAATTTCTGAGTGCTACAAAAAGTAATTAAATAATTTTTTTTTTTGTTGAGAAAAAAAGTAGTTATACTAAAAAATAAAGAGTAATATTAGAAAATGAAAATTTAATCTAACTAAACTTGGGAGTAAAAATAATAAAGAGTTTTTTGGATTTTTTAAACTTAAAAAAAAATTGCTACTTAAAATATCAATAATAACGTTTTGAAAAATTATTAAAGTACTAAAAACAGTAATTAAAAATAATAAACCAAAAAAAAAAAATTAACCTTTCTCAACTTTATATTAGAAAATATAACATAAATCTCACTAGAAATGGGATTAAGTGTAATATTGAGTGTTTTTGTGATTTTTGAAATTATACCAAAATATGTCAAAATGGATCTCTATTTGTAGAGAAAAAAAAAATATAACCGTTGATGAATTTTTTTTTTTTAATAAAGTTAAAACGGCCAAATTACCGTTTCAATTTAATTACCGTTGCTAAACGGTAACATTATTTGATTGGAGGAACAAGCTGACAGGGACGCATGTCAGCTTCCTATTCGCTGGACTGACGCGCCCTGTCAGCAGCTATGTTTAATTTTTTTTTTGCTTTGATGCCTACAAAATGACGCGTTTTGGGGGATAGTTCTTCAGACCAAACCCCAAAACTCGTCGTTTTGAGGGTGTGAAAAGCAAAAAAAAAAGGACGGTTAGTGCTATGGCTGGGCCCCACGATTTCACTGTTCATTATCATTTTTGCTCATAGGATGAGCAAATTTAATTATGCTCATGAGCATATTTTGCTTTGCTCATTGGTGGGGAAGCAAATAAAGCAATTTTGCTCATCAATTTTGCTCATGAGCAAAATTCTCCTCACTGATGGGAATGCTCTTAATTACACAAATTTACACATGATTTTATCATAAATTCCCAACTTAATTTCATTTTAGGAATATAATTAATGTTTATATATACCCCTAACTCCCCAACTTATTTCAAAGTGAAAACACTCAACATTTTGTTGGGGTTTGGAATGTAAAAAAAAAAAAATATATACCCCTAACTCCCTAAGGCTACATATATTACTGAATATGCTTTTTTTTCTTTTCTTTGTTCTTCCAATTTCCTTGTTTATGCTTGCCTTGTCATCAACACAATAGCAGGATATGCTTTGTTGCTGCATTTTACAAATTAGTGGCGATCTAACATGCATGTAGCCAATGTAGGCACTAGGAATCCATCCAATTTAGTTGCCACCTTGCCACTAATGCCAATTTCTGGATGTCCCAACATTTACAACATAGGTTTTAAACATTTTTTCTCACTATGTTTTCTTTAATGCTAGGCCACATCCCCTCCCCATTCAACTTTCTCTCTTCCTTTTCGATTTCCTATAGACCATGCACCAAAAGTGTGTGTGGCAACTATAAATCAGAACGAATAATTTGTTGCAGCTGATTATAGTTAGAAGGGATAACTTTTGAGGACTTGACAAACAAATGTGCCTCACCAACAGAAGGTGTGTACCTAGAAAAAATACATCACTTGACATGTAAAAATTAAAATAAAAATGGTGTTTTCTTATTTTGTCCAAGGTACAAGTACAACCACTAATTCAATTAGCGGTATGATTGATTAATAACTTAAATGGGAGGATACAATTTGTAATTTGAAAAAGTATGGATACATGGTAGAAACACAATGACATTGTCGACATAGCTTAAAAAAACAATAAATTTTTGAGGTAGCTAGAAACGCTAGTAGCCAAAGTAGGCATAGCATTATGGAAAGGTAAAAAGCAGCCAAATATCTTTTACTCATATATTTTATTTATTTACTGTATTTATTCAAATATATTTTTTTGTGATATGCTTAAAGAGAGGCAGCCATGTTGGAACAACGAGCAAAAGCAACGCAGCCAGTTTAGAAATTTAGGATGAATGACAAACTTTGTTGTGCTGCCCTATTAATATATTATCCTATTCTAAATTTAGTAATTGAAACACGAGCCTTGAGTATTAATATTCTAATTTCTAAACAAAAGACAAATACACGACGTATATAAATAAATAGGATAGTCAAATTCCACTAATTTTAATTGACATGCAAATCATACACATAAAAATATAATTTCTTTCATGAGAGGATATCTAATTATTTTCTTTTTCAACCGATAGATAATCATGTTATACATACTTAGGAGTTACATTTAACACTAAATTATAGTGAAAAATAGCACCGTAATGACTTCAATAGTTTTGTTATAATGACAGTAGACAATTTTAAACATGTATTTCGTATATTTTTATTAAAGATACATATAGATGAATGAACAAGAAAGCGAAAATATTGTGATAAATATACTAATTTTTTTTTTTTTGACAGATAAATAATAAGAGATAATATACAACTGGTATGATGATTAAGAGTTAATAAATTTTTTTGACAGGATTAAGAGTTAATAATAAGAGATATGTACAACTGGTATGATGATTTAGAATTGACTATATATATATAATATATGTTCATATTTTGATGTTATATAATATATTCATTTTAGCTCAAACTTTTACAAAACCGAAGAGCACACAAACCTAGAATACCCCTAATCAGCCATCCTAAAAATCTAATTAAAATAGTAATAAATTAGAAAACACACCCTTACTAAGGGTTAATAATAAAAAAAATACTCTTAGAGTCTCAGATCGACAGCCAAATATCTTCTAAATTAATTGGCGCAACTCTACAATTTTCAGGGCATGGCATGATGGCACTTAATTACTTTCTATGTGCCACACTTGCTGGAAATTTCCAAAAAATTGTACATTAATCTTAAAAGATTATTCAAACTTTTAATAATAAAGAAAAAAAATTCTACACTTCAAAAATCCTATATAAACATGAGGCACTAACCTTCAAAATACCACACAACCTAGTACTTTCCAAATATATCCCATTTTTACCACTTCAATTAGAAAAAAACATATACCATTTTAAGAGCTGATAAAAATGGCTAGTGCAAGTGCAACCTCTGTTTCTCAACCTATTGCTTACTTTCATCCAACCCATTGGGGTGACCAGTTCCTACAATTCACTCCTCTTGATAATGTTCGTTTTATTTATCCTTATTCTTCAATTCGTCGAGTCTTTCAATACTATATACGAAGTATAAGCTAATAATCTTGCATGAGACTATGGTCTTATTGCATTGTTCTCTACAACTTATTTTTGTTGAATTTAATTTTTAAAACAATAGTAGTTTTTGTTATACTTCTTATTATTATTATTATTATTATTATTATTATTATTATTATTGGTTACGTTTTAAAAAACCTTCTTTTTCTTAAAAATATTTGTACTAGAGCATACAACCTTATATTATTCTTTTCAATTTTTTCATAAAAGACTGAAATCCTATTTATTTCTTATGAAAATTTTATAGTGGTGAGTTATTATTAATTTTAAGTAAACAAACAATAACCTAGATGAGTAATAATCAAACTTTTTACATCTATCTATTAATTGTATAAAAATTGCAACAAACTATGAAATAACAAATTGGATGATATAGGTAACCCAACTTGAAAAGGAGCAAGAAGTTGAGCATCTGAAAGAGCAAGTAAGGAAAGAGCTACTTGCTAGAGTTGCAACTACTGTTGACAAGCCTTTGGAGCTGCTGGATTTCATCGAAGAAATCGAACGTCTCGGGTTGGCATACTTCTTAGAGAAGGAGATCGAGGAATCTTTAGTTCAAGTCTATGAAAACTACCATGACCAATGTGACATAGATGATTTGTACCATGTTGCCACCCGGTTTCGAATCCTAAGGCAACATGGTTATCGTGTGTCTAGTGGTACCTAACAAACAATCATCTTCCTTTTAATTTTTTTTTTTTCTTTTCATTCTGCACGTCAGATAACATTTACAGACCTTATAATATTGTACATCCGAATGTATAATGGACATTATTTAATAAATACTGATGTTTTCAAACAGATGTTTTCAAGAAGTTTAAGAATGAGCAAGGAGGCTTCAAGGATTGCATACTCAACGATGTTCCGGGGCTCCTAAGCTTGTACGAGGCATCGTATGTTCGTATCCATGGAGATGACATCCTAGACGAAGCAATCGTTTTTACGACTACTCATCTTAAACTTATGGTAGATAAGTTAAGCTCTCCTTTGGCCGAACAAGTTGCTCATGCCCTAGACCAACCTCTTCACTATGGCTTTGTTCGACTAGAGTCAAAGCATTACATCGGATTTTACGAACAATATCCTTCTCACAACAAAACTTTGCTCAAATTAGCTAAGTTAGATTTCAACTTACTCCAATTGTTGCATAAACAAGAATTCCAAGATATTTCCAGGTATATAATGCACATCGTACAACCCTTACTTCCTCAGTCGATATTTATATGTGTACCATTAGGTTGTCAAGACTCAAGACCTCGTTAATACTTTTATTTAAATTATTTCCGGACCAAAGGAGTACCTATATATAGTTTTGTTCTAACATTAAATTAAATTTGATGCATGTTACATTAGTTGGTGGAACGATTTTTACCCAAAGGTGCCATTTGTAAGAGATCGATTGGTCGAGGCATACTTCTGGGTATTGGGATGTTACTATGAACGTGAATATTCATCTGCAAGAAAAACATTCATCAAAATATTCATGATTGTGCAAGTTTTTGACGACGTATTTGATGCATATGGTACCTATGACATTCTAAAACTCCTTGTTGAAGCAGTTAAAAGGTTTGTCGAATTTATTATTAATCAATTAAATTGAAATATGACTACCATAATATTTTAATGATTTTATAGTTTATAATTGTCATATTTTCTTTATATTATTGTACTAATACATACTATCAATTAAATTTCTTAGGTGGGACTATAGCTACATAGCAAAATTGCCAGAATATTTTGATTGTTGCTATCAAAAGCTTCTTGAAACCGTAGATGAAGTGGAGGACAAACTAGCTAAAGAAGGAAGATCACAAGGTGTCGAATGTTATAAAGAACGGGTATGTTCGAATTAAAATTATCTTGCATTATCATTAAAATTAATGCATTTTTCAATGATTATCACTCTCCGTTTGTAATCAACAGTCACATGTTATACTATAATATTATAATAATACGCCTTACAAATACATTTTTTTTTTATTTAATTTGTTACAACGAACCCACCTTGAGTCTGTCTAATATCTATGCATGTGTTGCAGATGAACCGTGTTTGTGAGGCATGGCTTGAAGAGGCAAAATGGTGCGGCCAAAGGTACACCCCAGGATTCGAAGAGTATGTAGGAGTGGCTAAGATCTCGATTGCCCAAATTCTAGGGTTTGTTTCATCAATGCTTGGCATGGGACCCGTTGCAACCAATGAAGGAATTGCATGGGTGTGCCAAGAACCTATGCCTACATTGGTAGATGCTTCACATGTGATCTTTAGGCTCAAAAATGACCTAGGCAGCACCGAGGTATGTAATAATTAATTTTTTTACCTGACTCGCCCCACTAACATCCCTGTCCATTTTTTTATTTATTTTGGTGTCATCGTTTATGCCAAAGCTAACACATTAAATGTGTTTGTGTTACAGTTTGAACAAAACAGCAGAACTCATGTTGTGTCGTGTATCCAATGCTACATGAAGGAACATGACGATGTAGATGAGGAACAAGTTTATCAAATCATAGAGAAGAAAGTGGATGATGCATGGAAGGACTTTAACCAAGCATTGCTTCGACCATATGTTATCCCAAAACCTTTGAATGATCGAATTCTCCACCTTACTCGCGCTGTAATGGTTTTCTACAAGGACAGAACAGATGGCTACACCATTGTCAATAAGATCATACAAAATAAAGTTGCATCAGTCCTTGTTCATCCTATCCCAATGATATAATCACAAGATTATTATTATGACTAAATGTTTTATTTGTTTTTCTGAATAAAGATGTGTTTTACGCCTTGTAAGGTGGAAGGATTTTCCTGGTTTTAATCAGGAAATCCTTTCGTTTATTAGCTGTATGACGAATAAATTTCGCTTGCCTTTTGGCGTAAATAAATTACTTGATGAATTTATGTATTTCCTTTGTTCTTTAAATAATATAACTATATTCGGGTTTAGCACTATTATCAATTTTCCACTTTGCCTTTGACCCTTTATAGTTGTAATTTTAATTATAAGAAATACATTTTTACAGGAATTTAAATTTTTTGACTTTTTGCATTTTTTTTTTTTTTCAAAATGCAATAACAACACTAGATTGGTAGAAAATCGTATTTGCCCTCATGAAACCCAAAACCTTGTTCTACTAATGATACGAAGTATTTACCAGTACTAAGGAGTAGCATGTTCTTCTACAAAATAAGGCTCTTATACTTTTCTACGTCTCTTGGTTATTTCTACTAACTATGAATAAGGTTTTATTTTTTAACACACATAACGAGTAGAGCTGTCAAAAGTTGACCCGACCCGAAATACCGACTCAAATCCGATTATTAACCGAACCATATGAACCCGAAAAAATAGTGACCATAACCCAACCTGAAACCAACCCTAGACCCGAGTTGACCCGAGTATGTGAGACCTGAGCCCGAACATGAACTGACTTGGAGATGACCCGACCCGAATGTAACCCGTAAATTATTGACCTGAACCGAGCCCGATTGAAACCGAAATTGACCCAAACCCATTTTAACCCATCAAAACCCGAATTTAACCCGACTAGTTACTAACCTGACCAAAATTCAACCCGACTCGTTCCTAACCCGACCCGAATTTAACCCAACCTGTTACAAACCCGACTTGTTATTAACCTGACCCAAATTCAACCCGACTTGTTATTGACCTGACCAGAATTTTACCAGACCTATTACTAACTCGACCAAATAATTCAACCCGATCTGTTACTAACCCGACTCGAAATCAACACGACTTGTTATTGACCTGACCTAAATTCAACTCAAATTGTTCCTAACCCGATTCCAAATCACCTTAAATGCAATTTCGACCACCTAATTATTGTTGATCAAAGAATTTTGTCTAGGGAGAACAAATCAGTCCAGGCCAGCAAAAGAAAAGAGCATCATCCTCAAATTTAAGAGTTAAATATAGTATATATTTGTTGTATATATGGTCAAAGGCATAATTATCTTCCTAAATTATAGACTATAGTTCCCTAGTATATTGCCATATATATTATAGTCAAAGGAAATAATTAGCTTGATAAAAATGATAATTATCTATTTATAATTAGTTAAACCCGAATATGACCTGACTTAGCTTGGAAATGAACCTGATTGTAACCTGCAAATTATTGACTTGAACATAACCCGACTTGAATCTGAGAATGACCCGACATGGAAATGACCCAACCTGATTATAACCCGCAAATAAATGACTTGAACCAAACCCGACTTGAACCCGAGAATGACTCGACTTGAAAATTACCCGACCTGATTATATCCCGCAAATTATTGACTTGAACTAAACCCGACTCAAACTCGAGAATGACCCGACCTGATTATAACCCGCAAATTATTAAATTGAACAGAACCCGGCTCGAACCCAAGAATTACCCTAACCCGTTTTAACTCGTGAAAACCTGAATTAAACCCGACTTATTGTTCACACAACCCGAATATAACACAACCTGTTATTGACTTGACCTAAACCGAACCCAAACCCCATAAGAAGTATGACCCGACTCAAGCATGACCCAACCCAAACCCGACCCGCATAGGTTATGGAATTAATCTGAATTGACCCGACCCACTCTTACTGACCCAAACCCGACCTGTTTGCCCGAATAGACAGCTCTACCCGAAACCTCCAAATTAAAATTTCTCAAAAAGCGTGGATATTAGCCTTTAATTTTGGAATTTTTTTAACTTTTTTCACCCGGAAATAAAAATTGTCGAAATATTTACCACGTGGTCCCTAATACCCTCTGGAAGTCCAATAGGCTGGGTGGAACCATCCAATTGGCATTTAAACTACCAATTTACCAATTTATAACTTGCACCGATTTTATTAACTCAAGCCTACCCCGAACATTTATGAAAACAAATAATGATCATATATGGTTCCAAACGACACTATATGACCCCAAAATGTGTTCCGTAAACTTACAAAACTTTTCGACACCCGGGGCCCCGAGACCTCCAAAATTTCTCAAAAGTGTGGATATTAGACTTCAATTTTAGAATTTTTTAAAAAAATTTCGCCCGGAAAAAATAAAATTGCCGAAATTTTTACCATGGTCACTAATGCCTTTCGGGAGTCCAATTGGGTGGAACCATCGAATTTGCCTTTAAACGATCAATTTACCGATTTACAACTTGCACCGATTTCATTCACTCGATCCTACCACGAAAATTTATGACAGCAAATAATGATCATATATGGTTCTAAACGACATTAAATGACCCCGAGATGTATCCCCTAGAATTTCAAGACTTTTCGACATCAGGCCTTGAATCCTCCAAAATTTCACAAAAAGCGTGGATATTAGCCTTCAATTTTGAAATTTTGACTTTTTTTTCGCCCGGAAATAAAAATTGCCAAAATGTTTACCATGGTCCCTAATACCGACTGGGAGTCCCATTGGGTGGGTGGAACCATCTAATTTGCCTTTAAACGACCAATTTACCGGTTTACAACTTGCACCGATTTCATTAATAACTCAAGCCTACCACAAACATTTATGACAACATATAATGATCATATATGGTTCCAAACAACATTATAGGACCCCGAGATGTATCTCCTAAAATTTCAAGTCTTTTCGACACCGGGCCCCGAAACATCTAAAATTTCTCAAAAAAGCATGGATATTAGTGTTCAATTTTGGAATTTTTTTACTTTTTCCTCCTGAAAATAAAAATTGTCGAAATGTTTACCATGGTCCTTAATACCCACCAGGAGTCCAATTAGGCTGGTGGAACCATCCAATTTGCTTTTAAACGACCAATTTACCGGTTCATAACTAGCGACCGATTTCATTAACTCAAGCCTACCACAAACATTTATGAAAACATATAATGATCATATATGGTTCCAAACGACATTATATGAACCAGAGATGTATCCCTTAAAATCTAAAGGCTTTTCGACCCCGGGCTCTAAAACCACCAAAATTTCTCAACAATCCTGGATATTAGCCTTCAATTTTGGAATTTTTTGACTTTTTTTCACCCGGAAATAAAAATTTCCGATATGTTTACTATGGTTCCTAATACCCTCCGGAAATCCAATTGGGTGAGTGCAACCATCCTATTTGCCTTTAAAAGGCCAATTTACCAGTTTACAATTTGCACTTATTTAATTAACTCAATCCTACAACGAACATTTACAATATGTAATGATCATATATGGTTCCAAACGACATTATATGACCCCGAGATGTATCCCTTAAAATCTCAAGATTTTTCAACAACAGGCCCTGAAACCTTCAAAATTTCATAAAAAGCATGGATAATAGTCTTCAATTTTGGAATTTTTTGACTTTTTTTTTTACCCGTAAATAAAAATTTCCGATATCTTTATCATGGTTCTTAATACCCTCTGGAAATCCAATTGGGTGGGTGGAACCATCCAATTTGTCTTCAAACGACCAATTTACCAGTTTACAATTTAATTGCACCGATTTCATTAACTCAAGCCTTCCACGAACATTTATGACAACAAATAATGACCATATATGGTTCCAAACGACATTATATGACCCCGACATATATTCCCAAGAATTTCAACACTTTTTGACACCGGGCCCCGAAACCTCCAAAATTACTCAAAAAGTATGAATATTAGCCTTTAATTTTGAAATTTTTTGAATTTTTTTCGCCCGAAAATAAAAATTGTCGAAATGTTTACCATGGTCTTTAATATCCTCTGGGAGTCCAATTGGGTGGGTCAGTGGGTGGAACCATCCAATTTGCCTTTAAACAACCAATTTACCGATTTTCAACTTGCATCAATTTCATAAATTCAAGCCTATCACGAACATTTACGAAAACATATAATGATCATATATGGTTCCAAACGACATAATATGACCCCGAGATGTATCCGCTAAAATCTCAAACTTTTTCGACACCGGGCCCCGAAACCTCTAAAATTTCTCAAAAGGCGTGAATATTAGCCTTCAATTTTGGAAAATTTTGACTTCTTTATTCGCCCGGAAATAAAAATTGCCGAAACGTTTACCATGGTCCCTAATACCCTCTGAGAGTCCAATTGGGTGGGTGGAACCATCCAATTTGCCTTTAAACGACCATTTTACCAATTTACAACTTGCACCGATTTCATTAACTCAAGTCTACCACAAACATTTATGACAACATATAATGATCATTTATGGTTCCGAACGGCATTATATGACCCTGAGATGTATCCCCTAAAATCTCATTTCTTGTTGACACCGGGCTCCGAAACCTTAGAAATTTCTCAAAAAGCATGGATATTCTTCATTTTTGGAATTTTTTTAACTCTTTTTTGCACGGAAATAAAAATTGGTGAAATTTTTACCATGGTCCCTAATACCCTCTGGGAGTCCAATTGGATGGGTGGAACCATTCAATTTTCCGTTAAACGACCAATTTACCGGTTTACAACTTGCACCGATTTCATTAACTCAAGCCTACCACGAACAATTATGATAACATATAATGATCATATATGGCTCCAAACGGCATTATATGACCCCGAGAATGTATTCCCTAGAATTTCTATACTTTTCGACACCGAACCCCGAAACCTCCAAAATTTCGCAAAATGCGTGGATATTAGTCTTTAATTTTGGAATTTTTTGACTTTTTTTCGCTCCGAAATAAAAATTGCCAAAAATGTTTACCATGGTCCCTAATACCCTCTTGGAGTCCAATCGGGTGGGTGAAACCATTCAATTTGCCTTTAAACGACCAATTTACCGGTTTACAACTTCATTGATTTCATTAACTCAAGCCTACCACGAACATTTATAACAACATATAACGATCATATATAGTTTCAAACGGCATTATATGACCCCAAGATGTATACCCTAACACTTCAAGAATCAGTTCGAATTCCGACGGATTAGTTCCGACGGACAGGTAATTCCGTCGGAAAAGCCGAAATTTCCGACGGATTTATATTAGGTTGATAAAAATGATAATTATCTATTTATAGTTAGTTGAACCCGAATATGATCTGACTTAAAAATGACCCGACCTGATTGTAACCTGCAAATTATTGACTTGAACATAACCCGACTTGAATCCAACTTGGAAATGACCCAACCTGATTATAACCCGCAAATTATTGACTTGAACCGAACCCGACTTGAACCCGAAAATGACCTGTCTTGAAAATGACCCGACCTGATTATAATCCGCAAATTATTGACTTGAACCGAACCCGACTTAAACCCGAGAATGACCCGACCTGATTCTAACCCGCAAATTATTGACTTGAACCGAACCCGAGAATCACTCTTACCCGTTTTAACGCGTGAAAACCCAAATTAAACCCTACCTATTGTTCACCGACCCGAATGTAACCCGACGTGTTATTAATACGACCTAAACCCAACCCAAACCCGATAAGAAGTATGACCCGACGTGACCCGATTCAAGCATGACCCAACCCAAACCCGACCCGCGTAGGTTATGGAAATAATTTGACCCGAGTTTACCCGACCCAAACCTGACCCGTTTACCCGAATTGACAGCTCTAATAACGAGTAAGGGCCTGTTCTCATTAACTGAACTCAGCTGAACTGAACTGAACTGAATTGAGCTGAGCTGAACTGAACTGAATTGAACTGAACTGAAATGAATATTTTATAAGAGAAGAAAATTAGGAGCTGAGCTGAACTGAACTGAACTGAGCTGAGCTGAACTAAACTGAATTTCAACGTAATAAAACAGGCCCTAAGCTTTACAAACGTGCAGTATTCGTGCTTTCACCTTTTGAATTTGAATATGTAATCACATTTTAGAAAACAGGATGTTTATACAAGTAAAATGCTACCCAACTTCCTCATTTTGAACGTATACAATTTTTTTTATGTCCTTCAAAACTTTCGTAATATATAATTCTCTCTATTTTATCATTAAAAAAAATATCTACCATGAATTTTATACCCATGCAATATTTTTGATTGCTTCATCCCAATAAACCCATTAAATATATGTCATTGTTCATAAAACCTGTTACCAAACGTAAAAAATAAAAGGAACAGATAGTAGTTATGGAGGAATTTGCATTTACTTGGGATAATAACAAAGGAGCACATTGTCTGAGATTTAGATGAATAAAGAGAGAATGAATTTTTTTTTTAAAATACTTTTTGAAATCAAGTGCTTGAACTCCTTTGAAGGTACTTTTTTAACAGTGTCTTCATTCTTGTGAGAGAATAATTTAAAACGTAACATTTAAATTATAACACATAATATTCTCATATAAGATGTGTTCTGTCATTGTTCTTAGCTTCTTTGACCAGGCTCCTGTCCAACCTCGGCTTCTTTACTCTTATCTTGTTGATCAACTTCTTTCATCTGTTCATCTTGGAGATCCATGTCATTGTTCTGGTCTTGTTGGAGTACCATGTCATTGTTCTGGTCTTGTTGGAGCGCCATGTCATTGTTCTGGTCTTGTTGGAGTTCCAAGATACTATTCTGATTTTGTTGGAGCTCAACATTGTTGTGATCCTCTTGGCGCTCGGGTACATGGCTCAATTCTTGTTGAGGCTCAGGTTGCGCACTTGTGTCTTGATGGAGCTCAAGTGACTTCTGCTGCTCAAACTGGGGCCTACCTGCATTGTCATGGTGGAACCTTACCACAATGCAGGTGATATTGTCAGCACTACCACGGTTGAAAGCAGTCTCAGTTAATTTCCTAGCAGCTGCTTCGGGTTCTTCCTCTGCCCAAGCAATCGAAACAGCATCCTGATCACACAGCAAGCACAAACACTTTAGTTAATTGGTAGAAAACTTTGAATACAATCTGATGCAACAAAATACAGAACACTGCATAAGTGAGCTAATGGCCAACAACAATACAAATAAATAGCAGAAATATGGCCCATACAATATATAGGCCATGTTTGGTAAATGACTTTTTGATGGCTTTTTGGTTAGCTTTTAGCTTTTAGCTTTTTTATGTGGTCAAACAGCCAAAATATGTGTTTGGTAATTGGCTTTTTAGTCAGCAACAAAGCTGGCTTTTAAGCCAAAATGAAAAAGCTGCTTTGAGTAGTAGTTTTTTTTTTTTTTTTTTTTTTGACTTGTTGGCCCACAAATTATCTAATAAACAGCCAACAAGCAACAAATAATTTACCAAACACTTTTATAAACAGTCAGCTTAAACGGTCAATTTCAAAAGTCATTATAAACATCCAAACATTCCAGCAGGTCAAACAAGCCAAGTGAACCAGCCAACCCACAACCGCCATTTGCCAAACAAGGCCATAAAGTATCCTCTTCAAGGTATAAACTAAAATCACTAAAAGAACCGATACTATAAAAACACTGTATTACTCTTTTACGTAGAAGAGTCTGCTCAAATTGAACACATTTAACATCATATAATTAAAAGTACCTGGCCTTAATTTTTTTATAATAAAAATAAAAAATAAATAAATAAATAAATAAATAAATAAAAAATAAAAAAAAACCTTAATTTCTTTTAGAATATAAACCAGAAAATCAGCATGTAGCAGATTAATCGTCAAGAACAGAGCATACCTCATTTGGGACAACATCCCAAAGGCCATCACTGGCAAGCACAAGTAATTCAAGTTCTTCATTGATCTCTTGTTCCTGAGACAGTAAACTAATCATTAATGACTATTCAATGTAAACCCTCTATACTACTACACCCACAAAGAAAAACATCACAAATTACACTCTTTTACTCAAAGGAACACAAACACACATAATTCGAAGATTAAGGATAGTTGACAATCAACGTTATTAGAAGTCTGAACACCTTCAAAAGAATGAAATCAACAGGGGACGCCTTTACATCAGTTACATCCATGAATTAACAGTCCTAAACCAACAAAAGGATGAGAGCCCAATCCATCAGAAGATTAATACAAAAAAATTACCCAAAATGCCAATTCAATCTAATTAGGGAAAAAAAAAGAGAGAGAGAGAATCACATTTAAAAAAGATGGAAAACATTGTGAGGAAGATGGATTACCACAGATATTAGATAGGAAGATATCCCGTGTAAAGGCTAAAAGAAGCTAACTGATACCTCCATGACTTCATCATGACCTTACACCAAAGTTCGGGTCTAACCAAAAGTTTGCTAAATTAAAAAATTAAAAGAATTAAGACACAACAGAGATGACTACATTATAAAGAAACATTGCATAGGGTAAAGTTTGGGTCTAACCAAAAGTTTGCTACATTAATAAATCAAAATAATTAAGACACAACAGAGAATACATTATAAAGACACATTTATCTGAACCTCGATATCATTGTTCATAAAAATAATATGTACCCTACTCGAGAAAGAAAATTTGAAGATTACACTAACCATTCTGTACGATCAATGGATGATATTCAAACCTAAAATAGTTGTCAGGTCTTAATATTTTTACCTGAATTTCAGGTTCTGCCACAACAAATTGTTTTAACATGCGATTGCCAAAAGCACGAGACATGGCTAATACACCTCCAACTCTCCAAGTCCCTGGAAAAGGCAATGTAAGGTTAAATGATGTACTGATAATGACAATTAACATTTACAGTTGAAGCATTAGGACATGCTTGACAACACTTCAAAAAAGAATTGTAAAAGATTGGATCACACATGCTGTCTATACAGACTCGGATCCGCACAAGTTTCGAAAATTAAACTAGTTTACAAATTTGAACTCATTTTAGTAAGATAGATCTTTTTGTAAAGGTGGAGCTAAGTATAGCTCACAATAAGCCAACATTGTGGATAATCTTGCTTCCATTAAGCACAAGAAGAATCACACATAGAACAAGTTGCAACACAAATTTACAACTGCATAATTAACAAATATCAAAGCAATAATCAAATATCAGCGCCACCCAACACAAGTATATATCTAATCAAGGTACAGGATAACTCATCTCTCAGATTGTTACATGTTTCACAAATTCCTCATTAATCTCTCTCTTTTTTCAACTAGTATAAGTCCCAAAAATACCACATACCAGAAACACGACAACACAGAATGCCTAATCACTCAACTTATCAGTCAATTTTAGTGGAGTCCAAATTTCACCATCCATTGGCATTTGGGTTATACTAGACTAAATTAGCACTTGTTGATGAAACTGCGGTTCTAATTTCTTGAGCAGATAAACACTCATTGCATAGCACTAATGGTTGGCTGGAAATACCGTCTTATAGCAAAGTGGGCACTAAGGCTGCAGATATCCACCTCCTCCCATAAGGAGCTAAAACCTCTTTAAAGGCATCGACATGATATCAGCAAAAGAAAAAGGCAGCCAAATGGCAGATAATCAGTAAGCAACTCACCTGAAGGATCAATTTCCAATTTTCATACTGCCAATTGCAAGGCTGAATGAAAACTATCAGAAGCCAACTGCTAATATAATGACGCTAGTGTAAGTTCAGAAGTTACCACTCAGCCAAAATAACTATGAATTAAGAGTCTAAGTAGTTCAAGGGTAAGTGGCAATTCACCAAAAATATAAATTGCAAAACAAACAATTACCTTCCTCACACGATCACAGCAGAAAGTCCACATAGGCCTATACAAAATATTATAATGGATACTTTCTTTTGGAAACCACTCCAAACCGTTCTCCCTTGGGATAATTTTGTGGTTCAATATTGTATCATTTTTTTTTTTTGAGGAAAAAAAAAAATGATACAATATTGAACCACAAAATTATCCAAGGGAGAATTTGAGAAAGGTCATCATGATTCGGAAATTTGAGAAAACAACTACCACAGGGGTCAACAAGACAACCTATCTAATACTCTGTTACATCCCTTATCTCCATTCTTTCTACAGGGCAAGGTATCTGATATTCTGATGTATCTACAGCTTAGCAACTGCAGAAGTCTCCAGGAAACCAACCAACACTAATCAATCTTCAGTATCACAAGATATGCAAACATAACAAACCTTCATAATCTTCCCAAAAGGTCATTACAAGGAATAAGAGACAAACTTCATAACTGGTACACAGGACATCTACAACTCTAGAAAGAGAGAAAATTTTTTTAAAAAAAAAAAAAAAAAAAAAAAAACTCGCAGACAATCATGCCCAAGAAAGAAGCTATGCACCTAGCAGATAGCACAAAGCAGCAGCATTTCTTGAGAACACACCAATCTAGAAAAGACATTCTCTTATATGATAGATGTCTCTTTGAGCAGCCTCCCCAAAAAGATTGGTCATCAGGCAATAATTTTACAAGGATAAAAGAAATCTGTAGAGAACTAACACAATGAAAGAAAAAGCTATTACTGAAGTCCTCTGATGAATGTTGATCTCACCTGCCCACATTACAACACCACCTGCACTCTCTATTCTCTTCCGCTCATCAAGTCTGTTTGGCTTGTGATCTTCAGAAAGGGCTATTGCTGTTCAGATAAGTGACGTAAAATATCAAGGACCTTCAAATCCATTCAACATAGGCAAAAGACGAGAAATTAACAGTAAAACATTTATGTTGCACAAACATGCGTCGCATATAATCATATAACGAATTAAGGATGTATCCTGTATATCAACCCAGCTTATAATCATTTTTTAGGGAGCTAACAAATTAAAACATCAGTAATGTTTTGCTAAATGAGCAAGAACTTATTTTGCTTTGCGTGGTCACTCCATTAATATCCACATGAAAGTATATTCTAATTTTTGAGCACTCTCCTTTATCAAAAAAAGTCACTTTCAACAACACCTATAAGTCAAAAGGTCTATGAATAACAAATCATAATGGAGCTTCTCTTTTGTTTCATCAGAAAACTCTTCACTATTTTTGGGTTATCCCTGCCATACAACACCCTGCCAGCATTATTTCTAACATTTAGTTGAGCTGGTTAAGAGTTTAATCCTAATAGCCATCTCCAGTATATTAAGAATAATTAAATCCCAAACGTCCTCTTCAGTAAACCAAGATACAGTTTAATTACTGTCTTTCAGTTTTCATAATTACTGGGGATTCTTCAAGAAACATGACCTCCACCTCATACTGAACAATGACAGATAAATCATCAATAATTTTCATTAATAAGCAATAGGATTTTTTTTTTTTTTAAATTACACCATACAAGAATACACACTGATAACTACTTCAATGTATTCCACAAATTTTAGCAAAACAAATATTCACACATTTAACCTTTTCCAGCCTTTGATATTACTGTGCGTGAATCTCCAACATTAGCAACATAAAGATGGTTTTCAACAAGTACTGCTGTTGAAGCTGTGGACCCATCGTCCCTGAATGTATCCTTTTCAGAATCCAAGAACTCCGCATCAGTTTTCTTGTATGTTTCACCTGAGGCATTGACCACTTATCAGATAACAAACAGGATATAATTTCACAAAAGCAGAGCACAATCTGTTTTTTATTCAAAACTATTTTTTTTTTATTTTAAAAAGATGGGACAAGAATATATTCTATGAAGTAACTTCTTATGTTCATTAAAATTGAAATTAAATATTTTTGTACATTTTGAGCCTCTGTATTATATGTCAAGAATTATATTACACATTGGCACATGAACAAAGTACACAATAACCAATCAAGTTAAGTGGCCTTCTTAACAGTTGAAAGATACAGAAGTTAATTAAACATGCAATCATATGTTCATAGAAATAATGCAGCCACGTGAGCATCAATTAACATTCAACACACAACAGACAGCAAAATAGGAACGTACTTATAGCCACTTTAGTGTCCTCAATAAATTTTGGATGTTTCATGAGATTCTCAAAGAGATAATCCTTTAAGTACTCAGCTGCACGAGAACCACCATGACCTACACAACATATAAATTTTGTTAACTATAGATTTAATAGTAAATTTTCAATTTTTCACTTTCCTAATGTTCATATTCTTGGTACTAGCACAACAAGTAAAAAAATCACTCATAATAGGCATATAGTTAGAGATAATTATAATTGAATAAATTCCTGTCATGTACTAAATCAGCTAAAATGCACAGCATTCCTACAATATTGTGCAAGTTAATAAGAACATGGCAGCACATAAAAATTATGAATAGTTTGACCTGAGTACAGGAGCTGCCAAATTAATAGATATTACGATGCAACTTTTACAAACAATTGTAAAAAATAAGGCCAGGCGAAAAAATATTTCTATTTCAGTACACACACACCATTATGCTTATCACATCATAAGTAACAAAGCAAATAAAGCTATTCCATGTTGAACCATATACCACAGAAAAAAACAATCTATAGTATGATCCAATGCTTTTTACTTAATTTGCTTTTCCCCCTTCTCTCAGGTTCACTTTCCTCAAGTTGGAATTCCAACAATCTATCCTCCCTCATCTGGAAACTTTTATTCTCTCCTCATATGCAACTTGTTGTAAGCTCCAGCATATATCACCTTAAAGCAGGCCAAATTGCCAAGCAGAACCACAGACATACAGTAACAAAACTCTGTCAAGAAAGCAGCAACTCCACATCTCATGGGTCTAATATTGGATCTCACAGCCATAGCTGCAGGAATTGACTAGAGAGGAAATCTAGACTAAGGCAGACTACTTCCTATTTAAAGCATTACTTTCTAACATAAGAAAGTTCCAAATCTGATGCAACCTTTTAAGTTTATAAATTGTCTATATCTCTCTCATATCACATGGGTCCTCTTTTTTCTTACTCTCTATCCCTCTCATCTCCAAAAACTGACTAGAAATTCATATTTTTAAAGTGATGCATCAAAAACAAAATGGAGGAAGATTACATTTAGACATACCATTTAGCATCTCATCTACTCATGATGAAAAATAAAACAAAAGTTCCAACTTTGTAGCAACTACATTATGTATATAAGCTTTTAAGAGCTCAACGATGTCAATATGCGCAATGAATTGCAGGAATGCATCTATATTTGCTTCACAAAATGGCCTTTACATCACTAAAAAGTCTTGACCGTACAAAATCCTACCGCTACACTCTTTAGCTAATTCAATTAACAGCAGTAACTACATTATCTCTTTTGATCACATGTTAATAACCTTCAGCAGATCTACCAGCTAACTTAATGAGACTCTAGAATAAGAGCTTTCTCTTTCATCTCAAGGTAATGAAAACGTTAGCAATCTTAGCATTTATTGATTAACTCTCCTATTTATCAGAGATCCAACTTAAAGTCCACATTAACTTCGTGCAAAGTATAAAGGTGGAGAGAGAGAGGAGGGAAGATATGCCCTATACTAAGATTACTAACAGGACACAAAATACAGCTCCAATGTCAAAGAAATTTAAGGTGATAAAAGCTAATCAGTACAGCAGAATGCGGCAATCAAATTCACTTACTGCAAAAGAAAGATACCTAACCACAAGAAAGATAAGAGAGAATGAGGGTTAAAAGGGAAATGTGCAAGATGCATCTAAATATGCACATTAACAAGGTTCAAATTCTTCAAAAACAGAATGCTAACAAGCGAGCTGCAAGTCAAGTAAATAAAATCTGACCATCAAAAATTCCGAAGAGGCACACAGTTTTCCCATTCTTTTTAGACATTTTGACATCAAAAAAATCTTCCATGCTAGCTCTCTTTCCCCGGAAACTTGAATATCCACAGCTTAACTTTCCATCTTCACTGTCACACAAGAAGAAAATCAAGAAGTGCAATGCCACTTAATAGCAGAAATGAATGGTTTATTTATTCAAAATGTAATTCTATAGCAGAAAGATCAAAAATTAACACATTAAGAAATAAAATTGGTACATCAAAGTTCTATTGTCAATTAAGCTTTGGAGAAAGAGAACAAATTAAAAATCGAGACCAATTTAATCTACATAAATGCCACAATAATTTTTATTATTCTTTTTAAAGATATCTATGTAGTCATTAGTCATGCAGAGTTAGACAGCCTTTTTCTAATGGCTCATCCAATGCAACACTGCTTATAATCATGAAAGGATGGGAACAAACACCTAATTGTGCAGAGTAAATGATAACATCAGGGGGCGAAAAAGTTACCTAAACAGGAAAACACACAGTTATAGAGGTCCAGGCCTTTCAATTGCCAATTTCTAAGTGAGGTCAAGCTTTCAAGCCTGTACCCACTTACTTGGATGCTATGCCAAATACAAACTTTAATGTTATTCTCTGCAGAATGTGTGCCAAAGAAGTGCTCTTTCTTTTCAACACTATGAAATACCTCTTAAAATAACAAGTAAAACCCCTTACACAAGGAAAACATCAGAAAAAATGGTACCATTGTCTCATGATAATTTAATATTGTTTTGGGGTAGCTTTTAAAAGTGAATACAAATGGGTAACTTGCAAAAAATTGTAATTAAGAAGAGGATTTGTCCATTGTTAACCAAAATAAGGGTTGTGCTACGTTCATTCAACCCAAGTATGATGTGAAACCTTAATTCAAAGCAATGAAAGCACTACTAACAAGATCAGCTATAATTTGGGAACATTTCAAGTAGCAAATAGGTGACTAAATTTGTTGAGGCAAACCAAGGATCCATTAATATTTTTTATTAAAAAAAAAGGCATAAATTTGACATGACACAAACAATAGGATGCTATAAAGTTCAATGAAAGCCATGTTTGGTAGTAACCACTAACCAGTAGAAACTGGTGACATAAACTTGCTAAGCCAATAACATTTAATACAAAATACTATAGTTAGGAAACATCAATCCTGAAGTCGATCAGGCATTCAAACATTCTCTTTTCAGCCCTTGGAAGAGCATTGGAAAAAATATATGTTGCACCTAGGTTATAATAATATTAACAATAATTAGCAATGACAGAGATTCGAATTTAACAGATACAGACATTAACTTGACTTTCTCAACAATCCTTTGCCATCATAAACAATAATTTACACTGATACTTGTAATATGCTGCCGTCATTAAGTTCTAGGCAATCAAGTTCCTACATGGAAAGGATAAAATTCTTGAATAAATCTGATATTCACCTTTTGCATCCACCACTAGCATAGCCACCATTCTCCCCTTTCTCTGGCAAGACACCCACTACGGAACCCCGATTTTGCATAGAACTAGTATCAACCATCATTTTTCCACTTGCCCTGAACCTTCTAATCTCACAACTCAAGGAATACGAGGGACTACGTTTGTCATGCAAAGCTCGTCCCGTGATTCCTAGCCATACACTTCCTCTGGATTGAACCCCGATGCACCCGACTTGAATTATAACATTTCTTAAAGAACTGCTGCATATCATCTAATTCTACCAAACTGGCCTAACTTTCTCTGGCAATAACCAAAACATCTGCATAATTGCATCAACATAATACTTAATATGAGTTACAATTCTATTATTCCCAAAAAAAAAAAGCAAAAGTTATCTAAGCTAAACTGAAACAACATCCAAATTTCAAGCTGAAAAACTTTTGCCACTTCACTTGATCATCATACTATCTGTGCAAACATGATTTCAGGCTGTAATCAACATATTACACTTTCTTTATAACTCAACTAATCAAAAACATCCAATTCTTACTTAAACTAATCATATGACATCAAATAATCACTTCGAAACAACACGAAACCTCGGAAATCCAAACAAACATAATCAAATAACAAAACCTCAAGCTGAAATCAAACAAAACACAAAAATTAAGTGCAAAATGAACTTACATTAACACGACGTTACTCCTTGGGCAATCAGCAACACAACTTCCAAATAAACAATATAATCGAATCAAATTGATACGAAAAATCACAATTCCAAACAATAATTACAGATCCGCCAAACAATTTCCCCAAATTTTAATCAAATAATTGTGATAGTAACCCAAAATTCAATCAATCGTCAAAAAAACAATCAAAAAACGAAGAAAAAACAAATAAAATCGAATCTATAGCAGAAAATACCGATCTACGTCTGCGATTATGGATAAAATTAATCGGTGAGGTAAAATTTGATCAGAATCAAGAGGAATCTAATGTAAAGGAAGAAAAGGCAAAATTCCTTTAATAAGGCTTTGAATTTCCTCTCTCTAGAAAATGATAGAGAGAGAATCTGGATTGTGGAACCCTAGAGAGAGAAAGAGAAAAAGGTGATCTGGGAGCGTGATGAAATTTGCAGTTTTTGAGAGAGTGAGTGAGGAATGGAGGAGATAGAGAGAGAAACTGACAGATTAAGAGAGAGAAAGAGAAGGAAAAAAGGGAAAGTTTTTAAGTGTGAATTTTTGGCAAAGAAGAAGAGTGACACCGTGGCATTATTCATGCATCTACTGTTAACAGCTTTGATTGGGAAGGATCAACGGATGATAGATGGATTGATAGGGTGCATCATGGCCTCATGGGCTCATATCCCCATTTTGCATTTCTATCCGAATTCTATCGTGCCCGTGCGATTGCATAATATATATAGCTGTCAATTCAAGTAAACGTGTCGGGTAATAGTGGATCGGGTCAACTCGTGTTGAGTCAATTCATATTAATTCCATAACCTATGCGGGTCGGGTTTGGGTTGGATCATGCTTGAGTCGAGTCATGTCGAGTCATATTTCTTCTCGGGTTTGGGTCGAGTTTAGGTAGGGTTAATAACAGGTCAGGTTACATTCGAGTCGGGTGAAAAATAGGTCGGGTTTAATTCGAATTTTCACGGGTTAGGGTAATACTCGGGTTCGGTTCAAGTCAATAATTTGCGAGTTAGAATCAGGTCAGGTCATTCTCGAGTGTAAGTCGGGTTCAAGTCAATAATTTGCATATTATAATCAGGTCGGGTCATTTTCAAGTCGGGTCATTCTCGGGTTCAAGTCGGGTTCGGTTCAAATCAATAATTTGCGGGTTATAATCAGGTTGGGTCATTTCCAAGTCGGGTCATTCTCGGATTCAAGTCGGGTTATGTTCAAGTCAATAATTTGCACGTTACAATCAGGTCGGGTCATTTCCAAGTCAGGTCATATTCAGGTTCAACTAACTATAAATAGATAATTATCATTTTTATCAAGCTAATAATTATTTCCTTTGACTATAATATATATGGCAATATACTATAGTCTATAATTTAGGAAGATAATTATCTCCTTTGACCATACAACAAATATGTACTATATTTAACTCTTAAATTTGAGGAGGATGCTCCTTTCTTTTGCTGGCCTGAATAGACTTGGTTTCCCAAAATAAAATGCTTTGATCAACAATAACAAGGTGGTCTAAATTGCATTAAAGGTGATTTGAAGTCGGGTTAGGAACAGGTCTGGTTGAATTCAGGTCAGGCTAGTAACAAGTTGAGTTAAATTCGAATTTTGACGGGCTAAAACGAATTTGGATCAATTTCGGTTCAAGTTGGGTTCGATGCAAGTTAGTTAAATTGGTAGTTGTAAATCGGTAAATTGATGCGAGTTGTAAACGGTAAATTGGTCGTTTAAAAGCAAATTGAATGGTTCCACACACCCAATTGGACTCTCAGAGGGTATTAGGGACTATGGTAAACATTTCGGCAATTTTTTTTCGGGCGAAAAAAAGTCAAAAAATTCAAAAATTGAAGGTTAATATCCACGCTTTATGAGAAATTTTAGAGGTTTCGGGACCTGGTGTCGAAAAGTCTTGAAATTCTATGGGATACATCTCGGGGTCATATAATGTCGTTTGGAACCATATATGATCATTATTTGTTGTCATAAATGTTTGTTGTTGGCTTGATTTAATGAAATCGGTGCAAATTGTAAACCGGTAAATTGGTCGTTTAAAAGCAAATTGGATGGTTCCACCCACCCAATTGGACTACCGGAGGGTATTAGGGACCATGATAAACATCTCAGCAATTTTTATTTCCGGGCAATTTTTATTTTATAAAATACATCTCAGGGTCTTATAATGTCGTTTGGAACCACATATGATCATTATATGTTGTCATAAATGTTCGTAGTAGGCTTGATTTAATGAAATTTGTGCAAGTTGTAAACCGGTAATTAAATTGGTCGTTTAATGGCAAATTAGATGGTTTCACCAACCCAATTGGACTCACGAAGGGTATTAGGGACCATGGTAAACATTTCGACAATTTTTATTTCTGGGCGAAAAAAAAAAGTCAAAAAATTCCATAATTAAAATATCCACGTTTTTTTAGAAATTTTGGAGGTTTCAGAGCCCGGTGTCCAAAAGTTTTGAAATTTTAGGGGATACATCTCGGGGTCATATAATGCTGTTTGGAACCATATATGATCATTATTTGTTGTCATAAATGTTCGTGGTAGGCTTGAGTTAATGAAATCGGTGCAAGTTGTAAACCGGTAAATTGGTCGTCGTTTAAAAGCGAATTGGATGGTTCCACCCACCTAATGGGACTCCTGGACGGTATAAGGGACCATGATAAATATTTTGGCCATTTTTATTTTCGAGCGAAAAAAAAGTCAAAATTTTCAAAATTGAAGGCTAATATCCACGCTTTTTCAGAAATTTTGGAGGATTCTGGGCCCAGTGTCGAAAAGTATTGAAATTCTAGGGGATACATCTCGGGGTCATTTTATGTCGTTTGGAACCATATATGATCATTATTTATTGTCATAAATGTTCGTGGTAGGCTTGATTTAATGAAATCGGTGCAAGTTATAAATTGGTAAATAGGCCGTTTAAAGGCAAATTGGATAGCACCACCCACCCAATTGGACTTCGGAAGGGTATTAGGGACCATGGTAAACATTTCGACAATTATTATTTCCGGGTGAAAAAAATTCTAAAAATTCCAAAATTAGAGGCTAATATCCACGTTTTTTGAGAAATTCTGGAGATTTCGGGGTCCGGTATCGAAAAGCCTTGAGATTATAGAGAATTCATCTCGGGGTCATATAATGTCGTTTGGAACCATATATGATCACTATTTGTTGTCATAAATGTTCGTGGTAGGCTTGATTTGATGAAATCGGTGCAAATTGTAAACCGGTAAATTTGTCGTTTAAAGGCAAATTGGATGGTTCCACCCACCCAATTGGACTACCGGAGGGTATCAGGGACCATGGTAAACATTTCGGCAATTTTTTATTTTCTGGCGAAAAAAAAATCAAAAATTTCCAAAATTGAAGGCTAAGATCCATGCTTTTTGAGAAATTTTGGAGTTTTTGAGGCCCGGTGTCGAAAAGCATTGAAATTTTAGGGGATACATCTCGGGGTCATATAATGCCGTTTGGAACCATTTATGATCATTATATGTTGTCATAAACGTTCGTGGTAGGCTTGAGTTAATGAAATCCGTGCAAGTTGCAAATCGGTAATTAAATTGGCCGTTTAAAGGCAAATTGGATGGCTCCACCAACCAATTGGACTCACGGAGGGTATTAGGGACCATGGTAAACATTTCGGCAATTTTTATTTCCGGGCGAAAAAAGTCAAAAAAATTCCAAAATTGAAGACTAATATCCACAACTCTTACCGGTGTCGGGTTTGGGACGGTAAGAGTGGATCGGATCAACTCGGGTCGGGTCAATTCGAATTAATTCCATAACCTATGCGGGTCGGGTTTGAGTTGGGTCGGGTCATGCTTGAGTTGGGCCACGTCGGGTCATACTTCTTTAACCTTTTGTTATGATTTAGAATTTTCATGTATAACCAAAAGATCTTTCTCTTCTTAAATTAACGCACAACATTGTTTTCTTTTGCACGTTTAATTTGATATATCTTGTGATGTTGAAAGAAAAAAGAAAAAAAAAACAAAGGTATAAATAATACCTCATATAAAATCAAGGCTTCACGCCTTCACAACTCAGTATAAAAATTAAAAAAATAATTGTGTTGAATGAGTAAATAAGATATATATAATTCTTTCCTCAAAAAAAAAAAAAAGATATATATAATTCAATCTTATACTTAGGATATCTATATTGAAGGGAAAAAGAATTTATAACTTTATACTAAAGGCGAATTTTGGGATGAAACATGTCATCTTAGAATTTTTTTTTTTTTGGGTGTGTGTGTCAAATATTAACTTCTATACTTGTCATCAAATTTCTTCCATGTTGTCAAATTTCTTCCATATATGTTCTACCATTCCTACAAATATATATTTTCATATCTTTCTTAGCATTTTGATTGGGTATTAGAGTAGTATTTTTTCTACAAAGTATAAGACTAATTTAAATTAAACTATTCTCTTTTTTTCTTTTTTTTTTCTTTTCTAACTATATGTATATGTTGTACTTTTTTTTTAATTTCAAGAATAAATCCATAATTTTCGATAAAAAGTAAAATAATGAAGTTGTAAGGATGTATACTTTTATTAATATTGCACCTCAATTTGTAAATATAATACAAATATGCAATCCTAAATAATTAATCAAATGATACATTTATACAAACTATTAGGGGTGTTCATAAATCGGTCCGGACCAAAAAAATGGATCAGACCACCCTGGACCGAACCCGAACCGAATTAATCGGTCCGGTCTTCGGGTCTTGAAATTCATTTTTCCGGTCTTCGGTCTGGTCCAAAACCCTATAAAAACCGGTTTTGGACCGGACTGATTTTTTATTAAAAATATGTGTAAAACCTTAAATAATGGTTAAAATTATCCTTAATAAGCTTATTAAACTTTAACTTTATAAGTTTTTTTGCACTATACATACAAAAAAGACGTAAAAATGACATTACAATACAGTTTTTCCAATACTTTGTTTGTGTTTTCCTTAACTTTATTAAAAATTTAGTATTCTTTTTTTAAAAATTCTTAAATCGGTCCAAAACGGCCCGGTCCGGGTTTTGGACCAATTCTTTCGGTCCGGTTCGGGCTCGGTCCTAACTTAATCGGTCCGGTTTTCGGTTCTTAAAATTCTAATTTTCAATCTTCGGTCCGGTCTTGGACTGATGAACAACCCTTGGTATATTTTTGTTTAATATTATAGGAATATCATATAATAAAAATACCCATTGTCCATTGACTATAATTATAACAATAGTAATAATAAAACAAAAAATAAATTATCCACCTTTCACTAAAAATGAAACAAATAATCAATTAAATTAGCTATGTGCCTATCTGGGAATAAAAGTATATCGCATGGGTTTTGACCTTGATTTTATTGTTATGATGCATTGTATATAATGAAATTATTTTATTATGTTCAGTAATGTAATTCATATTTTTAAATTAATTATTGTAGTTTAATTAAACGTTGTAATTCGTAAAAAAAGTTTTGTAAAAATCGTGCATTGCACGAGACTTATACTAGTAATAAGTGTAAGTGACAAATGAATGGTAACTCATGTATAGTCGGAGAACAAAAGAATACTAAAACTTGCTAACACTAAGGGCCTGATCTGACTTATTTAACTAAATAGAGCTGAAATGAATATTTTATGAGAGAAGGAAATTATTAAGAACTGAATTGAACTGAACTGATTGGAGCCGAACTGAATTAAACTAAAATTAAGATGGAGAGAACAAGCTATTAGTTGGATACATTTTAGCCAATATTACAACCCCATTACTTTGATCTTGTGAGTCAAACTATTTGAAGTAGGGAGTAGGGTACGTATGAGGATACCCTCATCCCAATTCCGGACACTCTTATTTATCAAGATCAAACCCTATTTTTTTTTTTTTATTTTTTTATGATGGAAGGATGCGAGGTAACCTCTGCACCATTGGTCCAAGAGATCATTCTCCTAAATTGTAAGTGTTAAAGTAAAATTACAGTCACATGAGTCAATCTTTGTTTTATGAAAACTCACTATATATATGATTACATCGCACCAACCAAAGCTTAGCCTAACAAAAAAAGTTTGAATTTGTTGACTTGTTATGAGTTCATATTTTTTGTTAGTGTAAACATACATCAACTGTAATGACGTAGATGAGATTCAATTTCAGGTTTTGAATACCATCCAAAACTTTAACCAACTAAATTAATTGACATCCACTAAACTTTTATGACGTGATTAAAACCCTCACCTTCGTTGTGCTTGACCTATAAACTAGATTAGATTGACCTATTAGTCGAACGTATACTAATGAGTGTTGTATTATCCACAAAATACAATTGATTAAGAATCTAAATTGCAAAATTATTTGGCTAAACTACTCCCCTTTGATAATTTTGTTGGAGTACTATTATTACAATTTGGGCCCACAAAACACAAGGACTATGTCAAACCCTTTTGACGGTTTGACCCTTTCCTACCCATCCTCTCTCTCCTGTCTATTTCACATTTTGTCATCCATTTTCTTACTTTCCATTGGTAGAAAATTCATCATTTTGGTCGTTTAAACCCATAATTATTTTATTAATCAATATTATTAAAATAAATCCATTTTTATATGTCATATACAGTATCATAAAGTAAAACAAAAAGGGTGGTACTATTGATCTTGAAGGTCTCCACGAAACTTCCGTTTCTCTTTCTCTTCCCATTAAGAAATTGTCACAGAAACTTCAAAATACTCCATTATTTTTCTCTTAAATCAACAATATTTATTCAAAGTTTAATTCTTTATCTTTCATCACACTCTGCCCAAATCCCTACTACCTACTTTGGTAAGTTTAGTTTAATTTTTTTAATTATTTTATTTTCAAGTTTGCATTTTTTCAAGGATTAATTATTTTATTAATTATACTTTAAGTTGTACTATGTAGTAATTACTTCTTGTTCTTTAATCAAGTAATCTGCTTTAATTGCGGGTTTAATTTCATTTTCTGCGTAGTATGTTTGGTTGTTGGTTTAATTTAGTTATTGATTTGTTTTTTTAAATTTTTAATTTTTTTTCTTTAATTAAATAGTGACAGTGGGAGGGAATATATGTTTGTTTGAAATTAATTATGGGTTTTGCATTTTGTGCTTTAATCTGATTATTTCAAAGTATTATACTCTTTAATACTCGTAATTTATTAATTGTAACTGAATTTTTAATGGGTCATTGTTACTTCTTTAAGTCTCTAATTTCACATGCTATTGCTTGATGTTGGTGCATTTACAGTATGTATCTGGATTTGTGAATAATCATACTTTAGTGTTTTTTTTTAGGGTGTTGTGTTGTGGGAAAGGGTGTTGGTGTTTGTGGTGTGGCAGGGTGGAGGAGTTCTGTATTTTGATTTGGAGTTTGGGGCTAAGGTTGTGTTTTCTTGGACCCTCGTTATCAGTGATTAATGAGGCGTGCTCGAGTCACTTGAATTGGTGTACTGGTTGCTTTGATTTCATGGTTTGTAGTTTGTTTTGACACACTTAACCTTTAACTTTAAGAATCGCGGTTCAATTGGGGTGTGTGTTTTGTATCTAGGCTCTAGGTTCCATATTGCCTTAATGTTAGGAGAAAATTGGCTGGATTTTAGGGATTTGGTTTATAGGTTGATTGTTTGCTGTTATTTGAATTAATTGCTGACTAATTTTGAGTTTTAAGGTTTTAGTGAATTGTATATTAAAACTCTTAGGTGTCATATATAATGATTCTTGACAATTTGTTTGTTGTATTGCAGAAACTGAAAGGAAATAGGTTCATGGAGCAATTATTTCCTACTCATGATCATAGTTTTAACAATTATTTCTGGTGATAGTGTTACCAGCTAAAGTGATGAAGTACAACCAGGAGAAGATTGTCAGGTTGGAAATCTATTAGTGTTTTTTTATTTGTGTGCGTTGGTTATTCATTGATCAAGGATTGGTTCTTTTCATTTTGTATCTACTTCCCCACGATTTTATTTTTATAATGCGGAAAGAGCTAGGCCTATGTCTTAGGTCATTTCGGTGTGTTTTCATTTTTTCCAATTTGCCAGAGGATGCAAGTAGTGTGCAACTTGAATAAGATTTTTTAAGTTATAGATTGATATCTAGCCTATGTTTCATGTCTTGTACACTACTTGCATTTGTAATTCTTATTCTATTTCACTATGTTGACGGATTTTGTCCAAACGACCCCCAGTGTCATCAACAGTCTTATGGGGATTGATAATGTGTTTATTACAAATCGGAGGGAGTATTTTCTGTAAGGGTGCACTGGGGGGCATGGGAGGGTAGTTGTACTTTAGCCGTCTAAGTGCTAGTTGTTATTGTATTAACAATTTCAAAGCCATAGGTGTGCAACCATTGCAGTTGTATCTTAGCACTTTCTATATCTTTAATGATGCTTTGTTTAGCTATGCTTCTTGATAGTGCTTTTCATATTTTCCCAGTTATTGTTCAAGGTAATGCTTGTTATTCAGTCCCTTGTTAAATTTGCCTGTATACTCGTACTTATTTAGAAACTCCCCTCTTCCCCCCACCCTCCCCCCCCACCCCCCCAACAAAAAAAAAAGGTTTTTATTTGACTGTCACTTTTAAATTAGCTCGTAAATGGGCTGAACTGACTGCCTAGGGTGTCTACTTCAGGTTTCAGGACTGGGTTCCTCAGAAAAGTGCTGATGGGCAGTTTTACGTGCAAGATGACATTCGATTTGGCAATTTTAGAAGGGCGATAGGCTCGATCTCTCATAGGTTCAAAAGAGGATGCAGATCCTTTCCTCAACGTGTTAAATGGATCAGCAAATCTCTCAGTAGCAGTTCTTTACGCGAGTCATGGCCTAAAAAGAAAGTGCTAGACCCACAAGGCGCCTTTCTTCAGAGATGGAATAAGATATTTGTATTATCCTGTTTTATTGCAGTATCAATAGATCCTTTATTCTTCTACATCCCTGTTGTTAATGATGAGAAAAAATGCCTGGATTTGGACCATAAGTTAGAGATAACAGCCAGCGTTTTGCGGTCCTTCACTGATATTTTTTACTTGCTTCATATCATCTTTCAATTTCGAACTGGTTTTATTGCTCCCTCTTCTCGGGTATTTGGCAGAGGGGTTTTAGTTGAAGATGCTAAGGCAATTGCAAAAAGATATCTTTCTTCGTACTTCTGGATTGACATTCTTGCTGTACTTCCCTTACCACAGGTATGCATTTCTTTTCCTTAAAACTAACCATGTACGAAAAAAAAAATTTAGGATTCTGCTTGGCCATTGCTAAGATTGTGATTTGTGTTAATCTTCCTTTATACTTCTTTGTTAATTTTCCCTTTATTCATTCCTTTATACTTCCTCTATAGTCCTTGATCTTCAAGGATTTACTGTGCTACAGAGATTTATATTAAGCTGTTCTGGCTGTATTGGAAGAAACAAATGATAGGAAATGGGGAGGTTCTATCTCTTTTTGTTGGTCGCAAGTCTCGCAACTCGCAACCCTAGAGATAATTCTGAATGAATTGCAGTTTGCTTACAAACAAATAATGATTTGTTTGACTGTGCTTTCCACATGTAGTGAAAATAGCTTGACTGAAATAATTTTATTCCATTATGAAAGTAATTGTGTCAGATGATGTTTTTTTTTTTGGATGAAATTTATGCTTCTGTGTATTTCAGTCTAAACTTGTTCCTCCCATGCAATTATTAGTTACTCATGCGGTAATTGCTAGAGAACATATCGTTCTTAAGTGACTTTATAGGAAGTTGGTTTTAAGTTATTTTTGTTCCCGCTGTCCTTGTAAAGTATGAGTTTAAAAATCCATTACTATACTTAGTAAATTATTTATGTCTACCTTTTTATTGTTATCTTTCTTCAAAATTGTTTGTAAGGCTGTATTTAAGGGTAGATGGAAATTTTGAAAGTGGACGTATTTTGGGAATGCCTAAAATAGATTGATTTGTGGTTTGTTATTTATGGGCCGACAGAGTATTTTTTTTAATGTCTTATTTTATTTGGTTGGTTAATTGTTGCACTTATACTATTATTTGCAGGCGGCAATCTTAATTATCATACCCAAATTAGGAGGCTTCAGATCAGCAAACACAAAAAACTTGCTAAAGTTTATTGTAGTGTTTCAGTATGTTCCAAGGATTCTTAGAGTTTTCCCCTTATACAAAGAAGTTACTAGAACCTCTGGCATCTTGACTGAAACAGCATGGGCTAGTGCGGCCTTTAATCTCTTGCTTTACATGCTCGCAAGTCATGTGAGTGAGAAACTACACTACAACTTCTACTTGTTTACATTTTGTTCTGCTTTTCTAAATTGAGAAAGGGTGGTATATGAAATTTGTGAATCTAATATATAAGTTCTTATTGAATGGTGTTTCATTTTGCATATACAATGAACCTCTTTGGTTTTACATGTTGTTTGTTTGAATGAGTTTCTCTATGATATAGATGTTGACACATTTCTTGTGCTAAATACTTTGTTGATTGTTTTTTGTCTTCCACTTGGTATCATCAGATTCTCCACATTTGATGATTATGGATTATAGTCTTTTTAGACTACCACTAGACAGTAATGCATGTTTTGGGCTGGTTTGTTAGTATTTGAAAATTTCTTTTACTTTTTTGAAACTAAAGTGTGTTTGGAAACTAGGAAATGTGGTTTTAAGTTTTCAATTTTAACATAATTGGTATTTATGGCCCTTTTTAATGTTCACTATAGAACTTGCTATACAATTTGAAATTTCAAAACCAAAATGGCAGCAATACTGAACATGGCTTTATAGGTTTTTTCCCCTTCTTTTTGACACCTATGCTTTTCAAATGGGTTTGGACTTGGGATAATCACGTGGTTTTCTTCTCTTTGATGTTCCTTTTAGTTTATATTAGCTTATTTCCTAAATAATGTTTCATGTTTCATTTCTAATCCTCTATCTTTGCTGATTCTCATTAGGTAGTTGGAGCTTTTTGGTACTTATTTTCTATTGAACGGGAAACTACTTGCTGGAAAAAAGCCTGTAGAACGCTCCAACTATCTCATTGTGATATTGGTTCATTATATTGTGGCGTGGGTTCTGGAAATAACACTTATGTGAATGAGTACTGCTCTATCGACCCTGTTAAACCAGGTCCCTTTGATTTTGGAATGTTTCTTAATGCCCTTACATCTGGTGTAGTGGAGACAAAGGATTTCCCAAAGAAATTCTTATTCTGTTTCTGGTGGGGCCTACAAAATTTGAGGTTAGCACAAATATTTTTCTTGATATCCTTATATTTGGACTACGCTTTTTCCGAAGAAAAATATTTGTTTTGAGCATTGTTATCCTGGCTATGTTGACATTGTTTGATTTTTCCCATTTGCAGCTCACTTGGTCAAAACCTTCAAACAAGTACCTATATCTGGGAGAATTGCTTTGCCATTTTGATTGCCATTGCTGGTCTGGTGCTGTTTGCATTTCTTATTGGAAATATGCAGGTGGGTTTTGAACATTTCTTTTTCTTTTTTTTGTTCATTGGCAAAGTTGATAGTGGACATAAAAGCCAACTAACTTGAGAACTCCCTCCATCGATTGTGCTGAAGTGCCTCAACTTTATATGCAAAGCTTTCTAAGTCGTAGTGCATTTTGCTTCGTAGTTATGTTGGACATTTGTCTTCAGAAATGTTTTAATATTACTTAATGGTATGACAGACATATTTGCAATCCATAACAACACGACTGGAGGAAATGAGAGTGAAAAAACGAGATGCAGAGCAGTGGATGTCACACCGTCTTCTCCCTCAGGATTTAAGGGATAGAATCAGGCGGTATGAACAATACAAGTGGCAAGAAACAAGAGGTGTGGATGAAGAGAGGTTAATCCAGAACCTTCCAAAGGATTTACGGAGGGACATTAAGCGTCACCTTTGCTTGGATCTGGTTACTAGAGTGAGTTCCCTTGTTGCTCTTTCATACCGAATAATAAATATGAAATGTCAGGAAAGACATACTTGCGAATTATGAAAATAAACTGAATTGCCAAATAAATGCTTATGTTTTGCTTTTGACCCTTTTTCTTCCGTAGTACCCCCACATCCCGATTATCAACACTCTCTTTCCTCCTCAGCCTCCTCTCGGTCTTTTGCCTTATTGCCTCCCCCTCTGGTTTTCCACCATAGTGCATTTTCCTCTTCTCGAACTCCCTCTACTGCGAAGTAGGGGAAGGATGGGGAGTGGAGAGTCGAGGAGAGGGCAAGGGACTCAGGTAGGCTGTGTTAGGGGGTAGTGGAGTAGGAGAGACAGTTGCAAGAGGGTGGGTGGGAAAATTTTCGGTGGATAATAAAAAGTAAATCAAATGTAGAGATCTCATTCTTTGCTATTGCCTTCTAGGTTCCAATGTTTGAGAAAATGGACGATCAGCTGCTGGATGCAATGTGTGACTTTCTCAAGCCAGTGCTTTATACAGAAGATAGCTATGTCATCCGGGAAGGAGACCCGGTGGATGCAATGGTCTTTGTTATGCGTGGCAAACTGCTAACTATAACTACTAATGGTGGACGAACAGGGTTTTTCAATTCTGAATATTTGAAAGCTGGTGATTTCTGTGGTGAGGAACTACTCACCTGGGCCCTAGACCCTAGCCCATCATCCAACTTGCCTCTTTCAACTCGAACAGTCCAGACCCTCACAGAAGTTGAAGCTTTTGCTTTAATGGCTGAAGACTTGAAATTTGTGGCCTCTCAATTCAGAAGACTTCACAGCAAGCAACTTCGTCACACTTTCAGATTTTATTCCCAACAATGGAGGACTTGGGCGGCTTGCTTTATACAGGCAGCCTGGAGGCGGTATCATAGGAAGAAGATGGAGCTGTCACTCAAGGAAGAGGAGGATCGGTTACAAGATGCATTGGCAAGGGAAGCCGGTAGCTCTTCACCGAGTTTGGGTGCTACAATTTATGCCTCAAGGTTTGCTGCAAATGCGCTTCGTGCTTTACGGAAAAATGGGGCACGCAAAGCAAGGTTGCCTGAGAGAATATCACCCATGCTACTTCAGAAGCCAACAGAGCCAGATTTCTCAGTCGAAGATCAGTAGGAAAATGGAGCTGGAGGGAAGGGAGTCCATACTAGTTAGTTTGCGTTGTTGTGTAAAATGGTGTATTGATGTTAGGACCAATTCTAACACATTGGTTGAGCTAATCTGTGCATATTGTATATCTGTATTTAATCTACGTCAGTGTTTTTGTTAGCAAGCAGAGAAAGGTATGGCTAATGAATTTGTATATATTGTGCTAATCTGCTTCTCATGGAACTAACTACTGTGATTAATGACATACTGACCAGTTGAATTAGTTGTAGTCTTGCTACTATTGAACTTTATTATTGGGGTGGTGACATAAGAGTTGGATTGTGTTAGGAGGAGTTGCAAGTTCACAATGATTGTTCTACCAATGCTCGTTGTAATGCTGCCTCATGGACATTTTTACCATTAACCTGTTAGTTCAGTGCTAATAAAAGGGGTGGCAACACAGAGTTGGACTGCAAATCGCGGTACTTGATCTATAGTGTCCATTTAGAATGTGGACTCAGTTATATTTTGTCTTTGTTCAGTGCAAGCCATGGAGACTATTAGGATCTTCTAGTTCATTAAATATGGGAAGATCAGTTACACAAAGATATCTAATAAAATGTTATTAAATCTGTATTAATGTGTACTTGTCATAATGTGTACTTGTCAAAATATGGAATTATCATCTTTCGTACTGTAATTGTTTTTAATTATTGTGACTAGCATTGTGGGTAGATTCCCAATACAGGTTTTCACAAGAGAGGACACAAAAGGTTCCGACAATGAAATGAAGTTTCCTTGATAAAAAAAATCTCATACTATGTAAATAATCCAAGAGTGCAACAGTTTTTACAAAATTTATTCATTCATCATATGACAGAGCTACAAAATCAAGTACTCCGTATGTCTTTGATGCCGAGCCGTGCCTTCTGTACCTTCTAGAAAGGGTTGATTGGATTCAAATTCAAAAATCATCTTGAGGTCTACCTGGTTTAAAAATTTAAATTCCACTGTCAAAGCAACAGAATAAAAATAGTCAGATAGTAACAGTCAACATAAACTCGAGTAAAATGAACTTTAAATGTTGTTTAGGGAAAGAAAATATAAAAAGAACTATTGTACTGTTCTACTGCAAAATCTTAACAAGCCCAAGTTTCATGAAGATAGATAAATCAGGAAATCAACAGTCAATGTTTATTATAAATAAAAATACAGTACATGAAGTTTGAGGGTGTGAGGAGGCAAAAGTATCTAAAGTACCATACTTCATTCAGCTTCTTACTTCTTTTGAGATTGTTTAGGAAAACAAGAATGCAGGACAGAAACATGCAATGCAGATTCAAAGACAAACAGAGGCTCCGAGCATTGGTGCATATTACCTTGAAGGCTTGAATTGGTAGGCATGGTAGCTAGTCGGTCCATAATGAGTCGAACACATGAAAGGCATACAGATATCAGATCCTCATTTACATGGGTATGAAGCCAGTGCACACTCTGCTCTTGCCATTGCCAACTCTCAATTAAAGGTCTCTCAGCAAGTTCTTTGGCCTTGCCTGTATGAAAAATGGCATAAATCACAGAACATAAAGCACTCATCAGCTACAGATTTCCTCTGTATACATCAGTCATCAACTAAGAAAAGCAAGTGTGAATCATTTTACTTGCACAACATACCTGCAGGACTGATAATGTAGATATGTATGGCATCACAATTCCCTTTGGGTGCATTCTTCAGGAACTCTACAGCTGCCAACAATTAAAAGTACAGGGAAAAAGTAGCTAATTCTTCAATATTGATAAATCATCAGCATCAATAGTAGCTCACAAGTCAAAAAAAAAAAAAAAAAAAAAAAAAAAAAAAAATTAAAAACAACCAGTCAAGAAACATCAATGTGAGTGAGGATTGGCACGGGGATATTCAAAACCAACAGCCAACTCAGGAAAAATAGTTTTTATCAGAGACCTGGATATAAGAAACTAAAGAAAGCAATTGCTGTTCAATATTCCAAAAATCGCAAAATTAAGGCAAAACTCTAAGAAAGCAATATAAGTCACTTACATATACAACCATTTATTAGCCTCACAAAAAATGTTTATGTGCTTCACAAAGGCATGGTGAGAAAATTCCCAGAGAATTTCTCTGTCACCTCCTCCAGTTAGGCTATTAAAAGAACCTGCAGTACCAAGACAACAAGAACAATTATCAATATACGCACAGAGAATCCGTAGCATCTGCAAGTAGAGCGCCACAATAGAAACTCTAAACAATTACTAGAATGATGAATAGTAGATATTATGCTAATTTCTGAGAGATAAAATTAAATTAGTTGAAGGATATAAAAGTGAATAGTACAAGACAATTGATACATGATTCAGATTATCCTCAGACAACAGTTCAAAACTAAATTTATGTAATGCAGGAAAGTCAAGGTTATCATGCAGACAACATAAAACACTCAACAAGTTTTATGATGTTTTCTCAATCATCATATAGATACACAGAGCATGTATGACATAAGAATCTGTTTTATCCCAACTACTGTCTATTGCAATACTAGTGTTAGGACTTAGGAAGATCAGTTTCTCAAGAGAAGATAAACATTTCATTTAGATCATGTACTATATAAACCGACTCCTCTCCCGGTAAAAAGAACAATCTGCTGCAAGCATATAGGAAGAAATGGTCAAATAATGCAAAACACAGAAGTAGCAGTAGCTATATATTCACTTCACTATTTCCACTTGGCTTCACTAGCTGATGGAAGACAGAAACACATATTTCAGTTGTGATTAAGAAGTCCACACTAATCATTACAGTTCATTTACAATTTCAATAGTTCCGATTTGCAAATGACAAACTTGAAAGTGAGAATGAGTTACCTTCATAACTGATGTTATTCTGACACATCAGCCTCTACGAACTAGTGAGCATAGATAGTTTGATGCTATCAAATTGTTATAAATGTCTCACCAGTAATCACCACAAGTACATGCACCATCTTCAAAATGATGGAATCTCTTTCTATCTCGAATAACGATCTTTCTTTGAGTGACTTTGGACATGAACTTCATAAAAGTGTGACAGTCACCACAAATACGAAGGTTCTTCAAAATCAATATAGATGATCTCTCAGGTGTGTTCAGAATCCCAAAGGCCAGAGCAAGTTTCTCACTGTGGTAAAGGAGCTGATTATGTTTTTGCTCCTCCTCCACATCATGAAGAACGAATTCTGTTTTGGGCACATACCCTGTCAGCTTCAAACGTCCATAATATTCCTCTAAGAGTGTGTGAATCTGTTCCACTGAATCATGCCCCTTATCAGCTGTATGGAAAGTATAAAGCTTATTCTTGATGTGAATCCAGCTGGTTGCTGGTTCTTTAGACATTCCCCGAGTTTTCATCAGCTCTCTTATTTCTTCCACTTTATCCCATCTACTGTGAGAGGCATACAAATTAGACAACAGCACATATGTCCCTGATTTAATTGTATCCATATGGAAGAGCCTTTTGGCAACTTTCTCAGCAAGTTCAATGTTGCAATGGATCCTACATGCACCAAGAAGGGCCTCCAAAATTACAGAATCAGGTTCAATAGGCATACTTTCAACTAATGCCTCAGCTTCAGAAAGTTGACCAGCCCGACCGAGAAGATCAACCACACAAGTATAATGGTACACCAATGGCTTGATCCCATAATCTTTGCACATGGAATTCAAATAGGCCCTTCCTTCTGCTAATAGCCCTGCACGGCTACATGCACATAATATACCCAGAAAACTAATCTGATCTGGCAAAACCCCTTCAGCTTCCATCCTCCTGAAATATCTTATGGCTTCTTTACCCAGACCATTGTGCGCACAGCCTGCCAAAACCGCATTCCATGTGATTAGATCTCTCTCAGCCATGTCCTCAAAAATAGAAAATCCACTCTCACTTCCGAATTTGAAATACATAGTTATCAAAGCATTATTAACAAATAGGCATGAGTCAAACCCAAGCTTGCTGAGGAATCCATGAATCTGCTCCCCAAGCTTCATGGCACCAGCACTTCCACAAGCACTTAGAATACTTGTAACTGTTAACTCATTAGGTCTCAACTGTCTAGCCAACATGTCACCAAACAAATGCAGGGCTGCATCAACATCACCAGCTTGCACATAAGCCGACACCATAGCAGTCCAAGACACAACATCGTGTTCAGGCATTTTTTCAAAGGTGTCACGAGCTTTTTTAAGCATGTCATTGTGTGATAACCCAGTTATCAGAGAATTCCAGGCAGTAATGTCCTTCACTCCCATTGTACTAAATACTTGAGAAACATCTTCTATATTCTTGCACTTGGAATACATAGAGATCAATGCATTTGCAACAAAGGAATTATGCTGACAGCACCTTTTGATTGCCAGGGCATGCATTTGTTTTCCTGTTTCAATTGCTCCAAGGCTAGCACTGGCATATATACAGCTAGTGAAACAAGAATCAGTGGGAAAGTTTCCTAAACTATGGAACCCTGTAAACATATGAAGAGCATCTTCACATCTTTCAGTTTGTGCAAGTCCAGAGATCATGGCTGCCCAAGAGGCTGAGTTCCTAGTTGGCATTCGCATAAATACATCTTTTGCCTCATCAATCATTCCATTTTGGGAATACCCTGCGATCATAGCATTCCATGTTATTATGTTTGGATTCTGAATTTCTTTGAATAAGGCTTCAGCATCCATGATTCTTCCATTCTGAGTATATGCAGTCATCATAGCAGTTTGTGAAAAAACGGTTGGTTCAGGAATCCTCTTATAGAATGCAATCGCATCATCCAATC
The DNA here is from genome assembly GCF_948465745.1 of Chenopodium album. Classification (NCBI taxonomy): domain Eukaryota; kingdom Viridiplantae; phylum Streptophyta; class Magnoliopsida; order Caryophyllales; family Amaranthaceae; genus Chenopodium; species Chenopodium album. The sequence goes on from NC_137838.1 coordinate 4,611,454, forward strand.
TTCCACACTGAGAAAATGCAGTGATCATTGTTGTCCATGAGTATTCGTTCCTTTGTGGCATTCTACTGAAGAAGTCAACTGCCATGTCCAACCTCCCACATCTTGAATAGGCATTTAAAATTGCAGTGCCAATAACTACATCCTCCTCATACCCAGTTTTTATCACAATGCTCAGCAAGCTATCAACTAAATCCAAAGCCTCCAAACCAATTACAGCTGATAAAGCAACAACATACATGGGCTGATCGGGCATCGAACCAGTACGGTGAATCCTCCCAAATACATTCCAAGCTTCCACAAAACTATTAATCTCAACATACCCAGATAACATTACCATCCAAGAAACCAGATTCTTCTCCGGCATTTGCTCGAAAAGCTCCCTTGCTTCCCTCATCATACCACCATGACAATACCCAGTAATCATAGTGTTCCAAGAAGCAATATTTCTCCGAGGCATGTCATCAAACAACTTCTTGGCATAAACCAAATCCCCATTCTGCACATACCCAGTAATCAAAGCATTCCAAGTAATGACATTCTTCTCCGGCATAGAATTAAACACTCTCCTAGCCTCCTCAAGTCGACCAACTTTAGCATACCCAGCTAACATTGCAGTCCAAGTTCTCACATTTCTTCCAGAAAATGCGTCAAAAAGCACCTGAGCATCCATAATCCGGTTGTTTCGGGAATACCCAGAAATCATAGTGTCCCAACTAACAGAATCTCTGTGAGACATTTTGTCGAACACTTGGCGGGCATCATCAATTTTACCAAGTTTGCTTAGATCTCGGATTCTTTTGTTGCACCGGAAAAGATAAGATTCCGGCGACGTGGGCCCCAGGAATTGTACGGATTGAGTTGAGAAAGTACGAGGAACAGAGAAAAGACGACGAGTCATTGTCACTACCTTGCTTCAGTTCATTCTTATAATAGCCGGTGTTCTTAATTGCAGATATTCGCGCGCAAATAAGAGCACCCAATAATGGCTTATGTATTGTACTGGTAAATTATATTGATGTGGACATGTGGTTAATTCGGATTGGATAGGATAATTTCGAGTTTGAATTTATAGACGATTAGTTTTAAATTTGGTGGTCAAGGACGCTTTTATTTTTCAAAATTTGGCAAAACTTGATAATTATTTTAAAAACATTTACGTAAGCTAATACAAATGCATAAATGTAATTATAGCATTAGTTAAATAAAATTACTTAAAATGAGTTTACAATTACTACTATTCAATTTGTCAAACTACGAGTGATGTTACTGGTAAAACCGTAAAAGAGAAGGGGTGAGGGTGTTTAGCTAGGGGAAGGGGGTTAAATTGAGCCGTAAATTAGAAACCAAGCCGATAAGGTACATACACACTAACACGCGTGTAGACGGTGTAGTACGTTCTTGAAGCTTGAAGTTTATCATTTGGCCAGAAATTGTCCATCTGAGAAGAAATGGGCGGAATAGGTTGACAATCAACTGATGGATATACAACAAAATGATCAAAATAGATGATATTAGCACTTTAGTGGGGCCTATTTATTCTTAGTATTACTTTGTCAATTCTTGTTCAATAGATTCCAATTTGATAGAATCAAACCCTATTCTTGATATCAATAGAAATTAGCTACGAACAACGTATCATCCATGTGATCTTAAAAACATCGATATATCACGATACGAAGAACACATATATACTCGAATAATACTTGAATCTTGTCATAGGAAATATTTGAGGTGCACTGCATTGTCTATTTAGGAAAAACGAGCCCCTTGGTTGATGAAGAATCACGAAGAGAACTGACCTCCCGCTTCAGAAATGACGGCAGGGAGAAGGCAGCAGTGTGAACCTGCACTTATCAAGCATAATTCCAAGTTAAATAAAGTACACCATGCTATAAGTTCCAGAAGCTCTCCAGTGGAAGCAAAACAATAATACAAATAATAGACGAGGTAAGACCAAGTGAAAACCCTCTACTTTACACTTCTTGACACATAAATGTCTGATAGCAAGTTGATCAGTTATTTTGGAGAGTAAAGAACATAACTACTGCGAGGAGAATCAGCAGGGTGGCGATGTGCGTGCTGCTGTATGACTTAAAGCTAATAAATGAAGCACAACAAAGAACATAGCTAACATAAAAGAAGGGGGATGGAAACATTTATAGTGAAGAAATATTTATTCAATTCTCAAGACCAAAGGCAAATAGAGTATTATTCTCCAAAATTAATACTGTAGCAATAGTATGCTACAAGACTAGTATAGATAGCATATCCTTACCTCAGAATTATAAAATCTGAGTTCTCTTCGATGCTTGGCTGCTCCTTCGATCTTCTCAATAGGGTTTATTGGATTCAAAAAATCAACTGGTGGGCCCTCTGTTGAACAAAGTATAAATCCAATAACACCACTGAAAATGAAACAAAATCATTCAGTCAATAAAATGAGTTTTGGATACCCGTGTCAAATTTGCAATTGATGAAACAAAATTTTAGTGATCCAAAATTTTAATGCAAAAAAGAACAGATGAAACAGGAGATCAATAATCTATGTTCTCCAATAATATTGCAACAATTGGAGTTTTTAGTTTTGCGCTATTCATCACTCTTCCTTGACAATATAATATAATTTATACGTTAATCAAAATATAGTCACGTGGGATCTTGTTAGGTCTCATAAAATACTTCCACAATATCAACTTTTTATAATTTTTCTTCTTATAATTATAGAAATCTTTCTAGCTTGTAAGACTACTTCCCCTCCATCTCCTTCCTCTTTTCCTCCTCAGTCTTCACTCTTCTTATCACTCTCTTACTTGTCACTCAATTTTCAGCAAATTTTCAGCAATGAATAGGCCAAATTTACAAACACTTCTTTGCTCAATTAACTTGCTGATGTTTATGCCATGGTTTGATAGTAGGAAAACAATTTGGAGGAATAGAATTAGTTCCAGAAAAGAAATTGGGGGGAAGAAAAAGTTGAACTAAATAATTGACTATGGAGATGGATTTAACAATTCTGTGGAATCGGATTAGGTCCAGAAAGGAGAAGTTTAAGAAAAGAAAGAAAAAATTAAAAATTGAGATCCCAAATAAATCATAGCATATGGAGACTTAGAGACTCACATTTTTGCTTACATTCAGTTGTACGTGTAGGTATTCAGGAGATTGCTCAAGAAAAGGGTGGAGTACCCAAATTCACAGGGAAGGAAGTAAGGGGCAAACCCACCCCTTCAGTCAGGTGCTCAGGTCCAGAGAGGTCATTAACAGAGTTAGGTCGGTGAAGTGAGTAAACCCATGGAAGTGTAGCAACTATGCATAACAATTTGTTTTATAAACAATAAGCATAACTTATAAATAATGCTAAAGAAAGAAAACAAGGCCTCAAGCACTCAAAGTATTTTAGTCATTAGATATCTTTAGTACTTGTTCTTCTAAGGTTGTTCAGGAAATAAGATTGCACATACATACCAAGCTAATATGAAGATAAACAGAGACTTCAAGCATTAGGTCATATGTACCTTGGATAGGTTGGCACACTAGTCCATGCATAATGAACAGAACCCTTGAAAATTTCGCGGCAGATTGATATCATATCCTCAATAAGATGAGTATGAAGCCACATACTCTCTGCCATGTTACAAAGTACACCACCAGGCCTCAAAGCTCTTGCCAATGTCTCAAAAAAGGGTTTCTCAACTAGTTCTTGTGCAGGACCTGCGTGAAATGCAGTAATCACTTCAGAGCATAAGATAAAAATCAACTGTGATATATTTTTCTCCACCCAGCATCAATCCCATGACCACTCTAAAATAGCAATAACTCATATTAAATGTAAATTTTAAAGCAACAATATTTATTTAAACTTTTAAAGTAATCAACTTCTAAATTTTAAAACTACAATATTTATTTTTCTCCACCCAGCATCAATCCCATGACCACTCAGAAATGCACAAGCCAATTAATTTACTTATACAACTTACCTACAGGATCTGAAGAATCAACAACTATGGCATCATACTTTCCTTTTTGTGAATTTTTCAAAAATTCCACAGCTGCCAGAAAATAGAGAATTAGAAGAAAAAAAAATTGTTACATAGTCAGGAAATAGGCTCCAATTTTGATGAATCAACATACCAATAAAAGCTCACAAAACAAAATTAAAAAGTATGTAGTCAAGACACGTACCATCACCAACGTGAAGAGTGACGCGGGGGTCTTCAAACCCAAGAGCCAACTCAGGAAAAAATTTCTTAGAAACCTGGATGTAAAAAAATTGCTGTTCAATCTTTTAGTTCACACAAAAATACCTAAGGAAAAGTAATTTAAGACACATACATCTATAACCATTTCATCAATCTCACAAATATCTATATGCTCCACAGAAGTATGGCGAGATATCTCACGGAGAACTCCGCCATCACCACCACCGACAACAAGAACCTGCATTACCATGTCAAACAGAATACTATCAGACGTACACACTTCACAGAGCACTAGCTTCTGCAAATAGAGTGCAATAACACAATTTATACAAACATTTCATCACTGATGGATAACATTATAGTGCAGCTTAGAGCAGTGGATGGGACTCGTGGATGGAGATAAGCAGAACCAATTGAAACATACTTCTAACTGAGTCAATCTTTTAGACAACTGATACATTATCAAAGTTGTCCACAGAGAATTTCACCAAGAACTTCGAATGGAACAAATACAAGCAGTCAAGCAGACATAAAAAAGATAATAAAAAAAAATTGAGAAGAGAGCACAGCACAGTGCTTCGCAAGATGTTCTTATCCACAAAAGAGGAAGAATGGTAGGATAAAAAGTAGGGATGAGAAGTGAGGAGGGTTTTCACTGCCAATCATACTATCACACTCTCACTCATCCAGTAAATGATTGATGGGTAAAACATACTGGTCTATGCTTTAGCTGAAAAAATCCTCTCCTTGGAGGCCTATAATCCCTATATACTCAATATGAACATCAAAACAAGTCAAAAACAACAATGCAAGCTATGCAGAGATTAGGTCTGCATATCAAATTGAGATGAATATGCCAACATTAAAGTGTATTAACAAACAACAGGGAGTGTGATATAGTCCGTAAGATCCATCTCCCAGCACATCTGATAACATATATAGATAAATAAATACAGAATAGCTGTCTGATCCAGGCATATATGAAAAAATACTCACGAATAAAGAAATACTCACATTTTTGGGGGATTCAATAGAACAAAGTGGAAGATGGACTATCATCTCTTGGTATGCAAATTCATCTTTGTCACTTAACTGAACAATGCCATCAAGAACTAGCACATTCCCATAGTTTGTTGACTGCAAGCATTAACATGTATCAAAATGTTAGACAATTTAAACAGATTTCTAAATAGCACTCTCTAGCACAAAAGACAATATTAAGAGCTTAACCTCAAAGACAAGGACTTCTTGGTACAATGATTTTTCCTGGAACAAAATCTTCTCCACTTTAATCGAGTGCGCTACTCCTAAAAAGAATAATACAAGGCAATTAGTTGTAATAGCTATGCATTCATCTTCTAATTATCATTGCTCCAACCTTTTAAGTCATTTCATGTAGTTAATTCGTCAAGGGAGTAAAAGCAGTAAAATCTAAAAGCTTAGAGCACAAACAGGAAATATTTAACGAATCCTAGCCAAAGTGATTAAATCATGGAGAAAAAATTAATTAAACAATATCAAGACCATTTATCGTTGATAATGCTTACCAGGCCACATTGGATTATTGTAATAAAGCTGCTTCCCGCCTTTACATGCCATAAACAAAACCAAAAGGACAAAACAATCAATACTTTGTGCAAATTAGATGCAACCAACAATCACACAACCGATTCAATCCAAAGAAAAAGTATAAGTCAAATATTGGGATAATGACCAGAGGATGACCGAGCTTCTGTGAACCACCCGGAAACGACAGTTGAATGGCATTTGGCATCAGATTCAGGAACAGCGGCTCTCGCCTTGAGGCAACATGAAGGGATTGCCTTTTCACCAATGTCATTCACCTTCCCATCCATAATCTTCTGGCATCCCAAACCTCTTTCTACGCCGCCTTCCATAGAATAATCTCTTCTTTTCCTGTGTCTCCAGTCTCTAAAACATCAGCCAAAAACACCTCAAATTATAATCACAATAGATATCTCTCTTTATATATAAGAACCCCATCACTAATCACTCATTATTCACATATATACTACTAATAATCACCAAAAATAGGGACTTCCCTAAATAACATATAGATATCTGATTTCAGTGTCATTTATAAAAAGGAAACATTAATCAATGAACTCCTCAAAAGACTAGAATTTGGAACTGAATATTAGAACAACATATATTTTTACCCAAATAAACTATTGTTCTCAAATTTGGTAATACTCAAAAAAAGGGCAAATAAAAATATTGGAGTATTAAGACTATTAACTAAACTGTAATTACACCAATCGACTAGTAATTATGTCGTAATAATTCCTAAATTGAATTATATATACGAGTAATATAATAATCTTATTTTTCTTGGAGCAGCTAGGGTTTAACAGAAGTAAAGAAAGATAAAAACGAAACCTCAAAATTAAATGAATTCAGAGAAAACCCAATAAATTAAGAAAAAAATGATTTTTAAAAAAAAAAAACGAAATGCAAGAAAAGTATTTACAGAAAATACAAGAAATGGAGGAGAGAGAAAGAGACAATACCCTGCTATGGACGATGTTGAATTCGTTAATTACCTTCTTCTTCGAATTGAAATGGGTATCAGAAATTGAGCGGGAAAAAGTGGAAATTACAGAAAAAATCAACAGAAGAAAAAAGAAATTTAAGGGTTCTTCTTTTTCCTTCTTCAACTCAAATTTGCAATTGCAATGTGTTAATTTTTTATTTTCATTTTTTAAAATTTTGTTGGTTTGTGGCTTTGGCAAGTTCGAGAATTTAGAAATGGATGTATTTCCTTTTATATTCTCGCGTAGGTGCATTTATTAAAGCAATAAAAAAATACAAGTTCTACTCTAAAATTTTTATTTATTTATTTTTTTAAGGTGGACCATGATCATATTTTAACTTTCAAGGTTTTTTGATTTAGTATTCACAAGTGAAATACTTGGGAGTAGAGGGGATGGTAAGAGAATTTCTATCCAAGTATTCTTGTTTAGTAGGATTTGAACTCCACATCACTAAGATATAACGTAAGAGTCTTATTGAATGAGTCAATACTTTATTGGTACTTTACTCTAAATAATTGCAACAGTTTGCCTCAACATATTTACGGTATACACTACTTGTACTTTCATATGGAGTACTAATGTATTCCCACCAATTTTTAATAATTGTGTATACATGTCGGTGTACAACTTTGGCGGTTAATATCTTTTACCAAAAAAAACATACGATGTTTTGAAATAATAAATATCCATTTATATGTTACGGAGTATTAATAATACTTGGTCAAAATTAGTACTCCGCATATAAATATTAAATAGTGTAAAAATAAAAATGATGCAATTATAAAAAAAATTAAAAAAATAATATAAAAAATAAAAGTAACAGTAATAATTCCTATTACTCCATTTTTTTTTTTTTTTTTTTTTTTTTTTTTTTTTTTTTTTTGAAAAACCACTCCATTTATTTGTTTTATTTGTCAATATTATACTCCGTAGTTTTTTTGCATGTAATTTGAAGACTTTTAATGCTAAAAGTCATGTAGTACTACGTATAAAAATCTAGAAGCATTTAATTGCTTTTCCTTTAAAAATAATGTTGGGTCCATGGAGTAAAGGTCCATGGAGTAAACAGTAAAGGTCCTTGGAGCCTTGGAGGTGGCAAGGGCCGCAAGGGCATATTTATCACATGTATGGGACACCGAGTCACTGTCAGTGGCGGAACCAGAATTTTTAAGAGAGGGAGCCTAAAATCATATCTATGTATGTGTAATTTCGCAAATTTTGACTACTATTAAATTTGTTGATTACATTTACTATAAAAATATAAAATAAAAAATAAAACTACAAAATTTTAGTTGCTTGAATTGAACTCTTGACCTCTTACCCACAATCACATGGCAAAAACCAACTCCTCTACACTACAACTTCTAACAAGTATAAGCTAAATTTATTATGGGTTTTTCTAAGCTATGCCCTTAAGGTTGTTGAGTTTCTAAGGTGTGCCTATGCTTTTTCAAAATTACAAGTTGTGCCCTCCAACTTAAGTTGTTTAATCAACCGTACCCTCTGACGTAAACTCGACCTTAGAATTGTAAATAAATAGGAAGTAATAAGAAACGGATGAAAAAAAAAAGAATAAGAAATACACCGAGAGCTTGACATATCAATGGTTGTTTTTAGAAGAAAGAAGAAAAAGCATATGAGAAAATTTGGAAAAAAATGTTAAATATTAACCTACTTATATAACTCCAACTTAGTTTGGGCGTGAAATTTCTCTTCAAAGTGTGGTAATGAACCGTTAACACAACTACTAATATTGGATTAACGTTATAGGGTACAGTTGAATAAACACCTTAAGTTGAAGGGTATATCTTGTAATTTTTAAAAAACATGGGCACACCTTAAAAACTCAATAACCTTGGGGGCATAGCTTAGAAAAACCTATTTATTATTTATCTTGAGCCAAGGGGGAGACCATGGCCCACCCCAGCCCCCCCTGGCTCCGCCCATACATAATGTTTGTTGATTAAAAATTATTCTGACCACTACATTAATTAAACAACTCCTTTTGCATGCCCCCGGTTTACAATAATTTTATTGTACATCGAATATTTTTGCGAAAAGTGACCCTTTTTCTTTATAAAAGTGACCCTTTTTCTTTACAAAAGTGACCCTTTTTTCTTTACAAAAGTGACCCATATTTTTCACAAAAGTGACCCTTTTTTTTCACAAAAATAGAGTATCAAAATAAAAAAAAATAAACACAAAATGCAAAAGTTAACCCAATGGCTCTACTTTTATCCCGTATCTTTATCTCTTCTCAAAACTAAACATTTCCACCATTCACAAACCTCCAAATTCTCTCTCCTCCATCAAACCCTCAACCCCCTTCTCCCTCTCCGTTACCAACTGCAAGTCCTCATATTTTTCCCTTCAACGCTGTCGTCATCGTCACCTCTGCCGCCATAGTCATCGTCACCTCCGCCACCGCCATGTTTGCCACCATCAAAGTAGATGAGGTGAAAAGATAGATACCCAGCCAGCCCAGCCAGTGGCGACGGTGGTGGGTGTTTTTCTCGGTGATGAAGTTGCCCAGCCAGCCCAATTTACACTAATTTAGTGTAAACCGGATGTTATTAAGAGTTGTGTTAATTAAAACTGTGTCATATTATTATAACTTTTAAGGTTAAAAAAAAAAAAAATTAGAAAGCTCTCCTTGCAAAGGATATTCTGCAATGGAAGATAACTTGTTCATTGGATGGATATGCATTTTTCTTAGGTGAATTTTTTTAAAAGAAAAAAGAAATAAAGTGTGAGAGATCTAAAAACAATGTCATCTACTCCATAGTATAATTAAAATTATTATTATATATTAGTTGATACTTAAAGAGTCATAAAAGACAAATGATATATAGTAAATGAAATATAATCCTGTGGCTAAAATTGAATTGTGATACTTCTTTCACAAATTTTACAAAGATGCTGCCATAGCTGGTATTTTTTTTTGAGATGAGTAGGGTAATTGGATCCTTGGCTTTCAACAAAAAATGTTGGCTTAGATCTGCTTTAATGGATGAACGAACTCAGAGCCAAATTTGGAAATAGCTTTTAGAATCAGAATCGAAGTCCATGCATTGATGCATCATGCATGTATGATATAAGAATAATTAATAAGGAGAAAGACAGATAAAAAGCAAGATAAATGATGTGCAAAATTTGTGGAAAGACACATAAATATTTATTCTGGTTCCATCTTACATACTCCAAGTAATATTTCTTTGCAAAAACTACTTTAAACTCTAAATTTGACTATTTCCCATTTTCTAGAAATCTTTCTCATCCGAAAATTCTTTGTTAGATTAAAGTCCAACATCTTCTAATAGGCAAAGTATGCAACACCTGGCAAATCCATCAATTCATGGCCAATTAAAACCTAGCTAATAAAGTTTTTCAATTTAATGAAAACCTAACATCACCAACCACTATCATGCATATTTTAATTGACAATATAAAGCTTATCTTACATCTACATGAGCTAATTATGCATCTTATCATTGATGTATAAAAGTATAAGGCTATCTTCCATCTAAATGTTATGTTGGTCTTTATTGGAGCTTAAACCTTAACAAAGTTATAGCTAAAAATTGAGAAATGACTCCAAATGAGCCCAAGGACAACTTCACAAATTACAAGTGAGATCATGGAGAGAAATTTGAATTTGTGACCTATTATATTGTACAAAGCGGCTGGAACCTCATGGGTGTTGGATTAAAGAGAGAAAAACTATGCTTTTTTTATTGTTGACCAGTTCACTCCACAAGGAGGTTATGGCTTACAACGTTTTCCCACAAGTGGGTTGTGGAGTAATCTTTTTATGTCTTCTTTATAAGAAAATCAGTCTACTCCACAAGCAGGTTGTGGCCAACAACGATTGCCCACAAGTGGGTTGTGGAGTAATTTTTTTATGTCTTCTTTATAAGAAAATCAGTCTACTTCACAAGCAGGTTGTGGCCAACAACGATTGACCACAAGTGGGTTGTGGAGTGGTCTTTTTTATGTCTACATTCATTCATCTTTTGGCATTTTTCCTTTATCTCTTGGATTTCCTTGTAACCTCCCATTAAAGTGGTTGTTTATGGTGATTGAATCACACTGGTGATTTAATCAACTTCTATATGATTCAATCACCCCTTTGATGTCTAGATTCATCCTCTTGAAGCTCCATCCTTGCCTATAAAATTAGCTTAATTATTCTTCATTGTGGAGATACATCATACACAAAAATTAGCTAAACACATTTGTTCTTTGGGCATAAGTTTATATGACTCCACCTCTCACTCAAACTCTCATCCAAAAGTGCTTTTGAGTGAGAGTGGTGTGTAACCTTAGGGAACGTACCGGCAATACAATGTGCACCCCAATTGCGCCAAAAGGCAGTGACGAAGTCACGCCACACCATCTTCCTTTTGATCAAACTATTACATTATTCATTCTATTATTCGTAGTTTTTGAAACACATATTTTACAACAATGGGTTCGTTTGTGTACATGTATACATAACTTTTACTCCGTACACATTATCAATTGAATTACCAACTTTAAAACAATCCTAGAAAATTATAACCAAAAATTATTTTTGTATAAGTAGCTAACATACTTAATCCGAAAAATATTTCTAGAAAATATTAATCGAAAAATACTCCTAGTTTGAACATAGTTTCATTTTTAAGGGTTATGTTTACCATTTTTCGTCCATATACAAGTTAAAAAATACAATACCGAAACTATGCTGAACAAAAGAAAGAGTTACGGAGCACTTTGTTTTTAAAAAATAGATTGCGGTCTCACACACTAATCCCTACAGGTGCCCGTAGTAGGCCAGCTGCCCTACCTAAACCAATCATCATATCGGTACGGTCCCTAAGCTTCCGCCTCATACGGCTCCTTTAGGGATGGAAGTAGGCCTAGCCCAGGCTTGTGCGGTTAAGGTTGTTGTACACTACCCAAAAACATAAAGTTCTTAATTGTTAGAAACTTAGAATAATGGTCTTTTTGGGTATTTGATACATTGCGGTCGATAAAGTTAGTGAATTAGGGGAAAGTATGGAAAGAGAGAGAAGTAAACAAAACTAAAGAGTTACCTCAAAGGAATGGCTGTTAAAAAAAACGTGCACAATCTAGCGCATAGCATGAATATAATATTCATTATCATCCACAATTTAATATAACCACGTTTTACAATATTTCTATTCAGTCATCATTAGTAAATTCAAGTTTCTCGGGAGATTAATCTGTGAATATATCTCCTCTCATAATAATTGTAACACTTCTTTATTTGGTAAGGACCCACTATTAATTGCAACACTTTTTAATTTTTTTTAAAAAATTATTTCTCTCTCTTATTTACAATTAAATATATCTCCAATAACTATACTTTATATTATAAAATTTCACCTTTGATTTCCACAATATAATTCTCCTGAAACTTTGTGTCATCCTTAATGTTGCGATTATTATGAAAATGAAGGAGTAGTGATGAAGAACTTAGGGGTTTACACAAAACACATACATAAACCCCAATAATTATAATGCATGGCTAGTTACTTAGGGTCTGTTTTTTTCAGCTTATTTTCAGTTCAGCTCTTAATTTTCTTATCTCGTAAAATATTCAATTCAGTCAATCAGAACAGACCCTTAGTTGTGCATGAGATATGTGTCATATACTATTTCTTATGTCAATAAACAAAGAAAGTAAATTTGATTTATTTATTTTCCTTTTTTTAGGGGAAAAATGTGACATTTAATACAATCGTCAATAACCAATAATTTAAACCGCTTCGAATTAAGAGTCCCTAATGCTAAAAAGACTTATCATTTTTTTATGTACTCGTTTATGTTGTGGAAAAGTAAAAAGGTCTAGCAGGACCCACGGTGTGATCGTGGAAAATTAAAGTAGATACGTGGGTCTTCCAACAGCTAATAATATGACTTGAATTTCTTTTACAATTGAGTTATTGAATGTGAAACTTATAAAGCAATAGAAAAATTAGTGATGCTGCTTATTTAGAATCACATTCTCACAAGTCATAATTGCTGAGTTGCCTGTATGCCTTTCAAAAAGCCGTGGTTCTTATCAAATCTTTTAAAGTACAACATTTTTCGGATTGGGATCTGATGAGGTTGGGTCAACTCAATTTATTAAGTTGAGTCATATCAAATTATTGTATCCACACGAGTCGAAATCTGAATGAAATATTTTTCGAGTCGATTTTGGATCGAATCAGGTCGGGGTTGTGGTTTCAACACCTCTGGATCAACCGTGTCTATCAACGTCTATAACCAATAGTAAATAAACTCCTTAGATTATTTCATCTTAAAATCAATTAATTATAAGTAGTGTATCTCATTATTCGTACATGATATGAACTAGTCCTCTCTCTTAGTTGTGAGACAAATTAAACTCATAGTTTACTTAGTAATTTTATTTATATAATACTTTATTACGTATTGTTTTATTATTAAGAGAATAACTTACATGTGATTTATTGATCGAGAATTAGTGATCCATCTAATATTAATTAATTTATTTCACGATTGATGCATGGAGTTTTGTGACTTCGGATATGTGATCAGTCTCTCTTGTGGCCTGGCAAGAGCTAGTGGTTAGCCTATTGAAAATCATCAAATTTTATCTTAGATCTTATGGTTTGTGTTTTGCTCATTGTTCTTGCAATCTTGCTCATGCATTTTACACTCATGATCTCATTAACTACTAGTAATATTTTGCATATGTAGATAGCCTTCGCCTCAAAAAAAAAAAAAAGTATAGCCTCACACTCTCACTATTCATGTGAATGCGTAATTATGAGTTATACTTGTATTAAATTTTGTAATCACTATATCGAAAGAAGGATATGTTGGCAAGCACTTAAAATCTTAAATGATTGGGAAGTGAAAGACCAAAAAAGAAAAAAAAAAAAAAATATATATATATATATATATATACGAAGGATATGTATATACTACAATACATCACAATCTTTTATGATGTTGAAAGAATCACACATAACAAAGAGTGTAGATGAAATTTGATACTCGTATCAGGTTTTGGCTATCATCTTGCAAAACTTCTACACAAACTTTTTATTAAATCGGGTGTTCACTATTTTAGTGAAAATCGAAAGGAAGCGTGAGTTTGGTGGCCCAATTTTGGCAAGGAAAAAATGAAATCTTATTTTCTCTCTCCTCTTTATTCTATAGATTCTCTTTCTTCTTCAATCTTCTTTTTCTCTTTTTTTTTCTGTCTCCTCTAGTTCTCATCTTCTCATCTTCTTTTGTTTTTCCTCTCCTCTAGTTTCTGGTGATAATTGATCATGTTGATGTTTCTGCTCTAGGTTAGTATTTGTACTTTTTTTTTTGTAAATTTTTCGTCGATTTGTTTGGTGAGATGGTCGGAAATGGTAGAATCAACAATGGTTTCAACGCGATTGGTGTCACTAACGGTGGTTCTGGCGGTGACTTTTGATTTGTTTGAGTGATTGTATAGTTTTTTCATGACTATTGTTAATTTTTGTGTTTGTTTCGTTAATTTTGATTCTTTGTTTTGCATATGTAGTTTAATTACTTTTGTGAAAAAAGGTCACTTTTATGAAAAAAAAAGGGTGACTTTTGTGGAAAAAAAGGGTAACTTTTGTGAAAAAAAAGGGTCACTTTTGTGAAAAAACAAAATCACTTTTGTGAAAAAGGGTTATTTTTATGTAAAAAAAAGGGTCACTTTTGTGAAAAAAAGGGTCACTTTTGTGGAAAAAAAAGGGTCACTTTTGTAAAAATATGAAGTACTTTTGTGAAGAAAAAGGGTCACTTTTGTACAAAAAAAGGGTCACTTTTCGCAAAATGTTCGATGTGCAATAAAATTATTGTAAACCGGGGGCATGCAAAAGTTTTTGAAACTTCTATATGCTGTAATTGAACGGTGATTATGAAAGTTTGCCATAAATTAACAAAACTTCTATATTGTAACAAAGGATATGGAAGTTTACCATTGATTAACAAAACTTCTACGTAGTATATGCTATAATTAACGGAAAACGGGTCGGAATAGAGAAGGGTGGTGATTCCTATTGATTTTAGGTTTTGTTAGTGATTTTTTTAAAATTTCATAAAATAGTGTAGTTTTTTAGAGAAGTGGTGTATTTGGGGGTGATTTTTTTTACCGAAGTGGTGTAATTGGGGTGGTTTTATAAAGAAAATTCTTAATTATAATATTTTATAAATCTTAACTTATATAATACTCTCTCCGTCCCTTAATATAATGCCTCTTTCTCTTTATTATGTGATGAATAAATGCTCAAAAGAGGCATTGTATTAAGGAACGGAGGGAATAAAAAATAGTTAAGGTAAAAATTGTTCGTTAAGATGCGTGAAATTCCTCGTGTTACAATGTTTATGAAATGAAGTACAAGAGTATGAGTAAAGTCACTAAATATTGGAGATTTGGAGTTGATAGAAGGATGTCATAGCGTCATATCCTATAAAAAAAAATTAAAAAAATAAAAAATAAACGGACTAAAAATAAAAGGAAGGATGACCTATAGTCCTTATCAGTTTTGCTAGTCCGATCCAACAAAGGCCCAAGAAAGTTTTAAGGAGGACCAAAGGCCCCATTTCTTTTTCAAGAGAAAATAACAAGAAAGAAAAGACCAACTGCCAATCTAGCGAAAAAAGAAATGTTGTTGAGAGGAAATTCTAATGTGCAACGGTTAGACATTGACAAATGTTTAACACTAGCAAATTTGTAAATAATGGCAAACTTGAGACTTGAGAGTAATACTAGACATTCTCAATCACATAATGTATCTTGTTGGTGTAGTGGTGATTGGGACTACATTTGGTAGGGAGGACTCGTGTTCGATCCCCCGTAACAACAATCGGGAGGGGACTGGAACCTAACCACCCAAAACTGATCCCCAAATCCGGATTAGACCAAAGAGTGAACCGGGTAGAACACCAAAAAAAAAAAATTGTTTCTTGTCAAAAAAAAAATAATAGTACAATATATGCTTCCAGTAATATATAAGACATTCTGGACAATACTTAAAAAAAACTCAATTGTACTATTAAGATTTCGAGAAGTATAATTTTTTTATTTTTTATTTTTATTTTTTATTTTTATTTTTTTTAAAAGAAGTCCTAAATTAAATTTTATTAAATAAAGTCATACGACATCTACAATTGACAATTAACAATAATGAAAACGAATTTAACAAAATCAAACAAGAATTAATCGGGGAAGGGCTAAGAATCCAAATACATAAATATAACAATTTGGCACATTCTCGATTCGTTGTCTCATACAACTTTTTGAGTGGATCCATCGTCGCTTCGCAATTTTGTGAGAAAGTTAATTCTTGTGCTGATTCCGAAACCCGAATTCGAGCCATAATCAATCGTAGCCCCGCACAACCGGAGACCAAATTAACACAAATAAAACCTTGTCTTTCGAAGGAGTCCGAAAAACCTTGTCTTTCGAAGGAGATCGAAAAAACCTTGTCTTTCGAAGGAGATAGACCCTTTCTTCTTTCGAAGAAGACATTATTATTGTAAGCTAAGAAACAAAAAGCTTAAAAGAAAATAAAGATTGGGGCTTTCCACCGGTAAAATCCGATGGAAGCCCCTTCAAAATTGATAATGGAGGCTAGAGTTTAGGAGAGAGAAGAGAGAGAGAGGAGGCTAGGGAGCCATACAGCATCTACAATTGACAATTTTATTTTATTTTTTTTATTTATTTTATTTTTTTAAATGTAACTGTTAGACATTAGGACTTCCTCTTTGTAGTTGATCCATCTTTAAAATACTTCTACAATTCTACCATTTTTTTTTTTTTTTACATGCATGTAACTTTGAGTCTTTGACCTATACACTATTTGTAGCAATATAATTCAACAAATTTTGATTATTTATAGTCCAAGAAATGTAAAGTCTTGTAGAATTTTGTTAAATTTACCTTGTAACAATACAAACCAAACACAGTGAGACTTTATATCATTGAAATTAGAATATGCTAAAAAAAAAAAATTAATTTAAATTTAAAATAGCATATATAAGGTTTTACTACCACAATACGGCGTATATATAAGGTGTTTTAAGCCTTAACGACTTAGATTTAATAGTAATCGCAATTACCTCAATATGATGTGACAATGTTAACCCTAGTACTTATCACAATCACTAAGAGAGACCTACAATTCTCTCCATCCCAAGAGAAGGAGATCAAGTACACAATTACGTTTATACTTGTAACTTTTATGATACACATTCTACAAACACACCAACTATTCCCATTGATTAAACACCAAACCTAAATTACTAATTACAACCTTAAGAAAAATCAAATTTGTTCAACCACCTTAGCTCAACTTTGATTCCGCAATAAACTACTACATTAGAAATCAATTTTGGGAAGCAATTATTGAATCAACAACACGTATTAGTAAAAATATTAATATTAACAATCTGCTTAATTAGCATTTAGTAATAATCTCTCCGACACGACCTGTCGGAATTTTCTTTCTTGGTAGAATTTTTTTGCTGTACAAGAAACCTCTTACAGGTTGCAACAACGAACCAAAATGTGAAAATAAAGAAGAAAGAATGTCAAAAATTAAGTCAATCCTTCTGGGCTGACTAAACAGAAAGACACATTTTTTCTCTTGAACAAGCCCTCTTATCAACATGTTAATCTACTGAATTTTTTAAAATCTACAACTATTACGCTTATGTTATCCTTGCTGCCCTTAGCAATGGCTAATTCGGCAAGTAAAACAGCTGCAACTTCTGCGCGATTACTGCTTATTTTACAAATCTGGTTAAAGAACTCTTGCGACTTAATCCTGCCCATAAAGCATCGTCTTACCACTTGACATGCAATTTCGTTAGAGATAACGTCCCATAAACCATCGCTTGCCAGTATCAAAAATTCATCAGCTTCCGTTCTTTTGCTGATTGTTACCTCTGGAATAGATGACACATACGGTTTTAGATAATAGTCTCCTGGAATCAAAACAAAGCTAATAGTGTGAGAACCTCGATTTCTGATTACAACACAATGAAACAAGCGAATAGTTGTTTTAACTCTATACTCCATAGTAGTGTAGGGTTAAATCCATCATACAATATGGACTATACCTATTGATCTTGAAGTTGCAAGAACTCCTAGAACTCGATGACCATTCCAATTGATCACGCGACCACCAGCAGCTTCAATTCTAGCTAGCTCGTCGGGTCTGTCAGGCTAAGAAGAAGTTAAATGTTATTAGCACGTAACACTTTAATTATACGATAGAAACGAAATGAATAACGCAAGGGAGACAGATATTCAATTATTTGACCTAAACAGATTAAAGAGGGGGGCCTAATTGAGCCACATATATGCAACACAAAGAGACATGCAAACTGATTATTCATATACGTGTGCTTCGATAATAAATGTATGAGTTTGGATGAGACAATAAACTAGATTGTACACAATCTTTTATGTTCTTCACATTTACTTTCAATTTTCATATAGAGCCCATAGAGGAAGAGGGGAAAGGGGGGACCTTATCTTATGATTGATCTTGAATAGTGATCACAAATGCCCATATATCGGATTTGCCATGCTTCTACATTCTATGGAGATTACACAGGGTCAATCGCGATTACCAACAAAAGTTCTAACAAAGGGATCAAATGTACGCAACCTTATTTGTATTACCAAAGTTGGAAATTTCATCGCTTACCAATGCTACAACTCTTTATGGAGTGTAGATCCAAATTCCATCGCTTTCGATTTTCTAATTTGCTAAGTGCAAATCAGAAGGAAACCCGCGATATAAGGTAATTTTGTTAATACACTCAACTCTAAGTCTCAAACAGTCGAACCGAATCCTAATCGCACACGTAAACACCCACATATAGTATTTTCATCAAGGATACTCCAAATCTTTATTATTAGATGTCAAAGATTTGCTCGTTCTTGTTCTGATTTCATAAATAGCAAGTGTGAAACCCAAATATATGTATTACCTAAAACCAAGCTGGCAATTTATAAATAAGAAATCAAATCATAAGATCCATTCCCATTCCAGCCAAACATATCTCTAATCTTCAAGTGGCAAATCCCATAGACAACCAAACACCACTTCAATGTCTAGCCTTTGTTCCAGATCCTAGTAGCAAACACTCCCTAACCTCAAATTAATGCCAACTAATTCGGATTTGAGTCGAAACAACCACTGCCCCACTAGGGTTGGCGGTTGGGGTCAAGCTAAATATAGTTACTTCGGGTTACTAATATAAGTTTAGGAAAAATAAGTTTTCATAATTTTTCAAATTCCAACACTTACAAACGGTAAATTGTAAGGAGAAAAATTACGGTGTAAAAAAAAAAATAAATAAATCCTATGTTATCTCTTCGGTTTTCTCACCACCTAGTCACGATTCACCTAAAAATTCACTATAATCACACCTACAAAATTCCTCACAAAAACATCATCCTACCAACTTCTTTCTAGCTAAATTTCATTCTATATCATCGGATCCAAACTCGGACTTATTTTTTAAAAAAATAATAAAACAAAAAAAAAAAAAAACTCCTTTTTCATACCCTTTGCCAATTTTTTCCATTACTAATTGTAAATTTATCATATTTCAATACACAAATACTAGCAAGGTCCAAAATTCACCCTTGATTTCTACAATATCAATACGAGTAATTATTTAACGACACAAAAACCGGTCGAAACAGGAAGAACTCATAGAGACGAACGGACATACAATCAACATAAAATTTAAAAATTTTACAATAACAAGAATGAAATACCTTATGATCAAGTGACAAAGGAACAGCAACACCGTTGCGACAAATAACAGCTCTAGAATCACCACAATTAGCAACAACAATCTCATCTTTACCAACAACAGCAACAACAACAGTCGACCCAACCGTCATCTCTTCCACCTTCTCATCACCACCACCTCCCACTTCCTCATCCATCCTCTCAAAACACTTCCCCATCACTTTCTCCCAATCAACACCCTCCACGTCATCCCCACTCTTCTTCCTCCACGTGTCCCATCTCATTATCTCCTCCAGTAGTATCGCATGCATCCTATCCCTACACGCTTCCGCCACGTGGCTTCCTCCGTGACCATCGTATACTCCGAAGTAATCGTACTTTTTTAACTCTAATTCTACTAACTCTTTCTCCATTGTTAACGCATCTTCCATTTCTCTTCTTCTTCCCATCACCGACACCCCACCATGTGCGCCGCACGTGTCATTGACATCCTCAACGACGTCGTTTTGTGATTCTCTGCAACTCGATTTCAGCCGTTGGATCTCCACTCTTCTTCTCCGAGATGACTTCGCCTTTTGCGGGTCTACCGTAGTAGTATGCGCCGCCGCAGAGGAGATTCCCTCCGGCAACGAGATTTCTCTTAGTGTCATTCTTAAATTTTTTTGTAAAAAAAAAAAAATGGAAAATATAAACCATTGCAAAATGTAAAGATAGGTGGTTATATATACAAAAAGGAAAGTATGAAAAGTTAGATCAAATGTGGGCCGTTGGATTAGGAATGATGTTGATGACACGTGCTTGGCGATACGGCGGTCATTGCTGGGGAAGTGAACCCCAGCAGCTGGATTAGCTGACGAAAGACGTGGACGGTTCAGATGGAAGGGAGGAAACACGTGGAGAGTTAATCTGACGGTTTTGATAGTGGGGTTACAAAGTGTGGGACCCGTTTAGATTTGTGGGTTGAAAACGTGGCGATTGAGTAGTCGTTTGTATCTTTTGCTTGACCTCTGTTGAGTTTATGTTTCTTGCATTTCTATTTCCTTTTTTAATTTTATTTTTTCTACTATGAATACTGCTTGTTTTTTAAACTTTCCATATTTTTCTACGAAGTTTACTCAGTCAAAGATATTGGCCCTGTTTGGGAGAAAGCTGAAAGCTGAAGCTGATTGAGTTAGCTGATTTTGACTAGCTGATTTGACTAATTTATTGTATTAACTGATTATATAAAATTGTTTGGTAAATAGCTGATAGCTTAAAGGTGATTGAGTATGTGAAATGACCAATAAGCTAATTGTGGGGTAGGTAGTTTAGATAGGATTTTAAATTAAATGAGGTTATAAATGTCATTTCACAATAATTAATGAATAAGCTAATTGAAAAAGCTCCTAAAATGAGCTTTTTTCAAAAAGAGCTTATTTAGTGGAATAAGCTCTTTCAATAAGCTTACTACCAAACACTTGTATTAGCTTGTTTGACTAGTCAATCAGCTAAACTTAGTCAAATAAGCTAATATACCCCCAATAAGCTTATGACCAAACATGACCATTATGAAAAGAAGAGAAATACACTTGTACTCCTGTAACATTTTTTTTCCGAACTTTACTTATTTGGAACTTACCTATACAATTAGCTTTTCAAAAAAAAAAAAAAAAAAAAAAAAACTTACCTATACAATTATATGTAGTAGACCATATTTCTAAATTTAATTTTAAAACAATCTATATTGTTAAATGCTTCAATATAATTATAGAAATTTTTTAATTGCGAGGTGTATGAACACATAATACGGAGTAATATTTTAAAGATTTTCTTTTACTCCAATAAAATTATTCCGACATATAAACGAGAATTTCTCTATACTTAATTAAGCTTACATTGTGAAAGTTTTCCTTTAATATTTAGGGTAATGTTATACGATTTTCAAGTGTAAATTTAATATTTATATTTAGCCCTAAGGGCTATGTATAACATTTTTCTAATATTTATCATTCTCATAATTAAAGACTTCTATACAGAGTAGTGTTTTGCATTATATATGGCAACACAATGTAATTATGAGGTTTTATATGGGATATGATACATGTTTGAATACTCTCTATATATAAAAGTGTAATATAGTAGTTAGTGGGGGTAAGAATTAATCCCAGGACATTCTGAAATCGGGTGGGAAGCTCTAACCACTTGAGCTATCCCTCACTCTCAATTTAGTAATTAGTGTAATTGGCCTGTACAACGCACGATTTATTAATGTTATTAGTAAAATGGTATTGATTCAAGGGATATAAAAAAGGAAGTGAGACATATGACACTTGTGATTTGTGATTTTTGATTTTGTGTTAGTTTTGACTAGGTATAGATTATCCTTGTACGTGGCACATAAGCACCTAAATTTAATTTGGCAATAAAGGTGCAAATCTTTATTATTTATAAAATAGCATGTGCCAATTGGACCACATGAGACATAACGATTTTTATAACATCTATATATATACTTAGTATTTGAAAACACAAACCATAATTTTTTATATGACACATGGCATCACAAGTCACTCAATACCCCATATATAACACATGTCACCTCTCTTAATATTTATATTCAAGTAAGAAAATGAAGTGTTTCATTTCCACCATAATAAAATAAAGTTCAATTAATTAGTACTTATTACATAAACATATGAATTATAATAAAAATAATATTTTCATCTCTTAGACTTTAAATATAATTTAAACTAATATATCTTTTCATATTTCACAATCTTCAGGTATATATATCTAAATAAATTCCTTCATCTTCTTTCACAGTTTTACCACCCTCAGTCTTTTTTTCCTTTAAGTTTTAGAAATAAAGCAATTATTTCATATAATTAACCCCAAATAATAACCCGTGCATTAAACGGGCCAAAAACTAGTTATTATTAATAATAGTTGTGTCAAAAAAAATAAATCAAATGAATGCAATTGAAATGTCAAATAACTTCTAAGTTTGAATAAGAGTACTAAACGGTTGAGGAACTTAATGTGCAAATGCCAAATGTAAGCTTGCTATAATCTCTAATTTCGGTTATTATGAATTCATTTAACTTGCTTATAAGTTTGAAATACCAACCCAAAAAGAAGATAAAATAATAAATGATGGAGTGCCAGCTACCAGCTAATTCTAAGCTTACCATTCCAATAATAAAATATCAATCAAGATGCTAATTAATTAAGAGTCAAATTAACTTTCCAAATGTCAAATATCCACAGGTTACGAACAAGAAATATTTTAAATTTGTAAGACTCTTCTAAAAGTAATGTCTAGGATACATTTCTTACTCGATCAACACATTAGACAAATGCTTTTAGTTGAGCTTGTGGATCAACCTTCTTTTTTCCTTCTCCATTTGTAGGATTTTTAGACTACTGAGAGGTGAAGGTAAAACTATTTTTGGTGTATTACGGGCCACGGGAAAATATTGAAGTAGTGATTTTTGTGTAGTTAAGACGTAATTAAATCTCAAATTGGTAAACTATGAAGTATATGAGAAGGTTTTGCGTATAACGGACTCACGTGAATCCGGTTTATAGTGTAGTTTTTTTTTTTAACAAGGTTTTATAGTGTAGTTAAGACGTAATTAAATCTCCAATTCGTTATCCTTTTTTATGATGCATGCTCTTTCTTAATACATGTAAGTTACACCATACTTTCCACTTATTAAGGGATGACATAAAAGGGTTGCACTGCAAATGCAATACATAGGATTAAAATTATCACCTTGCATTTAGTTGCATGCAATATTGCAATGGTGGGTTTACGGCTTACGGGTGGGCTGGCCAGAAGTCCAAAACCATGACACCCATATCTTTTAAGGAGAATAAAAGTTACTTTTACTATGTTTAACTTATTGCCTTATTATACTTCGCATGAATATAAGACATTAAGTGATAATATATGTTGAAATGGAGTTAGAAGTGGTTTATATTAGTAAAAATCATTAATTTTCTAATACAATACTTCACTTATTTTAATAAGTATTCATATCCTATTTGGCTTTTCCACATTGCTAATTTAATCATCCTATTTTTTCATTTTTATCTTATTCATTCATCATATGCTAATTGGTGCAGAGTAACTTTATTTGGACATTAATTATACAATATAAAAATACAAGTATTATTAAGAGTCAAATCATACATAACACAATAATGATAGAAAAATTCTCTAAAAGAAGCTACCTCTTAATCTAATTTTGATTAAAGTTTGTACCACGCATAACAAAATCAACAAAGAAAAATGAAAATTAGTCCATGAATTCGGTTCTAATAGTACCAAAAGATTAAAAAATTGTAGTGAATAGTTTAGAAGTTAAATTAGATAAACTGACACGAGTGACTTTCGGCATTTGGATTGTCTTCCGTTAGTTGAGTTACGTACGTTAGTTAGATGGTCATATTAATTAGGTAACACTATCATAATTAGCCCTTTGAAAAGTAATATCGTACGAAGTATATCGTATTATTTTAATCGTAAGATTTTTTTTTTATAAGATATTTTTTGCACCAACATAAATAATTTTAGGATATTTTATGATATTGAAATCTGTTGAATTCTTTAAAAGCGGAGTTTTTAATCACTAGGATGAGATTCTGATAATGATAATTTGGATTACGTGTCCTTTGAACAGGATGGTGGGGCCCTTAGTTCTTGAAGTTTGGATCAATGTATTTGTTCCAACTCTGTTTCTAAATACAGGTACATGCATAAAAAGTGTATAGTAAATTCATTCTCAATATGTAGAATACAAACAGGATAATCTAAAATTCCAAGTATGAGAGGTTATTGTTTGAGAAAAAAATGTAATCTACATTACATGGATCTTTTGTGACATAAGTTGTAATAATGAGCTGAGTTGAGCTATGCGAAATTCAGTTTGGTCGTTCGAATTTTAGTATGATTGATTAAGTTCATCGAGTATATAAGCCCATAAGTTTAAGGTTAGGCTTGTTAGAGTTTTCACTTATCTATAAGTCTATAATTTAACTTGTCACGGTGTTAGACTTTCCGCAAGTTAGGGATAGCAATCTAGTCCGAATCTGACCCTACTCCGCCCCAATCCGAGGTAAAAAATCCGCTCCGAGTCTGAGAAAAAAGTAATCCAAGTTTAACTCCGTTAAAATAATCCGACTCCGAGTCGGAGGAGAGCCAGAATCGGATCTTACAAAAATACGTGAAAAAAATCCGACTCAGACAGATTATCCAACTTCGATAGATCGTGGATTTTGGTGTGGGTCATGGTGACATTGAGTGTGGGTTGTAAAGGCCCAAATAGCCCAATTTCTCAAAGTATATTGAATAACGAAAAAAACTCGGAGTCGGATCAAATCGGAGTCGTCGAAAGTCGGATATTGAAGTCGGAGTAGGAGTCTCGGAGTCGCCGAGTTGGAGTAGGAGTCGTAGTCGGATTTAGCCTCCAACATCCTGTAGGGTCCTTCGAGTTCGACTCGTTGCCATCCCTACCGCAAGTAATGCTAGTAGAGATTATTGACATTCCTTTTATTCTTTTTGTTGGAAATATTTAATTTTTACTCGCATTTTACATAACAAAATCACCTCTAAAATTGCTCTCATATTTTTACGCCGTACTTCCAACCTATCTCAAAAAATAAAAACAGTCATACCTTGTAAATTTGTAATGAGCTTACGGAGTATATTTGATGGTTTTATTGATTGTATAAAATACTTTAATAATAAAACATGCATTATTTTCATGTTAATTAATCCCTTGAAAAATCTACAACTTTATAATTGTTACCGTAAGATTATTGAAATCAATGAACAGCAAATGTTGATGAATGTGTAGCAAAATAAAAAGAAAAAAGAATGTTGATCAAAGGGAAGATTCTGATTAAAGAAAAATTGATTACGTGTCGATGGGATCAGGTATATATGGGGAAGTTGTACTCTCTCATTCCCTTTCTATTTGTACCATACTACCATTGTACTTCGTATAAGATAGCAAAACAATTAAAAAGTCATATTAGTGATTCTACCAAGGGAGTACTACTCGTACCCTTACTACCAAAACACTGCCCGTATTTTTACAATCCCACCTAGATCTTAATCCTAACTGTTATTTCTCCCATGTCCACATATCAAATGTTATATGGCTTATATCAAGCAAATCTTGGTATAGTGATAATGTTTGCATCTTTTAACCATGAGGTTGTGGTATAAACCCCACAAGAGACATTTTGGGTGGGGATTTCCTTACCTTTTACCCCTACTCTTAAAGTGCCTAACCTGTTAATCCGGACCGGAAATATATGTGAGAGATTCCAATCCAAGCCGGGAGGGACCTTCTCCTTACCTACAAAAAAAAAAAAAAAAAGGTCCTGAATTGAATCCTACACCTCAATTTTGATGAGAATTGACCACGGACCATCACGTTGAAGTATGAAGTAGTTATATACTCCGTATATATATTTATATATATGATGAGATTCACTTCGTTGATGCAATTTTTATGGGGAAGTGTTGATTTTGAAACCGTGAAGAGTGTCATGGAGTTCGTCACTAATTAAATTAGTGGACAAAAGGCCATGACAGAACTTTTATGTACAACAATAATACATCCGTATAAAAAGCGAATGTACATTAAGGTTATGTTAAATGAACTGACCAAACCTGTGAAATACAGAATACTCCGTACTTCCAATTTTATTAATACAAGCTGCTTTTTTAAAAATAAAAGTATATACATAGATAAGGTATAGAATTAATCTACTACTATTCTACTAACAAACAATAACCAGTTAAAAAATCCTCCTCTCTCTCTCCTCCTTTCTCTCTCCAAAACTCTAGCCTCCATTGTTGAATTTTGAAGGGGCTTCCATCAATTTTAATCGGTGGAAAGCCCCAATCCTTGTTTCTTTATTGTTTTTTTAGATTTATAATAATATTTCCTCCTTTTGGGTGGAACTTTTCTCCCTCGAAAGAAAGAGTTTCCGATCTCCTTCGAAAGACAAGGGTTTTTCGACCTCCTTCGAAAGACAAGGTTTATCTCCTCTTTTCGAGGGAGAAATTTTTTAGTTTTGAATCCATGGTAGCAGATCTAATGGATTGTCGCGAAATTATTTCATTGGTGAAAAAGTTATCAAGTTTTCGAATACGAACAGATGAATTAGAAGGAAATCATCCTCACGGCTACAAAGGATCGTTAGATTGTCTCTCCAACAAGGCTGTAATTTTCAGCGATATAAGCGGGAGATGCTCCGCAGTGCAAGATCTACTCGATGATCGTAGTTTTTATGAAGGAAAATTCTATTTGATTCAATATCTTATGTATTTGTTAACGTCGAATCTCTATTGTAGATGTCGTATGACTTTTAATTAATGAAATATTTTTGCTATTAAAAAAAAAAAAGTATAGAATTAATCTTGAAAGATGAGATTGTTTAATAAGATATGGATTAAATACAAAGTTATATGTACTTGTATTGTTGTGTTGTTCATACAATCACACAATTACTCCGTATTACTTATGGATCAAAGCAAGTTTTCATATAACTCCTACTCAGTAGCAAATTTGATGGAAATCAATTTGAATTTAGGCCCCGTTTGGTTTAATGTAAAACATTTTCAATGAAAAATTAATTTTCATGGAAAACATATTTTCAAGGAAAAACACAATTGCAAGTTTTCCTTTGTTTGGTTGCATACAAGAAAATTCTAAGAAAATTGAAAAATAAGAGTGGAAATGTAAAGATGAATGAGAGGGAAGTGAAAAAAAGAAATAAGGAGGAGAGAGGAAAATGTGTCTTCCCTTGTTTTGAGAAAGAAAATGTTTTCCATCATTAAGGATGGAATTTTCCACCCTTGGAAAAATTGTTTTCCACCCATTAACAAACCAAACAAAGAAAAATGGGAAAAAAAAAAAATGAAAAATTCATTTTCTATGAAAACCTTTTACATAAAACCAAACACGGCCTTAATAAAAACCTGCTCATTTTTCCATAAAATAAAAATAAAAATTTTCTCAAAAAAAAAAATAAAAATAAAAATACTGGAGTCTCTGTATGACAGTAATGAACATCACAAGTCGTAGTATGTGATACATCCACGACCTTTCGTTAATTATCGTAGTTGCAACTCGCAAGCAAGTGGGTTATAATTGCCGCCCAACTATAGTAATTTTCTCCTTCTCATCAGGAATTTTGTTGCTAACAACAAAAAGACTTACGTGGACCTATTGTGGACCCGAGGTCTATACACACGCAACTGACATTATATTGAACATAGTGACCATTATTTTTAACATAGTAACCTTATTTTTAACCTAGTAACCTTTATTAAAACTACTACAACGTTTAATAATATTGTGAATTTGAAATATGACGCTATTACCCTAATTTTAACATAGTGGCCTTTATTATTCATATTGATCAGTATATAAAATATTTCATTACAAAAATAACCACTTAGACATATATATTACCAAAATAATTTTTATTTCAATATAGTGACCTTTTTTTTTTAATTATAGTGACCCTTTTTTTTTTAATAAAACAACCATACTTTCTCTAATGTTAGTGGTCCACAATAAATTATTGTGAACCAGGTCCATTTAAGAATTTGTATGCTAACAATAGTAGCAAAGTGATCCAGTCTGAATTTCTTTGAGGGCTTGCTTGAGAAGTGGAAATACAAATACTACCTCAGTTAAATGTTATGTGTACTTTGTAATATTTGATATAATCACAAATAATGCCTCTACGTTACACATAACATTTAACGGAGGTAGTACCTAAGTGCGACCTAGCAAGCTCATAATCTTAGATACTTGTAAATTCACTACTAAACATCATCAAAATGGCTAACAACACAACGAATTTAAGGGCTGAAGGTTTGAGCTACTAGATGTAGCCATTGTGGGTAGCCATTTTGTGAATTGTGGGTCGATATAAAAAGCCTGAAGAAAGTAGTAAATTGTTAATGGGCTTATTTAAATCTCATATTATCCTCAATTTGGGCCTATTTTGCAATTACCATACATGGCTAACAACAGCCCGTCAAGGAAAAAAAAAAAAAAAAAAAAATCATTCCAACTACTTAAAAGCAAAAATAACACTTTGGATTATTTTAGGAAGATAAAAAAAAAAAAAAAAAAAATCATTCCAACTACTTAAAAGCAAAAATAACACTTTGGATTATTTTAGGAAGATACATAGTTAGTATATAAGTTTGGATTTTTTTTTTTTTTTTTTTTTTTTTTGGTGTTCCATCCGGTTCACCCTTTGGACTAATTCGGATTCGGGGATCAGTTCTGGGTGGTTAGGTTCCAGTCCCCTCCCGATTGTTGTTGCGGGGGATCGAACACGGTCCTCCCTACCAAGTGTAGTCCCAATCACCACTACACCAACAACCAATTTAACAAGGTTTGGATTATTTAAGAATAATCAAAAGTTGGGATTATTTAAAGAAAATCGGTCAATGTTGGAATTATCAAAACCAATTTTTCCTTAGATTAATTAGCCCATAGTTACGGGATTAATTTGTTCAATATTCGAGAAAAAAAAAACAACATGAGTATTATTTCAATTCATAGGCTAACAAAATTTTGTACCAAGTACAACCATTTTTCTCATATACTACAATATATATGTACAATATGCACTTTTAAAGCCTATGTTACAACATGAACCTATCAATCATTATTTTGTGTAGTTTTTGAAGGAGAATTTCGACAAACAGGACAAGAAGCATTCAATTGAAGCCATTCATCAATGCAATCAACATGAAAACAATGACTACAATCTGGTATTGTCCTTAAGCTTTCCTTTGGCATGTATTCACCCAAACATATTGGACAATACATGTCATCTGCCTTTGGTAGTCTTCGACTTTCACCTAGGACTACCTTCGGGTATGACTCGATTATGTCTCGATTTAGACCCTGCTGGACAATAGTTTGTGGCTGCGGATCCTCTGATTCTGCTTGGGCGAGTGCAGCGCCTACAAGCCCTCGTCGTTGATTAACCGCCTTTAATATGAAGTATAGCATACAAACTGTAACCAACACTAATGGTGTAGCAAATGCCAAGGCAATGGCAATTATTGCTTGTCTTGTTAGCCCTGGAAACAAATAAAAGGGGTATGAGTGAATTTATTAAAAATGTACCTTGATATCAATATATCTCAATTTTAAACATTAAGTAACTTTCATCTTAAGTCATCCATGTAGGATTGATAAAACCGACTTGCACGCCTAACAATTAACTAAATCACTCAATTAAGCCGCTTCCAAAATATACTAAATATTTTGATATGGCCAATCTAAAAAATAATGTCTACTTTAAAAACATAAAAATAATTATCTAATAACCAATTAAGCTAGTAGACTTAAAAAATAAGGCTAAATTCACTTAGAACCAAACTAGCTAGATCACTCGTAATCATCACCTGAATATAACTAAAATCGAGCTAAACCGAATCAAAAGCAAACTAAATGACTAATAATTGATCAGAGTACGTAAGTTAGTGAAAGAAAGTTTTAGATCAAACTTTATTCGTAACAATTTACCATACACGTTAAACTTGTACATGGATAGAATAAAATGTATTTAAATTAAAAAAGGGGAAACTTACCATGGTTAGGAAGATTGAAACATTCCACTTCCACGTTAGAATTGCTCTTGAACTTGCATCGACCGTTTCTCCCATAACATTTCGCACATTCATTAGGTTGAGACCAAGTGAGCCTAATATCACTCCTTAAATTTAAAGAATAGTCCACTTTATTGGGTCCAATAGGAACTTTAATAGGTCCAATTTTTCTACACAAAGAGGAATTACCCTCAACAATTTTCTCCTTAAGACTTGCAAAAACCCCATAATTTGTACTACTAAGACACCCAATTAGCGTAATGTTTAGATTATCCGAAGAATTAAAGAAATCATTAGAGCAATTATAAAACCAATAATCTTGCTCTAAATAAGGGTTAAAAGGAGAATTATTACCCATAAAACTTGAACCATTAATCGAAAGAAGCTTTTTTGGAAGACAATTATCAAGATCATTAAGCCATAACACTTGATTAACATAGTCAATTTCTTCAATAGAAAAAGATCCTAAATTAGGTAGGTCGATTAGTAGCTTATCATTTCCATTGCATATCAAATCAAACCCTGGATACCCACAAAACCATGGCATGGAATCATTCTTGATCACAAATGGAAATTGAACGTACCGCGACACCGGTTCTTTGTAGCTACATACTTGTATTAAGCAATGATCAACCATCTTTGAGCTTTCATGATTGGAATTCGTCGTGCCTAAGAACGAAAGGATTATAATTAGGAGGAAGAGGATTGAAATTTTGAGGATTTGCATTTGTATCAACTTTGAAGACTTGTTCTTGTTCTTGAACATTACAATATTTTGATACTTATCAATTAGTCCTCATCTTTTGCTCATTTTCATTGACTTTAGTAATATAATGGTTGGTAGAAAATATGAAATTAAATCATAAATTTTGTTTAGGGTACGTAGAGGTACAATTAAATCTAGCTAGACATGTTGGCTGACGTGCGAAGAACATCAACATTAACAAGGTTTGTTTATTAATTGTGTCAATGAAAGTGAAGGGTGGAAGGTTAAAATAATGATATAACAAATTATTAGGTCTTAATCAATTACAAGTTGATGTATTAAGTTTGTATTTTCTTAAGAAATTTTGTTTTTAATAAAGCTACTACTTGTTCAAACAAAATTAATTTAAGCTTCAAAAACTAAACTTGGTTGTCCATCACAAAATTCCCCACAATGAATGTCTTCTACATTTTAATTAATTAATAATTAGAAACACATTCTTCTTCGGTTCCCTTTTAATCGCAACATAAAGGGATGCACATTTTTTGTATTAAGGGTATATTTATTAGATGTTGGTCCAATAATAGTTCATGAATCAAATAGGAATAGGCCAAGCCTAACAATTTGGTTCCAACTTAAATCAAGAAGAAGAGAAAAAAAAAATAAATAAAAAGGTAACACAACTCATACAACCGCATAATTAATGAAATCAAACATAAATCTTTCTATTGTTTTATATTTGAAAATAAAAATCAATTAACCAAGTTTTTAAGAGTTAGGTTTAACATTGTCAAATATTTTTCTAACAACATAACCAATATTGCTTGATATACAAAAAAGGGTTGAAGAAGCATTGATTCATAGTTTCATTCTTCTACTCATCAAAATTTGTAACCTACATTTATAGTTTTGCAATTTTCTTAATCAACTATCTACAATTTTGACTTAAAAAACTTAGTACATACAATAGCTACGAGTCTATGAACTTAAGTAAGCTAATCAAGTATTATTTTCTTGAATTTGGGAAGGAGAATATCGACAAACAGGACAAGAAGCATTCAAAAGAAGCCATTCATCAATGCAATCAGCATGGAAACAATGGCGACAATCCGGTATCGTCCTTAAACTCTCCTTGGCCAAATATTCACCCAAACATATAGGACAACATTTTTCATCCGGCTTAGGCAGTCTCCGACTTTCACCTAGGACTACTTTCGGGTATGACTCGATTATTGATTGGTCGAGACCATGAATGACATGTTGAGGTTGCGGAGTGACTGTTGAGGTGAGTATAAGGCTTGTAAGTCTTGCATTTGTTGCTCTCCTTCTTAAGCATACCGCCTTGATAGAGAAGTATGTAATGCATATAGTAACCAATACCAATGGTGTTGCAAATGCAAAGGCAATAACAATCATTGCTCCTCTTGAAAAACCTAAGATGATTTAACCAATAAAATATAAGAAATAATTTGAACATAGAAAATGACAACAACAAAAAAAAGGTTAAAACCCCCTATCATGCACATCTGACCGTTGTTTTGAGAACTGGAGATCATTTTCACCCTTTAGAACATATATATGGTAAAACTCGAGAGAGATAGCTTAATAATATAGATAGTTAAATGGACTTACCACGGCGAGGAAGGTTGAAGCATCCTACTTCCAAGCTAGAATTGTTCTTAAACCTACAATTCCCGTCTCTTTTGTAGCATTCCTTACACTCATGAGGTTGAGCCCAAGTGAGCATAATATCATCCTTAAGTTCTGAAGAAGAGTACATAATTTTATTAGACCTTTTTCTTATAGGAACTTTTATAGGACCTATTTTAACACATAAAGAAGAATTACCCTTTACAATTTTTTCTAAGGGAGTAGCAAAAACCCCATAACTTTGCCCACTTATGCACTCGATTGGATTCACTTGATGATCATCCGAAGAGTTGAAGAAATCATTCGAGCAATTAAAAAACCAGTAATCCTGTTCTAAAACAGGAATAAAAGGAGAATTATTACCAAAGAAATTTGAGGCATTATTAAGTGAAAGAAGCCTTTTTGGTAGACAATTATCAGGATCATTAAGCCATAATTCTTGATGAACATAATCTATTTCTTGAACAGAGAAAACCCCTGAATTAGGCAGGTTGATTTGTAGCTCATAATCTTTGTTACATAACAAGTCAAACCCTGGATATCCACAAGACCTTGGAAGGGACTCATTGCTAAGTAGAAATGGAAATTGAACGTATCGATTGACCGGTTCGCGGTAGCTGCATACTTGAATCAAGCAAAGATCAGAAAGATTTGTGTTATTTTCCATGGATTTGGTTGAGATTAAGAACAAAAAAAATAGGAGGAAAAAGATTGGTTTTTTGAGGATATGCATTATATTTTTGTAAAGTTGAATGATACAACTTAGCTTCTAATTTTGGAATGTATGTTTTGATTTTTGTGATGATCATTTAGTCTTTACATAACATTGACTTCATTTGTAATTAGTTGATAGGTGCTTGTTATTATGTAAAGAGTAATCATGATCTAATCTATTTTGTTTTTATTAATGAAGTCAATGGATTGTATATAGTTGAAGATTCATGCAAGATGCAACAATGTTTGTGTCATCATGATTCTCACTTGCATGAAATAATTGTATTATTCTTGCAACTTGCAATTGTTCAATTAGTTTAATTTTGGGTTTTCTAATTCAAAGTTGTATTAACATTATTTTCTTTCATCATATCCCGACTAAAAACAGGTTTGAAAACTTGTTGGTCCTATACTCTTATGTATGTTTTATAATTACACGATCAATTTAATTGCGCGACTAGTTATTTGTCAAATAATTTGCCATGAAGTACAAAAAGAACCAAACAATATTAGTTTTTGAGTTACATAATGTCAATATTCATATTTCGTTATGGCTCGAGTTTGGATTGAATTAGATAAGATAACCGGAGCCCCGGAGATACAGAGTAAACAAGTTACAACTTACAAGTAGATCAGCCCCTTAAACAGGGCAAAGGGCCAACTCACTTCATTCTTTTGGATGGTATGATCCCTATTGGGCTGGTATGGCCCAAGAAGATTTTCCAAAGGCTTCTAGTCCACTGGGCTGTTAAATTTTCGCCACTTCATTCAAAATTAATTGGGGCCTAATCTTACACTCAGTATGACCCAATTTGAGATAAAGACCCGTATACGCCATATTGAGCCCACTGCTGAAGCTTTTGATCACAAAAAGTTTGCTTTGGTTGAGTGATTAAGATTCTAAACACCTAAAAAAAAAGGAGTTTGTGGATGTTACAACTTAATTCTTTCTTCAAAATGAAGCAACAAGTATCAATAATTTGTAAGTAATAAAATACTTACAATTTTTTTTTTTTTTTTTTTACTATTATTTTTAATCATTAAAAGTAAAGATTGGAAAATTTTCCAAAGTTTGTTGTATCCCGGAGAGATGATCACCATTTGGAGAGTTCGATTCACTTACAAAGTCAAAGGAGTGTCCGTTAATAGCTAGCTTGCATATATGTTGGTCACCCCCTCTTATTTTTCAACGTAGGACAACTGATGTAACTCACATGTGAATTATTTTCCTTGCGCTCAATCAGACAAAAAGTTTTAGGGCTCGGGCCCCTTTGAACCTTAATGATTATCCGCTCCCAATGGCTTGATATTATTCTTCTCATGACATGAATATGGAACCATAACAATTAATAATGAACATACATCGCTGGCAAATCTGTTCGATTTCTACAAGAATATACTCTTATACGTACTCTATTAAATAATTTCATACTATTTCTTGTATAGCTGTAGATGCTAATAATGAATGTCTAATAAAAGTCTTTAATTTCGATGTCGTGCAAGCAGGGTTACGTTTCAACTAAGTCTCCTCCTAGACTTTTTCCTATGATCATGGATTTTTCTTAACAATTTTAAACTTTACTCAACTTTAATCAAAGATCAATTATCAATAATTATACAACTTGGTTTAAGTAAAATTATGTATATCAATCATATATACAAGATACAACTAGGTACTAAATAATTAATCACCAATAATTATTCTACCTTAGATTATATTAACAAAATCGCTCAAAATTGAACAAAAACTTGTAACAATCAAATTAAACCAACCCAATAGACATAAAAAAGAAGATATGTACATACTCTACTATGAATTGGGAGGAAGAATTCTGCAAATAGGGCAAGTTCCATTACATCGAAGCCATTGATCAATACAATCAACATGAAATCTATGCAAACATATAGGTAAGATCCTCAACGTTTCCTTAGGAGTATACTCGGATAAACAAATGGTGCAAGTATTATCATGTTGTTTAATCATCCTTCCACTCTCTCCTATCACTATACTTGGGAATGAATCGATTGTTTCCTCGTCGAGGCCAATCACTTCAATTGGTGGTGGTGGTGGTGGATGAGGCTGTAACGTTGTTGGACTACTTGCTCTTGATCTTGGGGCTATGTCAAACACATACGTGGTTCGACGGCTTTGGGTATTGTTGCTATTTCTTCTTAGGCAGCAACAACAACAAGCATAACATAGAAAGACAGCAAATATGGCAATTGCTGGAATAATTGCAAGATTAACCATGGGTTTAATTAATGTTTTTGGCTAGAAAAATGAGAAGTTGGGAGTAGGGTATTGTAGTGCATGAGATCCTAATTCTTTGGCGGAAGTAATTTAATTACCAAAAGTTGGATTAAAGTTGATCAACTTGGATTATATATATTGGTCTTATTTTAATTAATGATCTCCTCAAGACTTGGTATTCAATTTAGGTTTTAATAATATTCCCACCTGGACTATGATCATTTTATTAGATTTTTAGGAAAATACAATACTTTAATTTATATATTATGAAGATATTTCCTTACATGTAACTATACTTTTTACCCCATTGTATTGGAGAAATTAAAAAGTGAACATTATTCCTATGTCATTGTAACCCAGGCCACTTAATCTGCTTTTAGAATATAGAAGACATCCATTGATTGATCATAAGCATTCAAAAAATACTCCCTCCATCCCTTTATTTTTGTCCCATTGCCATTTGTTGGGTACGGTCAAACTTTGAAAATTTTGACCTTAATTTACCGTTAATCTATAAAAGATAATATAATCTTGAGTGGTTATAATCCTGAGTGGTCTTGTTAGATTCGTCTCATTGTATAAAAAATAATATAATCTTGAGTGGTACAATAGGTAGGTAAAAGAAGTCATTTGTAGTTTATAGGATCAATTTATGTTGGGTTCGTATCCGAGTGAGGAGCTATACGTGTCACTTTCAAGTTTATTGTAAATCAAAGACTTAACATAATGTGAATTCTATATCAAATTCAATCATATTCATTTTTTTAAGTAGGGTCAATTTTGGCTTATGTCAACTTCTTATCATCTGATTTTGCAAGCAAGGCAGGGGCTTGGGTTGGCAGTAAGGCTCTTTGGCCTAGCCCTAGGCCTTATTGTAACCTTATTAACTCAAAGTTAGGCCTACGTTTTTCTTCATGTAAGCCAAATTAAATGATAAAATGCACAAACTAAAGAAAACCATCCAATATATATATGTACAATTTCAATTACACTCCATAATTCAATGTTAATTAACTTGTACATTGTAGTTGTATCATTACACCAAATAGGCAAACATTACATTGCTTAGTACATAGTACAACATCATTCAAGACTTAAGTAGCATATGTATGACTATGATGAGGTGGATGCGTTCTACAAACAGGACACGTGGCATTCAATTTAAGCCATTCAACCAAACAATCACGATGAAATCGATGTATACACTCCGGTAGAATCTTCAATACATCGTTGGGAACATACTCCGATAAGCAAATGGAACACGTGTTATCATCTTGATGGTTCATCGACGACCCACCCTCTCCAACCACCACCGTTGGATACGAATCAATAGTCTCTTGGTCAAGTCCCTTGTCTTCAATCTGTTGGCTTTCGATATGGGCCTGGACTTGGGCTTCGGGCATGGCAAACGATATTTGAACTTGGACTCTTCTGTTCCGGCAAGTCCAACATAGACTTGAAAGAAGAAGTATGGCACCAAAAATTGTAACAAGTATGGTAATAACATCGGCCATAATTAATTAAATTGGTAGAAATATGATTATTAATCGTATTTCTTCAATGAGATTAGAAAGAAAATGTTTGTCTTGCCTTTGAATTTTTTTACAGAAGAGCTTCGAATACTCATTAATTATCATGGTTTGTTTATTAGCCTATGGTAATATTTATTTCTAAAATTAGTAAGTACCCATTAGAATACTAATTGTTTTGATGAAGAAGTCAATTTGATTAGATCAGTTCATGGGTCAACTCTTGCCAAATTGCACATACTTGTATAAAGGTTCAACGACTTCAATCTATACTGGTTCGGAATTTATCTGTATCATTTTCATTCCTAATAATGTTATGACCATATTTTTGTAAGAATCAATAATGAAAGTGTTAGAATATGCCTTAAAACGTCCCACAAAAACGATAGTTACTCTTCACTATTGATTATTATATGGTCACAGTAATACGTTAAAATCCATCAAAAAAACATACTTTTACTTTCCATCTATATGCGGTCGTTTGAAATATGATTACCATATTATTTTAATGAAAAATAATATAATCGGTTCATTTTTCACATTGTAACATGGACACAATTATTCTTTTAATTAATACCTACAGTCAAAAAATTTTTGAAAATTTTAATCCAACATAAAATAAATATTTTTCGAGAAACTATAAAGTAATAATAATAATAATTACATAAATGAAACTAAATATTTGATAAATAAAAACATTGAATTATTGATAATACTATTTAATACTAAAATAAAGTAATATAATCTATTACATGGATAAAAATATGTAAATTATAAAATATATAATCATAAAAATATTATTTTTTTAAAAAAATCATTAAAATATTATGATAGTCATATTTCAAACGAATCCTATAAACATTTCCGTTGATAATTGATAAGTGAACAAACAAAAATTGAAAGAGGCTTTGTAAATTCAAGATCTAGTCAATTATCACGTTTAGATTAGCAAAAGAGGTTTCGTGGTGTAGTTGGTTATCACGTCAGTCTAACACACTGAAGGTCCCCAGTTCGAGCCTGGGCGAAGCCATTTTTTTCTATTTCTAAGAAAATTGTAATATTAAATTTAATATTGTTAATTTCAGTAATTGAACACAGATGGTTTCGTGGTGTAGTTGGTTATCACGTCAGTCTAACACACTGAAGGTCCCCAGTTCGAGCCTGGGCGAAGCCATTATAGTTTTTTTTTTCTCATCGCGAAGCCAATTACTCATGTAGTGTGATGGTTCGGTATTGATAGAATGAAGCGCGTTCAGTGTTCACTACAAGAGGAGCTTGAGTGAGGGGGTGATCTTTCAATAAAAGTTGCGAGTTTATAGTAAGACCGAATACTTCCATTGAGTTGTTTCTTCATGGTGAAGAAGTTGGAGTGAACAAGAAGACGCATTACGCGGTATAGGGAAGGAGCAGCCTTGTTAGGGTGGATACAAAGTGAGTTGGCTAGTTCACTAAAAGTCATAGGGTTGCCATTTTTGTGGATGGAATCTGGAATGCCTAGTTGAATTGCACATTTTAAGGCCATGGAATTTAGGAAAGATGATTCCATATGCGAGCTTGTGCATCTAGTAGTTCTTTGGCTTGCATCTTGGCTATAGTACTTGGTTCTGTCTAATTTAATTTCATCCATTGGTTGTGTATTTATAAAGTTGTGATATGATTCTAGCTAATTGATCATATTGTACTTAATTAGATCTTTCTTTAAGTACCTTACCTAATTTTGTTTTAGAAAAACAAATAAAACCAACCTTTGTTAATCGCCGGAATCGTGTTTGTCTGGTATGGTTTTAGTTTTGTGTAATTAAAGGAAGCCTTTGTTTAGTTTTCTGCTTTCCTTTGGTTGCGGGATTCTCGTCTGTTTAGTATGGTTTTAGTTTTGTGTTATTAAAGGAAGCCTAGTTATTTAGTTTTTTTCAGTCTTTATGGCTAGCTTTGAGGAACTTAGGGGTATGTTGTGTATTTCCCATGTTGAAGAGAAGGATGTCTCTTCTCATGAGTTAGAATTTTCAGTTGGGCAGTTGGAAAATTCTTTTGGGATTCTCAATTTTGTTAAGAAATTAAAGGACGAGGGAAACATGCTCTACAAGCAAAATCATATGGGGTCTGCTATTGTAAAATACTCTCTTGCTCTTAAATTGTTGTCTTTTGCTTCAGTCTGTAATGAAGAGGATAAATTGATGTTTTCGGTCACTGCTGTGTCCCTTAAATTGAACTTGGCTGCTTGCTTCATCAAGGTCAAAGATTATGATAGAAATGGTCAATTATGTTCAGCGGTTTTGTGTTTTGATACTACTAATGTGAAAGCTTACTATCGAAGGGCAATTGCTGCGTTAGGGCTCAATAAACCAACCTTAGCTTTCATGGACCTTGCACAAGCCTTTAAAATAGATCCCAAAAATAGTGAGTCCCAGCAAAAATTTAAGGAGGTGATATCCTTATTGGGTTGGTCTCCGGATTTTGTTGATGAGG
Organism: Chenopodium album; assembly: GCF_948465745.1. NCBI lineage: Eukaryota > Viridiplantae > Streptophyta > Magnoliopsida > Caryophyllales > Amaranthaceae > Chenopodium > Chenopodium album. The sequence goes on from NC_137838.1 coordinate 4,650,939, forward strand.
CACTAGCAGTAACAAGGAAAGATGAGAAGTTTAGAGATTATGTCTGTTGTGGGAAAGAAGATAATAGTAGGAAGTTAGGGAAAAAAGGGAAAAGGAAGGAAGGAGATGATCGTGAAGATGGTCATGTTCGTAGGTGTTCAGGTGTGAAAGACGACACCAAAATGGAAAAGGACGTTAGTGGCAATTCTTTGGATTTGGAGGATAAAGTCAACCCTACCAACCAAGATCTTAGGCCCAACGTTATTGAAACTATTGTGTTTTGAAGGGCACTTCAAAAACAAAAAACCCAAATATGACAGGGTCAAGTTTTCGGTTCTCAAGCCGAAAGCGAAATGATTCCTATTTGCGTCTCACTCCAACAATGAATGGAGCGATTTCCAAGGGGCGAACAGTACAATACTTTTGTTCTCGCCAAAAGAATTTCATTACCATCCGAGTAGCCAATCCTTTAAAAAGGATGGATAGTGGTGAAACTCAAAATGTTTCTCCACCAATGGAGTTTAGTCACCCCCCTGTGAAAGGGCACATAGGTGTGAAACAACTCCAGATTTGATGCAAGAAGATCCATCCACAGGTATGGCAAGTCCCGAGTCATCGTGTGAAGCTAGGTCGATACTCCTACCAGTTTCACCTGTTTCTTCCCCTCTGCAGACTCTCGTTCACCCAAGCTCTTCCTCCTCTGAAATATTGTTGGGTTTTGTCTCGTCTTCCCGTCCCAGGTTTAGAAGGAAATATGCCTATTTGCAAAATAGGTCTCCAGCATGTTTTACTAACTCTTTGTTTTGCAGGTTAAGCGGCTCTAAACGAATAGCATCATGTCCCACCGAGTATACTTGGTTTCCTAAACGTAAGAAGTCATTTGGTCCAACCCCCAATGTTCTATCGTGTAATTCTGCTTTCTTTACTTAGTTTAGGTTGTAATCATGCTTTTCATTAATAGTACTCTTTGTCAAAAAAAAAAAAAAAAAAAAAAAAACCTTTGTTAATCATAAATGAGTTAGAATTCTTTTGGATGTGTCATGCACAAAGCTTTCAATTTGGGTAAACGGGTCGGGTTTGGGTTGGGTAAGAGTAGATCGGGTCGATTCAGATTAATTCCATAACTTATATATGCGGGTCGGGTTTGGGTTGGGTCATGCTTGAGTCAGGTCACGTCGGGTCATACTTCTAATCGAGTTTGGGTTGGGTTATAACAGGTTGGGTTACATTCGAGTCGGGTGAACAATAGATCGGGTTTAATTCGGATTTTCACGGGTTAAGGTAATTCTCGGGTTCGAGTCGGGTTTAGTTCAAGTAAATAATTTGCGGGTTAGAATAAGGTTGGGTCATTCTCGGGTTTGAGTCGAGTTCGGTTCAAGTCAATAACTTGCGGATTATAATTAGGTCGGGTCATTTTCAAGTCGGGTCATTCTCGGGTTCAAATCGGGTTCGATTCAAGTCACTAATTTGCGGGTTATAATCAGGTTGGGTCATTTCCAAGCAGGGTCCTTCTTAAATTCAAGTCGGGTTATGTTCAAGTCAATAATTTACAGGTTACAATCAGGTCGGGTCATTTCCAAGTCAGGTCATATTCGGGTTCAACTAACTATTAATAGATAATTATCATTTTTATCAAGCTAATTATTTCCTTTGACTATAATATATATGGAAATATACTAGGGAACTATAGTCTATAATTTAGCAAGATAATTATCTCCTTTGACCATACAACAAATATATATTATATTTAACTCTTAAATTTGAGGATGATGCACCTTTCTTTTGTTGGCCTGGACCGACTTGGTCTCCCAAGACAAAATTCTTTGATCAACAATAATAAGGTGGTATAAATTGCATTTAAGGTGATTTGAAATCATGTCAGGAACAATTTGGGTTGAATTTATGTCGGGTAAATAACAAGTCGTGTTAATTTCGAGTCGAGTTAGTAACAGATCGGGTTGAATTTTTGGGTTGTGTAAGTAATAGGTATGGTAAAATTTGGGTCGGGTCAATAACAAGTCGGGTTGAATCTCGGTTAGGTCAATAACAAGTCGGGTTGATTTTGGGTCGGGTTTGTAATAGATTGGGTTAAATTTGGGTCGGATAAGAAACGGGTCGGGTTGAATTCAGGTCAGGTTAGTAACAAGTCGGGTTAAATTCGGGTTTTGACGGTTTAAAATGGGTTTTGGTCTTTTTCGGTTCAAGTCGGGTTCGGTGCAAGTTAATTAAATTAGCCGTTGTAAACCAGTAAATCGGTGCAAGTTGTAAACCGGTAATTATCCGTTTAAAAGCAAAATGAATGGTTCCACACACCCAATTGGACTCCTGGAAGGTATTAGGAACCATGGTAAACATTTCGGCAATTTTTATTTCCGGGTGAAAAAAAGTCAAAAAATTCCAAAATTGAAGGCTAATATCCACGTTTTTTAAGAAATTTTGGAGGTTTCGGGGACCGGTGTAGAAAAGTGTTAATATTTTAGGGGATACATCTCAGAGTCATATAATGCCGTTTGGAACCATATATGATCATTTTATGTTGTCATAAATGTAAATAATAGGCTTGAGTTAATGAAATCCTTGCAAGCTGTAAACCGGTAATTAAATTGGCCGTTTAATTGCAAATTCGATGGTCCCACCAACCAAATTGGACTCTCGGAGGGTATTAGAGACCATGCTAAACATTTCGGCAATTTTTATTTCCGGGCGAAAAAGTCAAAAAATTCCAAAATTGAAGACTTAATATCCACGCTTTTTGAAAAATTTTAGAGGTTGTGGGGACTAGTGTCGAAAAGGCTTGAAGTTTTAGGGGGATACATCTCGGGGTCATATAATGCTGTTTGTAATCATATGTGATCATTATTTGTTGTCATAAAAGTTTGTGGTAAGCTTGAGTTAATGAAATCGATGCAAGTTGTAAACCGGTAAATTGGTCAATTAAAGGCAATTTGGATGGTTCCACCCACCCAATGGGACTCCCGAACGGTATTAGGGACCATGGTAAACATTTCGGCAATTTTTATTTCCGGGCAAAAAAAGTAAAAAATTTCAAAATTGAAGGCTAATATCCACGCTTTTTGAGAAATTTTGGAGGATTCAAGGCCCGGTGTCAAAAATTCTTGAAGTTCTAGGGGATACATCTCGGGGTCATTTAATGCCGTTTGGAAACATATATGATCATTATTTGTTGTCATAAATGTTCGTAGTAGGCTTGAGTAAATGAAATCGGTACAAGTTATAAACTAGTAAATAGGCCGTTTAAAGGCAAATTGAATGGTTCCACCCATCCAATTGGACTCCCGGAGGGTATTAGGGACCATGGTATACATTTCGGCAATTGTTATTTCCGGACGAAAAAAAGTCTAAAAATTCCAAAACTAAAGGCTAATATCCACGTTTTTTAAGAAAATTTGGAGGTTTCGGTGCCCGGTATCGAAAAACGATTAGGAATGGTTTTAGCATTCCTAATGCGATTAGGAATGGTTTTAGGGGAGGGCCTAATATAGATTTAGCATTCCTAATGCGATTAGGAATGGTTTTAGTCTTCTAGATTCTTCTAGAAGGTTTTTTTCATTCCTAATTCAATTAACATTGATAAATTGACTTTTGTTGACTTTTTAGAGTTTTAATCAGAATAAAAGAATGGTTTTGAGGAAAATACAATTTTATCCTCCTGTACGGTTTATTTTTATCTGATTTTAGAAAACGCGTTAGACAGTTAATCAGTGCCAAACGCCAGTTCTTAGCGCCTGGCGCTAACCTTGGTTTTGCGCGTCAGAACTCTGTTTCGATTTCCTATCTTTTTGGCTGATTTTCTCTTTAAATAGCCTTCTAAAAACTCCGTTTTGATTCATCAGTTTTCACCAATTCTCACCTATTCTCATCAAGAATCTCTTGATTACTCTCTCTCTCTCTTTTCTAAACCTACTTTTTTTCATACAAAATTCCGCATTCACAAGACCTAGAGACACCTAGCCAAATTCGAAGTTGCCTTCGCCCTAGACGTGAAAGGTTTTAATTTATGAGGGTTTGGTCCCAAATCTCTTTTTTAATTATTTAATTTAATTGTTTTAATTATTATTTTCCTTGAAGTTACTAACGCGTGTATTTTGTTATTAGAAAGAGGTACGAGGCATCCAAGTAAGTATTTTAATGGTTTTTATTGATGTTATTATGTAGAAATCATGCTTAGATTGTTATTTTGATTCCTAGTATCATGTCTAGGGTAACTTTAATATCCAGTATGATTAAAAGTATGATGCTTCCTATGTTCTTCCTAATATTTATGATTGTTAGTATCATGTTAGGGCTAAATACACTACGTGAAAAAATGACTTTGGCACCGGTTCAAACCCGGCCTAAGGCACCGGTTTGAACCAGTGCCAAAGTGGGGGGTGCCAAAAAGGGGTTTAAAAAGGCACCGGTTCAAACCGGTGCCAAAACTTGAAATTGGCACCGGTTAACCGGTGCCAAAAAGTACCCAAAAAAAATTAATTCACCACTTTTGGCACCGGTTAACCGGTGCCAAAAGTGCAAATTTTTTTTAAAAAAAAAAATTAAATAAACTATAATTAAATGAGAATACAAAATATAAATAGAACATCACAATCAATATAATCAAATCTGTTCAATAAATATATAATCAAAAAAAAATTCCAGTATAGATTAATAAAAAAAATTACAACATATAAATCAAAATAAAAAAATTACAACATAAATAAAAAAAAATTACAATATAAATCAAAATAAAAATTTACACTTCACAATAAAAAAAATACACATCTAAATCAATATACTTGCTTCTTGATTCTTCAATTTAAGATCTAAATTCATGTACCTGCACCAATTAAAACAACCAAAATAAATCGATTAAAATGGTTTAATTAAGCTGCGAAAAAAATTCCAAAACAAAATTCCAGAAAATAGAAAAATAAAAAAGAAAATGAGTTGAAAAGGAAAAAAAAACCCAGTTAAAAAAGAATTAAACCCACAAAATAAATTAAATTAAATTCGATTTAAAAAAACCAAAAAATAAATAAAATTAAATTCGATTGAAAAAACCCAAAAAATAAATATAACAACATTCGAATAAACCCAGAAAAAAATTAGAAATCGAAAAAAAATTAAAATCAAACAAAAATCCAGAAAACAAAAAAAATTATAATCGAAAAAAAAAATCAAAATCTGAAAAAAAAAATCAAAATCGAAATTGATTAAAAATTTGATTAAAACAAACTTGAAAAAAAAAATAAAATAAACCCAGAGATTGAAAAAAAAAATGAAAATCGAAAAAACCTAAAAATCACGAAAATGAAACCCCAAAACCGCATGCAACTTGAAAAACAAAATCAAAATCGAAATTGAAATTGAAATCGAAAAACAAAATCAAAATCGAAAACAACACAATCAAAATTGAAATCGAAAAACAAAACCCAGAAATAGGAAAAAAAAATCGAAAAACGAAAATAAAACATCGGAATTACTTGAAAATCGAAAAAAAATATGAATATCACGAAAATAAAACCCCAAAACCGCATGCAACTTGAAAAACAAAATCAAAATCGAAATTGAAATTGAAATCGAAAAACATCAAAGTCGAAAACAACATCAAAATCGAAAAACGAAAATAAAACCCCAAAACCGCGGTTTTTGGTCTTCGATTTGTTGTTGTCTTCCATTTCTTTTTCGTCTTCGAGTGATAGAAAGGAGGAGGAGTTTCAGAAATACATAGAAATGAAGAAGATCGATGGTGAATTGGCCTGAGCAAGAAGGAAAGAGGAGGAGAGGAGGAGAGGAGAGAGAAAGAGGCGGAGGAGAGGAGAGGAGAGGAGAGAGAGAATAGGCGCATTATTTAGGGTTTGGGGGAATATAAATGGGCGGGTTTTTTTTTTTTAATAATTAAAAACCGGTTCAGTTAGGCACCGGTTTGGTTAGGCACCGGTTCAAACCGGTGCCCTTTTTTTATTTTTGGCACCGGTTTGAGCTGAACCGGTGCCATTTCTCTTTGTTCAAAAACTTGCTCATTTTTAGGCCGGTTTTTGGCACCGGTTTGGCCTGAAACGGTGCCATTAGGGGGTTGCCTATTTGTATTTTTCTACTAGTGATATTTGATCTTTGATGTTTATTGACATGCTAGGGTTTGTTATTAATCTTGTTAGTATCATGCCTAGGATCTTGCTATTATGCTTTATCATGATTATTGTTATAATTATTATTTTGATTATTTATTATGTTGCTATATATTTATTGTTATTGCTTGATCACACCTTTTATGCATGTTTAAAGGGAATTGGTACTTGTAATCACGCTTAATAAGATAATTAATAATCTTGTTTAGGGTTAATATGATTATAATTCAAGTGATCACCAATAATAGATTTGTTTGTGCATTAATATTCAACCAACATAGATAAACAGGTTTAGGGTAAACCTATTGATTGCATGTTAGTCAGAAAGCGCCCATGAATACGATCAGAATAAAGTAGAGGCTTATTATTAGGGCAGGTTCAATCTCTTTTATGTTGGATTTGTACCTTCATCCCCGAACTACCAGTCATGGTTCCAGACCTATTGGAGTTGACGATCTCCTGGATCTTTAAGGGGTGTAACCTTCACCCTGTGAACGGTTTACAAGTTCCTAAAACTTGTTGGCGACTCTTTTGCTCTATCTTCTTTCCCTTTGGACGCCACCATACTTAAGTGTATGATCACAGTGGGGTTCAAGCTAGGGGTAATGCTTGAAATATTCCCTACAGAAACCATATATGATCATTATATATTGTCATAAATGTTCGTGGTAGGTTTGAGTTAATGAAATCGGTGCAAGTTGTAAATCGGTAAATTGGTCGTTTAAAGGAAAATTGGATGGTTCCACCCACCCAATTGGACTCCCGGAGCGTATTAGGGACCATTGTAAACATTTCGGCAATTTTTATTTCCCGGCGACAAAAATTTTAAAAATTCCAAAATTGAAGTCCATATCCACGATTTTTGAGAAATTTTGGAGGTTTTAGGACCCAGTGTCGAAAAGTCTTGAAATTTTAGGGAATACATATCGGGGTCATATAATGTCATTTGGAACCATATATCATCATTATTTGTTGTCATAAATGTACATGGTAGGCTTGAGTGAAAGATCGGTGCAAGTTGTAAACCAGTAAATCGGATGTTTAAAGGCGAATTGGATGGTTCCACCCATCCAGGTGTACTCCGGAAGGATGTTAGGGACCATTGTAAACATTAGGGAAATTTTTATTTCTGGGCGAATAAAAGTAAAAAACTTCCAAAATTAAAGTCTAATATCCAAGCGTTTTGCGAAATTTTTTGATGTTTCAGGCCCGGTGTCGAAAAGTATTGAAATTCTAGGGAATACATCTCGGGGTTATATTATGTCATTTGGAACCATATATGATCATTATATGTTGTCATAAATGTTCGTGGTAGGCTTGAGTTAATGAAATCAGTGCAAATTGTAAACTTGGTAAATTGGCCGTTTAAAGGCAAATTGGATAATCCCACCCACCCAATTGGATGTCCGGAGGGTATTAGAAACTATGGTAAACATTTCGGAAATTTATTAGTTTAGGGCGAAAATAATATCCACGCTTTTTGAGTAATTTTGAAGGTTTCGGGGCCCTGTGTCGAAAAGCCTTAAGAATTAAGAGATACATTTCGGGTTCATAAAATTCCGTTTGGAACCGAATATGATCATTATATGTTGTCATAAATGTTTGTGGTAGGTTTGAATTAATGAAATCGGTGCAAAGTTGTAAACCGGTAAATTGACCCTTTAAAGGCAAATTGGATGGTTCCACCCATCTAATTGGCCTACCGATTGGTATTATGGACCATGGTAAACAATTCGACAAATTTTATTTCCAGGCCAAAAAAAAGTTAAAAAATTCCAAAATTGAAGGCTAAGATCCATGCTAGTGGAGAAATTTTGGAAATTTCGAGGCTCGTTGTCGAAAAGCCTTGAAATTTTTGGATTACATCTCAGGGTCATATAATGCCGTTTGGAACCAAATATGATCATTATAAGTTGTAATCAATGTTTGTGGCAAGCTTGAGTTAATGAAATCGGTGCAAATTGTAAACCGGTAAATAGGTCGTTTAAAGGCAATGCAAATTGGATGGTTCCACCCACACAATTGGTCTCCCGAAGGTTATTAGGGACTGTGGTAAACATTTCGAAAATTATTATTAACGGGCGAAAAAAGTCTATTTGATAAATTTGGAAGTCTTTGGGGCCCGGTTTCTAAAAGTCTCGAAATTCTAGGAAATAGATCTCGGGGTCATATAATGCCGTTTGGAACCATAAATGATCATTATATGTTGTCATAAATGTTCGTGGTAAGCTTGAGTTAATGAAATCGGTGCAAGTTGTAAACTGGTAAATTGGCCGTTTAAAGACTAATTGGATGGTTCCACCCACCGAATTGGAGTCTCGGAGGGTATTAGGGATCATGGTAAACATTTCGGCAATTTTTATTTCAGGGTGAAAAAAAGTCAAAAAATTCAAAAATTGAAGGCTAATATCCATGCATCTTGAGAAATATTGAAGGTTTTGGGCCCGTGTTGAAAAGACTTGAGATTTTAAGAGATACATCTCGGGTTCATATAATACCGTTTGGAACCATATACGATCAATATATGTTGTCATAAATGTTTGTAGTATGCTTGAATTAATGAAATAGGTGCAAGTTATAAATCGGTAAATTGGCCGTTTATAGGCAAATTGGATGGTTCCACCCACCCAATTGGACTCCCAGAGGGTATTAGGGAGCATGGTAAATATTTCGGCAATTTTTATTTTCGGGTGAAAAAAGTCAAAAATTTCCAAAATTGAAGGCTAATATCCACGCTTTTAGAGAAATTTTGGAGGTTTCGGGGCCCGGTGTCGAAAAGGCTTGGGATTTTAGGGGATACATCTCGGAGTCATATAATGCCGTTTGGAACCATATATGATCATTATATGTTGTCATAAATGTTCGTGGTAGGTTTGAATTAATTAAATCGGTATAAGTTGTAAATCGGTAAATTGGCCATTTAAAGGCAAATTGGATGGTTCCACCCAACCAATTGGACTCCCAGAGGGTATTAGGGACCATGGTTAACATTTCGACAATTTTTATTTTCGAGCAAAAAAAAGTCAAAAAATTCCAAAATTGAAGGCTAATCACTAGTAGAATAAATGTAATGGGAAACCCCAAATGGCAAGCGGTTATGCAATTCCGCTTCCAAAATTATAAATGGCAAGCGGTTTGGGCTGAACCGCTTGCATAATTGTAAATGGCAAGCGGTTTGGGCTGAACCGCTTGCAAAAGCCCAAATGGCAAGCGATTCATACCGTGAACCGCTTTCCTTTTAAAAAAAAAACCCTACCCATTTTAAATACCAACTCCAGCCGCTCTCTCTCTTCCTCTCTCTCCTCTCTTTCTCAGTTCTCACTCTCCCCTCTGCCCTCTCAATCTCTTTCGTTCTCACTCCTCCCTCCATTTTTCACTCCCTTCATTTCACTCTCCTATCTCAATCTCCATTTCTCATTCTCCTCGACCAAAACCCGCATAAATTTCGAATAAATTCGACCAAAACCCATATAATTTCGACTAAAATTCCGAGCAGCTTTGGAGCAAAATTTCGAGCAATTTTTGAGCAAATTCGTGCAAATCGTGTGGGTTTTCAAGTTTTTTAGGTCAAATTCGACCATGAAAACTCTAGATCTAGTGTTTTCATGGTCGAATTTGACCTTTAAAACCAAATTTTCAAGTCAAAATTGGTGTTTTGCTTTGGTGGGTTGCGGGTTAGGGACGGTGGAGGTGTGGGGTGGTGGGTGGGTACGGGCTGGCTGGAGGTGTGGGGTGGTGGGAGGGATACGGTTTGGGTGGAGATGTGAGTTTTGTTTGGGTGGGTTATGGGTTACGGAGGGTGGAGGTGTGGGGTGGTGGCTAGGTACGGGGTGGGTCAGGGTCAGGGCTTCTGGTGTTAGTGAGGGTCGTGGTGGGTGGTGGTGCTGATATTTGTGGGGGTTATGGTGTGGATTGTGGATTGTGGTGGGTCGGTGGTGTTAGTGGTCGTGGCTGGTGTTGGTGGTCGTGGCTGGTGTTTTTTTTAAGTATTTTTTTTATTTATTTTTATATAGAGCTAATTTTATTAATTGTATTAATTTTATTGTTGTATTAATTTTTTTTTTGATGTGAATGTAATATTACAACAAATAATTAATAAAAATATTAATGTTTTTACATATATTTGGTTTGTGTATCAATTTTTGTGAAAAAAACAAAAAAAAAAAATTTTTTTTTTAATTTTATATACCCATAATGGGCAGCGGTTTGGCGCCAAAACCGCTGCCCTTTCTCTAGTAATGGCAAGCGGTTCTGAACCGCTTGTCATTTAAATGGCTAATGGCAAGCCCCCTAAGCGCATGCGGTTCAAAACCGCTTGCCATTAGGGGGTTTGAACCGCTTTCCATTACGTTTATTCTACTAGTGAATATCTACACATTTTGAGAAATTTTGGAAGTTTCGGGCCCGGTTACGAAGTATTGAAATTCTAGGGGACATATCTCGGGGTCATATAATGTCGTTTGTAACCATATATGATCATTATTTGTTGTTATAAATGTTCGTGGTAGGCTTGAGTTAATGAAATTGGTGCAAGTTGTAAACCGGTAAATTAGTCGTTTAAAGGCAAATTGGATGGTTCCACCCACCTAATTGGACTCCCGAATGGTATTAGGGACCATGGTAAACATTTCAGCAATTTTCATTTCCGGGCGAAAAATAGTAAAAAAAATTCCGAAATTGATATCCACGATTTTTGAGAATTTTTGGAGTATTCGGGGCTCGATGTCGAAAAGTCTTGAAATTCTTGGGCATACATCTCGGGGTCATAAAATGTTGTTTGGAACCATATATGATCGTTATATGTTGTCATAAATGTTCGTAGTAGGCTTGAGTTAATTAAAACGGTGTAATTTGTAAGCCGGTAATTTGGCCGTTTAAAGGCAAATAGGATGGTTTCATCCATCAAATTGGTCTCCCTGAGGGTGTTATGGACCATGCTAAACATTTCGGCAATTTTTATTTCCGCGCAAAGAAAAGTAAAAAAAAATCAAAAATTGAAGGCTAATATCCACGCTTTTGAGAAATTTTGGAGGTTTCGGGGCCCAGTGTCGAAAAGCCTTTAGTTTTTAGGGGATACATCTCGGGGTCATATATATAATGTTGTTTGGAACCATATATGATCATTATATGTTGTCATAAATGTTTGTGGTAAGCTTGAGTTCGTTAATGAAATCAGCGCAAGTTGTAAACCGGTAAATTGGTCGTTTAAAGGCAAATTGGATGGTTCCACCTACCCAATTGGACTCCCGGAGGTTATTAGAGATCATGGTAAAAATTTCGGCAATTTTTATTTCTGGGCGAAAAAAATCAAAAAATTCAAAAATCCACGTTTTTTGAGAAATTTCGAATGTTTCAGGGCCCGGTGTCGAAAAACATTAAGATTTTAGGAGATACATCTCGGGGTCATATAATGCCGTTTGTATCCATATATGATCATTATATGTTGTCATAAATGTTCATGGTAAGTTTGAGTTACTGAAATCGGTGCAATTTGTAAACCGGTAAATTGGTCGTTTAAAGACAAATTGAATGGTTCCACCCTGCCAATTGGACTCCCAGAGAGTACTAGGGAACATGGTAAACATTTCAGCAATTTTTATTTACGGGTAAAAAAAAGTCAAAAAAATTCCAAAATTAAAGGCTAATATCTATGCTTTTTGAGAAATTTTGAAGGTTTCCACCTCATGCATGCCTAACTATCATATATGTGACTGTTAGGTAGCTTTTCAGCACATCTCATAAAACTCCCCAAGGAACAATCAATCTAAAACAAAGCTATTTTGGTCATCATATATATACTACGTTTATAGTAAGGGCCTACTAGGGAAAAGTTTTTAAGAAATGTCCAATTCATTTGTTTGAATCTTTTTGGTGTATGTTGGCCCTTTCATGACAATTGACAAACTACTCATGCATTGGTGCAAGGTGCAAGTATGCAACCAACCGTTCGGAAAAAAACAGAGAGAGAGAAATCCACTCGACCTTGTTAATTTATCATGTATGAATGAAACATTGTTACATTTGTCCGTGTCATATAACTTAGCAAACCTATTTGAGGCCAAAAATCCAACTTATTATTTCCTTCATAACAAGATCAAAATCCAAGTATACAACAATGACATAACATATAGAGAGTAGTATAGTTTAATAGACTAAATAAAGACTTTTAGCTCAAAAAAGAAGCGTAGAAGACCCAGGCAGTTCCTTCATTGTACATAGTCAACAAGTTACACATCGCAATCTATAGCACACTTTCTTTCTTGTTGCAATTTGCAAAGAGAGCTCGATCTATGAATAAATCAATATAGTACTCGTATTTTCTAACAACGATATCATCTAATAGTTCTAACGGAAAGTAGAAACAACTTCATATTCTATCGATTGCAAATAAAATAAAGTATCAACCGCTGATGAACTAATTAAGGCGAGGTGGATGAGTCCTACACACAGGACACGTGTCATCTAATTTAAGCCATTCGACCAAGCAATCACAATGAAACCGGTGCACACATTCTGGCAAAACCTTCAATACATCATTTTGATCATATTCACATAAACATATGGGACACGTGTTATCATCTAAATGCAACACATCTCCAACCACGATCGTTGGATAGGAATCTATTGTTTCCTGATTCAGCCCCTTGTTGGGCTGCTGTTCTTGGGTCGATTGGGCCTGGTCTTGGTCATGGGCTTGGGTTTGATCCATTGTTTCTGGTATTTGGGCTTGGATTCTTGCCGTTCTTCTCTCCCTGCAAAACAACCTAAACAGAAGAAAAACGATGATGATACTGAAAAATACAGCAAAGGGGGCAGCAGGTTTATCAAACATTGTTAATTTTAGTTAGTGTTGTTGTCTTAATGATCTTATATCTTCCTAAATATATAATATGAAATTTAATTGTTATGTAAAGTCAACTTTTGTCTTATATATTGAGTCAACTATTAGGAAATTGTTTTGAAACTTTGAAACGTCAGGAAATAACGCGTTTCACTGCTTCTTTGAAGCTTGTTTTGATGGGGTACGGTAATTTCCAGGATTCTGTTAAGAAAATTACTCTTCTTTTGATTTTATTTGTCTCCTTTTTTAACGTAGTTTGATGAATCACTATAAATGTTCAATATACAGAATTTAACCAATTGTAAAACTCGGAGTACTAGTCAGTAGTCATCACGAGGGGAATTCCTAATGTAAAAAGCAGCATTTTACTTGCATCTGACTAGAGGACTACATTCTAGAAACATTACAATATTTACAGAATTACAATGAACAAACAAATGAACTTGCAAACATACCTCATCATATTAAATGGTTAACAACTCATAAAAAAGTATAGTACAGTAAATTATATGAAGTATATAGCTATCCTTGCATATTGGTGTCAACAGAATTGCTTCCATTGTTGTCATCTCCTGCTGCTCTACGACGAGATCGGGTCACCTTTCTATAGAGTATCAGAGCAATAACTAGAATTGCTGGTACTCCCAGTCCTACTGAAAAACCAATTGCATAACGTACTTCCTTTGAAAGCTGTCCTGATCCTATTATATAAGAAAAATTTAGCAACATATAATCACTATAACACACTTGTAAATATTAATATACAAGTAACTCTTAGCTATACAAAGCTTTAGTTTCAGAGAGGTTCTTGATACTATGTTAAATTCATACAGTATTATAAGTAAATGGCGGTCTTTCTCAGAAAATTCCCTGTTTCTCATAGTAAGAAACTGGATTTGTTTCTCATGGGGGTATTTTCGTGAATAAATTAACAACTTTTTCATTATTGTGGCCTCCACAATTGAATAAAGTTCAATAAGGTTGTTGGTTTATTCACGAATATGACATGTAAAATTTGTTTCTCACCATGCAAAACTGGGGCATCCTTGTCTTTCCCTATTGAATTTACGTTAACAACATATATGGTAATACAATATATATAGGAAACATGTTCATAAACTAGGACTATTTCTAATTTCAAGAGTTTCTAATATAAAGTTCATTACAAAAGATTTAGAGGTAAAAATGTAAGTTAGCAAGCTTACCGATTGCGAAATCATAATCAATGCACACAGTTTCAAGAGAAGTAGATGCATCATTTTTGAACTCACAACGCCTAACAGTCTCCTCGCAGAGTCCACAATTAGGCTTATCCCAGACAAGCAACATCTGTGCACTCAAACTCGAAATCTCTGTGATCGAATCAACCGGAATTGTTACATTGTTGCGAATTGTGTCACACCAAGGCTCTAGTAAGTGGGAAAAGAACTCAGGTTGCACACCTATAGTAGCATAATCAGGTACCGTACTTAGGCAACTGATCTTTTCCTGACGCCAAACGTCCTCACCATCGGTGTAGTTTTCGTGTTTTTCGGAGCAATTATAATAGGAAAAGTCATAAAAGTCTTTGAAGCGAAAGGGAGAATGGGAAAGATCAAGGCCAGAAAGGAGTCTTTTAGCTAAGCAATCATCAGGATCACTAAGCTTAATTTGTTGTCTACTATAGTCTATCCCTTGAACAGAGAAACTCCCGGAATTCGGGATGTGAAGAAGGGTGGTGTTGGATGCATCACAAAATAAATCGAAGCCGGGGTATCCACATGATTCAGGCTGGATGTTTACAAGGCGGAACGGGAATCGGATGGAAAGGTATCCATTGTGTCGCCCGCAAATGGATTTTATGCACGATTGTTTGGTGTTTGTTGTTGTAGATAATGCTACCAAAGAAATTGATAAAAGAAAAAAGATCATAAGCCTAACATTTCGTATTAGTTTGTCCATGATTTTTGAATGTGCTTGAATGTTTATGTTGTATAATAATTATAATGTACAGAAGTAATCAAACAAACTGAGTCACCACTTACGATGATGCTGCACGCAAGTCAGATTAAGGAATAATGTTGTAGACTTTTTTTCAGAAATTAATTGTATAAGAATTGATCAGCATTTCATATAGTTTTAGCCAAATGATGCTGTTTCGATGTACTTAGCCTTATATCCCAACGCGTAAATGCGATCAAGTGGAAATTAACTATTGATTTTGTTGTTGCTGATCTCCTATACAGTGGCATATATAAGGTACAAGTATTGTTTATTTCGGGTCATAGTTGAAACATTTTGATCATGACGACATGACATTCCAATCCAGCTATGCAGCATCTAATGTAGTATACTCGTATGTAATATATACTGATAATTTTTCCGTCCTCAGAAATAAACAATTTATATACTACCTCCGTTACATATTATTTGCAACAATTAGACATTTTCTTTCTCTACTTTATGTCAAATCGTTGCAAATAATGTGTAACGGAAGTGGTATAAATTTCAGTGTTTTTATACTCCCTATATTTTAATTTATCTTGATAATTTGACTTTTGCATTATTTATATGCTAGTATCAACTTTGACTTTAGATTTTTTTTAATTAATTTTTTTAAGAGCTAGATTAAACAGTATTTATTTTGATTTGATGGTTTTATTAAGTAATAACTCGAAGTATTTAAATTCAAAGAGTAACCTTAACTATACATAGGTCCGTGGCTTGAACATGTGTAAAAAACTTCTTTATATCATGAGTTTGTTTAACCCGTTACACACCAACACTGATTTAATTACAAATCTTTGAAGTATAGTAGTCACAAAATTCACCATAATTTACATACATATTATAATGAAAGCATACACTGCACAAGATTGATCTATGCATAACACTAATATCATGAGTAACGTAGTAGCACTCCATATCTTGAGAGGCTGAAAGTGAGATCGATTAAATGGGAGCGACTCGACAGATTGGACATGTACCATCTAGGAGAAGCCATTGATCAATACAAGCAACATGAAAGCGATGAAGACAATGAGGTAAGATCTTCAAGACATCGTTGATCTTGTATTCTAAAAAGCATATCGGACAGTTATGATCGTCAGCAGTGGCCAATTGCCCGCTTTCATTAATGACAACAGTTGGAAAGGAATCTAATGTGGATTGGCTGATTGCTATGGTTGTATGATTCCGCCTCCTCATTGTACTGTCCGTAGCTGACTCGTTATTTCTCTGCATTCGACGTCGAATGCACACCATGGAAACGAATAGAACCACCAGAAACAGCGGCAACCCAATTGCTAAAGCAAGTACAACAGCCTTGATACTTGAATTCCCTAAGTATCAAAACGACCGTCCAATCAACCACCACCACAAATAGCAACATCAACAAGTAAATTAGTACTTCCTCTATTCTTTTTTACTTGACCTGTTTCTTTTATCACACTTGCCAATGCAAAACTTTAACGGTCAATAATTTTAATTCTCCATAATTAAAAAATATAAAAGTTATATATTATGATAGTACTTATTGAGACGAATTCAAAATAATCCAACATAAATATGTTTTTCCTTACATATTATTCACAAAACACGGTCAAATGAGGGTCGGTGAATAGTGTAAAAGTCAAAGCGGGTCAAGCAAAAAAGAACGGAGGAAGTACAACTTTACAAGACCTAACAAAATAATAGAGTGCATATACAACCTTGGAGCTTTAGTTAACCAAAAATTATAACTGATGGTTAGAGCCCCAAGATTGTATAGATTAAGCTGATTGTTGAAGCCTCGGGATTGTAATAAATATTTTGCTGATGGCAATGAGTTGTCAATCACATAAGGACTAACTCCAAGTTTTTTTAGCAATATTCCAATGAGTTAAATTCAAACTTTATCGACATGTCATGTATTAAGAGAAAATGAAATATTAAAACA
The DNA here is from genome assembly GCF_948465745.1 of Chenopodium album. NCBI lineage: Eukaryota > Viridiplantae > Streptophyta > Magnoliopsida > Caryophyllales > Amaranthaceae > Chenopodium > Chenopodium album. Next base: position 4,667,800 of record NC_137838.1, read on the forward strand.
AATATACAAAGAAGGGCTTACCATTGTTATAACTTGGAAACAAACCAGGTAATTTCGTAGTGCACTCGATTCCATGAGTAGTATCTCCTCTAACACGACAACGTCGGTCTATTTTCTCACACGGTCCACACTGTGGTTCATCCCAATGAAGTGTAAAACTAAAATCATCCTCATAGATTGCAGAAAAATCGACACCATAAAAATCAGGAACACTAACATTTGAAACCCATTGACAAGTCGACGACAATAGAGAAACAGCCCAAAGAGGGTTTATTGCATAAACAGTATAGCTCAAACCACTAAGGCAATCGATTTTGCGCAATTCGTTGCTTATAGTGTTGTTAAAATGCATGTCATCAAAGTAGCCAGAGCAATTAAATATCGCGAATTCTTGATAATAAAGGGAATAAAACGAAGTGTTTGAGAGATCAAGAGAAAGAATTTTCAAAGGCAAACAACCATCGGTGTCGATGAGATCAATATATTGATCGTCATAAGAAATTCTATCGATTTTGAATACGATCGAGTTTGGAAGCTCGAGTGTTATATTTGTTCCTTTGCAACGCACATCAAATCCAGGGTGGCTGCAAGACTTAGGCTGATGATCGACTTCTCGAAATGGGAATCGGATTCTAGTCCCTAAAATGCTTGAATCACATTGGTAGTCATCACATTTTTGTGCAATGGCATAAGATGAAAACAATATTGGTACCAAAATAAGCAAGAACTTATTTGGAATTTTAAAGAAAATCATGACTAGTAATTGGAGAAAGAGACAACTAATGGAATGTTTCGTAGCTGTTTTAATTTAGCAATCTTGGATTAAAGTCAACTAAAGAAATTGTGCATTATTCAACTATTTTTCTTTATATTGACCAATTTTTGAAATTGATATAAGAAATTGTGCATTATTCAACATACCCGAAACTAAATGTTCTTTAAAAATTTTGAAATTGAATCACATGGGTTAGATGTTTTTTTTTTTACAAAATAGCTATATGCTTTTTATAAAACTTCTATATATTCATTACAATACAATTATATGTGATACTCTTTATAAAATAGCTAGATATTCTTTATAAAATAACTGTATATATGTTCTTTACTGAACAACTAAATGTTCAATCCGCCTTTTTAAAAAGAAAACAGATGCACGGAGCATTGTGCATCCGCCTCCATGGAAAAAATTTGATGCAATAGTTAATAATCAATTTTTTTTCTTTTATACGTAGATCTATAGTTATTGAATAGTGGTATTATTATATACTTCCTCTGTTCTTTTTTACTTGACCTGTTTCTTCTATCACGCTTACCAATGCAAAACTTTAACGATTAATAACTTCGATTCTCCATAAGTAAAAATAATAAAAGTTATATACTTCCTCCGTTACGCATTATGTGCAACAAACCTTGTTGCACGTTTCCCAAGATAAAATTTGTTAATGTTGATTAACTAAATGAAAGGTGTGTGATTAAGGTTAGGAGAGAGAGTTAATGGCCACCACTACACCACCTGCCAGCAGCAACATCCACCACCACCCCACTCGCCGTTACCACGTAACCACCACCACCCCACTCGTCGTTACCACGTAACCACCACCACCTTACCTAGGCCTACCCCGTAACCACCACCACCACCACCATGATCTGAAACCCCACTAGCCAAATCGCGGAACCCCATCACCTGAGCGAAATTGCGACAACGTGAAACCTCACTAGCCAATAAATCGCGAAAATCCACCACCTGAGCGACGCGACATCGCGAACCCCACCATCCAGATCTGAAACCCCACCGACGCAACCAAGATCTGAAACCACCGCAACCAAGCTCACCCACTTCGCAACCACCACAAACCACCCTTTACACACTCTCTCACCACCGCAAACCCTAATCAATTTTCAGGATTTCAATTTCCAGAAAGATCGGCGACAATATCATGGAGGAGGAGGCCGGTGACTCGATCGGCGGTGGATCTCGGCGCAACAGGGATAGGTTTGGGCGACAGAGGCGACTTGGGGGGGGGGGGTTTCACGGAGACATCAATGGAGGAGAGGTGCTCAGGGGGATTTGGGGTTGGGACTGGGTGGGTGGGTGGGCGATTTCGGCTGGTGTGGATCGAACCGTCGCTGTGAGAGAAGAGCGAGAAAAATGGTGGTGGCGGTGGCAGTGGCGGCTACGAGGCAGGTGAGAGAAAAGTTGGTGATAATGGTGGTGGAGGTGGTTGTGAAGGAGGAGAGAGATTGGGATGGGTTTAGATGATTGATTAATTAATTTTTGTTAATATGTTAATAACATATAATCTTAATCTTTTAATATGTGTTAGTAAAGTTAACTAAGGGTACATTGGTCATTTTAAGTAAAAAAATTACTAAAAGGGGAAAGTTTTAGTTTGTTGCAGATAATGTGTAACATCCATTTTTAGAAAATGTTGCACATAATACGTAACGGAGGAAGTATTATGATAGTATTTATTGAGACGAATTCAAAAAGAACGGAGGAAGTATTAACTATTACTAAAACAAAATATTAGGAAAGCTCTAACCACATGAGCTATCCCTCACACTCAACATACATTTCTATTAAATAGTTGTAATTAGATTTTAGGAACCCATAGATTTTAGAATTGATTTACTACTATAAGATTTAACTAATTCATCAATTTCAGCTCCATATATGCTGTATAATAACTTAATTTAAAATTGTACAAACATTTTACATAAAACTTGCATTTGACAAGAGGAAAAGATATTTTTACAGCCTACGAGCAAACACATGAACATACAAACATACTTGATAGAAGGACTAGCTATATTAGATCGATAGATCATCAAGTCATAAACAGAAATACGTAGTACATAATTATGGATTACATCTATGTATAGCTATCCTTGCAAATTCATGTCAACGGAAGTTCTTCCATCATTGTCATGATTTGCTGCTGCTCTACGACGAGATCGGGTCACCTTTTTATATAGTACCAGGATAATGACTACAACTGCTGGTACACCAAGGCCTACCGAAAACCCAATTGCATAGCGTGCATTCTTTGAAAGCTTTCTTGATACTGCTTAATAAATTGGGAGAAATATAAATTACGGGGAATTTATGTAATTAACGCTAGAGTATATACATAATATATCTTACATGAACGATTCTGTGTTAGGACAAAAAAATATGTACACCAGTACACGTATATCCTAAACCTATGAAGAGAAATATTGTTACACGATAATAGCAACTTAAAAAATCTTTGAAAACTTAGCTCAACACAATAGAACAATATCGAATTGCAAGTTTTGAAGATATCTTACCGATTGGGGGATTAAAATCAATGCACGTAGTTTCAAGCGTACTAGTGTCACGTTTGAACGCGCACTGTGTAACCTTCTCCTCGCAAAGTCCACAGCTTGGTTTGTCCCATGTAAGTGACAACTGCGGCATTATTAGGAAACTCGACGTATAGGAGGTAGCTTCACTTGGAATTCTTACGTTGTTCCCAATTATTTCACACCATGACTCGTAAGAAGAACCAAAAGAAAGACGCCGATTTGTCTCCATAATAATGGCGTGATTAGGGACTGTACTTAGGCAACTAATTTTATCGTTATGCATAGACTCGGTGTAATTTTCGTGCTTTTCTGAGCAGTTATAAAATGTAAAATCGTCGATGAAATCAACAACTTTTTTGTAGTGAAAGGGAGAATGGGAAAGATCATTAATGCCGCCGGAAAGAAGTCGTCTAGGTAGACAATTATCAGGATCACTAAGCATGATTTGTTGACTTTGATAGTCAATGGTTTGAACTGAAAAATTTCCGGAACTTGGTATGTGAAGAAGGGTGTTGTTAGAGTCGTCACAGAATAAATCGAAGCCAGGGTATCCACAGGATTCAGGCTGTGTGTTTATAAGGCGGAAGGGGAATCGGATGGAAAGATATCCATTGTGTCGCCCGCAAATGGACTTTAAGCATGACTGTTGTGTGTCTGCTGTAATAGATGCAACCAAAAACAATGGAAGGAAAATATTGATCATAAACCTAACAATTAGTATTGTTTTGTTCATGATTTTTTGAATGTGTTTAAATGTTCATAGTGTATAAAAGTATAATAATTGTGATATAATTGTACAGAAGTAATCAAACAAATTTAGTCACCACTCACCATGATGCTACCAAAATAGGAATAATGTTTAATTAAATGTGTCTTTGAATGAAAAGAATTGAATTCATCTGCAAATGATTCTTAGATTTACTTAGTCTTATATCTCAACGCGTGAGCTTGATCATCAACTTGAAATTAACTATTTATTTTTTGGCTCTTTCATGTTTAAATATAAGTTTAGTGAAGTATAAGTACTTAAATTATAGCAAGTAGCATATACAAGTATTGTTTATGTTAAGTCAAAGTTGAAACATTCGAATCATGACGATTAATTTCTATAATGCATCATGTAACGTTTGTTGATATCTTCTTCTCATAAACAATAGACCACACTGACCTAGTGAATCTTTTGTTACTAAACCGAGTGATAATACCATAATTTTCCATTAATGTTCAAACATTTACATCTATATTATGCTAGCTAGTTTTGTCTTCGGGGTATAGGATACTTCAAAATTAATAAGTGATCGAAAAATTCTAGACTTGTCACTTAGGATCACTGGGACAAGAGATGATGCGATTTTGCAAACTACTAGAGCGCTTTCTTTGGTTTCATTAAAATAAATTCAAGATCAAAGAAAAGCTTCCCTTTTAAACAATTCGTTAGATCAACTAAATGGATAACAAACTTTTTTTTTTTTTTTTTGTAATTTATATTCTTACTTCATAGGTTAGTTTAACCCGTTCACATTCAAATTTAAATTACAAGACTTTGAAGTTTAAAGGGTCACATAATTCACCAACTTCATGTACTTAGATATGTACAAAATTAAAGCGCAAATAATAAGCCCATGACGAGATTGAAAGCATATACAATAAGTGCAATATACACTAATGATTCCATATGTCCAGGCTATATGCATGTTCATCGTTGATCTTGAGATCGAGCCTGACTATGACAATGATTGGCTTGGAACAACTCGACAAATTGGACATGTACCATCTAGGACAAGCCATTGATCGACACAATCAACATGGAAGCGATGTAGACAATGAGGTAAAATTTTCAAGACTTCGTTGATCTTATATTCCGACAAGCATATTGAACAAGTATTATTTTCAGGAGTGATCAATTGGCAGCCCTCACTAATAACAACCGTTGGATAGGAATCTAATACGGATTGGCTGATTCCTATGGTTGTATGACTGCGAGCCCTCATTGTAGTGTCCGTTGGTGATTCGTTATTTCGTTGTTGAAACCACCGTAATAAACTAAATGCAGCCACCAGAAACACCGGCAAACCAATCCCCAAGGAAAGTATAAAAGCCTTGCTATGTAACTCCGAGTCTAAAACTATCACACCACCATAAACAACAAACACCACAGCAAAAATCGTTAATATTTGTACAACTATAGAAGTTATCAATCAATTCATACAAATTCCGAAGTAAACCAAATCTCGAACATTTGTACAATTATACTAATTCATGGGCATAAATTTCCAAGCTATATAATTCCTATGTTTTTATTTTTTTTTTATTTTTTATTTATTTATTTATATTTTTTATAGTTGCAATGCTTCACTTTTCACGTTTGCCGGTGCATGATTTCAATCGTTAATATCTTTAATTGCAAATATGTAAAAGTTATAAACTTTTGATATTAAAATAGTATAATTCGAGACAAATCTAATTAGATCCCACATGACTATATTTTTACATAGCAATAAATCATCAACGCTAGTCAAAGTGGAACAGATTAATACTATAAAAGTCAAACTATTGCAAATATAAAAAAAAAATGAAGGAATTACTATTTTTTAAAATGATCATATAAATTTAAAAAATAAAACCTTCAAAATGCCGGAAAAATTATACTTTCGCATAAACAACATGGTATATTTTGAATGATTTTATTTGAAATGTTAGAAAGACATTAAATGAGGTAAAACAAAAATATAACAACTTACCACCACTAGAAGTTGAATAAAACATGGATGTACATTCGATTTCATCAGTAGAATCTTTCTTAACGCGGCAACGCCGGTTTAATGTCTCACACTGTCTACAACTTGGCTCATCCCAGCGAAGAGTTATCTTTGGATTCATTAATTCATCTTCGTAGATTGCAGAAAAACTAATACCATAATAATCGGGAACACTAACGTTTGCAACCCATTGACAAGTCGATGACAAAAGAGAAACTGCCCCTAAAGATTCTACAGCATATACTGTATAACTCATACCACTTAGACAATTAACTTTGTTCAAGTCGTAGTTTGAAGTGTTGTTGTATTCCCAGTCATCAAATTGGCCCGAGCAATTAAAGACCGCGAATTCTTTGAAATAAAGGGCATAGAATTGAGAGGTGGATAAATTAAGAGAGATAAGTTTTAAAGGCAAGCAACCATCAGGATCGCTGAGATCAACGTATTGATCGTCGTAATTAATACTATCGATTTCAAATGTGATCGAGTTAAGAAGCTCGAGTGTTGGTTTTCCTCCATTATTACAGCGCACATCAAATCCAGGGTAGCCGCAAGACTTGTGCTGATTGTCGACTTCTCGAAAAGGGAATCGGATTTCAGTCCCATATGAGTTTGCATTACATTCGTAGTCTTTACATTTTTGTGCAATAGCACAAAAAATAAATGAAAATAATGGTACCAAGGTAAGCAAGAACTTATTTGGAATGTTCAAGAAAATCATCATGACTAGTAGTTTGAGAAAGAGAAAATCAATGGAATGTTTCATAGATGTTTTTATTTTAGTAAGGTTATTGGAACAAAGTCAACTAGTGAAATTGTGCTTTATTATTCAACTAGTTTTCATTTGTTGACCAAATTGTGAAATTGATATAAATCTTAGATGAAATAAGTCTACATGTTAAACTTTAAAATTATTTTTACAGAATTAAACTTAATATTTCAATAATGATCTTATTTTGATTAGATATGCTTCAAAAAAAAAAATTAAAATTAGAAAGAAAGTTGATGTTTCCAATTAAGCCCAAAACCATTTTGTGCTTTGGGCTAATTTTAGACTTCATTCTAGATTAAGAGCATGGGCCAAACTTGCATTCCATGTTTTCATTTTCATGGATAAATTCATACTAAGACTCTAGGAGCAGCTTGTGGTATATATAGACGTATTTTCATTACTTAGGATATAAGCACTACAAAATACTGTCTCTAATTCATAATAATTGATACATTTTGTTTTTTTCTATCAAAACTGTGATCATCATTTTTGCTAATTAAATTTAAAATATATAAGTACCTTTTAAGAGTCAATTTTTTTTAAAAGAAATTTTCACTAATACGGAGTATGTTTTTATTTTTTGATGGTTAGTTTTATATTGATAAATGTGCCCAATCAAAATGACAAAATGTGTTAATTATTCGAAAATTAAAGACCTTACAAAATGTCATCTTCATGCATTTTGAGAGTTATGCAATGCATGGGTAAATTTTTTGTTTTAACCTTTACTCGTGCTATCAGTTGAATTGCGGTGGTTAAATTACTTATATATATTGGAGTATAATTTGAACTCATTAATCAACATATTGATGAAGATAAACATATGCATTGATACGAAAAAAAAAACTTTTGATTTAAGATTATGAAGTACGGAGTACTTGGTTTTAACTAGTGGCAAACTTGGAGTTCGAAAACATAAGAACGGTGGGTTGACTTACTTGACTTACAACGTCTACAAATCTACAATATACGAGTATTGGTGTTTTGGTGCTACGTACAACTTCTATAACTATTCCTTAACGATCATCCACTAATTTCTTATCCTCATTTTTTCCATGCATGTCCTCGGGGCATGCGAGGCGCAGGTTGATTGTGTGATAAATCTTCCTTCTTACGTTTTATTTTAATTGATATATTTTGACTTTTATCACTGTCTACAAAAGTTATTTTGATTTTATAAGATAAAACGGAGGAAGTATTTGTTATATTGTAGCTTTTAGAGTATTAAATGCATGCATATGTTTAATCATAGATACGCAAATATTATACTACCTTTGTTTCAGATCATTTGCAACTTTGGAGACCAACCACATGAATTCTTAGACAAAATTTGTTGGTGAGTGTAAAATTGAGAGAGCGAGAGAAAAATATGGATGCAAGTGATGATGAGAGAGAGATAGAGAGAAATTAACAACAACCTAAAATGAAAATAAAATATTTGTTATATAGAAGGAGTAGTATCTAATTTTGACAAAAGTTGCCAATAATATGGTTAATATTTAAGTGTACAGTTAAAATCGAATCCCAACAAGCTCATATCCTATATAATATGGTGATGTTTATATTAGTTTTAGTAGGTCAAAGTTCTTAAAAGCGAACCATAAAAATCGATACGTAACAAACAAATTAAATGAAATTAAATAGAGGGACTAGTCATACTTGCTCTTGATGTACAATTGTATTGAGCCCATGAACAACCCACATGTGAGCATTCTCTTGTCCCACACTAAAACACTAAACACTAAAAGGGGAGTGTAGTGGTAATGAAATCCCACATTGAAAGAATTCAAGAGTTACCACCACTATATAAGGCTAAGGGGCTACTCCCCTCATTGCCATATGGTTTTGAGGTGGAACCTCTTTGGTCTTGTAAAAGTGGTGGACTTGCACTCTCCCGTGACGGGTGCGGCCCAGGCTCATTTGTTCAGTACTTTTGGTGAGCTGTTCAATTACTGTTTGCTTTTTGCTTTTACTGTTTAGTGAGGAAATTACACATGTACCCTTCAACTACTACATGAAAAGACGCATATACCCCTCCACTAGTACTTGAAAAGACAATTATACCTCCATACTTATCAATAAATTCGTCATTATATCACAAATTTTCAAGTTAAATTAATACGGAGTATAAAAAATATGTGTTCAACACTCTTGAGTAGCCTAACTGCCTAAGAGTTGCATGTCTTAAATTTATTTTTTTGGTAATTTAAGGATAAAAAATGTTACTCCGTACTACTGGTACTAGCTAAATGAGTTGGAATTCTATTTAGTGAACTACTCCGTAGTTTATAAGCTACGCAAATCAAGTTCTAAAAAGTAGGGAGTCGGATTCAGATGTGGAAAATTCCCAGCCTATATATATAAGAACTGCTCCTCAACAGATCGAATTACAGATAGACTATGTTTTCATACATATATTACGGAATTGTATTAAAATAAATTATGTTTTTCGTCCTTTGGACTAATCCAGATTTGGAGATTAATTTTGGATGGTTAGATTTCAATCCCCTTACAATTATTGTTACCGGCGATCAAACACGGATCCTCCCTACTCAATACAGTCTCAACCATCACTGCACCAACAATCAATTGGTGTTCCTCAGAGTATATAAAGTACTACTATCATTATGTCTTTCCAAAGTTGATAACCATACTTTTATCGGTATATTCGGATCATATTCTCCTACATTGAGCGCTTTTTTTTTTTTTTTTTTTTTTGTTTGAGTTTCTAGATATTGTCCTCGGGTTTTTATTTGGTTATCATGTACGGACCGATTATATAAATGATAAAATTATATTATATTATATTATATTATTATACATTAAAAAACATTTTTATAAATTACATGAGGATGAACTCATCCCCAACAATAAATAAATTAAAAGCCTTACCAGTCCACCTTTTAATTATGCTTTTAGTTTCAACATAAATAATAATGTACTTGTATTGAATGTCTCTATTATATATATATATATATATATATATATATATATATATATATATATATATATATTACATGTTCAAATCTTGTATGGATAATTTTTTTTAATTATTAATTAATAACCAAAAATTGGAAACAAATGGGAGAGAGAGTCACGTGACACGTAATTTATTTAGAAAGGCTTTTAATATATAGATTGCTCCCCATCTCTAACTTAAAAGTCCCTAATGATTTGCTCTTTTTTTTTTTTTTTTTTTTTTTTTGAGATAATCACGTTTAATTTTGGAGGAAAAAAAAACGTTTAGAATGAGATAGAGAGAGATGAATTATTGTCATCCATTCATGCATAGATGACCATGTTACGTACCTCACTCGCATCTCAATAGCCTATATAAAGGAACTTAGGATTGCACCCTTGATCAATCTCATCTCGAACAAAAAATAACTCTTTGGCTAGCAAGATGTGGGGAGTGAAATTGGGAGTGTTGGTGCTAGGGCTTCTAGTTTTGGTTCCCGAATCCACACAATTGCGCATTGATCACCCTCTCCATAGTGTTGTCCAAAAGCTTAACCTCGAATTCGGCCCATATTTAGGGCTAGTCATCTCTAGTAGTAGAGATGAGAGCATCCTTACAAACTCTTCTTATTTCACCCCTCACAAATTTTTTCCTTCCTCCCTAACTATTTCCGGTACTTCTTCCCTCTTTGGCCTTTCATTCTTTCAAACTTCAAACACGTACTTTAATAGGTCATTATAACTATAAAAAAATCATAATACTTTGAATGTAAATACTATGTATCTTAAGCTCAGACAATGTGTTATACCGTTGTTTCAAAATTTTATTATTTTCTTGTTCTTTACTTTTTTGTATTTAATTGCTTATGCAGGAAGAACATTCAACTTTGGGAGGTTCCAAGGCGTACCAACCGTCTATGTTCTTGCAGGGGACCCATTGGTGAGAAAATTTAACAACCTTTTTTGTTATATATATAAATTTTCGGGCTTCATATATATTACATGTAACTACATACGTACTACGTACAATTATTATCTATACTAAATTACGAACAATTTTTGGTGATTGAAAACTTAGGCAAATGTAGGAGCGACAGTGCAACTTCTTATTGATTTATTCCCTCTCTCTGGTATTGTACACTATGGATCTGCTGCATCTGTAACCCGCAATGTGTTCGTCGGAGATGTTGTTGTGCCCTCAGAAGTCGTCTTCACCGGTTCATTGAAGTGGCATGTCGGTATTTCGTTCTAAATCTTCCAAACATTAACTAAGTTTAATGTCCAAAATAACAACATAAATCGAGCTATCTATTTATCTAATTACTAATTATCGGCCAATGAAAATTATGTATAGTGGTAGTCATGTAAAATTTTCACGTATATATCTTAAGGGTAAATTTAAGATTTTTTCTAAGATAAATATGTGAATATATCTCCTCTCACATTTTAATCATTTTCTTTTATTTTTTAAATGATAAAATGAAAAATAATAAAATGACACAAAAATCAATATATAAAGTTGTGAGAGGAGATAAACTGAAATGTAAATATCTAAGATTAACTAGGGCTCCCTCTTTCGATTACAGAGCTACGGATCGGTGGTGCTCAAACCAGGTATGGTATTTGGAGACTACAATTTGCCATGAGCGGGAGACAATGCATTGGCCAATATTGAGTACCAACCAGCGACAGTCTACTCGCAAACAGGCTCAGATCCCACGAAATTCATGTATATTCGAGTCCACCGTAGATGGGTTGCGCTTGCATCTAGAATCAATTACGACGCAACGGATTTTAAAATTCACACCGGTCAACATCTTGCAATCGGTACTTCTGATGTTTACCTGTTAAACTCTGCTTATGCAAAAGTCCTCAGAGAACAACTCCACATCTCCGCCGTAGATACCCACATCTCCGCCGTACATAGTGTTCCGCGGTACATCAAGCATACCTGTTAACATTCCGGGACTTACTGATTTTTGTAGAGTGGAGAACATGCAAGCGACTATGATTATTTGACAGCCTTGTAAATTTTATTAACCAGTCTGATGGACCAAAAATGATTTGGATTTTCGAGAATTTTTGTTTTTGGTACTAAGGTGATAGTTGTATGATTTCAGGCTGGAGGTAGGCAGCCATGGGTAAAGAAACTTAAAACAATGATAGTATATATATATATATATATATATATATATATATATATATATATATATATATATATATATATATATATAGACGTAGATACAATATTTAATTTATATAGGGTTAAAAAATAATTCAAATATAGTCGATATAAAATATGTCATGATTAATACAAGGTTTTATCTAGTAATTGATTTTATTTTAATTTGAAGTATTTACTTGTAGTTCATACAAATACACCATATAATTTAAATGTACTACTTGTATTAAAAAGAAGAGTAATGATATACGGAGTATGTATGTAACCCTTAAGATTAAAAAGAAGAGTAGTGACGTCCCAGCTAATCTTACATTTGTAAACTTAAACAATTAATCTATGCATCCTTTTCTTTAAAAAAAAATAAAATAAAAATAAATACCAAATACTCCATCTAAATGTAGATGTACGATTAAAAAAGAACAGTAATGATATATGTAATACTTAAAATTATGTAAAACCATTTAATATACTTTTTAAAATTGAATTAAGTTGAGAACTCATAACAAAATCACGCATACATTGGAGTGACTAATGTTAGTTTTATCATAACATTTTCTTTTTAGCTTCTTATACATAGCCTTAAAAGCTAAAGACTATGTTTATCCTTTTCCTAAAAAAAAAATCGAATTTATCATTTAACACTTTGTACGGGCGTGTTACGTTGCAGACTGCAATTGCAAACGGAATTCCACACATAGTGTTCCGCGGTACATCAAGCATACCTGGAGTCCCAAAACAGCCTAGTTCATCTATAAGGACTGCCAAAAATGTTCTGAAGACGGTTGCCACATTTGTTGATGCCGCCTCGCTTCCAACTACTGTCAAGAACGACGCCATGGTCAATTAAGTTTTATAAATCTGTTGTTCTGAGTAGAATGAAGGTGTTTTTTCTGCTCATGATCATATAAATATCTTGTTAATTATAAGCTAAAATAAACAGGGGCCAAAAGAGTGGAAGAGAAAGATTATGTTATTTGTGCTTTAAGCTATTTTACCTATGTTGTACTCCGTACTACTATAAGCTTTTGCTTAAACTAAAGAAATAATAAAAGAACTTCCATGTTGGTCTCAAATTAAAGGATTGAAGTAAAGCATTAGTCCATACTATATTGTTGCATGCATATATGCCGTACATTTTTTTGCTAATGACTTTTTAAAGGATATAGATGGATTTTTAAACTCGACAATTTGCGTACAATCAGTGTAGAATAATTATGATTGTACACAATGTTGTATTGTACGGAGTAGAATCATATCAGTTGAACACTAAAAGTTTTTCCAATTTATGCTTTTATGACATAAGTAATTCCTATAATTTGGATTTATTGCATGCGTTGAATAGTCGTCCATCCTCATATGTACTACGGAGTATTAGCTATTTATTGAGACATTTGAATTGGATGGTAGGAGTAGAGGAAAGACTCCGGGTACATATACCTAAACTGGATTCATTTCGTATGGATAATAATTTGAAATAAAATCGTACAAAAATTCACTTACTTTCTTTGTATCAAAATAAATGCATCACTTTTTTTTTACAAAGATAATTACTCGTAATATATTTAGTTTTCTTTAATTTATTAACTTATAAAATTTGATATATATAATAAAAAATTAATTTACAAATAATAAGGTTTAGATTAGGCGCTCAAATTTATTTTTATTTTTATTTATTTACTCGTATTTATTTATTTTGTCTAAAAAAATTTCAAGAGCAATTAAGTGGAAGGGGTTTTAATCTCATGCATCAAAGTAATATTTAATCATTACTTCGTATTTAAGATACATTGTAGTAGACTACATTCGTAATGAACCTAGACGCTTAGATGACCTAGTACCCTAAAGTCCCTAATCTAACCTTGATAAAATTGATTAAATTGAATGAAAAGGACAATTTTATAGATAAAAATAATATATAGAATAAAATATAATTGTAATTTATCCACGTGAGCCAATTGAGTATGAGATTTTAGTACCAATCATACATATAATTTGTGACAGAAATATGTAACGATCACACATACAAATAATGCCATGTGTAGATTTAAGTACCATTCCTCAATTATCGCTCGTTAATGTCTTATCTTGTCACTGCCTCACTTGTCTTCACTCTTGAGCACTACCACTTAGTCACTAACTACCTCTCTAGAATTTCTTCCCAATTAGACCGTGATTATTTATATTTTAAAAAGTTTTTTAAAAAATATTAAAACGAGAAGGATTATTATAAATGAAAGGAGTAATAAGCATGGAGTATAAACTAGAACATTAATGAAATGGAATGGAGTGACAAAGCTCAAAAATAACTTTTCTGTATATTAAGTCGCACATAATTTTTACTCTTGTCAATTGTCATCATAATAATAGATGTAATATTATCATCTTTGATAATTTTCTCTATCTTTCTTCCAAAAAGTAGATCCATTTTTACTTAAAATTTGTGTTGAAATAATTCATGATATTTTTTTATTTATTTATTTATTTATTTTGAAAAGAATTCATGATATTTAAATTAGGACAAATGGAGTTTTTGTCAATAATTTAATTCAACAATACTTTTTCGTTGTTTATCTAATAATTGTAGATTTATTTATTTTTGTTTATTCAATAGGCTAAATCTTAACAAAGATTTTTCAAAAAAAAAAAAAAAAACAAAGATATTCCATCCTTATTATTATAATTGTTATATAAATAAAGTTATTTATTTATGTTTAAATTGTATTTTGAAAAGTGTAATCTTGTTTCATAATTTGATATAATAAAATGAAGGAAGTACTATAATGAAATGATACTCGCTACATTGACTTTGTTGAAACCCATTGTATCTCACTTATGAGTGTCCCACATTGGAGAAAGAGGAGAGATGATTTCACTTTATAAGGTAGAGGAGTACCTCCTACTATTGCCAATTGGTTTTAGTATGGAAGCTCCAAAGCCTTGTTTGTGGACCAAACTCTCCTCCTCCTTGTTCGGGTTGCCCAGACCCATTTTATATTGTTTCAAAGTTAATATATTTCGGCAATTAAGTCCTTATCTTTTACTACCTTAGGGATTGTTACCTTACGGTAACATTTTTTCCTTCACGGATTGAGAGAGATGAATAATTGTCATCCATACATGCATAGATGATTACGTACATCACTCATCTCAATAGTTTATATAAGGGCACTTAGGATTGCACCAAAGTTCATCACACAACCAATACTTCTTCTATATCCTTAACACTAAATTAGTCTTAGCTTGTGAACAAAAAAGAGTCTCTATGGCTAGTAAGATGTGGGGAGTGAAATTGGCAATGTTGGTGCTAGGGCTCCTTGTTTTGGTGCCCGAATCCACACAGTTGAACGTCGACCACCCTCTCTTTAGTGTTGTTCAAAGAATTAACATTGAATCCGGCCCATTTTTAGGGTTGGTCATCTCTAGTGGAAGAGATGAGAAATTCCTTAAAAACTCTACTTATTTCACCCCTCACCAATCTGTCCCTTCCCTAACTATTTCCGGTACGCTTCCCTCTTTGGCCTTTCGATAAGTAAATTAAATTGGTTAACCTACATATATATTATATCGTAATGAACATAAAATTTGGAACATATTATCTTGAGATATATTATCTTAAGATCAAAATATATTTAAATATTTTTTTCTTGCTCTTTTTTAAAAATTGATTCACCTTTGTATTTTAATTAAATTGCATATATATGCAGGAAGAAAATACAGCATCGGGAAGTTCAATGACGTACCAGCAATCTATGTTATAGCTGGGGAGCCATTGGTGAGAAAATATGGAATTCTTTATATACATCTTTACAAATATTTCGTAATTAAGATTATAATTAAGTACATTCTCCTTTACGAAATTACTAACTAATGTCGATGATTGAAAACTTAGGCCAACGTAGGAGTGACCGTGCAAATTCTTATAGATACATTCCGTATCTCAGGGATCATTAACTATGGAGCATCTGCAACTGTAAGCAACAAGATCTTCATTACTGATGTTCTTGTGCCTACACAAGTCGCTTACACCGGTTCTTGGACGTGGCAGGTTGGTACTTCATCATCCTATTAATTTCTATAAACATCAATTAATTTCATCGAATTTGATGACTAAAAAAGAAACTTAGAATTTAACTATATAAATCGCGCTATCTAATTAACTTTGGATACATGTCATGCTATCTTTGATTTAATAAATAAATAAATATATAAATAAATTTGCTAGTTAGATGTGATGTTTTTGTTAGGTTTATGTTAATGTTTGGATTAATGAATGAATGAGATACATGCTTTATTTTTTCGTGTTAGCCCGTTACTTAATTTTACATCATTGATCGCTACATAATCTAATTTGTTTTAACCACTTGAAAGTCTAGTATGATTCTGTCATAAAATCAGTTGACAAGTAAACCTAGTCATTCGTCTTATATGGATGTATGATTATCAGGTGGAACAACTCACATGTGCATTTTTTTAAAATTTTGTCTATATTTAACTAATTTGAAAGAGTCTATTTTATATGATTGTGTGCAGAAGTACGAGTCTGAGGAGGACAAGTCAATGATGGCCGCAAAGAGTTTGAATTTTGGAGACTACAATTTACCCGAAGCAGGAGCAAATGCATTGGCCAGTATTGAGTACCAATCAACACCGATTTACACACCAACAAGCTCAAAGCAAAAGAAAGCTTTGTTCATTAACGTCCACTCCGACTGGGTTAAGCTTGCATCTGAAATCAATTACGGTGAGCGTCCTACGGTCCACATCGGTCCGGACGTTAAAATTGGATCGGCAGATGTTTACTTGTTGAACGATGCTTATGCTAAAGCCCTCAACACAATACTTGGTGTCTCCGCCGTGGAAACCGAAAGTGCCGCCGTTGTCACGGTCAGTTTCCTCATTACAAATAAGTATTAATTTCTGCATGGTCCATTCTAGTAGATGGTACCATTTTATGAACGTTAAATATATACCATGATAAATAATAGATAGATATTGACATTCATATAATATTTAAGGTTAAAATAATTAAATGCGTGAAATAGTCAATTTGAATTATGTCATAATTAATTAATTAATATCCACGTGATTTTTGAACTACTCCGAATAATATACAACTGATACAAAGATACCATGTAATTAAAATTAGTACGATTAAAAGATGTCATATATGTATGAGTAGAATTAATTAGAGTTCAAGTTTTCGATATAATTATTATAACCATTGATCTATATATATATAGTCCGTAACATTATTATGTTAACTTACGTCGCAGACTGCTATCGCAAACGGAGTTCCACACATAGTGTTCCGTGGTGCATCAAACAGGCCTGGAAGTCCATCAGAAAAAAGGTTGTCCGAGGTCACAGCCAAAAATGTTCTCAAGACGGTTGCCAAATTCGTTGACGCCGCGTATCCGATTGCCATCAAGAACTACGCCATGCGCTACTAAGTTTCATGCTTCAGCAGTTTCCTTGTTTTTTTTTTTTTTTTTTTTTCTTCTTCTGGTTTAATTTGAGTAGAATGAAGTCATTTTTTCTACTCGGTTACGCTTGTTTTTACCTAAAATAAACAGGGACCGAAAAGGGGTAAGAGAAGAGAATGATTATGTAGTTTGAGCTTTGGACTAATGTAACACTTGTATTGAGCTTTTGCTTTGGATTAAATAAATCAAGAGCTTCTATTTTGGTCTCAACTTCAAGGAGTCAAGTGATACGAGTACTATATATACATACGAAATATATTTCAATAAACTGCATGCATGCATTTTTTTTTTTTTTTTAAGGATGGTTTTTTATTAAGGATATACGACATATATTCAAAATCGACAAATTTGCTTGCATCGAGTACACAACAATACGGTTTCAAAAAAAAAAAAATTGTACACAACAATACGAGTATGAAGTTATTTTAACAATATTCTCGTCAAAAAAAAAAAAAAATGTAATTTGCATTGTAAGGAGTGTCATATGTTCATATCGGTTGAACTTGTGTTATTCCACTATATTATACAATCCGGAGTAATAATCTATCTATATACCAAGTATATAGCAATAATATATATGACATCAACTAATTAATTTAAAGGAGTGTCATATTTTCTCAAAAAAAAAAAAAAAGGAGTGTTGTTAGTATTTGTTTCAATTTCATCCTCAACGGGGAAAATAATTAAAATTATTTGTTTCAAAAGCAATTTTGTGAAAAACTACCTATAAAACATTTTTTTTTGCGAGAAACTACCTAATAAAAAAAATGTTGTAAGAAACTATCTTATAAAGCGTAAATGTTGTAAGAGACTACCATTGGTCGGAAAGTTACCGTTGATTTTCATTTTCCGGCGTTGACCACATCATGTGCCAATCACGTGACTTTTAATTCACCCATTCCCTTCTTTTTTCTTAATTGGCACGTGACATGATCAACGTCGAAAAATAAAAGTTAACGGTGACTTTTCGACCAAGGATAGTCTCTTACAACAATTATCCTTTTATAAGGTAGTTTATTACAACATTTTTTTTTATTAGGTAGTTTCTCGCAAAAAAAGTGTTTTATAAGGTAGTTTTTCACAAAATGTCCCAATTGTTATGCTAAAATATTATGAAAATTTTACATTATTCATTTGAAATATGACTACCATAATATTTTAATGAGTATATAGTTCACAACTGACATATTTTTTTCCAAGTAAGGCCCCGTGCATCACTTCACCTTAATTATGCTGAATAGAAATTATTTTTACTGAACTGAAATTATTTTGCTGAACTGAAATTATTTTGCTGAACTAAAATTATTTTTACTGAACTAAAATTAATTTTACAAAATTTTGAAATTATTTTTACCGAAATGAAATTATTATTTTTTTTTACTGATTTTCTATTGTATTTCTTCTTTATATTTATTGAATTTTATTGAATTGAACTTATTTTTACTGAAATGAAATTATTTTTACTTAATATTATTTTTGTGAGGTGAAGTGAACAGGGTCTAATTAATTATATTACTTTATTAATTGTATTGAATATTATTATCAACAATTTTTTTGATTTATCAAATTTTTAGTTTCATTTATGTAATTTTTATTCTTATTTTATAGTTTCTCAAATAATATTTATTTTATATTGGATTAAAATTTTTAAAATTTATATTTACATTGTAGATATTATTAGACTAATTGTGGTCATTTTATAAAATGAAAAATGAACCAATCATATTATATATCATTAAAATAGTATGGTAGTCATTTTTCAAATGACCGCCGTAAAATCATCCAAAATATAAATGGCATCCATATATTATTTGTTTTTATTTATCCTCAAGGGGTTTTTTTTTTATTTTTAATAATAAATAATTGTTATGCTAAAACATTAATGGCATCCTGAAGAGTAAATTAAATATCGCTAAGCTAGTATGCTATCACCCCTAATTAACCCCTCCCAATTTTCCCAAAGCCTCTTTTGTCTTCTCCTCTATCCCAATCCTTCCCTCTCTTTTCGCAGTTTGCCCTACTTACACTGGCAACACAAAGAATTGAAGCATAGTCATGGCACCAATTTAATGTGACATTATTGTTGAATTGGTGTAGGTCGTTGTATTAATTACATATAATGGACCTACCTTTATGATGGAACAAGATTGGACCTGATATATATCAACATGTTTCTCACATACTTGTATCTTAAATTCAAAAACCTAAGAACTAGTTCCCTCCACGTACCATATATTATAATATTTAGTAAAATTAAATTTTAAGCAATAAATTATCAAGTTGATTAGAATATAACAAAATGTACTAGTGAATAAAAAAAGAACAAATTCAATCAATATGTACTATTTCAAGTTATAAAATATGTCTTGTAAAAAAAAAATGGTTATAAAATATGAAGTAGCTGGTTAAGCTAATTAAGTGATCCCGAGTTTTATAATGGTCACAAGAACAATTCAAAAGGTAATGGCCAATAATGTCATCAACCTTAAAATTATTTAAGCAAAACTTATAATTATTGATGAAGAAAATTAAATGAACATTGTGGTTGTTATTGTTTTATACCTTTATGCAATCCCCTTAAAATTGATTTTATCAGATTTTCAACAATATCTTTTTGGTTAGACATTTAGGGCCTATTCTCATACGTTTATTTTCAGTTCAGTTCAGCTCAGATCCTAATTTCCTTCTCTTATAAAACATTCATTTCAGTTCAGCTCAGCTCAGCTCAGCTCAGTTCAGTTCAGTTCAGCTGAGTTCAGTCTATGAGAACAGACCCTTAAACTATTGGACCAGCCCTACCTTTTTGTAAGCTGGTATATGTAACAATTGTTGTGTATTTATCTCTCTAGTCTAAATATAAAGTTTAATATGTAACAATTGTTGTGTAAATATTTAACATATAAGGATTTTTTTTTCCATCCTTATTCTTTAACTTTATACTTTATGGTATGGAGTATCTACTTTGAGGTTTTGGTCTTTTTTTGTGTGACTGGTCATACCGTGTGGCCGGATTACTTAGTCGATTAAGGGTTACTTCAACTGGGGTTACTCAGTCGGTAAGCACATTTTCTGTGTGAGAGTAATCCCTGCCCGACCGAGTATTCAATTCCCTAAATAATCTCTTCCAATCGAGTGACCCTTGAATAAGTAATACACTAATACCACTATAAGAATAAAATATCCCTTAATAAATAACCCCGGCCACACGGCGGTGTGATCAGCCAGCAGTACATATAAAAATTAGCCTTTAAGTATAATGGAATTTACTTCTTAATAATAATAACAATAAGGAGGTTGTTGCGTTAATGAAGCGAATTCAGAGGTTCTCGACGACGCAAGACATTGGGGCTCGTGCTGCAGCTCATATCTTCACTAGGGTAGGATTTGCTATAGCTAAAGGAGTGGGGGCCCAGATTGTATCTCGGCTTCCCACTAATTTGTTGTATGACTTTTGTTTTTGAGATAATAATAATAATAATAACAATAATAATAATAATAATAATAATAATATAGTTATGGATAGAATGAAATATATTTAAATTAACCACGTGTGCCAATTGTGTGAGAGAATCCATATCCGAAAACGTGAGATAAATATGTAATGACCACACATGTAATGCCAAGTGTACGTTAATCTAGTCATCTAGAAGACCGTCAAGGCGTCAATTATCGTTCAATAATGTTTAATGATGTCGTCACAAGTCTCACAACCTCCATTTTTTCCTTCTAAATACAAGGAAAACTTTTGTATATACCGGGTTATATTAATATTAGTGTACATCAAGGGTAACTTTTAACTATTTTTAAGGTAACTTTTTGTCTTTTTTGGGGAACTTTAAATATAATATAATTTTTATAAAAATAGACAATAAGAAAAGTTTTATAAAGGTAATTTAATTACATTCAATTACTAATAATTGATTTTTGGTCATTTAAAATGTGATTATTTATATACTAATAAAGTGTAGATAATTTTTATTTGATTAGATTACTTTTATGCATATTGGGGTAACTTTTATTCATTTGAGGGATAACTTTTGATCACTTTAGGCTATCTTTATAATGAATGTACAATAATTATTATATAGCAGATTTTTTTTTAAAAGTTTGTGTAAATACAATTGAACGGCAAAGGGTTTTAGGTGATTGATGTTAATATATTATCGTTTGTAAGAAAAGTGAAGTTTGTTATGAATAAAAAAAATACTCATAGAAAAGTTATAACAAGTGTAGGTTAATAAATTTATATAATTTGAAAATAAAGGATGTGTGGTAAGAGAAAATTAATAATAACGAATGATAAATGAGAGGGAGTACCTTAATTATTGAAGTGCATTACAACAACGTACTCCCTACACTCTAATACTTCATTTTGTTTAAATAATAATTATTTCTCAAAAAATAGAACATATTATAACTAGTAGAAACGAAAAGTAGTAGTATTATATATTTTCTCGGTTTATTTAATGTAACAATTGGGTTCACACTATCTATATACATGCTATCTTGCAATAATTTAATTGTAATTTTTACGTAATTTTAGTCAAATGAGGTCTGATTTTAGTAAATGCATTTAAATATATACTTTCATAATATCAACCCTATAATAATAATATTAGGGGTCTTGCTAAATTTTTAAGGAGAGCCCTTTCTTTCTTAAAATTTTTATGACAATTAAATAAATGAAGGCAATATTATATTTGTCAATTGTCAAAGTATGTCACTTTAATTCATTTCAACCTCATTTTTTCAATGTTGGTCCAATAATTGTAGATTTTTTTATTCAACGGACGAATTCTTAACACATATTCGATTTGCATTGAGTGAGCCACATCTTAATGTAATGGTTATGATATAAGCTACGATTAAATAGTCCTAAATGCAAACGATTGCCTCAGATCATTAGTATGTTCTAGATATGATCGAATGTAGAAAACTATTATTAGTGTGATGTACTTTCCATAATCATTTTTAAAACTATGATATGCTTACTTATCTGTCTCTCTTGTTCCATTAAACGGTAGTGTGTATGGTTTCGAATTTAGACCATCTCTTAATTTAATTAATCACCCAAGCTAAAACTAGTTAGTAATCTAGTATGTATTGATGCACTCATGCACTTACACCTGGCCATTCTACTTGAATGTTGAGATTTTAAGTGTATTAAGAAGAATGTTGATGATCTCGATCAATTAGAAATAATATATCTATACACTTCACATTTTTTTTTTTTTTTGTTTGGCATGATTAACATTTCTCAAAGAAAGTGCTAGAAGTCAAGTAATAACTTATTCCCCTAATTTTTTTTTTTTTTTTTTTTTGACAGGAAGAAGAAGATTATAATTAATAAATAGTCATACGGCATATATAATAATAATAATAATTATTATTATTATTATTATTATTATTATTATTATTATTATTATTTGTAAACAATATATGTAGAGAAAATAACATAACTTTTACAATCAAAATCATAACTAATTTGCATATCAGGCATAGCTCAAACTATACCGCTTCAAACTTGACACGAACAGTGATTTTTGATGTTTTAACATCTTTCCAAGTAGACACCTTTGTAATCTGCGCTGATGTTTTGATCGTAGAATTGATGACAAACCCTAAAATCACATATTTTAAATCACCTTTTCAATTATTATTAAAACCCTAAAAATAAAATTCTCATCCATAGATAGAATCATAATTCCATAAATTTGGAAAAAAAAAGAAAAAAAAAACCAAAAAAAATTGGGGCAGACTCTCACAAACAAAGAGAACAATAACAAATAAGTGAATTAAATCAAAGAAATTAAAAATGATCAAAAATAGTCTAATTTCTTCGGCTTAAACGGCCAAAAAAATTAAAACTCTAAAAGAGAGAGGAGAGAAGTAAGCCTCATCTTCTCCAATGTTTGTAAATTTTGCATTTTAGGTACAGACTAAAAGTGCAACAATTAACTTAATCATAGGTCATAAACTAGACCTAGCCAATTGAATTTTATTTATTTATTTATTTATTTATTTTAATGGCGTATGAATTGTATGAGATCACATCATTACTAGTTGTAAAGTCATATTTCTATGAAACGTGTTAAAAAATAGAAGACAAGTAATTGGGTCTACCGCTTACCAGTAATGCATATAGAGGGCCAAAGAAAATGATCGAAATTAAATAGATTTGGTCCTATGCAACATTTCAACGTGTTATATGTATCAAGCATCTGGCCCTTCCTCTTTAATGTTATGATGACCGATGAAAATAATTGAGAGCATTTGTTAATCCATGGTAAATTTGTAAGATTTCATCTGTACTAAATCTACTAATTACTTTATGGTGTTTACAAAGTCAAATTTATCAGGATCGTACTAACCGAACTATAAACCAAGCTAATCTAAATATCTAATACTCCTTCCGTCTCATAATATATTTCTTGTTTATGTTTTTCACGGTATTTAAGAAATAGGAGGAGAAAGTGTATGAAGTACATTAATAAAAGTGAAAAATATAATGATAGACAAAAGTTAGAGAGAAAAAGTGGAAAAAAAGTATAAGGCATGTGCAAAATTCAAGGGTAATTTATAAAGTACAATGAATAAAATTAAAAATAAGGATATAATGGTTTTTATATACTATCCAAAAATAGAAACGAGAATAACATGTTGGATCTCCAAAATAAGAAAATGAGAACTATATTAGACGGATGGAGTATATATGAAAATGAGTTTTTTTCCTAAGTTTTTAAAGAGCAACGTAATATGAATTTTTTTTTTTTTTGAAAGAACGTAATATGAAATTAATACAATAACAAATTTTATCATATAAATACAAAAAAATTTGTTCTTACAAAAATAAACTAATCGTACATCGAAGGAACTTCAGTTTCCCATTTTTTTTAACCGTATACTCCATGAATCCTGTACTAGTCTCACTTAGCTGTTACCCCGTAATAATTATTACTTGGTACAAAGTTGATAGAGATAATCTGTTATTCAAATATTATTAAAATTGATGAGACAAAGCAATAATAAACGTGCGAGATTTGGAGGCCATTGTAGATTTGCGTAGTACAACCTTTAGCTAATGTCCACTAATTCCTTATCATGTTGTATTCACAGTACAACCTCATTCTTCAACAATATATGTCAGCTATATACGTACAAGCTTTAAAAGTATTGGACATTTATGAAATGGAGCGATTGGGGAACGTGATACCATTTGAACTTGGAAGTTGGAAGCAACAATTGCCCTTTATTTGTTACCATCAATGAGTACCCTGAAAGGAAGGAGGATGTTTCTACTGCGGTCGTTTGAAAAAATATATACAGTATTTTTATCGCATATTTTTCTAAACGTTGCTAACGATTTTTGTTTTTTGAAAACCCAAGACTTCTGCCACAAACCCACCTTTCCCCCTAATAGCCACTCTTAGCTTCTCCACCCCAATTCTCTCTTCTACATGACATTCCATGCAAAGCCCTTCTTCATGAACTAGCCACAATAACATAGCTTCTAGTTCTTGCCCTATCGTCATGTCCCCTAAATCTTATCATTAAGCCACTTAGAAATGGGTAGCTTAGTATGAATTAGGTTTACAATACTCAAATTTTTAGTGAAAATTCTACCGGTCACAATTTTTTAAATTAGACGGCGGTTATGGTTTGATGAATTTTGAATTATTTTTCTTATTTTAGGAATTCATTTAAAATTTTAAAAGCTAACGAACGCTACGGGGGCGTTGGATAAGCTAGCTACCGATCGACGCGTGATTTTGTCATGCTTTCCCAAATTAATACCATTTAAGGTGATATTTTAAATGTTTATCCAACGCCCGAGGGCGTTCGTTAACAAAATCCTTTTTTTTCAATCAAAATTATTTATGAAATTCAATTTTAATTATTAATTAAATTAAAAATCAGAAACATCAATTAAAATTTTTATTACGAGTAGTAAAAAAATCAAATTGATTTTTAATTAAAATCAATATTTAAAATAATTAAAAAATCATGAAATCTTAACCGTTCATCTTTTAAAATTATGGTTGTCATTTTTCAAATGACAATTATAAATCATTCAATTTTTAGTACTACGTATATAGTTAGATTAATTTGTAGTTATCTATGTACATACTATGTGAAATACTCTTTCTGTTTTAAAATACTTATTCCATTTTCTTATTTAGAAAGTTTTTACAATATTTAATTGGAAAAATTGCGGAAAATAATACAACCTTTGGCCCGTTCTTTTTTAATAATACAACCTTTTGATTAATTCTTAATAATATAACCTTTGGGGGGTGTCAATTTTAAACAAGACAAAAAACTTGTAACCTTTAAAACCGGTTACCCATGACACGTGTTGTCATGTAATTGGTCTGAATATTAATTTTTTTTAAAAAATAAATAATTTTTAATTTTTGGTTTTTAACAAAATGTTTAAAATTAAATTAGTTCCTAATTAAGACATTAATTGTAATTTATTTATTTAAGCAAATTAAAAAAAAAAAAACCCCACCCATCCCCTTCCTCTTCACGACCCAGCCAACCACCATATCTCCCACCCTCGAGCCACCTCCTCTCCCCCTCCCCCACACGCAACGACAACCTCATCGGCGCCGCCCACCACCATCCCTTCCCAGACACACGAGCCTCACCGCGACGCGAACACCACACTAATGCAGGGGATTTTTTTCGATACAGGGGAAGTGGAGGGGGGCGGTTTTCGAGCAACGAAAGGGGAGGGAGGTAGTTATCGGGATCTGGGAAAGGGATCGAGTGATTTTTGTGGTGTTTCGGGGGGTTTTGTGGTGGCGGCTGCGTGGATTAGGGTGGTTTTTGTGGTGGTTGGGAAGGAAAGGGGGTTAAGGGGGAAGTTGTTTGCGTCGGGGTTGGGTGGTTTGGGGTTAAGGGGGAAAGTCGGGGTTCAGGGGGAGGGGAGAGGAGGTGGCTGGGTGGTGGTGGTTGGGTGGTTTGGGGTTAAGGTGGAAATTCGGGGTTAAGGGGGAGGGGAGAGGAGGTGGCTGGGTGGTGGTGGTTAGGTGGTTTGAGTTTTTTTTTTTTTTTTTTTTTAAAAAATTTCTTTAATAATAAAAATTATTTAATTTATTAATTATATTGAAAAACCAATAAAACAATGACACGTGTCACGGTTACCTTCAATAACAGGTCACCAACAGGTAATGTCTTGTTTAAAATTGACACCCCCCAAAGGTTATATTATTAAGAATTAATCAAAAGGTTGTATTATTAAAAAAGAACGGACCAAAGGTTGTATTATTTTCCGCAATTTTTTCTATTTAATTAATTTATCTCACCAAGTGGACCCAACAATATTAATTCCATATTCTATCTCCTTCAATTATTCTCTCTTGTATTTTTGATTTTTTTACAATTTTTCATGGAAAAATGAAGCACGTATTTAAAAACGGAGGGAGTAGTACGATTAATTGCTAAAAATTTAATGCATTTGCACCTTTTTTTTTTTTTTTTTAATGATACCCAGTGAACATCATGCACGTGTCTGTGTAGCAGTGCAGTCAATAATGCTAAACCTAAAGTTTGTGCAACTTTATGTAACACTACATTATAATTTAAAGGAAATTTTATTTTTTACCACCTCACAAAAACACGAAAATCTCTTTTACCACCTCCCAAAAAAAGTATTTTACTTTACCACCTCATAAAAAACACGAAAATAGGTTTTACCACCATTGAACTGATTCCGTTTAGAAATTCGTTAAGTGGGCCCATAAAGCCACGTGTCGTGTTATTATTGGCCAAAAAAAGAAAAAAATAAAAAAAAAGAAAAAAAATAAAAAAATAAAAAAAAAATAAAAAAAAAAGAAAAACCTAAAACTACCCAGCCACCACCACAGCGCCACCATCGCGCCACCACCCCCTTCCCCCCAATTCACCACAACCCTCCCCGAAACCACCACCCGCGTCGCACCACCAGCCCCAACCCACCTGAACCCTCCCCCTCCCTTTCCCGCAACCATATCGCCCCCAAAAACCACCAAACCCAAAACCCTAGATCCCCACCACAGCCACGAATCTGGCCACAAATGGCCGAAATCGGCCGGTTTTGGGGCTCAGTGGCCTTGATCGGCCGATTTCAGCCTTTTAAGGTCAAATTCGTGGTCGTTTTTGGGGGGATGAGTTTTGGGTTTGGTGGTTTTTGGAGGCGATACGGTTGTGGGGAAGGGAGGGGGAGGATTTAGGTGGGTTGGGGCTAGTGGTGCGACGCGGGTGGTGGTTTCGGGGAGGGGTGCGGTGAGTTGGGGGGAAGGCGGCGGTGGCGCGGGGGTGGTGCTGCGGTGTTGGCTGGAGTAGTTTTAAGATTTTTGTTTTTTTTTTTTTTAATTTCTCTTTTTTTTTAACAAATAAAATGCTGACACGTGTTACTGTGGGCCACACTTAACGGAATTTTTGGATGGAAACCGTTAAGTGGTGGTAAAACCTATTTTCGTGTTTTTTATGAGGTGGTAAAGTAAAATACTTTTTTTGGGAGGTGGTAAAAGAGATTTTCGTGTTTTTGTGAGGTGGTAAAAAACAAAATTTCCTAATTTAAAAGCGGAAAATGCGGAATTGAATAAATTTTGGATAAGAAAATAAGTTAGGAAGCAAATCAAGTAGTATGTATGGTTGTTAAGAAGTCCGTTTGTACTGAACTTCACAATAGATACAGCCATACAGGAGTGCCAATACAAGGCATGGACGTTAGTTCTAGCGCAGCTGACCTTTTAGTGGCAACCGATCGAACGCGGCAACGCCACAACAGTGGCACAGATCTAGTGTCGCCACTCATAAGAATTGAATATGACCTCAATCTAATCTAACTATACAATAATGCAAGCATCAAGCCATCACATATTTGCTTTACACCTCTTCATTATAATCTCCACCCCCCTACAGTATGTTCTTTGTTCTAATATATTAAGACCAACAATTATTTTTATTTTTTTTAAAAATAAAAAAACTTATGTTGTCAAGCATTTAGTATAAGCAGTATTACACATTGATTGCTTAGTACGTATTTGTTGTGATAGATGCAAGAAAGATTAATAATAAACACATGTATTTTTACGTGTTTTACTAATCAAGAAAATACTCACAGACTTGTTAGCTATATCCATATATAGGCAGGCAACATGAACTTTTATAGGTCGATCTTGAGAAATTCAAATTATGAAGTGCAAATTTGTTATTAGCCTAGGTTAGAACGTAATGTAAGATTTTAATATTGAGTACTTCTAATTAAAACGAAAAGAAGTAGGTCCCACATAGGCCCATTTTAATTTAAATTGATGGTCCAAAGAATAAATATATGGAGTATTACTGTATTAGTAGATTGGTAGTACTATTCTTCTCATACATGATACATGCATTTAACATTCTAACTACTAGGACAATAACGCGCGCGATGCACGCGCAATAGCTAGCCATATCCAAAATCTCTTTCGATTTAACCTTACATCACAAATTTAGTTCTTGACAACTTTTTAATGAGAAAAATACATAAACATATATATTAGGGGGTATAAATTCCATGCATTATTCTTATATATATATATATAATATATATATATATATATATATATATATATATATATATATATATATATATATATATATATATATATATATATATATATATATATATATATATATATATATATATATATATATATATATATATATATAACCAGTAATCATTATTAATGACAGTGAATAAATAGTTTAGATGGTATAATTGTCCAAACACTATTCATTACAAAAACTTATACATATTAATTATTAATGAGGGTATATATGTAAATACATATTTTGAAGGATATAATTGGCATAACACTATTTATAAGAGTAATCTTGTACTTTTTTATAAGGTAGGGATATCTTATTCTTATTAATTGATCAATTAGTATAATAAAAAACTTGGGCTTCAATTATTAGATTAAGTATTGATATAATCCTATAGTTTTAACCCTTAGCTCAACTTTTTAGTTAAATTGATCCTCTAATATATATGGAATTAAGTTAGGTTACAAATTTCATCTACACAATCTTATAAAGTTCAAAGGGCTCTCATGGAAACAGATTAGTCCTCTACAATTGACCTTATGGCCGGAGTTATGCCACTAAAATAGCCTTTACTCATAAATGATATATAAAACATACAGGTTATCCCAAGTTCCTAACCCTAATAAGAAAACATATATTTTCAATCAAATGTGTCAAATTTTAATTATAAGTGACTTAAAATTACAAATTAACTTAACGGGGTATAAAAATTCACAACTTTATACTCGAAGTAATAACAATACCCTTAAAAAAATACAGTAACCAAAACATTATATTTTTAGAATTTTCAAGAGCCATTTAAACCTAATCTTTCTATACTGCGTAAGTGCGTAGGGCCCACTACAGGTTCTATATAAGAGCAAGCGTTACACTCTTTAAACTACAATAAGCCAAGCTAGTCTTGTAAACTTAGCCAAACACAAACACAATCACCAAAAACACCAAGATGGCTCGTGAGATGTTGGGGATGGTCATGGTTATTGGGCTCCTACTTGCAATGGTGCCCAACACCATGCAATCTCGTTTAACCGGCGCCAACCTTGATCGGCGTGGTGGTGCCTATATTGGGCTCGTCTTATCGACTGCTCATGATGAGGAGCTACTTTTGGATTCTGGTTTGTTTGTCCCTGAAACTTCCGTCAAGAAAGCCGGAAGAGTTTTTAAAGTTGGAACTTTCAAAGGTGTTCCTACCATCTATGTCATTGCTTTAGCACCTATGGTAAGATTTATTTAGATGATCACCTTTATTGTTTTATACATACACACGTACATGTGAGTTGTTCTGATTGGAAAATGAGACGGAAATTAACCACCTTACGAACTTATATAGATGTACTATTTTTATGTAATATCGTTTACTTTTAATTTAAGGCTATTTAACCATATGACAATATTGCCCTTGTAGATATAAATTGTTTTTAATAAAACAAATGATGTTACTACATAGCAAAAAATCATGACCAAAACAAACCTTATTAATTGTGTATTGTGTTGTCTGAGTAGAAAAGCTAAGGTGAGACCAATGCATAGCCTCGGCATAGGAGTATATACCAAATTTTCAAATTGAAAGAAGGATGACTACTATATAATCATCCGTGTTTTGGACCTTCTAACTCTACAAGAATGTAACTTGACTTGTAAATTATTATTAGGACTGCTAATAACATTTATTTCTCTCATAATTTGTAGGCTCATGTAAGCTCAACAGTCCAAATGATGGTCGACACATTCCCAATTGTAGGGATCATCGATTATGGAAACGCTGCATCGATTAACCCATCAGTAAAACTTGCTGATATTGCAGTGCTTAGTGAAACATCCTTCATTAGTGCATGGACCTGGGAGGTATATACTACTACACCTTTTAATTTCTACGTGCAATAACTAAATCATTTTGCTCTCAATGTATAAAAGATGTTACTCCGTACATATTTATAACAAGATAATGACAGGACATATGTGAACTTGTGGTAGTTAAACCTAATATATAAGGGTTTGTTTGACATCATTTTTAGTTTTCAGTTTCTTGTTTTATTGAAAACTAAAAACCAAAAACAGGAAACAAGAAAAAGATGTTTCCACTTTTCTGTTGTCAGTTTTCAAAATTATCATGATTTTAATAAGTTTAAATATTTTTTGATTCATTATGTGACATATATAATATACTTTTAAAATACAAAAAACCAAAAAACAGAAAACCACAGCGATGCCAAACGAACCCTAAGTAAACAAATGTTAAGTACTCCATACTTCTTTATAATTTAGAAATAATAATAATAATAATAATAATAATAATAATAATAATAATAATAATAATAATAATAATAATAATAATAATAATAATAATAATAATAATAATAATAATAATGTTAAGTAAACAACGTTGTTCGTGATACCCTTGTTGATATTTGTTTTCGGTCTGGGATTTCTGCTCGAAAAGAGGTTAACGTTGGGTTAACTGGAGGGAACGACGGGGCTCTTCGACCAGCAGATATGTTGCTTTATTCCTGGGATAGAGGCCTTGATGTATGTGTTGACTTGACGGGATCTTCACCTTTGACACAATCGGGGTTGTCTGACTTCGTTCTTGGTCGTGTTGTGTCTACGGCGGCTCAGCGGAAGCGGGACAAGTATGGGGCGCGTTGCAGGGCTATTGGCTACGGTTTTCTTCCTTTCTCCTTTTCTTCGTTGGGGGAATTAGATAAGGATGCTATTGCGTTGCTGAAGCGGGTTCAGGCGTTTGCTAAGATTCAGGACATTGGTGCTCGTGTGGCAGCTCACATCTTCAGCAGGATCGGGTTCGCTATAGCTAGAGGGGTGGGGGCCCAGATTGTATCTCGGCTCCCTACTAATTTCTTGTAAATTGATTGACTTTGTAGGTTTTTTCTGATATAATAATAATAATAATAATAATAATAATAATAATAATGTTGAAAAAAAAAAATAATAATAATAATAATAATAATAATAATAATAATAATGACAATTTAATTTATGTTTTTTTTTTGAATAGACAATTTAATTTATGTTAGTGAAAAGGACAGCTTAACAACGGGATAGCCAAGCTAAGAGTTGTCCTTAATACCTTCAATGAAGTTGACGTTTAATACCATCACATGTTTTTTTTTAATAAAATTGAAGATCTTTGGCACTCAAAAAAGTAATAATGGCACTCATTGATGTTCCCTACATAATAAACAAACCAGTATTTGGCCCACGCATGTACCGGATGTTTTTTCTTTAAAGAACTTGAAAGACTTGGTTTGTTGTACGTAGTATTTTATTTGTCAATAAATCATAATACTATGACAACGTCAAATTATTTTGTATTATTTTTACTTTTATGATTTATTTTAATATGCATGCATTTATATATTTTTCTAGATTTATAGAACATGAATTATTTGTAGCTATAAGATAGTATTGAGTGTTGTCTTTATTAAAGGAGGTCTAGTGCTCACCTTCAAAAAAAAAAAAAAAAGGTCTAGTGCTCAAACCTCTTTGCATGACTTTTTGGTCAATTATGACGTGAAATAGAGATTGTGAATGATGATCGGAAGTGGCGTGATTCTAGTGCAAGAATAGATACACGTGACATATTAATATTTTTAGAAATGCTTTTTAATATAGAAAGTATAGATGTGTGCATGATTTGCGATGCAATAATAATAAGGCCGTTTATTGATTAAACGATCTATCACTGCCTCTAGGAATATGGAGGCCGATCAATGGAAGCGTTGAATGATCTTCCATCATTGAAAATCGGAGACTACAACGTTCCGGAAGCAGGAGAGAACAAGCTAGCAAGTTTACAATTCCAAAAGATCAACAAATACACACCTAAAGGTTCTAACAGGAAAACCTTTTGGTATTACATTGATCCCGAATGGCTTAAAATTGCTTCTCGACTCAAGGTATACCTTAAACATATCGAAATCTATGTACCTTACATTACGATTCATAGTATAATCACATTAAAAATACTACCTCCGTTAATTATTATGTGCAACAAAGGAATATTTTACGTCTCACAAATAATACCCCTTTGTTGCACATAATAGTTAACGAAGGTAGTAATAGTTTCTAATCGAAATTAAATTGATTGTATGCTTTAATTTTATAATTTCAGGATATTACTCTTGAAAGCTGCATTAACGGAAAGTTGTGCACAAAGGACGTACCAAGTGTTAAATTTGATGTAAAAGGATCATCTTCGGATTCGTATGTGGAAAACGAGGCTTACGGGAAGTTCCTAAACAAGGAACTCGGTGTTTCTACCGTTGATAGGAAAAGCGCCGCCACTGTCTCGGTGAGTTTTCTAAGGCTATAAGATAATGTGTGAGCTAGAGAAGTGTACAATCAAACCTTTTTTCTTAGAATTATTATCCTAATTAACTTACAAAAAATATGTTATTGAATTTAACCATCTACAAAGTTTTCCTCAACAATAATACATTCTTTCAAGTAATGACTATAATCGAGTATACTTATTACGGTAAAACTAACTCATGTAACATAAAAATGTTGTACCATATTTGATGTTGCAGACTGCCGTTGCAAATGGAGTGAAGCACATTGTGTTCCGTGGTGCGTCGAACAAGCCAGGAACATCATCAAACAATGAAATTAAAGCCTTGACAAGCAAGAACTTGTTCAAAGTGGTTTCGGAATTTGTTGAGTTACTCGCTAATGAACTACCTATGCTCAAGTACAAGTACATTTGAAGTGTTTTTGTGTGTATGTTTGCTACGTACTTTGCCATGTCTAGCTTGTACGTAGGTGTGTCGTTGTAAGTACCAAAATAAAGAGGGCCTAAGCGAAGACAAATCAAGGTTATGGTGTATGAGCTTTGAACTAAGCATTTTACCCAACTTTCATTTGTAGGATAATAAAATGAATTAAGAGCCTATCTAAATTATGGTTGGCCCTATTTTATCAAATGTTTTTGTGGTTGTTAATAATGTTAGTTACATTGTCGGTAGTATAGTTGATTTTTAATTGCTATATTATACTAGCTCCGTTTTTACTTAGTTAATATCATTCTATTATCACACTTGTCAATACACTATTTTAACGATTAATATCTCTAATTCTCGATATTCAAAAATTATAAAAAGTAGATATTAGTAAATATATATTGAAACGATTCAAATAAGATTCCACTTGACTATATTATACTGAAACTATAAATCACAAAACCTAGTCAAACTATAGTTTATGAATAGTGTAAAAGTCAAATGGTGTCAACCGAAAAAAAAAACGGAGGAAGTATAAAGGTGGTTTTTTTCACTCAAATAACAAGGAAGTTATAAATAAATAATTTAAGGTACAAAAAGTTTTGATGATAAGTTACAAAAGCTTTTGTATACATCCGATGTATAGTAATATTACTGTACATTGGGGTAACTTTGTTTTAATTTAGGATAACTTTTACTCTTTTTTTGGTAATTTACTACGCATTGCAATAAAGCATAAATAACTTTTATTTATATCAGGTAACTTATAGACTTATGTATACTAGGTAACTTTCATTCATTAAAGATTAACTTTTGATTATTTTAAGGTAACTTTGTATCGGATGTACAATATTTTATTGCACATTCGATTATTTATTACGTAGTATGTTTAAGGGTTTATTATAAAGGTGATTAAAAGTTGGGCCGGACTTTGTAAAAAAATGGCCTATTTCGAGCCAAGCCTTCAAGCTGGGTTAGGCGTACTTTAGGTCAAAAATTGTGCCCAAAGCGGATTTTTCGGGCTAAAAGTAGTAGGCTTTTCAGGCCAAAATCAATTCGAATCAAAATTTTAACTCAATTAGTATTATGTGTAGCATGGTGCACCTAGAAATAGGTGCACCAGGCCCAATTTATGCCCAATAGAGAAAGCCCAAATGAAAAAAGGCCACATGGAGTTCAATTTTTGTAAAAAAAAACCCAACTGTTCCTCCTCTCTATCCGCCATATTTATCTTTATTTCTTTTTAAAAAATTTCTCTCTCCTCTCATAAATTAAAAATCTTCTTCAATTATTTCTTTTTGTATTTTCTGTCTCCTCTCACCAATTTTCTCTCTCCTCTCATAAATTAAAAATCTTCTTCAATTATTTCTTTTTGTATTTTCTGTCTCCTCTCACCAATTTTATCATTCTAAAACTGCAATCCACCATGGCGAAAGACGAAAAACACACGAAAACATCATTCAAAAAATGAACAAATTATAAAATTGAAACAATATTCTACTGTAAAATTGTCTTTTTGATTTTTTTTTCTTAAATTTTTTTATTTTTTTGTGTAGAAAATCAAAATTAAATTATCTACTCCTACTGAAGAGGATGAAAATCAAAATCAAAATTAAATTAGCTACCTTAAAGGCTGAAACTTCATATCAAACACAAGAAGCAAAAGAAAAGCCCCTAAAAACTTCTTATAAGACACTAGAAGCAACAAAAAAGCCCCAAAAACCTCCTGATAACTTAAAAACCTTAAAAACCTCTGAACCCCTTATATAAACTTTTGAACCCCAATTACAAACCACTGAACACCCTACAAAAACCTCAGAGCCTACAAAAACCTCTGAACCCTTTACAAAAACTTCTGAACCCTAATCACAAACCACTGAACACCCTACAAAATCTCTGAACCCCTACAAAAACTTTTGAACCCCCTACAAAAACTTTTGAATCCCAACCACAAACCACTAAACATCCTACAAAAACCTCTGAACCCCCTACAAAAACTTCTGAACCCTAATCATAAATCAATGAACTTCCTACAAAAACCTCTAAACCCCCTACAAAAACTTCTGAACACCAACCACAAACCACTGAACACCCTACAAAAACCTCTGACCCCCCTATAAAAACTTCTGAACCCCAACCACAAATCACTGAACACCATACAAAAACCTCTAAACTCCCTACAAAAACTTATGAACCCCAACCACTAAACACCCTACAAAAACTTCTGAACCCCAACCACTAAACACCCTACAAAAACTTCTGAACCCCAACCACAAACCACTGAACACCCTACGAAAACCTCTAAACCCCCTACAAAAACTTCTGAATCCCAATGACAAACCACCGAACACCCTACAAAAACCTCTGAACCCCCTACAAAAACTTCTGAACCCCAACCACAAACCACTAAACACTCTACAAAAACCTCTGAACCCCCTACAAAAACTTCTGAACCCCAACCACAAACCACTGAACACCCTAAAAAAACATCTGCACCTAAAGACACTGCTGGACTTTCCTTATAAAGTACAGAATGCCAATTTTTTTTTAAAAAAATGATTACAAAATACATAAATCTCATAAAAATTTCATAAATAATGTATCACTTGTTCAAAATTATAATTAAGATGTTCATAAATCCAAAAATATATGTTTGTAAAAATATATATATTCATAGGAAATGTGTTCTACGTTCATATTTTTAACTAAAAATGTTCAAAATACCAAAATATAACCAAAAACAGAATTGTTCATGATAGAATACACAAATATCAATAAAAAATCAAAATAATATGAAAGCTACAAATTTCGAAATTCAAACCTAGCCATAGTGATTTAGATAAAGGAATCTTATCAGAAAATAATCATCTCCGTCGTCTTAACCACCACTTTCTCGTCAAATTCGCCATTTTTAACTTCACTTCATTGGAAAAACTCCATTAATAAAGCTTCAAATTGAAGGTTGAAGAAAATGAACTTTTTAATTAATGTATAGTGATTAACAATGGTGATGAAGGAGTTAAATCAAAAATAAAATAATGAATGAATTTAGGAAAAAAAAAATTGAGGAGAGAGAAATCAGAAATTAGGAATTGTAAGAGGAAGAGATGAAGGATCTCAATCTATGGTGAACAACAATGGTGATGGAGAAATTAAATCAAAAACAAAATTATGAATGAATTTAAGAGAGAGAAAAGTAGTTTAAAGATAAGAAAGAGGAGAGAGAAATCAGAAATGAGGAAAGTGTGAGAGAAGGAGAAGAGAGGAGAGAGAAAATGATGGGGATAGGAAATAATGTTGGTATTGTGTGTTGGCAAATTGTAAAACACGTGACCTCTTATTAATGGTGGTGCACATATTTTAATATGCACCATGGTCCATATTAAAATTTGTCATTTTAACTTAAATGTTTTTTTTTTTCCTCCGTATTAAATTTGCGATGCCCAAACCCTCTATTTTTGGAAAATCAGGCCTAAATATAATATATGCCCAAACTTGGGTTTTATTCGGTGAGCTAGGTTTGATTTGGTCAAATCTAGCTAATTTAATAACCGGCCTCCAATTAAATAAGAAAAAAGTTTTAAGTTCTAATAAAGTCAATATAATTTTATTTTATTTTATTATTATTTTTTTTTTTTACTACATAAGGTCTATTCCGTCTATATAATAAGATAGGAGGAAATTTAAAACCGCTAGTGTTTATCAAGAGGTGTTTCAGTAAACTCGCACGACAAAAAGAGGGTATAATATATAATACCTTCAATATTAATAGTTCGACTCATTTACTATTTACGTGGTAAAAAACTCAAAATAAAATAACTTTGATCACATTTTATGATTTCTACAATAGAAATACATTAACGTGAGATATCTTATTAGATTTTATCAACTTTTTATATTTCGTATAATTCATGGTCAAAGATGTTTATTGAACATCGTAAATATAGCTATTGTGGTAAAAAGTTTTCAAAATTTAAACATTTTGGTAAAAGACTCGTCTTTTTACTCCGTATATGTTAAGCATCGTCTTTAATTATAAGATCAATCTCTTTTAGATTTTCTTTTATAGAAAAAGATGAAAAAGGACGGACAAAAAAGGATTCGTGTAACACATGTACTGATGCACATCAGTTATCACATTTGTATTATCAATTTTAAACTTTCAAGTTTCAACAAAAACTGGAGTAATAAAAAGTCTTTATCTAATTTCTTTTTAAAATCACATAAACTATGGTTGATTAATTGATTGTATAATTTTCCTTAACTAATGTTAGACTATTAGCATAATACATTGATTAGATATTTCATTACTGCGTTAAAAGTTGATGCAGATAGAGGAAGAACATTTTCATTCACATTTTATTATTTACTTAGTTTTAATTTTCAGTCTTATTTATTTTGTTTGGACATTTTAATTTTTCACACTATTTAAAAAGGAAAAAAATGTGATCTTGTTAAATTCATTCATGTAAGATTGTAAGTATATTATTTACTTTCTCCGTTTTTTACTACGTATTAGTGTACCATATAAGTTGGACACAATAATTTTGATAGTGAAAAAAAAAAAAAAAAAAGTTCTATATAAGGACACTTGTAGAGTTGCACTTCACTAACACAACAAAGCAAGTCAAGTCAAGTAAACTTTAGCAAAACACAATTAATCAATACACCATAATGGCTCGTGAGATGTTAGGGGTGGCAATAGTTATAGGGCTCCTACTAGCAATGGTGCCCAACACCATGCAACTCCCCTTACACCGCCCCGACATTGATGGTCCGTTTATCGGGCTCATCTTATCCGGCTCTTCCTATGAGAAGCTCCTTTTGGATTCAGGCTTGTACGTCCCTGAACCCGAAACTTCTTTAATTCAAATAGCCGGAAGAACATTCAACATTGGTACCTTCAACGGTGTTCCTACCATCTATGTTGTCTCTACTAGTCCACTAGTAAGAACTATCTAGTACAATACCTTTAATTAAATTGTTTCCTTAAAAAAGTTACTTTTTTTTTTTTTAATATTTTGTTGGAATATGCATTGAATCGGTTTGCCTATGTGAACAACTATCCAATAAGTGAGTCGGGGACTATTTTTTTTTTTTGTTTAATACAACGGTCCAAAAAGGAGGCTAACTCAAGGCTATAACAAGAAAATTTAAACCTCTTATATCCAATTAGTGTGTCGGGGACTAGGGACAACAAAATTCTAGTGACTTTGTACGTGTTACGAGTTACTCTGATCTATGATGGTAAATTCGTTTTTATTCTTCTATTGTTGTAATTGTAGGCTCATGTAAGTGCAACAGTACAAATCCTGGTCGATCATTTCCATATCTCGGGGATCATCGATTTAGGAAACGCGGCCGTTGTTAGTCCTTCAGTGAAACTTGCTGATGTTGCTGTGCTAGATAAAACATCCTTTATTAGTGCTTGGACCTGGAAGGTATACTACGTTTGTATTTCGTACTGTACATATAATATATACTCCCTCCGTCTCTTTATATATGTTTTCATCAATTTTATTGGACCAAAAATTAAAAGTACGTGAAAATGTAATTAAAGTATACATTTAGAGAATGAGATAATTTTAGTTCAATTAATTATTATGTTTTCCCTTCCTTTTTCACTCGAATTAATTAATTCCTTTGGACAATGATCAGGAATATGAAGGTGGAATAGAAGCTTCCAATGAGCTACCATCACTAAGATTTGGAGACTACAATGTTCCAGAAGCAGGAGATAATAAGTTGGGAAGTTTACAATTCCTAAAGATAAAAAAATACACGCCTAAAGGTTCAAACAAGGAAACCTTTTGGTACTACATTGATCCTGAATGGCTTGAAATGGCTTCTCAACTCAAGGTAATTTCAACCTAATTTTCACCTAATTTTATTACGAACAACATTAATCATATCATTTATAAGAATATATATCATATATAGAGGTGATTAATTATGGACCGAACCGAGTTGGGATTTAATTTGGTAAAAAGAGAGGCCTTATTCGTAAAGAGGACGGAGTCAGTACATGGACAGAATAAACACAAACCCAACCTTAAAATCGGGATAGGTTTGTGTGATCTTTTTAGGTCTAACCAAGTTTTGATTTTTTGTACAATTTAACGCGGTCCGTTTTTATTTATTAAAAACAAAATAAATAAATAAATAAACTCAATAGGTCTAATAATAAAAGAGTGTGTGGTACAATTTTAGGATATGAATTTAGAGAGCTGCACTGAAGAGAGGTTGTGCACCAAGGATGTACCTAGTGTTGTGTATCGTGTTAAAGGCGCATCGTCCGATGCGTATGTGTTGAACCATGCTTACGGGAAATTCCTCAACAAGCACCTCAACGTCTCAACCGTTGACAGAAAAAGTGCCGCCGTAGTTTCGGTGAGTTTTCTAAGTCTAACGTACTTACTTTCATATATACTATTAGTTACTTCCTCCGTCGATCTAAATATTTACTCGTGTAACTCAACTGATTGTTAATTACTCTATGATGTTACAGACTGCCGTTGCAAATGGAGTGAAACATATCGTGTTTCGTGGTGCCTCGAACAAGCCAGGAATGCCGTATGACAAAAAACTTAGTGCTTTGGCAACCAAAAATTCGTTCAAAGTGGCTTCTAAGTTTGTTGAATTACTGGCTAATCAGCTACCTTTGATTAAGTACAAGTACTAGTGAAGTGTACTGTTTTGAGTGTTCTTGCTAGCTGTTTAGCCAAGTATGGACTATGTAGTAAGTGCTTTAATAATAAGGGTCAAGAGGAAGAAAATTCTAGGTTATGGTGTTTAGAACTTTGACCTACCTAAGCATTGTACTCCGTAATTAGCTTTGTATGATAATGAGTGAAGTCTATGCAACTATGCAAGTTATTGGCCCCTCTATTACACATTTCGCTTTTTTTTTCCCTAATATTAGAGTTTTTGATCTGCCGAAAACAAAAAGTTTGGAGTTCTTGATTGGAATTATTTGAAAAAAAATTATTACTACGTTGAATATGTATATAAAAATAATATATATAATACGTTGAACCTCTAAAATAACAAAAATTATGATCTTTTCACGCTCATGTTATGAAGATAAAACCTACAAAGCAATAACTACATATTTACATGCCACTTTAAGGAGATTCACTATAGGAGTATTAAGATTTATTATTTATATATACTAAAGGATTGTTTAGTTCATTTCACCTTATTTAATTTTGCTTATGTGATCTGATCTGACATAATCTAATTGTCTGAATTGTCCAAACTTTAACCTTATGTGTACGATAAACTACAAATAAAAAATACATTAAGTGTGGTCTTGTTAACTTCATAATAATAAATACTTATTAATATGTAATTTTCATAATTTTTTTATTACAAAATCTAAGATATATTGCAATAAAAAAACGCTCATAAAACAGTGATTTAATTTAAATTTATTTTTTCTGAAATAAATTGGACTAAACAAGGCCTAAAAGTTTTTGTGCTCTTGTGATTACTAGCTAGGTGCGTAAAGTAAGTTGTAAAATGATGAACCAAATATAAATACGTACGGAGTAGTAAATAAATGCACATGCAAATATTGACTAATATTCCACCAAAAAAAAGTATTGACAGGTAGTATATGACTTTTTACGGTGTTTGAGACAGACATATGTTAAAATGTATATATCGCCATTCACAAAGTCTTATATGTGGCTGGCAAGCTACTATAAGGGTTACTTTACTAGTATAATGGGGGTTATTTGGTCAGTGTTAAAGGGGTTATTTCGTCATTGTTATAAAGTTACTCAGTCAGTGTTGTAGGGGTTACTTGGTCGATATTATAGGGGTTACTTAATCAATGTTATAGGAGTTACTTTTAGTGGCCATACGGTGTAGCCGGCCGCACATAAGACGAGCTGATCTCCATTATATAAGCGTAAAAATTATAAAAACTTGATAACAATAAAGTATACAATTACCCAAATTTAATAAAAATTCTGCATGATTACACTATATTTTTTATCAAAATAAAAAAAAAAAAAAAAAAAAAAAAAAAAAAAAAAAAAGCTTATAAGGCAAAAGATATAAGGATAGAGGGAGTCCAAGGTAAAAAAAAAAAAAAAAAAAAAAGTTTCAACTTTCAATCAAAAATGTTTGACCACTGCACGTAGGCACGTAGCTAGGGGCTCATATAAAGAATTTACCTTAATTTTCAATTATTTTTATAGTACATTCAACTTTAGCTTTTTGTCTAATTTTAATATTTACCTTTAATCAATCGATTTTATTTTATTTTTTTCCCATCTTTTTTCAATCCATATTCCACACCTTGTTATGTTCTTTTTACTCCCTCTATTTTTAAATATTTGTTCCATTTCTTCATACGCGGAATTTTAGGAGAAATTGGTGAAATTAATAAAATATGGAGGTAGTGGGGTAGGTGGAAGAATAAAAAATTATGAAAAGTAAAAGTGATAAGAGAATTAGAGGAGAGATAATATGAAATACAAAGTAATAAAATAGTTCCTCTGTTTTTTTTAGTTGATACCTTCATTTGCCAGCGCGTGTTTTTAACGATTAATATCTCTGATTATCAATATTATGAATTTATAATAAAAAAGTAGATATTAATAAAATATACATTGAAACGATTCAAATTAGATCCCAGATAAATATGTTTTATGGTATCCATAAACCACAAAAGTAAGTCAAAGCGTGTTGTGTGGATCCACTGGTTGAGAGAAATGAATTAAATACTGTATAAATCTTTCCAAATAAGAAAATTGGGTGAATATTTAAAAACAATCGAAAATAAAAAAGGTGAAGCAAGTATTTTAAAACATAGGGATTATATCTTTGTATTTGTATGTACCTTCTAAAACACGTGTGCAAAAGGCAAGACTATAGATTATTATTATTATTCGAGTATGAATCATGTTACTACATCTGTTTTTTAATTGAAAGTTTTAAGATACAGGCGACTGTACCATGCTTAGTACAGACAAAAAACACGGAATGAACATGTATGTACCTGTTTTGTAAAGAATATACATTGTTTTGTAAAGAACATATAAATGTTTTGTAAAGAACATCTAGTTTTTACAATAATTATTTTTTAATACATTGTTCTGTACGATGCAACATATTGGCGCCTGCAGGAACCAATGATTATTTTTTAATACTTGCTTCTTCTTTTTTTCGGTTGTTTTTAAATATTTGCTCAATTTTCTTATTTAAAAAGTTTTTACAATATTTAATTCATTTCTCTAACCTAGT
Organism: Chenopodium album; assembly: GCF_948465745.1. NCBI lineage: Eukaryota > Viridiplantae > Streptophyta > Magnoliopsida > Caryophyllales > Amaranthaceae > Chenopodium > Chenopodium album. The sequence continues at coordinate 4,710,852 of NC_137838.1, forward strand.
GAACCCAATATAAATCACATTTTATTAATTTCATATTCTTTCGCCCCAAATTTTCTCAACTACTTTTGCTCTTTTTACAATTTTTTTTCTTTCCCTTGCTCCAATACCTTCGTATTTTATTATGTATTCTAATTTCTTCTATAAATCTGTACATGAAAAATAGAGCAATTATTTAAAATCAAAGGGAGTAAATTTGAATCAACTGTGATAAAAGCAAATGACAAAAGCATCATGCACTTTTAACATTTGATCTAATATAATAATCAATGTCTTCATCAAATAATCGTTTTTGATATTTTTATAAATATTCTGACAATAATATGATGACATTTTGCTACTACAGTCCCGGAAAATAAAAGCAACTAAATAATGGAATCCCACGTTATTCACGACTCGTGTATCACGATTCATGAGACATATATGTCACATATGTACCTGAAACTGCAAATCTGCAATCCATTTCAAAAAAGAAGGGGTGAGAGATGAGGCCAGGTTAGGGAGTCATTTTGTACTGCATTAAAGGTTTCGGTTCCGATTTTGAAATTTTGAAAGGGTACCAATTATGCTCACTTTGGATACTAGTATACTAATATTCCTTCCAATTTTTTTTCTTTTTTTTTTTTTTTTTTGGTCCATTTTTAAATGAAATCCCTTATAATTTAATAATATATTTTCTCTGTCCTATAATATTTGACATAGTTTTTATTTTCATTCGTCCCACAATACTTGACACGTTACAAAATACTTCGTATGAAATTAGATAACTACGTAGTAATAAAAAAATATTTTTTCACATTTTCTCTCTCTTCACTTACCTCACTTGTACTCCACTTGTTGTGTTTCTTGTAATATAAAAATACAAAAAAGAATTTTTTATACCATAAAAGAATATTTTAAATAGACCCACTTATAATTTTCTTAAACTACGTATCCATCCCAAAATACTTAGTATTATGAGACGAGGAAGGAGGGAGTATTATATGTACCCGTCAATAATGTCTCCACTCTTTCCTACTTTATCATTTCTCACCCCCTTCAATTATTCTCATCCTTCTCATACCACTTTACTTTCAATAAAATAATAATTTTATCTAACCCACTATTTAATTAAACATCCTAAAGGCTAAAACTCTAAACAATCCAAAGTTTAGCTTAAAAAAACGGATGGAATAATATGAATGCACATTTTGGATAAAGTAACGAGTCTTATGACTAATGAGTGTGTAGGACCCACTATATGTCAATATAAACACATTTGTAGAGTTGCACTTCACCAACATAAGTTACACAACAAAGCAAGTCGAGTCTAGTAAGCTTAGCAAAACACAATTATTTATTTTTTTACGTGCAAAAACCAAAATGTCTCGTGAGATGTTAGGGGTGGCGTTAGTTATGGGCATCCTACTAGCAATGGTGCCCAACACCACGCAACACCCCTTAAACCACCCCGACCGTGACACCACCTTTATCGGGCTCGTCTTGTCCAATGATTTCACCGAGAAGCTCCTTTTGGATTCAGGCTTGTACGCCCCTATGCCCGAAACTTCTTCAATGCAAATAGCCGGAAGAACATTCAACATTGGTACTTTCAACGGTGTTCCTATTGTCTACGTTGTCTCTCTACCTCCACTCGTAAGAAATACTTAGTACTATACCTTTAATTTAACTGTTTTGATTATTATAAAGCTACTACGTACTCCATATTTTAGTAATGTTTTGTTAGAATATCTCTCCTTATAATATGTTGTTGTAATTGTAGGCTCATGTTAGTGCAACAGTTCAAATACTGGTCGATCATTTCCACATCACAGGGGTCATCGATTTAGGAAACGGCGCCGCGGTTAGCCCTTCATTGAAAGTTGCTGATGTTGCTGTGCTAGGTGAAACTGCCTTTGCTAGTACTTGGACTTGGAAGGTATACTACTAAAGCTTTTCATTATTCATAAACAATTACATCTCATAAAATTTTCATCTATACTCCGTGTTATATAATTATACTCCATCTGTCCCACTATTGGCTCTATATATGTTTCATATTATTCGAATAATATGAGGTCCCACACTCCACTAGTTACCTTTTCATCAACTTATTCCAACCATATACTACCTTCGTTACAGGTTATGTGTAACGATTAGACATTTTTCCTCTCTGTTTTATGTAAAATCGTTGCACATAATCTGTAACGGAGTTAGTATAAGAAATAGTATTTTAAGTATATTTGTTCCTTCTTTCATCTACCATATTATGTAGATCTAATTTACTTATTAATTTCTTTGGACAATGATCAGGAATATGAAGGTAGAATGGTAGCTTCCAATGAACTACCATCACTAAAAATTGGAGACTACAATGTTCCAAAAGCCGGAGAAAACAAGTTGGGTAGTTTGCAATACCAAAAGATAAAAAAATACACACCTAAAGGTTCAAACAAGGAAACCTTTTGGTATTACATTGATCCTGAATGGCTTGAAATGGCTTCTCAACTCAAGGTAATTTCAGCTTAATTTCACCAATTTTTTATCACATCAATCATTCAAATAAGAATATAATATAAAGAGGTGATCATGGATCGGGCTAGTATGGAGTCAGGTTGGAAAATGCACACACGAACCCTTAAGTCGTATACACGGTACGTACTATCTATATAAATAAAAAGATTAATTGTGTGGTTTAATTTCAGAACATAAATCTTGAAAGATGCACCGATGAGAGGCTGTGCACTAAGGATGTACCTAGAGTTGTGTATGGCGTTAAGGGTTCATCGTCCGACGGACATGTGATGAACGCGGCTTACGGGAAGTTCCTCTATCAACACCTTAACGTCTCCACTGCTGACAGGAAAAGTGCCGCTGTTGTTTCGGTGAGTATTCTAAGCTTAATGTACAACTAAGATACTTCCGCCTCAAAATATTCTTATACATTAGATTATAAGTTTAAGTTCACTAGATTGTCACTATTACTGTTTCTAAGGTCAAATTACACAATCACCGTGACTACTGTACGTATATTTATTTCATCCATCAGAGAGTAACTTGTACATTATTATTAACTACCATACATACGTCCATACCCTCCCGTCATACATTTTTATGTATGACTTTAGCATTGTTTAAAAGAAATTAAAAAAATTGGCTAGGTAATTTAATAAAACTCCTTAAGATTAAAGTATTAAACCAACTATTAATTATGTTGTATGATGTTGCAGACTGCTGTTGCAAATGGAGTGAAACACATTGTGTTCCGCGGTGCTTCAAACAAGCCAGGAGTGCCATATGACCACAAACTTGGTGTTTTGGCAACCAAAAACTCTTTCAAAGTGGCTTCTAAGTTTGTCAAATTACTCGCTAATCAGCTACCATTAATTAAGTACAAGTACTATTAAAGTATTTAGTGTGTTCTTGTTGCTTTGCGTAGCCTAGTATGTGTTATGTAGCAACTAGTAAGTGCTACAATAATAAGGGCCAAGAGGAAGTCTATGTTACGGTGTTTAATTAAATTTGAACTTTAAGCTAGGGATTGTACTCTCTGTTTAACTTTGTATGATGATATGCTTGAAGAGTCTACGCAAGTTATTGGCACCTTTTTATTTCCAATTGTTTTTGTTTTTTGTTTTTTAAAAAAAAGTTTTTACATACTCAATTTTAATATTCTTGATGTGAACTATTTTGCCCGAAAATACATTATTCCGCTGAATATTTAAGAGAGTATATACAATTTGTCCACAAAAGATAATTGATATGATTTTTTCAAACTTATACAGTATATACTATGAAGATATTTTTATGACATCTAAGAAAATAAAGCTAAAAAAGCAATAGGAGTAATTTACTCCGTATAAGCCTAAAATGACATTTACGTACCGTATAATTGTTTTTTTTTTTTAAAAAAAATGTATAATATAACACCATTAATATCAAATGTTACTTTGTATAAACTTTTTATGTTCAAGTGCTTACTAGGTAGCAGGTACTTATGTACTGACGTACATGCATGCCTATATAGTCAAAGGTGTACCATGCATAATGTACAAGCTAGCTATATACGAGTACTCAAGATTGCAACAAACAATCTGTAAAACACTTAAAATACAGTGAACAAATTAAACTTTACTGATTACGACAGTTTACTATTAATTATTTAGAACTTAATAAAATGTGGAGTAGTAATCCCTGTTTAGTGTTTACAACAAGTTGTACACATATTCCATATATTTAACACGACAAAAGTTACCACGCCTAACTCTATTGTGCTAGAGCCATATATAGTTAGGATGATTTTTTGGACCAAGTCTAATTAAGTGCACATGCCATACATGATACATGCAAGTATTTCACAGATATATGAACTTTCCTAAATATATGAAATCATTAATATAGAGATAGACACTAAGATGTGGCATGTTAATATTTGGATAGAAGATAAAAATGAGTTTGAATCATAATGGAGTAGGAGAGTTGGACCACATATGATCATATATAGAATAGAGTCAAATAGACTACATGGTACATACCTCCAACCTCCTCATATCAATCTTAGCCTCTTAGCTAGGTTAATATATTTCACTTGTTATAACTTGCAAGTCTATGTGAACAATATGAGAGTTTAACAATATGACAATAACACTTGTCCACGGGTATTTCTACATCTCATGTTGCCATGTTGGTATAATATAAACCAACATAAGATCATAAAGTACCAATATAACCTTATTGGTATTGTTAGATTTTATGTTGATACGGTTATTTGAATGAGTGTACCATTGATCAGACCTGAAAATTTTGACCCAATCCGAAATATTCAATTAGTTGGTGCAAAAACAAATTCATAAATTAAATGTATTACTTCATCAATTAATTGTTGATGCAGTGGTGATTAGGACTGTACTTGGTAGAAATGACTCGTGTTCAATCTCCTGCAATAACAATTGGGAGGGGACTGTACTTATTTTGTTGTACATTTGTAATATTGTTAACAGATAAATGACCCGACTCGAACTGACTCGATTCGAAATAACTTGACCCTACAACTAGCCCTGTAAATGAGCCAATTCGACCCGAATTTGACCTGATTCAAACGACCCGTTTGTCAGGTACTACCATGTATATATATAATGTAACATTACTCTTATAGAGGTGTATAAAAAGTAGTAGTAGGTAAACATGGGCATCGTGCCGTGCCGTGCCGCCGCGGGCCGTGCCTGGCCGTGCCTCGGTGGGTGTCGTGCCGTGCCGTGTCGTGCCGGCTCCGCGGCGGGCCGTGCCGTGCCGTGCCTGAAATTGGCACACCCCAGCCTACGGCACGGCACGGACCACGTGCCTTGCGGGCCGTGCCGTGCCGGGCCGCGGGCCAAACCGTGCCAGCCTTTTATTTTATTTTATTATTTTTTTTAATAAATGAAAAAAAAAACTAATTAAACGATATATATTTTTTTTAGTACAACTCAATATATGTGATTAATTTATGTTTATGTTAATGTTAATATATTTTGTTTTCATTTTTTGAACAACTTTATTTTAATTTAGGTTATATAAATTATTTATCTAATTAATAATTATGTTTAAGTTTATATAAACAAATAAAAACAATTTAATTAATTTAGCAAAAAACAACAATGCATATAATAATAAAAAAAATACGAGTGCGATAATCCGAAAACACAAAAAATTGAAGAATAACTTATTTTATTATATGGCGGTAGCCGGTACGAATGTACGATAATTCAATAATACAAAATAAGTAATGATAATTAAAAATCGTACAATAGTGTATGAATATTGAATAACTTCATTTATTATACGGAATACAAAGTTCGATAATACAAAAAGTATACAATAGTGTATAATGTAAATATGTAATCATGTAATTATTATTGGTCGTCTTCGTCTTCATCTTCGTCTTCGTCTTCGTCTCCTAGAGGTTCAAGTTCATCCGCCAATTGAGTTGATTGAGAAGTATGAGAACTAAAAGAAGCCGACGTTCCTTCATCGTCGTCGTCGTTTTGTGCATAAGTACGATCTTGAGAACGAGTTTCGGCATCCAACCAATCCTTGAAGCAAACACACATTTCAAGTGTTTCGGGTTTTAGTCTTGTTCTTCTATCGTCTAAAACTCGTCCCGACGCACTAAAAGCTCTTTCGGAGGCAACGGAGGAGACTTGGATAACAAAAATATCACGAGCCATTGCCGACAAAATTGGATGTTTCACGGTTTGTGATTTCCACCAATCGAGGATGTCGAGGCCAAACTTCGTTCTCTTCATCGTCCATGCCTTTCATGAAGTCGTAACTTAAGTACATTTGCAACTCCGAAACATCGCTTTGTGTTCTCTTACTTGATGATGATTCCGTACCTGAAAACTTGGACATCATGTTAGCAGCTTGTGCAAATAAACCTTTGGCCCGTTTACTTACATTTTTGGATGTTTCAGAAGGGGCAAATCGAGACACGGTTCCATATTTTCTTTCATAAACTCTATATAAAGAAAAAAAACTCATTAGTCACCTTATTTTTAAAAGTTTCAACATCATCTTCAAAATTCATGTTACTATAATAAATATCAATTAATAAAAAGGTGCCATCATATTTTTGCCTAGGATCTAAAATAGAAGCAAAAATATAAATCATAGGAATATCGGTGTAATATTTACGTCATTTTTCCTCCATGGATGGAAGATATCCACGATAAACATGTTGTGATCGGTGTTCCGCAAAAAGTTGTGCAAGTAAACATGCATTGCTAAGAAAAGAATGAGAACAAGGATTATATACAGAAGAAAAACAATGTGTCATACCATATAGTAATTGTAAAAACTGCATATATTTTTCACAATTAACCCAATCATCTTCTAGTAAAGCACATTGTGGAAATTTCATATTATAAAAAAGTGTTAAATGAACCTTGTACTCCATTGCCCGACTCAACATTTCATAGGTGGAGTTCCACCTAGTTGTACAATCCGGTGCTATTTTTATGTTTTTTATCCGTTGTTGCCTGCAAAAACCTTTCCATTCTTGATATCTCATGTTAGAGCTATTAATAGACATAATAGCATTCCTTATTTTGTGATAAAATGGACCAATTGCTTGTGTTCCATTCTTCACACACAAGTTAAGAATATGACAAATGCATCTAACATGAAGTGCATCTCCATCTAATATAACATCGGTCAATTGGAATTTGACCAAATTCGCACTATATGTCATAGAAGTTGCATTATCGAAAGTCATAGACATGATTTTATCCCTAAGACTATATGCATCAATGGCTTCCATTAAATGATGTGAAATGTTAAGACCGGTATGAGGGTATTCAAGCATTTTGAAATGAATGATGCATTTTTGTAACATCCACTCGTTATCTAACCAATGACAAGTAACACATAAATAGTGAAGTCCGTATCCACCATCCCATGCATCGGCGGTTAAAGAAACTCTACTAGGAAGATTAGCTAATTCATTTACTAATTTCAATTTGTACTCTAGATAAGTCTTCATGGCAGCAGATCGAACGGTTTTTCGGGAGATTTTTTTGTGTTTTGGTTGTAGTGCTCGGTTAATATAGTTGTTGAAGGCATCATTTTCGGCGAAAAGAAAAGGTTGTTCGGCATGTACAATCATTCTCCCAAATTCATCCCTATCTCTCTCGTAATTGTAAATGAAGCCTTGTGGATGGAATTGAGAAATTTTGGGTTGGGTTGGATCACTAGATGGTCCACCACATTTTTTTGAATGTTTACTAAAGTGTCCCGTCCCTCCCTTGGTATCGGCCGAGAAAATTTTACCACAAGTCCGACACTTGGCTTTTAGTCCATTTTTACTTAATTGATAATGTGACCAAACTTCACTCTTTCTTTTGGTTTGAGCAAAATCCTCTTCGGTACACCACTCTAATATGTTAGGATTTTGGGTGTTGGGCATTTGGGTGGATGGTTCACTCGACCCGGAGGCTTGTGTTTGGCTACCTTGGGAAGGAGGAGGAAAAGGAAATTGATGTTGTTGAAATTGGGTTTGTTGAAATTGGGTCCAAGGAGCCATATCATCCATTTGTTCTTGCCCTCCCGTGATTTGGGGATGAAAGAAAGGGGTGGAAGTGTTTGGAAAGGGCATGTTAGGGGAGGGAAAGGGCATGTTAGGGGGGGGGGGGCATAGGCATTGAAGTGTTTGGGTTTGGTGATTCCCTACGTTTTACTTGGCTTTTCTAGAGGCGGAGGAAGAGTTCGGGTTTGATGCCATGATTAATATTAATAATAATAACAATAAAATTAAAGTAACAATAACAACAATAATAATACAAATAACAATAACAAAGTAACAATAACAATAATAATAACAATTAACAACAATAATAACAATTAACAGCAATAATAATAACAATAACAATAAGAATTAGTAAGTAGTTTTTATATAAATTAAATTTTTAAAAATAATTATAATAATAGTAGATTACTTGGATCAATGAGATCCCAGGTAGGAGAGGTTAGGAGCGACGTTGTCCAGAGCCCAGATCCCGCCTTAGACAGATTTCAACAATCCAAATAACCCACAATTAAAATAGAAAGTAGTTTTTATATAATTAAGTAGTTCCCAGAATACAATAATAATAATAATAATAATAATAATAATAATAATAATAATAATAATAATAATAATAATAATAATAACAATAACAATAACAATAACAATAACAAGATTAACAACTAACAATAACAATAACAAATTAAAAAGTTGAGTTAGATCTTACAATGACGCTTCACTGCTTTCCCAAATTTATAATTTCCCGAACTTATAATTTTCCGAATTTATAATTTCCCGAATGTAAATATAACAATTTTTTTTTTTTTTTTTTTTGTAGTAGACTAATAAAAGTAATGATAGTAAAAATGTAAAATTTATAAGAGAGTAGGAATTTTTTTTTTATTTTCACAAAAGAGAGCAAGATTGTAGGATTTGTAGGAATTTGAGAATTGAGAATTTGAGAGTATGAAAATTAGAGAATAAGAGAGAAGAGATGAGTTGATGAATTGTGAAAATTTTGGAGGAAAATATGAGGTATTTATAGGGAATTTGGGTGGGAAATGGGGTGGAAAACTAGCCGTTTATAGCTGTTGGAAAACGGCAAAAAACGGCTAGTTTTCCAACGGTCATTTGGCACGGGCCGTGCCAAGCCGGGCCGCCGTGTCGTGCCGTGCCAGCGACCGTGCCGTGCCGGAGTCGTGCCGGGCCCGTGTCGCCCGCGTGCCGGCACGGCACGGGCCCGTGCCCATGTTTAGTAGTAGGCTTGAAGGTGAGTTATGAGAAGAGAGAGTCATAATAGAATTCATAAATTTTTTTGCCAAAAAAAAAGGTGTAATATTTTTTTTATTAAAAAAAAATGTAATATCTAGACATGTTTAGAAAGTTATTTTAATTAGCCTTAGGTTACTTTAGCTGTTGGTATGATAAATAAGAGAAATTATGTAAACAAATATCTTCAAGGGCACACATGTAATCACACTATTTTTAATAAGAGTTCGAAAAAAAATAAAAAAAATGATGACAAATAAGTAAATAACATTTTAAAGGATATAATCATCCAAATACTATTCATATAAGTTTACTCAAACCCATTAAAAGAAATACGTAGTACTACGTATTTACTCAAACTTAGGGCCTGTTCACATTTACTTAATTTCAGTTCAGTTCAGTTCAGCTCCAATCAGTTTAGTTCTGTTCAGTTCAACTCCTAGTTTTCCTCTGTCATAAAATATTCATTTCAACTCAGTTTATTTCATTTCAGCTTTAATCAGTTCAGTTCAGTCAGCTTAGTTCAGTAAATGTGAACAGACCCTTACTACTCTCTCCGTCCTTTTATTTTTGCCCCATTGCTAATTTAAGGTTCAAACTTTGAAAACTTTGACCATAGATAACTATTAATCTATAAAAGATAGTATAGCAATGAGTGGTCTTATTAAATTCGTTTCATTGTGTATTTTATTAATATCACGTTTTTATAATTTTTACGTGTATGGAAATAAATGTATACTCCCTCCGTGCTTTAATTAGTGTTACAGTTTGACCAAACACGCATGTCGATAATTTGACCATGAATTTATCTAATCATATGTTAATAAAATTTTAGGAAAATTCATATTATTATACAATATCATTTGTATCATACAATATCATTTGTTTTACTCCCTCCGTTTTTAAATACTTGCTCTACTTTTCTTTTTTGTCCATTTTAAAATACTGGTTCCATTTCCTTATTTGGAATGCTTTTACAATATTTAATTTATTTCTCTCACCTAATGGACCTAACATAAATCATATTTTATTAATTTCATATTCTCTCTCTTCTAATTCTCCCCACTATTTTTGCTTTTACAATTGTTTATTCTTTCACCTACCCTAGCACCTTCATATTTTATTACTCTCTTCAATTTCTCCTAAAACTCCGTGCGTGAAGAAATGGAGCAAGTATTTAAAAACGGAGGGAGTAATACGTTAGTGAATTAATCAAGTCAAAACCATTATATGCATAGTAAAAAAAGTAAAATTGTAACACTTATTAAAACACTGAGGGAGCAGACGTTTTAATACATGTGTTGTAGACCGTGCGTCCGTGCATGGTCAAATGGAACAAAAAAAATAGGGACATGGAGTAAAAGATATGGTTAACATTTAAAAAAAAAAAAAAAAAAAAAAGGAAATAGTAGTACGTAAAATGTGAGAGTAATGAAAAGATGCATGCATGCGTGTACGGTAAAATAATGGAATCGCTAAGTCACGAGACATGTCCCAGCCAGCTTTAATTAACTTCCATCTCAAAAATGAGTAGACAACTCAGACAGTCAAAGGACAAAGGAATACGACAAAGAAATGAAAGTTGCGACCATTTACAACTGACACACAGATTCCTTATTTTGAGATTACTAGTTGACAAGGGTTATTGAGTGATGCTACACATACAATATTGTCACATTAAAAGGGAGGAAAAAAATACTACCTCTGGTCCAAATTACTCGTAAGTTTGAGGTATTATTTGTGAGATATAAAATATTCTAAAGTTGCGAATAATTTGGACCGGAGGTAGTAAAGTAAAAAAAAAGGAAGAAACTAAATGAAAAAAGTGGACCTCAAAATGCAAACCAATCAAATACAGCCAACAATGATTGTATATGGGGGGGGGGGGGCATATACAATCATTGTATGTGTAGCCTTTCCCAGGGTATTTATAGAACTACAAGCATTTATTTAAGGGTTATTCAGTTTGTCGGGGATTACTTAGAAATATTATCAATTAATCATGGATTATATATAAGGGTTACTTATTCATGGCTTATTTATTTTAGGATTACTCAGTCGGTCAGGAGTTACTAATAAAAGTTACTCCGTAGTTATTTATGGATTACTCAGTTGATCAGAGGTTACTTATTCAAAAGTAACTACTAAGGGCCTGTTCTCATCAGATTATTTTCATTTCAGTTTATTTCATTTAAGTTCTTAATTTCCTTCTCTCATAAAATATACAGTTTAATTCAATTCAGCTCATTTCAGTCAATCAGAACAGACCATAATTAAGTAACAACTATGAACAACCTTGGCCACCCAACGAGACCCTTCACATATAAAAATTTGTGAAAAACATTACTCCGTAATTTGAAATATGAATGATGTGCGCAACTGGAAAATGACCCCCCCCCCCCCCAAAAAAAATAAAAAAATAACAACTTTTATACTACTATTGATTGGGTTTTTGGAAATTGGGCCTTGTTATATGTTGAACCAACTTTGTCAGGATGGGCTTTGTTATATCTGAATGGGCCTTCATAAATGTGCCTTTTATACTGAAGGTATATTTAGTTATAAATTTTAATTAGTGTGAGACCTGAGCTTACACTGAGTTACTACTTTGAAATAAAATCTTGGTAAAAAAAATCTCTTACCATTGTCTTCATAAAGTCCTGTTTGTTTCAGACCATTACTAGTTCAATGATGAATCATTCTTTCTTCCTTATATTAAATTTGCAAGAAAAGGGATTAATTAATGACATAATAAAATGTTCTAGCTGCTAGAAAGCATGATAGAATATGCTTTGTACTCCGTATAATTTAATGATGAAGCAAATGTATTAAGGTTTGACGTGTCATTACTTATTAATTAAAGCTCCAAGAAGCTGTATCATTTGGGTGGACGGTAGAGCAAGTATGCATTGTCATGTAATTCTTGTTAGGAGTACTACGTATATAAAGTTAATTAATTAATTAATTACTATTCATTACATTTTCCAACGTTTGTGAGTCTATCATAAAATTAATTTGCTAATAATGATTAGATTAGTCTACCAAACTTGGTTGCTACATCGAAAGCTCAAAGCCGAGGTTGGTGACCACATATAAGCCTAACAAAGTTACATCGATCGATCTATATATCATAAAAACAATTTTTGTATGATGTATTGTACAATAGATTATAAGCTATCGTTAAATATATGTGTACATATTTAAAATTTCTCCCAAAAAAAAAAAAGGGAAAAGTTACATGGTTAACCAAATTTACCTTAACAAAAATTTGCTATCAAATAATACTTACTAGCTCAAGAATTTAGACGAGGAGAAGTTCTACAAATGGGGCAACTAGCTTTAGCTCTTAGCCACGGATCAATACAACCAACATGGAAGCGATGAAGACAATCCGGTAACGTTTTTAGGGTGTCACCACGGGTGTAATCCGTCAAACATATAGGGCAGTTCTTGTCATCATCAGGTTTAATTTGGCGCCTACTCTCGCCTATCACCACCATTGGGTACGAGTTGATCGTGGTCAGGTCGAGTCCAGCGATATCTGCTAGCGTAATACTATGTCTATCAGAGTCGGTATATATTGTATTGGTCGTAGTAATAATAGCTGGTTGTTCAACATTTTTTCTTGACAACAGAATGCATAGAGTGCAGCTTGTGAAGATTAAAAATAATACGACGAATGTTGTTACTATTGCTACTAATGTACGGTACTCTAACGAGTTTTTGTTGGAGTCCGAAGCTGCTGGAGATGTCCAACTGAAGCTTTCTACACAATTAGAAGAAACACAAAAATTACTTATAATCCAATATTCAATTCTTCGTTTTCAAAATATAAAAATAAATCTAACATAAAATCCAAGTTCAGGCCATTTTATAGGCCTAAATTAGGACTAGAGAATCGAGGTAACTTTAAAAATCTAAAGAGTTATAATTATTGTTTTTCCGAGTCAATCAGAAAGCTAAACAAGCTAAGAAATCAATAATGCATGTAACAAAATGAAAAGTAACGTTACAAATGTAGTAACTTACCACATGACTCACATTTTTGCTTGTCCCAAGTAAGGTCGATGCTTGAATAATTACTCAGCTTACTTATGTTAAGTTTGTGTAAACCATAATTTGTTGGAACAGAAACAATCTTCAATAACTTGCAATTAGTATTAGTAACATTAACACCTCGATGTACACTAACAATCGTGTAATTTGAACCTCTAAGGCAGTCGATTTCATCATATAAATCGCTACGATCACCAACTCTAGAGCAGTTATACACCCAAAAATCGTTTAGCCTTACCCCTCGAAAAGGGGTTGTGGTAAGATCTAATGATAACAACTTTTGCGGTAGACAATTACTTGGATCCGAAAGCTTTATTTCCCTCAAAGAATAGGATATAGCATCGACGGTGAAGTTTCCGGCATTTGGTAGACGAAGAAGGTTGCCTAATTTATGATCACAATACAAATCGAAGCCAGGAGAACCACAAGACTTAGCTTGATGACCGACTATTCGGAAAGGAAACTTGATCGGTATTGACACGAGCGAAACGTTTCCATTACATACCGTGGCCTTGCAAGGCTCGGCGTTGCACTTCTTTGGCATACATAGCAAATGAAGTGATAATAGGAGAAGAAATATGATGAATTTGCTAGAAATTTTCATGTTTTATTTTTGTTGAGAAATTGTAAGATTGTATTAAGTGGACTCCACATTTTCTCATCCCTAATAAAATTAAACGTTAGGCTTAATCTAATTGCTGAAAAAAATCATTTAAACATGTACTTATTCAATGATGAATTGGTCTAGCATTTTTCATTGACTTGTTTGTTGCAAAGAAAGGGATTGATTCAATATAAAAAATGTGTTTTTTCTTTTCTTTTCTTTTTTTTTTTTTTTTTTTTTTTTTTTTTTTTCTTAATGGATTATGGAGCAGCTCTTTAAGTTATGGAAAGGGCAGAATTCCATTTATATCTTAAATTAAGTATATATAGTGTCGACGTGTCTATACTTCCGAGTCAATCACCAAGAGCAAATCAAACTATTAGAAATTGAAAATGCTGTACCAGCCAGTTAGCATAAATTATATATGCATGTCATTGACTTAATATCTGAAAGTATTCATTTTATAACTGATAAGAAAATTAAATTATAAGTGGTGGATGGTTCAGAATTCAAATGATGTCTAAGGTCAATAACTCCTTAGGATGTGCCAAAATTTGCCTCTAACTAACTATAGAACACAAAGAACATGGACCTCTCCGCATAGGAAAGGGCTTATAGAGTTATAGCTCAACAAATCAACAATTTCATGAAAATAATGAACGTAGTACGTACTAAGTACATAGTAGTCTCAATTTAAAAACTTACACGGTGCTTTTTCTACTTGGGGTTACTTATTTTAGGGTTACTCAGGGTTACTTATTTTGGGGTTATTCACTCAGTCAAGGGTCACTTAGCATGAGGTTACTTATTCGCTTAAGCCATTTTTTGTGTAAGAGTAACCTTTGACCGATCAAGTAACCCCTTCTGACCGACCAGGTAACACCTGAATAAGTAATCACTGACCGACTTAGTAACCTCTAAATAAGTAACCCCAGTTATACGATGTGGTCAGCCACATATAATAATTTGTGAAACCTATACTTGTATTACATATATTTTTTAAATAAATAAATAAAGAAAGAAAAAAAGTGGAGTCTATTACATGCATATGGTATGATAAAAGGTCTAAATATATCACATGATATTAGTAGTCATTTTCTTGCGCTATGAAACACGCTGATTAGAGAAAATTTGACAACTTTTTGGATCACTACCTTTCAAAAGAGCTTACGTATTTAATTATTTTCAGAGCGGAGATCAGTTTGTTTAAATCACTTTCAACATCAAGAAAACTTACATCTTTCCCTAGATAAAGGTAAAATTTGTAATGCCTTGGATAGTTGGATACATACACAATTGTTTCATAAAGAAAACGCTATACATTAATTAAATGACAAAACATATTATATATACATCATTGATATTAGTCTTATAACACGCAATATGTGAGAGTGAGGGATAACTCAAGTGGTTAGAACTTCCCTCCCGGTTCCAAGAGATCTTGGGATCGATTCTCACCCCCGCCCTTTGTGGCTCTCTAAACACCAAAAAAAAAAAAAAAAAATAACACGCAATATGTGAGACTGCCACTTAAATAAATTATACATAACAATGCAAATTGTCAATGATCAGCAAGTAGCATAATTAAGAATTTAGAGGTGGAAAAGTTCTACAAATTGGACAAGTAGGTTTAGCAGAAAGCCATAAATCAATACAATCAACATGGAAGCGATGAAGACACCCTGGTAACACTTTAAGAAAGTCACCAGGGATGTAATCCACCAAGCATATTGGACAATTGTCATCATCGGGTTTGATCATGCGCCCGCTCTTGCCTATCAACACCGTCGGATATGAGTTAATCGTGATCTGATCGAGTCCGACTTGATTTGTATTTGTGGTGGCAGTGGTTGATGCTTCAACATTTCTCCACGAGGACAGGGAACCGCGATAGCAGCGTACTAATAATAGAATCAAGGAGACAGCTACTATGGCTGATACTGCTACTCCTATCCAAAAATATTTCGATGGTTTTCGCTCCCGCGAGCTAGCAGCTGTTAGAGGATTGGAGTCCATGTTAAAATTTATACTCTAGACAAAGTACCAACTATGTGAAATAATTTATGTATATTGATGCAAAACATTTACAAATATTTACTTATTGTTAAAAATATAATAAGGTTAGTCAATTAACTTGCAAAATTATGAGTTTTAGGCTTGCCTATACACTACTCCTTTACATGAATTATAAAAGTTTACATAAAAATGAATCAACCTAGAGCTCACATGACTACTATTTTAGTTTTCACATTAACTCTTCAAAAATGATTTAATCAATCAATATTTAAATAATTCAAAAATTAAAACTTCGTTATAAAATTATAAAATATAATTACAAATTGAAGGGAAAATTTTCAAGGGAAATACTATACCGAAATATATGGCTTACTAAAACAAACAATTTAAGTAATTAATCCTAAAAAATTTTAAAACGTTTTAAAATGGCGTTACTTACCACTTGGATGAAGACAGGTATGTACTTGTATATCCCAAGTAAGGTAAATACTAGAATGTTGATTCAGCTCATTGTAATGGTTATAGTCAAAGATAGTTGGAACAGAAACATTCTTCACAAACGTACAATTGGAATTGACAACACTAGTGTTTGGACCGGCACCTATAATGGTATAATTCAAACCTTCAAGACAACCAAATTTACCGTAGAATAAGCGGTAATTATCAGCATCCCCGGAGCAGTTATACACTTGATATTTACTAACTATGCTTCCTGGCCGAAATGGTGAAGTTGTAAGATCCAAATTTAAGAGTTTTTGTGGAAGACAATTATTTGGATCCGAAAGCTTTATTTCTCTTGTAGGATAAATTATGTAATCGACGGTGAAGTTTCCGGCCTTAGGGAGTTCAAGGAGCGGTCCTCCTAGCTTGTCGTCGCAATAGGTGTCAAACCCGGGAGAGCCACAAGTGCAATTGACCTTACCATCTATTAAGTTGAATGGAAATTGTATTGAGACGTAGTCTTTTTCGATGGTACTATTATTGTTGAAAGACGGTGTTTTCTTGCAGATTCTTGTGTCACATGTCTCGGCATTGTTTGTCTTTGGCATACATAGGAATTGGATGGAGATGAGAGAATATAAGATGAGCGTGTTGGATTTTCTCATGGTTATTAATGTGATTTTAGCTGGTCCAATGTGGAGTAGTTTATGAGGTGTTGTAACTCATTAAAAACTACGAATGAATCGAAATATGAATAATTATTCTAGCTAGCTCTCGTCATTGCTTTGATTGTTGCAAGAAATAGGGTTGATTTGTAAGATTGTACTGTCCTCAAACCATGGACCAACTCTTTAGACTAGGAAAAGGGCAACATACACGATTAAATTAGCATATGTTGCTTTGACTTGTTATTAGTCTAAGATCCAAAAACGATTTATAAATGATTATTTGGGTATGGTGTGCTATATGTTGCTTTGGCTTGTTATTAGTCAAGCTCCAAAAACGATTTATAAATAATTATTTGGGTATGTTGTGCTGCTGTACTAGTATCTACGGAATATCATTATGTCATTGTTTTAATTGATTTCCTTTCCTTCCAACCATAGATGATAGCGCTAATTCAAGAATGACATACAGTCTATGAATTACAAATTAGATGATTCATGAGATCTAAGAACATAGTTCTTGATGTGGTCAATAATTAGATTTAAGGATTTTTCTCTTCCCCTTCTCCAATGCAGGGCACTTCATATGTGGACAATAAAAGGGTTTCAACAAAATGTACAAAGCTGATATATATGGGTGGGGCAAATGGGTCGCAGTTTCTAATCTGTTAAACAAGTTTGCTTTACAAGTCAAAGAAGGTTTCATCTCAAAGCCATATGACAATGAGGGGAATCGCCCCTTAGTCTTTTACAGTAGACACAACTTTGTCTCTTTTTCAACGTGGGATACACACTCCAATACCTAGTCTTACTTTTTACATTTTTTTTTGATGGAATACTTACATTATTTTAATAAGAGACAACACTTTCATTTACACGCATGTCAGGTTTGTTTATGGGCTCAACACAATTCTACGATACTTACAAAAAATTGTCATACTTAAAAAAAAAAAAAAAAAAAAAAAAAAAAAAAAAAAAAAAAAAAAAAAATTACACCACAATTTTTTCATAAGAAAAACATTATATACAATTGATGAATAACAAATTAAATATAAACATATGGAATTTACGGGCATATATGAGTTTGTTGATGATGATCAACAAGCAGATTAATTAAGAATTGCGATGTGGAAGCTCTACAAATCGGGCAAGTGGATTCAATAGATAGCCATGGATCAATACAATTGACATGGAAGCGATGAAGGCACTCTGGTAAAATTTTAAGGGTGTCACCAGCTAAGTATTCAGTCAAACATATTGAACAATTGTCATCATCTGGTTTGATCAGGCGGCCACTCTGGCCTATCAACACCGTTGGATATGAGTTAATCGTGACCTGAGCAAGTCCTCCATGTACATTACAAGGTATTGAACTTTGCCTTTGTGAGATTGCCTGATTTGTTCTTGTGATAGCATCGACAACAGGTGCTTCAACGCTTCTCCCTGACGATTCAGAACCACAAATGCAGCACACACAATATACTATAAAGGCGAGTGCTATTGCTCCTGCTGCTGCTACTCCTATCCAATAGAAGTGTGTTGTACTTGGGTTTTTACGGGAGCTAGAAGCTGTCAAAGGAGGGGTTCAATGCAAGTACAAATGAGATAACACACTTTATAACATACTAATAGCAAGACTAATTAGCTAGCAACTTATTTTGATGTTTAGTACATTTTACTTAAAAAATTTAAGAAATAAGCAGGCTAAACAAGAATACAGCAAATCGAAAAGAGAAGTCACTCACCACATGAATCACAATACTTCTCATCCCAAGTAAGCTCAATCCTTGAATAATAACTCAAATGACTGAAACCAGCAGTATAATTTTGTGGAACAGAAACAATCTTAATCAACGTGCAATTATATTCATCGACTTTAAAACCTGGGCCGCTTACACTTAAAACGGTATAATTTGAACCGCTAAGGCAATCAATTTTTTCATACAATTGGAAGATGTCAATAAAATCACCACCTTCAGAGCAGTTATACATCCAGAAATTCTTACTATTATATTGGGTTTGTGGTAGGAAAGGAGCTATCGAGGTAAGATTTAGAGATAACAACTTTTGTGGAAGACAATGATTTGGATCCGAAAGCTTTATAAGCCTCGAAGAGTAGTATATGGCATGGATGGTGAAGTTTCCAGCATTAGGGAGCTCAAGGAGGGGGGCTAACATGTCATCACAATACACATCGAACCCGGGAAAACCACAGGACTCAGGCTGGCTATTTACTAACCGGAAAGGAGACATGATTGAGATATCATCGATGAAATCGGAAGATACTTTTTTCTGGCAGCTCATTATGCCGCAATATTCAGCGCTGCTCATCTTTGATATACATACAAAATAGAAGATTACGTGAGGGAAAATGATGAACCTTCTGAAATTCTTCATGCTTTATTTTCCTTGTGTTTATTTACCAAATACCATGAGTAATTGGTAGTTGCAAATTAAATTATTTGTTTCAAGCATTATCTAGTTGCTATCGACATCTGATCTTGTGTTTACAAAAATAACTAGTGCTAATTCAAAGATGGAAATATTGACTTTTGTATCGTTGACTTTGTTAAAAACTTGATGTAGTATAATTAAATTATTAGGCCCCGTTTGGTTTAATGTAAAACATTTTCAATGGAAAACATATTTTCAAGGAAAAACACAATTGCAAATTAGTTTTCCTTTGTTTGGTTGCATACAAGAAAAGTCCAAGAAAAATAAAAAATAAGAGTGGAAATGTAAGGATGAATGAGAGGGAACTAAAAAAAGAGGTAAGGAGGAGAGAGGAAAATGTGGCTTCCCTTGTTTTTGGAAGGAAAATGTTTTCCATCATTTAGGATGAAATTTTCCACCCTTGAAAAATTGTTTTCCACTCCTTAACAAACCAAACAAAGGAAAATGGGAAAAAATGGAAAATTCATTTTCCATGAAAACCTTTTACATCAAACCAAACAGGGCCTAAGTCAAATATATATTTCAATTTGTATTAGAATATGGCTTGAATCAATTTATTTAATATTTATTTAGCTTCGAGTGATTTCAGATTGGTCAAATAGTGTTTAGTTTGAATTTTGTAAAGTCGATTAGATACTTGGATGTAGTAGTGCTTCAAATTATGTTTGTTAGTGGATGATAATTAAAGCTTGGTCCGTGGAGGTGGATGCACGATCCGCATGGTGCATCCGCTCCAAAGTACAAAAAGACGGAATGAACATGCATGTATATACTAATGTACATGGGCATATAAAAGAACATAGTGTTCATTTATAATGTACATAGACATATACATAAAAGAACATATTGTTCATTTATAATGTACATCAGATTTTTGTGCAACAATTTTGTATATTATTTTTGTATAATAATATAATTATTTTTTTTGTATAATGAAATAGATAAATATTACTATAATTATTTTTTTTTACCATACATTAATTGCAAATCATTTCAATATTTTTTTTACCAAAAGTTCACTTTCTCTCTCCAAACAAAACTTCAAACCCATTTAACTTCCTCAAACCTCAAACAAAATTTTGAGTCCAAAATTGTTCAAGATGACAAATAAAAACGAAAGGTAAGACCAAATTCGACATTCATACTTGTTTATTTGACATTCATACTTTTTTTATTTTGAGTTTGAGTGTTTGTTTTTTATAAATTTGATTGCAAATTGTAATATTTGATTTTATTGGGAATTAATTGCGATTTTGATGTTATTTCGTTGTTGCAATGAGAAATAAAATGAAGTTCTTGAAGAAGATCTTCCTATTAATCCATTTTTGAAGAAAAAAAGCAAGCAAATAGACAATTTTAGAAAAAGTTGTAAATTCAAATAATGCAATGTACATTAAAATACAGTAAAATGTTCTTTTTTCATATACTTACATGATGTAAATAATACAATGTACATTAAACATGTAACCAACATTATAAGATTTATAACATATATGTTCATTAGAATATAATACAATGTACATTATAATACAATAAAATGTACTTTTTTATATGCATACATGGTCATTTATACCAATTGTACATTTACTATATGAATAATGTTCTTTAATATTATCATGTTCTTTACTAATATTACAAATGTTCTTTAGATTTACAAAAAAAAAATATAAAACTAGATGTTCTTTATAAAATAGCAATATGTCCTTTATAAAACAACTATATGTTCTTTACTGAACAACTAAATGTTCTTTCCGCCTTTTTTTAAAAGAAAACCGGATGCACCATGGTGCATCCGCCTCCACAGAAAAAATTTCAGATGATAATAGCTATGGGGTACAAAAGGGTTTTGAGAAAGGAGAAAATTTCAATAAACATACAGACCAAAATCTATCATAAAAAATTTGTTTCACCTTGAATATATCCAATTGTTTTACATAAAATACACTACTTCGTATTACTAATACAATTGATGAATGACAAACATATATAAATATATGACTTTTTTATAACGCGTAACATATGAGTTTACTGGTATAATAAATTTCACATGATGATGGTGATCAATTAGCTTAATTAAGGATTGCAAGGTGGAGAAGCTCTACAAATGGGGCAAGTGGATTCAGCCGATAGCCATAAATCAATACAACAAACATGGAAGCGATGAAGGCACTCCGGTAATATTTTTAGTTTGTCACCAGGGAGGTAATCCATCAAGCAAATTGAACAAATGCCATCATCTGGTTTGATCAGGCGGCCACTCTTACCAATCAACACGGTTGGATACGAGTCAATTGTAACCTGATCGAGTCCTCCTCCTCGATGTACATTATTAGATGGTGTTGAACTTTGCCCTTGTGAGACTGCCTGATTTGTACTTGTGATAGCAACAACATGTGCTACCACATTTCTCCCTGACGGTGGCTGAGGTCTGACTCTGCAGCAAACAAAAAATACTACCAAGGCGAGTCCTAATACTGCTGCTAATCCTGCGAATTCAATAAATGACCAATCTGATGTTTTGCCGCCATTGCCGGAGCTAGAAGCTGTAGGAGGAAGAATTCAGGTCAAAATTACTAGACAAAGGGCAAATAAAATTCCACAAGTTGTACCGTTCTAGTAGCAAGACTAGCAACTAATCAATTCCTTTTTCATGGTTTAATTTCCTACTGTTTTTACCCAATAGTCCAATACGATCTGTTTTGTTACAAGTTGTATTTGTTTTGTTTTAATTTCAAGCTTAGTCCAATAGTTGAAAGGTCTTATAATTTTATTTGAAGTATGTAACAACCTAATTCATAGATTAAGCAATCATATTATTATTTGAACACAATTTCTTAAAATTGACCACAATCAAATTGCCCTATTATTTTATAACTAAACCACACTAGCTAATAACAATACCACAAGTAAACCCACACATTCATACATACACAACAATGTCTCGATGAAGTATATACGGAATATTATATATAAGCGCGAATAATAAGCATTGTTGAACAAAAATAGCGAATTGAAATAAAAGAGTCACTTACCAGAGTTACCACATGAATCACAATAATACTGGCTAGTATCCCAACTAAGCTCGATACTTGAAAAATTACTAAGCTTACTGTAATTGCCAAAAGTCGCCGAAGCTAGAGGAACCGACACGGTCTTAAGCAACACACAATTAGATTCATCGGCAATTGGACCTAATGATACACTTAGAACGGTATAATTTGAACTGCTAAGACAATCAATCTTATCGTACAACCCGAAGGGATCAGAAAAGTCACCAACATTAGAGCAGTTATACACCCAAAAGTCCTCACTTTTGTTAATTAGTTGCAATGGGGTTATCGCGGAAAGATCTAGAGATAATAACTTATTTGGAAGACAATCGTTCGGATCCGAAAGCTCTATAAGTCTCAAAGAGCCGTCGAGGGCATCGATAGTGAAGTTCCCCGCATTAGGGAGCTCTAGGAGGAATCCTGATTTGTCATCACAATACACGTCGAATCCTGCAGAACTACACGACTTGGACTGACGATCTGCTAACCGGAAAGGATAGGCGACCGAGATGTCGATGATGTCGTTCGAAGTCTTGCAGCTCATTGTGTTGCAATTATCTTCACCCTTGCTAATGTTTAGCGTACATAGGAAAAAGAGGAAGATGAGTGGTAAAACGTTTGGCTTTTTCGAATTTTTCATCCTTTATTTTCTCCTTTTTACCCAATAATACAATACTAAAAGAGACAAGTGTTTATGAGGTAATTTAGATCTCCCTCAATCAAATAATATTGTTAATTAAATTTGCACAAAATAATAATACTCCATATTGTAATCAATCTTCTTCATGATTCTCTCCTCAATAAACTATCAGGATAACCCAAAAACACAATTAGGGTATTTTACTAAGAAACCCACATCAATAATTAGGATATTTTACTAAGAAACTCATATCAATTAGGATATTTTACTTTTTCCCTAAGCTAAATAATCGTAAATTAATGCATACTTAAATTTTATCTAGTTTCCAAATTACAAATCTCATCTAACAAAGATCGGAAAACATATATGAAAGATAAGAACAACTAAATAAAAGATATGTTATATTTTTATCCAATAGATGAAAAATCTAGAAATTTTAAATCATGTAACTAGTTCTTTCACAAATGAAATTCGGTCTGACTTTATCTATTGTTGACCTTTTTAACCTTAAATGGGTATTACTCTAATATCAATCTCTGAGAATAATAAGCATGTTGCTCCAACTTCAATTCAATCATGGTATAATTTATTCTTGTAACTAAGCTTTTCTTAAAAGCTCTACAAATTATAGTTCTTTTAGATGGAGTAGTAAGTTTGAGCTTACATAGGGAGTATCTCGGTTCCCATCGGCCTCTTTATTAAATTAGACCGTAACAAAAAATATAATAGCCCACTTTCTAAATTTAGTTTATGTTATCACATGTACATCATATCCATAATATCATGAGTGATTTTCACCCAAAAAAAAAAAAAAAAAAAAAAAAAAAAAAAACATATCATAAATCACTCATGATATTATAGGTATGATGTTATAATATCATGAGTGATTTGCACATACAAAAAAATAAAATAAATTAAAAAAAAAAAATTAAAAAAAAAATTCATAAATCACTCATGATATTATATAGATATGATGTTATAATATCATGAGTGATTTCCTTGAAAGTAAAATTGTGGAATGATGACATAGTGAAGATGTATAAACTTAAATTTAAAAATTAAATACTTTGTATGTGTTATTTTATTAACTCAATTTCTTAAAATTAGCCGCAACCACATTAGCTAATTATCACACACGTTCGTACAACTACAAACCATTAAATATATGATTTCATACAAATCAGGTGAGCAACATTAGGGGAAAAAAATAACCAGTAATCACCACTAATGACAATATGTTTGGAAAAATGATGAAAATCTAAGTAGAACCTTAAAAAAAATGAGATACTTGTAACACCAAAACCATATATATTCAACATTCCAGCCAAAAGCATATATGTTGAGCAAATACGAGTTCCTCATATATGTATATATAATGGTTGGCCATCAATCCCTAGTGCACTTGATAATAAATCGCGTTATTAGATTGCTCTCTTCGGTCTCCTAGCAGCACCTTGGGCTGAACTCTCTGGCTTGTCAAAGGGAAGACTAATAAAGGAACCTCGGAACGAGTTTGGCTTCTCCTGATAAGCAAATTGCAAGAAAGGCCATAAGTTGGGTGTAGTCAAGGTTGTAGGAGGATGTTGGCATGCAATAAACGTAGCCAAACAAGAAATCGCGATAACAGGAACTATAGCTAGGACTGCTATGAACGCCATGCTCTCAATAAATGACTAATTATAATTTTGCTTATGATTATTTCTAGCAATGAAATGAATTAGAAGATAATTGATATGATCCAACTAATAAAAGCCTTATTTGTGGCCATTATATTTTGAACAATGTATGAAATATATTGATTGGTTGGCACGTCCAAGTTTAGTTTAGGAGTACTAATTCAAATTCATAAACTAGTTCAATGCTTAGAACTCATTATCAAGAATTCGAACTCATTTTTCTCAACTAATTCTTGATAATGACTATTAGATAATATCCGTACATATAATGTCAATCAACTAAGAATGTATATCATTTTTTCAAAACAAAATATAGTGAAGCAAGTTCATATATTATGGTAAAGCTTTCTTCAATATGAAGATTTTAATTACCAATACATATTATCCCCTGACATTTGGATCCTAAAGCCTAAGTGACACCTTAAATTCTTTTTTTTTTTTTTTTTTTTTTTAAGACACCTTAATAAATTCCAATTCAATATAACACCTAAATTCATACATGTCTTACTTTAATTGAAGTCTCATTTAATTTTCAATTCAACTATGTATTGTTATATATTGATTACGCATTCACGCAAATGCAAGATGTATGCTTGTAGATAAATGATTATAGAGTATGATTGAGATACATACTGTTGAAGTGTTAAAACTTGATTATTTTGATGTAAACTCTTTTTCTATATATATATGGAATTTATATAACAATTTTGATGTATGCAAAAGCTAACCAAAGGTTTTAAATATAATTTCCGAATCATACTAGTCTAGTTATTTTAGAGACTGTATCAATTGGTGTTTTTTTTGTTAATTAATGATTGATCTTTCTACTTTTAGCTTAACCAACAAGGTTGAATATAAAGATGCAATAAATCAAGTTTCGTAATTTTCATATTGGAGCTTAACTCCTCTTTTTGGAAATGCAGTTGCATCATAAATCTAATTGCTCCTAATATATTATAGTTATAAAACAAAAATTTAACTTAGTCCTTGCTTAGGTGACAAAAGATATGAAAAAAAACAAAACAAAATAAAAATATTTAAAATAAAAAAGACTTTTAATTTGTAATTGCAAATTTTTAAAATTGTTGAAAATGTCCTAGAACCCCAAATAAAAGAAGGCCTAACATTATTCATTAGTGGGGGAAAACTTTCAACTTGAACGTGCAAACTAATTAGTCCCCCCTAAAAACTGACCTCTCAATCGTCTTCATCATCCAAAAAAACCTTTATTTTTAATCCAATTTTGTACATTTGATCATGTTTTTTGTTGAGATAATATCTTTGATGCCAGTGGTGGGTGCATTATGTCTCCTAAGCTGTATTAATGTCGCGTGCCACGAAGCTGATTCAGAGATTTTAATAACCTTGAGGCCAAAAGTGGCCTACACCTCCAAGTCCATGCCTAAAGGGGACGATGAAAAAAGATGTTCGATATGTTTGGATGATTATGAAGACGGCGAAATGGTAGAGTTTCTGGATTGCTTCCATCTATTTCATGCTCATTGCATTGATCAATGGCTTCCCCTGAGTCAAACTTGTCCTGTTTGCCGCTTTCAATGCTGAATTTTTCAACTTCTGATCATACATTTTGTAGGCCTATATGAGGTTTTATTTCAGGTAATCAGGTTGTTTGATTTTGTATGTATTGTAAATGAGAATAAAGTACTAAGGAATTCTTAGAATCACTCCTTAAATGTTGATGATAGCCTTGTTATTATTGCTTTCAACATTTTGCAAAGTGTTGTATGTAAATATTTTAATTGGTAATATGTTTGTGTATGAATTGAAGAAATTGAGGTTAAAGGATTGATTCATAGTCGGATTTTAGAGATATAAAGGAGATAGATTCTTGGTTCATATAGATGACTCCGTCATTGAGATTAAGGCTTTGATGATGATATTATTGTTAATTTTGGTGATATATACGTTTGTGCATGAATTGTTACGAATAACAAGTTAATGGTAATAAGTTTGTTAATAAGCAAATCCACTAATGGTCATATAATGATTATATATATTGATTGGCGCTTAATGAATAATCAAAAGCATCATCCCAAACACTTCTTTTTATGCACATCCTTAAGCGTATTCGTTAATAATTCTCATCTAATATTAAATTTATTTAAATGATTTACCAACTACTTTGTAGATTATATCACGTACTTGAATAGTGTATAGTACACACATTAAATTTGCACCCTCTCATATTCTCGTGTGAGCTAGGAGTAAGGTAACGTTTTTTCGTTGTTTATACTTTTCATATGACTTTGTTTTATCTAAATAAAAAATAATTAAAAAAAAAATTTAAAAAGAAAAAAAGAACGAGAGATAGAAATAATTACGGAATACTTGATTTTCTAATATTTTACTGTTCTGCTCCTAATATAGTCGATTATATAACCAAACCCTAAATCCCAAATCATCCCCAAAAAGCTAATCAAATAATTGATCACCTGAATATCAATTGAATTACTACTACCCAAAATGAATATGATTGAAACGATCCAGTGAAGTCGTTTTGTCAAACTCTTGGGCGCAGCATCAAGGGGATTTTTCACAAATTGGATGCTCCAAAATTGTCGGTAATTAATTTTCAATTGATAAATTGATTTTTTAATACAGGAATTTACACTAAATTTCTCTCGTATTTGTATCAAAGCTCACAAATTTAAGAAATTTATATTGTCACATCTTATAATTTATGGATTTTATATGATTGTTTTACATAACTGCAAAAAGTAGGCTGATTGGATGATCTTGGGTGCTAGTAATTGTACATGTGAGTTGGGACTAATTGCGCCGCATTAAAAAAGGGGTTGGACATGTGAGTTGGGACTAATTGCGCCGCATTGAAAAAGGGGTAGGACTAACATAAAAGTTTAGCATGCTAATCCACTGGTTTTAGGATAACCTTACTTGACTTATATATATGGTCTAGTTGGACTCGATGAAATTTCTTGGAATGTTTTATGTTACGAAACTTTAATTTAATAAATAGAAAGCAAGTATAATAGATAGATGTTTCATGCAATAATTTTGTTAATTGTGATGTAATAGTAACTAGATCTGCATAATTTGATGTTCTGGTGCAATTAGACAATTGTGGATCAATATTTTGTTTATTTACTCATTGGATTAATAGTATAGTTTGATCTTAATCAACGTATTACCATTAAAAAAAAACAAAAAGGTGCATAGAAAGCAACATCTGTAAATAGCTATATTTGGTTTTTGAAGAGAATAGAGGGTTAAAGTGATAGTGAGATGCGGCTATGTGTTACACAGGTCCTTTCTTTGGCATTAAATACATGTTTCGGATACTCGACATTTGGATATAAGTCATTTGAATAACAATTGCACGTTTTAGAGATGCATGATTTTCATTAATTGGTTTAGCCTGGCACTTGGACCACTAGATACTATGTCAAAGCTCTGTGCTTTCTCAAGTCTCACGGAATTCTTGTTCATAGTTTCTCTAGATTCTTGTGGTACGGTACTTCCTCTAGTGCTCTAATAACTAATAAGCCTGTAGTGCCTAGTAGCTTGCTTAGCTAATCTATGATCGCAATCATGAACTAGGCAGTTCGTTTGCTGTAGTACATGGAGGATCTGGCTTACGTACATAAAAAGTTTGTGTAAATGTTCTAACTAATGAATAGCATTCCCTCTGTCTAGAATTAGTTGTCTCGTTGGTGAAATTAAAAACCAACAATGTAACATCTGAATGCGATTGAGGTAGTAAAAATTATTCCAGGACAATGTTAAGAGTGTCCTAGACTTGATTAAAAATCCTACTTTCAGGAAGTGAGAAGTCCATTAGCTTCTCAAATATTATCAGTTAATCCTTATTATCCTGTTAGAGCCTTTTTAGTACAAATGTAGTTTCATGCAAGATTGTATTGCAATTTATTTCAGTAATATTGATGTAATGGTGTTAATCTACAGAGTAAAGTTTACAAAGAGAAACAATATGTTCACTTTTAGGCTTTTATTTAACCTTCTTAATTATGTAGTTTGATGAGAAAGATTATTATCTACTGATATGAGCAATGAAAGAATCCATTTCTAAGCGAGAAGTTCCACCATCTGCAACTGATCCTCGGACTGCACCACCTAGTTTTGTTGCCCTTTTCCTCATCTCATCTCCTTCCTTTGATGTCATCAATCGTGTTACTGCGTTCTCTACAGAAGTTGATGTGACTCGCTTAGCTCTTTGTTCCCAATCCCTGACTAATAAACCTATCTTTAGGACTTCTGTTATCAAAATGCTGTTTTTTGGCTGATCAGAATGCATAGGCCATGCTGCTATTGGCACTCCCATACTGATGCTCTCTATACACGAGTTCCAACCACAGTGACTCATGAATCCTCCTGTTGATGGGTGTGCAAGAACTTCAGGCTGCGGTGCCCAGTCTTTTACCACCATTCCCCTGTCCTTTACCCTGTCTTCGTAACCTTTTGGCAGCCGAGGCCTTCTCACATCATCTTCTGCAGCTATATCTACTCCGTCAGCACTTCTAACAACCCATAAAAACTTCTGCCTGCTTCTTTCCAATCCAACAGCCAACTCACTGATCTGCTCTTCTGTCATCGATATGCTCGTTCCAAATGACACATATATTACTGAATTAGTCTCTTGTTTGTCCAGCCACTCGAGGCATCTATGTCTGCTATTGCTGCATCTGCCTTTTATCTCAACCGGATGCAATGGTCCAATTGCAAAATGCTTTTTGTTAGCATTTTTTGGTAGCTTTGCCAGTAAGTCCATATATCTACCTTCAATCTGTCTGCATGTGTTGTAGAGTCTTCCACTCTCGAAGTTCAAGACTTTGTATTGCTTTGCTACAAAGTCTTCAAACTCGGGTGTAAAGCACCCTTCACTCGAGGGAACTTTATGGTTTGGGATATCGAAATCTAGTTGGAAAGGTTTCTTGGCTATTGAGTCCCAAATGTGGAAGAAGATGGTGAAGGCAGAGACAGTATGGAGAGCATATGACTCTGCATTTGGGATTAGTTTTACATCTTGAACAACTGAAGCCATCATAGTATCATGAACAATGATGATTCTTCGATACTTAGCTGAGAGCTCTTGTAGAAGTTGAAACACAGGTTTACGAAGCTGTAAGGCAGCATCGAAAAGTGGTTGGAGGTGACCAGGGAATTTAGTATAGGCATTGAGTTTGGGAGGATTATTTAAGGTAAAAGGCGGTAGTTGTAAGTTATGAAAGTGCATTTTACTTGTATTTTTCGGGTCCCAACCATGGAGACGTAGCTTGGCTTGGCGATTGTGTGCTATGGATCCGATAAAATGGACCGGTATGCCATAGGATGCTATGAGAATGGAAAGATGGAGAGACTCATTGAGATGGCCTTGCATTGGAAAGGGTACTATGATTGCTGCAATTGAGGGATGTTTAAGGTCATATTTTTGATCGTTTTTATGGTAATTTTGATCAGCCATTTTGGGTTTTGGGTTACATATTTGGTCTGGAGGTTGTAGCTTTATATAGTGCTAGAAGATTAGCATAAATAATACAAGCATATATATGTCATTTATTATGCTCATACTAATCCTAATATTCAAGCCTCTCTTCGTTACTATTGTGTGCTACTTTGGTGATTCAATTGTGAGTTGTGACACCACGGGTTGAATAATAATGCCTATAATTTTTAGGAAGATGAATCTAATGATAGATCATTATTATGATTTTTAAAGTGAATACTTTTCAAAATATTTTAAACTGTGTAATTAATTTCAAACGGTGATGAATTACTGTGTTACATTGTGGCTTTATTTGACAATTTGAAGACAATCAAATCATGTCCTTGTCATGGTTGCTTGAATAGTGTGCTTATGCCATTGATTGTTGTAAAGCTCAGTATTTAACTATGAGAAAAAAAGGCAAGTGGCCATGATTGATAGTTAGTGGTAACCAAGTTGGTAGAACCCTCTTTACTAATTTAGGTCTTTCTTCAAAGCACTAGTTTTGCTTAGAAAACTTCATTTGATGTTTGCTTTGAAGATAATTGTTGGTAGAGCATTCACATCCAGACATCTGATAAGGGAAAATACAAGTTAATCTGCCAGATAAACGAATTTTTGTTAATCTGATGGCATTTTTGTAAATATATTAAAAAAGCAGGGTCATTTATTCAGTATTTTTGGTGAACTGTCCAATTACTGTTTGTTTTTTTGCTTTTACTATTTGGTGAGGAAATTACACATGTAACCCTCAACTAGTACATGAAAAAACGCATATACCCCTCCACTGGTACTTGAAAAGACAATTACACCCTTTGTTTATCTGGGGAATTAACTGGGTATCCCTCATCTAATAATAAGAATTATTTTTGTTAACTATCTGTGTATAGAGAGTCAAAAGAATAACAACACATCACCCAAAAACCATGCCAACTAAACTAATTAATAATATATGGTTACTAGAGATATTACGAAAATTAAAGATACAAAATATTGGACACGTTCTTTCAAAAAATAACAAAGAAATTGGACATGTTGACACGTTGTTAATGATGTAAAAGACATTTATTATTTGCTAAAATGTTGTAGTAAGTCTCCCATCACATTGGTCAAGCACTCAAGCTCCATGTTGAGTTTTAATAGTAGTTGCAATGAAGTAATTGATTTATAACTACTTATTTCCCTATCTTTCTCTATTGCAAAATTTTGCTAGCTGGCATGGCCTAGATCATATAAATCAGCCTACTTGCATATTATGTTAGCTAGCATGGTAAGCTCTTTAATTTCCATAGTGTGAAAAGCATCTTGTTGTAACCGATAACGTAGGCCCATATGGACATTTCTATATCGGTGATCAAAAGACGGCAGACGGATAAAGTTCATGTCAATTAACAGGTAGATAAAATTTGCTATTAATAGTACATTATTTAATATAAGAATAATAATAAATTAATATTGTAATGAAGATTTTTTGTTGCGTGTATAAATTTATCAACACTTTAGTTTCTAGTAATAGGATAGTTTCATCTTTTTTAAGTTTTTCACTCCTTTATTTGATTGAAAAGTTTACAATATGGTATTCTATAAATGGGTTTAAAATTACACAAAGCAACATTTGTTTTTTAGTGACAAATGCAATTGGGCCCATTACCTTGCTGTAGTGCAGATTTATGTCATTAATTAATTTGCAATTTAAGATAGATTTAAAATGAGTGTACTAAGCACAATATAGTACTTAAGGCCAATAATAGTCATTGAAAACACACGTTAATATAAGCTGAGAAATCCTCATTTAAATGTATGTTCAACTACCCAAATCTCCGATGCCTCAAGTTATTTTGTTTCTAGTGTTATCACTGTTATGTTCCACATTTTTTTTGTTTTTTGTGGGGGCACTAAGGCCCCATTCCCTCTGAGTTAAGTACTCCGTACATACTAATATACTATGATATATTGATATGTATGTTGTTTCCAGTCTTTCCACCACATAATTTATATAATGGTACGTCATACTTGTCAATTTGTCATACGAACTTTCTGTTTGAGTAAGTGTTCATTAATAAGTTTGGTTTTTGGTTGAGTTGTCCACTTGTCCAATGTGAATTTCATGATATATCTTCATACCAATATACCATTATTGTACTTAAACACATAGTTAGTTACCAGCATGTTATATTAGCTGATTTGACTAACTTGTGTTTAAATAACTGGTTGTGTAAAAGTGTTTGGTAAGCCGTTGTTAATTAAACTAAATTTTGAGAAGTCTTAGTAACATACGAGGATGGATAATGACATTATCATTCTAAAATTACTCTAAAACTTCTTTAAGCATAGGTCACTGTGCCGTGTGCCCTCCATCCTATGATTCCTTTCCTAAAATGATGTAGATCAATTTTCAACTAAATAGACATGTATAATTTGTGAGATTTACATCTTTATGTATAGCTTGTAACGTACATCGAATAATTCTAAATTTCTAACTATATGTTATGATACATCGAATACAAATATTTCAAGCAACAATTATTATCACTCTACATAAAAAAATTCCTCTTTTTTTTTTTTTTTTTGTCATGATGAATCAACTGGAGTCCTGCAAATTGGACAAGTTTTCCCAAACCTACCACGAGATAAAAGCCACTTATTTACGCAATTTGCATGAAAATAATGGCCACAAACAGGTAAAGTTCCAATTCTGTCCTTCCTTCTATAATCTCCCATGCAAATTGCACATGCATTTTCATTCTCCCTATTTGGGCCTTGGCCCACTTCTTCTATCTCACTTATTACAATAGTGGGCCGGTATTCTTGGCTGGCTTCCTCGTTCAGGCCCAGTCGAACTACTTGCCTTGCAAACTCTATGTTAAGTTCTGCAAGGCCCAATTCTCCAATACGATCAGGCCCATTAGTGACGACTGATTCGAGTTGCAAATCGCGGTTTAAACTCCTACGTCTAAGACAAGCCCGAACCCAAATAATTAGTGAGCCCACTAGACAAACTAGTGTTGGTGAGCATATCACTAGTATCACTGCTATGAAGGTGGTTATGGGCAATTTCCCAACCATACCTGAAATTCGAAAAATATACAAATTCTAACATGAATATGTTTTTCCTCATATATTATTCATAAAATTCAAAGAATGGGTTGTGAATAATGTAAAAGTCAAAGTAGGTTAAGTAAAAAAGAACGAAGGAAATAACACTTATAGTTTAAAAATAATAGTCGCATTGTCTAGATCCATTGTATCAAGTTTATACTCGTATATTTGGAGTACAACAAGCTTACTTGATGGCCTTTGTATTGAATTTATCTGGTACAGTATATTTTTGTCTGTTATATGTGTGCCTCGAATGCTCCATGTTGATATATGCTTTAGTATTATGGTGTTTGGGGCTTTAAGCAAAGAAGCATGGAAAGGGCTGACTTAAAATGAGCATATCTCAAGATCTAGAAGTGATATTGAGATGATTCAAGTTGGAGGTGATAGCTCTTCTCAAGATCTTTCCAACGACTGGTCATAAGCTTGATTTGGTTAAGAATCGAGGGAGTTATGACTGTTTAAAGAAGTGCTGTCCGCGCAGGGGGAGTTCGACCGAACCATTTAATAGGTTCGGTCGAACCTTTTGGCAGAACTGATGCTCTTTTCATTTCTAGAGTAGGTTCGGTCGAACCTATGGTGGTGTGACCGAACCACACTAAGTTCGACCGAACTCTGGGTAGGTTCGGTCGAACCTTCGAGCCCCTGTTCCAGCGCTGCGATTTCTTCTTATTTTGCTCGGGATGTAATCTTAACCGTCGATTCATCTTGCACTATATATACTCTTGTTTTTCATTGTAGAGGGTATGAGAGAGAAACATAAGTGAGACTTAGACCTTAAATTAGCTCACCAAGAACACCATCTTTCTCCATTGTAATTCTTCCTCCATTAAAGAGTAATACAAGCTCCAATCTCCCCAAAAGTGGATGTAGCTCATTTTTGAGTGAACCACTATAAATCTTGTGTGTTTTATTTTGTTCATTTTTAATTGTTTTCTCATTTAGCTTTGCATTGTTCCTCAATCAAATTCAAAGTCCCAAAAAGGGTCCTATTTCATAACATTGTCGAACCCTGCATTCTTAATTACCCCCTCTTGAAAAATAAGAGTTTGGGTGGATGGTTGTCCATTAGCGGTATAGTTTTGATTATTAGGCACTTTTGAAAAACACATCTAAGTTAGATAAAAAAAAAAAAGCTATGTCAAAAGGCAGGCTTTTTTAGCTAAAGGAAGATCTATAGGGTTTCGAACTATATTGTAAAATTTAATACTAATACATATTCAACGTATTATCAAGTAGATTTTGAGTTGAATAACTTGTATTAAGAACAAGGTTACAAAAATTGAAAAAATAAGTTAATTTGTCCTATGGTAGTGTATGGAATGAGACAGGTGTATAATAAGATTTGGAGTGACATATTGAGCTTCCAAGGTCAGGAAACTTTAGTATAAAAAGTATAGATTATGAATGATCCAAAAGCTCTCGGGGCGTTCGTTAGCATTTTCCTATATATTTAACCATTAAAATCGTTGATAGTCAAAAAATTAAATTTTGAAAACTTGATAAATTAATTAAAAGTATTCTATGTTCATTGATTTGAGTAACAAGATTTTATTTTTTTTATTTTTTTTTTGACAAGTGAGTAACATGATCACATACCTTTTTTTTCCCTTAACTATAAATCATTAAAATAAGTCATAATAAAATGTGAATATATAGTGTAAAAGTTAAAATGTTGCATTCAAAAAATAACAGAAAAATTATCACGAAGTGCATTGTTAAATGTTAATCATCCGATCTTGTTTAATGTGAAATCCTCTCATTGCCTCAATCTTCTTCATGTTAATACAAATCAAACCCGAAAAAAGTGGATTATTTATCTTTTTTTTAATGCAAGCAGCAGATTAAGGCCGGCAAAATATACGGTAATTAAACTTAATTAATTAAAGTTATTGGACAGTCAACAGTTCTTTTTCCCAGATTATAAGGGGCTGTTCATATCAACTTAGATTAATGCTTTTCATGAAAACCCTAATTATCCATGATTAAATATTCAAGCAAATTACTGGTCCATAAATAAACAGACAAAATTTATATGTATTTTCTATACCCAAGTTGTATTATAATAAACGGATTATATTGCAATAACTATGTAAATTCTGAGTAATTTATACCTAAAATTAAAAGGAAAGATTCTAATCTCTATTCTCAAACACAAACCCACCAAGATGATGACGATTATACTTAAATAAGCAAGATTAACTAATCAGAAAGAAACATATTAGCTAAAAAGGGTACCTTGATTCGGAATATTTGAGCATATTATGACTTGTGAACCGCTATTATTAGTCTCCAATCCACACATTTGACCACGTAACTCGCATGGCCGGCACTCCGGCATGTACCAAGACAGCCGGAGGTCGTCATGGAGCTCCGATGATAAAGATGAATATGTGTTATTGTTGTGTAAAGAAGGCGGCCATTGGACCGGAACCTTAACCAAAGGTGCAATGAGGGAACAATTTGAAGGTGACAAAAATGTGGTAGTAAAGTTGTTGTTATTAGTCCCATTTGAAGGGATTGCATAAATAAAATGATGTGATCCACTAAGGCATTTGATTGGACCTATGAGACCTTTTAAATTATTTGTGGTGTTATTTTTGGTGGTATTTAGGGTTTTTGAGCAATTAAAGAAGGAAAAATATTGATGATAAATTCCAACAAAAGGAGAGTTTGAAAGATTAAAAGTTAGGAGTTTTTTGGGTAGGCAATTATTTGGATCATTTATCCACATTTCTTGTGCAACATAATCTATACTTTTTATACTAAAGTTTCCTGACCTTGGAAGCTCAATAAGGGAGCTTTTGGATCCTTCATCACACCACACGTCGAAACCCGGGTGCCCACAAGAGTCGGGTTCTTCTTCATCGGAGCTCTTGACCCGGAAAGGGAATCGGATTGTCGGGCTACCGGAGAAATCACCACACTTGGAGATGGAACAGTTGTTGCTCATCACCTTGTTAGGGAAGTTGCTAATGAAGGTAAGAAGAAAGAATAAAAGGCTAATTATTAGTGTGTTTAGATCCATGATTTAAATTTAGAAAGAGAACTAGCTAGTTGTTGTTTTGTATACATATAAGACTTGTTGCTCAAATTATGAGGGGTTGATTGAAGAAGTAAACTATGTTATTATAGGTTTGTTAATGATTATTTAATCCTAATTAGTCACTCTCAAATGGTATATTTAATTAATCGAGAAAAGGGATTGAGTAATGAGTAGATTAGTTGTGTGTTCACAAATACACAAGCGGCCAAGTTGGCATAAATATGCACCAATAAACATTATGCATGACATTGATGACATTGCATGTATATTAATTTCAGGAGATCCTATTAGCATAAAAGTATCATACATAATTAAATATACTATACAATTGATCTCTATTATCCTCTAACAAGTAGAACAAATTGGGTTAATATATAATTGTATGTATTAGTTATGGAAATTTGCATTAGAGATTTGGCAATTATTGTGATTATTGGTTGTGTTAGCTTTTGATTAGGTGGATAAGGTTGAAAGGACTGGATTAGACCCTTTAGAGGTATCCCTTAATACATTATTAATCCGTGGCCAAACTTAATCTCCCTTTTGTTTTTTAATTTCAATTTTTATCTAGTCTCCAGCAGAAATTAAATGGTTCAATTCATTATAACAAATTATACAGTATATGGTTAGTAAATTAAAAAACTGTCCAAAATATTATATGTTTCATTATATGGATATTTTTTAACTATATTTTATATTCTCTATTAGTTGGTGTATTGAATCCTTTTTTATTTATATTATATTTCTATAATTTTGTTGTCATTAAAATTATTTAATATTTTAATATCGCACGGGGTATAACCTATAGAGCTGTCAAAAGTTGACCCGACCCGAAGTACCGACTCAAACCCGATTATTAACCGACCCATCTAAACCCGAAAAAATGGTGACCCAAACCCAACCTGAAACTAATCCTAGACCCAAGTATGTGAGACCCGAACCCGAACATGAATGGAGATGACCCGACCCAAATGTAACCCGTAAATTATTAACCTGAACCAAACCCGACTTGAACCGAAATTGGCCCAAACCCGTTTTAAACCGTCAAAACCCGAATTTAACCCGACTTGTTACTAACCTGACCTGATATCAACCCAAATTTAACCCAACCTGTTACAAACCCGACCCGAAATCAACCCGACTTGTTATTGACTTGACCCAAATTCAACCCGACTTGTCATTGATCCGACCCGAATTTTACCAGACCTGTTACTCACCTAACCCAAAAATTCAACCCGATCTGTTACTAACCCGACTCGAAATCAACACGACTTGTTATTGACCCGACCTAAATTCAACTCAAATTGTTCCTGACCCGATTTCAAATCACCTTAAATGTAATTTAGACCACTTTATTATTGTTGATTAAAGCATTTTGTCTAAGCTAGGGAGACCAAGTCAGTCCAGGCCAGCAAAAGAAAGGAGCATCATCCTCAAATTTAAGAGTTATATATCGTATATATATTTGTTGTATGGTTAAAGGAGATAATTATCTTCCTTAATTATAAAATATAGTTTCCTAGTATATTGCCATATATATTATAGTCAAAAAATGATAATTATTTATTTTTAGTTAGTTGAACCCAAATATGACCTGACTTGGAAATGACCCGACCTAATTGTAACCTGCAAATTATTGACTAGAACATAACCCGACTTGACTACAAGAATGACCCGACTTGAAAATGACCCAACCTAATTATAACCCGCAAATTATTGACTTGAACCGAACCCCACTTGAACCCAAGAATGACCCGACTTGAAAATGACCCGACCTGATTATGACCCGCAAATTATTGACTTGAACCGAACCCGATTCAAACCCAAGAATGACCCAACCTGATTCTAACCCGCAAATTCTTGAATTGAACCGAACTCGACTCGAACCCGAGAATTACCCTAACCCGTTTTAACCCGAATTAAAACCAACCTATTGTTCACCTGACCCGAATGTAACCCGACATGTATTAACCCGACCTAAACCCGATAAAAAGTATGACTCAACGTGTCCCGACTCAAGCATGACCCGATCCACATAGGTTATGGAATTAATCCGAGTTGACCCGACTCACTCTTCCCGACCCAAACTCGACTCGTTTACCCGAATTGAAAAATCTGCCTGAAACCTCCAAAAATTCTCATAAAGCGTGGATTTCAATTTTGGAATTTTTTTACTTTTTTCGTCCAGAAATAAAAATTGCCGAAATTTTTACCATGTTCCCTAATACCCTCCAGGAGTCCAATTGGATGGGTGGAACCATCCAATTTGCCTTTAAACGTCCAATTTACTTTTTTACAACTTGCACCGATTTCATTATCTCAAGGCTACCAAAAACATTTATGAAAACATATAATGATCATATATGGTTCCAAACGGCATTATATGACCCCAAGATGTATCCTCTTCAATCTCATTTCTTTTCGACATCGGGCCCCGAAACCTCCAAAATTTCTCAAAAAACGTGGATATTAGCCTTACATTTTGGAATTTTTTTTACTTTTCTTTGCCCGGAAATAAAAATTTCCAAAATGTTTCCATGGCCCCTAATACTCTTCAGGAGTCCAATAAGGTGGGTGGAACCATCCTATTTGCCTTTAAACGGCTAATTTACCGGTTTACAACTTGCAACGATTAAATTAACTCAAGCCTACTACGAACATTTATGACAACATATAATGATCAAATATGGTTCAAAACGACATTATATAACCCCGAGATGTATCCCCTTAAACCTTAAAACTTTTCAACATCAAGCCTCAAAACATCCCAAATTTCTCAAAACGCGTGGATTTCAATTTTGGAATTTTTTTGCTTTTTTCCATTCGGAAATAAAAATTTCCGAAATGTTTACCATGGTCCCGAATACTCTCCGGAAGTCCAATTAGGTGGGTGGAACCAAATAATTTGCCTTTAAACGGCCAATTTACCGGTTTACAACTTGCACCGATTTCTTAATTCAAGCCTACCACGAACATTTGTGACAACATATAATGATCAGATATGGTTCGAAACGGCATTATATGACTGCGAGATGTATCCCCTAAAATCTCAAGCCATTTCGACACCAGGCCCTGAACCTTCAAAATATCTCAAAAAGCGTGGATATTAGCCTTTAATTTTGGAAATTTTTTACTTTTTTTCGCCCGGAAAAAAAAAATCGAAATGTTCCATGGTCCCTAATACCCAAATGGGTGGGTGGAGCCATCCAATTTGTCTTTAAACGGCCAATTTACCGATTTACAACTTGCACCAATTTCATTATTCAAGCCTACCACTAACATTTATGACATTATATAATGATCATATATGGCTCCAAACGGCATTATATGACCTCAAAATGTAT
The DNA here is from genome assembly GCF_948465745.1 of Chenopodium album. Taxonomy (NCBI): domain Eukaryota; kingdom Viridiplantae; phylum Streptophyta; class Magnoliopsida; order Caryophyllales; family Amaranthaceae; genus Chenopodium; species Chenopodium album. The sequence continues at coordinate 4,750,708 of NC_137838.1, forward strand.
CTCCTAAAATCTTAATCCTTTTCGACACCTGGTCCGAAACCACCAAAATTTCTCTAAAAGCATTGATATTAGCCTTCAATTTTGGGATTTTTTTTATTTTTTTCGCCCGGAAATAAAAATTTCCGAAATATTTACCATGGTCCCTAATACCCTCCGAGAATCCAGTTGGGTGGGTGGAACTATTCAATTTGCCTTTAAACGACCAACTTACCGGTTTACAACACCCACCAATTTCATAAACTCAAGCCTACCACGAAAATTTAAGACAACATATAATGATCATATATGGTTCCAAATGGAATTATATGACCCCGAGATGAATTCCCTAAAATCTCAAGGTTTTTCGACACCGTACCCAACCTCAAAAATTTCTCAAAAAACGTGAATATAAGCCTTCAATTTTGGAATATTTTTACTTTATTTTGCCCGGAAATAAAAATTTCCGAAATTTTTACCATGGTCCCTAATACCCACCGGGATTCCAATTCGGTGGGTGTATCCATCGAATTTGCCTTTATACGGCTAATTTACCAGTTTACTACTTGCACCGATTTCATTAATTCAAGCCTAGCACGAACATTTATGACAACATATAATGATCATATATAGTTCCAAACGGCATTATATGACCCCGAGATGTATCTTCTAAAATCTAAATCTTTTTCGAAACCTGGCCCTGAAACCTCCAAAATCTCAAAAAGCGTGGATAAGCCTTTAATTTTGGAATTTTTTTAGTTTTTTCGCCCATAAATAAAAATTGTCGAAATGTTTACCATGCTCCCTAATACCCTTCGAGAGTCCAATTGGGTGGGTGGATCCATCCAATTTGCCTTTAATCGACCAACTTACCGGTTTACATTTTCCACCGATTTCATTAACTCAAGTTTACCACGAAAATTTAAGACAACATATAATGATCACATATATATATGGTTCCAAACGGCATTATATGACCCGAGATGTATTCCCTAAAATCTCAAGGTTTTTCGACACCGTACCCAACTTCAAAAATTTCTCAAAATGCGTGGATATAAGCTTTCAATTTTGGAATTTTTTTACTTTATTTCGCTCGAAAATACAAATTGCTGAAATAATTTTTACCATGGTCCCTAATACCCTCCGGGATTCCAATTGGGTGGGTGTATCCATCCAATTTGCCTTGAAACGGCCAATTTACCGGTTTACAACTTGCACCGATTTCATTAAATCAAGCCTACCACAAACGTTTGTGACAACATATAATGATTATAAATGGTTCCAAACGGCATTATATGACCCCCAGATGTACTCCCTACATTCTTAACACTTTGGACATTGGGCCCCGAAACCTCCAAAATTTCTCAAAAAGCGTGGACATTAGCCTTCAATTTTGGAAATTTTTGACTTTTTTTCGCCAGAAAATCGAAATTGCCGAAATGTTTACCATGGTCCCTAATACCCTCGGTTAGTCCAATTGGGTGGGTAGAACCATCCAATTTGCCTTTAAACGACCAATTTATCGGTTTACAACTTGCACCATTTTCATTAACTCAACCCTACCACGGACATTTATGACAACAAATAGTGATCATAATTATGTGGTTCAAAATGACATTATATGACCCCGAGATATATTCCCTAGAATCTCAAGGCTTTTCGATACCAGGCCCCGAAACCTCCAAAATTTCTCAAAAAGATTGGATATTAGCCTTTAATTTTGCAATTTTTTTTAGACAATTTTCTCCAGGAAATAATAATTGCTGAAATGTTTACCATGTTCCCTAATACCCTTCGGAAGTCCAATTGGGTGGGTGGAACCATCCAATTTGCCTTTAAACGGCCTATTTACCGGTTTATAACTTGCAACGATTTCATTAACTCAAGCCTACCACGAACATTTATGGCAACAAATAATGATCACATATGGTTCCAAACGACATTAAATGACTCCGAGATGTATCGCCTAGAATTTCAAGACTTTTCGACACCGGGCCCGAATCCTCCAAAATTTCTCAAAAAGCGTGGATATTAGCCTTCAATTTAGAAATTTTTTGATTTTTTTTCGCTCGGAAATAAAAATTGCCGAAATGTTTACCGTGGTCCCTAATACCCTCCGAGAGTCCAATTGGGTGGGTGGAACCATCCAATTTGCCTTTAAACAACCAATTTACCGGGTTACAACTTGCACCGATTTCATTAATTCAAGCCTACCACGAAAATTTATGACAACAAATAACGATCATATATGGTTCCAAACGGAATTATATGACCCCAAAATGTATCCCATAAAATTTCAAGACTTTTCGACACTGGGTCCCGAAACCTCCAAAATTTCTCAAAAAGCGTGGATATTAGCCTTCAATTTTGGATTTTTTTTAACTTTTTTTAGCTCGAAAATAATAATTGTCGGAATTTTCACCATGGTCCCTAATACCCTTCGGGAGTCCAATTGGGTTGGTGGAACCATCCAATTTGCCTTTAAACGTCCTATTTACCGGTTTATAACTTGCACCGATTTCATTAATTCAAGCCTACCACAAACATTTATGACAACAAATAATGATCATATATGGTTTCAAACGGCATTATATGACCCCGAGATGTATCCCCTAAAATTTCAAGACTTTTCGACATTGGGCCCCAAAACCTCCAAAATTTCTCAAAAGCGTGGATATTAGTCTTCAATATTGGAATTTTTTAACTTTTTTTCGCCTGGAAATAAAAATTCCCGAAATGTTTACCATGATCGCTTATACCCTCTGGGAGTCCAATTGGGTTGGTGGAACCATCCGATTTGTCTTTAAACGGCCAATTTAATTACCGGTTTACAACTTGCACGGATTTCATCAACTCAAGCCTATTACGAACATTTATGACAACATATAATGATCATATATGGTTCCAAACGACATTATAGTACCCCGAGATGTATCTCCTAAAATATTAATTCTTTTCTACACCAGACTCCGAAACCTCCAAAATTTCTTAAAAAGCGTGGATATTAGCCTTCAATTTTGGAATTTTTTGATTTTTTTCGCTCGAAAATAAAAATTGTCGAAATGTTTACCATGGTCCCTAATATATTCAAGTTATAAATGAAATATATTCAATATGGGTAGATATTTTTGTAATGCCCAAAATAGTATATGGGACTAACATTATGAAACAAAGGGTTTACATTCTTAATCACTTTCAAGTTTCAACATTTCAAGACTAGGGCTGGAAAATCTTAAAATTAGTAAAATGTAGCTTAGATAAATAACAAATTTAAAGTCCGTTAAGTTCAATTCAAAATTAATAAATCTACCCGTCTTTTAAGATGTTCAATTAAGCTTGGCTTGACTGGAGATCCCTTTATATTTTTGGGTGTAGGGAGTGATTTTTTTTTAAGTAAATTCTAAATCATAACAGCCCAATCTATTGCACAAAACAAGCAAACTAACCGTTGCTCTCTATATTGATTGTATTATTGGATTGGGCTTTGTTATTTGTTAGATTCCTTCTCTGCTACGTCCTTGTCCTAAACAGGATTAAAATGAAGAACAATAAATTACTCAAAGAGCATCACCCACAAATGGTTCACAAACAAGAAAACAGGAGTAAAGCTAAGAAAGATAAATTATGTAAATAAATAGATACATTTTTATAAAAACTATAGTGGCTTCTCCCAATATTCTATAGTTATTTCATTTCTTATTCTACACGATTGAAATTGAAATTCTCCATTTAACAATCTTTTGTAATTTATGCGTAACACACTAATTATTATTATCTAATTTTGCTAAATTTATTTCGATAAACTTTCAATTTTCAAAATACATATAACTTTTTAACCATATTTTAAAACGGAGTAAACAATGTTGATTTTTATTTAATGGCCTCTATAAAGATTTTTTTTTGAGGGGGTGGCATCTATAAAGATATAAAGACATGAAATAATAGTATTAAAAATATAGAAGTATAAAATAAAATAAATAAAAAGGGAAATATTAGATTATTCTTTGTCATCAAAGCCTCCCAATTATTATCACCCACTTCATCCATTTCACACAATCAAACATTTGAGAGAGAGAAAGTGAGAAGAAAAGCAGGAAGAATGAAGAGGATACCTCGCATCAAATTTCCTGATAGACACCCTAAACCTTCTTCTTCAACTTCTGGTATAAACCTTTTTCCCCTGTTTTTCCTTCTGAATTTCTCTGTTTTTTGCAATATTTTTATTTTATTTTTTTTACTTTTCATTTTAGTTAAAGTTGTAATCTTTGATCTTCTACTGTTAAATTTATTAAATTTTATTGTTTTTAATCTTTATTATTGGGTTTTTTTTTCTGGGTATGTTGTTCTTAACAGTTTGTAATAATTCTAAGAAATTCCATAGCTTTAATCATCAGTCATCATCTAGCTTTAAAAATAAAAAATAAAAAATAAAAAATAAAAAAAGAAAAGAAAAAACCCCCTATATTTTTTTCTCTGCTTTTTCATTAGTGTGTTTGTTCTTCAATAACGGCTTGAAAATTCTTGATTTCACTATGGTGCACTTCATTGCCGTAATTGGCCAATTTGGGATTGCTTTATTAGTGTGGGTAGTTAAAGATTCCTTCTTCTATTGAACACACTTTTTCATTTGTCACAAATCAAAATTGAGCTTGCCAAAAAGTAAGTGATCAAGTTTTTTGTCACGGATAAGGTTGCGTACATCTAAACCTTCCGAAATATGGAGTAAAATTAATACAGTACTGCAAGTGGGATTAGAATTATGTTATTATCACAATTAGTTAGGGTTTTGATTTTACAGAGTTTTTAATTTTAATCTGAACAGTGATCATTAGCATATATATGCTGGTGTTAAAAAACAAAGCAGATGTTCTAGCTTGGTTTAGAATTATGCTCAGTAGCTGTAAGCATGTTACTTGTAGTGTGTTATGTTCATGCCTGATTCATGTAAGTGACTTTGTTAAGGTTTCGGCCGTTCGGATTCCTTACCATTAGAGTTCACTTGCATACTGCAACTGACCTTATCAATTGCATTCTCTATTGTCACCTTTTAGGGACAGATTTTGAGATTTATATGCTAGTCAGTGACTAAGTGAGTAGGGATGTGATTTATATGCTAATCAGTGACTGAGTAAGTGAGTAAGGATGTTTCGAGCCTTTGATTTTGTTAAGAATGATGTTTATAGACGTTTTTCAATGTCATATTTGCATGGTATGAGGAGTTCCACTTGATTCCATGTTTTCAGATAGAGCATGTTGTTGTAGTATTAATGTACCATTTAATTAGTATCAATATTTTCCTGCTGTCAGAATTCCTTTTTTTTTTTTTTTAGGTGTTGAGTCCCAACCAAAGCCACCTTCAGGAAACACGAACACTCGCAAGCTTTCAACATCAAAGTCTGACGTTCCTGCACCACCTAACTCTGCAGGAGGGGGTGGTAAAGCTTCACTTCAGCCTAAGCGCACACCGGTCTCAGACAAGGAGATGGAAGCTATCTTGGTAAGAATTACTCCATCCCACTACAGTTCCTCCATTTCAGATCCTTTTATTCAATTAATTCCGAAAATGACACAGAAAAAACAAGTACAGAGTAATTAAGCTTTCTCCTATTATGTCCTTGCAGTTGGGTGGCTGCGTTTAGTTTCATTTCGGAAAGTTGTCAAAACTCAAAACAAAGACCTGCTGCATTTTCAACCTTTTCTTGCTTATCCTTCCAATGCAAATGTGACCATGAGCTGAAGACTGCATTTCCAACTTCATTGGTGTGAGACACATTTGGACTTGGCAAATTCAGAATGTTGTTTTCGCAACGGTCTGTATAACCTGCAGATGTACTGAAATATGTTTTCTGTCTATATAATAAACTTATATCTTATGGAGTTATCACAGTGATCTTTGCATAACGGCTAATGTAGTGAAAATCATTTTGGAGATGAATGGTCTCCCTTCAGTAAAAACTGCCTATAAACAGAACCGATGAAAATCTACTAATCACACAATGGATTAATGGTGACTGATTTGATCTCGTTTATTATTTGACATTAGACCTAACAAAATATCAGCCTCAGATAACACATCCTCTAAACGCACATATATTTTCCGGTCAGATCAATATTGTTTGTTACAAATCTACAGCCAATATTGACCTAACCCAATTTGATTTTGCGCTGGCTAATGGAATTAGTCATATGAGCCAACCTGAATATGACGAGATTGAATCGTACATCTCAATTCTCAACACTTGAATGTGGCTTGTGCAATTGCAATTTCTAAAATTTACAATGGGAACCCAGGAATGTAGAGAGCATGATGCACAAGTATGTGTCACAGACAGTAAAATTTGCAAGGAAAAAAAAAAATGAAGGCTACAAACACTCAAACAAGAAAAAATAAAGAGCAACATTTATAGAAAGCTGACAAATTATAGCCTCAAATTTTAATAATTATAAGTGGACAAGGCTTCTCATATTGTTTGTTCACAAAGAAAAATCTCACATTGGTGCTTCAGATTCAATTACAATCTGGCATCATGTGCAATCTTAAGTTTCCAGCTCTAACTTTCACATATATAGCTTTCAAACAAAACTGTACATTGCTCTATCTAGCTTCACTACTACCCGATAACGCCTTTCAGGTAATGGGCAGTCCATATAAACAAAATGTGGCAAAGAAACAAATACGACCACTTTCTTTTTACTTATTACTAGCCACAAGAAGCTTGGTGGTCATCAATCAAACACCTCTAAATTCTCACATTTACGAAGCAGCAGTTCCTAATCGATGGTTCTTTCGGGCATGAAGAAAAGAATTGATCAAGACAAGCAGCCTATGTCATCACAGTTCGTTTGTCACTCTCCAGTTGCCTCTTACCGGCAACTTCTTCTACTGGAGTGCTAACGTCGACCTCCTTCTCTTCACCCATGAGATACCTGTCAACCTGAGAAGCAGCTTGCCTGCCCTCTGAGATGGCCCACACTACCAAGGACTGGCCTCGTCTACAATCCCCAGCAGCAAATACACCCTCCACATTGGTTGAAAACCGACCATAGTCAGCCTTGAAGTTCGAGCGGTTGTCTTTCTCCACGCCCAGCTTGTCTGCCACGTTCTGCAGGAGCACAGCAACAAAATGGTAAGCAACCATCCCCGCAGTTAAATTTCAAGAATGAGGCATTAGATGTATTATCTAAAAATCAATTCTAGCCCCTCCCTCCCCATTTAAACAAAACTGATACTCAAAAAATTTACTACTAGTATTTATCATTCTTTTTACTTTTTTTCTTTTTTTGAAATGAGAAATAAAGAATACTAACCGCTTCAGGGCCTAGGAATCCCATAGCGAGAAGTACTAAATCTGCTTCAATGAACTCTTGCGATCCTTCAACTTCCTTGAATTGGAACTTCCCACTGGCATCCTTTTCCCACACGACATGTACCAACTCAAGACCTTTTAACTTACCATTCTCATCTCCAACAAAACGCTTTGTGAGAACCTCGTAAGACCTCGGGTCTTTACCGAACTTGGCAGCAGCTTCCTGGTGACCATAGTCAACTCGGAAAATACGTGGCCACTGCAAGACCAAGAAAAAATTGACAAAGATTTCCAATTAGAACACTTAGATTAATTAGTGAAAGATGGGGAAGAAGACGTGAATTTCGGCAAAGTTTTTGAAATTTAGAGAGATTGAAGGGAATGCTAAACCTGTGGCCAAGGGTTGCCAGGAGCTCTCGAATTTGGTGGTTGGGGAAGAAGTTCCAAGTTGACGACATTAGTACAGCCATGTCGAATAGATGTACCAATGCAATCAGTGCCTGTGTCACCTCCACCAATGACCACAACCTTCTTCCCTTTAGCAGAGATGTAGTTACCATCTTGTAGATTACTGTCAAGCAAGCTCTTAGTATTTGCATGTAGGAATTCCATGGCAAAATGGATTCCTGACAAGTCCCGTCCTTCGATAGGAAGGTCCCTAAAGCAAAAAAAAGGTATAGTTATGTCTTATGAGCCATAGAAGGGAAGAATAAAAAATTTGCAATACAAATTTTCCCACAGTTTTACCTGGGTTTTGTAGCCCCAACAGCCAACACAATGGCATCATTCTCCTCCTTAAGCCGGTCAATGGAATATTGTGGATCTTTGCCAACATTTGCATTCACTACGAATTGTACACCTTCCTCAGCCATGAGATTCACACGCCGTTGAACAACATTCACTTTGTCAGTCTTCATGTTGGGCACTCCATACATCATCAATCCTCCAATTCTATCAGCACGTTCATAAACAGTCACAAAATGACCCATTTTGTTCAGTTGATCCGCAGCTGCCATGCCAGAAGGTCCACTTCCAACTACAGCAACTTTTTTCCTGATATCACACATATGAAGGCCATCAGATCACAAATCTAGGAAGTGGAATTTCATTAACCCAAAAAAATTGACAATTTTTGCAAGTAAATAGTATGTACCCAGTTCTTTTCTGTGGAGGCCTTGGGACCATCCATCCTTCCTCAAAGGCTTTGTCTATGATTGAACATTCAATAGTTTTGATTGACACAGGATTTTCAATGATGCCAAGAACACAGGAACCCTCACACGGTGCTGGACAAACTCTACCAGTAAACTCTGGGAAGTTATTCGTTTCCAAGAGTCGGTCCAGAGCTTCACGCCACCTATTCTGGTAAACTAATTCATTAAACTCCGGGATTTTATTTCCTAGTGGGCACCCTGTATTATCCTGCAAATAAAGCAAAATAGAGCAATTCTCACAATAAGACTACTAAGCCACTTGAAAGAACGTGTTAATATGAATATTTGCACATTTAACATTTTCACTTACCTGATGGCAAAATGGAGTACCACAATCCATGCACCGAGCAGCTTGTGTCTTCAATAAGGGGGCAGGTCTTTTTTCATCCATGACCTCATTATAGTCCTTCATCCTTTCATTTGGATCACGATACTGAATCCCCTCACGTTCATACGCAACAAAACCACGATGTTTTTGAGCATCAGGAACTTGAGAAGGACGCTTGAACTCTTCTACTTCGTCCTCTTCCTGCATGAAGATGAAAACATAAGCCCCACATGGATCCATGGAAATCCATCAAGATATAAGTTAGATTAAAAACAACATAATGTACCTGACTGTCTTGCTCTTGCAAAGCAGAACTTGCCATCTTTTTTAGTTCTTCAAATGCATCTTTTTCAGTCACTTCAATTTCATCTTTTTCCTCCTCGGCCACCTTACCGCCAGTCTCCTGGGATGCTCCGTCAGTTTTCATGCTTGCAAGCACCCGCTTGTAGTCTCTAGGAAAGACCTTGATAAACTTGGGCAAGAGGGTGTCAAAACTTGCTAGCACTTCCTGAGCAAGCTTGCTATTTGTATGGCGTTGATGCTGCTGAATCATGATTCTTAGACTCGTTATATCCTCTTCTTCCTCAACTTTATCAAGATCCACTAGCTCAGAATTGCATCGGGAATGGAATTTTCCATCCAAATCAAGAACATATGCTATACCACCGCTCATACCTGCAGCAAAGTTTCGGCCAGTTTTTCCTAATACCACCACAGTTCCACCAGTCATGTACTCGCAACCATGATCACCAACGCCTTCCACAACGGCCTTAGCCCCTGAATTACGTACACAAAATCTTTCTGCCGCCATGCCGTTAAAGTATGCTTCTCCACAGGTTGCTCCATAAAGAGCTACATTGCCAATTACAATGTTCTCCTTGGGATCAAAGCTGCTACTCCTTGGAGGATATACAACAATCTTACCACCTGATAATCCTTTCCCAACATAGTCATTACTGTCACCTTCAAGCTCTAAAGTTATACCAGGGCAAAGGAAAGCTCCAAGACTTTGGCCTGCACTTCCATTGAATTTAATGTGGATAGTGTCTGTAGGTAGTCCTTCCAAGTGGTAACGTTTTGTCACTTCATGGCTAAGCATAGTTCCCACAGCACGGTTTACATTCTTGATTGGGGTTTCAATATATACAGGAAGGGCCTTTTCGAGGGCAGCTTTAGAGCTCACAATCAATTCTTGATCCAAAGCCATGTCCAAGCCATGATCCTGTTTTTGGACACAGCGCTGAGCAGCGCCTGGACGGATGGTAGCAGCTGGTCTAAGCAAGAGAGAGAGATCAATGTTCTTCAGCTTCTCATTGCTCTTCGTCACTTCTTCATCAACTTCAAGCATATCTGAGCGCCCAACCATCTCATCAAGCTTCCTGAACCCAAGCTGAGACATGATCTCCCTGACCTCCTCTGCTAACATGAAGAAGAAATTAATAACATGCTCAGGCTCACCAGCAAACTTTGCACGAAGAACAGGATCCTGTGTAGCAATGCCCACTGGACAAGTGTTCTTATGGCACTTCCTCATCATTATGCACCCAAGTGTGATGAGGGGAGCAGTGCTGAAACCAAACTCTTCAGCTCCAAGAAGAGCTGCAATTGCCACATCTCTTCCTGTTTTCAATTGACCATCTGTTTGAAGAACTGTACGGCCTCGAAGGTCATTAGCAACCAGAGTTTGATGCGTCTCAGCCAGGCCAAGCTCCCAAGGAAGCCCAGCATTTTTTATGCCTGTCCATCGAGATGCTCCAGTACCTCCGTCATGTCCAGAGATCAAAACATGGTCAGCATGCCCCTTAACAACCCCAGCAGCAATCACTCCAACACCAGCTTCAGAAACAAGTTTAACACTTACTCGGGCTGATGGATTGGCATTCTGAATTCCAAAATAATACATCAGAACATCTATATATAATTTTTACACAGGTAAACATGTTAAATTGGTCTTACAAAACCACATATGTACCTTCAAGTCATGAATAAGTTGAGCAAGGTCCTCAATTGAATAAATGTCATGATGAGGAGGAGGGCTTATAAGTCCAACACCAGCTGTGGAGTTTCTAGTTACAGCAATATCTCCAATCACCTTATGACCAGGGAGCTCCCCACCTTCACCAGGCTTAGCACCCTAAATAAGAAAAATCCACAACTTAGCAAAACATTCAATGACGAGTAAAGTAACTTGGCATAAAAGTTATTCTCACCACAGTTAACATGTAGGTACAAGTTAAAGAAGCAAAGACACCCGTGGGTGCTTTGCAGACACAGCATCATCTGTCCATAAACATAAATTCATGAACAAGTGGAAACCTCCATTCCTAAAGAATGCAGGGGTTGTGCTATAGAAGTAGTTCAAAGAAAACCAAAATTTTTTGGTACAAGTACTCCAATCTCTTTAGCCATGTCATACCTGAGCCATCTTAATTTGTAACTCATCAGCATTGGTCAAATAATAACTGGAAACACCAAATCTTCCACTTGCCACCTGCTTAATAGCACTACGCTTAGGATTCATTGAACCATCTGGGAGTGGCTCTAGACGTGATGGATTCTCACCTCCCTCACCTAGACAACAACTTTTTAGTCAAGACAGTTATTCAAAGAAAAAGAAAAGCCTGACTTATAGTGATAAGATTTTAGCCATTAAAATTAGATAGCATGGACAGATTGGGAAAGATCAAAAGCCACATACCTGTATTAGATTTTCCTCCCAACTTGTTCATAGCAATAGCAAGAGCAGAGTGCGCCTCCAGGGATATTGATCCATAACTCATGGCACCAGTGCAAAATCGTTTCACAATCTCACTTGCAGGTTCTACCTCTTCCAAGGGAACTTGATCTTTCATTTCCTTGAACTTCAAAAGTCCTCTTAGATTGCTTGATTTATTTAACTCATTGATACGTTTTGAATATTCTTTGTAGGCTCCAACACTGTTTGATTTAGCAGCTTCCTGCAACTTTGCCATAGCAAGAGGATCATTGAGGTGAAGTTCACCATCTTTCCTCCAGTGATAATCCCCTGGATTAGGTAGTGCGACTGATTCTGCACTTCCAAACGGAAGAGCCCGTCTTGGAAATGCCATCTCATGAAGTTTCAATGCATCAGAGGCCAGCATTTCAAAAGTTGCACCTTCAACTCTGCTTGCAGTTCCAGTGAAACACCTCTCAATGACTTCTGAAGAAAGACCTACAGCTTCAAATATCTGAGCACCCTTGTATGATGCCAAGGTAGATATTCCCATCTTTGCAAGAACTTTCATCATTCCATAGTTGCTTGCTTTAAAGTATCTCTTAATTAGCTCATCCTTTGAGCGAAATTCACCAGTTGATTTAGGTGGAATCTTTCCATCTACTTGCAGCCTCCATATAGTTTCAATGGCCAAATACGGACAAATTGCATCCACTCCAAAACCAACTAGAGTACAGAAATGATGCACTTCACGTGGCTCAGCAGATTCAATTATCAGACCAACACGAGTTCGCTCAAGTGTCTTAACTAAATGCTGATGAACGGCACCAACTGCCAATAGAGAGCTCACTGCAACTCTACTTGGCGAGAAAGCTACAAAAGAGGAAGAAAATAAGGATCAAAAGACATCAGTCATATCAGAGTTGATGAACAGAATTTAATTTCTGTTGTCAATTAACCAGGAAAAACGATTAGTGACTTGTTAATCATACCTCGGTCAGAAAGCACCAGAACAGTGTATCCCTCCTTTATTGCATCTCTTGCTTCAGCAGAGATCCTGTCCAACGTCTGCTCCAAGCCTTTTCTACCCAGGGTCTTGGGATATGTGATGTCAATGACCTTGCTACGCCATCCTCTGTAATCCATTTTCTTAACAGCTTCCATTTCTTCAATGGTCAAAAGAGGCCCCTTCAATGATAGACGGTGACACTGCAACTCAGTCATTTCTGTGAGATCACCTTCAGGACCAATCATGCACTCCATGGATGTCACAATCTTCTCCCTAATAGGATCAATGGGAGGGTTTGTGACTTGAGCAAACAGCTGCTTGAAGTACTGGAAAGTGAGTTTCTCCCTGTTTGACATCACAGCCAAGGGAGTATCATTTCCCATGGAACCAAGAGCCTCAGTGGCATCCTTTGCCATGGGAATCAATAGCATTTCCAAGGCTTCAACAGAGTACCTAAAAAAACCACCTCATGTTAATACTTCAAGAAAAATGGTGCATAAATATGATGCAGTAGTGTTGAGTCATGGCATCTACCCAAATGCCTTCAATGGCGCCAACAAACCATGAATGCCCATGTTCTCCATGTCCTCATCCAGATTAGACACCTATAACAGCAAAAACAAAATCCAATTAGATTATTTCAATAATGTAAGCTTCTTCATCAAACAAATACAAAAACATCCGGGACGCAATCCATTCCAGGCAAATGGAAACGATTGCTGTACTTACAGGAACTGCTCCAGAAATAGCAGGAGCAACCCTCTCTGTCTCGGCCACAGAATCAACTATGTCCTTCAATACTAACTTCTGCCTTTTCAGCCATTCCCCATATGGCCGAGCCATTGAATATTGCTTTTTTAAGGCATCATCATCGACAACAATGTGCTTGTCAAAATCAACCAAAAGCATCATTCCAGGGTTCAAACGCCCTTTCTTGGATACGTCTTCTGGTGAAATATCAACAACTCCAACCTCACTTGCCATTATAACTCGTCCACTGTGAGTTATATAGAAACGTCCAGGACGTAATCCATTCCGATCCAGAGTGGCTCCAAGATATCGGCCATCAGTGACTGCAAGGAAACTAATGTCAGGCACTCAGCAGGGGAAACTAATAGAACTTTAAAGTACCAAAGAGATCAGAAATGAATGTTTACATGTTATAAGAGCTGGCCCATCCCATGGTTCCATTAGGGCCGAGAGGTACTCATAAAATCCCTTTCTGTGAGGATCCATATTCTTGTCATTCTGCCAAGCTTCAGGAATCATCATCATGACGGCTTCAGGAATACTTCTACCAGCACGAACCAAGAGTTCAAGGACGCCATCAAAAGCTCCTAAAAGGTAAAACAGTAGAAAATCATTCTCTGAATCCACCAGCTCATCCTAAGAATCTGGTATTTACATGCCAAGCCAAGAATAGCCGACAGTATTTCTGATACTGAGTATTGTTCTAACCTGAATCAGAAGAGCTGGCATCCACAATAGGCAAAAGCTTTTTCATTTCATTCTTTGACAGACCAAGTTCCTTGCACTTAAGCAGACCTTCACGAGCCCGCATCCTAGGATAAATTATTTTAGAACAAACAGTAAGATGGCTATAAACTGTTTCAGCTCTATTTCTGCTAGGTGGAAGACTTACCTGATGAGTGAACGAGCATATACAAAGTAAAAATTCCACTGGAATATCTTTTTAAAGAGCAAGGACAGTTATTATAGGCAACAATATCTACAAAATGGTCAATTTAGCACAGCCAGAGTTTGTAAGTTGGTTAACTTACCAATTTACATTTCCACGAAGAGTATTGATCTCCCCGTTATGACCCAATACACGCATAGGCTGAGCACGATCCCAGCTTGGAAATGTGTTGGTGGAGAAGCGAGAATGCACCTGCAAAGTATGAGGAGCATACGTTTCAGTCAAAGAAATTCTCTACCATATACACATCCAAAAATCTCTTAAAACCGATTTGTATACAATTTTACATTCGAAGGGGCTATGGTAAGGGTAATTTCCAGCAAAAATCCGAACTCCCTATACTACCTCGACACACATTTTCTTTTCCATCTCTCCTCAAGAACATCATAGAGAGCAACAGCACCAAATTCTGCAAAGATGATTTAATGAGTTCCTTACCAACGCACCCAATGCATCCAATCGGGCATCCAAATACATAAGAGTAATCAAGGAGTGGAAGAACTTAAGAGATCATTCATACTTCAATGCCTCAGAAGTCATTCCTCAACCTTGCACCTCGTGAGTTACCCGTAGTTCCCATGCTTCTGGTTGTTAAGATATAAGTTAGCAGACAAAGATGCAAGTGAATAGAAAATATAATTACCAGGGCCATGTAGCTCGTAAACCTTTCATTGCCAAGATCCCAATAATAGTACTCCTTCAGTTGAGAAGGCTTCAACTGACCTTTGTAAACAATAGTCCTGCAACAATCAAGCACCAAATTACAGAAATTGCCAAAATAAAATATTGCTAACAGAATCATAAAGTACCCTGTACCACAATTAACTAAAATAGAGTGCCAGAAAATATTGCCAACCTTGAGGACAGAGAGCATATATAGAAGTCCTTTACACCGCCATGTTGGAGGTTCAACGCGGCTCTAATAGCTACCATTGAAACCCTCCTCAGTATGTACATCTGTTAGAAATAAATAAAATTTGTAAATAAGCTAGAAAAAGGTAGAACATAAAACTTATAGAGAAAATAGCTCAATAATAACACATATATTAGACATATCATATTTTTGCTTTACTGATTGCCTAACAAGATCAAATTTTATGGTAATACATAATTTCAAAATCCACATCATCTCAAATATAACCAGCATTGCATAGTTTTATAAATTTTAGATAATTTGAAAGCTACCTGCTGTTCAAGGTCTGCTTTTGATCGAGGGGTTGGTGTAAGAAACACCTGTTCAACCACTGGTTCAGTCATCAGAGCAGACTTACCCAGTCCTGAATTATCGGTTGGGACTGGACGCCATCCAAGGACTGTATGACCAAGTGATTCTGCAACCTAAAAACACAACACAGAATTCAACAGTCAAATTTCATAAACTAGAACTCCAGTCCAGGGACTGTATGACCAAGTGATGTGCAAGTGTGCAACCTAACAAATAATTCAAAAAGTCAAATTCCTTATCTTATAACTCCAGACAAAAGTATTCATGAAAAACTTAGTTGTGACCAAGACCATAGTTACTCAGACTCGAGCGGGTTCATGTCCAAGTGTCAAACTCGACTATCTTATACTCCATAACACTTTTGCATCTCTTTTAACTAAAAATCTAAACACACACCAGGACAAAGCAAAATGACCCTGTAACAAATAAACAGAAAACTGCCATAATCTTAATGATTGATGCATTCAACCGTAAACAAACTACAAATTGGAAGTTAACGCAAACAACAAAACACAAGAAATACATGATATTTTATACCACTTGATAGTCATTTAGTCACGTGATACCTCCTTTCCACCAAAAAGTAACAGAATAATAAATGTCAAATCTAACGAAATTAATTCAAAAATTACCTTAGTAAACACATTTTTGCTTTCTTCCCTTCTACTCTCAGAAGTAGGCAAGAAAAACATCCCAACTGCATATTCTCCAAGAGGTGGCAATTGAAATCCAAGATCCTTCGTCACCTAATTCAATTAACAACCTCCTCATAAAATTACCATCCAAATAAACACATTCCAACAAGTCAAATGCGACAAGTAAAATGAGATAAACCCGAGAAATAATAAAATATTACCTCGGTGAAGAAATCATGCGGAAGACCGACGAGAATACCGGCACCATCACCAGTGTTAGTCTCACAACCACACGCACCTCTGTGTGACATCCTCACCAACATTTCAACTGCATCCGTAACCTTTTTTTTTTTATTATTATTACCATAATTACCAAAAAAAAATTAGTAAATTTTATTTAATTAATCTTTAAAATCAAAAACCCTAAAAAAAATTAAAATAAATTTATTTACCGTTTTACGGCTGCACTCGCCGGAAAGTTCAGCGACAAAACCAACTCCACAAGAATCCTTATCATTTTTCGGGTCGTATAACCCGAGAGGCTGCTCCGGAACCAGAGATAATGCGGATTGAATAACGAACCTCGAATTCGGGTCCCGAAGCAGTGGTCGTAGTCTCTCGGATCTTAACCTATTTCCGAAGATTTTGCTTTCACAGATCTTGGCTTCGGACCTCCGAACCGCGTAGCTTCGGGAGCTTCTCTTACCGAACCTACATAACTGTGGCTGCACCACCACTAGTCCTCCATGGTCATCCGAACCTACTTTGGTTCGGAGGTTTAATACCGAACCTACCCCTGCTGCAACCGACATGTCGTCTAATCGAGCTTTTCCGGTTGATTTTAGGATTGATTTTTGATTTAATTTAAGATTATTGTTATTATTATCGTCGTTATAATTATAATTGATTAAATATATACGAAAATTGATTTCCGATGATTATACAGGGTGATGAAGACGGCGTCGTATTGACACAGTAGAGGGAGAAAGAAGAGAGAGAAGTTGAAGGTCTCCCGTCTCCTCAGCAATGGCGGATTTCCGCGAGGAGAGAGAGAAAATATTGCAGAGGAGAGAGAGTAAATGAGGTGAAAGCGTTTCAAAGAGATGGGTTGTGTAGTCTTTTTATAGAACAAGAAGAGAGTGTGTTGAGCTCGGTTTTTTATTTAATTTTTTTTTTTATTATTATTATTAGTAATTAAAAAGGTTGGAAAATCGGGAAAAAGTAAAAAAAATAAATAAAAAGTGGGGAAAGTGGGGACCACAATCGACGTGACAGAGGGAAATAGGGTGTCGGGATGCCACGTGGAGGAATGAGCTTATGCGGCACGCGACAGACGCTAAGGAGAAAAGGGGTAAAATGGTAATTTCATAGAGTTAACCTACAAAATTGGTAGAGGTAAAAATGGTTGTTAAGATTACGCCGCCACTCGGTTTGGGTCCGAACCGCCGCGGCTCGGCGTCGTTTTTACTCTTGGATTTTTTTATTTTTGAAAGATTTTACTCTTGGATATAGGGATTAGGATTAACTTCTTTTTTTTTTTTTGGATAAATATAAGTAATTCACCATTCAAATTTAATTATTAAAAAATTTTGAATAATGTGCTAACTATATCTGTAAATTATGGATAATGGATTATAAGGATTATTATCCTTTATTTCTTGATTTTGTTTCCTTTGATGTTTATTCCTTTTAATTTTTCACAAAATTATTAGCTGCAAAATGTTGTACATGTTTTTTTTTTCTCTTTGATTATCCAAGTTCAACTTGGGTGATTTTGAGATACTTTTGACAATAATTTAATTTAGTAATTAATGTCATTTATCATCGAAATTTCAAATGATTTTCTCATACTAGACTACTAGTTTACAAAATACAATTCTTCAAAAACAATCCAAAATACTGCTTGGAGAGAGTGTTTTCTAAACATCATTTGATGTTTTATAGTCAAACAACATAAATTGTGATGACTCAGCAATTGTATTGTTAAGTATTTAATGATTTCTACTCGCTTCTCATATTGCTATACATGTGCGCATGTGAATATGTGATAATGACGATAAGCTATTCAATGGAGTGATTATCTACCTCTATGACTATGTAATTTAATTAACAACATTACATGTTTAATTAACAACATTACATGTTTAATAAAATGACTACTTTGTCGTGTTGTATATTGGACACTTGAGATGATTGTATGTAATATATATTTTGTTCTAGTTCACATTTATAATTTCTATTGCATTGCACTTTCATGTATATTTATATTTTATAATTTTCTACAAGATATAAAATATTTAGGCCATATTCGCTTGAGCTTCTAGGTAGAGTAGATTAAAGCAAAGCATAACAACTCAAAAGAAAAGGGCTTTAAATTATTGTTGGTGTTTTATATAATGCTACAAATACCCAATGAGTCTATTTAAGCTGATACATGTGGATTTAGTAACAAGTTTGTGTTGTCCATGTCTCACCATTTTTGAACTGTTGCATTTTTCATGAAACTATGAGGATAAATTCAAGACATTCATTAAATTGATACTGGATAATCTAATAATCTTTAATATACTTGTATTATATTAGGTCAATATAATTGTAAAGGATTCCAAACACTATTACTCATTTACCCCTTATATGATTTATTGTACAACCTCCCATCATTAGTATCCTTCAATAATCCTTTGATCCCACTAATAGTTTTAGGCCCTGTTTGGTAGCTAGCTTATTGGGGGTATATTAGCTTATTTGACTAACTTTAGCTGATTGACTAGTCAAACAAGCTAATACAAGTGTTTGGTAGTAAGCTTATTGAAATAGCTTATTCCACTAAATAAGCTCTTTTTGGAAAAACTCATTTTAGGAGCTTTTTCAATTAGCTTATTCATTAATTATTGTGAAATGACACTTATAACCTCATTTTAAAATTCTATCTAAACTACCTACCCCACAATTAGCTTATTGGTCATTTCACATACTCAATCACCTTTAAGCTATCAGCTATTTACCAAACACTTTTATATAATCAATTAATACAATAAGTTAGTCAAATCAGTTAATAAAATCAGTTAGTCAAATCAGTTAATAAAATCAGTTAGTCAAAATCAGCTAACTCAATCAGCTTCAGCTTTCAGCTTTCTCCCAAACAGGGCCTTAGACACCATCAAGCATCAACTAGTCATAAAAACATATATTTTAATTAGGCCTAAATTATACTACCTCCGTTACACATTATTTGCAACAATTAGACATTTTTTCTCTCTATTTTATGTTAAATCGTTGCAAATAATGTGTAACGGAGGTAGTAATAGTATCCCGTAATCCCAGTGAAAGTATTAGATACCAACAAACTTATGAATGAAGTTGGTTAATTGTTTAATTAGGCCTGAATTCTGACGACATTTGTGGCCCACACGAGCTCAAACACCATGTGTATTAGTGTATAAATAAGTAACAGTAAGATCTTATATTAATATTATAATAACATGTTCAAAAGCATACTTTAGTTGACGCAAATCTGGTTACAACTGGGGAAGTATCACCTAATTAATCACGCTGAATGTTAGATTAGATTGTGATTATTAAAGAGGACAAAATGGTAAAAGATGCATTGTTAGGTGAATGGTTGACCGTCTTAGATGACGAAATGGCTGACGTATATATTTGAATTACTGAAATTTTTTACTGTTGTCATTTTTAGTACTCGTACTTTTTACCAAGTCTATACATAAACACTAGCAAAGTAATCCTAAAAAAAAAGCCCAACAAAGTAAGTTTATATTGTATAAGCAGTCACATATAAGAATTTGTGTTTTAATTTTTTATCATGAAAATAAAAATATTTAGCTAATATAAAACAATAAAAGAGATTTGAACTAATAACTGTTTGTTTGTTTGTTTTTTTTTTTTTTTTTAAAAGGTACATATCGGTTATAAAAAATATTTAGATAGGGAGAGGGTTGAATTTTGAATATAGTCGTAGTAGTATAGCTAATGAGGGGGGTGGTGGGGGAATCGAAGCATAATTCTATTGGCTGAGTAAACCTATTGGCAACACTATCACATTTACTGTTGGCCGCATAACGCAACACACTTGTCAATAACTAATTGTTAGTTTGTTACACCACGTTATGTACTACATCCGTTACCTATTATTTGCAACGATTAGACATTTTTCCTCTCTACTTTATGTCAAATCGTTGCAAATAATATGTAACGGAGGGAGTACATAGGAAAGCTAAATGACTAATTGCATAGATAAGTGGATAACAATTAGGTTAATTACAATAGGCAATTGCAACAAAATTTTCCTTAAACGACCTTAGTGAACTCATCAAATACTCAAACAAACAAAATAATTTGCAATTTTTTATTATACTTAAAGGCTAAAAACTTGAATCTATTACATAAAAATCGTATACTCTGTATTTTTCGGTAATAAAAAATATATTACGTACGAGAATTAAATAAGTTTAGCAAATTAATCAAAGATTAATAACACATACTCTTAAACCTTAATACCCTACGTGTGTGTTTTTAAATTTGTGATCAAGTGAGCTAGGTACTTTGCAATCCGTACTCATACACGAATGTTTTTATGCATTTTTTTTTTATTATTGGTTAATAGAAGTTTCTGTAATTTATTTACTACCTTCCTTTTACATAATGTGTAACAATTAATTATTTTTGTGAAGTGTAAAGTTTTAATTGTTGCAAATTATACAAAAGGATATACTGTTTTTTTTTTTTTTTAATAGCTATGCTTGTTCATTTAGTTGTTTGAAGTTAAAAAAAAAAAAAAGAGAGAGAGATATTACAACTTTACAAGTAGATGTTGTTATCAACAAAGGTTGCCGGAGAGAAGTGCTTCGTAGTTAGGATCATAGTTCATAGGAACATCGTTGATGTAGTCGGCTTGGTCGTCTTCATGGTCCCAAAACACAATCAAGCTACGTCCATGTCTATGTCCACTTCCCAAACAATGGACCACACGTCCACAAATATATTAGAGTAATACATGAACATCGTTATATGCCAATATTTATACTCTTGTTAGTGATAACATAAACATTACTTTTTGTACTTTCTCATCTTTGTATCCTATTATTTCTTTTGATGAATTAGGAATTTCCCTCTTGAAGAGGGTTCCTAATATTTTCTTTTTTCTTACCCTAAAAAAATGCTTATAAAAGAATTTAGCGAGAAAGTATGTAGAATTCAATGCTTATAAAATCCACTTGTACGTAATCTACATCAGTCTTATGTAAGAATTTTATATAAATAAATACAATAATAATAAATGATAGTAGAAGACGGGAAAGAGTGAAATTAGCATAGAAAATTAAAAAGCTATTAATGTTAGCAGCACTTGGATTTGATATCATATTTCCATTGAAATTATAAGTGGATCAAAGTAAAGGTGATCACAGGACATATGGGGTTTGTCTCAAAGCATCCCGTTTCGGGTCAAAGATTTGAATTTTAAGTCGAAAAAGTTGTGAACAAACCCACTACGGGGAAAAAGTAAATAAAATTTTTAGGTCTTTTGTCAAAGAAAAAAAAAAAAAAAACACTTTTTAGGTCAAAATCAAATCGGTTTATCTAAAAATGCAAGCTTCGGAAACCCAAAACCTTTTTTTTTTGGGTTAATAAAATCTGCCCATAACCCAGTATTTTCAGGCCGGGTTGGTCTGGGCTAGCAGGCCGGGCCAATCAAATTCTTTCTTCCAAGCACTCATAATTATTAAGAGTTGTTTGGACTTTATTTGGAGGTGGGTCTTGAGATATTGGGAAAGCTAACCAGTTAAGTACTCCAAGTGTCTCCCACACCTCAACCTCATCTCTTTAATTGTAATTATCAATAAATTACAATGTAAAAGCAATTAAAACAACCAATCAATTTTCAAACCTACATACACTCACGTAACTTATGGGAAAAACCCATCATCGTTATTGTCAATGTGTTGACAATTTTGCATGTCTATCCGAAATTATGCATGTCAGATGTCTATGACTGCAGTGTGTATCTAACTTTACTCAATTGTGAATTTGTGATGCACATTAGGAGACACATAAACAAACAAAGATCATATCATATTATCATGTAGCTAATTAATTACCAACGCGACAGACGTATATTTTTCATTTTTCAATCCATTGATTGTATTGTGCGAGTGTGCGCTAAATATTGTAAATGAGATTTGATAATACCCCTGGATACTTCATACAATTAAGCTAGTTGATCATCCACACCATAATAAAACGCAAACTATAAATTAATGTTAAGTACTTAAGTGTTGTAACTGTTAAGAATAAATGAACGTAATATATATCAATGCTCATTGTAGAGACATCAAGGCAACTCTTCCGTTCTTAATACTCGGCTATATCTAATTGTTTACAAGTCGGAGTCAAGCAGTTATAGTGTGTTCATCAGTTAATGTCTTGAGTATGGGAGTCATGGGACATATATTTTTTTTGACAAATGGGACATATATTTTTTTTGACAAATGGGACATATATATATATTCTTGAGTCAAATATCTTATTCAAGGTGGTCCAAATATAGAAAGATTCATCCTCCAAATTGCAACCAATTGTTATAATATTACTACATTACTTATCCATCATTTAGCTAGACAACCTTCCAACTAATTATGGAGCATGGGTTAAGTGCTCATCATCATACTTGAATTGGATGAGTTGTCAAAATATTATAATTCTGACATTTGACCTTGTCCAAGAATATTCATATCAAATTTGTAGTTTTATATTTAGTAATTGTTGCTAGTATATTCATAACTAAAGGAATTAATTAATACAAGTGTGATTTTTTTTTTAAAAAAAAAAAAAAAAATCATCCAACATGAACTATTCCGTATATTATATTTTACGCAAATAATGCTCCTATATATATATATATATATTAAAAAAAACTAACTTATTATTCAAAGTCGGACAAGTAGTAGCACAAAAATAATTTGAGAAAATGATAGAATTAATAAAAGTGAGCTTATATACGTCAACCGATATTACATTTTTTTAAGGTCTTTTTCCCTTTTTATTGAGAGATTTAATTATAATAAAGAGGCATAGAACGAACGAAGCTTGTACATGTAATACAAATTTGATTGGTAAATTCAAAGCTTATTATTAGATTAGTATATATTCCTTACATCCATTGAAAACCAATAGTCGTCGAAATGGCTCTATAAGTCTGTAATCTACGTAATATATTTTTATGGTAACTAGCTTTGAACTAATCATTTAATCTTAATCATCATGACTTACCTCATACATTGTCTTTTTTCCCTTTTCATAGAGGGCACACATAGCATATGCCCATCTTCATCCATAGGACTCCTCTGAAGTAATTTTAAAACCTTTAGTTGGGTCTTTTGGGGCATCATTTGGGCGATTAAGATTTAAAGCATGACGAACCTTTTGTTTTTTTCCTAAGAAAGTCATTAAAAGCTAGTAGGTAAAGTATATAGTGAAGATGAATGAAGGAGAAACAAATATCAATTTTAAAACTAGATTCAAGATCCATATATTTTGTTATTGTATTGTTATTGCATACGTTATTAACTATTCGTTGTATTAATTAGTTTATTTTGTTTCAAAAAAAAAAAAAAAGTTTATTTTTTACCTACTAAAACAACATTGGATTGTTGTAGTCAAACTCTCAACTTGAATATTTTTCATTAAGGTAGTGAAAGCATTTTTATTTCCCTTTCAAGAAGCTTGAGTTTCAACTAATATTGTTTGTTGGCAATATCATCAAGTATTGCCTTTAAAAAAAGAAAAAAGAAAAAAAAAAATCTTATTTTCAAAACAATTTTTAATTTCCCTTTCAACTTCTATTGTTTGTTGACAAATGGCGACATCATGTATTGCCTTACAAAAATCTTACCCTGGTCTTTCCTTAAGTAAGTTTCATAGTAAATCGACTTCTCTTTTTCTTATCGTTATTATTTGTAAAAACAACCATTGTACTATATGTATATTTTCTTTATTATTGATAGCTCGATATAAGATTTATGATAACATTATCGTATTTGGAGTATAATACCAATATATATTCCTACTTTAACTTTTTAATTTCCTCATCAAAGTGGAGTAGGTTGAACAATGGTATCTAGAACAATAATTGAAGAAAAATAAAGAATAAGGTACAAATATTATTCTTTCTTAGTGATAGGAAAATGTTTGATTATAAATGATAAACCGTTGGTGATGTTCGTACCACAACCTATGAGCATATTTCTAAGCAAATAAAGCAAGCTAAAATGACTACTAATTCTTTCTATAAATGTTCGATGATTTATTTATTTATTTATTTATTTATTTTTGAGGACATGTTCGATGATTAAAACATCTAAAAATTCCTGATTTAATTTCCATTTTCCTACATTTATGAACGAACATTTGTCACTTGTAGAGCTTTAGTACATGGCGGTGCGAACCTCAACAATAATAATCTAGGAAAGCAAAATAAAGCACAAAGATTCTAACTCCATAATAATTATTGAGCAAATTAAATTTAAGGATCTATGAAACAAAGAGTATTCCAATATTCTTGGTCACAAAACACATTGTATCGTTGCACATGATTGCAAAAATAAATGATTGTATCCCTCTCCAATTGTCAACATACTTCAATTCAATTTTCAGTTCTTCAAATATCTTCTCGCCTTTTATTTTAGTTTAATTCATTTTTCAAAGAATTTGTTATAGTTATCTTAGGTTTCTAGCTTGATCATGAATACACCTGAGTCAAGTGCATGTGAATATGTGATCTCGATTCTTAAAATTAGAGAATGATAGTCCTACCTCCATAGCTTAGTTTTGTTTTTTTTTTCAAAAAAAAAAGAGGATCTAAAAACCATATACAAAACAACAAACCATTATAGGTACAAGTATAATATGTAGTTCTAGAGATGTGTATTCTAGTCACATGCATTATTTGTGGTGCAATGTAAAGACTAAAGAGTACATTTTTAATCGATTCCTATATGACAACAATTCATACTTCGCATGACACACATATACTTTGTAGTAATATATATGGAGTAGTGCTTAGTCTAATGGTAAAGTTTGTATTTCAGTGAAATTAAACTCAAACTCGCTTAAAGACAGTTTAAAGATAAGTTTTCTACTTCAAATTATGTACTTTTCCTCTTTATTTTCAATGACCTAACCCGTTATACAGGACTGTATAGATAACTCCGTACCCACCAAAAAATAATTTACACATGCAAATTACAAATAAAAAAGTGAAAGACACACGCTCCAAGCTTTTTGCCGTATGTGGTGGGCTTCCAAACTGCCAAATCCTGACCCTTTGAAAAGAGAAAGAGTTAACAATGATACCCTTCCACTCATGCAACAGCCAACGACCTTTTCCTAGCTTCTTTCCGACAGTCCGGTTGATCTTGGGAATTATACCATTATTATCATATCTTTATATATGATTATCAGACTAATTAGAGGTTGCTACTGCACGTCTCCAATTTATTTAACAATTGCTGTTTACAAGATTGTATAATTATTATCAAAGAGGCCAGAATTAACATAATCATTATGCGACAATGAGCTAGTATTATATTTATTTTGTAGTTGTAAGTTTTGTAAATGACGAAAGTGTTATGTTTAGTACATATATAATTAGATCAGAGTTGGTCGTTTTAAGTCATATAACGCTTTAGAAGTTGACTTTTACACAATTTTCATTGTAGCATCTGTGTTTTAGAATAAAAAAATTTTATAAACAAAATATCTTAACTCACCTATATTGTCATACTTCGCATTAAGGAATTTTGTTCGAAATAAGTCATTAAATATTTAGATACAATGCAATATATATACTTCGGTGATAAAAAAAAAAAAAAAAATACTCATACACATTCGATTAGTGAGCCAAAAGGTTGACTTGAGTAGTGGCAGTGCACCATTTATAGAACTTGAAATCTTAAGTTCTAGTGATCGCAAAATATAGAATATGGGAAGCCAATTAGTCTAATACAAATTCTTAAATGAACCTGGTTCGCACTAATTTATTGTGGACCACTAATATTAGGGAAACTATGATTGTTTTATTAATTAAAAAAAAAAAATCACTATAATAAAAATTAGGTCACTATATTAAAATAAAAGTTATTTTGGTAATATATAGGCTATAAGAGGTTAAATTTTTTAATGAAATATTTTATATACGGGTCAATATGAAAAATAAAGGTCACTATGTTAAAATTAGGGTTACGTTATAACGTTGTATTCAAGTTCACAATAATATTAAATGTAATACAAGTTTTAATAAAGGTTACTACCTTAAAAATATGGTTACTATGTTAAAAATAAGGGTCACTATGTTTAATATAACATCAATTGCGTATGTATAAATATCGGGTCCACAATAATATTATTGTAAACCAGGTCCACGCAAGTCTTTTTGTTATTCTAATTGGTAACTCAATACACTTTTACCAAAGTTATCAATTATGTGATATTTTCGAGTTGCATTAATTTAAATTATCATGAAAAACTAAAATTCGACATATATAAATCATTATTTAGCCAATTGATCATTAAAAGATCTTTACTAATTCTCAACATTTATTGATATACCACTAAACTCTATTAGGTTAGCTTAGATTAATTTTTTTTGTCACAAGATCCAAAACCAGAATTGCAGGACAAGTCGGCTAGTCGCCACATTAATTAACTATCAACATATAAAATAAATTGGCCTTACAAGTTGCCGCAATTATTTCAATAACATGCAAATAACGAAGAAAAGGGATGAAAAGTTGGTCAAATTGTCGAAAAGTAGCATCACCCTTTGTCTCTTTCCAGGCGTTTAAGGGACTAATTACTCTTAGATTCTTAGTTAAAGTGCATTAATATTATATTAGGGGTATAGTTTAGTAAGATTGTATAAAATTAATCATAGTACTCATAAAATAATAAAAAGTTAGAATTATAGAAAGAGATTTGTTTGTTTTGAGATATCATTGTTTATACATCAAGTTAGAAATTGTGATGGGGTAGCTCCGTAGCTAGCTAGGAGACGTCTACATAGTAAAAGGTGTTTATTTTATTTTTCCAAACATATCAAAAAATATTACATGTACTTATTTTAATTCATCTACATTAGAAAGGTGGCCACCCTAGCTTTAATTAAGGGAAAGTTACTATTTATGTGAGGTTATATGAAGTGATACATGTCACGTAATATTCTCTATTTAGATCGGGATTGTATCTATATATATATATATTTTTTTTTATAAAAAGTTCTTCAAAATATTAAACATAAAGAAGATAGTTATCGTTTAATTTCTCTTTTTAAGCTTCAATGCATACCGATAAGACTGAATACATGGCTTAATCTTAACTTGATCGAACTAAGAGTGATCCAAATTCTATCTTGAATTGAGATTGATTTAATTAGAATCTATCGGTCATTTAATTATACTCGTATATGCACCTCTAGCAACAATAATTGAGATATTAGATACGAATTGCTACCCCAGTCCCTTTTAAAACTGTTTTGAGTGAGTAGTAAAATAGAGAATTTTTTGCGTGAGATCAGACTCATGGTAAGTCTAATATATATGACAATAATATTCTAATATATGACATTAATAATCTAATACTTCGTATATGACATTAATAATCTAATGTCAGATTTTTAATGTCAGGAGTCACCTAATTTTTTTGGATTAAAGTAATGCTCACATATGGCAAAATAAAATATTACTTAGTAATAAACAAAATAAAAAGTAGTGGAAATAAGTAAAAGATGGCGGACTTGAAGTATTGTGTTAGGTCCAAGTCCAAGTCGGCGATACGGCAAGATCTTAAAATCGTTGGTCACATGACAATCCAATACAAGTATAAATTATACTATATAGTCTATGGAGCATGATAAATCTGAAGTTACTGTTGCTTTTTTTTCTTTTATTTTTTTTAATTTTTTTAATTAGTAATTTACATTCCGACATGATGTTTGATCAAAGGTTTTTAGTTTTTACTACTCCTAGTAGGATTGCCATAATAGTGCAATGGCATGGTGTGAACTGTGAAGCTGTTACAGTGAACACAGAAAGCTGTTTCCTGTGATGTTTTAAATAAATTTAGCCCGGCGAGTTATATGAATCTGGATTCGATCTAGTTCTAAATGCAATAGTCAAATTCGCGTGATGCGTGAAAACTATGGGAGATCGAGGTTTTGCTTTCAAAGTTGATGTTTTAATCTAAAGATAGAATTTAACATGATTAACTATAATTAGGCACAGGCACACAGCATATGATGTGTGGATGATGTGAAGAGACAAAGATACAGAAACTGGTAATGTACAGGATTAGTAGAACATGTCAAAAGAGTCGGGTTGAAATGCTGCTGCTGATAATATAATACAACTATAAATTTACTAATGTACATAAATACTTTGTATATAATAAGGTAAGATACAGAAACTGCTAATGTACAGAAGTACTTTGTATATAATAAGGTAAGATAGAGCGATTAGAATAAAATTGAAATAGAGAAATCAACATCAA
Source organism: Chenopodium album (assembly GCF_948465745.1). NCBI lineage: Eukaryota > Viridiplantae > Streptophyta > Magnoliopsida > Caryophyllales > Amaranthaceae > Chenopodium > Chenopodium album. Next base: position 4,779,354 of record NC_137838.1, read on the forward strand.
CCATCACTTGAATTCAAAGCTGGAAAGCTTTTGCTTAATAGACAAGCAATTACCGCACGCATACATTTTTCTTCCAAAGAATTCGGAACGAGCACAGCCAATCAGAGTAGTGCCCATAAAAAACAGGATTTGTACAAAAATGATACAAGTAAAGCTTTTTGGTAGCACAGGTTTACATTCTGGGGTAGGTGGTGAAGGCTGAATTAAGGTTGTTGAGAATCAACATCATAAGATTCTAGGTGCAGAGGTAAGTGGTCAGTGTCAATACAGCACACAAGCAGATTTGTTACCTTGATTGATTAGTCAGAACTTTTCCTTCCCAGTTCAACAAGAAAAAAAAGGTTTTGCGGGTAATTTACAGGTAAAATTGGGAAACTGCACACGAAAAATTAGAGTAACTTGCAAGTGCTAATTGGCTATAAGAGGAACTGTATGAACTTGCTTGAAATAGAACACCAGAAAACTGAAAGAGCCAAGCAAAATCGTGAACTGAGTGGAGAAAGGTGATAAAACAATGACACTTCTAAAATTCAATTTCAGTGTCGAAGAGGCGGATCATCACATCAGAGACCACTCTTCTGGCGAAAGGGATGTAGCTTAGACTGTACCTGCAACAGCCAAAGAATACAAATGGTTGGTTTTGTAGTTTAAGCAGCTTCTTAAATTCTTAAGATCAAATATATCAGGAAATAGAAAATTTATCCTTCAGGAAAGCCTTATCTCACAAGTCAACATTTAGAATTTCGCGAGTTTAAATGGCCCACAGGCCACAGCAAACACCTTAAAGAGTCTTTGTCTGAATTCTGCTAGGCTTTCCTCCAACACCCTCCTCTATAGTAATATCAATTTATCCCATCACTTACCTTTTGTAAGAATATTTTCCAGCGCAAAGAACAACCATCATTCGTAAACCTAAATGCAATTGCACAATTTAGCTAACTTATATAGTTTTCTGTTTAAGAAACCATGTTGGGCTTATGTAGTGACTTTTCATTCACTATTTCTTTATCTTTAAGAAGAGGTGTCAAAACATGTCCTTTTGAGCTTTGGCACCAGAGAATGGATAGTTGGGAGACTTGATTAATTTTTTTTTTATTCTTCGATTGTCTTATTGTACATTTGTACCCGTGGGTGGGGGGGGGGGGGGGGGGGGGGGTGTCAAATAAGACTTCAGAGGTTGGTGTATGTTCTAAATATGCTTTCTCTGACACTGTGATGTATGACCCCTATTGTCTTCTTTAAGCCTTAATCAAATGTCCTTTAAGGGGTACAGTGTACTTAATGGTCTCCTAACTACAAAGAATTATTCATAAAGGGAAATATAGCTCCTCCTGGCCACCTCGTGATTCCACAGTTCCACCCCAGACCTGCTCTTATATTCATCAGCCTAAAAATGTTCATCAAATCATCAGCAGAAGGCTATGCTTAAGTCAAAATGTAATGTTTTCAGAGATGTCCACATCATGTATGCAAGCATGATTTCACCCCCCCCCCCTCTCGAGATAGGAGGCTAGAGCAGTTCAGTAGCTCTTTGACTTCAAGACGTGAGGCCAAGGGTCGAATCTCACGAAGCTCATTCTAGTAGGGGTTTCACTGAAATCCCCCCTCCTACGATAGACCTTCTCAATCCCCCCTCCTCCCCCCCCCCTCCCCCCCCCCCCCAAAAAAAAAAAAAAGCAACAACAACAAAAAACAATGAGCAGATGAAGAACATTGGTCAATAAATAGATAGCTTCTACGTTCAGGCTTACAGATATAGAGAGAGCCACATGCACAATCATAAAGGAATGGTTAGAATAACCCCCCCCCCCCCCCCCCCCCCACCTCCCCCACCCACACATGCACGCATAGGAAAAAGCAGCTTAAAATTCAGTGGATAAGAGAACTCACCAAATGAGAGCACATATCTCACATATCATAGCAAACATAGTTAAAATCTTGCTGTGGATCTGCAAAGGCAGAAAGCAAAAGAAATTGCCAATATTAGACCTTAACAAAGGCTTCAACTTCCTTTAGAAAGATAAAAGAACTAGGAGGGAAAATACACTTTAATGGCCTCTTTTATGAGAACAATAAAGGGTATGCACACCAAAGTTGAAATGCCACAAATATGTTTTATATAAGGAAGAACGAGACACTACAATCTCTATGCCATGAAATTTTTTATTGCATGGCAAACTTCAATGACTATATAATTCAAACTCTTCAAAGTGCATAAGAAAAGAAAACCTTAGCTAACTATAGAAATACATGAAGATATCAGAGGGTCATCAAGGACAAATATCATCCACAAGGATAGTGTCATCGTTTCATAAAATATATCACTAAAGGTAGCCAAGGAAGTATGCCTATAGGTTTTTAAAGGAAATTGCTAATCAATCAATGATTAGTTGTTTTTTTTTTATACATTTACCCCAAGTCTTAACTTTTTAACCTTAAGACAACAACAGCAACAACAACATCCAAAAAATATGTAATATAATGTTGCTGATTGATAAAAAGCAGACCTACCAATATAGCACAAATTAGTGCCAAAATTACACATCCCAGGTAGACTGCAGTTGCATAAAGACGAACAGGATCAAACATCTTTCTTAATTGCTCAGCTGGTCCAATGAGGAAGGCTGTACTGCCACACAAAAGAAACATGATATATAAGATCATGCAATGTGCTGAATAGTTTGGAAAAAGTGAATTTACATTGACATGGTGGCTTGCCCAAAGGTTATTCATGATTAATAACAGACAATTAGGCATAGCTACAGTTAACTTGTTAATTGAAAGTCATGTTGTGTACCCTAGTTTTAATGTCAGAGGTTACACAAGCACAAAGGTCTGAAGTTAGCAATATAATGTAAAAAATGAAACCTTTTGGATTTTTCATGAATCTTGAGCCACAAGACTGTAACCATGGATCTTTCTGTACTTGTGGGAGCAAATGCAGGTTGTATGACATATTGATTTTATTGGTAAAAGTAAAAACAGAACATGAAGTTGAAAAGCAGGCTGCAAGTCTTGGGCTACTGAGAGAATGTGGTTTCGTGTCTAACGTAGATGTAAAATAAATAAAATCAGACTCCCAGAGAGGACCTACTGAGAGAATGTGGTTTCGTGTCTAACATAGATGTAAAATAAATGAAAAATCTCCCCAAAAAAAAGCATGTTCCAAACAGTAGAAGTACATATTAACAGTTTAGGGACCTAGACTTGCACAAAAAGTGAAAATCAAGTAGTGAAAGAACATGTTTACCTTCCAACAGCCATCACATTCCCAAAAGTAAACAGCAGGGCAAACTTGATGGGCTTTACGAACACGATAATTGACTGCCAAAAATTCAAATAACACTATGTTAGGAAGAAATTTTGATGATTCACATGAAGAATTACATAAAATCCTTTTGGTCACAATTCATAAAGATAAAGCTTGTGTTATTCAAATGATATAAATCTTTCTGATTGTAGAGAGTACTATATTTTTTTAGCTTTAAGCTAGTAATGATCCTGAAAAATCCAATACACAACACATTCAAGTGAAAGAAACATGCAGAAATAAAGTTAGCATATGCTGCTAGCCTGCTAAGCTGAAATTTACCATAATAAAGCCAATCCACATGGACAAGGTGAACAAAAAAAGTCCTAATTCCTAAGCAATAAACCTATACGCACCACCTCTTGTCATGGTTGCTTATTCATTGTTTGAATACTCCCTGTAAACCATAAAAATTCAAACCTGCAATATATAATTAAAGAGGTAGAAAATATACGGAAACAATGATTTTCATTGATAGTTTGTGGATTACAAATCTCTTGATTCCTCTCTCCAAAGGGCTAGGGTTTTGATATTTGCTTGTAGTACGGGGCCTTGTCAGCTTAATCCATACTTTATACCTACAATGTTTGGTAGTAGGGAGGAGATGGGTTTATACCTACAATGTTTGGTAGCAGGGAGGAGATGGGGTCTTTGTGACTTGTTCCATCTGAGCCTAATTAAACCCTAGATTCGACCCTCTTTATATAGAGAGTCGTAGAGTAAAAGATAATAATCTATGAGATTCTGAAGATAAATATCTTATAATTTTTTATATTATCTCCTTATTTACATATATGACACCTAATAATTAACAAAATTTCGGTGTCAACACTCCCTATGAGATAAAAAAAAAAAAACTGTAAAGTGTAAATATAGAAAACTAGATGGTGCTCCAAACGGCCAAACCCCAATGCCAATCCCTTTCGGATTCAAAAAGTTGCTCCCTCAATTCAGGTAGGGCCCTTAAGTTTTTTTTTCCATATCTTTATCATGTTCAAGACTGAACTAAATTCCATTCCATAGATAGAAAGCCAATGAAGGTCAAGGTCAACCATCCAACTACTTGGCAGTCAGCACAAAAGGCTCCATGAAAAAATAAACCCATTACAAGGCAGATGCTGATTGCATAACAAATCATAACGACCCTTCATTTCCTTCTTTGTTGAAATAATTATCCACTACAAAGTCATGAATCATGATGCTATCCGGTTCATCGACCGCCCCTTTATCAGTAATTCCAGTATTACATGAAATCTAAGAAATCATTCAATGCAAAAAATAATCACATATCATGCACATTGAAATCACCAAATCCAAGGGAGCAGTATAGAATAAAGTAAACACATAAAAATTATAACTTTAGGCATAACATGAATTCAAACAGCTAATTGACTTTCATTATACAAAAGCACATGATTCAATTATTCACTAACAAAAATTCCATCACATTAATACCCTATAATACACAAGGTACCAAAATTTTCCCCAGAAAAGAGGAAAATTGATCCAAATCCTTGAGATTAAGATTAAAAAGAAAAGGGATTCAATATTTCATACCAAGAATATGAAGAGAAATCCGCCGAGCAGACAAGCAGCAAACGCGTACATTCTCTGCGGACAAAAAATCAAAATTTTTAGTGAGATTAAATTAGGGAAAAAAAAAGCTGATGAATTTACAGAAAGAGAAAAGATGAAATGAAGAACCTGGGTGTAAGAGAGAGCACAAAGATCATCATCATCGGTTGTTTGATCGTCGAAGAAGCGTTCATTTCTTTCTTCATCATCGTCTCCTCCTAAAATGGATTTCCACATTATTTACTTGTTTTCTTTCTCTTGTTTCTGGGTTTACTTTCTTCTACTGCTGTAGTCTGAACCAATTGGGCTCTAACATTTGCAATTGCCAGCATATAAAATTTGAACTAAATGGCCTAAACGATGTCCCGAATTATTAACAAAATATTTTACATACTACATATTTTTTTTTACTTGTATGGTGTAAACAATAGTCCTTGCGGATTTACAATGGACAATGGTGGTTGAGTCTTAACCTCTTTTATACGGAATACTCCGTAATATGCAATTCAAATTATACTGCGATTTTTGAAATCCGAAAATAATTTTAAGCGTATATCGAAGTAATAACTATTCACAAGCAATAGTAACAAACATGTTCGTTTAAAAACAAGTCTATGTATATAAGAAGTTGCATTGCTACTTCGTATTTTCCTAATCAACGTCGGTATGTATGTACAGCTCAATCCATTAATTGCGCACCACAGTGCAAACTTATACAAAACACTGCCCTATTTTGCCACAAGTGAATTGAATGTTGAATATGTTATTTAATTCATTGACCTTTCATTATCTACCCATGTTTCAAAAGGTTACATGGCGCAATACAAAAGCAACTACACGTGGCACAACGTTCTTAGAAACGTCTTTTAATATGTTAGTAAGTATAGATTGTAATTTTGATTTGTCTAAAATCTAAATATGTTAGTAAGTATAGATTGTAATTTTGATTTGTCTAAAATCTAAAAATAAATTAATTGGACCGATCCAATATCGGGCCTATAAGTTATGTCCAAACCGACTCTTTTGTTGGGCTATGCCAAATTTGAGCATATCTAGCGATCTAATCTGTTTCTCGATTTCTCATTAGCCGGTCATTACAAAACGAACTCATCCCCATTCACCCACATTAACCAGTGGTGGCACTCCCTCGGCTATTTTGCGCACTTTCTCTCTCCTAAACCGACTCAACTCCGAAACCATCTATTCTTCCTAAAATCTCCGACAACACAAACTCCCTCTTTTCCAAAAACCCCAACTCATAACCCCTGCAACTCAAATTGCAATTTCCTCAATCCAAACAAAAACCCTAAATCGAAATCAAAATCGAAATTAGGGCAAAAACAAGAATATGTCGTCGACTCTTTTGGAACTAACTCGAGGTTCTCACGAGGAGGTAGAGAGGTTAGAGCGCCTCATTGTTAAGGAGCTGCAGAATGAAGGTGCTTCTTCCAGAGATCGTCTTTTGCAGAATCATCGTGTTCGTTTCATGATTGAGCACATCCTCTCTACCACTGACAAACTCGTAATTTCTCTTTCTGTTTTGATTTTAATTTTTTCAATTAGTAGATTTTGCGCATTAATTTTTCTGGGATTATGGTTTTTTATGTTATGGGCTTTGATTTGTAGGTTGAGATTTATGAAGATAAAGATGGTGCTCGGAAAGATGAAATTGCGGCACTTGGAGGTCAGACTGCTACTGGTACCAATGTGTTTAGTGCCTTTTATGATAGATTGAAAGAGGTAAACTTTTTATTTATTTATTTTTATTTTGGGTTCAGTATAATTGCAAATTTGGTTTTCTTTGTTGTGTTAAAATTTAGGGTGAAATTAAACTTGAATTTAGGGATATATCATATATGTGTGTTTTATTGTTTTGTATATTCCAATGTTATTTCCATTGGAGCAAAAAACATGTTTGTTTGTTTGTGTGGGACTTTTGAAAACGTCATGTTTTCTTTATGCTTCTTTGTCTCTGAGACTTTTGTTGATTTTCCATAAGAATTGTGGTATTGATTGATGTTGTCATGTTTGGATTGTGAAAATTTTTAATCCGAAATTGTGTGCAGATTCGTGAGTATCACAGGCGGCATCCATCTGCACGTGTCATTGATGCCGAAGAGGAATATGAGCAGATGTTTAAGGAGGACCCATTGCTTGATTTTAGTGGAGAGGTATTTTTTTAGTCATTTATTTTGTTTTATGTTTTGAGAATTCCTGCCTGGATGTGACATATTTCATGCAACTGCATTACCATTGAATAATTCAGGATATTTTGTATGGTTTTTTCAATTTTATGTGTTAGCCAATTAGATAAGTTGAGGATTAAAAATGGCACAACTGATATTAATGTCTCAAGGATTTAGAGAAGAAGTAACAAAAAATAGAAGTGTATATGAGAAAAGAAGGGAAGAAGTTAGAAATTTAGAATCATGTATTAAAGGAGAACATAGAAATAGGTAGGACCGTAGGGGATAGGAAACAGTGGAACACAGGAGGAGAGAGATAAAAAACACTGTTTTTAGGGAGCGAGAAAGAGATTAATTTTGTTAATCTTGTGATATTTATCTTAATTACATCGAGTTTGGAAATGTGGGGCTTGGTTGGTGGTTTGTTTAAGTAAGTTGTGACTTACATTACAATGAAGACAAGACACTTTATTAGGAAAGAATGACCACCAAATGATTCAAGGTTACTGATGGAGGAGTCATTGTATTGGTCATTTTGTGTATTGGGACAAACGATCATGCTTAGTTTCTTTCATGGTAGTTGACATTTAAGCTTCAAATTGGGTGCTAAATGAAAGAGTAGAAAAGGTGATTTCACTTTGAAGGTGAGGAAGGAAAAAAAAACCTTTTCTTGAAAGCCCCAAACATCATAAAATTTATCTTTCTTGCAAGGCTTGGATGATATGGTAGCTTTCATAATTGCATCGATAGGGTAAACTCTGGCGGGAGTTTGTAAAGGATTACATTTTGGGTTAATCATAGATGGATTTTCAATATATTGAGAATTTTTGGTACTATTGGGGTAATAGATTATTGGGTGAATGAATGCTTAAGATTTAATTTTAGCATATTTTTGGGCAGCTTTTAACCTGTTGCAAAACCCGTGGAGGTAGGTAAAGACAATAGGAAGTCTATGGTACAATGGGAGTCATTCATATTGATGTTATTAGACAACTATAGTTTAAAAGATTGATAACTTTGAGTATTACTAAGAGTGTGGTTGTTCTCGATGATGATGGGTATGGCTTAATGATGTAATTCCTCCATCTTTATCATCTAAGAAAAATTGGCCTTAATGACGCCAACTATTGCTTGGATGATCAGTAAACCTTAAGTGGGTGCACTCTGTACCACAAATTCCGTGTCATTAGGACTAGTAGATAAGATTTTGGATGGAGGCAAATAGTAAATACTATGAATCATCTTTTGGGGGGCAATAGATGTAGGTGGTTGAGCTGTACCGATACTATCTTTGGAGAAACCAACCTTAGCTATGATTCTATGAAGCATGGGAAAAGAGTAGGAAATAGACGGATTGATTATTTAACCCTATCATATTTCAAATCAGTAACTATTGTGCATCCAAGGCTGAAGCATTTTTAACTAAGAAGCCTGTGGTAGCTGCGTGTATACAACTTGAAAGATTGACAATCTTTGTCATTAATACTACTTTTACCTTGTGTATTTAAGGCGAAACTGAGTCTCTTGATTTTTCTCATGATGGAATCAGAGATAGGCATATATGCCGGTGGTGTTACATATGGATATTGATTAACGATCAAAATGAAAGAAAATGAAGGGTCAATTCCTATAGTTGGTTTGACTGTTGTGAGAAAGTGCAGACATGATAGTAAAGCTGATGGTAAAACTAAAGCTAAAGAGGAAAGATGGAAGAGGTAACCTAGGTTATTGGTTGTATATTGGTCAAAGGCGCTATGATTTGGTTGGGCCTTTGGTTATGGATAAAATTTGGGGGTTTGTTTGTGACAATAATGTATTTGTCCAAGTATTAGTTGATTAATTTTTTCTTCTAGCTTTTTTTTTTTTAAAAAAAAAAAAATTAGCTTGGGTGCCCTTTCCATGTTTCCGAATATTTGAAAGTTATATCTCTTGTATTTTCTCGTGTCTGTATGACTGTATGTGAACTTGTAATGTTTCTGCATGACTATCTATTCTGTCCTGATAGGCTCTTAAAAACTTCTAATAAGAGGGGTCATTATTAAGGCTTTTGAACAAGAGGAGTCGTTATTCATTCTAGGAATTATATATTTATTTATTTAATTTTTTTCCTGTCCTTGTTCATTTGGACTTGCCAAGAACAGAAAAAGGCATCTAGGAATGATTGTGCCAAATATGTAGCCGTGTAGGCAGTCAATTTGCTTTTCCTCCTTTTTCTTTCTTTTTATTTGGGGGTGTCTTTGCAGAGAAGGTAGTAGGGTACATGGATGAATCATTTTTATAATGCCTAAGTCTGTAATATGTTCAAGAGATAGTTACAGTATGGTTCTTCTCTAATATGTTTCTTTGCTATCAAGCAGCCTGTATTGATTCAATTGTTAATACGACAGGTCAACAGTTCTTAACATTAAAGAGTTTACTTTGTGTAGTTTTAGTATTAATTTTGCATCATTTTTTTACCTCACAATGTTGCAATTTTATTACTGAACGTCTGTACTTTTTTTTACGAAAATGCTCAATGGAATTTCAGGAAGCATCTGGCCGGTACTTGGATTTACACGAATTTTACAATAGGTACATTAATTCAAAATTTGGTGAACCAATGGATTACATTACTTATTTACAAACATTCTCACAGCCACATATGATTCCTCGCAAACGAAAGATGACAAGGTAAGCCCTTCATATTTAAAGTCTTTTCTTATTTATTTGTCTTTTGTGGTCATAAGTTATCTCCATCTTTTCTTTGAGCAATAGTACCAACATCCTTGTTTTTTGTTTGCATGGTACTTCTGCAGGCAATACAAAGAGTATATTATTGAGCTGTTGGAGTATCTGATCTCTTTCTTTGAGAGAACGGAACCATTAAAAGATCTAGATAGAATATTCTCAAAGGTTTGATCTCCCTATTTTCTTTACAGAACATGTTTTGTCGAGCATGATTGATACCTTTTGCAGACTGACCTTTAGATGAATAAGATTTGTTTTATGGATGGAGGGGCTGCATATCTTAATTCATTATTCTTGTATTGTTCCTTTTGCCACTGCACATTACTCCATATAGGATTCTGTAGTGATCTAGGGTAGGGGCCATTTTTTTTTTTTTTTTTGAAACAAGTGGCCATTTAATTACCCGTGAAGAACATTGATTAAGTTTAGCTAATGTTAGTTAATCAACAAATTATGATGATTGTTAGCAATTTTTTATTTGTTTGCTTTCTAATATATTATGCATTTGTAAAAATAGGTAGTTTCTGAATTTGAAGAGCAATGGGCCAATGGGAAAGTGAAGGGTTGGGAGAATGAGGGAGAAGAGAATGGACATATTTCTCAGACTGCCTTGATTGATCTTGATTATTATAGCACAGTGGAGGAGCTTTTGGAATTGGGGCCTGAGAAATTGAAAGAGGTTAGTCATCTGTTGTACTAATTCTTGCATTGTTGTCTTTACTATAGAAACCGTAATGTCTTTAAACTTAGGTACCTCATTAAGCTATATCATGTTGCAGAATACGACAGTGTTAATGCTCTAATGTTTTTTTACGACTGTTAATTTGGTGTATGTATTGATGCTAAATTGCAAATGTTGGATGTATTTGTATCCGTTTATATGCCTAGCATGTTTACTTTGGGAAAAAAAGTGCTTGTTAGTGAATGTTATCATATTCAAAGCTTGTGGTCTTTGAGAATGTTAACATGCTTGTTCTCTATCAAATAATTTACATATCTCAAAGCTTTAATAATTACGAAGTACTTCCTTCGTATTTTAAAAATGCAATACACTTTTTCACAGAAATCAAGAAAGTGGAGAGATAAGGTAAAATTTTTGCCCCACATGGGCTTAAACATTTTAATTAGAGGATATATTAAGACCCATAAATTGTATTTAACCTTTAAAACCCACCCCACCCTACTCCACCCAGAACCATGCCACCACTCACAACGGAAACCACCAACACCACTTACACCGAAAACTACCACTATCACCACAAAAAACACGTACTCCTACAAAACTACCTAGAACCACTGCCATTCCCATCGAAAACACCTTCACTACTTCTGACACTTCACAAAACCACCACCACTCCCTCCAAAACTACTCTAAACCACCACTACCACTCCCAACGAAAACTACTAAAACACCCCACTATGCTCACCGAAAAATACGAAACTGAGGGTTCAGATATGCAATTCAAGGAAAAGAGAAAATGGTCCGAATTTAACAATTATAGTGTGCAGGAAATTGATTTGATAGGTCTTCGGAAGAGGATAGTTCCAATTGAAGGTTCATAGACTTGAAGTGGTGGCGGCTAACATTTTAGGGTTTGTTGATCTGATGGATTTAGAGATAGTGATAAACATTGGTGTTGGTTTTGGCAAGAGTCATGGAGGTGGGTGGTGGTTTTGGAGAGGCACATGGTGGATTTGGCGGTGGTTTTGGTGAGGTTGATGATGTTTCAGTGGTTTTGTTGATGGTGGGAATGGTTGTGGGTGGTTTTGGTGGGAGGTGTTGGCTTTGGGGAAAAAAGATGAAGATGAGAAAGAGAGACAAGGGGGGGGGGGGGGGGTGGAGGTGGAGGTGAGATCATCATTAGTAGGTTTGGGTGCTGGAGTAGTTTGTAGTTTATTTAATGTTTAAGAGTTGTTGGTGAGTAATTAAAATATGTAATGTTGCTTAAGGGTTAAAAAAACTTACCGTGTAGTGTTGCATTTAATATGAAATGTCCATTTATAATAAGTGTTACAATTAAAAGAAAACGAAGGAAGTATAAATCAGCATTTCCTTTAGGCATAATCCTTCACATAATGTTGGTACGCCTATATTGAGTATATTCATTAGCATGCTGTTTGGATGGTAGTTCATTGAGAAAAGTGGTTCCTACCGAGGAAGACCTAAGAAAATTTGAAAGAGGGTGATTGAGAGTGACATGAATGCTTTGGGGATTAAGGAAAATATAGTGTTGGATAGGGCGATGTGGAAGGAAAAAAACTCACATTAACGACTTGTCGTGATTATATATCAATCAATCAATCAAAGCCTTAATCTCATAAGTGGGGTCGGCTACATGAATCAAAAGTCATTGTTCCGTATAGTCATCTACAAAAATCTTCCTCCCCCATCTCTTACGGTCAAATACCTCATCTCATGCAAATTCATATGCTTCATATCCTTCCTAACTTTTTTCAACCAAGTCATTTTTACTCTCCCTTTACCTTGTTTAACCTTTCCATAATCCCACTCTTCCACTCTTTGTACTAGGCCTGTTCACGGATCGGATATCCGAAGACTCGGATATCAAAAATTGATATCCAAATCCGATTTGAAAAATTCGGGTATCCGATATTCGGATATCCAAAATTTTCGGATCGGATGCTTCGGATATCCATTATCCAATATTAAGTAAAATTGTTATGATTACTTTCTAAATTTCACTAATTTTACCGTTTTTGTATCGCTAAGTTGTACAAAATATTTTAACAAAAATAGTAGTCCTTTTGCAATTAATATTATCATCAAATATATTAAGAATATTACAATAAGTTAATAATACAGGGTTAGTTTTATATGAACAATTTAAAAATTATATTATTTTAGGCTTTATATTTCGGATATCGGATATCCGAAATTCTGAAAATTAATATCCAAATCCGCATCCGATATCCGCTTTTTCGGATCGGATATCTGATCCGAAATGAAAACTCGGATCGGATATCCAAAAATTCGGATCGGTTGCGGATCGGATTATGGGATTTTCGGATTCTCGGATAGTTTTGTACAGGCCTACTTTGTACCGTTGCACCCTTGGGTCTCCGTCTTACATGCCTAAACCAGCGTTGGTGGATTTCCCTTGTTTGTCTGCAATGCGTGCGGCACCCACTTTCTTGCGAATAACTTCAATTTTGATTCTATCTCTTAGAGTATTCTCGCACATCCATCTTAACATGCGCATTTCCGTAACCTCCATCTTTTATATGTGCTTCTTCTAAATTCTACGCAACATCTTGTACCATAAAGCAATATTGTTTTTATGGCAGTCCTATAGAAATTCCCCTTCAACGGGAAAGGAATGCTTTGGTCACATAACATTCCCGTGGCCGCTGTCCGTTTAAGCCACCCTCACTGGCTGCTTAATCCTAGGGGAATAGAGGCCACGTTGTGATTATATATATACTTTCTAAATTTATTTTCGCATTTAATTTTATTATTTTATCCTACTAATGTTTTATGAATTTTATTGATTTCCTTTGCTAAGTTTTCCCAAATCTTTATGTTTGTTGCTCCAATGTTTTAAGTTTTTAACCACTCTTTTTAACTTTCTTGAACTTTATCCTTGGTTCTCTTTTAAAACTCCCTTAATTTTTGCTTGGATGCTCTTTCTTTTGCTTACTCAACTCACCTTTTTTTCAAACTATTTCAAATGATTATCTGATTATGTCCCCTTTTTTTCTTTTCTTCTTTTTTTTTTTCTTTTTTTTTTTTTTAAAAATATGGTACGGTTTCTTATGTCAATTCATGTTAGCCGACGCCTTTGGGACTAAGGCGACGTTATTTCCCGGATCGGGTTCGGTGAGGTCGGGTTGGGTCGGGTCTATTTTTAAACTTGAGTCAAGATAATTTCTTGTGTCCATACGAGCTGAAATATGAATCGGATATTTTTTGTGTTGGTTTCAGGAGTCAAATATGTATCTGTATTGGAGAACAGGGTACTAATAAAATTTTAGCCTCATTTTTACCTTGCTAGTCATTATTTTTCATGCATTTTTGCCTTTTCTCTTATTCCTTCTTCTTTTTTTTTTTTTTTTTTTTTCCTTTGAAGGATTTATTTATTTATTTATTTTTATGGTCTGTTACAGTATGCTGCTCTTAGTATGTGATTATTTGTTTGAGCACTTAAAAGTTAAAACTAGATTGCTTTGTTGTTTTCCTTCAGGCGTTGGCTGCTCTAGGACTGAAAACAGGTGGTACTGTTCAACAAAGAGCGGAGAGACTATTCCTTACCAAGGTATTTTCGAACAATCCTTATGATGAAGAAATTCAGATTTTTGAATCCAAGCTTAATTTAATTAGCTAACCCCCTTGCAATGAAACATTTACGTCATTTATTACTTGAGGCTATTAGGTTGTGCCGTGAAAGCAACATCTGTTTAGTTCTACTGTTTGTAAATGCTCTTAGCACATATCCTGCAACACTAAGTCTTGTTTTCCGTTGTTACAGAACACTCCTCTCGAAAAGTTGGACAAAAAGCATTTTGCTAAACCACAACGTGGTTCAAAGCAGAATGGTAATGGCGACCTGCAGGTTCAGAAGCAGGAAGATATTAAGGAGTTGGCCTTAGTTGAGGCCAAGATGGTAAAGCTTTGTGAACTGCTTGAAGAGGTTAGCTCATAACTCTTTGTAGTTTTGCTGTTAACAGCATTGATAAAAGAATCTGCCCAGCGCTTTTACTTGTATATAATACAAATTATCTTCTGTAAATAATTATTAATTACTTCTTCTGTTTGGGTATATTGGTCTTTTTAGTGCGTGAGAAAAAAGGGGCTGATAGTGCTTCTATTGTTCTGGTTTCTTTTGGTTTCAGATTATAGTCCGAACTAAAGAAAATTCTGAGAAGAAGCAGGGAATGACTTATGAGGAGCTTGCAAATGAACATGAGGAGGTAAATTTATTCGTCGCTTTTCTTTTATTCATCATATGTTTTCTAGTGCTATTTAATTGTACCTTGTTGCTTCATACAGTGATGTTCCGTGTCTATGATTTTGCAGGAAGATGTACATGCTGAATCTGAAAGTGATGAAGAAGATCAACCTATATACAATCCTCTTAAGTTGCCTCTTGGTTGGGATGGAAAACCAATACCATATTGGCTGTATAAGCTCCACGGTCTTGGACAGGTATGCCTTCATTTATTTTAGTCATCAAGAGGGCATTACCGCCTGGTTTTATATTCTTCTGGCTCTTCTTTTTTCCTGACAGCTTGATATATTTGGTTTGATTTATGTTTAGTAATGTGTTGACTTAAATATCTTAGGTCACCATTCTGTGAAATTAACACTTTTTTTACTCTCTAATTTCCTGATCAAATTTGGCTCATGTAGCCGACCCCACTTATGGGATAAAGGCTTTGAGTGATTGATTGATTGACTCTCTTGTTTAATTCAGGAGTTTAAGTGTGAAATTTGTGGGAACCATAGCTACTGGGGCCGTAGAGCTTTTGAGAGACATTTTAAAGAATGGCGTCACCAACATGGAATGCGCTGTCTTGGAATTCCCAACACAAAGAACTTTAACGAAATCACATCTATTCAGGTATCACTTTCTGTTTCCCTATGCATACTGAAGACATTTTTCATATTTTCTGAAAGGTTTTAACTTTTAAGTGAGAGTTACTTGTATGTGCCTTTTGCATACTGCATCTGCATCCTGTTGATAAACTAAGAAACACAGAAACTTAGTTTTTCCTGCTTCCAAAACCCCACCGTTTCTATGCTACATAGTTTGTAATTACTTTTTTATTTCTTTGGCTCCATAGATGTCCATGAAACTTTTTTATCTTTCTAAATTTAGGAAGTGCTTGATTTAGCATGTTCAATCTGGTTTGCAGGATGCTAAGAATCTCTGGGAAAAAATCCAAAGGAGACAAGGATTGCACAAGTGGCGACCGGACCTTGAAGAGGAATACGAAGATAAAGAGGGGAATATCTATAATAAGAAGACATACACTGATCTACAGCGTCAAGGATTGATATAGAGTTTCTATTGTGTAAGTCATTTTGGGTCCTCTCATATATACTGCTGCCCTTGCCCAAGAACATTTTTCATTTTCCCCTGTTGCCTGATTGTTTCTTAACTTTAGAAGTTAATGCAGCATGGTAATTGTTTAAAGGTGGAAAAGAAGTGTAATTGTGTTTTTCTCTTTGAAACAGAGTTATATTTGAGCTTTTTCTCAGCAGATTTGTTATACAAATGTCTTTAAACGACATTGACAATACATTCTGGTAAGCGGTAACTCTTTGCTGATTAAGCTCCTTGGTCATCACCAAAGTCGATGACAAAAACTTCATTGATCATTCTAGTATTTTTGTGTAGGGAACTCTGACCATATATTGGTTATTGTGATCATTGCTTAGCTGCAACCGCATGTTGGAGCCTGCCATTTTCCTATCACTGGTTGCTTCTGAAGAGTATCAGTTTCCAATTGCATTTTATAAAGAAAAAATTATGGGAGCATGGTTAGTGTAAAATTTGAGGATGTATTGCAAATTTGCAAGCGGCATTCTTATTCATGATAATATTTATATATATAACGGTATTATGTTTTGCCATGATAATGCTGTACTGTTTTTGCATTATTTTCACCGAGTAAAGGATCAATTGTCCCCTTTTTGGAGTTGGCTTCAATTATTTCGGTCTAATTCACAAATAACGTAACGAAGTATCATCTTTTTTTTAACGCGAAATAGAAGAATTATACGGAGTATTAACAGCACATAGCCGTAGTTTTGGACTATTGGTCTCAACGCCCTTTGAAATGGTACGAAATTTGGTACTAGACAAAAGATACAGTACCTCAACCTTCCAACCAAAACCAAGAGTGGATAAAAGCAAAATAGATAAGGAGTGACGACAAGATCAACAACCAAACTGACTAGCATTCTATCCTGTACAAGATGTCAGTGTGATCCTAACCACTAGACCAAGCTTAGCTTGGTTTCATAACCTCCTAATTGCAAAGCAACAATAAGCAGCTAACCATCAACTACGATTAATACATTTGAACATGCATGCTTTTTCATGATCGGCTGGCCTCAGCCTATCCTAATGCCATCTTTTAAATAGAGCTACAGATCATATGGTTATATACTTATACAAGTATACCGTAAATTCTCTTGGGCTATATATTTTTCGGAATTTAATCTTCAACTTAAGAAATAAACAATAAATAAATTTATGGACATATGCTACGTTCAACACTGCTTGCAGCCCCTTGGGTGTATAATCTAAACCCATGACCTACAGCACAAAATAATTGTAGTGCTGCCTAATCTCTCTTAAGCTATGCAGAGGATCTGATTTTTACATAAATTTTAACTGTACAAAGCTACCGGCCTGTCCAAGGGATTTACAGATACAATTCTATAGACCTATCTACATGATCTTGTAAAGATAAGTGCCGAACCATTTACACTACGGAGGACAAGCAACCTAGAATCTACATATGTACCACATACAACTTTTGACAGATCAAACATTTCCGGTGGCACTTGCAGTCGAACTTCTTTAAGCACATTTTTAGCATCATCAACATTGTTACTTACTGGCTCACCAAGGTTCATGGTCAATTCAATTTCACTAGATGCTAATTTAGCTACTGGAAGACTTGAAGGAATCTCCTTGTAAGGGAATGCTTTTTTCCATTTTCTGTTAGATGATATCTTTACTACCGGGGTTGTGCTAGAAGATGTAGAAAATGACATTTCCGAATTCTCTTTCTTAATGTATTGCCGCCTGCCAGCCCTTAATCTGGATGGAGACATTACTTTAAGATTTCCAGGTGTACCGGTTTTGTCATGAGGCCAATCTTGACCAGTAATCACATTGAAAGCAATATCTGAAGTGAACTTAAATGTTGTCTTTGGACTTGATATTTTATCAACAATTAAGTGCACATCACCAATAAGAACTCGGTGAGCTGGTTGCCGAAAAGTCAATCCAATGTGCCGACCTGTGCAGTAAAGTAGACGCCATTTTCCAGGCAACAGCTCCAGCCAATTCTGCGAGATCATATATAATTAGCTACACAGAAAATCTTCAACATTAACTCTTCAACTTGATGTCATCGTGGAAACAATCAATAAACAGAAAGACAACAGTGTACAAATTAACAGTATAAAACCACCAGGGGGGCAGATAATGTCTGTGGTAAGAGAAAAAATAAAACTAACAGGACTAGTTGACGTTCAACTTACAGAAGTAAAATCTAAATCTATGTCAGATAATGTCTATTTGGGAAGATAAAAGATAAAACTATGGAGCAGTACCTTAGGCTTCGGATGAGGATTCAGCATCTCCATCAATTCAACAAAGTAGGAGAGCCTGTTACGCTGAAAACACGAGCATCAAGGTCAATCCAAATCCATGCGGTGGCAATGGGATAGCACACACACTGACCCGCACAACTGATACGGACATTGGTGAGTTAAAGACTACTTGACTTCATGTTAGCCACTAACACACACGACTGATATGGACATTGGTGGTTAAAGACTACTAGATTACTTGTTAGCTACTAACCTCCATCTCAAGCTCACTGTTCAAGTTAGATCTGGGAGAAGGGAAATGAAAAGCTAAAGTAAGACCAAATATTCAACCAGTCTTGGTACTGGAAGGGCACCTTATCAACTTATCTCATTTGTTGATCAGGTATAACAAGCAAATGGAAGTGAGGATGGCTATTTGACCCCCTCTCTCCCTCCAATTCCCCATCAAACATCAGTCATCCAATGGCTAAATCTGAATCACATTTAACAGTTAACTCCTCTATAGTAGGTAGAACCACGCATTCCATCAAGCCAAAGCCAAAGAACTGTGTGAAGTTCTAAGAATTATATATGGCTATGAAGCCTATATTAGAGAGAGGGACAAATTTGATTTTTGTTCTCGAATAATGAGAAAAGAGGACAACATAATTGGTCAAGATCCTCTTATATCTTAATTAAAGTCACTAGGGTAAGCAACTGTGAGCTACCTGAGGCTGGCGATAGATGTATTCTTCAGTAATTCGAACAGCAGTAGAGCCAAGACCCCATCTAATTATGTTCATTGATGGCTGCACTCTCCATCTTGGTCCGCATAAAAATGGGTGCCTCAGAGCATCTAAACAGCTGCACAGCACACATAGATAGCATAACCCATATCAGAACTGCAGTAGGTTTTTCAGTTTGTTTTTTATTTTTTATTTTTTTTATTTTAATTCCAAAATAAGAACGTGATCAAATGAAATAACTTAATATACAGAGCTGGTTAGCTGAATAACAGAACTAGATTGTCAACAAAATAAGAACATGACATAATAAAATAACGAAATGAAGCTATGAGTATTATTATGCATCATATGCATTTAACATTTCAAACCTCGCCATACATTTCTTAAGCATTCTTACTACTAATTATAATCATTATATGTCTTTGGACTAAATACTATACCAAGATAAATGAACATCTGCCATGCTCACAGAAAGCAAAAGCTCTCTGTATCTCTTCAAGATATCACAGCTTTGCAACCATTGCCAGTTTAGCTGTGTTATCAAGGTAAATGGACATCTACCACACCAATTTACAGCTATATAACAGCATAAGTTCTTAAGCCAAATTAATGAAGCAAAGAGTTCATCATCTCTGCATTCAACGCAGAAGACTCAATGCCTTATTTTACTGATAGTCCTCTGAGGAGAGTATTTTGATGAAAATGATTATGTAAAAATCCACAATAAAAGCTATTCTCATTTCTCAATACTACATGTGCTTGGCTTCTGCAACATTTTAGGGTTTTCAGCTGACAATACATGAAGCTATATTTTCACATTCAAGTACTTGTAAATAGAAGGAGAAACAATGACAAGCAGATATCCCGTTGGATCAAAGGGCTATGGAAAGCATCAGTATTCTAGAAAAACTGAAAAGGTACCTTATTCTATCAAAAGGTTTTGGTGCAAGCAGCAACGCCAAAAGATTCCACCCAACGCCCCAGTTTCGATCCAGCATCTGCAATTAAATGACTTTTAAACAACCGTCTTTCAAGAAAAGAGAAAAGGAAAAGGAAACCGAGAGACAGAGGACAGAGGACAGGATGGAAAAATGCAGCAACTCAATTGGGTAGAGTTCACCAACCTGAAGTCCAATATTTCCAGAAGGGGAGTTCTTACTCAAAATTGGCAACATGAATTCACGCAAGCATGATGGATCATTTCCCTACAGAATAATGAACATTAACTCTAGGAGAACATAACGTAGCGAGAACTAAGCAACATAGAATTATTTTAATAGCTCGGGAGCATAGCATTAGTGACAACTCAGCAGCATGGAATTTTATTTAATAGTTGACATTACATGTTAATAATTCAAAATGGGATACTTAACAAGGATATCGTGAATAAGTACCTTGGTAAGAAATGATTTGAACTCTGCAAAGATTATTGGATCCATGAGCTCCGGCAGAACCATCTTTGCCATGATAAATCCAACACACCTAAGAGTAACAAGTAAATAGCATGTATAAGGTATCTGTGGATTTTTTATTTTTTTTAATCACTAATTATCCAGCAAGACTTTCAAGTTGATTTACACATAAACATTCCTTTTCATTACCTCATGTCAAATGCAATCATCATTTGCCTTCTCTTACTGTTAAATACTTTACTATTTGAAGCATTCTCGATGAAGTCAACGGCATTTCCCAAAAAACCTACCTGGAAAAATATGAATCCATAAGACAAACTGCTAAAGAAATCATAAAACGAGAGAATGACAGCTTTTTATAGATGAAAAAACTTTCTGTGAGGGAGGGGGGAGCAGAGGGAGCTATCAAGGAACTATATTAATATGAGTTCCCAAGGGGTTATTACTTGTGGTAGGCTATCACGTACGAATATTCCCTCTGTCCCATAATAGCTTTCAGACAAGCCTTTTTGAAAAAAAATAAAACCGCACTTCTCTTTCAAGTAGACATTCCCTCCTCTCTCCATCACACCTACCTTTTATCTCTCTCTATCATGACAGATTTTATCTTCTTCTCTTTTTATCCAGTAGTATATATTTTAATCACATTTAACATCTACCATCAATATTTTTCTCCATAAAAAAAAATAAAAAAAAAAATCGATCTTTATTATTTTTACCAAACCCACATGTAAAAAATCTTAAGGGATGGAAAGAGAAGCAAAAATTGCCTCTTGCATTGCAACTTTAACTATACAACAGAACCAAAAGAAAATGTTAAATCCTTCAGGGAAGATCGCAGAAGCTTTTTCCTCTAAAAATTAATTGTTTCTTCCTCTTCACACACACCACCAGATAGCCTAAGGAGGCTTACACACATCAGCAAGGACAGCAACCCAGCCTTTCTTCATTCTTTACAAACCAGCAAACCTCGAGCATATTTATGGGCTTACCAAGTTGCATGCTTACAGCCAACAAATATCAAACATAGCTAGTGAGGCATGGATACAATGAGATCACACAAATTATATATGCATACAGATATTAGTCATGACTATAAAGTAACCAACAATTTCTAAGCAGTGCTTACAAGAACCTGTTTCATTCCAGTAAATGTTAAGATTGTTAACACACATTTGTGTGCGAAACCATTTGGATGAGCTCTGATTTCGAATTGATAAAACCATCATTGTTTAGTATACTAGATCAACTTCATGCTTATAAGTTATAAGGAAAAGAAAAAACAATACTTCACATGATACCATTGCACATAGATAAGAGCTACTCACTTTAATATGCCTGTCCACAGGGCTTACGTGCAAATTTTCCAGCCTCAGTTCAGTGTGGGCAAGTCCATGACTATGCAAATAATTTACCTGAAAGCATTGGGAAGTGCATAATGAACTTCAGGACCTTCCAAGGAGGAGAACACACATAAGACATGGATAGATTAATACTCGTAATAATAACGATAATCATACTCCTATCAAGAGATCCCTCATAAGTAATCGAATCAGACGTAATTTCCTGGACACAGCTGGACCTCCAATGCTGTCATCCCCCACCTTTCGAACAGACTCTTCATCGAGAGCAAGAGTAGCTTCTAAGGTTGGTAACCAGTCTGATTGTTGAAGCCAGTGCCTTAGCGAGAAACTCCCATGATACTGCATTTATGGAAGCAATTGCATTAATTTCATTGTACCGCTAATTATCCAGGACCAGGACTCCTAAAATTCAAATTGTGACAGAAGATGTAAACTACCCAACATTAAATCAGCTTAACCATCTGAGTACACTATGAATACGCACAAAGATACAATTCTAAAAAGAATGAAACCTACACCATGGACCAGTGTGAACTCGGCACCATTATCACTTGTTGATGAAGAGACATAACCATGAACTTGCATGGAATAAGAAAGATACAAAAGTCTACGACGAACCAACTTCTTGAACACCTGATGCCAACAAAATTAACAGCTGACATTAATTAACCAACTCAAATCTCCAAAGTGCAAAAACATCATTCACATAATGAAATATTCACAGACCTCTATAGCTCTCTTGCCTCTCCTTCGAGCCTGAACACTGGTAAGCTCCCGAAGCACAACTCTTGTGTTATACAAAGGGCTGCAATTTCCCCAAATCAGCATACTAACATTAATAAAATGGGCTGCAATTCCCTAAATTAACATACTAACAAATACACATTGGGCTGCCTATTCACCAAGTAAACATACTAACAACGATAATAAAAATAAAAAGGGGAGGGGGGCTATAATGCAACTTACACAATCCAAAAAAGTTACTCAAAAGAGTTTTCAGACCAACCTGTCAGGATTCTTCACAAGAGCTTCAAAAACTAGCTCATCACCCTAAATAAGTTTAAAAGTAAAAGGGTACAATATCATCAGCAACATAATTTCTCAGCTAAAAGATCACAAAAAGATACAAGTTCAAGTAGAAGGTATACCCGCCCACCAAGGCCGATGCTAACACGATCAGAAACCTCGAAATCAGACATTTCGAACTTATTAACCAGACCCAATTCATCATCCACAGTAGACAATCCACCCATTTTATCATTTTCATCTGAGGCAATACTTTTTGAAGCCTTGCATGTTATTTTAACACATTTTTTAGAACTTCTACGCAATAATTGATCAAAGGGTTTCAAAATTGGCCTTGAAAATACAGGTTTAAGTAGTAAAGTCGACAAATTTATACTGGGGAAGCGTAAATCAATGGCTTCCATACTCGGATGAGCTCCAATTCTGCCAAATGCCATTTACTAACATTCAACCTATGACATGAAAATTTCAGCAAATCAACATTTCAGAAGCTAAAAACTGTTATTCTATAAATGCCCAAATCTATGAACCTGACATTTATATAATCAAATTTTCAGCAAGATAACGTAAAAAAAAATTGAAACTTTACATTACAAGATAACTAATTGATGATAATGAAAAATTCCCAGATAACTAAAGCACATACCCAATTAATTAAGAGACATACCCCAAATTTAAGCAAAGCTAAAACAGAAAAGGGATGAATTAATTGTTGATTTTAAACATACCCAGAAAAATTGGAGATTATCCCAGAAAATTTTTGACTGCAGAATGATCAAATTGAAGGGAAATAGAAGCAATTATAGAAGAAAGAAGATGGCGTGTGGTAATTGTGCGCAAAGTAGAGGTTTGAATAGTTGGGCATGCGCCAAAGCATGTCGATTTCTTCCAAACACACAGAAATAAACAAAATTAAAAAAAGACTGGTGAAAAATATCTATCTTCTTCATTTTCTCTGATGTGTTCTGTAGTTGAGATCTTCATCAATGATGACTGGTTGAATTATACGCGCCACAATTTTGGATAGACTCGTGGGGAAATACTCTGCTTGCATGTGTTTGAGGAAGTTATTCACGGGGTTTGCTCGTGGACTTTGTTAGAGTTCTTGAGCTTTTGGATTATGCAATTAGACTCTATTTTAACTTGTTTGTATAGTGTCAAGGATTGGAATTTTGAAGTCGCTTCTATATTATTGGGTCATTGGATGTGTCTTGTATCCCGGATGTATTATACTCCCTCCGTAACTTTTTACTCGCAACAATTACTATTTTTAGCCGTAACATATTACTTGCAACAAACTTATCTCTTTTCTTTTATGGTAAATTTTTTTGTGTGATTTTACAATATTACCCTTACTTTTTTTCCTAAATACCCTAATTAAACTAGGGATTATAACTTAATAATTTAAACTCTAACATTAATTAAGGGTTCGTTTGGCATTACTGTGGTTTTCTATTTTTTTAGTTTTTTGTTTTTTTAAATATATGATATATTCCCCATAATGAATCAAAAATTATTTGAACTTATTAAAATCATGATAATTTTGAAAACTGACAACAGAAAAAGTGAAAATACCTTTTTCTTGTTTCCTGTTTTTAGTTTTTGGTTTTAAAAAAAAACAGGAAACTGAAAACCAAAACTGATGTCAAACAAAACTTAATTATTTCCCCAAAATCATTACTCTCCCATCTAAATTCATTCTCATCTTTTGTAAAAAAAAAAAGTTCTTTCTCATCTTGATTGGGAACCACCACTAGTCCACCACCAATCTCCATTCTTTGTTCATCACCCAAAAATTCACCTCAGTACACCACCGTCGCCAGAAGTTGCTACCGATGTCCCTTTTGTTGCGGCCGCTTCCGTTTTCTCTCTCTTCCTCTTCTTGTTGTTTTGTCATTGCGGTGAAGCACGTATTTGAAGGTTTTATGGTTAAATTTAACCATGAAAACTCTAGATTTGGAGTTTTGATGGTTAAATTTGACCAATTAGAGCTTTAATTGATGATAGAGAGTTGTGGGTTTCGGATTTTGGGGTTATGGGTTTGGGTTCGAGTTCGTGGGTTGTGGATTTTGGGATTGGGGGTTCGTGGGTTGTGGGTTTCGGGGTTGTGGACTTGTGGGTGGTGGATTTGGGTTCGTGGGTTGTGGGTTTCGGGGTTGTGGGTGGTGGTTCTGGGTTCTTTGGTTGTTTGGTAGGTGGTTCGAATTTTCTGGGTTAGTGGGTTGGTGCTTCGAATTTTCTGGGTTCGTGGGTTGATTTGGTTGGTGGTTTGAATTTTCTAGGTTCGTGGGTTGGTGGTTCGAATTTTCGGGGTTGTAGGTGGTGGTTTTGGGGTTGTGGATGGTGGTTCTGGGTTCGTGGGTTTCGGGGTTGTAGGTGGGCGAAATCGGGGGTGGTGCTAGGTGGTGGTGGTGGCATGGTGCTAGGTGGTGGTGGTTTGGTGCAAGGCGGTGGTGGTGCTGGTGATAGGTGGTTGTAATTGATGTTTTTTTTTTTTTTTTTTTTTAAATTTGGGTTGGATTAATATTAAACACACTCCCTAGGAGTCCGCAAACTACTAGTTTGTTGCGAGTAAAACGTTACGGAGGGAGTATGTAATAGAGTGTAACAGCGAATTGTCTTTTACTTTCAGTTTTTTTGTTACATACTGAAAACAAGGTATATGTTTGTTCTAGCTTAGTTTATTAGATGGTTCATTTTTTTTTTCATTCTTTCCTTAAAGGAATTTGGCTTTCTTGGTTTGTTATCTTCTCCCCTTGAAGAAGTAATTAGTGAAATGAATGAAATAGAAAAGTTGATCTACTTCTTTCATACAAGCATCATTGATCACATGATCATCCTCACCATGTCATTGATCACCCCTTCATATTCATCATAAACATCATGCACCAATTATTCCTCAAGAGGTACAAGTAACCAAATATCACCATGGTTAATTGATATTTCATTTAAGTGATACCTATCTAACAAATCATCACAACACCATCATCATCTATATACCATTCTAGAGAAGAGCGGGAATCTATCTTAACTAAATGTCATCGATTAACTTAGGCTAGGAAAATATTTAAGTTTTACTTGTCGAATTCTTCAATTATACAACCAAATTGAAGAAAGTGTATATTGAAAATGGTAGATTAAATGATGGATTTGAGAGATGAGTTGAAATAGTTGCTAGTTGTATGTGAAAAAAAAAAGGGAGAAACATAGTTGTGGTGTGTTTACCTTGAACTCATTCAATTATTTAATTTGTAGTTGTATGCATGCAATAACAAAACACCTTTATAAAAGAGATGAAATTGGGCCGATTGAAATTAAATTTCATTTCTAACATTAGGTACACCTAGCACTTTTTTTTCCTTTTGCCTAATCTTCTTTATACATTCTATGATCCACTCCCCGTATAATTTTAAATGTGGTTTTTGTATTGCTCTTGACCGGAGATGATACACCAATAATATAAAGCAATGAATCCATGAGTAAAGGCCACCATATTTGCTTGCTAGCTATATAAACTAGTGGGACAACATTGTTACTTTAAAACACCGCCTCATGTCCTCATGTATGTGGGAGAAGGGAGTATCATGTCAAGCTACCATGCAGTATCTCTTATTAACATAATTTTTCTTGCCCACATACTACATATGAATGTCACAACACCCCCCCCCCCCCCCCGACCATTTCAAATGTGACCATTATACATATTATTCTTTTAAACTAGCTAGGAAAGAGCATCCATCACATAGATTTCAATTTTGCAAGGGGGTAACTTTTATTTGATGTGTAACGATTGAACTTAACTTTTTGCAAGGTACAAGGGCCTACAATAAGACTTGGTCATTATTGATTTAGTAATATATAAATTCATTTATAACATCCACCTTTAATACTAAGGAGATAATTTCAAACAAGAGCCAAACACATTAAGTGTATTACAAATTGATGTATGTAGATTTGCTTGGAAAAGAACAAAAAAATCTAAGATAAAATTTATCATCTTTCCCTCAAAATCTTTGAAACTTGATTGCAATTTGATTTGAACACATGTAATCAATTGTCATTTATTATTATAATATAAAAAAATAAGATAAAATAAATTGATAAACAAACCTCATTACAATAAGTTTTTATAAGTGTCATCTTTCACATTGCATGACTTGCAAGGACTTATATAACAAGACGCACAAATTATGTTCAATCTTTTTTCTTTCTCTTTCTTTCTTATTTTTTCTTGTTCTCAAATAAGCAAAACTAGTGTTAACAAATGTCATTTTCTCGAAAAGAAAAAAGAAAATTAATTATAAGTAAGAGAAAGTAAATTTTGTTTCACCTATTTTGGTCGTGTTTGTATTAACTTGCCCGATTAATTACCGCTCGTAATAATCGTGATTCAGAATAATAATAAAAGTCATGTTTATTTTACCTTAATTTCAATTATCTTAAGTCTATTAAGTTCAGAAAAAATAAATAATAATTAAAAATTTTAGATAGGATAGAATAAGGATTACTATGATAAAGATAATTTTTTTTAAAAAAATGAATGTAAATGGTTTATTAATTAGGAAAATGCTAACGAATGCCCCTAGGACGTTGGATAAGCTAGTTAAAAGTCGAAAGATTAAATTAAAACTAACATTAACTACACCGATCGACGCGTGATTTTGTTATGTTTTCCCAAATTAATATTACTTTAGGTAAGATTTTAAATGCTTATCCAACGCCCGAGGAGGCGTTCGTTAGCAAGATCTTATTAATTATTCCTTGTCAATACTATTAGATAATACAAAGTTGATTAGAATTTTATACAAAGCATAAGTTAAATTCAAGTGCAATGATTAGTTGACTACTACTCATATATTAATCAAACAATTATATCTTCATGTAATCAAACAAGTAAAGGAAACCAACTAATAATCTATATTTATCAAACAACTAATTGATTAACACAACTTCACCAAAATTTCCAATTTCCCAAACATGCATTTCCATAAAACGCATCGTTTCATCCTTAATAAAGGTAACCCAATCGATGAAGTGTCAAGTTCCAATTGGCATCACCCACGTAACCCTAAAACTTCCCACCCATAACCAAATCCTCTAACCCAAACACGCCCTTACAATTCTAATCCCAAGGGTATTTTCGTCATATTTTTTAAGCCTGTATTATCCTACGCTCGCCTCCTTTCCGATAAAACAACAAACCCTCTCTCTTCTTATTTTCTCTCTCCTCCACATTTTTCTCTCTCCTCTCGATCGAGATCTTCCGTCGCCGGTATCTTTCTCCGGCGGTTTTGCATTCTACCGGTCGCCGGAGATTCTGTTCGTTGTGATTTTCGTGGTTGTTTGGTTATTGTAGCGGTTCGTTTTTTGTGGATTGGTGCTGGATTTTTGAAATTAGGGTTCGGTTTTATTGCGGATTGAATTTGAGATTTGAGAAGATTTGCGGATTGGTTTTGGAAGCAAGATTTGAAGGTTTTGTAATGTACGTATGTTTTTTGTTTGGTAGGAGTTGTTTTTCGATTTGAAAAAATTAAAATAAAAATTAGGGTTTGAGAAAGGGAGGAAATTAGGGTTTTGGTTGAGTTGATTAAGGGTTTGAATTGAGGAAATAGGAAAAATGCCGAGAAGTTCGCGACATAAATCTAGCAAGCATAGTTCGAGGGAAGTGAGGGATTACTCTGATTCGGAGAAAGACTCTGGATTGAAGGAGAAGAAAGGGAGGGAGGATGGTGGGAGTAATAGTAGTAGTAGGCATTTGAAGGAGTCTACTTCTGCTGAGAAACGGAAAATTGATTCGAAATCGGTGGATGTGACGAAGGATTTGAGTAGTGTTGCTGTGAATGTTGATATCGTTGAGGAGTATGTTGCGCCTTCGACGTCGAAGAAGCGGAAAGAGAAGGAGGATGATGACCGGTGGACGGGAGGTGATATCGAGCACGATCTGTCTAAAAGTGATTCGAAAAGGTCGAGTAGGAGAGAAGGGAGTTTGGTGGTGGATGGGGAAGAAGGGAAGAGAAGTGGGAGTAAGGCGGAGTCGAAGCACCATAGGTCTGATAGGAAAGAGAGGAATGAGAAAGAAGGGGGTTCGGAACGGGATAGGAAGGGCAGTAAAAGTGAGAGATTGGTGGTTGGTGTAACTGGAAATGAGAATGTTGGCAATGAAGGGAATCGGAAGCAGGGCAGTGGAGAGGAGCGTGCTGGAAAGCATGGTGTTGGTAATACTGGTAAGGTAACCTATTTATGTGCTTCTTACTATTGTTTATTGTTGAATGATTGTTTGATTTGTAGGGAACAGTTGCTTACATGGTATAGTAGGATTGATACTGTCCCGGTGTTTCTTCGTCGTGTGGTTGGTATTGTAGTGTAGGGTTTCTTTGTTTTTATTTTCATTGGCACCCCTTCATCCATCAAAGGAGGTGGATGTTTACTAGTTGCTTCAATTGGCTGTCCTTGTATGGGCAATGTCATGTCTAGCTCTAAAACTGATTTACGACGCACAAGGATTATGTTAATAATGTGTTTGGGTTGAGTATTTGAAGGAATGATAGTGGAAATTATGTGAGGGATTCATTTTCTTTGCTTGGATATTGGAAGGGCAAAAGCCAAAAGGAAAGAGTCTTTTCCCTTCATTTTTAGTATAGCTGAACTTTTAAATGTTGTAAATATAGTGAGAGGAATTTGCTGTTTCGTGCCCACTTCCCTTCCTTTTATTTCGTTATTACTGTCTTAGCAATTAGCATTCAGTAAGTTAGAATAGTTTTTCTATAGGCTTTTGTTGGTTTAAGTTCAATGTAATGGAAGAAAGAGTATCTAGAATTTGGATGTATTAATTTGTTTAATTGGGCTTGGTTAAAGTACTAAGGTAGCCTTCTAATATTATAATGATTTTGAGAACTGGAGAAGTGGTAAAGGTGGAGTATATGTGGGAAGGACCAGTTTTGGGATTTTCATCTGCATGATTTTAGGGAAAGCAGGAAGAAATATATTTTTGTATTTCTGATGATACTCGTAAGCTGATTATTTTGTTTGGTAGTTGGTTTTTTGGGGCACTTGGACTGGTTGATAGGTAACCGAGCAGATGACCTGAGTTTTGACCTCAGTCATTGCTGGTACATATTGAGTGTGCCTGTATATATGTGAATGTTATTGTGCTATCTTCTGGACATATTCTTCAAATATAAAAAAGTCTATTTGTTTTTTTTTTTTTTTTTTTTTTTTTGGGGAGGGGGAGGGCTTTGAATTATAAATGCAGAAGTAAGAGGCTAATTATAATATTTTTTTTGGTTACGGGACCAAGAAGTTAGGCTTATGGTTGCAGTAAGATCAAAGACAATATGAAATGTCATGCTATCCACCTCATGCTAGAGGCAATCATGTAGCTAGATATGGGATAGTATACATGGGTTTGAAGTGCTTTATTTTTGTGAAAACAGAATGGGTATTGTGGATTGGGTTAAAAACTGTCTATCCATTATGCTTGTTATGCTCTTTGTTCTTATGCAAGTATTTTTTATTTTTTATTTTTATAAAAGTAAAAATATTCATTCCCCTATGTTTGGTGCTTGCTTGGTTGATAGTTCAGCTTATTATTATTCACTTAATGATTGTTTTGAAAAACCTTGAGGAGTGGAATCTGAATTTTCTCTTCAGAGCTTCTTTCTTGTAGGAGACTTATAGTGTTGGGAATGCACCTTTATTTATATCATGCATTTGAGTTAGCTCTTGCATCGTGGCTATCTCTCTCTCTCTGGCTTTTTAATTGTTTTTGGGCTGCACTAGAAATTGTCACCTGGAGTCTTGGTCTTTAGCATGGTTACCATCTGTAAAAAGCATCCTTATAGAATAGAATTTTATTATCTTTGGTGATTTTATGGGGTTTTGCACTTCATGGGTATGCTTTTTCACTCATCATGGGACTGTCCCTGTTGGTGTTGTGGAAGGGTATTTTTTGTGCTCAATCATCTTACATTTTTTAGATTTGTGCTAAATGTTTGCATACTTGATACTACCATCTATTTCTATCTCTAAAGATGTTCAAGTAATGGAATTTACATGATAGAGGATCTAAGAGATCATGCACTACTATACTTATGATCTGGTGTTTTGAAGTTTATTTACTTTTTAAAGTTTACATTTAAATATCTTGTTAGTTGCCATATTCAGTAGTTTTCTAGGCAGAAATTTTAGGTGTATCCTTTTTTGGTTCCTTAATTTATTTGGTTACTTTGCATTGCTGGGGTTGTGATTATCTTTATTTTTTTAAGTCACCACCTATGTCAATTAGTTATACCTCTATTATTTGTCAAAAGAATAATTTTTGTTTTGGTGTACACATGAGATATTTAACCGGTTGATGATGTTAAAAATTCAGCAATATGGCGCTTATTTGTGTTTATTTTAACTTCTATACTGTATTGTTGAATGTATTGGAGATTAGTGAAAAAAGTTATCTTTGTTTTGCTGAGCTTAAGCTCTTTGATTTATTGGGTGTTTATTTGTGGGGTACTTTGAAATCTCATTGTTTCTTTTGGTAGAAGAAGACTCATTGGCATTTGGCACTATAATATAATTAAGTACCGCCAAAAAAGGCTATTAGAATCACTGCGCTGCATGAATCAGTTGTTGAGTGTCTTGTTTCTTAAAGTAGATAACTATATTTTTGACAAATTGTCTAAATGCATGACTTTGGAAGCTGGACAGGATGAGACAGACCTGGATGTCTCATACTGTGGTTAGTGATTGCTAGTTCAAATCTTTGCCCTGTTATTTAACAATTTTCAAGTTGAGAGTTTGTTTGTCAGTTGACAGTTCTTATTTGTTATTACTCTTAAGGTCTAATCATAATTTCCTTATTTTAATAAGAATTTCTACCAGTAATAGAATTTTCAGTCCACTTGCTATTTTTTGTCATTATAATTTTTCAATTTTTTTTGTTATCTCAGTTTTTATTGAAATAATTAATTGATTTGAGATATGTGCGATGCAATTCAATATAATGTATATCCCACCATTTTGTTGATGAGACTTATTTTCCTCTAGCAAGAATTTTAAGTGGAGATTATTTATAGTATTAGGGATTATAAAGCTAAGAGTACAGAACAATGAAGTCACAAAACTCTCTCATGCTGGTTTTTTCCTTGTGTTTATCGGATTGGACTCATACTGACAGCACATGTATGTTCCTGGTTATACTGCATATCCTTTGCATGTTTGTTTGCCTCTATTGTATTGAAGGTTTTTGCTCAAATATTAATTTATTATACATTAGTGTAAGTGTTGTTGCTTTCATCAGGATTGCATTGGTTGGTGGTTGTCTCCTTTGCAATTGTATTTTTATTTTAAAGGTTTGCTCTGTGATTATGAGAGTGTTGTTGAATAAGTTGAGTCAATGTTTGATTTGTGATTGTTAACATTACACTTTTTCTGACTAAAAAATCAGTTTGCCATGTTTGCCTTTTGTTTCTGGTGATTGCCTGGTTCTGCTAAATATTGTGTATTGATTTGAATAAGGATCTATGCTGAAGTTATGTATTGGATAAGGGATGATATGTGATATTTTTATTTCTTTTTGAAGATTTGTAGAGTTATTGAACATTGTTCTTGTTATTTTGTATCAGACTATATCATACAAGAGGAAGTTCGTAACCCTGATACAGAGAGAGATCTCGATCGACGAGTTAGAAGGAAAAGAGATGGTTCTGGCGATGGGGACAAGCATCAGGAAAGTACTCGAGAACTGGATGATAGAAGACTGTCTTCTAGGGAAGATATTGTCAGATCAGGGAAGTATAAAGATGAAGGTCACAAGGATGAGAGAGTTAGAGATAGGTACCAAGAAGATATAGATAAGGAGAATTGGCATCAGGATGAAAAGCAGAGGGATAATCGGGCTATTAAAGAGTATAGCATTGTCAGGTCAGAGGATAAACATCTAAATGAAAAGAAAAAAGATTTGGATGTGTCCCAAAAGAAATCTAAACCCCTAGGCAGCGAATATGAACGAGAGTCAGAGCGAGAACGAGACCGTGATAATGATAGAGACAGGGTTCGGGACCGAGAGCGGGATCGCACCCGTCATGATCGGGATCGTGAACGTGACAGGGACCATGATGACCGGGAGCATGATCTTGATCGTGAGAAGGATCGTGAGCGGGATCTTGAACGTAGCTATGAGCGAGATCGCGAACTAGACCGGGACAGGGAACGTGGCCGTGATCGTTATCACCGTGAACGTGACAGAGACCGAAACCGTGATCGTGATCACAACCATGATCGAGGCCGAGATCGGGATTATGATCATGAATATGGCTCTCATGTTGATGATAAGAGCTCTAGGTACAAGGACGATAGAGGGCGGAGAAGATCTGTTGAGGGGTATGATGACTATCATGGTGATAAATCTAGAAGGGTAGAGTCAGAGGTTGATAAGGAAAGATCTTTACCCCGAAAAGCACATATTGACAGTGTTGTGAGCAGTGGTCGACGTAGGTCCTCACCCAATTCTAGGGCTTATGTTAATACAGATAAATACAGGTGCTCTTCTTGTCTGTACCTAATAAATACATTTCTTGTATAACTGGATGTATAGTTGCAGATTGTTACTTGGATACTTATATTTTGGCTTCCAAGGACACATATTGTATTTGAAAAATACTTTTTGCTGTATCCAAGTGATTGGCTTCAAATTCATGATATTTCTAACTGCATATTTTGCTGTTATTTAATGTTTTAGAGATGGAATCCAAGATGAGGCTAAGTATGGAGATTCCTCGAGAGATGCCCTTACGTCTGAGGCACTTGATAAAGTTCCTAAGTATCGATCAGGGGAGAAGCGCACCAAGTTTGACGACAATCATGTTGGAGAATCATCTGAAAGATCTCCAAATGCCAAGGCTTCTCCTGCAGGTTTGAAGGAAAGATCTCCTACAACTAGTGTTGATCGCAGATTTCAAAATAGAACTAGCAGGAGAAGGAGCCTTGATGTTGATGAGGCTGAGAGGAGGAGCAGTGGCTCTAATGATGTAAGAGATATTTCTGTTACTGAGGACCGACAGGGTAGGGATTTTTCTGTAAAGAAGCCTACTGGGGAGGAGTATCCTCCAGTAGAATCTCCTTTTCACCATAAATCAAGTCAGGGCAATATTTCATCTCACACTCCTGGTCCATCTGGGTTCAGGAGTGGAGCTGACAGCCCTTCCTTCATGGGATCTTTAGGAGAAGACACTAGAGGTCATTCAGGAAGCCGATTCAGGAGAAGTGTTGATCCCAATGTGGGAAGAGGGCCTGGAAATGGTTGGAAGGGTGCACCTAACTGGCCCTCACCACTACCTAATGGCTTTATGCCCTTCCCACCAGGTCCTCCTGGGCCACATCATGGGGGGTTCCCACCCATGCTCTCTCAGTTTCCTCCTCTTTTTGGTGTTAGACCATCTATGGACATGAACCACCCTGGGATGCCTTATCATATGTCTGAAGGGGACCGGTTTTCTGGTCATGTTAGACCTTTAGGATGGCAGAATATGGTAGATGGCCCAGTTCATTTCCATGGATGGGATGTAAGTAATGGTGTCCTTAGGGATGAGTCATCCATGTATGGGCCTGGTCATCTTGCCAATGCTCAAAGAAGGGACATGAATTCAGATATGTGGAAACCAAATGGCGATCCGAATATGGATGTGACATCTGTGTCTCAAAAAGATGGTCCCATGGCTAAAGCATCTATGGACGAAGTTTCATCTGTGCAGGGTGCTTCAAGGCTTAATGTCGAAAGTAGTGCCTTTGATGAGGGGCCAAGTCAAAAGATGATTACTTCAAGTGGTCCGTCATCCACAAAGGAAATTCCAATGACTCCAGCTAAAGTGACTACAGAGAAGACTCCTGAATCATCTAGTGCTGATGAAACTGCTCAATCAGTGCGTGCATACCTTGCTAAGCTTGATATTTCGATAGATATGGCTGATCCAGAATTGTATAATCAATTTATTAACCTTGCTGTCAAGGGACAGTCCGAATTAATTGAAGAAGTGGAACTTGAATATACTGAGGTAGAATCTTCTCGAATTTTGTCTTGCCTCCCTTAATCATCTTTAACATAGATTGAATTTATCATAGTGCTTATACTTCTGTGACTCATTAGCAGGAGAGGACAGTTGCTGACTCAGAGATCGCAAATCTATCCATGGGTTTGACGTTTTTTCCTACTGCCAAAGCTTCTATTTTTAAGGTATGTCTTTTAACTGATGCAATATACCATGACTCTTGGGTCTGATTTTATAACATCTAAAATGAAAATCATTTCTGTTTGGGGAGGTATAGTGTGGTTGCGGAATAATGACAATGAAAATAGTATTGGAATCACTTAGGTGGTTCAGCTGCTAAAAAGGTTGATTAGTGTTATAGAGTGTTATTTAAATAAATTTATATTTAGTCTATTTAGATGATTTTGTTTGTCCAAGCTGGCTGATGCTGTTTTAATAAATAAGTTATAATAACTGGCAAGGCTGCTGGTTATGTTAGTTTTTATTGTCTTTTGGTTTGCTAATAGTTCTTTATCCACCTAAATATGTATTTCTTATAAATGGTAATGCTTATATATATATATATATATATATATATATATATATATATATATATATGAGTAATACGGCTATTTTGTTTCTTTTGTTGCAAATTTCATTTAATTGGACTTTAGTTTTAGGTCATCAGTTAGTGAGATGTGTGTATATCTGTTCTGCTCTCATGCGAGATATATATAATGGTGATGAACATCTGTATGACTACATCAGTTTAACTTTTAACTTTCCTGAGTCCTTGTTTGTTACAATTGGATGTAGTTATTGTTGATTATTTTCTTGTGATTGTTGCTTTTTTACCTCCTGACTAACAGAATAAACCAGATACGTGGAATTTACTGATCTAGCTTTGTGCTTAAATGTAATTATTAATGTGCTATCAACTTGATTGCAGAAAGCAATGAATCTATACAAGACGCAGAGCACTAAAAGATCATTTTCTGGGATACCTAATTGGGAAATCTTGCATAGTCCCAAAGATTCCGAGCTTGAGGCGGAACCAATTTTGGCGCAAGAGGATAAATTAGACGATCCTGTTAATTGTAGTGCTGATAAGGAAGAGCCTATTCTGGCGGTTCCAGAAGTCGTTTCCACCACACCTGTGGTAGAAGGGAAAGAACCTGTTTCCATAACCAGTGATGAAGTGCTGAACGATGAATCCTTTGAGGGTGCTGAGCTGGATCTTGGTCTTAGCAATCAAGGACAAACACCAGTTTTCATGCTGGAGAAAGTGGATGAAGAAATTAATCCTGACAAGGAACTCTTGTCTGTTGAGAACACTTCCGATGAATTTGAATCAAACACCGATAAAGAGATTGTTGGTAATGAATATAATGATGGTATGAGAGGTGGTGCTGAGTCCGTCGCTTCTGATGAGCAGATGGATGTTGCTGTAAGTGGTCCTTTAGTTATGTCCCATGATTCTGTTAAAGTATGTGAAACTTTAATGTCAGTGTCAAATGAGTCGGATTCGGTAATTTTGAGTCGGATACATCATGCTCCTGAAAGTACACATTGAAACAATTTTTTTTAATATTTTTAATTTTCGTTTAATTCTCAGCAATTTTCCGTTCATCCATCCTTTCATATTTCTCTCTATTATGAAGAGAAAATGTTATCAAAGCAATAAAATCAAAATGCATCTGTGTTTCTTTTTTCTGCCCCTAATAAGTGTTTCTTTTTTCTGCCCCTAATAAGTGTTTCTTTCTGTCTTTGATGAGCTGTTTTGCATTTGCTTCTGCATTCCTTCCTATTTTGTGCATAATTTTGACATGAAAAGACAAAATGTTTCTTTTCTGTATCACTGTATGTTGTTGCCTATGTTCCATTTGTTGGATTATTTGGATTTCTGTGCTTTTGTTTAATTTTTGGAATTGATCTATTTTTATTTTATGGAGTAAAACATGCAATCTCATCTTTGAAATTCTTACATAGTTTTGTTCAGATGCTTTTTTCACTTCATCCATTTGCGATTCATGCACGGATGCACCATCAGTATCCCTCTATAAATTTTGCGAAGATTGTGAGAAAAAAAAAAAAAAAAAAAAAAACATTTCCTTTTTGAGTGCTTTGTGAATTCTGTGTGACTAAATCTTCTTGTGTCATATCACTACATTTTGAAAAGTTTGGGATGATACTAATGTAAATAGTGTTTAAATTTATCCAAAAAAAAAAAAAAGTTTATTATAACCTCTAAAATGTTTATTTATTTTATGTGTTGTTAATATTAATTGCTTCTCCTTTACAATAGTGTATGGACATTTATACTCCTAAAAATTATTTATATTTTCCTTCGTTAGCACCGTCAATAGTGATATATTTATTTGATTATAACCTCTACTATTATTTTCTTGTTTAGGGTACTAGTAATCTAGTATGGACTCGAGTTGTGCCAGTTTGTAGTACGAAGTATTATATACCTTAAGAAATTATAAATCCCACATAACTACATAATGTATGCTGATCAAGGAATTCTTTGTTAAAACTTACTCTCTTGCATTGGCTTATCATAGGGGTGTTTATGAGACGAGACAATTCGTGGGCTACTTGAGCTTGACTCCGTCAAAACTCGACTCGAGTCAGCTCGACTTGAGCTTGAGATTGACTCGAAATGTTAATGAGTTGAGTCGAGTAATTTAATACTCGACTCGAAAACTCGTGAGAAGCTCGAATTCTGTTATATATTATTATATTTGATAAAAATAAAAATATTTTTATTAAAAAACTTTATTTTGCTATAATAATTAATAAACATATAACATTTACGTAATTATCTACGGGGTTCTATTAAGACCAAATTAATTAACAAGCTACTTGATATTGACTCTGTCAAAGCTTGGTCAGTAATTGACTCGTTTAAGTTTGGCTAAGTACCCCTAGGCTTATGATAGGAGTTACAATTTTATAAATTCATAAACCTTAAACAATAAACAAAATAAAAAATAAAATAAAATTAGGGTTTAAGAGAGGAGATGGTGGGAGATTGGGAGATGAGGACAACAGCAAATCGACAATTTTTTATTTTATTTTATTTTATTTTTGACAGGGAGTAAAGTTTTATATTAATAGCAAAAGCATCCATTTGTCCCAAATTTTCTCTAAATCAAATGGAATAAATTTCACAAGGTTGTGTGCTAAACCGAAACCTCCAAAATTTGTCAAAAAGCGTGAACCTTCAATTTTGGAATTTTTTGACTTTTTTTCACCCAAAAATAAAAATTGTCGAAATGATTACCATGGTACCAAATACCCTCTAGGAGTCCAATTGGCTGGGTGGAACCATCCAATTTGCCTTTCAATGACCAATTTACCGATTTACAAATTACACCGATTTCATTAACTCAAGCTTACCGCGAACATTTATAACAACATATAATGATCATATATGGATCAAAAGGGCATTATAAGACCCCCTAAAACCTCAATGCTTTTCGACACCGGGCCCAAAAACATACGAAATTTCTCAAAAAGCATGGATAATTAGCCTTTAATTTTGGAATTTTTTTGATTTTTTTCGCCCGGATATTAAAATTGCCGAAATGTTCACCATGATCCCAAATACCCTACGGAAGTCCAATTGGGTGGGTGGAACGATCCAATTTGCCTTTAAACGGCCAATTTATCTGTTTACAACTTGCACCGATTTCATGAACTCAATCCTACCACGAACATTTATGACAACATATAATGATCATTTATGGTTTCAAACGGTGTTATATGACCCCAAGATATATTACCTAGAATTTCAAGACTTTTCGAAGTCAGTCCCCAAAACCTCCAAATTTTCTAAAAAAGCGTGGATATTAGCCTTCAATTTTGGAATTTTTTGATTTTTTTTTGCCTGAAAATAAAAATTGCTGAAATTTTTACCATGGTTCCTAATACCATCTGGGAGTCTAATTGGTTGGGTGGAAACATCCAGTTTGCCTGTAAACGACCAATTTACCGGTTTACAACTTGCACCAATTTCTTAATTCAAGCCTACCACGAACATTTATGACAACATATAATGATCATATATGGTTCCAAACGGCATTATATGACTCCGAGATGCATCCCCTAAATTCTCAGGCCTTTTCGACACCGGGCCCCGAAACCTCCAAAATTTCTCAAAAACGTGGATATTAGCCTTCAATTTTGGAATTTTTTTGACTTTTTTTCGCCCAAAAAAAAAATTGCCAAAATGTTTACCATGGTCCCTAATAATCTCTGCGAGTCCAATAGGGTGGGTGGAGCCATCCAATTTGCCTATAAACGACCAATTTACCGATTTACAACTTGCACCGATTTCATTAATTCAAGCCTACAACAAACACTTATGACAAGATATAATGATCATATATGGTTCCAAACGGCATTATATGAACTCAAGATGTGTCTCCTAAATTCTCAAGACTTTTCAACACCGAGCCCTGAAACCTCCAAAATGTCTCAAGAAGCATGAATATTAGCCTTCAATTTCGGAATTTTTATACTTTTTTTCGCTAGGAAATAAAAATTGCCGAAATGCTTACCATGGTCCCTAATACCCTCTGAGACTCCAATTAGGTGGGTGGAACGATCCAATTTGCCTTTAAACGACCAATTTACCTGTTTACAACTTGCACTGATTTCATTAACTCGATCCTACCACGGTCCCTAATAATCTTTGCGAGTCCAATAGGGTGGGTAGGAACCATCCAATTTGCCTATAAACGGCCAATTAACCGATTTACAACTTGCACCGATTTCATTAATTCAAGCCTACCACGAACACTTATGAGTTATGACAAGATATAATGATCATATATGGTTCCAAACGGTATTATATGAACTCGAGATGTATCTCCTAAATTCTCAAGCCTTTTCAACACCGGGCCCTGAAACCTCCAAAATGTCTGAAGAAGCATGGATATTAGCCTTCAATTTCGGTATTTTTTTTACATTTTTTCGCCTGGAAATAAAAATTGCCGAAATTCTTACCATGGTCCCTAATACCCTCTGAGACCCCAATTAGGTGGGTGGAACGATCCAATTTGCCTTTAACGGCCAATTTACCTGTTTACAACTTGCACCAATTTCATTAACTCAATCCTACCACGAACATTTATGACAACATATAATGATCATTTATGGTTCCAAACGGCGTTATATGACCCCAAGATGAATTCCTTAGAATTTCAAGACTTTTCGAACTCAGGCCCCAAAATCTCCAAAATTTCTAAAAAAAACGTGGATATTAGCCTATAATTTTGGAATTTTTTGACTTTTTTTTGCCTGAAAATAAAAATTGCTGAAATGTTTACCATGGTACCTATTACCCTCTAGGAGTCTAATTGGTTGGGTGGAAACATCCAGTTTGCCTTTAAACGACCAATGTACCGGTTTACAACTTGCACCAATTTCATTAATTCAAGCCTACCACGAACATTTATGACAACATATAATGATCATATATGGTTCCAAACGACATTATATGACTCCGAAATGCATCCCCTAAAATCTCAAGCCTTTTCGACACCGGACCCCGAAACCTCCAAAATTTTTCAAAAAACGTGGATATTAGCCTTCAATTTTGGAATTTTTTGGACTTCTTTTCGCCCGAAAAAAAAATTTTCCGAAATGTTTATCATGGTCCCTAATAACCTCTGCGAGTCTAATAGGGTGGGTGGAACCATCCAGTTTGCCTATAAACAGTCAATTTACCGATTTACAACTTGCACCGATTTCATTAATTGAAGCCTACCACGAACACTTATGACAAGATATAATGATCATAAATGGTTCCAAACGGCATTATATGAACTCGAGATGTATCTCCTAAATTCTCAAGTCTTTTCAACACCGGGCCCTGAAACCTTCAAAATGTCTCAAGAAGCATATCTTAGCCTTCAATTTCGAAATCTTTTTACTTTTTTTTCGCCTGGTAATAAAAATTGCCGAAATGCTTACTATGGTCCCTAATACCCTCTGAGACTCCAATTAGGTGGGTGGAACGATCCAATTTGCCATTAAACGGACAATTTACCTGTTTACAACTTGCACCGATTACATTAACTCAATCCTACCACGAACATTTATGACAACATATAATGATCATTTATGGTTCCAAACGACGTTATATGACCCCAAGATGTATTCCCTAGAATTTTAAGACTTTTCAAAATCAGGCCCCAAAACCTCCAAAATTTCAAAAAAAAGCGTGGATATTAGCCTTTAATTTTGGAATTTTTTGACTTTTTTTTGTCTGAAAATAAAAATTGCTGAAATGTTTACCATGGTACCTTATACCCTCTGGGAGTTTAATTGGTTGGGTGGAAACATTCAGTTTGCCTTTAAACGACCAATTAACCGGTTTACAACTTGCACCATATTCATTAATTCAAGCCTAGCACGAACATTTATGACAACATATAATGATCATAAATGGTTCCAAATGGCATTATATGACTCCGAGATACATCCCTAAAATCTCAAGCCTTTTCGACACTGGGCCCCGAAACCTCCAAAATTTCTCAAAAAACGTGGATATTAGCCTTCAATTTTGGAATTTTTTTGACTTCTTTTCGCCCGAAATAAAAATTGCCAAAATGTTTACCATGGTCCCTAATACCCCTCGGGAGTCCAATTGGGTGGGTGGAACCATCCAATTTGCCTATAAACGGCCAATTTAATTACCGGTTTACAACTTGCACGGATTTCAATAACTCAAGCCTACTACGAATATTTATGACAACATATAATGATCATATATGGTTCCAAACGGCATTATATGACCCCGAGATGTATCCCCTAAAATATTAACACTTTTCTACACTGGGCCCCGAAACCTCCAAAATTTTTCAAAAAGTGTGGATATTAGCCTTCAATTTTGGAATTTTTTGACTTTTTTCCGCCTAGAAATAAAAATTGCCGAAATGTTTACCATGGTCCCTAATACCCTCTGGGAGTCCAATTGGGTGTGTGGAACCATTCAATTTTCTTTAAACGACCAACAACTTGCACTGATTTATCGGTTTACGATGACCAATTTAATTAACTTGCACCGAACCCGACTTGAACCGAAAGTGACCAAAACCTGTTTTAACCCGTCAAAACCCGAATTTAACCCGACTTGTTACTAACCTTACCTGAATTCAACTCGACCCGAATTTAACCAAACTTGTTACAAACCGACCTAAAATCAACCCAACATGTTATTAACCTGACCCAAATTCAACCCGGCTTGTTATTGACCCGAACCGAATTTTACCATACCTATTACTTACCCAACCCAAAAATTCAACTCGATCTGTCACTAACCCAACCTAAATTCAACCCAAATTGTTCTTGACCCGATTTCAAATCCCTTTAAATGCAATTTTAGGTCACCTTATTATTGTTGATCAAAGCATTTTGTCTTGGGAGACCAAGTCGGTCAAGGCCCAAAAGAAAGGTGCATCATCCTCAAATTTAAGAGCGAAATATAGTATATATTTGTTGTATGGTCAAAGGAGATAATTATCTTTCTAAATTATAGACTATATTTTTCTAGTATATTTCCATATATATTATAGTCAAACGAAATAATTAGCTTGATAAAAATGATAATTATCTATTCATAGTTAGTTGAACCCGAATGTGACCTGACTTGGAAATGACCCGACCTGATTGTAACCTGTAAATTATTGACTTGAACATAACCCGACTTGAATTCAAGAATGACCTAACTTGGAAATGACCCAACCTGATTATAACCCGCAAATTATTGACTTGAACCGAACCCGACTTGAACCCGAGAATGACCCGACTTGAAAATGACCCAACCTGATTATAATCCGCAAATTATTGACTTGAACCGAACTCGACTCAAACCCGAGAATGACCCGACCTGATTCTAACCCGCAAATTATTGACTTGAACCAAACCCGACTCGAACCCGAGAATTACCCTAACCCGTTTTAACCCGTGAAAACCCGACCTATTTTCACCCGACCCAAATGTAACCCGACCTGTTATTAACTCGACCTAAACCCGATAAGAAGTATGACCCAACGTGACCCGAATCAAGCATGACCTAACCCAAACCCGACCGCATAGGTTATAGAATTAATCTGAATTGACCCGACCCGCATAGGTTATTGAATTAATCTAAAGGAAGGGGTTAATAACTTAATACTCTAGTTTAATATCCACTGCAAATTCCGGCTTGAGCTTGAACAAAACCGGTCGGGTTGGTCCAACCAGCTAGATACAGTCCGGTCTAAATAAGTTGCCATCCAAGTTTCTGATTCAAATTCGACTGTGTTTGATTCATGTTTGATACAGTGAAAACTATCAATAATTCCTCTAGAAGTGTGGTGACTGGTGAGTGCTGATACTTAATTACTGTAAGATTAATCGGCTAAATTTTTTTTTGACCAAAAGCATAGAAATCACTAATAATTCAACACCAACTTGTCCAAAAGTAGTATCAAAAACTGAGAGGATAACTACTACAAAGACATAAACTACTCCTAATAAACTAAACTTACAAGCATAAGAGAGGATATCATGAACAAAGACAAAACATAATTTTCCACTTTATGAACCGGAGTCATTTGCAAAATTACAATCCATACTCAAGGATACATCCAAAAGACCCACTGTGTACTTTTTTAGTTCTTTGTAATCCCATAGAAATCAATGATCCCACAAAAGTAGTAATTGATCCACAATGAATATAACCACCAACTGATGATTAATTTCACCACAAAT
Source organism: Chenopodium album (assembly GCF_948465745.1). Taxonomy (NCBI): domain Eukaryota; kingdom Viridiplantae; phylum Streptophyta; class Magnoliopsida; order Caryophyllales; family Amaranthaceae; genus Chenopodium; species Chenopodium album. The sequence goes on from NC_137838.1 coordinate 4,822,776, forward strand.
ACAGTCTGACTCGAAATGTAAAATGAAAAGTCCTAGAAACTCAAAGTCAAATTAACTTCACCACCATCACCACTGTCCACTGCTACCATCACTATCACCACCATATTCTTCATCCTCTTCCTCATCAATACCATCATCATTATCATCATCATCACTATCACCACCATCTTCTTCGTCCTCGTCCTCATCAACACCATCATCATTATCATTATCATCATCATCACTATCACCACCATCCTCTTCGTCTTCTTCCTCATCAACACCATCATCACTATCACCACCATCCTCTTCGTCTTCTTCCTCATCAACACCATCATCATTATCATCATCATCACTATCACCACCATCTTCTTCATACTCTTCCTCTTCCTCATCAACACCATCATCATTATCATCACCATCACCACCATCTTCTTCGTCCTCTTCCTCATCAACATCTCCACCATTATTATCACCACCATCTTCTTCGTCCTCTTCCTCATCATCACCATCATCATCACCATCTTCACCATTAAAAGGAAAAGGAGAAAAGGGGGAAACACTACTCTCTACATAATCGTTGATCTTGTAAACCTTAGAACAAGAATTCCTCACAACAACATATGATGGCAGATCACAATGTGGGTCAACAACCACAAATCCATGATTCGCAGCTTGAATGCAGATAATGCCATTGTATGTGAACCCTAATACTCGGATGCAACGTCCAGCAATCTCCTCTTGCAAGTCAATCCTATACATTATCTTCCAAGAACCCCAATTGTTATATTCCTCCAACATCCACAGCTCTAACATCCATTTCCCTTCCTCAATTTCAACCTCGGTATCTGAGTCTGAGGTTTCTTCGGAATCTTCGTCTGAGTCTCCCTCGGTATATTCCTCTGAGTCTTCCTCAGAGCCTTCCTGAAATTCATCATAAGAATAATGTACAAACGCTACAAAAAGACGATCAGATTCTCCATTGACACCCAGCAGCATCTGATTGACACTCGGAAATAGCTTAGGCACAATTGAGAAAGGTATCCTCTCAAAGGCTTCAGTAGCCAGATTAAATTTCAATATGCATTTTCCTTGAACAAGGTAATGCAATGCATCATCCTTGAATACTGAGTTACATCCTGAAATGGAAGACAGATCATCATCATTAATACGTATCCTTCTCCAACTATCATTCCTCAATGAGTACAAATACATGTACTTTTCACGGTATGGCTTATACTTTTCAGAAACTAAGAGGATCATGTAGTCATTTAAGGAGTGAACGAGGCCAAACCAGCAAGAATCAACATAAACATAAGTCGAAATCCCTCCAACAGGCAATGAAATTTCTCTAGCTTTATTGGTGATAGGGTTCCAAAGATACATAAAGTCCCCATCATATATTTTCTTATCCATCTCCTTAATGTAAAGACACACAAGGCCATTACATGATCCAATCATGAAAAAGTAACAACCCTCGAAAGTGTCATCCCTGTCGAATTGTCTTCCCCATGGCTTTAACTTTACACCCTCAGTGATATCAGCATAACTACTAAACTTGAGCGAAGACAAGGTATTATCTCTAAGCATAGCAATGGTTAAGGGTGTATTAGGGGGCGAGTACCAACATTTGATATGAGATATGGCGAATGCGGGGTCTGAGATTAGGGATTTAAATTTTTTGCACACACAACTGACCCTTCCTAAGGATTTTGCAGGCATTCGAAGCAGGATTTCACGAATTAAATCATCTGGTAACCCCAAAAATAGGGATTTTTCATATTTGGCGTGTTTCATAGTAGATTAAGGCTTGACACTCCTCTGAAAACAAAATCACAAAATCCAACAGTCAAGATCAACAATTTTACATAATTACACACTACAATTTCAGAACAACAATTTTACACAATTACACACTACAATTTCACAACTTCCCACTAAAACTTCACAAGTAACAACAATTTCCCACAAAAAAACCACAACAATTTCTGACAACAAATTCACAACAATTTGCCACAAAAAGTTCAATTTTTATTTTTAAACTACATAATTGTGATTGAAATGTAATCAGATACTCAAATGAAGAATTATGAACACAAACTAAAAAAAAATATGGGAGTAAAATGATGAATAAAATGGGAAAACTTAAATATCAAAGATTATACCTTTAGGAATGCGGAACTGCTAAGAAAGGAGATTGATGACGGCGAGTCGGCGATGGCTTCTTGATAAATCGGCGGAGTAGTTTTAAGGGTGAAAGAGGAGAGATTTTTGAAAAAAACCTTACCAGTTACCACTACCTTGTTTATTTGAAAAAAAAAAAAAAAAAAAAAAATCACTTAGTTTTTTTAAAAAATTTATTATTGCGACTTTTAATTTCCCAAGAAGATTTTTATAATGGAAAAAAATTATAAGGAAAATGTTATACATAGCCCTAAGGGCTACATATAAGCATTTAATTTACTTTTGAAAATTGTTTAAATTTAGAAAATTATGACAAAAACACACTAATTACACCGATTTGCGCGTGTTTTTGTCATGAATTCCCAACTTTATACATTTTTCAAGAGTAAATTCAATGCTTATATATAGCCCTAAGGGCTATGTATAGCATTACCCAAATTATAAATACTCATTTTATTACTTCATATAGAAAATAAAATTACGAAGCTCTCCTTTCACTTAGGAGTAAATTTTTACTAAGGATTAGTGTATTACTACAATATTCTAATTATTTTGCACTTATTAATGATTACTCGTACTAATTTCTATCCTGGTCTCTATTTTTTTTTTCTCCCAATTACAAAAACTTTAGGTTATATAAAAACTTTTTTTTTTCTTTACACAAACCGCAAGCTTAGCCATTTATTAAAACATCAAGTTAGCAAGATCATTACAAATAGGTTCATGTTACTTTAAGAGGGTACTCCTCTAACTTAAATACGACATTCATTGAATTTGCTACTAGGTTTCGCTAAACTGTGAGCCACTACAATGCCCGATCGTTTGATGAAGGAGAACGATAACGATCTGGAATCACTAGTGAGCCTTAACTATTAAAAATTAGGATAAACTATAAAACTTCAAAGTAGCGTGCTAAAAGAAATTTGGTGTTAATTATTGTACTAAAAAAAATTACTCTATAGGCACTATAGCATTTAATTTACCTCTAATAAATTATGAAATTATTTTCACACATTAGAAAATTATTGTATCCTGTAGGTTATAGGGGAATTACTTCGTACCCAGTATTTTTTTTACTTGCACATTACTAGCTCTATGGTCCTAGAGTTCCATTTTGTCAAAAAGAAATGTTAAGTTTTAGCAAGTTAAACCAAATTTCAGTAAATCACAATTAATGGTCATTCTGAATTTGTATCTAGTTTTTCCATAATAATAATAATAATAATAATAATAATAATAAATAAAATAAAAATAAAATTGTTTCTAGTTTCAATGGAGTTTAGCTTAAATTGGGATAAACTTGAATTATGACATATTTAGAAAGAACACAAATATATCCTATCAAACAATTGGGTGTATTACAAACAAGAAACAACAACTTACACACTTCTAAGATCCAACTCTACAAAGGCTACTACATACCAACATCATTACGATCGATATTTCTAACAAAACAAAACAAATGAAAAAAATTACTCAAAAAAACCTAAAACTCTCCCTTTCTAATTTTAATCCAACCAAGTATTGCTGAATTTCTTGGGATGTCGAAAATAGGCAGGGTACTTGCACACAACCTAAGCTGTCACACCTCTTGTCTTGGCTCAATGTTGGGTCGAATAAGACTTTGAACATAATTCACCACTTCACTTAACCTCTCACAACGATGAAATTGCACAAAATTTGGCGGATCACTTCTCGTGTCAACCAGCACTAGATCATTCTCCACGACAATCAACACCTTCCCGGACTCCGTTCGTTGGAATATACCGTGACAAATACCTCCTAAGTTCAATTTCAACAAGCACGTCCACGACTTCGTTACACCGTACTCTTTCATCACCCACATTTTAATCAAACGTCCATCATATTCCCCCCAAGCACACAAGCAACCATCCATGTTGCACAACTTGATCACGCGATCGTCCCCTAACTCGGTTTTTGGCGCCAAATCCATCAATTTAAACGCATCATCCGTATTATTAGCCAAATTGAATGCACCAATGTATTTCGCTAACTTCCCTAGAGTAAAAACCCAATGCAATGTTTCATTCACCAATACTCCTATACAATTATACCAACATTCTTGACAAGACAAGGACGATAGATGTCTCATGAAAATTCGCGGTGTTTGCCATTGTCTATACCTTAATGAGTACACATACACGACTATCCCGGGATGTCGAGGACTAATTGACAAAGATATGGCAACAATGCTGTAATCCTTAGTCGACGACACGTAGCCAAACCCGAAACTGAACTGATTTTCACCACGATTACTAACAATGATTCGATCATTTTGGATACTCACAAAATTATTATCACCAACACCAAGACATGGGTTGTAAACAATATAGTCAAAATCTTTATTATGTCGATCATTTACCAATACAAGAGAAGAAATCAAGAGTACTAAACCATTACAAGAAGCAATCAAACGAGTGTTTATCTTGTTCTCATGATTACCCTCAAATTTACGACTGAAATAATCAAGATTCTTGTCAAATGCTTCGTAATTAATAGATTCAAATGTACCTTCATAGTTAAGAGTAAGAATGGATTTTGAAGAGAAATGAGAAGAGCGCTGAAGTTGGGTTTCGGCGAAGTGGGAAGATGAGATTAAAGAAAACCATTGCTTCGAGACACATTTGCATATCATAAGAGTTTTGATGGGGAGTCTTGAGAGGATTGTAATGGAGATAAGGTCGTTAGGAAGCTTTTCCATCTGAGTTTAGTTTTCGGGTTTCGCGGTGGTGGTTTTGGAGGAGAGAAGGCGGGGAAGAGAGAGGAAATGGGTTGTTTTTAGTGGTTCTTGGGTGGTCAGAAAAACAGGGGAGTGTGTTTTTAGTTTGTAGTAATGAGAGTTTGATGATGAATGATGATTTTCAAGAGTATTTATAACGAAAATTGTACACCGAGTAAAATGATTTTATAAATAAATAAATTAAAAAAAAAAAAAAAAAAAGTACAAGGCTTGGATTGGCCCAAATGAATAGACCATATGGGTCGTTGATAATTGGAGCCCACTAACGAAATTCAGTTAAATGCCACTAACGAAATTCAGTTAAATGTTTTAATTTTTGTAAAGGTTTTTTATTTTTATTTTGATTTATTTTTTGGCTCATGTAAGTAGTAATATTGACAAAAATAATGTGTGTTTGTATGATAAAATGGAATTGAAGAAAGAAATGAAGGAAAGTAAGACATATATGCTTTAACAAATGTTGTAATTATTTGGGGAAAAAAAAGAAAGAAATGTGATAAGAGTCGTTGATTGGGGAAGAAGAAATTAAGTGAACTCTCATTACCACTTGCACTAATGTTATAACTCTCATTAGTGCTTTATAACTCTCATTACCACTTGCACTAGTAATTTTTTCACTTTAACAAATTTTATTAGTGCAAGTGGTAATGAGAGTTATAAAGCACTAATGATACAATCATACAAACATGGTATGGTAACCATAGTGGAGTGGCCTTGTTAGACTCCGTATTACTAAAGTACATAAATACCCCTATACCCCTCTCTACTATAAATTAATTAAGACATTTTTGAAAAGATTAAGTAGTTTTTCTATAATCAAATAAAGGAAAGTAAGACGCTTTTTCTATCCCACTTTACATTTCTTTGTCATTTTTTTATTTTTATAAAGGTAAGAAAAAAGATGACATTAGGAGACCCTCCTCACAAGGGGAACTCCTAATACATCACTGGAGAGAATAGTAGAAAGAGTAGAGTTATTACAAAGAGTAATGTCCATACTATCACTAACTAGATGATCGACATTAGCTATCCAATCAGCTGCCCAATTTGTCTCTCAAAAAATATGTCGTATGCTCCAACTTTCAATATTGGTGAGAAGAGTGTAAATGTCTTTAATGATGAGCTAAATCTATCAGGGAGTTGACCAAGTGCCCTTTAGAGAGTTGATGACTTGGAGATCATCGCCCTCGATTTGAATATTTTTTATCCCAAGCTCAAGGGCCAAAAGAATACCTTTGTGAAGAGCTGTCGCTTGAGCAATGAAAACTTTGGTGCTGCCGAGATTGAAGGTACGTACTCCTGAAGAAATCTCGTTGTTGTCTCTGATGATGATTCCTGCTGCTGCTGAGTTGTTGAGAACCGAGCCGTCAAAGTTGAGTTTGTGGAAATTGAGGGGTGGTGCTTCCCAAGAAACCAAGATGGAATTAGGTGGAGGAGGATGGGTCGTAGAAGAGGGGGGGGGGGAGCCTCTAGATAGGAGACCCTGAGGAGAAAAAGGTATCTGTGATAGTTCTATAATGTTACTCGGTAAATGCAATATGCGATCGGTGTTAAATTCTCGGTATATCAAAGGAGTCTTGCTTGAAGATAACGGACTTTCGTTTCTTCTAAATACTCCAAATGAGGAATATAAATTTCTTTGTAGTTATTTTGTATTGTTTAAAAAACATAAATGCCTCTATTAAATCATTGCAGGGAATAGTACAACCTAGCCATTGTCTAACCAAAGAATGATTCCAAACATCTTTAATGCGATAGCACGAAGAGATGGCTTATTTATAGAGTATTAATTGTGCACAACTTAAATACGTAACTTTGTAAAGGTAAAATACCTAACAAAAATTAGGAATTGTCTTTGTCAAGACTCCCTCCATCCCCAAAAGAACAACCATTTTGGGTTGATTTCGCGGGTATTAAAAAAATAAAAAAGATAGTATTTCTTCTGTCCCCAAAACTTCGACTATTTTGGCCTAATTTTAGTCCCAAAATGATGGACCATTTGCATTAAAATTCTCTACTAATTTACAACAATAGTTGTGCAAAATTAGCCTCTCCATATAATTATTTTTTTTAATTTTTTTTTATGTATTTTTATTACTTATCTCTCTACCTTTTTTTACAAACTCCATGTAAATTTATATTTCCAATTATGTTGAATTTCACATGGGGTTTGCAAAAAAATAGAGAGAGATAGTAATAAATATTTATGAAAAAACAAAATTTACATGAAAAAGCTAACTTTGCTTAAGTATTATAAACTAATGCATGGGAAAGTGTGTATTATAATTAGTTTAAGAAGTAAGAAGTACAGAGTTCAATAGTAAAACCACACTCACAGTACTCAGTTTCATCTCCTACGAGTGGCTACGAATAATCTCAGTAAATTAAATTGTTCAAGTTTTATATAAATATAGAATTACAAATGCAAAATACCCCATTATTGCAAATACAAAATTTCTTAATTTCCCTGAAATTTTCTTAATTAGAATATTGGACGAAGGGAGCAGTGATCTGCTGTCGCTCACTCTCCGGCAACCGCTTTCTTGCAATCAATCTTCTGTATTTCAGCATTTCTCTTCTCCTTTCCTCTTTTCCTCAATTTCTGAGTTTTGTAAGTGAAATTCATCCCCAGTTTCTTACCAATTTACTCTCAAAGACTTCTTAATTTGTTGAATTTCAGATTCTATTTCAATAATCTTTCAATTGCATGATTCTGTTATTTATTTTCCCTTTTTAGAACTGTAGCATAAAATTGGTGTGAAATTATAGCTTTTTTATAGTTAAATTTTGTGTATTTTGACAGAATAACACAAACCCTGATCAAATTCACAATGAATGATGTCAAAGAACCCAAATTTGAAGCAAGCTCATTTGTGGGGTTAACAGATGTTTTAATCCATGAAATCCTGTTTCGACTGCCCTTGAAATCATTAGGAATACTCAAATGTGTCTGCAAGAAATTGAATACCCTAATCTCAGACCCCGAATTCACCATCCGTCTTCTCGAATTATCGAAATCTACCACTCCACCCTTAACCATTGCTATGCTACAATATAATACCGTTGCCTCACTCAACTTTACAAGTTACACTGATATCAATGAGGGTGTAAGCTTAACCCCATGGGATCGACAATTCGACAACAATGCCATTTTTGAGAGTTGTTACTATTTCGTTATTGGATCGTGTTATGGTCTTTTATGTCTTTACATTAAGGAGGGGAAACGAGGAGAAGATATGATGTATATTTGGAACCCTTTGGTTAGAAAAGCCAAAAAGATTGCTTTGCCTGTTGGAGGGAATTCGACTTATGTTCATGTAGATTCTTGCTGGTTTGGCTTTGTTCAATCCTTGAATGACTACAGGATTGTCTTGGTTTCTACGGTGGGTAAGCCATACTGTGGGAAGCGAATGCATTTGTACTCATTAAGGTTTGATCATTGGAGAGTAATGTGTGTTAGTGATGAAGATGTGTCTTTTATTTCGGGATCTAACTCAGTTTTCATGAATGAGGCATTGCATTACCTTGTTCATCGCGAGTGCATACTTAAATTTGATTTAGATACTGAAAGTGTTGAGAGGATACCCTTCTCAATTGTGCCTAAGCTATTTCCGAGAGTTGATCAGGTGTTGCTTGGTGTCATTGGAGAATATGATTGTCTATGTGTTGTGTTTGTACATTATTCCATGAAGGACTTTGAGGAGGAAGACTCAAGGGGAAACTGTGAAAATGTGGAATGGATGCTTGAGTTATGGATGTTGGAGGAATATGACAATTGGAATTCTTGGAAAAAGTTATATAGAATCGACTTGAGGGGGGAGATTGCTACACGTTGCACCCAATTTTTAGGGATCACATACAGTGGCATTATTTGCATTCAAGCTGTGGCTGATGGACTTGTGGCTGTTAACCCAAGGTGCAACCCGCCTTCACATATTTTTGTTAGGGAGGCTGGTGCAGAGGTCTTTAAGTTGACCCATTATGTGGAAAGTCTTGTTTGTCCTTTAAATCCCCTTCCTCCTGATAAGAATGTTGATAATGATGATGATAGCGATGATGTTGATTTTCTTTATTATGGTGCTGATGATGATTATGGTGCTGACGATGATGATGATGATTAATCTGCAGTGAGTGGGTATATGCATAAATGCATTGTGGATATACTACTTTTGTGACCTCTTTAATTTCTCTTATGAGTTTACAAGGTATAAACAGAGCTTAGTGAAAATGTTGCAAATTCAGTAGGATGTGGGATTGAGAATGCAGAGATTTGTTGTCAGCAGCTTGCAACAAAATGTATATTACTCCGGCGTCATCTTCTTAAGGTGGAATCTGATAAATTGTAGCTGAACGTGGCATTACAGGGTTGATCTCATATTCTCATGCTTGTAAGTTTTCTTTTTATTACGACTAGTTTGTATATGCAATAGGACTCCCTTTAGTTATTGGAGGAAAGAGTTCGGCTAGAAAACGGGCTTTGGATATTGAATCTCTTGTACTTTGAGTCTTGGATAAGTTGGTGTTGAATGAATGAATGGTATGTGATTTGATTTTATGCTTTCTATCAATTTTCTTTGAGCTTATCTACTTGATCCAAGTTTTATTCAAATGCTGTCCTTACTGAATTAGAAACTTGGATGGAAAATATTGATCAATTTGTCAAATTCTGTTATCCAAATTCTTTCAATTTTTCTTTAAGCTTATCTATTTGAGCAAACACCCAATGTATCCCAGGAGTACATGTTTCCTTCTTTAAAGTTTCTTCGCTCGAAAAGATTCAGACTGTTAGGTGATTCCCATCAGAAAAATGCCAAGAGGTTCCAACCATGGTGGTTATCTCCCAACAACCAATGTAAAGTTTCACTGACCAAATCAGGCATAACAGCACTAAACGAGGCTACGATCTAGAGGCAATAATATCGAGTCAAGTTTTAACAGCTCTACACATCATGATATTTACGTATAATATGCATTGATCATTAACATTATACAGCTGCATAAATTCTGTACAACACCAAAATATATTGTTACTTACAATCTTACACTGCTTGCTCTTGAATGCTTTATGCTTAAAACGGAACTGGCCGCCTTCTGATTTTCCCACTATTCGAAATCATGGAAGGCCTCCCAAACGTCTCTTCCAACCATCTAACTTGCATTTCTAACCCAACATCTCTCAAAGCATTTGAAGCGGATTTATAAAGTCTAGTATCTAACTGGATTCCCTCAGCTTTCAAATCTTGCAATAGCTTAATCAATTCATCAATCCTATTGATCTTTGAGAAGACACCCACCATCATCCCGGCCAAAGCTAGATCAACCCCTCCACCATTTGTTCGATATTCATCATAGAACACGGTGCATGTTTCATATTCTTGCGCCCTAGAGTAAGCTCCTATAATGCTAGTGTAGCTCACTCGATCAGGTTTCACCTTTCTCCTCTTCATCTCCTTCCATAACTTCTCTACTTGCCTCATATCTTTCGCTCTCCCATGTAAGTCAATAAGCGTATTGTACACCCATACATTAGGCTCACACCCTCTCTCCTTCATCTTGGCTAGAAGTGTCATCGCCTCTCTCAATTGCCCCGTCTTACCATACATTGCAATCATAGTCGAGTAAGCCACCACACATTTGTCGAAACCCCTTTGTTGCATCTCATTAAACACTATCTTAGCCTTGTAAAACAACGCAAGACGAAAGTAAACATTGATTATAGATGCATATGTCACTTGCCCCGGTTCACAACCTTCTAAAGTAAGCTCTTGGTACACTCTTGCTGCCTCTTTGAGCCCTCTTTTCTTGGCATAGCCATTGACAATTGCACAAAAAATACAATCAGAAATCTTCAAATTAGCCGCCTTCATCTTCTTCACAACACCTAAGGTCTTCTCCAACAAACCTTCTTCAACATACATGACCACCAGCTTTAAAAACAATGCTGGATCCTTCAACATTCGATTTGATTCCGCTTCCTCAACGAGTCTCTCAACCACACCAATCTCTTTATCTTCGGCTAATGAACCGATCAACGAGGCGTAAATTGAGGCATTTACAGGAATTCCCTTCTCATCCATTAGCTCAAATTGCTCAAGAGCTTTCAAAGGTTCCCCTGATTTCCCCAATGAATCTATCAAAACCCCATAAATCTTAGACAAATTATCAACATTTTCAACCTTGTTAATTTCTCCCAATTCACTAAAAACTTCAACAACTTTCTTGAAATTCCCCAATTTCATATAAGCTTCCATAACCAAAACATACCCTCCAGGATCCAAAACAATCTCCTTTAATCTCATCTTTTCAAACAATTCAATTGTAATTCCATACAAATGAAGCTTATTATAGCTTCTCAGAGCAGAATCATAAGCAAAAGAAGCAACATTTTGATCAAATTCAAAGCATTCTAACAACAAATCAGCAACTTTAAACTTCCTAGCTTTAATACAAGAACTAACCAATCTAGCACAAAAAAATTTATCAGGAAAAATTTTCCACTTTTTTATATCTTTACACATCATTGAAACTAAATCCCATTTCTTTGAATTCACTAAGTACCTTAACACAGCCTTGATGGTTGCTTTTTGGGGATGAAATTCCGAACTCGCTTTCGCCTTTTCATAATACTCCAACCCCAGATTTTCAGTACTTGGATCCTTCAAAAGCTCTCTAATTAGTTGATTTATGTTCTTTTCATCAGATTTTATAGGTTGGAAATCTGAATTTGGATTATTATAGGAGAAATCAACAAGGGGTAAAACAGGGGAAGGCTCTTCTTCTAAAACAGGGGAAGGAAAAGCAGAGGAATGGAGGATTATGAGCTTTGGAGGAGAGAGAAAATGGTGAAATGCTTTGAAAATGGTGAATTTGGTGGAGTTTTGAAGTGGGTAGAACAAATTTGAGGGAGAAATTGCCATTGATGAAGATTATTTGAGAATTTTGTGAATTTTTGGTTTATTTGTTTTTTTTTTTTTTTGGTGGATTATCTTTTATATGAAAGAATTTGATTAGCCACTCGTTGGAGTACACGTGGATGGTTTGAGGTCGTGGAACTTTTGTCCTAGATTTTTAGGATAGGTGGGAAGAAAGTACTTTTTGCCTTTTTTTTTTTTTAATTTTTAGAAAAAAGGAAATATATTGGCGTTACAAAAATAATAAAACTGTCGACTCCACTGGGGATCGAACCCAGAATCTCTGGTTTCGTAGACCAGCGCCTTATCCATTGGGCCATGGAGTCCTGTTTAATGGTAGTTTTGAGTTTATAAAAACTAAATACAAGAATATTGTCCGTTTAAAGTTTATAAACAATTAACCATTGCCCCTTTGACATTGGCTATGTTTTTTTTAAAATTTTTTTTTGAGAAAATTCAAGTTCATCAGAATCAGAAACAAAATATATTTCTCAAGTGATTTTCATTTTTTGTAATTAACTTGCTTTGGGTACCGTGACAAATATTTTAAAAAAAACTCCAAACACAACTGACTACTAACCTTGGGTTAAACAACCCAACCAGTCTACTATTGCAACATTCAACAACATTAACGGCATAAAACCAAAGTGTTAATGTTTTTGGTCAAACTTCGTAGTGGGAAGACAGATGAGGTCGAGATACGAGCAGATCGAATTATGAGCAGCTTCGACATCTGATGTTGAAGCGTCGATTTGGTTTATGAGCTCCAATTTACTGTTTTGAATAATAAGGAAAATTCATAAATTTAGTATTGGAGAGATTTTCATAAACTTAGTATGGAGGAAATCAAGTTTCAAGCTTAGCTTCAATGGAGGACATGTTTTCGTTTATATTGGCACCGGATGGGGTCATCTTCAATGTCACCGTCTTCAATGGTGTTGGCCCTTTGATGTGAGCTTCAATGGAGGAGGAAAGAGAAAGAAGGAAGGAGGAAGAAGAAGGATGATTGTTGACATTGTGAGTGATGCAAGTTAACTAGAGTTTCATGAAGTTAACTCAAGTACAAAGTAAATTATATATTTGTCCTTCATTAATTTGTTGAGATTAATTAATTACCCCATGAGAAACAATTTTTTGTTTCTCATTGTGAGAAACTAGGACTTCCTCTTTATTTTTATTTTTTATGGTACATATGAACGTGTTAATTCTTAAGTTTCCATTTCAAAAAAAATAAAGTAAATAAATTGTGATAATTACATCAGATTATATAGAAAGGAAAAAAAATATAAAATTATACAAAGTATGGAGTATTAACATTGATTGTTGGGTGAAAATAGAAGTGGACTAGTGGTCTATCATGATCTCCATTCCCCCCCTACTTAAAGGTGATGTAGAGTGTTAAGAAATACAAGTATATACCTTTTGTATTTGTAAAAATATTTTACTTTGACTTATGCACTATTAATATACTAATTGTCTACTTTTGATTTGGAGGAACTCATGGCCTCATAGATGTTAAAACAATATGGAGATTGCAATACAAGGACTAATAGGAGAGGATCCATTTGCTCTAGAGTCTAGACCTAAATGTGTGACAAACTTGTTTGCTTTACAAAGGAATTTTTTTGGTGAAGGTAAAGTACAATGACAATATATTTTTTTGTGAGACAATTTTATCAATTCATGCATTATCTGTCAATTATTGTTATTGGGAGGTTGATCAAGTATTGCCTCGTTGGGTTACTACTTACTATGCTTTAAGGGGAAGCACGATTTGAGGATGCATAGGTTGTTCAATAAATATACTCTTTTTTTTTTTTTTTGAAAAATCCAACAAAATCAATGCATCCATTTTATTTTAGTTGATATTGATGAATATTATCCACATGATTTATTTAACTTTTTTTAAATGATAAAAAAAAAAGTTATGTTGGGGTTCATCTAAAAGAAAATACAGTATAAAGTACAGAGTAAAAAAATTAAAAAAAAAAATACAGAGTATAAAAATACGAGTAACAAATCAACGATCAAAGAAGAAGTCAAGCGCATGTATATTGGTATATAATAAAGTCAAGCTCAAAAATTTTTGTTGTCACCGGCGGCATAACCTCCGGTTGCCCCCTCCAAAAACCAAAACCCTTCATTCTAAAATGATGAGATCAATCGAAAGAAACAGGAAAAGGAAGAAACAGAGGTTGAAGAAAACAAACAATAAACCCCAAAATAACCCCTTTCAATCACCCCTAAATTCTGTTGAACTTCCTGAAGAACTCATCTTTTCTGAAATCCTTCCAAGATTACCGGTAAATTCCTTAACCCGCTTCAAATCTGTTTCAAAAACATGGAATTTCATTATCTCCTCCCCAAATTTCATCAATTCCCATCTCAAATGCACTATTTCAAACCCTTTTGTGCTCTCAAATTGTGTGTTTATTAAATCTGCTTATGATTTTTACATTCTTAATTATTCTGCATATGATAGATACCCAGATGATAATTATGATGAAAAGCGTTTGGTTAAGGTTAAAAGTCTTCATTTTGATGATAATGGTGTGAATACTTTCTTAATTGGTTCATGTAATGGATTAGTATGTTTTGGGCGTGGAACTGCTTTTAGTAAATTTGGCTATAACTTTCGTGTTTATAATCCGGTAATGGGTCAGTTTCTTCATGTGTCAGATCCTTTAGGGAATTTTCAAGGGAAATTGATTTTTGGGTTTGGGTTTGTTTCTTGTAAAAATGATTATTTGATGTTGGTTGGTGGTCTTCAGAGGAAGAGTTATAAGAATTTTGTGTATATTTATTCATTAAGGTCTAATGATTGGAAGAAAATCGGAGCGTTTGATGAAGATGAGTTTTCGATATATTTGGGTGGTAGAGGAGTATTGGTTAATGAGACATTGCATTGGCTTACTACCCAAGTTCGAAGAAAGAATGCTAAGTGTATAAGTTGCTTTGATTTGGTTGATGAGAGCTTCAAGGATGTGAGGATGCCTAGGGTGTTTTGGCGTAATGATCATTTTTTGGACTTCAAATTGAGTGAGATGAATGGATCATTGTGTGCTTGGGGTGAAGCTATCTATGGTGGGGTGGAAATGTGGATGTTGATGCAATATGGGGTGTGGGATTCTTGGACGAAACTTTTCAAGATTGACATGATTCCGGGTTTGGATAACTTCTATGGATGCTTAGAGAGCGGGAAAGTTTTGGTCAAAACAAATGATGGATGTCTCTTGCTAGTTGATCCGGATCAAGGTCAGCCACGTTTTATATCATTAGTGAAAGATTTGGGTGATATTGAGGTAGTGAATTACATTCGGAGTCCTGTTTCTCCTTTCTCTTGAATGTTCCTTCCAATATTGTGGAACGGTACTATTATCATTTATCATTGTATTCTTTTTGTATATATTGCATGAAATTATTGCATGGAAACTACCTTATGAATTGTGTTGTTAGTAGTAAACAAATATGTATTTATGTTCTGCAATAATTACCCTCATCTCCCTAAAAAAAATGGAAAAAGAAAGCAGATGAAGAAATGCAAAATGGACATCTTTTTGGAATGTTACATTTATCATTTCTCATGCTGTTTTCAGTTGCAGATGTATCTCATTTTCTGACTTCTGATATTTTGTGAATTTGAGTTCCATGTTTCAATGCTTGTTAACATCTTTCAGTTTCTGCATACAGTTTTTTTAGTTCATCTTCTGAGTGTCGTTGAGGCTTTGTTAAAGGCCAACAAAACCATTGATTTAGATGATCCCCCCACCCTAAGTAAAAAAAAGCCAAAAATAGCCAGTGAGGTGTATTTTCGAAGTTAGTGGAAATCTTCTATTGTATTCAGGAGGAAGTTTCTTTAGGTCCTTGCAAGATTTTTAAGGTGACTTGTAGCTATTGGCTACTACAGCATTAGATAATAACAAACGATAATCAACCCCAGTAAGGCCCATTCCAAAGGCTAAAAGTGTTCCTTTTCAATTGTATATGTGAGGCTAAATAAATCTGCCTTCTCTAACCGGGCCTAGGTAGGATGTTTGTTAGCGGTATTGAGGTAATATATTAATTGTATGAAAGCTCCTTTCAAAGGTCATATGTTCAAACTGTGACTTATATGTTTTCAGATGCTGGTGGAATGTTTGGATGTAAGTGCCTGAAGCACCAAGGAGCTTCTGACTTCTGAGAGTCCAGAATGGCCACTATAACTCAGAGAGTCAGAGACCATAGATTATACAGCACCTAAGATCAGTCATGAGTTTCAGGACAATTAATTCGAATTTAGACCTCATGGCACCACTCAGGGGGCTTTTAAGACTCATCAGATAATAATACTGATCGAGTCTTCCCTTTGTAAAGACCTGTACACAACGTTAAGACTCATCAGATAATGATATTCAGGAAGTTTTTTGTTCATAGAACATGGAAGGCATTACTATTATTGTCCAACCTTGAGCTTTTCTCACTAAGCCTTATTATTATCTAAGTCGCCCCCTAATTGCTGTCTGCTAGATTTGTTAGGCACATGTTCTGTTACTGTGGTTTCCTGTAAGATCCAAACTAGCCAATGGAGTCATTGACTCATTCTTGTCATTAATTCATTGCCTAACTGGATAATGCGATTTTTGTTTGAAGATGTGCAATGTAAGAAGATTTAAGTATCAAAAAAGCTGTAAATTACAACAGTAATGCTTGTAAGAACTTTTCATTGACCTCCTTAATCTGTTGTAAGTATCCAAGTTTGGTGACTTGAACTTTGTATTTCGATCACTGATTCTCTTCCGAAATTAAAAACTTCTGATTTCAGACCTTCATAACCTTCCATTGTTTTTTCTGTATCGGACTCAGGGGACAGAGTCTTATGATAGCTAATAAGGTCTAGTTCAGAAGAGGGTCATGCCTTCATGTGCTCAATAATGGGCAACTACATGGACGAAAGTCCTGCTAGAGTCGAATTTGGGGAGAATTATAACTTTATGAGCATTTATGCTTAGAGACCCACCCAAATTGTCCTTTGAAAGCTCCATGAGATTTACCACCACGTGTCCGGTCCTACTGTTACTCTTGTATGATTTCGGTTGGCGGGGGCGAGGGGGTGGGTGGAGGGTGGGGTAGTGTCGTATCGTATCGGACTAGTGATGGTAGATTCATCTGGCCCTACAGTTAGCCATACTTGCTTCTCTGTATCATCAATTATCAGGTCACTGGATTTTGCAATCTGAAAGGGTCAGAATTTATGAGTGATCAGAATGTCAGATTGTATGTATCATAGATTCATAGGATCAATTTAAGTATAATCCTGGTAGCAGCAGTGCATACTGTCAGTTTCGGTTATCCTCATTACAGTACCCTTCTTTAAGAGTCTGAATTTTACCATATTATTCCAGCAATGTAGACGGGTTTTAAACTCGAGTTAAGGTTGAACTGTCAGAAGCTAACCCGGCGAATACCCAATAACAGCCTGCCTGACAATCTTGAAATCTCAAACAGTCTCAACCCGAAACCAAAATTAACCCGAATAATTTTATCCTAAGATGTGTTAACAAATATGACGATGTCGATTTGACAGGTCTAATAAGATAGGATCTGTTTCTTTGAATTAGAACTCAGCAGTCTGTAAACGTGGGGAATTGTTTATGAAATCTTGCTGTTGAAGCTGGATTTAGTCATTGACTTAATTAGAAGATAAGATGATAAGGTATGATTATTAGGTGGATTCGAACACATGCCCTGATGCCCTCGTGTTACATGATTATCCTGTAATCTTTTTTTACAGGAATCCTGTTTTATTTC
Source organism: Chenopodium album (assembly GCF_948465745.1). Lineage (NCBI taxonomy): Eukaryota > Viridiplantae > Streptophyta > Magnoliopsida > Caryophyllales > Amaranthaceae > Chenopodium > Chenopodium album. The sequence goes on from NC_137838.1 coordinate 4,840,398, forward strand.
TAAATCTGTCTATAATTTCTTCTGTCTTTTTGTTATTTGCAAGAGCCAAATTCCATGTTTATAATAAAGTTAAATGAACATAATATGGAATTTCCTGAAATTTCTAGTGCTTTTCTTAAGGGGCAATTAGAGGGGGTAATTTGGATTCCTAATCATGGATTAAAGTCATTAATTATACCCTATATTGTATTGAAGAAAAAGATGAGAATGGTTGGGAATTTAGTGGAGAAAGGACGATTATATATGTAAGATTTCTTGTTGATTTAGCTTTTTAAGACTAAATGGTTTGTTAATTACTGTCTAACTTCTTGTTCGTCGCGTCATGATTGGCTTGGCATCCTAATCCAATATTAAGATACCTATTATCATGTTAATAATGAAATGTTGTTGCACCAAAAAGAATAATGAGCTTTTATGTCATCATTTGTCACTATGATTTTAATACGTTTTTCATTTATGTGGAGAATAGAGGCTGCTGGCTGAATAACGATCTCTATTATGTACAAACTATTATCTTCTTAATTGTTTATGTGGTTCATGTTTCTTGTATTCTTTAATTAAATTTAGTCTTCATCTTGGACCAAGATAAACTTATTTAAAATAAACATGCTGTATCCACACTTGTACGCGTACTCGTGTTCAACATTTTTTAATTAGCCTTTTGCGCTATTTAATATACAGAACATTAACTTTCATTATAATTTTTACTAAAATCTAAAGAAAATATTATCATTGTGTAAAGTATTGTTGGATTAGACTCAATGTATATTTCAAATATATTAATGATCAAAGTTATGCGTCGATAAAGTTAGATGTCCAATTATTTATTAGGGTGGGAGGAAACACAACTGTCAACACATGCTTCTATTTTTTTCTTGTATTTAAAGAGCAACCCAACTGCCAAATGAGAGTATCCATCAAACCTTCTCTAGCTGAAGCAAAAGAAATGATATAGGAAAGAATGAATCAAATGAGTGAGTTATTAATGAATACTTGTGAATATGAAGATAGGAGTACCTGTCTGAAAACCATCATCCATCAGAAACATCATCGGAAGATAGTATCAGGAATCAGATTGCTTACTGAATCCTGCAATACTGCCAGAACAAGCAGCATTGTAAGCGCGAGGGAGGTTAGTAAGGATCAAGCCGAAGATGCCCTTGAGCAGCAAAGTGAGCTCCCTCGCGATGTACTAATGCATCAGATACTTGCTAGATTGCCTATCAAATCCTTGCTTCGATCAACGTTGGTTTCCAAAGAATGGTACACTACTGTCTCCTCTAAAGAATTTGCTAATGTTCATTTAAAAAGTTGTTACTCTAGTTTATGTCCCTCTTCTCCTGTAGACTGCCTGTTTATTCAATTAGCAGAAAAAGATTTCTATCTTTTCTACCTTCAAGAAGGAGAAAAAGTGCTTGATTATTCCTTAGTGAAACTTGAGCCTAATTTTGAATGTAACAGCCTAAATGAGCTTCGTTTGGTAGGCTCGTGTAACGGCCTAGTATGTTTATCAGATTCTTTAGCAGGTTACATCTATGTTTGGAACCCCATTGCTTATAATTGGCAGAAGTTTTCTGACCTCTGCTTGTATTCTTATAACTACTGCATCTCTTGGGGTTTCGCCTATGTTTCCTCTATTGATGACTATCAGGTAGTGAGAATAGCAGAAAACTATGACACTCAGGAAATCAGTGTGTCAGTTTTCTCATTGCAGACCAAGGAATGGAAACAGATTCATGAGCATGGGCTTGATCATCGCGTTTCTTTAACCAAAACTAACCCCGGTGTTTTGGTGAACGACACACTCTATTGGATCATGGAGACAAGAGATTCTACTAGGAAGAATGTTGTTGTAGGTTTCAATTTGAAACTTGAGAAGTTTGATGAAATTCCCGGTCTTTTTCCTAGGAGTGCCGGTTTTCATGATCACTTTCTGTGTGTCATGGGAGGGTGCTTGTCCTTGTGCAGCTCGAACCTGCATAAGGAGTCTTATTTATCGATGATGAAGCAATCCGGTGAGGTTGTGGAATCAATTTTACTATCCTCTAACTCGAAATCGTGGTCGTACTCTAGCCTTGTGGGATTCACAAGGACTGGCAAGTCACTTGTGGTCTCAAAGAGTTGGGAGCTAGCTCTGGTTGATCTGAATTCATCCCCTAAGCAGTACATTCCCCTTGTAACTTTCGATGAAGCTCGGAAACCTTATATGGTGAGCTACTTTCCTAGTTTAATCCCACCATTTGTAGTTTGAAGTTTACAGAAGTGAGAAGTGTTGAAGAACAGGGGAAGTACTCTATTACACTTTTTTGTTAAGCAAAACTTAATTATGGATATTCAATCTATCTTGTATAATACGATATCTTATTTTATACGTAGTAGTTTGTAAAGTGTATTTTGTATTGCAACAAATAAAAACTGATGGTGCTATCTAGTCATCTATTACGGTTGGACCAACTATAATTTATTTTCTGTATCTGTAATAATATGGTAAAAAGAATGTATTGTAAAACAAATCCAACAACTCATTATATTGAACACACATAGTAGATCACAACAACAACATACGAGTAACTTTTATCATTTGGATATGAGAGAGAGGGTCAATAACGGAACGGAGACAGGAATGAAAAATAACAAATTAAAATAATGGATACAATAGGCTTTGGAAAGGAAAATATCAAAATAGTGATAACTACAACCACGTAATAATAAATGAACAATCATCATTAAGATTTCAAAGAAAATTAAATGCTCCAACTTCACGGTTGAAGGTGTAAACTCTATGGGAAAGTCCTAATACATTACCGTTAGACACACAAAATTACTATTCAGAGTCTTTTGTACTATTGAAATCATATATAGTACTACTGAGAATGTTCAATAGTAATGTATTGCCTCTTAGTAGTATTCTTAAAATATCATTATTTACAAAATTGTCATTGTTATATATATGCTTGTGCCTAACTATGAGGTCCTAGAAAGCACTCAAACTCTACTACTGTATTAAACTTGTTTCTCAGTTACACAACAAATTTTGAAATCACGTTTTGCTTAATTCCGTTTTTTTTTTTTTTGTTGGGGGGGGGGGGGGGGGGGGGGGGGGGGGTGGGCATGCAACCATTACTAGTTTAGTCACCGTAATTCACATTAGTTGTGAAATTTACTTCTCTCTGTTGATCATATATTCATATTTCATTGCATAGCAAACAGTTCCAAATGTCAAACACAAAGCAAAAGCTACAAAAATTTAAATAGAGAGGTCCTAATAAAGTAGTCTTATTCTTTTGGTTGAATTGCTTTTTGAGATAGTACAAGAGTTAAGCCCTGGTTGAACTTTTTTATGCTGGGTCATAATGAATTAGATCCATGTGTGAATGAATGAAGAGATGCACTCAAGCCCATTAAGCATCACACGAAACTGAATCATAGAAAAGGAGCTTAAATGACATACATGAGTGTCTCACATTAATAGAAGAATAACTAGTTAAACATTCTACAGAGTAAATGTTAGTTATAGGGCTATTACTCATATTCTACTTCATATAATTCTACTTCATATATGGTAAGGTTGGAGTGTTGGACAAATGCATGAGTGAAATGGTACGAGGCCCTTTGGGTTCCAGAGGATCACCTTGATACATAGTGTATAGCAAGGGTCCAAATATGTTCTTCAAAGACCAAATTAAAAGACGCTAATGAATGAAATTAGATCATTTGTTGGAATTTTAAGACCTCAACTCGAAAACTAAAGGATAGATAACCATATAAGGTCACTAGAGAGAATTAAAGTATGATTGAATAATATCCGTACACACCCTTTGGCCATTCTCCCATGGTTAAAATTTGAAAATGGACCAAATATGCTTGACAAAGAACCACACATATGATCAAGTTTAGAATAATAAATATATGATATGTAAAATATTTTTGGAATAGTCTGGTTTATTTTCATTATATTAACCTTTAATCCTTCTTTATAATATATACAAGTAATTGCAAATTTTAATAATTTTCAATAATTAAAATTATGCAATAATATGTGCATGATCTAAGTAAGTATTACAATTATTACGAAACTAATTGAGGTGCAAAAACCAGCCTCAAACGCTACATTTAAGTATTTAACCCCCGTCATACTCCTTCAATTCTTTGGTGGATTTGATGGCATGGACAATTGGACATACTATGGTCTATGGAGTATTTTAATGATGCCTAGTACTGCAGTGGCGCTAGTCTATCAGTCTAACCCCTGCCCTGTGGCTGTGTAGTCATGTCTCACATCCAATTTTTTTGTACTCTGACTTTGCTTTTTCAATAACATCAACTTAAGATCTTCAAGGTACAGAGTACTCCATCTAAATTCTCATCTCAATTCAACCAAAAAGGTGCAGAGTACTCCATCTAAATTCTCATCTCAATTCAACCAAAAAGGTGGAGTACAACCCTATTAATTTCACTTTTCTACGTTATGCCTCAACATATATCACTTCTCACATTGTAACCCCAATATACATTTTGTATCCATACGGTAACTTTGCCGTTATCCCGCCGTTAAAAATTCCATTAATGGGGCCCACTCTCAATTTATCAATATTTTTTTATCGATTTGTGCGTTGGAAATGTTCTATCAAAGGTTTTCGGAGCTATTTCGGTTCTTAAGGGACCAAATTTAGCTCAGATTTGGCAAAAAAATAACTTAAATGCATCGTTTTGCTTATTAAGTAATGTCTCAATTTACGTGTTTACATTTTAATACTTATAACGAGGCATTTACATTATTTTTTTGTGAAATAATGCTACAACTTGTAACTTTAGAAATCTGTGACTTTTGCTATGCTTTTGGCTTCCAAAACTCTATGCTTTGCTAGTATGCTATGAATCTTATAAACAATGAAGGGATGTAAAAATCTTTTATGCTTGTGTAAATTACTAGTGGCTCATAACTAGCAGTTCAAGTTTTCATGCTATGTCCTCTGTTATTATCACATTTTCATAAACTTTGAGCCATTAATATGTTATATTGAATGAGGAGTTGACACTTTGTGGTTGTTAGCTAGCATTATAATTTATAAATTGTCTAAAACAAATTACACTTCTCCAATTCTTCTTGGCTTCACACAAGCTTAAGCCATTATCAAAATTATTTTAAAAAAATAAATTAAATAATCAACTATTCATAAGCCACCACAATAAAATATCACCATCTTCACACAATTTTTTTTTTTTTTTTTTTAAAGACATTCAATCTGACGAATAATATATCCATCATCTTATGGTCAACCTGTTTACATAAACAGGTCAGGACCCCCCAACCTGAACCCGACCTGTTTAAGTAAACAGGTCAAATAAATCAACCTGAACCCGACCTGGTTTTAAACGGGTCGACCTGAACCCGACCCGTCTAAACCTGTTTTTTTTTTTTTTTTTTTTTTTTTTTTTTTTTTTTTTTTTTTAAATACCTTGTAATTTGTTTAACATGTATTTATACATGTATCATTCAACTAACATAAAATACAAATTCAAAGCAAACATAAATCCATTATAGTTCATACAATCCTACAACAATAAAATTAAATATGATAAATTAGCTGGGTATTATCAAATAAATAATAAATAATTAGGCAATAAAATCAAAACAGGTGTTGCTGCGTTCGGCATAATTCAGTATCTTCATCATCTTATTCGGATTAGCATGTTCAATGGGTTCAGAAGGAATGAGGTTGTCAACTATCTGTTGATTAAGAATAAGTTAAATAAATAATTAAGCCAAAATGCAGAGAGAAATCACAAAAAATGCAAAAAATTAGCTAACAACATTCACACCATTCCAAGTTTCCAACTCATGATGAAAAAATCAACTCATAAACAAGCTGAAATATTCTCATAAACTCATACAAAAATCAAAGTAAATCGCATAAATAGATGATAAAAAATCAAATAAAATTGCATAATCAAAGTGATGAAAAAATAGCATAAACAAATAAACCCATAAACAAACAAACTTCAATCAGATTAAAACAAGTAAATTATTGAAATAGAAGAAACAAAACGCATAATAACATGTAAGTTACTGAAATTGACGAAAAAAACGTATCAAAACACAAAAAAATTAAGTAAAAAGAATGAAATTAACAAGTAAATTACCTTGGGAATGTTGAGATGAATATTCAGCAAGCTTCAATCAACAACTTTAATGGAAAAGAATTAAAAACAAGAGGGTAAAGAGAAAGAACTAGAGAAGAGAGAAAGAGAATGAGTAAATACTGAATGAAAAGCGGTGTGAGGTATGAATTTTTTTTAGGGTTTTTCATTAGATAGTTTGGGCTTAATTGGCCCATATTTAAAAATTAGGTTGTAAAAACAGGGTGGTAAACAAGTTTAGGCGGGTTGGGTTCGGGTTGACCTGACCTGAAACCGACCCAATTAATTAAATGGGTTTAGGCGGGTTGGTTTCGGCAATAGGTCTACTATAGACCCTGGTCCATATAGAATAGGTGGACCACTAGTCCAAGTACAATCCACAACACAAATACAATACAAATAACGCGGCCCAAACTCTCGTTTCTTTCTTTCCACTCTAACAAAACTGACAGAAGATTAAATATGAACATTTACTCTTTCAAATGCTGAAAAACTCTCGTTTCTCTCTCCTCTGCAAATTCGAGAATAGCCATGGATGAAAATCAAGAAACCAATGCAGAAAGGTAAATAAAATTTCTGAACCTAGAACTTCTTTAAATTTATTTGAATTTGCAATTAACCATTACTTAAATTTCTTCATTAGTTAAATTTTTGCAACTTGTAAATAATTTTTAAAAAAAAATTCACATTTTTTAGAGACCCAACAAATTATTCTACAAGTAGAGATGAAGATGAATTTTTGAAGCTAATCCGATCGATTTCAATGCGTGCAGTGGTACATTGCATTTGTTCGGATATTTTTACTAAATGTTCAAAATTTGCGATGTTCAAATTTTTTTTACTAAAAGTTCAAAATTTAAAATTGTTCAGATTTTTTTACTAAATGTTCAAAAGTAAAGGCGTGATAAATTGCGATTGTTCATATATTTTTAATTAATGTTCAAAATTTTTGATGTTCAGTTCGGATTTTTTTACTAAATGTTCAAAATTTGCAATCGTTCAGAATTTTTTATCAAATGTTCAAAAGTATAGACGTGGTAAATTACAAAATTTTTGTAGATATTTTTACTAATAGATGTTTAAAATTTTCGATGTTCAGTTTGGATTTTTTTTTTTTACTTAATGTTCAAAATTTGCAATCGTTTAGATTTTTTTACTAAATTTTCAAAAATATAGGTGTGGTACATTACGATTGTTTAGATACTTTTACTAAATATTCAAATTTTTTGATGTTCAGTTCATATTTTTTTGCTAAATGTTCAAAGTTTGCAATCGTTAAGATCTTTTTTTTTATTAAATGTTCAAAAGTATAGGTGCAGTACTTTGCAATTGTTCAGATATTTTTACTAAATGTTCAAAATTTTCGACGTTTAGTTTGAATTTTTTTTACTAAATGTTCAAAATTTGCAATCGTTCAGATTTTTTTACCAAATGTTCAAAAGTATAGACGTGGTACATATAACTAATTTTAAAACAATCAATTAATAAAAATTCATACAAATTAGATTAAATTTCTTTCAAAAAAAAAAGAAAAGAATCAGATTAAAAAGGGAAAGAGAATTAAAGAAGGAAAAAAAAAGAAGAAGAAGCTAAAATGGCAGGATGAGGAGAAGAAAGTGAAGCTACATATTATAGAGTGAGCCGCGTGAAATTGAGTGGTCCATATAGAATAGGTGAACCAGGGTCCATAGAAGAATTTGTATTGGTTTCAGGTTGGGATTTCCAACCTGAACCCGACCTGTTTAACTTCAGGTCAGGTTCTGGTTGACCCAATTACATAAACGGGTTGAAATTCTCTCTCAAAACCCATTTTATTTCGAGTTGGGTTCGGGTCGGGTCAACTTTTGCCAACCCTAGATTTTTCTGTGTGGCTGGGGTTATTTGAGTTACTTGGTCACCCCTGCTTGAGTAATCCCTCAAGTAACTTCTGATCTAGTAACCCTTGAGTAACTCATGACCGAATTCCTCAAGGAACCCGTAATCGAGTATAGTAACCCTAGTCCGAATAACCTCTCAAGTAACCCCTGACCGAGTATTCTCTAACTGAACCGCCCAAATCATCCCTGACCAAATAAATCAAGTAATTGCTGCCACACGGTGTTATCAGCCACTAATAAAAATTTGGGTAAATCAACATACCGTAAAGTTTTCATTCTAATTTCATAAAAGATATACTCCCTCCGTGTTTTTTTAAGTGTTACACTTTGACCGACACATAGTTTTAGGCAATTTAATTGACTTAAATGTAATAAGAGGTAAGTAGGGTAGTTGGAGTTTTAAAACATTCTAAGAGAAAGATAGTTGGGGTTAATAGTTTATTGAAAAGTAATAAATGTGATAGGAATGATATAATAATAAAAAAAAATTAACAGTGGGTTTGATGAGGACCATGAGAGGAAAGAGATATAATATTTTAATGTAGTTTTTTGTCAAAAAAAAGAAATGTAACACTTAAAAAAAACACGAGGGAGTATTTAAAATGGCACCAATTTACTTGCACCAATTTATTTTCTCATTTCCTTGGAAAAAATTACACTGTCATTCAATTCACGTAGACGTAGCAATTAGGGGCACACGTAGTGTACTACGGTTAGACTTGGGAGCACAAGCAATTTGACGAAAAGAGCAATAAAGAGTTAGCGCCTGTGTATTCGTCAGTTGACGGCGTTAGTATCATAACTCTCTCTACTCACGGAGTGTTACATTAGTCTGTTTCCCTTTTAGAAAACAAATTTATTACACAGACTACTCCATTAAGTAATCTCACTGTACTCTATTTAAAGAAAAGCATACTCACTCTTCACTCTTCACTCTTCACTCTTCAGTCTTGTCAACTCACAAAATGAGCTCATTCAAGGGAAAAGGGTTACAAATGGAAGACAACAACTGCAATGGCAAGATGGCTAAAGAAGATGATGTTGAAGAAGAAAGTCGGCATCTTCCAGATGAAATCATTGCTCAACACATCCTTCCTTGTCTTCCCATCAAACCCTTAATCCAATGTAAGCTACTTTCTAAACAATGGAATCTTAAAATTAATTCCGATTATATTATCTTTAGTGACCCTTTTACCCCTCTTCATTCCCTCTTTATTCAATCTGGTAATACTTTTTACCTTTACTCTTGCACTAATCATGATAACGATGATGTAGTTGTTGATAATGTTGAAAGCAATTTGGTTAGATTAGATGTTAATTTTGAAGCTGATACTACAATTGATGAGATAAAATTGGTTGGATCTGCAAATGGGTTGGTTTGTTTAGCTGAAAACAAGGGAAACTATTTCTATTTATATAACCCTAAGACTAACCAATCCCACAAATTCTACCCTGCTGATTCTAATTTCTGGCATTCTTGTATCCCAAGACCCTGGGTTAATTGGGGATTTGGGTATGTATCATCTGATGACGACTTTAAAGTTGTTAGGATAATCCCATATCGAAATAGAGAAGTTGCCGTAGTTCATGTTTATTCACTTAGGTCCAATATGTGGTCGAAACTCGAAAGTGGTTTGGAGGAAGGTGATATGACTATAGGTCATGCACATCTAGTAAACGAGACTTTGTATTGGAGTATGTGTAGAGGCCGAACCCTTGCCTTTGATTTGGCCCGGGAGACGTTCGAGTTCTTCCCTCCTCTCTCAATTAACCATCTATTGGGCGGGGCGATGCATTATGTGTGATGGGAGGGTGCTTATCGAAATGTAGTTCAAACTCTCAAAATGATCTGATTATTGAGATTGTGAAACATCCTCCAAGGGTGTCTTCTGTTGTTTTCTCGTGTGATTTGAAGATCGAAGATCCTAAAAAACTCAAATACTGTAAACAATTGTTTGGGTTCACAAAGACTGGCAGAGTCTTTTATACTCGTGAAAAGCCTGGGATGCTGGGCTTGCTCGATCGATGCTCAAAGTGAACACTTGCAACCTTTGATGATAAGTTGTTTATCATTGAGAGTTATGTTCCTACTCAAAGTTCACCTCATCCTGCAGCTGAGTTGCCTAATGATTATTTGAGTTATTTTCGTATTTTCAAGTGGTGGAACACTGCATAATTGCATATCCTTTTGATTTTGATTTTGATTTTGACATTGATCATCTTTGTTTTTAAATAGGGGACTTGGCCGGTATATCAGCCGGAGATACTTCCTGATTAAGATCCGGTATTCTATTCCTTCGTGTTTTTTATTTTGAGTTTTTTTTCATCTTTTCAAGTGGTGGAACATTGAATAACTGCAGATCCTTGTGAACATGTCTATTGTCTATTGTTCATCTTTATTTTGTAATAGAGGACTTGGCCGGGATGTCAACTGGAGAATCTTCCTGGTCCGGACGACATTGTTATACTAGAAGATGTCCTCTAGTTTTATCAGACATGAAATTCTCTATCGATCTAGGCAAATAAAGGAAGCTCATGAGCGCGACGATGGTGACATGGATTCATTTTGATACAAGTATATGGTGCTAAGATGCAGACCTCAGATTTATGCTGTCTTAGTCTATTATATATGGAAGTCTTTTGCCAGTATATTAGGGCTACATGTAACATTTTGCTAAGACATGATCCATTAGGGAACTACTATTAAGTACTAATGCTAGGACTTGTAACTTTTGAAATTTGTGACTTTTGCTTCCAAAACTCCTTGTTATGTTAGTATGCTATGAATGTGCATTACTTGTGGTTCATATCTAAGCAAGTTACCGTGCTAATATGCTGTCTATGTAATGTGTTACAGACTTGCGGTCTTACAGCTTCAAGAATGTGTTACGGACTTACGGTCTTACATGTACTATTTTGTAACTATTTCTTCTCTTTAATTTCATCACTATATTTAAAAAACTTACACTTACACTAAAGTGAGACTAGCATTTACAAAATAGGACATGTAAGTCCGTAACACATTCTTGAAGCTGTAAGTTTAAAAAACTTACACTTACACTAAAGTGACTCTAGCATTTAACTTATCAGGTATATCTCGTTATTTTTATTTACTTTAAGACAAATTATGAAATCCGAAAACTTAGCTTTCTTATGTTTAACTTAGCATATAGAAATCCACTGTAATCTCATAGAAATTACTTAAGGTAACCTAACAAATTTTGATAGTGATGGCCCTGATGGAAAAGAATTAGAGATGAGAAAATTTCTACGCGTAGTGTACTACCGCTAGAGTGTCAGACTTGGGGCACAAGCAATTTGAGTTCACAAAGAAAAAGCATTTTGAAAAAAAGACTTCAAGCTTGTGTATTCGTCACTTCATTACCCCTAGTGCATTGCAGTATTGTTATTCTCCTGGTTTATTGTTCTCTTCAGTTTAATTTCAGTTCATTTCATAATTTTCTTTTTTCATACACAATTCAGTTCAGTTCACTTCTGCCCAATTTAGTTTATCAGAAAGGCCCTTAGTCACTTCATGTTAACTCTCATAAAAAAAAAAAAACTTTTAAGTCTACTCCATGTCTGTTCTATCACCCATCAGAATACAAAGTATTTACTCCATATTTAGATTTAAATTATCTCCTTACTAATTTACTATTCCCCTTGTCAAAAAAAAAGTGTAATATTCCCTTCGTTTTCTTTTACTACCTCCGTTACAGGTTATGTGCAACGATTAGACATTTTTCCTCTCTGTTTATGTCAAATCGTTGCACATAACCTGTAACGGAGGTAGTACGTAGAATTTACTCTAAAAAAGTTGTCAATTATTTAAATTTTTGGTTAAAAGGAGTTAATGAGAAAGAAATGTGTTGGGTTATATGTGCAGGTTGTAGTGGTCCTCATGTTTAGTGATCAACCTATTGTCTAAAAATATGTCCTCGCATATTTTTAAAATTATGTTCTCGAATAGAGATGATCAGAAAATTTAAAATTTAAAATTTTGGGAAAAAAAAAAAAAAAAACTTAACGCGTGGTATTCGTCTTTTGACGTGGTTAGTATCATAACTCTCTCTACTCCATTACGCCGGCCTAGTGCAGCATTGCTAGTCTAGTCTAAGCCCCTGGCTTTATTAATTCACTTCATGTCGTAAAAGTCGGTTCCACATTTATCAAATTTACTCCATATTTTGATTTAAATGAATATTCTTTACTAATGTATTATGGAGTATTTCCTTTGTTTTCTTTTATTTGCTGTGAAAGAGTTAAGTCATTTATTAAATTTTTTGGTTACAAGGAGTTGAGGGGAAAAAAGTGTGGTGTTAGATGTTGTCAAAGTCCTAAGAGCACACTTATTCATGAATATATAAAAAATTATTCACAAAAAAAATAATAATTTCTCTCTCATATACATAATCCAAATAAATAATTTTCATTATCCTCCTCTTAAACCAAAAATAGTAGAGTATGGGGCAAACTCAGGAAAAATTAGCTAAAAAGGAAAATGGGACACATTGCATAAGTGTAAAATAATACACCCTCCGTCCCTTATTAAGATTCCTACTTCTCTCTATTATGTTAGCAATAAATGATAGAAGTAGGAATTTAATTAAGGAACGGAAAGAGTACATAATTATTGTTTGTTTTGTTTTAATAATTATTTTAGAAAGGTGTTTTTTTTTTTTTAAGTGTAAGTTTAATTTGCCTTTAAACGACCAATTTATTGGTTTACAAGTTGCACCAATTTCAATAACTCAAGCCTACCACGAACATTTATAAAAACAAATAATGATCATATATGGTTCCAAACGGCATTATATGACCCCGAGTTATATCCCTTAGAATTTCAAGACTTTTCGACACTGGGCCCCAAAACCTACAAAATTACTTAAAAAGTAGATATTAGCCTTTAATTTTGGAATTTTTTGACTTTTTTTTGCTCGGAAAAAAAAAATCGTCGAAATGTTTACCATGGTCTTTAATACCTTCTGGGAGTCCAATTGGTTAGGTGGAATCATCAAATTTGGCTTTAAACGGCTAATTTACCAATTTACAACTTGCACCTATTTCATTAATTCAAGCCTACCATGAACATTTATGACAACATATAATGATTATATATGGTTCCAAACGGCATTATATGACCCCGAGATGTATCCCCTAAAATCTCATTTCTTTTCGACATCGGGCCATGAAACCTTCGAAATTTCTAAAAAAGCATGGATATTTGCCTTCAATTTTGGAATTTTTTGACTTTTTTCGGACGGAAATAAAATTGCCGAAATGTTTATCTTGGTCCCTAATACCCCCGAGAGTCCAATTGGTAGGTGGAACCATCCAATTTGCCTTTAAACGACCAATTTACCGTTTTACAACTTGCACCGATTTCATTAATTCAAGCCTACCATGAACATTTATCAAAACCTAAAAATGATCATATATGATTCCAAATGACATTATATGACCCCGAGAAGTATTCTCTAGAATTTCAAGACTTTTAGACACCAAGCCTTGCAGACTCCAAATTTCACAAAAAACTAGGATATTCGCCTTTAATTTTTGAATTTTTTGACTTTTTTTCGCCTGGAAATAAAAATTTCTGAAATGTTTACTATGGTCCATAATACCCTCCCGAAGTTAGTTGGGTAGGTGGAACCATCCAATTTGCCTTTAAACGAACAATTTACCGATTTACAACTTGCACCGATTTCATTAATTCAAGCCTACCACGAACATTTATGAAAACATATAATGATCATATATGGTTCCAAACGCATTATATGACCCCGAGATGTATCCCCTTAAATCTTAAGACTTTTCGACAACGGGCCCCGAAACCTCCAAAATTTCTCAAAAAGCGTGGATTAACCTTTAATTTTGGAAATTTTTTACTTTTTTGCCCCGGAAATAAAAATTGAAAAAATATATACCATGGTCCCTATTACCCTCCAGGAGTCTCGTTGGGTGGGTGGAACCATCCATTTTGCCTTTAAACAACAACTTTGTCGATTTCATTCACTCAAGCCTACCACGAACATTTATGACAACATATAATAATCATATATGGTTTCAAACCGCATTATATTACACCAAGATATATTCTCTGGAATTTCAAGACTTTACGACACCGAGTCCCGAAACGTTCAAAATTTCGCAAAATGTGTGGACATTAGTCTTCGATTGGCTGGGTGGACGTTCAAATTTTCGCAAAATGTGTGGACAAACGTTCAAAAAGTGTTTACCATGGTTCCCAATTGGCTGGGTGGAACCATCCAATTTGCCTTTAAACGACTAATTTACCGGTTTATAACTTGCACCGATTTTATAACTCAAGCCTACCACGAACATTTATGACAACATATAAGGTTCCAAATGGCATTATATGACCCCGAGATGTATCCTCTAAAATCTCAAAGATTTTCAATACCGGGCTTCAAAATCTCCAAAATTTCTCAAAAAGCGTGGTTATTAGCTTTAAATATTGGAAGTTTTTGACTATTTTTCGATTGTAATTAAACATTGCCTAAATGTTTAGCGTGGTCCCTAATAAAATCCGGGAGTCCAATTACCATCCAAATTGCCTTTAAATGGCGAATTTACTGGTTTACAACTCGCACCGATTTCATTAACTCAAGCCTACCACGAATATTTATGACAACATATAATGATCATTTATGGTTTAAAACAACATAATATGACCCCGAGATGTATCCCCTAAAATCTCAATATTTTTCGACCCCGACACACAAAACCTAAAAAATTTCTTAAAACGCGTGGATATTAGCCTTTAATTTTGGAATTTTTTAACTGTTTTTCGCCCGAAAATAAAAATTGTCGAAATTTTTACCATAGTTCCTAATACCCTCCGGTATTCAAATTAAGTAGGTGGAACCGCCAATTTGCCTCTAAATGACCAATTTACCGGTTTATATCTTGCATCGATTTCATTAACTCAATCCTACCACGAACATTTCTGACAACAACAAATAATGATCATAAATGGTTCCAAACAACATTATAAGACCCCGAGATATATCCCCAAAAATCTCTAGTATTTTCGATACCGGGTATCGAAACCTCCAAAATTTCATAAAAAACGTGGATATTAGCCTTCAATTTTAACTCAAGCTTACCACGAACATTTATGAAAACATATAATGATCATATATGGTTCCAAACGACATTATATGACCCCGAGATGTAATCTTAAAATTTAAAGGCTTTTCAACAACGGGCCTCGAAATCTCAAAAATTTCTCAACAAGCACGGATCTTAGACTTTAATTTTGGAATTTTTTAACTTTTTTTTCGCTCGGAAATAAAAATTGCCGAAATGTTTACCATGGTTCCTAATATCCTTCGGGAGGCCAATTGGATGGGTGGAACCTTCCAATTAGCCTTTAAATGGCCAATTTACTAGTTTACAATTTGCACCGATTTCATTAACTCATGCCTACCACGAACATTTATGACAACATATAATGATCATATACGATTTCAAACGACATTATATGACCCAGAGATATATCGCCTAGAATTTCAAGACTTTTCGACACCAGGCCCTGAATCCTCCAAAATATCTCAAAAAGCGTGAATTTTGATATTTTTGACTTTTTTTTTTGCCCGGAAATAAAAATTGCCGAAATATTTACCATGGTCCCTAATACCGTCCGGGAGTTTTATTGGGTAGGTGGAACCATCTAATTTTCCTTTAAACGACTAATTTGCCCGTTTACAACTTGCACCGATTTCATTAACTCAAGCCTACCACGAACATTTATGACAACAAATAATGATCATATATGGTTCCAAACAGCATTATACGACCCCGAGATGTATCTCTTAAAATTTCAAGACTTTTCGACACCGAGCCCCGAAACCTCCAAAATTTCTCAAAAAGCATGGATTAGTATTCAATTTTTTTTTGACTTTTTTTTCACCCGAAAATAAAAATTACCGAAATGTTTACCATGGTCTTTAAAACCCTCCAGAGTCCAATTGGGTTGGTGGAACCATTTTATTTGCCTTTATACGGCCAATTTAATTACCGGTTTACAACTTGCACGGATTTCATTAATTCAAGCCTATTACGAACATTTACGACAACATATAATGATCTTATATGGTTCCATGCAACATTATATGAACCCGAGTTGTATCCACTAAAATATTAATATTTTTCTACATTGGGTCCCGAAACCTCCAAAGTTTCTAAAAAAGCGTGGATATAGCTTCAATTTTTAAATATTTTGATTTTTTTCTCCCGAAAAAAAATTTGCCGAAATGTTTACCATGATCCCTAATACCCCCCCGGAAGTCCAATTGGGTGGGTGGAACCATCCAATTTTCCTTTAAACGTCCAATTTACCGGTTTACAACTTGCACCGATTTCATTAATTCAAGCCTACCATGAACATTTATGACAACAAATAATGATCATATATGGTTCCAAACGACATTATATAACCCCGAGATGTATCCAATAGAATTTCAAGACTTTTCGACACCGGGGTCCGAAACCTCTAAAATTTCTCAAAAAGCGTGGATATTAGCCTTCAATTTTGGAATTTTTTTACTTTTTTTCAGCTGAAAATAAAAATTGCTGAAATATTTACCATGATCCCTAATACCTTCTGGGAGTCCAATTGGGTGTGTAGAACCATTTAATTTGCTTTTAAACGGCCAATATACCGGTTTACAACTTGCACCAAATTATTGGTTTATAACTGTCAATTTAATTAACTTGCACCGAACCCGACTTGAACTGGAATTGACCCAACACTGTTTTAACCCGTCAAAACCCGAATTTAACCCGACTTGTTACTAACCTGACCTGAATTCAACTCGACCTGTTCCTAACCCGACCCGAATTTAACCCAATATGTTACAAACCCGACTTGTTATTAACCTGACCCAAATTCAACCTGACTTGTTATTGACTCGACCCGAATTTTACCATACCTATTATTTACTCAACCAAAAATTCAACCCGATCTGTTACTAACCCGACTTGAAATTAGCACGACTTGTTATTGACCCGATCTAAATTCAACCCAAATTGTTCCTGACCCGATTTCAAATCACCTTAAATGCAAGTTAAACCATCTTATTATTGTTGATCAAAGCATTTTGTCTTGGGAGACCAAGTCGGTCCAGGCCAATAAAAGAAAGGAGCATTATCCTCAAATTTAAGAGTTAAATATAGTATATATTTGTTGTATGGTCAAAGGAGATAATTATTTTCCTAAATTATAAACTATAGTTCCCTAGTAATTTCCATATATATTATAGTCAAAGGAAATAATTAGCTTGATAAAAATGATAATTATCTATTTATAGTTAGTTGAATCCGAATATGACCTGACTTGGAAATGACCTGACCTGATTGTAATCTGCAAATTATTGACTTGAACATAACCCGACTTGAATCCGAGAATGACCCAACTTGGAAATGACCCAACCTGATTATAACCCGCAAATTAATGACTTGAACCGAACCCGACTGTAACCTGAGAATGACCCGGCTTGAAAATGACCCGGCCTGATTATAATCCACAATTATTGATTTGAACCTAACCCGACTTCAACCCGAGAAAGACCCGACCTGATTCTAACCCGCAAATTATTGACTTGAACCGAACCCGAGAATTACCCTAACCCGTTTTAATTCGTGAAAACTTGAATTAAACCCGACCTATTGTTTACTTGACCCGAATGTACCCGACCTGTTATTAACCCGACCCAAACCCGATAAGAAGTATGACCCGACGTGACCCGACTCAAGCATGACGCAACCCATACCCGACCTGCATAGGTTATGGAATTAATCTGAATTAACCCGACCTGAATTTACCCGACCCAAACCTGACCCGTCTACCCGAATTGACAGCTCTAGTTTTTATTATGAATTTCTAATATTATACAAGTTTTAAGAGTTTATTTAATGTTTATGTGTAGCCAAAATATAGGGAGTAATCGGTACAACAGTATTCAATGACATTTTTTTTTTTTTTTTTGCTTAAAAATCTTAAGGAATATCTTTCCGTAATTCGAATTATTATCCCATTCAACTTTTATGAAGTGTCTTAATTTGGCTTTTAATCCAGGTGAAATGAAGTAGTTTCTCTGGTAAGTACTTAAAAAACTTGCCTGAAACGCCACATTTTTAACCCCCAACAAAGATGTACGCCAAAGTGTTATTATAAGTTGCACTCTACTTCATTTTTTCAAGTTAAAATTGGTATAAATCACCTTTTTTATCCAATTTTTTTTTTTTTGAAAAAAACCACTTTTTATGGTTTTTTTTTTATCACCTTTTAAGTACCTGGATTTTATTGCACCAACAGATTGCATCTCAACCATCTGTTTCCAAATCATCAACCATAGTAAAACCTTTCCTTCCATCTCAACCATCACTTCAATTACCTCAATTTAGGGTTTGAGAATAAACAAATACTACAATTTAATTTTTGTAGCAAAATTAGGTTTTGTTTTTTTTTTTAAGAGCTTTACTCAAATTAGTCATGCATTTATATAGAGGGAAGGGTCAAATATTTTTTAGGGTGAAAAAATACATGATTTAGGAGCAAAAGACATAAATTGTGGACCCCTTTGACGTCTCAGTTAAATTTTTCGTCAAGATTTGAAATAGAATGATACAATCAAGAATTTTGGTACTTAAAAGGTGGTTTAATAAATTAAAAAACATAAAAGGTGGTTTAATAAATTAAAAAACATAAAAGGTGGTTTTTCAAAAAAGTTAAATACAAAAGTGGTTTATACCAATTTTGCCGTTTTTCAAACTACTACTTTGCATTTGCTACGGAGTAGCATCTAAACAGAGACAAAACCCGAGAGAGAGTAAAAGGGATTAGAAAATGGAAGATAACAATGGCAATGTTGGTGAAGAGAAGAAACATCTTCCATGTCTTCCCGTCAAACCATTAATCCGAAGTAATCTAGTTTCAAAGCAATGGAGTCTTAACACCAATTCCGTCTTTGATCATATTATATTTAGTAACCCTTTTATCCCTATTGAATCTCTCTTCATTCAATCTGGTAATACTTTTTATCTCTACTCTTGTACTAATCTTGATGATGATGAAAATGTTGGAGTTGTTGATAACAACAATTTGGTTAGATTAAATGTTGATTTTGAAGTTGGTAGTCCAATTGATGAGATTAAATTGGTTGGATGTTCAAATGGGTTAGTTTGTTTAGCTGAAAACAATGGAAAATATTTCTACTTATATAACCCTGTTACTAACCAATCCCACAAATACTACCCTGCTGATTCTGATTATTGGAATTCTTCTTTGAAAAAACCCTTTACTAGTTGGGGTTTTGGGTATGTTTCATCTACTGATGACTTTAAAGTAGTCAGGATCATATTATATCAGAATAGCAAAGTTTCAATAGTTCATGTTTATTCACTAAGGTCTAACATTTGGTCCAAAGTTGAGTGTTGTATAGAGGAAGGTGATATAATTATAGGTCAAGCACATTTAGTTAATGAGACTTTGTATTGGTGTTTGGTTAGAGGCCGAAACCTTGCCTTCGATTTGGCCCGGGACACATTCGAGTTCTTCCCTTATTTGCCAATTAATTTTCATTTGAGTTTGAGCAATAATGCATTGTGTGTCATGGGAGGGTGCTTATCGAAATGTAGTTCATATTCTGAAAATGAATTGAAATTTGAGATTTTGAAGTATCCTGGAAGGGTGGATTCTGTTGCTTTTTCATGTGATTTGGACGTAAAGGATTGTGATCAATTCTTTGGGTTCACTAAGACTGGCAAAGTGTTTTTCACTCGGTCTAACCCAGGGATGCTAGGCTTGCTTGATCAATCCTCGAACATAACACTTGCAACCTTCAATGATCGCGTGTTTCTTATTGATACTTATACTCCTACCCAAAGGTCACCTCATCCTGCAGCTGAATTGCCCAATGTGCCACCAGAGGTACCTTCTATGTTTTGTTTGTTTGAGTAGTTTTCGTCTTTTCAAGTGGTGGAACATTGAATAAACGCAAATCCTTTTGAATGTCTATTGATCATCTTTGTTTTAAAATAGGGGACTTGGCTGGTATATCAACAACCGGAGCCTCCTGGTCCGGTTCGCTTTGTTATTCCAGATGATGTTCAGCTGGAGAATCCTCCTGGTCAGGCCGACTTTATTCAACTAGAAGGTGTCCAACCGGAGAATCCTCTAGAAGATCCAGCCGACTTTATTATACTAGAAGACATAGTTGATCTACCTCTTCTAGATTAAGTTCTATATCAATCTAGGCAAGTGAAAGAAGCTCAAGCAGAAAGTATGGTGCTAAGATGCAAAACTCAGATTTATGCTACCTCTGTTTTTGCTAGTTTATTAGTCTATATGTAACATTTTGTTATGCCATGATCCATGAATTGCTAAATACTAAATTTTAATCTAACATTGTAGGGAGTATAAATGTCAATGTGGTTGATAAAATTTTCATTATAAGATAAAAAGTATTAAAAATTAAATTCCAATTAAAACAACAAGAAATCAACATATATTGGATTTGGAAATTGTCTAAAAGAGATTAGACTTCTCCTATTCACCTTGGCTACACACAAGCTTAAGGCCATTATCAAAATTACAAAAAGATCAACTATTCATAAGCCACCACAATAAAATATTACCATCACTATACAATTTTTATTTTAAAAAAATGCATTCAATATATCCATCATCTACCTTACGGCTAATTATTGAAATTTTCCTTTAAACCGAGTAACATGTAATAAGATTTTTAAATATTTTTATTTGGCGTGGTTAACTATAAATTAGTATGTACATAACTCACCGAACTCAAATAATAAGTATAAGGAAATTTTAGATTTTAACACCTGAAAATAACTCGAAATTGGTTATTAACACCAAAAAAAAAAAAAAAATTAACGCCATAACATTTTTAAGAAAATTGATTTTACCACCACATAACAAATTCCGTCCAAGAATCCATTAAAGTAGGCTCCACATTGGCACACTACCACGTGTCGCTTGTTGTTTGGTTAAAAAACAAAAAAAATAAAAAAACTTTAAAACCCTACACTCCTACAGCCACCCAACAACACCACCATCACCATCACCACCACATCCACACCCCATACGCGTATCTTCAACCGACCGGCACCAAACCCACCTTCCTCCCCAGCCCCGACCATCGGAACCCATCCCCTCCCCAACCCCGACCATCGGAGCCCATCTCCCTCCCATTCCGCAACTATAAACCTTCCTAGCCGAAACCCTAAATTCTAAAATTGCCACAAAACGGTTGTGATTTGGGGTTGGTCAGCGTTGTAAAGCTTGTCGGGGTGATGGTTGCGGTTATGGTGGGGTTACGGTGGGGCTGGGGAGGAGGTGTGCCGATGATGAGGTGTGGGTGGTGGTGGTGGTTGTTGGGTGGCTGTAGGCTGTGGTGGGTGAGGTCCGAGAACAGGGAGGCGATGGTGGCGCTGGGGTGGCTAGGTAATGTTAGGATATTTTTAATTTTTTTTTTGTTATTTTGACCAAATAACAAGCGACACGTGACATTGTAGACTCCAGTTAACAAATTTATGGACGGAATCTGTTAAGTAGTAGTAAAATCAAATTTTCGAAAAATTTTATGGTGTTATTTTTTTTTTGGGTATTAAAAACCATTTTCGGGTTTTTTTTTCAGATATTAAAATCTAATCCCTCAAAATATATATATATATTAAAATCTAAAATTTTCTAAGTATAAACTTTAGAAAAAAAATTAGTGGTAAAAAAATCCTAAAAACTTAAAGTACTAGTAAATACTCTCATCTAACTAATTTATTGTGATGAGACAGAATTAGATATGATGAGAAAATTTGTAGTGTACAACGGTCAACGGCTAGACTTAGGGGCACAAGCAATTTGAGTAACTTCACCGCTTCACGGCGTTAGTATCGTAACTCTTTCTACTCAGTCAATACATTAGTCTGTTTCCCTTTTTAAAAAAAAAATCACTAATCACTCACATGAGTTACTCCTCTTTCCATCAAAAAGAAAAGAAAAAAAAAACCCTCTCATTTAACTCACCTCACTGCAGTAATTTATATTTGGGATATTATCAATGATACACCTATGGTTTTGACTTTTCTCATTGATACACTCAATCTAGTTTTACTTATCAATGATACCCTTGTACTTTGTACAAATAAACTGTTGTAATCACTCTGTTAAATAAATGTTAAATTTAATTTTTAATAGTTTTATTTAAAAAGAAAAACTAATATTAACCTTAAATATGTTAAAATAAAAGTAAAATTAAAAAAATAACTCCCTTTCTCACCCTTGGCTGCCGGTAGCCACCCCTCCCTCCCCTCGACCGGTGCCCGAACGGCCGAACACCCTAACTCGCTCCGGCCGACCTACCCCTGCGCACCCCTGCAAACTGAAAGCTGAACATCGCTCACCTACTATATAAAGCCGATGCCGGAGCAAAAGGTCGTAGTTTGATGATTCGAACTACCGAGAGAGTTTTCCACCGGAAGAACAGAATGATTAGCGATCCAAAGCTCGATCGCTTGAAAAGCGACTTCGAATTGGTCGCAAGGAATAGCTTCGCGTTGGGATAAGCTTTACCGGTAGTGATATCAGAGTACGCGAAGAGTTGTTGCGGCGGCGGTGGAGATAACGTGGGTTTGGGGAAAGGGAGGGTATAGGGGTGGCGAGGGTGAGCTGGGGTGGATCGTCCGACGGAAGTGAAGGTGTTTGGGGTGTCGGCCGTTGGTGGGGAGGAGGAAAGGGCGTTGCTGCTAGGGTGGGGGAGGGGTGGTGGAGGGGGGTAGCTACCGGCAGCCATGGGATGGGTAGGGGAGGTTTTTTTATAAAAAAATTTAGTTTTAATTCAATAGATTTTTTTAAAAATAGATTTAAGTATTTTTTAATAGATTTAAGTAATTTTTTTACTTTTAGTTTTTTTTAAATAATACTATTATTAAAAAAATTTAACTTTTATTTAACGGAAATGTCACAACTGTTAATTAGTACAAACTATAAGGGTACCGTTGATAACTAAAACATAAGTAAATGTATCATTGATAAAAGCCAAAACCACAGGTGTATCAATGATAATTTCCCTTTATATTTTATAGTGATGAGACAGAACTAGAGATGAGGAGAAAATTTCTACACGTATTGTACTACGGTAGACTTGGGGCACAAGCAATTTGAATTTTGAAAAAAAGACTTAACGCCTATTTATTCGTCACTTGACGTCGTTAGTAATACAACTCTCTGTCTCTCTCTACTCCATTACGCCGGCCTAGTGCAATATTGCTAGTCTACAATATTTTAGTCCCATCTTTGTGACTTATTAGTCAGTTTTTTAGCCAAAATGTAATTTATGTCATTTTAATCTTGGAAAACTTTTGTATACACCCGGTTTTCAGTAATTTACTGAACATCGGGTACACTTTTGTCAGATTTAGTGTCACTTTTGTCAAATTTAGTGTCACTTTTGTCAAATTTATCAATGAAACATAAATAACTTTTATATATGTCAGGGTAACTTTTGTGCGTTTTAGTGTAACTTTTGCATATTTTATTGTCACTTTATACCGGATGTTCAGTAATTTATTGAACATCCATTTTATTTAAAAGTTTGTCTTTAATCTATTTAATCACTTATTTATCAATGGTTTTCCTTAAAAATTTTTGATGTAAATTAGAAAGGTAATAAGTAAAGTCTTAATTAGGCTAATTCGTGGAAAAACGACTTGAGGTAGTAATCATACAAATAAATCACAAGGTATTAATTAACAACTGTATTTTTTAAAGGGTATTAATAATTGACAAAGTGTTTTTTTAGGGTGGTAATTGACAAGTTTTCCTTGAATTTTTTTTAGAGAGCTAAAAAAGGCGTGTATCTGGTACAACAGTATCCAATGACATTTGATTTTTTTGTATGTAAAAAACTTTAGAAAAAGCTTTCCTTGTTTCAAACTAGATGTAAGCCCGTGCGATGCACGGTTTTTAGATATTTCATTTTGTATATTTTTTTTTGTAATTTCTTAATATTTTTTGTTTTTATTTTCTATTCTATTATTTTAACATTAATTTAAGGTAAAATATTTTGTTAAGTTTTAAATTATTCTTATTCAAATTTTACGTATATAGAACTTGAATTTATAAATTGAAATAAATATTATCTCATTCATCGGATAGTTAGATAAAATCATTAAATCAAAATATATTTTTTAATTTCTAATTATTTGTTAAAATAATATAAATCCTAATGTAAAAGATAATATAAAAGATAATTTTTGTTTTTTTTTTTTCATAATTTAAATCTTAAATTAATATTTTTTTTGTTTTCAATTCTCAAATTTCATTTGTTAATTTTTTCTTAAATGGCGACTGGAAATTTAAATTCTAAATTAATATATAATCTAATTTTTCATTGGTCGAAATATTACTTTTGATTATGTGGCGTGCGATGCAAGAAGTTTTATATACATTTTAGATATAAATATTTTTTTGGTGATCTCTTAATTTTTTTTCTTGCATTATAAGTTTTAAAATTTTGTATGAAAATATCATATCATCAGATATTTACATAAAACCATTAACACCAAATGATAATTTATATTTTTTAAATATCAAAATATAATTTTTAGTTTTTTAAATAATATAAATCCTATATCAAAAGATCATTTTTAGTTTTGTAACAAATAAAAATGATAAAATTTAGTGTTCTTAAATAATTAAAATCTTAATAAATTACTATTCGTCGTTTTTACCTACGTGGCAAAAATTTAAAATTTCATTCGTCACTTTTGTTTAGGTGGCGAGTGATTTTTTTAATTCTAAAATAAAATAGAAATCTAATTTTTAATTGGTCGAAAATATACCTTTTCTTACGTGGCACTCCCAATGCTCTCCAAAAATGCCTATTTTATTTATATATATTAGATTAGTTTTAATGGTTTGATAGAATTATCATCTTGTAACCCATTCGACTTTTTTTTAAGTGTCTTAATTTGTCTTTTAAACTAAAGTGAAATGAACTAATCCCTCTAGTAAGAAACTTGCTTGAAACGCCACATTTTAACCCCCACCAAACTGCATTAATGATGTACCCCAAGGTGCTACTAGTATTTATAGTTGCATTCTACTTCATTTTTTCAAACCACTATCATTTCACATTTGCTAGCATCTTAAAGGGGTTAGAAAATGGAAGATACTCCTAACAATGGCAACGGCAAGAATGCAATGGAAGATGTTGAAGAAGAAACGCATCTTCCAGAAGAAATCATTACTCAACACATCCTTCCACGCCTTCCCATCAAACCATTAGTCCGATGTAAGCTACTTTCAAAGCAATGGGGTCATAACATCAATTTCGCCCTTGATCACAAAATATCTAGTAACCCTCCTACTCCTATTGAATCCCTCTTTATTCAATCTGGTAATACTTTTTATCTCTACTCTTGTACTAATCTTGATGATGATGAAAATGTTGAAAACAATTTGGTTGAATTAAATCCTAATTTAGAAGGGGAGGGTATGTTTTATAACATTCCAAGAATGGGTGATATTAAATTGGTTGGATCTTCAAATGGGTTGGTCTGTTTAGGTGAAAAAAAAGCAAGATATTTCTATTTATATAACCCTATTACTAACCAATCTCACAAATTCTACCCTGGTGACTTTGATTTCTGGAACAATTCTTCGAGTAGACCTTGTACTAGTTGGGGTTTTGGGTATGTATCATCTATTGATGACTTTAAAGTAGTCAGGATTATTTTATATGAGAATAGACAAGTTTCCATAGTTCATGTTTATTCACTAAGGTCTAACATTTGGTCCAAAGTTGAATGTTGTATTGAGGAAGGTGATATGATTATAGGTGGAGCAAATTTAGTTAATGAAACTTTGTATTGGGGCTTGGTTAGAGGCC
The DNA here is from genome assembly GCF_948465745.1 of Chenopodium album. Taxonomy (NCBI): domain Eukaryota; kingdom Viridiplantae; phylum Streptophyta; class Magnoliopsida; order Caryophyllales; family Amaranthaceae; genus Chenopodium; species Chenopodium album. The sequence goes on from NC_137838.1 coordinate 4,866,352, forward strand.
GAAACCTCGCCTTCGATTTGTCCCGGGACACATTCAAGTTTATCCCTTATTTGCCACTCGATGTTCATGTGAGCAATGGGTTGTGTGTGATGGGAGGGTGCTTATCAAAATGGAGTTCATATTCTGAAAATGAATTGAAATTTGAGATATTGAAGTATCCTGGAAGGGTGGATTCTGTTGTTTTTTCATGTGATTTGGATATCATGGATTTCAAACAATTCGTCGGGTTCACTAAGACCGGCAAAGTGTTCTACGCTAAGTCTCTGGGGGGGAGGCCAGGGGTGTTAAGCTTGATTGATCAACGCTCTATGAGAACACTTTTGACCTTCAATGATACGGAGTTTTGTATTGCTACTCATACTCCTACCCAAATATCACCTCATCCTGCAGCTGAACTACCTAATGAACCACCTGAGGTACAATCTATGTTCTATTATGTTCTGTTTGTTTTGAGTATAATTTTGAATGTGTATTGATCATCTTTGTTATATAATAGGGGACTTGGCCAGTCTATCAACCACCGGAGCCTCCTGGTCCGGTTCACTTTGCTATTCCAGAAGATGTCCAACTGGAGAATCCTCCTGATCAGGCCGACTTCATTATACTAGATGAAGTCCAACTGGAGAATGTTCTTGATCTGGACAACTTTAATATGCTAGATGATCCGGCCGACTTTATTATGCTAGAAGATGTCCAACCGGAGAATCCTCCTGGTCCGAACTAACTCATCTAGATTAAGTTATCCTCTAGTTTAATCAGACATCAAGTTCTCTATTCAAGCAGCGTAATGATGGTAGCACGAACTAATTTTGATCAAAACTTAGATTTATGTTACCTCTGTTTTAGCTAGTTTATTAGTCTATATATATGTAACTTTTTGTTTATGCCATGATCCATGAACTGCCTAATGCTAAGTATATTGCTATCACTTGTGACTTTCGTAATCTGTAACTTTTGCAATGCGGTTGACCTCCAAAAGTATTAGCCATGCTAGTAATTAGTAAAGCTATGAATCTTATGAATTATTTACTCGGGTTCAAATTTCCATAATTGTTATGTCCTCAGTGTAATGTGTTATTGTTCTTACTTGTATATCTTAGGCTCTTAGCTTTCTAAAGTGAAATCTTGTTATGTTAAGTGTCATCATCACCATATTTTAAAACGTGTTTGCCAACAACTTATTAGGTAGTGCTAGACCTGGCAATCCTGACCCAGACCCGAAACCAGTGACTCGAGATTGACCCAAACCCGAATTAACCCGACCCGAAGTGGAACTGACCCGACCTTGACCCGAAACCCGAAATGACCCAACCCAAAGTTGACCCGAGACCCGAAACGACCCGACCCGAAGTTGACCCAAGACCCGAAGTTGACCCGACCCGAAAATGACCCGACCTTTAACTTCTTTTAGTAAATAATTATATAAGTTATAAAAAGTTTATATTAGGAAATTATACATTACAATAGACCCAACAACTTCTTACATGACTACATTGACTTTCATATAATAGCTAAAAAAGATGGTCAAAGTGAGATGTGTGAATAGTGCAAAATGTCAAATCGTTAAGAGTAATTTGGGACGGGGGGGGGGGGTATAAGAATAATTCAAAGAAATTATTACAACAATGACAATGATAATGAGAGTACGTATTAAAACTAAGATCAATAAGAGAGTGAGGTATAACTCAATTAGTTAGAGCATCCTTCTTAGTTTCAGGAGATCCTGAAAGTGATTCCCAGTCTAAAATTCTAAAATTCAGTAGGCATAGAACTTACCGTTGAACATAGGTGGACGTTGGGTTGAGTACCCTTCTTCAAGTTTCTCCTTGTAATTCATCTCTCCAGGAACTTACTCAGCAAAGTTATCTGCTTGCACGTGAGAACCTTGCTCTGATACCAATTGTTAGTTGAGACGAACACTATAAGAGGGGGGGTGAATTGTAGGTGAGTTCCTAGTGACTACTTTTTCAACTATAAAACAGAATAAAACATAAACTTCAATGCACACAGGATTTTACCAGGAAACCTTCTAGTGCCCAACTAGAAGTAAAACCTCGACCCTACCTTAGGGATTTCAAACACAAACAATTCCACTATAATAGGGCAAACACCAAGTTACAACCTATTATAATCAAACCTCTACTCACAAGTTCCTGAACAAACTTGCTACAGAATATGACTCTATTTTACCCAGTCTAAGTCCCACACTTAGACTCTCTCTCGTACTCCCTAAGTACAGGCTTTCCAACTTCTCAACAGAAGCTCTCTCTCTGTATGCAATGATAACAAAATCACTCACACCCAAATAACCCAAACCAATTACAAGTAAAACACTTAGTATATGATAGGCAAGCTATGCATGAAACCCGAAACTAATATGACAAGATGATAAGCTTGGCAAACTTACACAATTAAAGCTCTGTAAATTCTTCACGCATAAAACTCACAAAAACCTCAACTCCTTTTATTCTCTACTATTTATACACGTATTACTTGTATAGAAAGTAGGTTTTCTTAAAGATAAATAAGTTAAACTTAACTTATCTTTTCACACGGTTTTTATGTAAATTATTAGAAGAAAATCTTTTCCGAAAAACAAGATAGAAAGATTGAGTTAAAAAGTATAATATCTTTTTAACAAACCGATTTTAAGAAATAAATGTTTAAAGAAAATCTTTTTCGAATTATATCTTTTATTTTTTCCGATTTTAATTTATTTGCCAAGCCAACTTGTCACGCTTCTAATAGACTTCATGCATATCCTACTTAACATATTTAACAATGAATCTACAAGATAAAATCTTAACTAAGTCATTGCCGCGCTTGTACTGGTAGGTTTACTTGAGCTTCACGCTTACTAAGTTCCTCCAAAGATCTTAGTCAGCCATCTTCAAGTTCCTGTTAGGGAACTCAGTTCCTGTGAGGGAACTATTCTTCTGTTTCGAATAACCTTCTCAAATAAAGAACTTCTTCAAGTCTTCTTAGTTTCAGTTACATCTTCCATCTCTAAGATCAATTTCACCTAAACTAAACAAACACTTGAAAAACCTTTATTAAATGAGTTTGCTGTAGTTTAAGTTCCTCATCATCAAAACCTTTAAACATCAACAGACTTAATTACTAGTTTACCACAACGCTTGAAAAAGAACCACAGGCTATATGATCAAATTTAAAATTAATTTCTAGGATATTAACTTGGTAAAATTACCTTTAAAGTTGCATAAGAGTAAATATAAATACATCAAAGTATATGATAATAAGGGCATGTTCTCTTTGACTGAACTCAACTGAACTGAATTGAACTGAATTGAGCTGAACTGAACTGAATTGAGCTGAATTGAACTGAACTGAACTTAAATGAATACTCCGTATTTTATAAGAGAAAGAAATTAGGAGCTGAACTGAACTGAGCTGAACTGAACTGAACTGAATTTCAACGTAAGAGAACAGGCCCGCCTACAGAACAAATTTAAAAGATACCTATCTGTTTTAATTGAAACATTCTCACTGTCTCACTCCATTCCTATTTATTTTCCCTTAGTATTAGCTAATAAAGTCAAAAATTAAAAATTGATCATTAATTCTTGCTAACAACTCCATATTATAATATTATAATTATGTGACTATGTGAGAACTTGTTGGATTTCTCTTGTTGTATTATATTGAGTAAAATTTAATAATTTTTACGTGTTTTAGAGATCATAATTAGTGAGAAGGAAAAAATTAATTGGGACGAAAGGTAAGAATATTCCATATTTCATCATTCCTAAAAGATTGTCGAGAATCCTACAATAAGTCAAATACAACCAATGACTCAAGTTGACTAAAATTTGCTTTAAAAGCAAATAAAAAATACTACCTCAAATTTTTTTTAGTTGTGACTTTGAAATATTTTATGTATTTCTCAAATAATACTTTAAAGTTACAACTTAAAAAAATCAGAGGTAATATAACAAGATATACCTAATAAAAAAAAGAGAAAATTTGTAAATAATAATCCTAACTAATTTATACTCCGTAGTGCTGAGACCAAATTAGAGATGATGAGAAAATTTGTAGTGTACACCAGCTAGACTAGGGGCACAAGCAGTTTGAGTAACTAAGCATTTTTTTTGAGTTTGATGTATGGATTGTTGAGTTGAGACTAGTGAGAGTAATGTTTACTCCTATATCCCAAAACCAAAAATTTCACCTAATTAAAGCAAGTTATAGTGATGAGGTGAAAATTTCTACACGTTTTGTACTACGGATAGACTTTGGGGCACAAGCAATTTGAGTAATTCAATTAAAAGAGACATTTTGAAAAAACAGACTTGACTACTTGAAGTGTTGAAGTCGAGTCTAAGCCCCTGGCTTATTTATTACTCCGTATTTTATTCACTTCATGTTGCAAGTCACTAAAGTCTCATAAATAACTCAAACTCTACTCCTTATTAACGTACATTACTATTTTTCTTCATTTTCTTTAACTAACTTTAATTGTTTTAAAGAGTTGAGTTTCAAAAAAAAAAAAAAAAAAAGTTTACTTTTTTAAAAATTTGGTTAATACGAAGTAGGAGTTACCGAGTTGTGACTAAGAAAAGTGTTGAGTTAGAAGGTACGAGTTGTGAGGGTAAAATTTTTATTCCCAAACCATAACTAGAACTTTGTATTGGGCTAACTCAAAAAAAGGAACTAAAAAAAAAGCGAGACACATAGCATAGGTGTAAAAAAAAATTACAATCGTGTAGGGTATTGTTTGTTTTGTTTTTAGTAATTGTTTTATAAATATCAAAATATATAAAGTACCTCTAATTAATTGTATTATTGATAATAAAGTGTATTATTAAAAACATACCCATAGTCTAAGGGTCTGTTAACTTCAGTTTAATTTCAGTTCAATTTAGGGCTTGTTCATATTTACTGAACTGAGCTGAACTGAACTAAAGTGAACTGATTGGAGCTGAACTGAACTGAACTGAACTGAACTAAGCTGAAATGAATATTTTATGAGAGAGGGAAATTAAGAGCTGAACTGAACTGATTGGAGCTGAACTGAACCTGAACTGATTAGAGCTGAACTGAACTGAACTGAAAATAAGTAAATATGAACAGGCCCTTAGTTCAGTTTCTAATTTTATTCTCTTATAAAATATTGAGTTCAGTTCAGCTGTAATTAATTCAATTCAATTCAGTTCAGTAAATGTGAACGGACCCTAACCCAAAACATTAAATATAACTAAAAAAAATGTATGAGAATTTTTTTTTTTTTTTTTTTTTGAAAGAAACTAAAAAAATAGACTATGTATTTGCTACATCAGTATCCAATAACATTTGATTTTATGATTTCCTATTTTTTTTTTTTAAGTTTATCTTTCCTTGTTCAAATTAGTTGCAATGGTTTGATCGATGGATAATTTTGTAACCCATTCAACTTTTTTAAAGTTTCTTTTTTAGCTCTCTTCAAAAAAAAAAAAAAAAAAAAAAAATGTCTTTATTTGTTTTTTTTTTTTTTTTTTTTGAAACTAGGTGCAAACTTGCCTCAAACAGTCAAACGGTCAAACGCCACGTTTTAACCCCCACCAAACAGCATTTATGATGTTAATGATGTACGCCAAGGTCGGTGCTATTTAAAGTTGCATACAACTTCATTTTTACAAACTTCAACCATAAACCAGACAGAGAGAGAGTAAAAGAGATTAGAAAATGGAGAAGTTGTTAAGAATACTAGAGAAGATATTGAAGAAACGCAAGAATAGCAATGTCAAAAAACATCTTCCAGATGAAATCATAGCTCAGCACATCCTTCCACGCCTTCCCATCAAATCTTTAATCCGATGTAAGCTAGTTTCAAAGCAATGGGGTCGTAACGTCAATTTCATCCTTGATCATATCATATCTAGTAACCTTTCTACCCCTCTTGAGTCCGTCTTTATTCAATCTCATCATGATTTTTATCTTTACTTTAGTATTAATCTTAATATTGATGATGCTGAAAACAATATGGTTCGATTAAATCCTAATTTAGAAGGGGAGGGTATGCTTTATAATATGAAAATAATGGGGGAAATTGAATTGGTTGGATCTTCAAATGGGTTGGTCTGTTTAGGTGAAAATAATGCAAGATATTTCTATTTATATAACCTTATTACTAACCAATCTCACAAATTCTACCCTGGTGACTTTAATTTCTGGAATTCTTGTACAAGTGGCCCCACTACTTTCTGGGGTTTTGGGTATGTATCATCTATTGATGACTTTAAAGTAGTCAGGATAATTTTATCATATCAGAATAGAAGATTTTGCATTGCTCATGTTTATTCACTAAGGTCCAACATTTGGTCCAAAGTTGAATGTTGTATTCAGATAGATGATACCATTACAGGTCGAGCATATTTAGTTAATGAGACTTTGTATTGGGGTTTGATTAGAGGCCGAAGCCTCGCCTTCGATTTGGTCCGGGACACATTCGAATTCTTCCCTTATTTGGTAATCGATTGGCATCGGAGCAATGTGTTGTGTGTGATGGGAGGGTGCTTATCGAAATGTAGTTCATATTCTGAAAATGAATTGAAATTTGAGATTTTGAAACATCCTGGAAGGGTGGATTCTGTTGCTTTTTCATGTGATTTGGATGTCAAGGATTGTAGAGAATTCGTCGGGTTCACTAAGACTGGCAAAGTGTTTTACACTCGGAATTACCCAGGGGTGTTAGGCTTGCTTGATCAACGCTCTAAGAGAACACTTGCAACCTTCGATGCTCGGGAGATTCATATTGATATTCATACTCCTACCCAAAGATCACCTCATCCTGCTGCTGAATTACCCAATGAACCACTAGAGGTACATTCTATGTTTTATTTGTTTTAGTAATTTTCGTATTTTCAAGTGGTGAGACATTGAATAATTGCACATCCTTATGAATGTCTATTGATCATCTTTGTTTTAATGTAGGGGACTTGGCCGGTATATCATCTACCGGATCCGTGGCCTAGGGTTTATCGCATTGGCTAGAAGATGTCCAACCGGAGAATCCTCCTGGTCCGAACAACATATATAGTCGATCTAAGTCATCTAGATAAAGTTGTACTATCTCTAGTTTAATCAAACATGAAGTTCTATATCCGTGGCCTAGGGTTTATCGTAATGATGGTAGCATGAACTAATTTTGATGGAAGAAAGTATGGTGCTAACATGAAAAACTCAGATTTATTAGTCTGTATGTAACTTTTTGTTTATGCCATGATCCATCAACTGCTAAATGCTAATGCTACAACTTGTAACTTTTGTAATCTGTAACTTTTGCAATGCGGTTAGCCTCCATAACTTTATGCTACCTCTTAGATTAGTTAGACATGCTAGTAAAGCTTAGAATCTTATGATTACTTTTGGTTTGACTCGAATAAATCCACTCTAATTTCATACAAGTAATAATGATTTAAGGTCACACTTGGCTAATTAATCTCTCATTTCCTTCAAAGATAAATTAATACTCCATAGCAAATAAAGTTTTACTCTCTCATTTAATTCACCTAACTACAGCAATTTATAGTTGTTAAAAAAATAATAAAAAAAAAAAAACAGCAATTTATAGTGATGAGACGTACATCAATTTACTGTTAGACTTGGGGCACAAGCATTTTGACTAAAGTGAGGAAAAGAAGACCACGAAGGTCAACAAATAAAAAAGAAATCGATCCTACACTTGTTACAAATTTTCTTCAAGCAAATTTGCACTAAGTGGCTTTAACTACAGTACAATAAAAAGGTGACAAACCATAAAAACCGGAGAGAATATGCGTATGAGAGTATCCATCTTTACAAACGACCTGACTTTATTACTTACATTGGAAGAAAACAGTGACAATGGGGACTTGGCCAGTATATCAACCACAAGATCCCCTAGCCTTATATGTAACATTTTGGTATGACATGATTCATTAGGGAAGTGCTAGTGCTACGAGCCTACGACTAGTAACTTTCCAAATCTGTAACTTTTTCTATGCCGTTGGCCTCCGGAACTCTTTGTTACGTTAGTATGCTATGATTGTGATAATCAATGAAAAGGTGTAAATTTATGCTGATCGATGTGAATTACTTACAGTTCATAATCAGGCAAGCTTCCATGCTACTATAGTAAATTAGTAATATGCTATGTCTGTGTAATGTACTACGGTCCAAATCTAGTATGTGTTACGCATTTTGTGACTATTCCTTCTCTTCACTTTCATCTCCATAGTTAAATTATGTTTACAAACAACCTTCTTTAGGTAGTTTTTTTTTTTTTTTTTGGATAAATTCTTTAGGTAGTTTTTAATGGTAAAGTTATGAATCTTATTTTTGGAACTTTTTTTCTTAAGAAAAAATTACATCTTACATTCAAAGGATTCAACCACTTATTTATTGGGTGTATCTTTATTTATATTTTTTTTACTTTAAAGCAAATTTAAGTCAACTTGGGTCATTGGTCAGGTTTGACCAACCCTCGCAGGATTTTGGACAATCTTTTAGGACAGATGAAATACAAAGTGCTCCTTCCTTCAGTCCTAATTTATTTACTCCTTTTGACCTTCCTTCAGTCCTAATTTATTTACTCCTTTTGACTTATTTTTTAGTGTTTAGAGAGCCACATAGGCGGGAGTTAGAATCGATCTCAGGATTTCCTAAAATAGAGAGAGAAACTTTAAGTCTTTAACCGCTTGAGCTATCCCCCACTCTCACTCTTTTTGACTCATCATGGTGTCTAAAGCGCATTTAAAACAAAGATATCTCTATTACATGCACGTAACGATTTTAAAAGTCAATTTTTAAACAAGGTCTCACATAATTATATTAACAAGTTAATGTGGGCAATTTTTAAAGTTTGACTTAAATTTTATCTATTTTTTGACTTAAATTTTATCTATAGAGCAGCGTTTCAATTAAAAAAGTGAGGTGCTTTTAAAAATTCTACTTTACGTACTACTTCATTAATTGATTCAATTCATTTCCTCAACTACATTTGTCTAATAAAGGGGACAAATCAAAAACCTCGAATGAGAGTAACCATCTTCACAAAGAAGCTTAATTGAGAGTGAAAGCTTAGAAATGGAAGACATTAATGGCGATGGCAAGCGTGCTAGAGAAGATGCTGAAGAAAGGTATTTTCCTGATGAACTCATTACTCAAGAAATCCTTCCATGGCTTCCCATCAAATCCTTAACTCGATGCAAGTTAGTTTCAAAGGAATGGAATTCTACCATTTCAGAACCAAATTATATCCTTGATCACTTCAATAAATCTGTTTTTAGTGACCCTTTTACCCCTGTTGAATATCTCTTTATTCAATCTGGTGATTTTTTTTTCCTTTTCCATTGTAATATTGATGAAAATGTTGAAAATACTGATGATGATGAAAATGTTGATGATGGTGAAAATGTTGATAATGATGAAAATGTTGATGATGGTGAAAATGATGAAGTTGGTGAAGAAAATTTGGTTGAATTAAATGTTAATTTTGATTATGAAGATCTAGAATTTGAGGGTGATGAAATTGAATTAGTTGGATCTTCAAATGGGTTGATTTGTTTAAGTGGAAAAATTGGAAGATACTTCTATTTATATAACCCTAAAACTAACCAATCCCACAAATTCTACCCTGGTGATTTTGATTATTGGAAATCTTATGGGCCAAAACCCCTAACTGTTTGGGGTTTTGGGTATGTATCATCAGTTGACGATTATAAAGTAGTCAGGATAATCCCACATTTTAATGGAGAAGTTAATATGGTTCATGTTTATTCACTTAGGTCCAACATTTGGTCCAAACTTGAATGGGTTTTTGAGGAACGTGTTTTAATTACTGGTCAACCTAAATTAGCTAACGAGACTTTGTATTGGGTTGTTGGTAGAGGTCAAATTCTTGCCTTTGATTTGGCTCGGGAGACATTTGAGTTCTTCCCTCATTTGGGAATAATTGATCGATCTAGCAGTGCGTTATGTGTGATGGGAGGGTGCTTATCCAAGTTCAGTTCAATGTCTCTAGGTGGTATGCTTATTGAAATCATGAAACATCCTGGAAAGCTGGTTTCTGTTCGTTTTCCATATAGTTTGAACCTTAGGGATATTAAGCAGCTGATCGGGTTCACAAAGACTGGCGAAGTCTTTTTTACTCGTTCTAATCCTGGAATGCTAGGCTGGCTTGATCTATGGTCGATGGAAACACATGTAACGCTTGATGATCGTTTGTTTCTTGTTGAGAGTTATGTTCCTACCGAAAGGTCACCTCATCCTGCAGCCGAGCTGCCTAATGAACCTGCTGAGGTACCTTTTCTATACTGTATTATTGTTTGATTTAGTTCTTTCATCTTAAGTGTATTTATTTGATTAAATTGATGTTCCTGTGTCATCTTCATGATAATCATGCTATTTTACCTTGTATTTAATTAATATAATGGTTTATGATACAAATTTGTGTTCAGACTAGTCCAACACAAATGTAGTTTGAAGATAGATGCTTTGGATTTTTATATAATAGCATTGAATGTATTCCTTTGATCAAACTAACAAAAAAAATATTTGGCAGACATGATATTTTTGTTAAATTACTTTAAATGCATATGTTTTCTTCTTGCAAAGGGCTGTATAAAGTGGTGGAACAAAAACAAAATCTACAGAACTACTATGTATTTAGATTGTCCATAATTGCAGACCCTTTTGAATCTGTCTATTGATCATATTTGTTTTAAAATAGGGGACTTGGCCAATATATCCACAGTTACCACATATCATGATACTAGAAGCGGACATATAATCAGATATGAAGTTCTCCATCGATATAGGAAAGTGAAGGAAGCTTTAGCAGCATGATGACGGAGGCATGAACTCATTTTGATGGAAGAAAGTATGGTACTAAGATGCTAAACTCAGATTTGTGCTACCTCTACTTTAGCTAGTTTATTAGTCTATTGTCTATATGTAACATTTTGTTATGCCATGATCCATGAACTGCTAAATGCTAATGTTACAATTTGTAACTTTCGAAATTTGTGACTTTTGCTGTGCCGTTGGACTCGATTGCTCTTTGTTATGCTAGTATGCTATGGATATTAGATAATGTGATCAATGAATTACTATTACTATTGGTTCATCCAGTAAGTTTCCAATGCTATTTCCTGTTTATTGTGTTACTCATAATCTCGTATGTCTTTTTTGACAAGAATCTTTCTTTTTTTTTTTTGACAAGAGAGTATCCATCTTTACATCGTCACAAACGATGTGAATTACTAACAGTTCATAATCAGGCAAGCTTCCATGCTATTATAGTAATATGCTATGTCTGTGTAATGTGTTACGGTCCAAATCTAGCATGTGTTACGCATTTTGTGACTATTCCTTCTCTTCACTTTCATCCCCATAGTTAAATTATGTTTACAAACAACCTTCTTTAGGTAGCAATTTTTTTTTTTTAAAATTTTTTGATAAAGTCTTTAGGTAGCATTTAATGGTGAAGTTATGAATCTGATTTTTGAAACTTTTATTCTTAAGAAAAATTTAAAACTTACACTCAAAAGATTCAACCACTTAGGTGTTGTTTGGTTTACATACAAAATCGTGGGAATTGAAAGTTCCTAGAAATTGCAAAATGAGTTAGTTGTTTGGTTGAATAAAATTTGGTGAAATGGGGGAAGTAGAACATCCTAGGAATTTCCAATTCCCACAAAATGTAGGAATTTACTTACCTAGTTCCCCCTAGGTAAGTTGAAATTCCCATGGGAATTTACTTCCCTCACAACCAACCAAACAACTTTAAGAACGTCCCATGAATTTGATTATGGAATTTATTTCCCATATATTAGAAGTTTATGGGAATTTTCACTACCTATGTTAACCAAACAACCCCTTAATTCATTGGGTGTATCTCATTATTTTCTTCTATTTACTTAAAAGCAAATTTAAGTCAACTTGGGTCATTGGTCTAGTTTCACCGACTCTCGTAGGATTTTGGGTAATCTTTTAGGACTAATGAAATACGGAGTACTCCTTCCTTTTGTCCTAATTTATTTACTCTTTCAGACTTATCACGATGTCTAATGCATAGTTAAAACGTATATATGTCTATGCACGTAACAATTTTTAACAATGTCTCACATAATTATACTAATGAGTTTACGTGGTCAATTTTTTAAGTTTGACTTAAATTTTATCTGAGGGGTAGAGATTCAATTAAAAAAGAGGGGTGCTTTTTACTTCATTAATTGATTCAATTCATTTCCTCAACTACATTTATCTACTACGTAATAAAAGGCGACAAACCATAAACCCGGAGAGAGTTACCACCATCACAAAGAAGCTTAATTGAGAGTAAAAGCTTATAAATGGAAGACATTAATGGCGATGGCAAGAGTGCTAGAGAAGATGCCGAAGAAAGGTATCTTCCAGATGAACTCATTACTCAGCACATCCTTCCTCGCCTTCCCATCAAATCCTTAACTCAATGTAAGTTAGTTTCAAAGGAATGGTATTCTACCATTTCACAACCAAATTATATCCTTGATTACTTCAATAATTCTGTTTTTAGTGACCCTTTTACCCCTGTTGAATCTCTCTTTATTCAATCTGGTGATTCTTTTTACCTTTTCCCTTGCTCTAATCTTTATTATGATAATGATGAAAATGTTGATAATGATGAAGTTGCTGAAGATGGTTTGGTTGAATTAAATTTTAATTTTGATTATGAAGATACAGAATTTGAGGATGATGAAATTCAATTGGTTGGGTCTTCAAATGGGTTGGTTTGTTTAAGTGGAAAAATTGGAAGATACTTCTATTTATATAACCCTAAAACTAACCAATCTCACAAATTCTACCCTGGTGATTTTGATCATTGGAAATTATGCGGGCCAAAACCCCTAACTATTTGGGGTTTTGGGTATGTATCATCAGTTGACGACTATAAAGTAGTTAGGATAATCCCACATTTTAATGGAGAAGTTAACATGATTCATGTTTATTCACTTAAGTCCAACATTTGGTCCAAACTTGAATATGGCTTAGAGGAACGTGTTTTGATTACTGGTCGACCTAAATTAGCTAATGAGACTTTGTATTGGAGTGTTGGTAGTGGTCAAATTATTGCCTTCGATTTGGTTCGGGAGACATTTGAGTTCTTCCCTCATTTGGGAATAATTCATCGATCTAGCGATGAGTTATGTGTGATGGGAGGGTGCTTATCCAAGTTCAATTCAATGTCTCTAGGTGGTATGCTTATTGAGATTATGAAACATCCTGGAAAGTTGGTTTCTGTTCATTTGCCATATGGTTTGAAGACTTTGAACCTTAGGGATATTAAGCAGCTGATTGGGTTCACAAAGGCTGGCGAAGTATTTTTTACTCGTTCTAATCCTCGGATGCTAGGTTTGCTTGATCAATGGTCAATGGAACCACTTGTAGCATTTGAAGATCCGTTGTTTCTTGTTGAGAGTTATGTTCCTACCGAAATTTCACCTTACCCTGCAGCCGAGCTGCCTAATGAACCTGCTGAGGTACCTTTTCTATACTTTATTTTTGTTGATTTAGTTTCTTTCATCTTAAGTGTGTTAATTTTTATTAATGTGATGTTCCTGTGTCATCTTCATGATAATCATGCTATTTTACCTTGTATTTAATTAATATAATGGTTTGTGATACAAATGTGTGTTCAGACTTCAGACTAGTCCAACGCAAATGCATGGTGAAGATAGATGCTTTGGATTTTTACGTAATAGCAATGAATGTATTCGTTTGATTAAAATAACATAAAAATATTTGGCAGAAATAATATTTTTGTTAAATGACTTTTAATGCATATGTATTCTTCTTGCAAAGGGTTGTATAAAGTGGTGGAACAAAAAATAATCTACAGAACTACTATGTAATTTAGGTTGTCTATAATTGCAGACCCTTTTCAATCTGTCTATTGACCATATTTGTTTTAAAATAGGGGACTTGGCCAATATATCCACAGTTAATAAACATCATGATACTAGAATCGAACGAGTTTAATCAGACATGAAGTTCTCTATCGATATAGGAAAGTGAAGGAAGCTCAAGCAGCATGATGATGGTGGCATTAATGAACGAACTCATTTTGCTGGAAGAAAGTATGGTGCTAAGATGCAGGACTCAGAATTATGTTACCACTGTTTATTAAATATGGAAGCCTTTTGCTACTATATTAGTCTATCAGTAACATTTTGTTATGCCATGATCCATTATAAAACTGCTGCAACTTGTAACTGTCGAAATTTGTGACTTTTGTTATGCTGCTGGACGCTAAACTCTTTGCTAAGGATGTTGTGAACAATGAATTACGAGTACGGTTGGTTCACTCAGTTTAAGTTTCCAATGCTATGTATGTCTTATGTGTTACTCTTAATCTCTTATGTATACATCTTTCTAAAGTGTCATCTTATAATATTACATCTTTCTAAAGTGTCATCTTATAATATAATGAATTGTAACCCTATTCCTTTTTTTTTTTTACTTTCATTGCCACATTTTAGAACAACTTTTTTTAGGTTGCATAACGTGTACTCCCTCCGTTCTCGAAAGAACGACCCATTTGGGCTGATTTCGCGGGTATTAAGAAAGTTAAATAAATAAAAAAAAAAGTAAAAGTATATTGGAAAGATAAATTTACATAGGGTTTGTGAAAAAGTAGATAGAGAAAGTAATAAAAGTACGGGGAAACTAATTTTGCACAAATATTATAGCAAATCGGTGGGGATTTTAATGCAAATGGGTCATTCTTTGTGGGACTAAAATTAGGCCAAATGAGTCGTTCTTTCGAGAACGGAGGTAATATTAAATAGTGTAGTTATGAACTCATTACCCAACAAATCCTTCCATGTCTTCCCATCAAATATATATCTTCTTTCACATACTTTCTCTTTTATGGTCTCATCTTACATTTACTATAATAATTTATTCACTCACAATAGTATATTACTCTCCTAAAATTTTGTGCAATCCAAAGTGATGCAAATAATAAAAAAAAATACTAAAAAAAAAAAATTCCCGGAGGGAATATTATATAATATTAGAATTTAGTAAAAATATTATTGAGACTTTGATAAATATTGCTAAAAAAATAAAAAAAAAAAAAAAATTCCCATTACAAGTTCACAACCCAAACAAGAGAGATTTTTTTTAATATTTTACTCGTATTTATATTTTGTTTTTGAATTTGTATAAAAAACCTCCCTCGAAAGAAAGGGTTCCCTCGCTCGCAAGAAAGTGCTCTCTCTATCATCGGATAGGGCTCTACCGAATTCCGGTGAATTCTTGACTAATCTCTCGCTCTCTTTCTCGCTGTTTCAATGGATGATGATATTGCTTCCCTGTGCTCAAACCTTCGAATTCCAGAAGAGGAGAATACTGCAATTGACTTTGGTGACATAAACCCTAGCAATGAGGAGAAAAATCTATCTCTTATGCTTATTGGTAAACTCCTAACACGAAGATCTTACAATGTTGATGCCTTTAAGAATACTATGACGAATTCCTGGGCTCCTTCGAATGGTGTGGCTATTAGGGTTCTTGGCCCTAATTTATACGCTTTTCAATTTTTCCATTGGAAGGATATGGAGAAGGTTCTAAAAGGGAGACCGTGGTGTTTTGACAACATGCTCGTCGTGCTGAAAGAAATTGATGGAAACGAATAGCCGGATGAGGTAATTCTTAATCAAAGTCCTTTTTGGGTTCGAATAAAAAACCTCCCTTTCAATTGTAGAACTGATGCTCATGTGAGGAAACTTGTGGAGGGGATGGGTGAAATTCTTGAATTGGAGGAGGATTCTTTGGGGGTCGGTCGCTTTCGTAGAGTGAAAATAATGCTAGATGTTACTCGGCCATTGAGGCGATTCCAGAAAATTAAGGATCGAAGGGGTACTGACCTTCGAGTTGATTTTGCTTATGAACGTTTGCCTTTCTTTTGCTTTGCTTGTGGTATAATGGGTCACTCTGAACGTGACTGTCTTGTGGTGTCGGAGGAGGACAAACAAGAGAAGTTGGGGTGGAGTACGAGTTTAAAAGCTACCCCTAGGAAGGGTATCTCGAAGGAGAAGGAGGAAATTGGCTCACTGCTGGCTGCTAAGCGTCTGGTATTTGTTACTAAGGCCTCTGATGTTTCTGCCCAAGAGACTCGGGTGAGTAAAGAGTTGCCTGCCATCACGATGCAGGCCCAAACTAACTCACCTGTGATCTTGGACAATGCTGCTATAGACGATACCCCTCCTACTTCTTCAGTGTTGAATTTTGACAAAAAGTACGTTCTAAATAAAGAACAGGACGCCCCTGTAACTCTGAATTATGGGAATGCTGATACTCTCTTTAAGTCTCCTGTTAAGCCTTTTAATGTGGGCTGCGTGACAATTGATGAAAATCGAAGTGGGAGGAAAAAGGGTCGTGTTTTCTCTGGGGGGGAAGGTCAGCTCTAGCTCTCAAACATCACGAAAACGTCCTCTCGAAAAGGATGAGATCCTAGAAGAGCTTCCTGGTGGTTCTGGTAAACGTGGCAAATTGGATGTGGGTGTTGCGATGGAGGAACATACTAACATGGAGACTGATCTAGCGGCGGAGGTTGGTGCTGACCAACCCCGCCTCTCTCAATGAATGTCATTTGTTGGAACTGCCGGGGTTTGGGTAATCTCTCGTCAGTTCGACAGCTTCGCAGATGGAGTAACAAATTTGCCCCCGGTATGATTTTTGTATCGGAAACGATGATAAATAAATTAGAGGTGGAGAAGCTTAAGGATCGTTTGGGCTTCGAGCATGCTTTTGGTGTTACTAGCATAGGGAAGGCGGGGGGTATGTGTTTATATTGGAGGAGGGAGGTGAATTTTGCTTTGATTTCCTTCTCTCAAAACCACATTTGTGGTGATGTTACAGATTCGGAGGGGTCTTGGAGATTTGTTGGAGTTTATGGCTGGCCTAAGGAGGAGGAAAAACACCAAACCTGGAGCTTACTTAGGCGCTTATATACTGAGTCTCCGCTTCCTATTCTTTTTGGTGGTGATTTTAACGAGATTTATCTTATGGAGAAATTGAGGGTGGAGCGGATAGAAATAGAAGGGAGATAGAAAATTTCCGTGGCATGGTTGATGATTGTGAGCTTCGGGATTTGGGTTATGTTGGGAGTTGGTATACGTGGGAAAGGGGTAACTCAATGGCTACTAGAATTAGGGAGCGCCTTGATCGCTTCTTGGCTTCGAGACAATGGTTGAATCGGTTTCGAAAGGCTGAAGTGGAGCACCTTGTTCGTTACAAGTCAGATCATACAGCCATATTACTCAAGCAGGAAGTGGGTAGAAGAAAGAAAAAGAAGAAACCAAAGCCTTTCCGTTTCGAAACGGGCTGGCTCCTTGATGAATCTTGCGAGGAAGTTGTAAGGGAGGCATGGTTTAATTCGGCAGGGGGTGCAACCATTGAGCGTATAGCTGCTGTAGCTCGTGGGCTCACTTCTTGGAGTGAAGTCAAGTTCCACAAACTTGACAAACAAATAGCTGATGTTGAATTTTCCTTGCGCATGGCTCAACTTCCGAGGCCTACTGATGATAGTATCCGTGAATGTGCAGCCCTTGAAAAGAAATTGGATGACTTGAATGATAAATTGGAGGCTTATTGGTACATTCGCAGTAGAGTTTCGGAGGTTAGAGATGGAGACAAAAACACCAAGTACTTCCATCACAAAGCTTCTCAAAGAAAAAAGAAAAATTTTATTAAAGGCATTTTTTATGAGCATGGTGTCTGGTCTTCTGATGAAGAAAAAATTGAAGAAATAATCTCCAAACACTTTGAGGGATTATTTACCTCTTCTTCCCCTTCCGATATTGATATTCAAGAGGCCCTCAACAACATCCAGCCGTGCATCTCCCCGGCCATCAATTCAGAGCTCACTAGGCCTTTCTCAAAAAAGGAAATTCTAGCAGCGTTGATGCAAATGAGCCCGTGCAAAGCTCCTGGTCCCGATGGTATGCATGCGGTGTTCTATCAACGGTTCTGGCATATCATTGGTAATGAAGTGACTTCCTTTGTTAGTAGTATTTTACATGGTTTTTCCTCTCCAAAATCTGTGAATAATACTAATATTGTCCTGATTCCGAAAGTTGAGTCCCCTACTATTACTGCTGAATTTCGCCCTATTGCCCTCTGTAATGTTCTTTATAAACTGGTGTCAAAGTGCATTGTGATGAGACTCAAAAATATTCTTCCTGATATTATTTCTGAAAATCAGAGTGCTTTTGTTACGGGGCGCATTATTACTGATAATGCTCTTATTGCGCTAGAAATTTTTCACACTATGAAAAATAGGAGTAAGAGTAAGAAGGGAACAATAGCTATGAAACTTGACATGGGCAAGGCATATGACAGAGTTGAATGAGGTTTTCTGAAAAAGCTTCTCCTGACAATGGGATTTGATGGAAGATGGGTCAATTTGGTGATGGAGTGTGTGACTTTTGTATCATACTCTTTCGTGATCAACGGAGGAGTGTGTGGGTCGATCTCCCCTACTAGGGGCCTTCGACAAGGGGACCCTCTCTCCCCTTACTTGTTTATTCTGGTAACTGATGTTTTCTCTAGTATGTTGCAGAATAAAGTTCGGGAGGGTAGCCTACATGGGGCTAAAGCTAGTCGTAATGGGCCAGAGGTCTCTCACCTTTTATTTGCCGATGATAGTCTCCTCTTTGCTAGAGCCAACCGACAGGAATGCAAAATGGTAGTTGATATACTCAACCAGTATGAAATTGCATCCGGACAGAAAATTAATTATGAGAAGTCGGAAGTTTCTTTCAGTAAAGGGGTTCCAGTTGAGCGAAGAGAAGGTTTGTTGGAGATCTTACATATGCGACAGGTTGATAGACATGAGAAATATCTTGGCATCCCGACCATAATTGGCCGTTCGAAAAAAGCAATTTTTGAGGCGGTTTTGGATAGAATTTGGAAGAAAGTCCAAGGTTGGAAGGAGAAGCTCCTATCGAGGGCGGGCAAAGAAATTCTCTTGAAAGCGGTCATTCAAGCGATCCCGACTTATTTAATGGGTGTGTACAAATTCCTGGTTTGGGTTATTCAACGAATTCACTCGGCTATGGCTCGCTTTTGGTGGGGTTCGAAAGATGGGAGTAGGAAAATACATTGGAAGAATTGGGACTCTATGTGCACCCTCAAGTGTCTTGGTGGTATGGGATTTCGCGATTTGAGTGTTTTTAATGATGCTCTTTTAGGAAGGCAAGCTTGGAGACTCGTGAAGGCTCCCTCATCTCTCTTAGGGCGTGTCTTTAAAGCAAAATACTACCCTCATTCTGATTTTCTAGAGTCTTATCTTGGCTTGGCAGGAAGCTACTCTTGGCGTAGTATCTGGGCTTCAAAAGCTATCATCAAGGAAGGGGTCTTGTGGAAAGTGGGTAATGGCAACAACATTAATGTGTGGTCTGACCCGTGGGTAGCTGATGTGGATGGACGCTTCATTTTGAGTGATGAATCCGTGGCTATATCTAATGTCAGCGACCTGATTGACCAGGAAAATAGGGAGTGGAGGTTTGATGTCCTTGATGAGCATTTTATTGAGAGAGATAAGCATTGTATTCTGACCATTCCTCTCCCTGAACGCGAACTTGTGGATGAACTTACCTGGGCTTATTCAAAAACTGGTGAGTATTCGGTAAAATCTGCTTACCTACTCGGGAAGGGGTGTGACTTGACTCTTTTTCACCAAGCGTGGATTGAAATTTGGAAGGCAAATGTGACTCCTAAAGTGCGGCACTTTTTCTGGAGGCTATGCTCAAACACTCTCCCTGTGAAAACTTTGTTATACTTCCGTCATTTAACCACTGATGCTCACTGTCCCTGGTGTACCCATGAGAATGAATCAGTCAGCCACGCATTTGTGGACTGCTGTCGTGTGCAGAGCCTGTGGGAAGAATGCTCGTGTTCTGAGATGGCGAAGTGGGGTGAGTTTGACAGCATGTGTGATCTTGTTGTTAGCTGGAAGAATTTGGATCCCAAGATTATCCAACGAGGTATGTTTTTAGCTTGGTGTATATGGAGTGATAGGAATCTTAAAGTATTCCAAAACAAAGTCACGCCGAATGCTGTGACAATTGGAAGAGTTTCGAGGCTTGTTGAGGAGCAGGGGAGTTATACCACTCGAATTTATGGGGTTGCTGGTCTTCGACCCCCTCCCAGCCCAAATAAATGGTGTGCCCCCCCTGCTAGCATTGTCAAAATAAATGCTGATGCGTGCCTTGCAGAGGAAGGATGGGTTGGCCTCGGGGTAGTTGCTCGTAACCATGAGGGGCAAGTCTTAGTGGCTGCTACGAGACGTTGTCGCGCATTCTGGTCTCCTGAGGTTGCAGAGGCAAAGGCTTTGCTCTTTGCACTGAAGATTGGGAAGAGGTATGGTTACTCTGAGATTTTGCTGGAATCGGATTGTAAACTGGTCATTGATAAGCTCTCAAAGGACTCGTTGACAGTGGATGCTGATGGGGTTCTTGGGGATATTTTTGCTCTTTGTTCGAATTTCATGTCTGTCGATTGGTCCCATGTGAAACGTGATGGTAATACCGTTGCTCATAATCTAGCTAAACTAGTTCCATTTGGTTTTGAACAAACTTGGGAAAATCACTGTCCTCAAGTTGTTACTCCGTATGTACTTATGGACACTTTGTCCCTTAATTAATTGATGGAGTTTGCGTGTTTTCAAAAAAAAAAAAATATATATTTTGTTTTTGAAAACTAATGGCTTAAGTGTCAAAAAAAAAATTTCGGATTTTATCATTAAAAAAAAAAAAAAACATTGGTGACGTGGACTTCATAGTTGTCCTTTCATTTTGCCCATTGACATTCCATTTGACGGGTGTATTAACGTCGTGTTTTCGATGTTCTTCTTTGTGCAAACTTAATGGAAAGCAGGGGAGAGAAACTAAAATTCAGATGAACAAATTGTTCGAAATTCCTCTCTCTGTTTGACCATCAACAAAATCAGCTCATACATTGGACCCTGCTACCGATAATTTTTAGGTCAGTTGTTCGATCCTTGGGTTTGGTTTACTTGATCATTTGCCAAACTAATACTGTACTTTTGTAATTAAGTTTTTAATGGGTTTAGGGTTCTTATTAATTTCGAGTATCATTTTATCTCTAGTTAATTACTTGTCTTGATTTATTGAACCCGATTTGGATTTCAGGGGATTAGCGTAATTGGTTATTAATTGTAGAGGATTTAGTCCATTTTCACTATTTGATTTGGGTTATGATTGATTTTGACTTTTTTTTTTTTCTTGGTTTTCATAAAATGCTTGCTTAACAAAAACAACATTTGAATTGGGAGAAAATGGTTTAAAACTTGTTTGATTTGGATTTGTAATTGTTATCAATCTACTTGTTTGGAATTTGGATGACATCATATTTTCTTTTTCGAATTCTCTGTACTGATTGCAGTTGTACTATTCAATTTAGAGTGGTATACTGGAATTAAAATTTGATGTTTATATGATTAGTGTTGTCTTTTATGCATCCTTATTTTGTTAATTTGCCATGTTTTATAGCTTCCATGATGATCGATCAAAGTTATATCCTGTATTGCTTTCTAATGCCCAAAACTGAAGAAGACGGGGTTACTTCCTGGTTAACGAGGTCAACTGGTGTGAAAAACGGGATGTTTAATGGTACCACATGACTTTACAATATTAATTCCAATAGCCAGGTGAAAAGACGAGTACTTTGTTAATATAGGATATCAACTTGGAATTTCTGGTAAAAGGGGGTAAGAGCAACAAACCAAAAAAATGGAAGAAATTAATGGCAAGAATGCTAGAGAAGATGTTGAAGAAAGGTATCTTCCAGATGAACTCATTACTCGACACATTCTTCCATGGCTTCCCATCAAACCCTTAACTCAATGTAAGTTAGTTTCAAAGGAATGGAATTCAACCATTTCACAACCTAATTATATCCTTAATCACTTCAATAAATCTATATTTAGTCACCCTTTTACCCCTG
This sequence comes from Chenopodium album, assembly GCF_948465745.1. NCBI lineage: Eukaryota > Viridiplantae > Streptophyta > Magnoliopsida > Caryophyllales > Amaranthaceae > Chenopodium > Chenopodium album. The sequence goes on from NC_137838.1 coordinate 4,888,348, forward strand.
TTGAATCTCTCTTTATTCAATCTGGTGGTTCTTTTTACCTTTACCCTTGTCCTAATCTTTATCGTGATGATGAAAATGTTGATAATGATGAAGTTGCTCAAGACAATTTGGTTTATTTGAATGTTGATTTTGAATATGAAAATACAGTAACAGCGATTGATGAGATTAAATTGGTTGGATCTTCAAACGGGTTGATTTGCTTAGGTGGAAGAATTGGAAAATACTTCTGTTTATATAACCCTAATACTAACCAAGCCCACAAATACTACCCTGCTGACTTTGATTATTGGAAATCTATTAGGCCAATACCCCCAACTAGTTGGGGTTTTGGGTATGTATCATCTATTGATGACTATAAAGTAGTCAGGATAATTGCATATCGCAATGGAGAAGTTGCCATAGTTCATGTTTATTCACTTAGGTCCAATATTTGGTCGAAAATTGAAAGTTGTATAGAGGTTGGTGATATGATTATAGGACGAGCAAAATTAGTTAATGAGACTTTGTATTGGAGTATGTGTAGTGGTCGAACCGTTGCCTTCGATTTGGCCCAGGAGACATTTGAGTACTACCCTCATTTGGGAATCATTCCTCCATTTAGCAATGCGTTATGTGTCATGGGAGGGTGTTTATCCAAGTACAGTTCAAACTATCAAAATGATATGTTTCTTGAGATTATAAAACAGTCTGGAAGGATGATTTCCGTTCGTTTTTCGTGCAACCTTGGGAATTTTGAGCAGTTGATTGGGTTCACAAAGACTGGCGAAGTCTTTTTTACTCGTTCTAAGCCTGGGACGCTTGGCTTGCTTGATCGATGTTCAAAGGAAACACTTGCAACGTTTGGTGATCAAATGTTTCTTGTTGAGAGTTATGTTCCTACCCAAAGTTCACCTCATCCTGCAGCTGAGGTGCCTAATGAACCTGCTGAGGTACCTTTTCTATTCTGTTTGTTTTAGTTTCTTTCTTTTTTGAATATGTGAGGCTCCCTTCTCATCTTTGTGATGAATAGGCTATTTTACCTTGTATTTTATTTAATAATTTATAATTGTTTGTGATAGAAATGCTCAAACTAGTCCTATACAAATGTGCATTGTGAAGATAGATGCTCCTATGGCATCACCTCATTTAAAATTTTGGATATCTATATAATAGCAAGGAATGTATTCGTTTGATCAAATTAACAAAAATATTTGGCAGACGTTAATTTTTTTTTTTTTTTGGTTTAATGACTTTTAATGCATATGATTTCTTCTTGCAAAGGGTCATATAAACTGGTGGAACAAAAATAGCTACAGAACTACTATGTACTTAGATTGTTCATAATTACATATCCTTTTGAATCCGTCTATTGATCATCTTTTTTTAAAACAGGGGACTTGGCCGGTATATCAACAGGAGAATCTTTCTGATCCGGACGACTTTATTATAGTGGGAGATGGATGACTTTGATATACTAGAAGATCCGGACAACATCATTATACTAGAAGATTTCCAGCCGGAGAATCCTCCTGGTGTGGACGACCTTGATATACTAGAAGATGCCATCCTCTTGTAATCTAGTTTAATCAGAGATGAAGTTATATATCTAGGCAAGTGAAGGAAGCTCAAGGAGCGTGATGATGATGGCATGAAGGGCCATGAACTAATTTTGATGGAGGAAAGTATGGTGCTAAGATGCAAAATTCAGATTTATGCTACCTCTGTTTTTGTTTGTTTATTAGTCTATATGTAACACTTTTGTTATGCCATGATCCATGAACTGCTAAATGCTAATGCTACAACTTGTAACTTTCTGTGACTTTTGCTATGTCGTCGGACTCAAATGCTCTTTGCTATGCTAGTATGCTATGGATATTGTGATCAATGAATTACGAGTAATCGAGTACTATTGGTTCATGCGCTGGTCAAATGCCAAGAGGTCATGAATATCTGGTATGTTTCTCCTCTTAGACTTTATGTTAGTTTTTGTAATGTCAGCTCTTGTAAGGACTGGTGCTTGTCATTGGAAAAAATATTTGTGGAGTATTTTCTGGTCTCCTGTGGGGATTATGGTTGAAGATAAATGCGTGGGGTTTTTGGAAAAAATAAATTAATTAATTAATTTAAATTAAATTAAATTTATTTTTTTTTTAAAAAAAAAAACGAGTATTGGACATCGAGGTGATTTAAAAGGCCGTGAGTGTAGTAGGGGAATATGAAAAACCAAATGAGAATACCCCTCTTGAGAGTTGAGGCTGATGGTAATGCTATAACCTCACATACTTGGAAGCCACCTTTGATAGCAACTTCAAGGTCAACTCGGATGCTGCTGTTTATGGTGATGAAAAGGTTGGTTTAGGAGGAGTTATGAGGGATAGCGTGGTGATGTGTTGGCTGCAACTTGCGTGGTAATGCAGTGAGGAAATGATGCAGGAATTTGCCGAAGCACTGGTAGCAAGACATGCACTAAGTGTAGCTGTGGAGGCTGGTCTTACTCGAATTGAACTCGAAACAGATAAGTTGAAGCTCGTCAAGCATCTAGATCAAGGAAAAAAGTAGATCAGTGCTTTTGGTTTGCTTGTTAGTGACAATGTGACATTCTTGAAATTGCAAAAAGTTGTAGTTTTATTTAGTTCAGCCATATTGGATTATTGGTAGGAAGAGGAACAAGGTTGCTCATTGCCTTGCTCACCTTAGCTGGCATGGGGAGTTAAGGGTGTGGATTGAGGAAGTTCCTCATGAAGCACTGAACTTTGTAACCCGCAGCTTTTGAGTATTTTTATCTCCTTTTTTCTTGACAAAAGACAAGACCAAAAAAAAAAAAAAGAAAAAAAAAAAGTGGAATTAATGTGTTCTTGCACATCAAATTTTAGATTATGTAACTTCGGGTTAGGTTGGGTTCTTTTAGGTCTTGCCTATTTTGGTCACATGTTACTATGTTAGGGGTGCCAATTGAGGCTATAGATTCAAACACGGTTCTATAAGAAACGTTAAGGAGCACGAGTTGAACAAGCTCTAACTTAGGAGTGCATTTTCGGTTTGGATTTAGGGCAAATTTGATCTGATTCAAAATAATACTCCCTCCGTCCCTATTTGATAGTCACTTTTGGGCAATTTTCACGGGAATTAATAAACATGAATAAGAAGTAGCAAAAGTACATTGAAAAAGTAAAATTACATTGGGTATGCAAAAAAGTAGAGTGAGAAAGTAATTAAACCCGGGGCATTGCTTATGCCATAAACTAGCTTTTACTTATTTCATAAAAAATATAAGGAATTTTTGTAAATATCCACCCAAAAATATACCCTTAATTGAATTAACCACCCATTTTTTTGGAAATTAAAAAATACCACCCATTTAGAGCTGTCAATTCGGGTAAACAGGTTGGGTTAGGGTCGGGTAAGAGTGGGTCGGGTCAACATGGGTCGGGTCAATTCAGATTAATTCCATAACCTATGCAAGTCGGGTTTGGGTTGAGTCATGCTTGAGTCGGGTCACGTCGAGTCATACTTCTTATCGGGTTAAAAACAGGTCAGGTTACATTAGGGCCGGGTGAAAAATAGGTCGGGTTTAATTCAGGTTTTCACGGGTTAAAACGGGTTACGGTGATTCTCGGGTTCAAGTCGAGTTCGGTTCAAGTCAATAATTTGCGAGTTAGAATCAGGTCGAGTCATTCTCGGGTTTGAGTCGGGTTCGGTTCAAGTCAATAATTTGCGGATTATAATCAGGTTGGGTCATTTTCAAATTGAGTCATTATCGGGTTCAAGTCGGGTTCGGTTCAAGTTAATAATTTGCGGGTTATTATCAGGTTGGGTCATTTCCAAGTCGGGTCATTCTCGGATTCAAGTCGGGTTATGTTCAAGTCAATAATTTGCAAGTTATAATCAGGTCAGGTCATTTCCAAGTCAGGTCATATTCAGGTTCAACTAACTATATATAGATAATTATCATTTTTATCAAGCTAATTATTTCCTTTGACTATAATATCTATGGCAATATACTAGGGAACTATAGTCTATAATTTAGGAAGATAATTATCTCCTTTGACCATACAACAAATATATACTACATTTAACTCGATCTTAAATTTGAGGATGATGCTCCTTTCTTTTACTGGCCTGGACCGACTTGGTCTCCCATGACAAAATGCTTTGACCAACAATAATAAGGTGGACTAAATTGCATTAAAGGTGATTTGAAATCGGGTCAGGAACAATTTGGGTTGAATTTAGATCAGGTCAATAACAAGTCGTGTTAATTTCGAGTCGGGTTAGTAACATATCGGGTTGAATATTTTGGTTGGGTAAGTAATAGGTATGGTAAAATTCGGGTCGGTTCAATAACAAGTCAGGTTGAATTTGGGTCAAGTCAATAACAAGTCGGGTTGATTTCCGGTTGGATTTAATTTGTAACAGGTTGGGTTAAATTTGGGTCGGGTTAGGAACGGGTCGGGTTGAATTCAAGTCAGGTTAGCAACAAGTCGGGTTAAATTTGGGTTTTAACGGGTTATAACAATTTTGGGTCAATTTCGCTTCAAGCCGGGTTCGGTGCAAGTTAATTAAATTGGTCGTTGTAAACTTGTAAATTGGTGCAAGTTGTAAACCGGTAAATTGGCAGTTTTAAAGCAAATTGAATGGTTCCACACACCCAATTGGACTCCTGGAGGGTATTAGTGACCATGGTAAACATTTTGGAAATATTTATTTCCGAGCGAAAAAAAATAAAAAAATCTCAAAATTGAAGGCTAATATCCACGCTTTTTGAGAAATTTTGGAGGTTTCGGAGCTCGATGTAGAAAAGTATTAATATTTTAGGGGTTACACTCGGGGTCATATAATGCCGTTTGGAACCATATATGATCATTATATGTTGTCATAAATGTTCGTAGTAGGCTTGAGTTAATGAAATCCGTACAAGTTGTAAACCGGGTAATTAAATTGGTCGTTTAAAGGCAAACTGGGCGGTTCCACCAATCCAATTGGACTTACGGAGGATATTAGGGACCATGGTAAACTTTCGGCAATTTTTATTTTTGGGCGAAAAAAAGTCAAAAAATTCCAAAATTGAAGACTAATATCTACGCTTTTTGAGAAATTTTGGAGGTTTCGGGGCTCGGTGTCGAAAAGTCTTGAAATTCTAAGGGATACATCTCGGGGTCATTTAATACCATTTGGAACCATATATGATCATTATTTGTTGTCATAAATGTTCGTGGTAGGCTTGAGTTAATGAAATCGGTGCAAGTTGAAAACCGGTAAATTGGTTGTTTAAAGGCAAATTGGATGGTTCCACCCACACCCAATGGGACTCCCGGACGGTATTAGGGACTATGGTAAACATTTCGACAATTTTTATTTTCGTGCGAAAAAAAAAGTCAAAAATTTCAAAATTGAAGGCTAATATCCATACTTTTTGAGATAATTTGGAGGATTCAAGGCTCGGTGTCGAAAAGTCTTGAAATTCTAAGGAATACATGTCGGGGTCATTTAATACCGTTTGGAACCATATATTAGGGCTTAGCAAAACTACCGAAAAAACCGAAAACCCGAAAAAACCCGATCCGTAACCGTTCCAAAAATTAGGGTACCCCATCCGATAACCATACGGTTCGGTACCCGTTCCGATAATATATTATCGGGTATGGTTATTGGGTATTATTTTAAAATTAACGGTTACCCGATCTGATCCGATAAGCATATTTTTACTTTTTTTCCTACATAAATCTATATTTTAAAAATCTAAACTCTTATTTTACTTCATAATTACCTTATTATACCGATGATTAGTAATATTATTAATAATTTAGTCAAAATCATATGATATAGTTGTTAATTAATGGAAAATTATATCATAATAATTAAGTTTAATTATCATTATTGGATATCTTATTGGGTACCCTATAACCGATCTGAAAATCCAAGTATCCGAAGTCCGAGTACCCGAACTTATCAATTCGGGTTATGGATATCACTTTAAGGGATTTTGGTTATCGGGTACTCGAACTACCCGTCCCATGCTCACCCCTGCCATATATGATCATTATATGTTGTCATAAATGTTCGTGTTAGGATTGAGTTAATAAAATCGGTGCATTTGTAAATCGGTAAATTGGCCGTTTAAACGCAAATTGGATGATCGACCCACCCAATTTGAATCCCGGAGCATATTAGTGACCATGGTAAAGATTTCGGAAATTTTTATTTTCGGGCGAAAAAAAGTAAAAAAAAATTACAAAATTATTAAAGCCTAATATCAACAATTTTTGAGAAATTTTAGACATTTCGAGGCCTGGTGTTGAAAAGTCTTGAAATTTTTGGGGATACATCTCGGGGTCATATAATGTTTTTTGGAACCATATATGATCATTATTTTTTGTCATAAATGTTCATGGTAGGCTTGAGTTAATGTAATCGGCGCAAGTTGTAAACCAGTAAATCGGTCGTTTAAAGGCGAATTGGATGGTTCCACCCACCCAATAGGACTCCTAGAGGGTATTGGGGACCATGGTAAACATTTCGGCAATTTTTATTTCCGGACAAAAAAAAAGTCAAAAAATTCCAAAATTGAAGGCTAATATCCACACTTTTTGAGAAATTTTGGAGGTTTCAGGGCCCGGTGCCGAAAAGTTTTGAAATTGTAGGGGATATATCCCAGGGACATATAATGCCGTTTGGAACCATACATGATCATTATTTGTTGTTATAAATGTTCGTGGTAGGCTTGAGTTAATGAAATCGGTGCAAGTTGTAAACCGGTAAATTGGTCGTTTAAACGCAAATTGGATGGTTCCACCCACCCAATTGGAATCCCAGAGGGTATTAAGGACTATGGTAAATATTTTGGAAATTTTTATTTACGGGCAAAAAAATTTTTTAAAAATTTAAAAATTGAAGGCTAATATCCACGCTTTTTGAGAAATTCTGGAGGTTTTGGGGACCGTTGTCGAAAAGCCTTAAAATTTTAGGGGATATATCTCGGGGTCATATAATTCCGTTTGGAACTGTATATGATCATTATATGTTGTCATAAATGTTCATAGTAGGTTTGAATTAATGAAATCGGTGCAATTTGTAAATCGGTAAATTGGTCGTTTAAAGGAAAATTGGATGGTTTCACCTACCTAATAGAACTCCGGGAAGGTATTAAGGACCATACTAAACAATTCAACAATTTTTAATTTCGGGCGAAAAAAGTTAAAAAAAATTAAAAAAAAAAAAAGTGAAGGCGAAGTATCCATGCTTTTTGGGAAATCTGGAGTATTCGGGGGCCGGTGTCTAAAACTCTAAAAATTCTAGGGAATACATTTCGGGGTCATATAATGTCGTTTGGAACAATATATAATCATTATTTGTTGTCATAAACTTTCGTGGTAGACTTGAGTTAATGAAATCGGTGCAAGTTGTAAACCGGTAAATTGGTCATTTAAAGGCAAATTGGATGGTTTCACCCACCCAATTTGACTCTTTTGGGGTATTAGGGACCATGGTAAACATTTTGGTAATTTTAAATTCCGTGCGAAAAAAATCGCAAAAATTCCAATAATGAAGGCTAATATCCATACTTTTTTAGAAATTTCGAAAGTTTCGAGCCCCGGTGTCGAAAAGAAATGTAATTTTAGGAGATACATCTCGGGGTCATATAATGCCGTTTGAAACCATAAATGATCATTGTATGTTGTCATAGATGTTCGTGGTTGTCTTGAGTTAATGAAATCGGTGCAAATTGTAAACCGGTAAATTGGTCGATTAAAGGCAAATTATATGGTTCCACCTACCCAATTGGACTCTCGAAGGGTATTAGGGATCATGATAACATGTCGTCAATTTTTATTTCCGGGCGAAAAAAAGGCAAAAAATTCAAATATTGAAGGCTAATATCCACGCTTTTGAGAAATTTTGTAGGTTTCGGGGCCCGGTGTCAAAAATGCTTGAGAATTTATTAGGAGAAACGTCTCGAGATCATATAATGCCGTTTGAAACCATATATGATCATTATATGTTGTCATAAATGTTCGTGGTGTGCTTGAATTAATGAAATCGGTGCAAGTTGTAAATCGGTAATATAAATTGGCCATTTAAAAGCAAATTGGATGGTTCCACCCACCCAATTGGACTTTCAAGAGGGTATTAGCGACCATGGTAAAGTTTTCGGCAATTTTTATTTATGGGCAAAAAAAAGTTAAAAAATTCCAAAATTAAAGGCTAATATTCACGTTTTTTGAGAAATTTTAGAGGTTTAGGGGCCCGATGTCGAAAAGGTTCGAGATTTTAGGGGATACGTCTCAGATTCATATAATGCCGTTTTGAACAATATATGATCATTATATGTTGTCATAAATCTTCGTGGTAGGCTTGAATTAATGAAATCGGTGCAAGTAGTAAATCGGTAAATTGGTCGTTTAAAGGCAAATTGGATAGTTCCACCCATCACAATTGGCCTCCCGAAGGGTATTAGGGACCATGGTAAGTATTCGACAATTTTTTTTTACGGGTGAAAAAATGTAACACCCCAATAATTCTCCCTTTTCCAAACCACTTACTTTAAATAAAAAATAGAGGAGAACCATTGGCATGTTACCGCCACGTGTTAAAACGTTAAGGCTTTATCAAAGTATTGCAGCGGAAATCCAACTTAAATATTAAAATAATATAATTTAGAAAACCAATAAGTCAAAGCTCACAAATTGGAACCATAAAGGCCCTTATTAAAACCAAACCAATATTCCAAAATCCCAAAACATAATTAAAATAGTAAAACATAAATAAGTTCAACACAAAGAACGAATACTCTCAATCACACCAATCCCTTGACAATGCGTATGTCAAATCCCCGAACTTCACATCATCAAGCTAACCTGTGCAATACTGCTCCCCAATAATACAAGTGTAATAATTGGATCATCACAGGGTCATTGAAAGGCGAAAGCCATGACCAAAAGAAAACACACAAAAGCACGCAATCAGCAAAGCTGAGTACATACAAGCTACAACGTACCAAGCCTAGCATGCTCAACTAATTAAAGTAAATAAACATACAACATAAATTCATTAATCAAGACTCCACACTTAAACAATTCAATCGACTCAACATACTTGCTAATCAATTCCAAACACTTGACTCTTTATATTTAATTTAATTAATTTAGTTGGAGTAAGCAATAGACGAGGTTGTCCAATCCACCAAATCATTTTGGTCCCAAATGACCATTTAAAATAAAAGTTTAGCGCGATGCAAGAATGGGCGCGACTCCATTCTCACAAAGTTAGTCTAGGATAATCAACATTACTAGCTCAATTAAATAATGTAGTTCAAAACTACATAACACATTGTACTCTGAAAATAACCTTTATCAACTCAACCTCGAATAATAATAATACCATTCTTTACTCAACTCTGTATCCCATAAGTGTGACATGCTCATTGTCCTATACCTAGCCTTGGACATGGGTAATTCGAATAAAACCAACAAGTATAAAAACTTGAATACTCCCAATAACTAGAAAATACCTTGAACCAGACCACATACGGGTCAATTCCCACTGTAGGGGACCATAGAAAAATAAATAATAAAGATTGTACCTCATTCTTAACTCATGATCATTATCTCATTACCAACATGCCAAGGACTAAGGTCTATAACGCCGAGCCTCAAACCCATAACAAAATAAATAATTCTCAACCTTTTGATCTCACACATTGTTCGAATAACCATTCACAAATTAATTTATAATATCTCAATATTGGCACATGTTCCCAAATAATATAACAATTCGATTCATAATATCTCAACTCTTAAAACACATACTAATAACCCAAATATAATCATATCTCAACCCAAAAATAATACTCTGCACTAACAACCCTAAAACCTCGATAAAACAATACTCCCTATAACAACAACATTAAAACCCTAGAAATAATTGTACAATCAATCAATATAACAATAGTAGCAAGACAATTAAATCAGATCATATCATAAAATTATATACGTCAATCATATATACATACACTCAAGCATATGAATATCCAATTATACAATAATAATATAAGGTAATAATTAATAAATTCATTCCATTTAAACCATTAAATTCCAATCCTTTACTAATCCAAATGTGGTTAACAAACCAATCCAATAAAATATGTTTGTATCAACATTCCATACAAATAATTAATCCAATATAATTCAACATGTTTGCATCCATAATTCCATACAAACATAATCAATTCACCAAAACATGTCTCATAAACATAAGCACATGAATTAATTAAATGTATAACCAAACAATTTTCATCCAAGTGTTCTCTAATCATGAAACTAAGTTCTTTTCTTTGGTACCTAAACATGATACTACTTACAACGAAGTAGACATGTAAGTACCTCGTATAAACAATCCTTTTTGCCACTTTTAATCACTTAAAAGTCTCCTAAGAAATAATCACTTCCTAGAAAACAAGCAACAATAATAAATTAATACTTAACCAAATTTCCAGCAATATAATTTAGATTAAAACTCCTTAAAACTTCATTAAAAACATGTTTTTATGGTTAATTATGCATTAGAAATACAATAGGAACAAAATCCCCAATTTAATTAGTCATAAGAACCCTAAAATCCCAATTTAAATAAATTGAAACCCTAGGTTTTTAAAATTATAAAATCTGAAAATTATAACAACAATTATAATCTGAAATTATTAGTTTAAAACATAAAAACATGATTTTGATACTAAAAATATAAACTTTATACTATAAAATCAAAACCCAAAACTAATTATAAACATTAAGCATAAAAAAAACTTCGTTAAAAATCAAAAACTGCCCGAAAATCATATTTAGAGGCTGAATTTGGCCACGAGAGGATGGTGCTCACTACCAAAACCAAAGGTAGTGAGTCTTTCTTAAAACATTGTTTCCACATGAAAAACACTACTTTTTTTTGTCAAAATCGGATGAGTTTAGAACCTGATCGGGATTAAAACGGGATTAATATTAACGAACCAAAATCTAAACATTAAAACACGAATTTACGTGTTCAAAATAATCTGGAATTAAGTTAAACTAATTAGTAATATAATCACCAAAATTTCAAAACATCATTACTATAAAAGCCCTAAATCGATTGTTCATAAAAACCCTAAAATCATGATTCTCAATGATTAAAAACCCTAGGTTATTAAATTTACAAAATCTGAAAATTATAACATTTATAAAATCTGAAATTATAAAGTTTAATCATCAAAATACAATTTGATACTAATTAAATTAATTTCAAACAATAAAATCAAAACCCATAATCAATAATTATAATTACACAAATTAATAAAACAAAGGAGAAAGAAAATAAGACTAACCTTTTGCATAGGGAAATTTTTGGGGATGTATGGGGTATTTATAGGAGAGAGGGTAGTAGGGTAAGTAGGGATATTGGGCCTCATTAAATTAATGGGTCAATTAAGAAAGTAAACTGGGTTTGGTTTGTTTGTTGGACATAAATTATAGAAGGAAGGTTCATAAAAAGTTCTTTGTAATAAAATCGTTTATCAACCCCAAAAATAATTTGAAACTTTTGAAATTAAATTCCGGAAAAATACAAATAAATATTATAAATAATATATAATTTCATTTATAATATATTTTAAAATATGGGGGATTACAAAAAAAAAGTTTAAGAAATTCCAAAATTAAAGTCTAAGATTCATACTTGTTGAAAATTTTTGGAGATTTCGAGGCCCGGTGTCGAAAAGTCTTGAAATTTTACGACTACATATAAGGGTCATATAAAGCCGTTTGGAACCATATATGACCATTATATGTTGTCATAAATGTTTGTAGTAAGCTTGAGTTAATGAAATTGGTGCAAGTTGTAAACCGGTAAATAGGTCGTTTAAAGGAAAATAGGATGGTTCCGCTCACACAATTGGACTCCCAGAGAATATTAGGGAACATGGTTAACATTTCGGATATTTTTATTTTCGGGCGAAAAAAAGTAAAAAAATTAAAAAATTGAAGGCTAATATCCACGTTTTTTGAGAAATTTTGGAGGTTTCGGATTACCGTTGTCGAAAATCCTTAAGATTTTAGGGTATACATCTCGGGGTCATATAATGCTGTTTGGAACCATATATGATCATTATATGTTGTCATAAATGTTTGTGGTAGGCTTGAGTTAATGAAATCGATGCAAGTTGTAAATCGGTATATTGGTCTTTTAAAGACAAATTGGATGGTTCCACCTACCTAATTGAACTCCGAGAGGGTATTATAGACCATGGTAAACATTTTGACAATTTTTATTTCCGGTCGAAAAAAAGTCAAAAAATTAAAAAATTTGAAGGCGAATTATCCACGCTTTTTGAGAAATTTGGAGTCTTCCGGGCCCGGTGTCTAAAAGTCTTGAAATTCTAGGGAATACATTTCGGGGTCATATAATGTCGTTTAGAACCATTTATAATCATTATTTGTTGTCATAAGTGTTCGTGGTAGGCTTAAGTTAATGAAATCGGTGCAAGTTGTAAACCGGTAAATTGGTCGTTTAAAAACAAATTGGATGGTTTCACCCACCCAATTGGACTTTTGGGCGGTATTAGTAACCATGGTAAACATTTCGGAAATTTTTATTTCCGTGCGAAGAAAAAGGTCAAAAAATTTCGAAATTGAAGGCTGGTATTCATGCTTCTTAAAAAAATTCGAAAAAATCTCAATGATTTTCGATACCGGGCCTCGAAACCTCCAAAATTTCTCAAAAAGCGTGGATATTAGCCTTAAAATTTGGATTTTTTTTTTACTTTTTTCGCCTGTAAATAAAAATTGCCGAAATTTTTACCATGGTCCCTAATATAATTCGGGAGTCCAATTAGGTGGGTGGAACCATACAATTTGCCTTTAAATTGCGAATTTATCGGTTTACAACTTACATCGATTTCATTAACTCAAGCCTACCACGATCATTTATAACAACATATAATGATCATTTATGGTTTAAAACATTATTATATGACCCCGAGATGTATCCCCTAAAATCTCAAAGTTTTTCGACACCGGGCCGTGAAACCTAAAAAATTTCTTAAAACGCGTGTATATTAGCCTTCAATTTTGGAATTTTTTAATTTTTTTTTCGCCTGAAAATAAAAATTGGCCAAATGTTTACCATGATCCCTAATAATACCCTCCGGTACTCCAATTGGGTGGGTGGAACCACCAATTTGCCTCTAAACGACCAATTTATCGGTATACAACTTGCACCGATTTCATTAACTGAAGCCTACCACAAACACTTATGACAACAAATAATGATCATAAATAGTTTCTAGCGACATTATATGACCCCGAGATATATTCTCTAAAATCTCAAGTATTTTTCGACACGAGGTCCCGAAACCTCCAAGATTTCTCAAAAAACGTGGATATTAGCATTCAATTTTGCAATTTTTTGACTTTTTTTTGCCCGTAAATAAAAATTGCCAAAATGTTTACCATGATCCCTAATACCCCCCGGGATCTAATTGGGTTGGTGGAACCATCCAATTTGCCTTTAAAAGGCCAATTTAATTACCGGTTTACAACTTCACCGGTTTCAATAACTCAAGCCTACCACAAAGATTTATGACAACAAATAATGATCATAAATGCTTTCTAACGACATTATATGAACCCAAGATATATTCCCTAAAATCTCAAGTCTTTTGGACGACACCGGGTCCTGAAACATAAAAATTTTCTCAAAAAACGTGGATATTAGCCTTCAATTTTGGAATTTTTTGACTTTTTTTTAATCGTAAATAAAAATTGCCGAAATGTTTGCCATGTATCCTAATACCCTCCGGGAGTCCAATTAGATTGGTGAAACCATCTAATTTGCCTTTAAACGACCAATTTATCGGTTTACAACTTGCACCGATTTAATTAACTCAAGCCTACCACGAACATTTATGACAACATATAATGATCATATATGGTTTCAAACAGCATTATATGACCCCGAGATGTATCCTCTAAAATCTCAAATCTTTTCGTCACTGGGCCCCGAAACTTCAAAAATTTCTTAAAAAGCGTGGATATTAGCCTTCAATTTTGGAATTTTTTGACTTTTTTTTGCCCAAAAATAAAAATTGCCGAAATGTTTACCATGGTTCCCAATACCCTCCGATAGTCCAATTAGGTGGGTGGAACCATCCAATTTGTATTTAAATGGCCAATTTACCGGTTTACAACTTGCACTTATTTCATTAACTCAAGCCTACCAAGAACATTTATGACAACATATAATGGCCATTTATGGTTTCAAACGTCATTATATGACCCCGAGATGTATCTAATAAATCTCATTTCTTTTCGACACCTGGCCCCGAAACTTTCGAAATTTCTCAAAAAGCGTGGTTATTAGCCTTCAATTTAAGAACTTTTTTGAGTTTTTTCGCCCAGAAATAAAAAAAAATGCCGAAATGTTTACAATGGTCCCTAATACCCTCTGGGGGTCCAATTGGGTGGGAGGAACCATATAATTTGCCTTTAAACGAGTTTAAAACTTGCATTGATTTCATTAAACTCAAGCCTACAACGAACATTTATAACAATAAAAAATGATCACATATGGTTATGACCTCAGATGTATTCCCTAGAATTTCGAGACTTTTAGACATCTGGTTCCGAAGACTTTAAAATTTCCCAAAAAGCGTGGATATTGCCTTCAATTTTTGAATTCTTTGACTTTTTTTCGCCCGTAAATAAAAATTGCCGAAATGTTTATCATGGTCCCAAATACCCTCAGGGAGTCCAATTGTGTGGGTGGAACCCTCCAATTTGCCTTTAAACGGCCTATTTTCCGGTTTACGACTTGCACCGATTTCATTAAATCAAGCATACCACAAACATTTATAACAACATATAATGGTCATATATGGTTCCAAACAGCATTATATGACCCCTAGATTTAATCTTAAAATTTCAAGGCTTTTCGACACCTGGTCTCGAAATCTCCAAAATTTCTCAACAATCATGGATCTTAGACTTTAATTTTGGAATTTTTTGACTTTATTTTTTCATCTAAAAATAAAAATTTCCGAAATATTTACCATGGTCCCTAATAGTAGTAATACCCTTCGGGAGGCATTACTGTGGTTTTCGTTTTTTGGTTTATAAGAGTATATGATATATGTCACATAATGTATCAAAAATTATTTGAACTTATTAAAATCATAATAATTTTAAAAACTGACAACAAAAAAGTGAAAACACCATTTTCTTGTTTTCTGTTTTTGGTTTTTAGTTTTCTAAAAAAAGGAAACTGATAACAAAAAATCATGTTAAACAAGCCCTTATGTTTCAATTTTAAGTTTTTTACACAATTTTCCTCGTACATACATATTTTCAATGCAACTATTCCCAATGCAAGTTTTCGTACATTCACAATTTTTATTTTCAAAGTTATATTTAATTTAAATGTGAAATGGAATACTTTGACCTAATATTTTTTTTTTCTTTTTTTGAAACCACTTTGACCTAATATCATTCCAAGTTAATCTCCTCTCATAACAATACACTAGATGTAAGCCCGTGCGATGCACGGTTTTTAAATATTTCATTTTGTACATTTTTTTTGTAATTTCTTAATATTTTTTGTTTTAATTTTCTATTCTATTATTTTAACATTAATTTAAGGTAAAATATTTTGTTAAGTTTTAAATTATTCCTATTCAAATTTTACGTATATAGAACTTGAATTTATAAATTGAAATAAATATTATCTCATTCATCGGATAGTTAGATAAAATCATTAAATCAAAATATATTTTTTAATTTCTAATTATTTGTTAAAATAATATAAATCCTAATGTAAAAAATAATAAAAAAGATAATTTTTTCTTTTTTCATAATTTAAATCTTAAATTACTATTTTTTTTTTGTTTTCAATTCTCAAATTTCATTTGTTAATTTTTTCTTAAATAGCGATGAAAATTTAAATTCTAAATTAATATATAAATCTAATTTTTCATTGGTTGAAATATTACTTTTTCTTATGTGGCGTGCGATACACGAATTTTTATATACATTTTGTATATAAATATTTTTTTTGATGATCTCTTAATTTTTTTTCTTGCATTATAAGTTTTAAAATTCTGTATGAAACTATCATATCATCAAATATTTATAAAAAACCATTAACATCAAATGATAATTTATATTTTTTAAATATAAAAATATAATTTTTAGTTTTTTAAATAATATAAATCCTAATATCTAAAGATAATTGTTAGTTTTGTAACAAATAAAAATGATAAAATTTAGTGTTCTTAAATAATTAAAATCTTAATAAATTACTATTCGTCGTTTTTACCTACGTGGAAAAATTTTAAAATTTCATTCGTGACTTTTGTTTAAGTGGCGAGTGATTTTTTTAATTCTAAAATAAAATAGATATCTAATTTTTAATTGGTCGAAAATATACATTTTCTTATGTGGCGCTCCCAATGCTCTCCAAAAAATGCCTACTTTATTTATATACATTAGATTTTTTCTATGTCACTTCACTATTTCACTTTTATTATTTAGAAAATAAAAGTAAAACAATATATATCATGTTTATCTAATCTTGAATTTTCCCTTCAAAATTTCATTCCTGCGAAAAAGTAAATGCTTACTTTTCTTTTCAAAAGAAAAGCAATTTCCTTTTTCGGAGTTGATTCTTCAAACTACTGGTATTACAAACAGAACAAGTGAGAGAAATGGAAGAAAGCGATCATAACAACAGCAAGAAAACGATAAAAGATGTTGAAGAAAGACATCTTCCAGATGAAATCATAATTCAGCACATCCTTCCCTTGCTTCCCCTCAAACCGTTAATCCGATGTAAGCTAATTTCAAAGCAATGGGATCGTAATGTCAATTTCTTCCATGATTATATCAAACTATCTTTATATAGTCGCCCTTTTACCCCAATTGAATCCCTCTTTATTCAATCTGGTAGTAGATTTTACATTTACAATTGCAATAATCATGATCATGCTGATGTTGATGTCGAATATATTCGTACTAGTGAATATAATTTGGTTGAATTAAATGCTGAATTTGATGTTGGTAAGAGGGAAAATATTGGATTAGTTGGATCATGTAATGGGTTGGTTTGTTTTGGTGAAATTTATGGAAAATATTTCATTTTATGGAACCCTGCTATTAATCAATTTTACAAGTATTTTTTGTTTGCCAAACATCAATTTCATAAATATTACTTGGAATATTTGGAGCAAGATTCTAAAGAAATTTATTGGGGGTTTGGTTATGTATCCTCTATTGATGATTATAAGGTGGTTAGAATCTCTCAGTTTCGATTTCAAGGCAAGGTCGATTCAGTTCATGTGTTCTCATTAAGGACTAACAGTTGGAATAGGATTGAATTTGGTGTTGATGAATGTAAATTAGTGGGTCGATCAAAGTTGGTTAATGAGACTTTGTATTGGAGAAAGGAGAATGATAATGTTGATGGGAATGTGGAAATTGTTTCCTTTGATTTGGGTCTTGAGACTTTTGCTATGTTACCTGATTTGGCTATTCGTGCACCCGGGAATGCTGTCTTGTGTGTAATGGGAGGGTGCTTATCCGTATGTGTTCGTAATTCTGATACTGAATTGGTGATACACATTGTGAAACAATTGGGAAGAGTGGTTAAGGTTTGTTATTCTGATTTGGACAAGACCGAGAATAGTTTCAATGATTTGATCGGATTGACAAAGGTTGGGAAGATATTTGTAGTTTATCCTGGTTGTTTTGTGCCATCCTTGATTGTTACAAGTTCAAACAAATCAATTGTTACATTTAAAGCTAATGGAAGACATCGGAGCAATTATATGGACAGTTATGTTCCGAGTCTGGTTTCACCTCTTCCACCAGTGGAATTGCCTAATGCATTAGGACAGGTACCCTCCATGACCTTACCTTATATTTGTTCAGTATGATCTGCTTCTTTTACTTCAATTTTCTTGTTGTAGTTCGTAACTTTTTGGGTATGGTGCCAAATCTTTGTTGTTGCAAACAACATTACAGCTTAACAATTGCAGGGTTTGGATCGAGTTGATTTAGCTTTACTGCTTAGAGTGTTTCTAACAGCAGGTTAATTTTATTTGGTGAGGCAGGTTGCGTAGCCCATTTTGACAGAAGACATTCGGCTGCTGTGGTGGTATATGTGCAGAAGTGAAGCTCTATGATGCCACTGACCTCTGTATTGGACTGAAACAAACTCTGCTGATGTGAATTGTTAGTGGTTTTGCTAGGAACTATTTCTATCAACCTCTGCTTTGAGCTATGCAACGTTATGTTTATATCAATGATTCATGGAGTATTGATGTGAGTTGTATGAATTAAGATTAATTGCATGAAAAAGCATATAAATAGTACTGTACGTCCTCTATCCTTTTATTGTTTGGCTAAAACCACTAAATGAAGTTGATAAGATAAAATTTAGTAGGACCAAATGTGATGAATGTGAGATCAAAGCGACATACTCTTTAGATAGCTTATAATTTAAGTCTAAATAAACAAGCCAAAAAAATTTTAAGTTAGTAGGGGGGCTAGGAATATCACGAGTATGGTAAAAATTCATCGTATTGACTAATATATTTGCCAATGCTCGGCTTTTATGTGCATTTACTAATATCGAAATATATAAATTATGTAGATAGTGAAAATGTCAAAGCCATGTATTTCGTACTTATATGTAAAGATTAAAGAACATCATCTACAATCTTTAACAATGTAATCTGAAATCATACAAGTACTCGTATATTACTCTAATTACAATGAGCATTGAAATTTGAAACTAATCTAATTACCTTTTTTTTTTTTTTTTTTGAGAGATTTCTCAAAAAAAAAATTTTAATAAGTGAGAATGAAGAATTTTACAATTTACGAAAATATGAATGAAGAGATAAATATGTCACATTCTTAGCCAATCCTTAAAAATAGGATCCCAAATTCCCAACCACCAGAATATGTTAATTTTTTGGTTTTTTTTTTTTTTTTTAAAAAAAAAAAAAAAAAAACTACTGACCTACGGTAGTACATTGTACAATTTCGAGTGTCTAGTACTCCGTAATACAGTAAAAGTAGAACAAAGAGTCAAAGAGCAGATTTCCTAAAAAAAACAAAAAAAGTCAAAGAGCAGAACAAATATCCTCTGTAAATGAAAACAGAGGTTTAACCAAACAGAATGAAAGTTTGAAGATTGATGAAGAAATCAAAAATGGAAGACAATGAAAAAGATGAAACCCAAATACATCTTCCTGATGATCTCATCTTTCCATGGCAGCCCATCAAATCCTTAGCTCAATACAAGCTTCTTTCCAAAAAATTGGTATTTTTCTCTTTCTTCTCCCAATTTCATCCTTAATTACACCAATTTACCCTTTTATTCTCACCCAATTCCCCCAATTAAATCCATGTTTATCCAATCTGGGAATTCTTTTTACCTTTATTCTTGTGATAATCTTGATGATAATGTTGCTGAAGTTGCTAGAAATACTGAAGATTATTTGATTAAGTTGAAAGATTATGACTTTGATGTTGGAAATGATGTGGTTAATTTAGTGGGATCATGTAATGGGTTGGTTTGTTTTGGTGAAATTCATGGTAAATATTTCATTTTATGGAACCCTAGTACTAATCAATCACATAAATATTTCTCTGAAGATTTGGACATTTCTAGTTGTAATTGGCCTCCTCACATTCGTTGGGGATTTGGGTATGTTTCATCGATGGATGATTATAAGGTTGTGAGAGTAATTTAGTACCAAATTGGATTGCTTGTTGATACATTTGTTCATGTGTTCTCATTAAGAACTAACTTATGGAAAAAGATTGAATTTGATCTTGTTGATTGCTCATATGTTTTAATAGAACAGCCGATGTTGGTTAATGAGACATTGTATTGGACTGCCGGGAACATGAAAATTGTTCCCACATTTGGCTGTGCTTTCGCCGTTGGGTGTTGTGTTATGTGTTATGGGAGGGTGCTTGTCTATGTGTGTTTTTAGATCTCAAAATGAGTGGGTGATAGACATTGTGAGAGGTCCTGGAAGGGTGTATTCTCTTCGTCTGAATTGTGACTTGGGACAGTTTGATGACTTGATTGGATTCACAATGAACAATAAAGTGCTTGTAGCTTATACTAGTCCTGAAACCCCAGGCTTGGTTGATCTAAGCTTGGTTGGTCTAAGTTCAAGAGAATCACTTGTGAAGTTTAGATATGAAGGGAGAACTCGAATTGAGAGTTATGATATGAGTCAAAGTTCTCCTCATCCTTTTAAAGAGATACCCAATGCAACAGGTAACATCTATATCCTTGCCATTTATTTTCTTATTACTCCGTAGTAAGAAGTAGTTTACTACTATGCTTTATTAGCTCTTTATCTTGATGTGTAATGCAAACCTTTTTTGGTTCTTGGCCACGAAACAAAGCTTATTGATTGCTGAGTTGGTGTCCCATAGTTGAAAATTTTTCATTAAATATGTACTAGTATTAAGTTTCTTCACCAAATATGTATTGTGAAGATTACTATGGAGTAGTAGAAAGCAAAAATTTCCCAAATTAAAAGAGTATATACTATATAACAGCATTGTTTCACTTAGTATTTTCTAACAGCAGATTCTTCAAATTTTGTGAAGCAGGTGGCATGAATTCTTTTTGGTAGAAGATTGTTTGTAGCCGATTTGAGAAACTCAACGAGTTATGCTATCTTTATCCTTAGACATGGAAGTTTAAACTGGTATAATATGATCCATGAAAATTTTGTTGATTCTTTGACTTGTAATATTTACATATAACTTTGATGCCTCTTTGTTTTGGCTCATGTAACTCAACGGTACTCTATGATTGCTAAGGGGATATAATAACTGTTGAGGTAGAATCCGTACTTATGATATTAGGATGTTTGAATATCCGTGGTATTTCATGTCTATCCTTCTACGATCTTAACTAGATCAGAGCACCTAATCTAGGCTGTTTGAATTTATGCCTGTGAGCTCATATTCTAAGCTTGCAATTTACTCTTGCTTCCCTTAGTTTCAACCAAAAAACAGTATCAGTATGACATTTTCCTAGAAAGTTCACTAGGACATTTAACTCCTCTTTAGCTATGTGAGATAAACAAGCAGTCAAGCATTTAGATTGTTTTGCAATTAAAATTGAAATGGAAGACTTGGGTGGATGAGATGGAAGGACAAAAGGAATACCATTTACTAATAAAGGTGATCATGGGCTAAAAATGTTGGCTCAATTTGGGCCAAAGGTTAAGGTCGGGCATGTTGGGCTACTTATGAATTTATGATTATTGATCAAGCCTACCATTTAGATTATGGATTAGGCTTTACAGCATGCTTACATGCACCATTCCACATATTGAGTAATAAAAATTATTCACGTTTAGGGCATGTTTACATTTACCGAACTGAACTGAACTGATCGGAGCTGAATTGAACTTAATTGAGCTGAGCTGAACTGAAATGAATATTTTAGAAGAGAAGAAAATTAGGAGCTGAATTGAATTGATTGGAGCTGAACTGAACTGAAGTTAAGCTGAAATGAACATGTCTTACTATCTCTAATACGTCATTCGTTTTTTAATTGTTACACCATCTTCCCTTTTAAAGAAAAAAATATATGTGTTCTTTAATTTCTTGATTTCTTTTATTTATTTTATGTATATCTTTAATATTTTGTTTTATTTCCAAACATCTCACTTACTTTTCAATAAATTAGGTGGGTGAAATAAAAGGTCATAAACACTAATCGTTGTACTCGCTCCATCCCTTATAGTCTTTTATGACCAATTTTAAGTCCTAAAATAATAGTCCCATTTGCTTTTTTGAAGTACCTTTAATATCAAATTTTTTTACTAACATTTCCTCTAATTTGCAACGATATTTGTGCAAATTTAAATTTCTCATATAAATTTTGTTTTTTCATGTACTTTTGTTATTTTCTCTCTACTTTTTTTTGCATACCCAATATTAATTTACTTTTTAATGTACTTACTCCGTACTACTTTTTTTTACATTTATTAATTTCAATAAAAATTATTCATAAAAAACTATCAATAAATGACGGAGGGAGTATTAATTCTTAAATACAACAACACATAAATTATTACCGTCATCCGGAAATAAAACTTTGACCTATAATATCTTTTTTCCGGAACAAAATTTATCACAGTTACATTGAAAACATAAAAAGAGGCAGTTTCGAGACCTCATTCTTGACACTAAACACAAACAGTGAGAGAAATGGAAGAAAGCGACAAGAACAACAAGAAGAAATCAAGAGAAGATGTTCAAGAAATACAACTTCTTGATGAAATCATAACTCAACACATTCTTACGCGCCTTCCTCCCAAACCGCTAATCCGATGTAAGCTAATTTCAAAGCAATGGAATTTTAATGTCAATTTCTTCTTGGATCATATCAAACAATCTATTTTTAGTGACCCTTTTACCCCAATTGAAACTCTCTTTATTCAATCTGGGAAAACATTTTACCTTTATACATGCAATAATCATGATAATGATGATGTTGAGGTTGAATATGTTCGTACTAGTCAGTATAATTTGGTTGAATTAAATGCTAATTTTCGTGTTGGTAGGAGGGAAAGTATTGGATTGGCAGGATCATGTAATGGGTTGATTTGTTTAGGTGAAATGAATGGAAAATATTTCATTTTATGGAACCCTGAAATTAATCAATTTCATAAATATTATTTTGAATTTTTGGAGCAAAATTCTAGGGATATTTGTTGGGGGTTTGGTTATGTATCCTCTCTTGATGACTATAAGGTGGTTAGAATCGCTCAGTTCCGGTTTCGGGCCAAGATCGATTCAGTTCATGTGTTTTCATTGAGGACTAATACTTGGAGTAGGATTGAATTTGATGTTGGTGAATGTAGATTAGTGGGTCGATCAAGGTTGGTTAATGAGACTTTGTATTGGAAAAAGGAGGATGATAATGGTAATGGGGATGTACAAATTGTTTCCTTTGATTTGGGTCTTGAGACATTTGCTATGCTCACTGATTTGGCTGTTCGAGCACCCGAGAATGCTACCTTATCCTTATGTGTCATGGGAGGGTGCTTATCTGTTTGCGTTCGCAACTCTCATGATGATTTGGTGATACACATTGTGAAACGACCGGGAGTCGTGGTTAAGGGTTTTTATTCTGATGTGAGAGACACTGTGTTTGATGATTTGATCGGCTTGACAGAGGCTGGCAAGATATTTGTTGTTTATCCTCGTTGCTGGGTGCCATGCTTGGTTGTTTCGAGTTCAATGAAATCAATTGTGACATTTGAAACTAATGAAAACCTGGGGAGCACTTATATGGCGAGTTATGTTCCGAGTCAAATTTCACCTCTTCCTCCTGTGGAGTGTGGAGTTGCCCAATGCTTTAGAACAGGTACCCTCTATGCCTTTGCCTTTTATTTGTTCTGTTTTACTTGCTTCCTTTAGCTCATTGTCTCGATTTAGCTTATGACTTTCTCGGTTTTGCTTTTGTGCTGTGGCGTTGTCTGTGGAGATGTGAAGCTCAATAACGTAACTGGCCTCTGATTAGAACTATGAGACTCTTTGTTATGTTAAGAACATCCTCTCTTGACTTCTTGCTTTAAATATGTTAAAATTGTATAATTTATTTGTTAATACTAATATATGTTTTGAGCTATTTAACTTTATCTTTATCAATGATCCATGATGGAATGAAATCAATGAATGTATGTGTTTAAATGATGTTCTAAATTGTTATGGCTTGAATTGCATGGAGTAACTTTGTTTATTACTTGTTACAGACCATGATGTGTCTTATGCATACATTTTTTAAATAGTATAAGCTTTTATGGCTGTGACTTGTTATTTGAAGTGATTTGAGCTATTTGGTTTGAGTAAATTTGGGTCGAATTATATTTGAGTGAGTAGTTATATTATACAACCCTGCTACTAATCAATATCATAAATATAAAACCTTGTTTCTAGAAGTTGAAATACTTCTATCTTTTTTCAGTATTATTTGGGGATTTGAGTATGTAACCTCTCTGAATGATCATAAGGTGGTGGGAATTATTCAACAATTGAGCCAAATCAATTCATGTTTTCTCATTGAAATTTTACTCTTGGAAGAAGATAGAATTTGGATTTAATGGATATATTATATTAAACGGCCAAAATTGGTCAATAAAACTTTGT
Organism: Chenopodium album; assembly: GCF_948465745.1. Lineage (NCBI taxonomy): Eukaryota > Viridiplantae > Streptophyta > Magnoliopsida > Caryophyllales > Amaranthaceae > Chenopodium > Chenopodium album. The sequence goes on from NC_137838.1 coordinate 4,912,542, forward strand.
ACTGGACTGCTTTTGAGATATGAATTGAGAATTATTGCCTTTGGTCTTGCTCTTGAAATATATGAATTGTTCCCTCACTTGTCTTTGCATTTGCCACTGGGCAACGTGCTATCTTATGTGTCATGGGAGGGTGCTTATCCAAGTGTACTCTCAATGCTGAAAATGAATAGGTTATAGACATTATGAAACATCCAGGAGACGTAGATTCTGTTTGTTTTTCATTTGACTTTAGACAGTGATATCAGAGACATGACCGAGTTCACAAAGATTGGTAAGGTGGATGTTGCTTTTCAATATCCTCTAATGCTAGGCTTGGTTGTTCAAGTTCAAAAAAACCAATTTTTGCATTTGAAGGTTAAGGGTGAGATGAGATTGATGGTATGTTCCGGGTCTAATTTCACCTCATCCTACTACAGATTCGACAAATGTAAAAGGAGAGGTACTTTTAAATTTAAATCCATTGTCTTTTGTTTTCTTGAAAGTTTAAATCAAGCTGTTTAAATATGACAATGGATGTAAATTTGCCACTTTGATTTCATGGTTTAAAGAATACGTGGTATATGCTTGTGAGGCTTAAAAGATGCCTTCTTCCACTTGTTTGATCAACTTTGCTCGAGCACTTAATTGGCCTGCATTTTAGTTTCTGACTTTCAAGTACAGAATGCTAAATTTTAGTGTATCTTATTGTTTAGTCAAGTGACTCCTATAACACATTAATGCTACTGCTAAGATGCAACTCTTATCAAATAAAGTAATAGATGCAACTCAATTTCAGTGATTGGAAGCAGTTCTGTCAGAATTTTTCACCAGTTACCCTTATTTCAAGTCTTAACATGCCTCATCTAGTATTGAATTTTTGAAGCTTCACTGTTACAATTTGGTTTCTAACAGCAGTTGTTCTGATGATTCAGCTAGGCAGGTTGCATAAACCTATTGACATGCTGTCCACCAAGACATGAAACTTGAAGATGCAACCTACAACCTTTGATCTATGAAACTGTTTTTGCCGTTATATTGACAAAAGCTATTTTAAACTTTTGCTAAGCTATGTGATCCATGAAGAAATGCTAGTAGGTATAACTGCTGTTGTAAAATGTTGGACGTTCTGTTTCCAATGTGCATCTTCCTTAATATGTTGTCTTTGATTTAGCTTACGAACTTTTCGGTTTTGGTACGAGAACTTTATTGTTACAAACGACACACTTAATAACTGCAGGGTTTGTTTCTTCAACAGTTGATGCTAACTTTACTGCTGAGATCGTAATTCTGTAGATTAGTCTCTAACCAGGCTCCTATTTGTTGATGCAGGATTGCAGAATGATTTTGACAGAAGATAGTTTGCCGCTGTGGCAGTGTATGTGGAGATGTGAAGCTCAATGGCGCAACTGACCTCTGTTTTGATCTATGAAAGTCTTTGTTTACAACTTGTTCCATCTATAATCATGATTTCAGTTTCAAATAATTTACTGCATTCAGAAATAATATTGATATGTACCTTATTGGCAATTAATCCGTGGCGTATTTGTAGACATGGCATAAACTCAGTCTTTGGCTTCTTCTTACCGACCTCAATGATCATTGCAACCGGGTAGCATAAAAAGAAATATTTGGGCAAATGTTAAGAGATAATTTTAAACTTTTCCTTTGGATTTGTTAAATACCCATATCTTTTTATTTATATTATTCCCATATTATTTGGGCAAATGTTAAGAGCATTCTAAGTGATTTAAATAAAAGTAAAAATATAGTTACTTGGTCTCAATATATTTATACTTCCTCTGTTCTTTTTTACTTGACCTGTTTCTTTTATCACGTTTGTCAATACAAAACTTTAACACTCAATAACATTAATTCTCCATAATTAAAAAATATAAAAGTTATATATTATGATAGTACTTATTGAGACGAATTCAAAATGATCCAACATAAATATGTTTTTCCTTACATATTATTCACAAAACACAGTCAAAGGAGGGGTGATGAATAGTGTAAAAGTCAAAGCGGGTCAAGTAAAAAAGAACGAAGGAAGTATATAGGTACTTGTTACGATTGTTTTAATGTATGTAGACAGGTAGTGTATATATTTTTCATCAAATTTATGTGGAATATGAAGATGATGATGATTATATAGACACTCGTATTATTGATCAAAGGTGGTCCACAGTTCCACACATTAACATAAAGAATTATGTACTACTCCATCTGTCCTTATTTTTTTGTCTCATTTGACTTTTCACGGTCTTTAAGTCGCGTTTTAGAACGCACATATCTTTATTCTCATACACGCTAAAATAATAAAAACCTAATATTAATAAAATATATATTGAGTCGAATCTCTTATAGATTAAGAGTAATATACGGTCAAAGTTTATAAAGTTTGACCAAAAAATGACAATGGGGCAAAAACAAAGGGACATAGAGAGTACATTTCCAATAAAAAAACAAAGGATTAACCTTGGTCCCAAACTCCCAACACAATGTGGACAATTGGTCCAACTTTTCATAGTCTATATTACACTACAGACCTACAGTCACTACTCAAACTCGACTATTAATCGATCCATCTGAACCCGAAAAAATGGTGACCTAAATCCGACCTGAAACCAACCCTACACCCAAGTTGACCCGAGTATGTGAGGCCCGAACCCGAACATTAAATGACCTGGAGATGACCCCACCCGAATGTAACCCGTAAATTATTGACTTGAACCGAACCCGACTTGAACCGAAATTGACCCAAACCCGTTTTAACCCGTCAAAACCCGAATTTAACCCGACTTTTTACTAACCTCACCTGAATTCAACCCGACATGTTCCTAACCCGACCCGAATTTAACCCAACATGTTACAAACCCGACCCGAAATCAACCCGACTTGTTATTGACCTGACCCAAATTCAACCCGACTTGTTATTGACCCGACCCGAATTTTACCAGACCTATTACAAACCCGACCCTAAAATTCAACCTGATCTGTTACTAACCCAACTAGAAATCAACACGACTTGTTATTGACCCGACCTAGATTCAACACAAATTGTTCCTTGCCCGATTTCAAATCACCTTAAATGCAATTTAGACCACCTTATTATTGTTGATCAAAGCATTTTGTCTAGGGAGACCAAGTCGGTCCAGGCCAGCAAAAGAAAGGAGCACCATCCTCAAATTTAAGAGTTAAATATAGTACTCCCTCCTTTTTTTTTTTTTTTTTTTTTGAAGTGTTACAGTTTGACCGGCACATAGTGTTATGCAATTTAATTGACTTAAATAAAATAAGAGGTAAGTGGGGTATTTGGAGTATTAAAAAATTGTAAAAGAAAGATAGTTGGGTTAATAGTTTATTGAAAATTAATGAATGTGAGAGGAAAGATATAATAAAAAAAATTAGTAATGGTTTTGGGTGGGGGCCATGAGAGGAGAAAGATATATAATATTTATAATGTAGCTTTTTGCCAAAAAAGAAAGTATAACAATTAAAAAATACGGTCGAAAATGGGAATTGTAACACTTAAAAAAATACGGAGGGATTATATATTTGTTGTATGGTCAAAGTAGATAATTATCTTCCTAAATTATAAACTATAGTTCCCTATTATATTGCAATGTATATTATAGTCAAAGGAAATAATTAGCTTGATAAAAATGATAATTATCTATTTATAGTTAGTTGAACCCGAATATGACCTGACTTGGAAATGACCCGACCTGATTGTAACCTGCAAATTATTGACTTGAAAATAAACCGACTTGACTCCGAAAATGACCCGACTTGGAAATGACCCAACCTGATTATAACCCACAAATTATTGACTTAAAACTGAACCTGACTTGAACCCGAGAATGACCAGATTTGAAAATGGCTTTATTGACTTTTTTTCGCCCGAAAATAAAAATTGCCGAAATGTTTACCATTGTCTCTAATAACCTCCGGGAGTCCAATTGGGTGGGTGGGTGGAACCATCCAATTTGCCTTTAAATGGTCAATTTACCGGTTTACAATTTGCGCCGATTATTTCATCAACTCAAGCCTACCACGAACATTTATGACAACAAATAATGATCATATATGGTTCCAAACGGCATTATATGACCCCCAGATAAATCCCCTAGAATTTCTAGACTTTTCAACACCGGGCCCTAAAACCTCCAAAATTTATCAAAAAGTGTGGATATTAGCCTTCAATTTTGGAATTTTTTTATTTTTTTTGCCTGAAAATAAAAATTTCCGAAATGTTAACCATGATCCCTAATACCCACTAGGAGTCCAATTATTTGGGGGGAACCATCCAATTTGCATTTAAACGGTCAATTTCTAATTTACAACTTGCACCGATTTTTTTAATTCAAGCCTACCACGAACATTTATGACAACATATAATGATCATATATGGTTCCAAATGGCTTTATATGACTCCGAGTTGTAATCCCTAAAGTTTCAAGCCTTTTCGACACCGGGCACCGAAACCTCCAAAATTTCTCAAAAAGCGTAGATATTAGCCTTTAATTTTGGAATTTTCTGAATTTTTTTTGCCCAGAAATAAAAATTGCTGAAATGTTTACCATGATTTCTAATACCCTCTGGAAGTCCAATTGGGTGGGTGGAACCATCCAATTTCCCTTTAAACGACCAATTTACCGGTTTACAACTTGCACCGATTTCATTAACTTCAGCCTACCACAAACAATTATGACAACATATGATGATTATTTATGGTTCCAAACGGAGATATATGACCCCGAGATGTATCCCCTAAAATCTCATTTCTTTTCGACACCAGCCCCGAAACTTTGAAAAAAAATTTAAAAGCATGGATATTAGCCTTCAATTTTGGAATTTTTTTACTTTTTTCACCAAGAAATAAAAATTTCCGAAATGTTTACCATGGTCCTTAATACCCTCTAGGAGACCAATTGGGTTGATGGAACCATCCTATTTACCTTTAACCGGCCAATTTACCAGTTTACAACTTGCACCAATTTAATTAACTCAAGCCTACTACGAACATTTATGACAACATATAATGATCATATATGGTTCCAAACGGCATTATATGACCCCGAGATGTATCCCTTAAAATCTCAAAACTTTTCGACACTAGAACGCGAAACATCCCTAATTTTTCAAAAAGCGTGGATTTCAAATTTGGAATTATTTTACTTATTTTTTGCCCGGAAATAAAAATTGCCGAATTATTTACCATGGTCCCTTATACCCACCGGGAGTCCAATTCGAATGATGGAACCATCCAATTTGCATTTAAACGACCAATTTACCGGTTTACAGATTGCACCAATGTCATGAACTCAAGCCTACCACGAACATTTATAACAACAAATTATGATCATATATGGTTCCAAACGGCATTATATGACCATGAGATATATCCCCCACAATTTCAAGACTTTTCGATATTGGCCCCTAAAACCTCCAAAATTTCTCAAAAAATGTGGATATTAGCCTTTAACTTTAGAATTTTTTGACTTTTTTTTGCTCGGAAATAATAATTGCCGAAATGTTAACCATGGTCCCTAATACCCTCTGGGAGTCCAATTGGTTGGGTGGAACCATCCAATTTGCCTTTAAACAGCCAATTTACCGATTTACAACATGCACCGATTTCATTAATTCATGCCTGCCACGAACATTTATAACAAGATATAATAATCATATATGGTTCCAAATGGCATTATATGACTGCGAGATGTATCTCCTAAAATCGCAAACCTTTTCGACACCGGGCCCTGAAACCTTAAAAATTTCTCAAAAAGCGTGGACAATAGCCTTTAATTTTGGATTTTTTTGACTTTTTTTCGCCCGAAAATGAAAATTGCCGAAATTTTTTCCATAGTCCCTAATACCCTTTGGAATCCAATTGGGTGGGTGGAATCATCCAATTTGCCTTTAAATGGCCAATTTACTAATTTACAACTTGCACTGATTTCATTAATTCAAGCCTACCACAAATATTTATGATAACATTTAATATTCATATATGGTTCCAAACGGCATTATAAGACCCCGAGATGTATCTCTAAAAATCTCAAGCCTTTTTCGATACCTGGCCCCGAAACCACCAAAATTTCTTAAAAAGCGTGTATATTAGCCTTCAATTTTGGAATTTTTTGACTTATTTTTGCCCGGAAATAAACATTGCCGAAATGTTTACCATGTTCCCTAATACCCTCTAAGAGTCCAATTGGGTGGGTGGAACCGTCCAATTTGCCTTTAAACGACCAATTTACCGATTTATAACTTGCACCGATTTCATTAATTCAAGCCTACCACGAACATTTATGACAACATATAATGATCATATATGGTTCCAAACGGCATTATATGACTGTGAGATGTATCTAGGGATGTCAGTGGGGCGGGGATGGGTCTTGGTTTGGTGGGTGGTGGGGCGGGGATGGGGATAAAAATCATACCCGCCATGGGTGATGGGGCGGGGGTGGATTTTACGTTGTACCCGCCCCGCTCCACCCGCCCCACTTCGTACCCGTCTTATCCCCACCTCACACCCACATCTATATATTTTATAAAACAAAATTAAATACTTTTAAACTATTTTATATATATATAATGTAAAATACAATAGTAGATATAATAATTTGTAATACACTAATTTTATAACTAAAAAAAAGTGTGTAATATTAATATTAATTTTATTTGTTGTAATTTATACGTAGTATTAAATATGTTGGATTGTGTATTGGAAAGTGGGTCTTAGGTGGGGATGGATATCCAAGTGGGGGTGGGGCGGGGATGGTTTTGGAATTGTACCCGCCGGGGCAGGGATGGGGATGAATTTTGGACCCGCCGCGGGGATGGGGACGGGGATGGGGATGAAAATTTTAGGTGGGGATGGGGATGGGGATGGGAAGGCCAACATCAGCCCCGACCCGCCCCATTGACATCCCTAGATGTATCCCCTAAAATCTCAAGCCGTTTCGACACCGGGCCCTGAAACCTCAAAAATTTTCTCAAAAAGCATGGATATTAGTCTTTAGTTTTGGAATTTTTTTGACATTTTTTCGCTTGAAAATAAAAATTTCCGAAATGTTTTCCATAGTCTCTAATACCCTCTGGAAATCCAATTGGGTGGGTGGAACCATCCAATTTTTCTTTAAATGGTCAATTTACCGATTTACAACTTGCACTGATTTCATTAATTCAAGTCTACCACGAATAATTATGAAAACATTTAATATTCATATATGGTTCCAAACGGCATTATAAGACCCTGAAATGTATCTCTAAAAATCTCAATCCTTTTCGATACCTGGCCCCGAAACCTCCGAAATTTCTCAAAAAGCGTGTATAATTAGCCTTCAATTTTGGAATTTTTTTACTTATTTTCGCCCGGAAATAAAAATTGCCGAAATGTTTAATATGTCCCTAATACCCTCCAAGATTCCAATTGGGTGGGTGGAACCGTCCAATTTGCCTTTAGACAGCCAATTTACTGATTTACAACTTGCACCGGTTTCATTAATTCAAGCTTACCACGAACATTTATGACAACATATAATGATCATATATGGTTCCAAACGGCATTATATGACTCCGAGATGTATCCCCTAAAATCTCAAGCCTTTTCAACACCGCCCCGAAACCTCAAAATTTTCTCAAAAAGCATAGATATTAGCCTTTAATTTTGGAATTTTTGACTTTTTATGCCCGGAAATAAAAATTGCTGAAATGTTTACCATAGTCCTTAATACCCTCCGGGAGTCCCATTGGATGGGTGGAACCATCCCGTTTGCCTTTAAACGACAAATTTACCGATTTACAACTTGCACCGATTTCATTAACTCAAGTCTACCACAAACATTTATGACAACATATATTAAATCATATATGGTTCCAAACGGCATTATATGACCCCGAGACGTATCCTCTAAAATCTCAAGGATTTTCGATACCGGGCCTCAAAACTTCCAAAAATTCTCAAAAAGCGTGGATATTAGCCTAAAATTTTGGAATTTTTTGACTTTTTTCGCCTATAAATAAAAATTGCCGAAATGTTTACTATGGTCCCTAATACAATATGGGATTCCAATTAGGTGGGTGGAACCATCCAATTTGCTTTAAAATGGCGAATTTACCAGTTTACAACTTGCACCGATTTTATTAATTCAAGCCTCCCACAAACATTTATGACAACATATAATGAACATTTATGGTTTAAAACAGTATTATAAGACCCTGAGATGTATCCCCTAAAATCTCAAAACTTTTCGACACCGGGCCCCGAAACCTTAAAAATTTCTCAAAACATAGAGATAATGCCTTCAATTTTGGAATTTTTTTTAACTTTTTTCGCCCGAAAATAAAAATTGCCGAAATGTTTACCATGGTCCCAAATACCGTCCGGTAGTCCAATTGGGTTGGTGGAACAACCAATTTGCCTCTAAACAGCCAATCTAAACCCGAGAATGACCCGACTTGAAAATGACCTGACCTGCATGATTATAATCCGCAAATTATTGACTTGAACCGAACCCGACTCAAACCCGAGAATGATCCGACCTGATTCTAACCCGCAAATTATTTACTTGAACCGAACCTGACTCGAACTCGAGAATAACCCTAACCCGTGAAAACCTGAATTAAACCCGACCTATTGTTCACCCGACCCAAATGTAACCCGACTTGTTATTAACCCTACCTAAACCCGACCCAAACCCGATAAGAAGTATGACCCGATGTGACCCGACTCAAGCATGACCCAACCCAAAACTGACCCACATAGGTTATGGAATTATTTTGAATTGACCCGACCCAAGTTGACCCGACCCAAACCCAACCCGTTTACCAAAATTGACAGCTCTAATCATACCATCAAGTCAAATCATACAACTCTACAAGGTCAGATGTATGGAAGACAAGAAGAGCAACAAAGCTAAAAGAGAAGATATTCAACAAAGGCACCTTCCAAATGATCTCATAATTCAACACATTCTTCCATATTCACCCATCACACTCTTAACCCAATTCAAAGTAGTTTCCGAACCACCTTTCAAAAAAAAAAAAAGTAGTTTCCAAACCATGGTATTCTTCTATCTCTTCTCCAAATTTCATCCTTAATTACATAAAAATTTTAGTTTTTAAAAAAACCCTTACTTTCTTACCCAGGTCCACCCATTGAATCCCTCTTTATACATATTTTTTTACCTTAATCATCATTATTAGGATAATGTTGCAGGTTTTACTAGAAATAAAAACAAATTGGTTAAGTTAGATGTTGATATTGAGGTTGATGAAGAAGAGGAGATTAAAATTGGTAGGATCAAAGGGTTTGTTTGTTTTACTGAATTTTCAAAGTTTTGACTGTTGCAGATTGTTTCCAACAGCAGTCGTTCTGATTCAGAGAGGCAACTTATTTTGACAGAAGAGAGCTAGTTTGCTGCTGTCCACCAAGACGTGAAACTTGAAGATGCAACCAACTACCTCGACTTTGATCTATGAAAATCCTTTTGCTATAATATGAACAACCCATCTTCAACTTTTGCTAAGATATGATCCATGAAAAAAATGCAAGTATAATTGCTGATAAGTAATTGAAGATTAATTGAAGATGCAACCAACTACCTCGACTTTGAAATAGATTATCATGTATTCATCTTTTAAAATATCATCACATTGTATAACTGTAATGAGGAAACAAAGAGAACTGAAGGCTCTGAAGCCAACTATTACATTTAAGCTATTTGCATAAGGAAAATGCTTTAACAACAAAATTAAGACAAAAAAATTGTGTACTAACCATATACATCAAGACTACCTACCTAATAAACACACTACATATACTTTCTTTTTGTTCCATTTCTTTTCTTTTCTTTTTCCTTTTTTTTTTCAAGGGGCACTTTTATTAAAACAAAGAGGGGATTATACACATTTGGTAAGAGGCCAAAAAGGGGTTACAAATAGGTTAAGCCTAAAAATCCAGGTGATGAAGACGAGCAGGTTAGAACTCCGCAAGGAGAAACAATGTGTATGCTGTAGCCTAATTCATGAACTTTCTACAGTTTGGAGCTTTACATAAACATGGCACCTTAAACTCGTCAGGCTCGTCGGGATCGAACAAGTAATCATACCTGCCATATGAACATTCCAAGATAGATAAATATATGCAGAGATATAATCAAAGTGAAAACTAAAAATACACAAGTGCGTGCTAAGGCAAGAGAGAAAGAGAGAGATACGTTAGCTCGTCACCAGCTGGAACAGTCATTTTGGCAATAAGAACAATTCGACTCTCATCATCACCTACACTCATAATTCTTGCATAGCAGTTTGGCATGCACTGCAATTATAAATGAATTGATACTTCAGTAAGCAATATTTCAATATATATAGTATAAAAAAAAAATAAGATATTTAACTTGTTCCTCTTAAACTTCATATACGGTCCGTCCCAACTCCATAGAATTTGCTTACAAGACAGATAATTCTATAAAAGCAGGAAGTCCCAAACTCCCAATAAATCGGTCATACCCCGCATAAGTAACGAAAAAAAAAAGAGAACTTTGCTGAGGTATGAGCAAGGGATGGAAGCAATACAGTAACTATGTAAAAATAACTTACCGAGTGATTGATTAGGCGAGCTATGTTTCCCTTGTCTGTAGCATCCACAACTACTTCTTCACTGATTTTAAACAGCTGTTGCAATATTATTGATACAAATTAGCACTAGGGCATTGATTGTCAGAAACAATTCATGTTACAATTTCATATTTTCAGAAATAAAGCCACAAATAGAATGTATAAAGCATCGCACAAAATGACTAGGGAGTGTTCCAAAATCCACAAGTACAAATTGCAAATTTATTCCCATGTTCCATTTTAAAAAAAGAAAACTTTTAAAACATGTAAAGTAGTATCAAATCAACAAAATTGCTCTTAAACATGTCAAGTAAGGCCACATTAAAAAGCATAATTTATCTTTTTTCATTTACATCCAATGTCCTTTTGTTCAATCTCCCGTTGTACTACCCTGTAAGATCCACAAATTATGCTAAGTCACAATTCAGGTGGCTATGACAAGGTTTCAGGCATACATCTAGATAAGGTTTACGTATCTGCAAATTTGCAACTGAGTGCAAAAGCTGTTCTCATAGTAATTAGGAAACATACTGACACCAATTATTTATACATAATTAAAAAGCGCAAGTTAATTAGTGAAGACTTTACTTCTACATGATTAATAAGCACAAGATAATTTGGTGAAGAAATTGTTAGTCACTTTAATACAGAACAGAAATTTAATTGTCAAATAGAGACTGAGTTTTAGTGCACCAAAAATACTGGACCACAAGTAACTCACATAGCAGTCTTTTCCTTCTATCCGATAACGAGCCTCCCTCAAATCTGCAACACTGCGCCTCACTTGCTCTCCACGATATTCAAGAACCTAAAGAGTGCATGTCAGACAATTTAATTCTGAAGAAACAAGCCCACAATTTTTTCATGAAGGGAGAAATGCAGATTGATTACTATATCCTACATATCCTCCCAAAATATCTCATGCATAATGTACAATCAAAATGATAAACTCATTGTAATTTTAAAAGCATCTTTTCCAGAAGATCGTGTGGAGATTTAGAACTAGAGAAATTGGTTCTGAGTGTCATACTTTATGCTTTTGTTTTCATAAAGCAGATGCAGATGCATATCATAACAATTTATATAATTCCTGAAACCAGATGATAATGCATAGGCAGCACCAATTTTAAAAAGTCACAAATATGTAACTTAAGGTGTGAGGATTTGAAAACACAGATATTGTAGTTAACAGTGACAGAAAACTATGGCAGCTTCAAAAGGGCAGAAACCACCATAGAGCAGTTCACCATTATATGCAAATAAACAAAAATAACTGACCATCTCTCCTTCCTGAATGTCACGGCGAGCAAAGAGCCCCCACCCATGTATTCCAGATCTACCAAAGCAAACTCGATCATTCTCAGTTTTCTGCACTCAGAGCAAATGCTAAGCTTCAGAATCAAATTTAAGAAACTAAAGCCAATAGCTATTAGTTGACAATATAAGCCTCACCTGTAAATGGTATAGCCGCTCTCTAAAAGTTGAAAATGTCTTAGGATATTCTACCACCTGCAAAATTGGAAATGAAAATTTGCCTCACTCAGTTTTGCTCAGGCCCACATAAAGATAGATTATATAATCAAACATCAATGGGAATATATTAAAGAAGTACAATGCTTACTTTAAATGCATTCACGCGTTCCATCTCTCGCAAAGAATGATGACAAGGCATCCTAACTTTGTGAGCAACAGCTTCTTCTTCTGCCCTCTAGTTAGCACAAAATCACAACATAAGATACTTACGAGCCTTTTGCAATTGTACCACAATTAAACTTATATAATTTAATTAAGCCAAAAGAGATAAGACAATAGCTAAAGTGATAAGCATCATATTGTACCCTTTCTCCTAAAAAGTGAATTAAACCATAATTACCATTCTCACAAAGCTAGAAATCACCTACAAGGCTCCAGGTGCAACGTATTTGAAGCATCGGAGGCATCATATAAGTAAAAGGCAACATTCATGAATAAAAATGTAAGAAATTGAAAGACCCAAATAAAGATAACACTATCTTATAAGGCAAATACAGAGTAAGTTGGTCAGGAATCGAACATCATGAATTCCACATCATCCAGGAAACATGTTCATAAATCAAGAATCTCAGCAAGAGAGCAAAATTACCCTAAATAACTCCCAATAACCAAAGGCAGACTAAAAGAACAATGCTTAGATAGTAGGCATTTGTCTAGTTTAACAAAATTCAAGCCTACCTTACAGTTCTTGTTTTTGGAACGCTGATATATTCGGCATCGTGCTGCAGAGTCTGGATCAGCTTCACTGACCTGTGTTGGAGCCTCTTCAGGTTCTGACTTCGTAGATGATATTAACCTTGAACCAGATCGTTTTTTACTCTGAAGTAAACTTTTGGTGGAGAAAACCCCTGTCGGGGTTTGTACAACCAAAACAGTGTCTGGATTAGGAGCCCTGCATCAATTATATACAGAATTAGTCCAAAAGGCCATATGATTCTCTTACTTCCTCTTTCCATTTTCCCCCTTTTATTTTATCAAATACCTGTGGTAAGCACAGTATGAAACCATCTTAGTAATCTGTTTCCCACTCTTCTCCAAGCAATGCAACTGCAATAAAAGGTATTGGCAAATTTAGCACCATTATTGAAAATAACTCAAAATAAAACACTCCACACATAAGTTGACATGTAAAAATAGGGATGGCAATTTAATCCGAGTTCGATTCGAATCCGATCCGATCCGAAGGAAAAAAATCCGATTCGAATCCGTTTAAAATTAGTCCGAATCCGAATCCAAATCCGAATAGGAGGTGGATCGGACTTGGACTCTGCGCAAAGTCCGACGGAGTCTGATCCGAGTCCGAATCCGAGAGTATAAGCACATGCTCTATAACTTGGGACAATTATTTGCTTGTTTTATAGCAAAATTTTGTTATGTAACTTTGTTTATAATTTGAATATGTCATGTTATACTTTAATTGGTATGACAATACAAGCAATTATAGGTATATGACATTACAAAAAATAAAAATAAAAAAAGTAATCGGATCATTTCGGAGGTCCGTATAAACGGACCGGATTCGGATCCGAAAATTACGAGTCGGATCGGATTCGGACTCGGACTTTTCGGATTCGGACTCGGATTCGGATCTGAGTCCAGGATCCATTTACTAAACGGATCGGATTCGGATTTAGCCACATCCGACCCGAATCCGATCTGTTGCCATTCCTATGTAAAAAAGAACACTAATGCAAAGAAAACTTAAACTTTTGGTACTATTGAAAAAAATGCCACTCACTTGTTACTTCCAACTAAAAATAACTACAACTCCTCCAAAAAAAAAAAAAAAAAAAAAACCTACAACAACAATGCTGGACAATGTAAATGTATACTTGAATTTAGAAAGGATTCCCAATTCATGGTTACTTGGGGCGTTTTGTGAAAGTAAAGATCGAATTCATTGGGGTATATGAATGAAATACCAAAAAGTAAACAATTCGAAAGGTGGTTGAATGGAGACAAGATGATGGAGTGCACACACACACACACACACACACACACACCAAAAAAAAAAACACAGAGAGAGATGATGACAATTATACAATTTCATAGATCTCTAAGTGATAAAGCAGTTGCATACTATTAGCTACACTATATATGGACTTTTTTATATATATTTGTGTGTGTGTGTGAGCGCACCAAAAATTGCACATTTAGTTCAAAAGTATTCTCATTCTAAGACCATTCTACAACCTCATAATAAAATTGCTAACAAGTGATGTAGTAGTGATAACCCAAAGAAAAAAAAAATCCAGTACCTCCATGCGGTAGCCAGCCCTTGATGCGCACATGGCATGGTAGTAAGTTGAACATTTACAACACTGAGTACAGGCACCATGTATCTGCTTACAAATTATACACACCTGCAGCTCATAAAAACACAAAGGTGAATAATGTATATGAGCCATATTATATGTACCAAAAAAAAAAAACTCTAAGTGCTTCCAGATTACATGTTAATAGTATTAAACGCAAGTAATTGACCTTTAAGGCATTTCAGTTAAAAGATAACACAAGATTAATGGCACCATAAATTCATGAAATACCTTTACAAAAGTGCTTGATGGAATGCTCAATATTCCCATAGCAGGCTCCATCTCTTCATCACTTGCAAAGGAAACTTCAGGCCTAAACCAGGCACAAGTAACATGAACCCATAATGTGTCAATATCAGTAGGCTTCAATGCACCTCCTGTATAAGAGACAAAGTCATTCCATGAGCTTGACTCCAAAACACAAGTACACAACCAAGAATGAACTTATTCTGAATAAGTCTTCAATAGGAAAAAGAACAGAAAGGGGGCAGAGGGGGTGGAAAAGAGTTCATTATATGAGTGATGTGAATTGGATCCACATCAATGCGGCTGACATGATATAGTTCAGTCAATGCAAGGTCACCTCTCCAAATTAACTAACAAGACAGTCATAAAAGGAAAGCTCAACTGCAAAACTAATTCAAAAAGATAGTCAATCAATACAGATCAATCCTGATCACATGCTTCCGCAATCACCAATGCCTAAATCAGAAACAAACAATGACCCAACAAAAATAAAATTTAATGCAAAAAGGCATTGTATCCCTTCAACGTTCAGTCTAAAATAAGTGCTAGCATACCTTTTACAGGACAAAGGCAACACTCGCGTTCAATTTCCGGTGTCTCACATGCTCTGCATACCCATGAGGTTAGATCTCGAACATTTCTAGCTCCATAGCACTCTTGATGGACAGCAATTTGGCATCTAAACACGATCAAATTTAAAATGATTAAATTTTATAAAATCGTAAACAAGGGAAAATCTCATCATTCAGAAGGCTAAAGTGTACACAGCCCCTGCCATTATCCTTGCTAGACAATGTAAATGACCCAGGTAAACAGATTTCAGACAAAGTACCTATTGCAAATAATAATCTTATTATAATCCCAATCCTCAACCCATCTGCAGACAGCACATCTTTCGGTGGTCCATTTAGCATAAACAGGTTCGTATTTTTCTGTAAATGCAACAAAAACGCAGTCAACATCAAAATAGATACATAATTTCTATCCATGTATAATAGTAAAACATATCCTATTATTATTCCACGCTTATGGGTATAAAGCTTTGATTGATTGATTGATCGATTGATTGATATCCAATTACCATCGATTACCTTGCAAAAAAGATAGCAATTTCTGCTTTCGAACCTTTAACGAAGGTTTTTTAGGAGGCTTAGCAGAAGCAGCAGCTTGTGCATGAAATTCTGCCATCTGCAACATCTGAAGAAACAGAAGGAAAAAACAAGTTTTAGTATATCAATATATGTAATCAAGAACAATGACTTGTTAAATTACAGCTACCATGTAGACGGATAAGTCATTAAACTACAGGCTATAGTAGTAATAGTACTCTTGCGAGCAGCTGAAAGAGACAGATAGATGTTAATATTCCAAACATTTGAAAATGAGCTCAATGCCATAATAAGCACTTGTAATCGTAACAAAGCCTTCAAGCTATCATAATACAGAAGTTTTGGCGCAAGATGGTGGTTTGCAAGTTTATTGCTGGTACAAGCTACTTTACACATCAGCAACATTTCTGCAACGTGGGCAAAAGGACTATAAACTAAAAAATGTTGCATATAAAGTGCTGAAGTACATACCCATTGCTCCAGTGTCAGCATCGAATCTTTGACCCTAATACTCGTCTTCCAGTTCTTCACTTTCGAACCCGTATGCCTTTCCCACTCACTAAGTTGCTGCTTCTCTGACCCACAGAATCCACATTTGCACACAACTCTAAACAAAGGTAGAGGAATAGAAAATCACTAAAATTTTCTCATCATTAGATTATATGTAGTCCTTAAATTTAACTATGCAAATTAAAGGAATATGAGATGTTGGATACAATGCATAAGGAAGTTGTGGACCTGTGGTATAGGCTAGAAGGGCCATATTGAGTTCAGGATTACGAAACTTTTTTAATTACAAAGTCTATTTCACTCAGTTTTACATGTGGTAATTTGATCTTGCAGTGATATTTTCTACATGATATACAGCAGTACAGGCTTCAGCTATATCCAAATTCACCACAGACAAAGAAAAAAAAAAAAAAACAAAAACAAAAACAACAAAACAAAACAAAAACTCCCTTCCTTAAATAATTCATGCTATTAAACTTCTGTAGTTCTATTAAGGATGTCCCAGACGAAGTCTCATTATCTTTTTAGGTTGAAGTCACTTTATCTCCCTCCATCCATTCCAAAGCCATGTCGTATTTTTTCTCACTACCCACTTTCATCATTTATTATGTTACATTCAATAACCATTCTTATTCTCCTAGACAAAAGTAATTAGAGAAATTAAATTGAAATAATGGGAGTATGTAAACAATTAACAAACATGTTAACGCATCAAGATCAAACAACGTAGTACAGCGCCATCTGCCACTGTCACAACTCACAACATAAGAATGGAATTTGAGGTTAAAGTCATAGCTAGAGTCCACATCAAGAAGCACCTGAGCATTCCCATAATCCCATGACCAGCCCAATTTGAGAAAATAAATAAGTGCATGTTAAGGAACAAAAGGTCATTAATCATGCGGTATTTCACTCTTCAGACCTACCAAGTGAATTATTATGCTCAGGAGATGGTTCACGGATTTTATCACATCTTATGATTAATGGATAGATCATCATAACAATAACCAAAACATACAATCAAATACCATATGAAAACAAGGAAACTAGAAAATTTTCCAGAACAATATCTTTGGGAGATAGAACACTTCTCAAAAGTCCATGCCATAAGAAGAGTACTCACAAATGGAAGCTAGGAAAATATACGCCTTCCATGCCAGAGCAAACAACATTGACCTTGTCTGGCAGCTTGACCTGATCATTATTTTTATAGCACCTGCGTTGAAGAACAGAAGAGGACTTGCCGTTAAACTTTTTTGCCCAAGAAAGAGACCTTGAAAGAAAGGGAAAAACATTATAGGAAGTAATATCTTTTATACACGGGAAAAAATTCAAACTAAATAATAATGCTTAACGAGAAAAATACTTACTTGACTCGAATTTGATTTTCTGAATCTGACAATTCAAAGTTGAACTTCACTTTGCAATCAGGGCAGTAGTAATCGGTGGCCCCAAGATCCTGCCATCATCAAGAGTAAACATTAAACCTTCTTTTTAATAACTAGAAATTCAATGTAGCTTAGCAAGGAAATGAAACCTTGAAAAGGTTGCTTGAGATTCTGTCACATTCTGCGTGAACCCAAACTTTACAACCATCACATCTCACCTGGTGATTAAAATCATCCAAAAACAAATTAACTTGATATCAAGATTGCTTTAATAATCTCAAACATGAAAAACGCATACACTGTCAAGATGTAGGTAGTCTTACCCATTTCCCACTGTCTGAGTAATTTCCAATCTTTTTGCAGATACCACAATATTGTTTCAATCTTAGTGACTGAAATAGGAAGGAAAAATTAGTCAATTAGACAAGCATATACAACAAATGTTACTTGCATACCTTTACACACACAATCTCATAAACAAAGAGGATCAGGCGAGAAGGCCATCAGAAAAAACTGTGTTTGTTCCGGTAAAATAAAAGCTTGATAGAAAAAGAACAGAGCTTGTAAAATGAAAGATATTTGCATATTCCACCAACCTTAGCACAAGCTGTACAATAGAAGTGGCCTTCAGAACCTGAAGCCTTTCCTGCCTTCTTCATCTTAAGTGGAAGGCCAGCACCACATCCTGCACAGGATGGTGTGTCTTTTGCTTTCTTAAAGCCATTCTGCAGCATTGAAAAAGTTTAGTTAAACTTAGAAGGTCGAAAACATTTTGGTTGAAACTAATGAAACAAAAATGGCTCAGCCCCTCAAACACGCAGAAAAATTAGTTAAAACTTCAACAACTTTTGTTCCCAGAATTTTATTCAGTCATTATGAAGTGAGCTCACTATGCCCGTCCTGTGTGTGAATACTGCATAATTTGTCCGGCACCTCCACCACAGCCTATGCCCACAAATAAATACCCCCTCCTCAATCAGGGCTTGTGTGGTTACTTTTCTTAACTCTACCCCTTTCAGTTAGGATTTGCAAAGAGAAGAAATCACACCCAACACTGCTAGTGAGAATAGAGCACTAAGATCAACCCTTCAAAAAAACTAAAAATCTTTGTCCTAATATAGTACTTTGTATATAGTACCTCCGTTACTAATTAGTTGCACCATTTCTCTTTTAAAGGTCAAACTTAGAAAACTTTGACTGTATATTTTTTTTTTTTTTTTTTTTTGACGGAAACTTTGACTGTATATTATCACTTGTATGTAAGAGTAAACATAGTCAAGTACTTTAAAAGAAAAAAGAGATGGCTAATTGCACAGAATTTCCACAAAAGAAGTAATAGCATGGTTAATAGTAGTACTTCAGTGTGAGCACATCCTTTATAAACCAGTCAGGGCAAGATACTATCCTTCAAAAAGGACTAAGCCAGGGTGCCTAGGACAGCACAAGGATTGTCATAATGAAATTATTTTTTGAAAAGTGTGTATACAGGATCTTAGCTTAAGTCCCAGAAGGAACCATCTACATTGTTCATTCACAAAATTAGAAGAGAAAAAATCTCACTAATTATCAAACTAAGAAATAACCAAATCACGCTCAGCGAGTATGCCTTCCTTACATTCCACAAACCCAGATTCCTGAAGCATGACTTATAACTCCCAGATTGCTCAGACAGCACCACATATCCAGATAAAGATATCATCAAAAATCAGAGTCAAAGAAAGATATAGACTAACCTGGCTATAATGGTGCATTTCCTGGTATTGGTTTTTACCAGTGCCCAGACCCCCCTGTGCCCTTCTAGAAATGGAATTCATGCAAGTACCACTTCCAGCTGCCATGTTAATCTCCTGCATTTCCATGAACCCATTTTCCGCCAGAAAAGCCTCCTCTAGCGCCCTGTGAAAGTTGCTGGGCTCGCAATCATTCAGGCAGGCTTGCTCCTGGAACCTGAATTCATCAAAAGAGTACCCAATATCAGCAGACATGCAAGCACAAAGAAATTCAGAGTTACACAAAAACAGAAGTCAATGATCATTACCTGTCCACATTATCTGCAAATGGAAAAAGCCTTTCACGTTTTACCCAAGCATAATCCTGCATAGCATGGTAGTTTATTAGATTCCAAAATCATAAATGCATCTAACATAAGTATCATTATCATTAATAACAAGTAAAAACAAACAGATATTTCATCCTTACCCTTTGCTTCCGATTCTGTGAATAACCAAAAAACATCACACAAACTGCTCTAGGAACACGAAATTCCAAAACCTGTCGAGGAGCTTGCGATGCTGGATTAATAACTATTGCTGGCCAAGCTGGATCATTTTTCCCCGATTTTACCCACACTATATCACCTGGAACAAATTCATCCATACCCATCACACCATTTTCTCTTCTATGATCCCTCATCAACCTGCCATTATTACCATGATAACCAACGGCAGATTTCTCATATTCCACCCAATGCCCTCTATCACGAATCGACGTTAAAGTACTACGAGAATTCGAGTACCTCCTCGCCTCATGATTCGTCGACCTCCCACCTCTCCACCCATAATCTTCCTCCTCATCATCATAGAAACCATTACCATACCCACACTCCTCAGTGGACGTCGAAACACCACAAGTATCATCTTCAAATTTATGCACATTACCCCTATTTTTACTCCCACAAACCTTTCCCTTTTGAGCTCTAACCACAAATTTCTCATTCTTCCTAACACCAACATAATCATCTTCATCATCATTATTAGTATCATAATCAAAATCACCATTACATTCTCTATAACTAACAGCATTACTATTATTATTATTCTTACTAGTCTTCTCCTTCTTCCAATCATCAAGTATTGAATCATTAAATCTGGAAGGAAGTACCTGAGCTCGGCCTCTCGAAGTCCTCACTAATGGCGGTCTCGGACTCTCCTTCGCCACCTCGGCGACATGCCGAGTCTTCACCTTACTCAAACTGCCCCTCCTCCCATCCTCCTCCTCATCATCATCATCGTCCTCATCCTCATCTTCATCCTCCTCCTCGGCAGGGGAGCACGAAACCTCGCTGCACCACGACGCAGCAAAACCCCGGAAATCGGCATTATTGTTATTATTATCAGAGAAAATCCGATGAAATCCACTGAAAGGAATGACACCAGCAGCAACTTCACCGAGAAGACTCAAAGGGAAGTAATTCCCACCATTATTATTACTGTTACTACTATTGCTTCCATTGTTATTGCTGCCATTATAGCTCTTGGATTTGCGCTTCTTCCTATCATTGCTATCTTCATCCTCAGTTTTCGAAGGTTGAATAACACGACACCGTTTTAGGGTAGGCATTGTCGATTTCAAGCTCCGTTTGATAATCATCTCAACTATCAAACCCAAACCCAGAATTTCGAATCCGAAAACAACCAATCTTCGAATTCGAAACCCTAATTAACAAACCCTAACATATCAAATCTCACCCCCCAAAAAAAAAAATCTGCCGATGCAGCAACAGAGGAACAATTAACACCCCACTCAATCACAAAAAAAAAAAAATTACAAAAACATAACAGTATAACAGAGAGAAAATGCCAATTAGGGTTCTTCAATTTCTGGGAATTTGAAGAAGAACCAGAATTAGGCGGGAAATTGGGGGAAATTTTTTTCAGAAAAAGTTGAATTAAACAGAGACAAAAGAGAGAAAAAGGAAGACGAAAAAGGGATCTAATTTTATGGGGGTTCGCTGATTTTGATGTAAACAGAGACAATTAAAAATCCCTAAAAAATGAAAATCAATCGAAAAATGTTCATCGGTTTTAGAGAGAGAAAGTAGAGAGAGAAAGAATGGGGATTGACTACTGAGAGGAGAGAGAAAGTAAAGAGAGAAAGATGGGTCGGCGTTATCCTCCGTGAAAAGAAAGAACCAACTCTCGTTACTCTAATTTCCCTTTTTTTTTTTCTAATTATTAATTTTATAAATTAATTTCAATTTGTGCAATTTTTAAGTTTGTTATAATTCTTCTGCAAATGAACTATGGATGAAGGTGAGTTAAATTTTTCGTTCCAAAAACTTTGGAATTTGAGAAATGAAATTATATCTTGTTTGTGACACTCATGATTAGTCTTAAATTTATATAACTATATAGTGTAAATTAAATGATACGGTTAAATTTAATGTTATATGAATCTTAGGTATTAAAGTAACTAATTTCATGGCTGCCATGAAAGAATGAAAGAAAAACTTACGGGATTATTTATAATATGTAATGCAAATGTATGCATTTTAAGCTATTAGCATTTTTTCGAGGTTAATTCGTAATGTAAGTATGTAACACAATTTGGATCAGTCCGAATGTTTTGAGCATGTTGAGATTAATGGTGGTTTGAAGATTGAAGGATTGATACGATGATGTTAGCTGTTTTCGAATTTGGTTTTTCATGGTTGTGAATTTGTTACTGGCCTCAACTTAAGCTGCAGTTTTAATGGCAAGAGGTTTCTATTTTTATGTTATGTTATTCTAACGTTATTTTCTGTTTATGAAATGAAGGTGGCAAGTTCGTGGTTGTTTATATAGTTTATGTTCACGATTCTAAAAATAGTACAGTTTTAATTATTTGAAGTTTTTAGTTGGTAGCCTAAATAATTTGCTACAGTAATTTTTTGTTATTTGGTGGGGGATCAAGGCAATAATTAATTTGAGTTATAAAATAGATTTTAGTAAGCTTTTGTTCAATCAAACATGGTTTGTTCGAAGAATTGTGGTTACGAATTTCTTTACCAATTTTCTCAGTTTTAACTTCATATAATCAAGCAATTTCGCAGTGTTTCGGTTTTTTCTTTTTTGGATAATTTATCACGGTGTTTCGGAGTTTTTCTCTTACTTTTTGGAAATTGTGACTATAAATATTAATTGAATTCGCGAATAACAAGTTTTGCTAGAGAAAGAAAATGGTTGAATGAGATGAAAAAATTAGTTGGATGTTAAAAAAAAATGTCAAAGGACAAAAGAGTATCCCAAAATGATGATGAAAGCAAGAAAACAATGGAAAAGTCTACCAAAAAGACACCCTTCAGCACTAATATGTTATTCTTAAGGTGGTATTTTTGACTTTCTCGTGTTTAAGCTTGTGCAACTTTCATTAGGCTTTGGTAATTGGTATATCTTTCGCTTCGACCGTATATAGATTATTGTGGTATCGGAAAAATCCGGTGTACCGGCTACCGGAGTACCGGAGAAAAGGCGGAAGATCGATCTAAATTGATCTAGACCGATCTTCCACTGAAGTTCGATATCTGATGATACGAGGATGGGATGGGAAACGCGGTCTTTATCCGGGTTTCCTCAGCTCTGTCTTAACGTTCTAGTTTTAGGGGGGGGGGGGGGGGGGGGGGGGGGGCAAAGAATTGAACAATAATCGTGGTGGTCCGTGTCTTAATGCTGCCTTGTATATATAGTTGTGGCTTGAATGAATTTGTTGGTTAGCGTTACTTCTTAATATAGTTTGTATTAATTGCTTGATTAATTAACATGGGACAACCGTGTTTGGCTGGATTACTTAGCTTAAAAGTGGTGGAGGACTTGACTGCTTAGAATCTCACCTTCTGCCTTTTCGTCGAGTGTCTTAGCTTAGACCTTGTCTTGCCTTTGCCTTTGATTGATCTAAAATGGAAATTATTGGTTTCAAAAAGTGGAAGTGTAGATGGAAATTTGTCCAAGAAGTGGACTATGAGGAGATGAGGAAGAAATGGATGTCGGTCGCAGCCTCGGTGTATGGAGAAGATGGTGAATGAAAGAGATAGTTCTTGAAGTTTAGTAGGCTATGAGCCTGTGATGAAGACAATGAAGAAGAAATTGCAGAATTAGAGAAGCAGACTCTTTTGCCATGTTAAACTATACAAGTACAAGTATATGGTTGCTTATATGTTTTTGGTAAGGCTACAGGATGATGACTCTTTTACTGAATTTATAAGATTAATCTTTAATTAGACCAATTTATAAAGAATTTCTTTGTTTAGACCAACATATTCTTGCAAGTTTTAACACATGATAAATTGATATTCACTCAAAGTATCATGGTAAAAAGGTGTCAAATATGTCCGAAACGAAATAACCGGGTTTAACCCAAAGAGACCCGATTTAAAAATTGATCAAATGGACACAATAATGAAACATGACTTAAATACAAAATGACTCTACCCAACTAGAATCGAGCTGAACCCTAACAATAACTCAAATTAACACCTCTAGTTAAAGTGGACATTTTACATATTACATGGTTTGCTAGTTTCTACTTCCCAACGAAGAATTGTGCTTAAGTTGACAGAAACCAGAACAATGTCAAGGTTCAACCTGTTGCTAGCTTGAAAGTTTTTATTTTTTTAAAAAAAAAAATCCCTAATGTAACCCTCCTAGCTCCTACAGTATTATATTTCAAATAAGCAGGAATTGTATGGATTATGATCTGTGAAACATATACCTTTTGAACTATTTTTTATTCAAATCAATTTGAAGTGTTGTATTCAAGTTTAACAGTTTATTTGCATGAATAAGATTCTTGAGTCCAGCCATCAACCTCATAGTAGCGTTAAGCCCCTCAAAAAAAGTATGTTTAAAAAATAGAACAAAGTTCAGATTATATAGCTCATGATATACTTTGAATTAGATTAAAGCTTTGGTATTGTTTTTGGTGCCTTAATGATACTTACTCTCACCTAGAGTACTCGTATTAGTCGTATATCATATGGATACTCGACTTTTCAACATGGTATATAAAATGGAAAAAGCGGAAATTCAAAGGATTTAATAAATTGAGAAGTCATTTGGTCCAAACGCTAGGTAATATACTTGGCATGATGGCATTGTATCAGGACCAAAAACATACAAATTTCTAAAGAAAGCAAATCCTAGCGTTTGGACAAGTAAAAGGATATATTTTCATGATAAGCTTCTGCATAATATTCCAGGAAATAACCTGTACTAGTTAGTGGCTCATAATATACGGAGTAAACATAAAATCTGAATTAAAGGTCTATTTCTGTTGCAATCAGAGTACCAAGCAGCAAACAAAACCTTCTTTCCTTCTGATTTTTTAGGGGTTGTTTGGTTACACAAAGAAAATGGGGGAAGTGAAAAATCATGGGAATTTGAAAATACATGAGTTGTTTGGTTGACAATAAAAAGTGTAAATGAGGGAATTGCAAATTCATGGGAATTGTGACTTCCCACAAAACATGGGAAGTTAATTACCTAACCCCCCTAGGTAAGTCAAACTTCCCATGATTTGCAACTTCCCTCATGCTAACCAAACAACTTTATACAATTCCCATGATTTTGATGTAGGAATTTAATTCCCATGAAATACAAATTCCTATGGGAAGTAATTTCCCATAGCAACCAAACGACACCTTAGTCTTAATTAACACTTTGTCTTTGACAAATCATTCAACAATAATTGTTGAGAAACATAAGCATCAAGTGACCCACTTGACTTAGTCTCAACAACATGCAAACTTTTGTCTGTTATATATGTACTGTATATATCAACCTAACCAAAAACCTCCCATCTAGCTGAGGTTTCAGGACTCCAAGTTGCTCCTGTCAATTTTTTGATAGCATGGTAAACATACCTACATTAGCCCTGGTTTTTGCGCCTGTGATCACAAATATATGTTTCGCAAAAAGAACCAACAGCAGTAAGCCAGTAACGGAAAAGAACTAGTAACAACAGACATTTTCATTCACGGATACACGCTGATAGTAACAGGGTATTAGCATCATAAAACTTATTTCGTTCCGTATTTACAAATCTAAGCTAAGCAGCTAATTATACTAAAACTAGAAAGGAATTTATCACAACAATTAAAAGATTACCTACTACTTTCCTTTTTTTGCTCCAAGGGTTAGTGGTCTAACACTTATTAGGCAAACCCTGATATATAGGTGTATCATATACTTCATAGATGCTATGCTTTTAGACCACTACCGATTCTAAGGCTGTTATTTTTCAAAAGTCGTCT
The DNA here is from genome assembly GCF_948465745.1 of Chenopodium album. NCBI lineage: Eukaryota > Viridiplantae > Streptophyta > Magnoliopsida > Caryophyllales > Amaranthaceae > Chenopodium > Chenopodium album. The sequence goes on from NC_137838.1 coordinate 4,938,256, forward strand.
ATCTCTATGTTCTTTCCTACATTTGCTCGTTAAGATCTGTTGTTCTGTTACTCATTGCTTCTTGCAATCAGCACCTTCAGTCTTTGCAAATCTTCCGCGAATCCTTGGCTGACTGTCAGCTAGAGCCTTCCTGCAGGCATACTGAAGCAGGTATACCATATAAGACAATTTTTCTGAGATATTCTCAAAAGAAAAATGCAAATCTTAAGCTTGCCAAGGAAAACCCATAATGATCACCAATTTACCTTGATTTTCCGGCCAAAGTTCCTCCTTGACCTCTTGTTTCTGTATCTGGAAAGCTTCTGTAGGCGATCTTCAGAAGTGCAACTGCCAATCAGCAGTGGACGCTGGAGTGTAGATTGGATGAGACTAACATTGCCATTAGCTAGAGTCTGTCATAAAAACCGAGAATCAATGACCTAGCCCCATCCTGTGGAAATGATGAGAAACATCTAAACATTTCTTAGGTCCTATATGGTCTGAAAGCTTGTAAATGCTCCTTGCTCAATACTGAACATGATTCACGCATTCACCACAACAAATCATCTAGCATATCTTTTTCTTACACTAAATTAGCCAAGTTCCCATATGCAATCAAAAGAGATTCAAAGAAAGCATGCTAATCAGATGAGCAAATTGTGAGATATATCTCTTGTTCATGTATGATTCAACAGGTTTCTCAATAGAGAGTTTCATGGGATTACATGGAAAGCAAAATGAGGGAATATTTAGAAGACTTCTCAACCTAACCTTTATGTCTCCTTCACTGAATGCCCTCCTCATCCCATAAGCAGCTCCAAAATCCAGTTCAGGAAAATCTAAGAAATTCGGCCTGATTGTGGTGCTACTTACCCATTCCATTGAGTTTAAAGACCCCGAGCTTCCACTTTTTGAAAAGGGCAAGGCAGGAAGTGATTTGTTTTCTTCAGTTTGGACCTCATTTGTCATCATGAGAGGAAATTTGATGTCCAGAACATCAGAGACAGCAGTTTCCATAGATGTTGTTTTCTCCAACAGTTCATTTTGGCATCCATCGAAAACATCACACAAAAGTTGCTCATTTTGCAGGGATTCCATGTCACTAACTTTGAGCCCAGAATCTTCTACAGAAGAGATCATAGCAATAGCTGCTGTCATAGGATCGAGGCTCCCAATTGGCTCTTCAATTATGGGCTCTGGTGCTTTGAAGAGATCCCCTTCGCCTCCCAAATCATAGTCTGATATTGTAGAGGTTGTAATGATGCTGTCCTGAATAAGTAAACAAAACAGTGAAAATTAGTAATTATCACAAATATAACAGTGTCGCGTCATCTCTGAAATAATTCTTTTTTTAGTTCTTGTGCTAACATAAGACCTAACCCTGAAAGGTTTTTTGCTAGACGCCATTATGGTGACAGATATTATGACAGACTCTCCAATATGTTTGGAAAGCATTTGATTGTACTTAGTATGACTGTCTTCAAATAATTGACTTGTACTTGTGTCTTCAATCAATTATTTGCAAAGTTGCAAACTCAGCACGTTTAGCAGTAATGACTCTAGGAAAAATGGATAATAGTTCTGCAAAAACATCAGTCACTGAGTATATCTATATAACATAGAACTCGAATCCATGTTTACCACTTAAATCAGCTTTGGCAAGTTGAATCTACAAGTTTCTGGCAGAGATAGCCCAATACTTATATCCTGCCTTGCCACAAGCTACAATGGTTAACACAAGCTGACATGAATATAGTCCGCATAAGTGGACATAAGTGCGCGTAAGTGCACAACACATTTGAGGCCTTTGCTGATACATACTTCATACTTCATAAAGTAAGACCTAAAGTATACCTAGTAGTTCAACTTGATGTTATTTGTGAGAAAGCTTAACATCAATTAAGCCATTCAGTCAATTATATAAACTGCAAAAAGAAAACTATACTTTGTACAAACACAATTTCCTACATACCCAACTTTAATACATTAGTACCAACAAATATCTAGCTTTAGCTTCCACTATGTCCAATTTTTCCACATTTTACCATTTCACATCTTTGAGAAGTAACCAAGAGAAACAACCTGTTTTTACATCAATTTCGACCGAAAATGCAATATATTACAATCACACAACACAAATGAAGTAGGATGCTTAACTCCCCCAAAAAAATAACCCAACTTTTTTTTTTATCAAGTACAGCAAAGATCAACTTCTAACTTTAAAAAAAGGTATCTTTTCTAAAATCCAAAATTTCCCAAATTTAGTTAACTCACAAATCCAGATAACTCCATTTTTACATTAAAAACATCTCACACTTATCTCCTTCAAAGTTTCTTTGGAAAGTCCTATTGACTCTTGTCTTTGTTTTAGTGGGTTGGAAAAGCTATTCTGAACAAAACCCTTTTAATGGAAAAGAGAATAAAGCACACGCTAGTTGTGACTATGAATTCACTCATTATTTCTCTACTCTTTTACTTTTTTACAGTAACTTCAATCACCTCCATTAATTCCAATTTTAGCATATAATTCAGAGCAATCAAATCATATACTAATCAAATTATATGCATCAATAAAAAATTATTAACTTGCTTAATCAAGTTTAACAGCAGTTTGATCACTGATAAAGGTTTATTAAGCTAAACAAATGAGGGTCAAAATCAAAGCATTCATGATTTACCATATTAACCCAAGAAAAAGATCCAAACTTGTTATCAATATCAAATCAATTACTTCAAAAAACAATACCCCAGATACCCATTTCACTAAATTTAGTAACCCGAAAAAAACCCAGATACCCATTTCACCATTCATACCCAAAACCCAAAAAAAGATCAAAACTTTAAACAAATTAGGTATTAACAATCACCCAAAAAGATGAAATCTTTAGAGAGAGAAAGCTGAATACCAGTGAAGAAGTGGGTTCTTGAGAGTAACAACAAAGCTCCTCTAATGGCTGAATTTCCTGAGATAAATTCTGGAAATATGGATACATTAAACCTGTTTCTGCATACATTTTTCTTTAAAAAAATGACAACTTTTAAGCAGAAAATCAGTAGAAATAAAGGTATGAGTAAGTGGGAGTGGCAGAGGTAAACAAGAAGAGCAACAACAGCAGCAGCCTTAAAAGAGATTCTGGAAATGGGTTGGTTCCTTCTTCAAGAAGAGGTGGGGGTAAGAACTGAGAAGAGGAGGAGAGAGAATTTATATAAGAAAATTACTCCACAAAATTGTATTGAAAGTGGGTTGTAATAAATTATAGGGAAAAAATATTAAAATTAAGACATTTTGCTATCAATAATGAACAGTACACAATAAGGACAAAGGCATAAAGGACAATAATAATATCATCAATATTTTGTGCACTGTCAAACATGTCTCCCTATTTTTTTTTATTTTTTCTTTTCGATGTTTTTTTTTTATTTTTTTATTTATTATTTTGATTATTGTTACATCATCCCCCAATGTTTGGGAATTTGCCTTTTTTCTATCTTGATTACTTTGTTTCATTTTCTTTTCTTCATCCCAAATAGTGTATTGGTATATTTTTTTCCGTTTCTTTTTAGTTTATACGTTTTTAAAATAGAGTAAAATTTTGATTCCATCAAATTAATTTAGGAAAAGAGAATTGAAAGGGCCATATTTTTTACTTAAAGAGAATTATGTAAATATAGATGGCTATCATATTTCAAAGTTGATAAAATATATAATCATTTATCAAAGGTACTTAAAAATGCTCTCAAGTTTCAACAATATATTATTACCCACTTTACACAATATAATATATGTGGATTAATATTTACAAAGTACGGGATATATATACCAATACAATTTCTAACAAAGAATAGATAAAGTCATCTCCATCAAAAAACTAATACAACCAATAATTATCAGCTAACATCTAATTATCATTTGCCATGCCATAGAATGATAGTTTGTACATAATCACATCTACACTAATCCTCAAATCGAGATTAGTTCAAGTTCAACTTCTGGTTTGTTCAGACAATAGTTTTTATGGAAGATTAATAAATTTAGGCTATGTTGTTATACTAACTAAATTGAACTGAACTGAAAGGACTTGAAGTGAAGTAGAACTAAGACTAAAAGATAATCCTATATATAAGGTTTCAATAAATTAGTAGTACATAAATTAATTTATAAATCCCATATATTTTGTGGGTCATGTCTAAGGGTCTGTTCTAATTGACTGGACTAAACTAAACCTAATATTTTATGAGAGAATGAAATTAAGAACTGAACTTATTAGAGCTGAACTGAATTGAACTGAAGCGAACTGAAAATAATCCAAAGAGAACAGACCCTAACTCCATTCACTACAAATCAATTCAGTTTGCAACTTATTTACTGTTGTTGTTTTCTTCTTTATTTCCTCTGATACAAAAATCAAGCATTCAGCAACAATAATAAAGCCCCTATTCACTTCACCTTAAAAAATTAATATTCTGTAAAGTAATTTCAGTTCAGTAAAAATAATTTCAGTACAGCAAAAATAATTTCAGTTCAGTAAAATTAATTTTAGTTCATTAAAAGTAATTCCAGTACAGTAAAAATCAATAAACTTAAAAAAGAAATATAATAGAAAATCAGTAAAAATAATTTCAGTTCTGTAAAATTAATTTCTATTCAATAAAAATAATTTCAGTTCATCAAAAATCATTTCAGTTCAGTAAAAATAATTTCAATCCAGCAAAAATAAGGTGAAGTGAACAGGGATTAGATTATTTTGTTGGTTGGGTTTGTTTACAATAACTCCTTATGACTTTAGCAATTGTTATAGTTGAAGCTTTCTTATTGGCGACTTAGGCTATGTTTAGTTCATCTTATAACGTAGTACTTATATAATTATGTTATATTAGAGCACTAAAAATAAGTTCAGACTTAGGCTTGTTTGTAGCTAAATAATAAATATACATTATAATGTGCGGTATTTTTTGCTAATTTTTTTTTTTAATTCATAAGACTCCATTTGATATATACTTTTGTTATATTAGTGTACATACATGTATATTTTAGTCAAATTAAATAGGACAATCAAATCAGAAACGAAAAAAAGTTTACATCTTATTAGGTAATAGGAAAAATGAACCAAACAGAGCCATATTGAAAATAGAATATGCTAAGAGTAATGTTTATAATTTGAAGAGCTCGAACTCAATATATAAGTTTAATATTAACAAAAAGTCAACTACGCTAATGATCAATAAATGGTAACTTGTATGCGTTAGCAAAAATGATAACAATATCTACCATATATTTTATTTTATTTTTTTGAAACAACAATATCTATCATATAAACATCAATAATACAGTCTTATTGCATATAATTAGTTCATGTCTACTAGCTAATTAAAAACATATGCAAAAACAAAAATTTCTTAACACATTCTATTGTTGATGTAACTTGCCCTATTATTTGGGGTACCTTAATTTCTACAAGTAGATGTAGTCCAACATATCATGAATACTAAGTTGTTAACATCTAGTCTAGTCTAATTTAAATCATAGGCTAAGTTTACTATTAATAAAGGGATTATGCCGCAATTATGTTAAGATGAATACCAATGCCCAATTGTTTTTAAGGGTATTTTCGCCTTTTTGCAATTATTATGCTACTCTAATTTTATTGTGGTGGGCTACTAAAAATATAATAATTGAAAAATATTAACTAGAGTTCATCTCACGTGACAAAAACGGCGTGTAGGCCACTATCTTCAAATGAATTTGGACGATTATCCGACCCTTTTAATTAATTATGGGCTTTTTGGCCTTTATTTTTTACCCTTTTGGTTATTTCATATAAAAGGGTAGCTAAAGCTTGTTTAATTAACTCTAAACCATCTATTGTGTGTTCACTGTAAACTAATTATTTTAATCTGCTCAACTTAGTTGAAGACCACAAAGTTGCATTATCACTTAATACGATTCCTACGTGTACAATTTTTAATAAATAATGATTGAATTACGCGTTTTTTTTTTATTAGTGTTATGTGTTGTACATTGGGTAAGGCCCTGTTCTTTTGAGCTTCTGGGCAGAGCAGAGCAGAGCAAAGCAGATTTCAGCAGAGCAGAGCAAGGCAGAGCAGGGCAGAGCAGATTGAAGCAGCTATTTTTAAGTACTATTTTTAAGCAGAGCAGAGCAGAGCAAGGCAGAGCAGGGCAGAGCAGATTGAAGCAGAGCAGAGCAGAGTAGATTTCAGCAGAGCAAAGCAGCTCTAAAGAACGGGGCCTAAGTGATGGCCAGGCAATGACAATTTTGTATGAATATATGTTACAACAAAGATGAAAGTATTTTACTTTGTGAAAACTTAACGAAGTATAATTTAAGCTTTGACAAAAATGAGGTAAAGAGAACTAGTCCTACGGTGCATACTGATATCGAAGCATAGAGTATGTGGTTTTCTTTTAAGTGCCAATAATTGCTCATCAAGTTAGATGAGTGGAAGCTGTGTCGTCAATGTTGTGCGTAAGATGGAGTGGAACTTCATTCATAAGATATTCGTCCTATACTATTTACCTCATGAAATGATGTATACATAGCACATGTTACGCAACTAACCATCAAAGCTACCAAGAATCAAGAGAGTGAGGGATAGCTCAAGTGGTTAGACCTCCCCTCCCGGTCCCAAGTGATCCCGGGATTGATTCTCATCACCCGCCCTTGTGGCTCTCTAAACACCAAAAAAAAAGCTACCAAGAATCAAGTAAGGAAAAAAATTGTGGAGGGCCATAGGGTGAACTTGTAACGTGAAAATTTGTAGTATAAATTTGTGTACATTGAATACTCAATACTATTATTTGAGGGTTTTTTAATTTGAAATACAAATGAGGGGTTTTGATCATTCCATCATCAAGTCTTGTTCTATATCTTTTTTTGCCCGTAAATCTGTTACTATGTTCCTTTCTCTGTATTAATGTATAAACCAAATCTTTCATATTATTATTACTAATACTAATCATGGATCGACCAACAATGAAGCTAGGACAATAATCCAAATGTTAAATGCATGCAACTTTAACAAAACTTAAACATGTATGTACAAAAATGGCTAAAATGGCATACATTTGAGACTAGGAGTATTTAGTATCGATCTTTTCACTATTTATGGATAGATAATTTAAAACTATCTTATCACATCTATCTTATCACATCTATCTTACTTCAATTCATCTCTAATTAGTGCTTGAAAATTTACAATGACCAATAAGCTCATTAATTAGATGAAGGCGGGACCATAATTTTTGTTTTGGAAAGTGAAAACTACTTGTGACTTATTGCAATAATTGAGATATTATATCATAGAACTTGTCACCTGGGACCCCACAACTTAAGACTCTGCCTAATACATCCAGAGATTAGCTAGATATGCATGAGATACTTAGACTTATAAATACAATTATATAAAGATTAATTAATCCTAGTCCTTAAATGATCACCAACATAGTAACATGTTATTAGAACTACCTAATAACTTAACTAAGAATCGGATACATTCTATTCACTTTATTGTGTAACCTGAACTTATTAAGTGTATTAAACATAGATAACAATAAATAACCTTTTTACCAAACTTGAGGCTACTTTCACATCAACATTTTAAAGTTATACACTAATACTTGGTATAAGAAAGTCATATTAGACCATTTGAGATCAAATTGAAATAAATTATGACATATAAGATCAAGGTTTTTTCAAATCAATAAATGTGACAAAAAGAAAAATAAAATTACATCAAATCGTTTATTTAACTGAAATATACGAAGTATAGGTAAAAATAAGGTATATAACATAAGAGCTTAGCTCATATAAAATCTAATTAGAAAACTTAAACTCGAATTAGATAAGGTGAGTTTTTCCTAAAATAAGTGAAATAAGGTGACCAAAACATGCATTTAATTAATTAATCTTTACTAGGCTTAATAGCATACGATGGCAGAAAATGGCAACTGGTTTATTTATTGTGAAGTTGCAGTAGTTATAGTCAGCATCATCAATTCAATTAACAAAAATAGAATCACATACTTCGTATTAGTGAGTAATATAAATTAATTAGTTCTAGTTGAAAGTGACAGTAGTACAAGTTTTTTTTTTTCCTTTTTTTTGTGTATAGATAGAGATAAATAAAACAATAATAGCATGTCAATAATAACATGTACAGCATTGGTTTTAGGTGCTTCTGTGCTAGTATCCTACCGGTATAGTAGTACTTCACCGTCATCACTCACTTCAGCACATGCATAAGATCAACAACATTATCTTTACTTTGCTTCATTCACCCAACTTATTTTTAGCGCACTTTAAACTTATGGCCTATTTTCATACGTTTATTTTCGGTTCAGCTCAAATTAGTTTAGTTCAATTTAGCTTTTAATTTCCTTCTCTTATAAAATATTCAGTTCAGCTCAGTTCAGTTTAGGGCCTATTCTCATACGATTATTTTCAAATCAGTTCAGTTCAATTCAGTTCAGTTAAGCTCTAATCAATTCAGTTCAGTTCAGTTTCTAATTTCCTTCTCTTATAAAATATTCAGTTCAGTTTAGTTCAATTCTATTCAACTTAGTTCGGTCAATAAGAACATGCCCTTAATATTATCAAAGTCCATAATTATTAGCTTGATTGTTCTTAGTATATCAATTAGCTACCTAGAAGATTTAGTTCTTACAATAAAATTAAATAAGAGCCAAATTTTCATGTCTCCGGGATGACTTTAGATACTTCCTCCATTACTCAATACGTGTTGAACACATCGTTCACTAATCCTTTTTAATTTTAATTTTGTTATATACGGAAACAATTATATATAAAGTACGTAATATGTATCATTTCTTGCAAGTTACATTGAGTTTATTATACGAAGGGCCTATTTCAATTTACTGAACTGAACTGAATGGAGCTGAAATAAATTGTTTATGAAAGAAGGAAATTAGGAAGTGAATTGAACTGAACTGAAATTAAGCTAAACAGAACAGGCCTGAAGTACTCCAAATCACCTAGTAGCATGCAACATGATTTGATCTATCACAAATTTAATTACGTCAAACATATGAATTAGAGGTATTAATCTTTATCTAGATGGATATACTCAATATTTTAATAACATTAACATCATCATCGTAGCTGTAACAGTGTAAATATAGCTCCTATACATTAATTTGTGGTTGTAAAGAAAGTTAATTGTCATTATACATTTATACCTACATAAATAATGTTATTAAATTTAATTTTAATCCAAAGTAGGAAAAAAAAAAAAAAAAAAAAAGAGAGTAGATGGGATAATTTTATGTTAGCTGTAAAAGAAGTAAAGATTCTATAGTTAGCTTACTTATTCGCTCAAATTAGTTCAAATTCTCTATCAATTTATGGTCGGGCTTTTGCTTCCCTGTTTGCAATTTGGATATAAAAATTCATAACTGTACAACATAAGTATGTCAATACCAACTTTTGTCCTTTTCCTCTAATTCAAACCTTATATTATAAATTTCATGGTTTTATACAATGAACTAACAAAGTAACAAGTGACTTTATTTTTAATTTTTTTCTAAATTTAATTTTGTGTATATATGTGTAATGTATATTGTATGTGATTCTATGCATATTTCCACTAAGAATAATATGGCAATAATACAATTCCGAGTTCTTTAATTGTCTCATAGTAGTATGTATAATTTAGTATTACATTCAAAATTGCAAGTGAATAGCATGAGCATTTTTTAAAACGCGTTTCATTAGCTAGTTTTGCGTTAATAATTTCATGGCATATATAATATCATGCGTTCTAAATCTTTCAATGATTTTCGTTTGATAAAGTTGAGTTAAAAGGTTTCGCATATATAACTAATGTTAGAGAATTTATTCAACAAAAAGGTTAAGCTAATAATCAGAGTTAAGAGTACAATTAGGTACTCAATTCTTAAAAATTTCACCTTTTAGGTACTCAATTTTTTTTACTTTGCTTTTGGGTACTCAAAGTGTTTTTCAGGTGAACTAACTCATCACTAACCATACCTAATTAAAAAATTAATATTTTTTTTTAAAAAATAAATGTATTAAATTTGACTAAGAAACTAGCCGTTAGTTTCTCTATTTAAAGGGGCATGAACCTGGCAGAATCACCATTGTTGCTTAACAAAATTCATCCAAAACCATTTGTCCCTGATTCAATTTCAATAAAAAAAAAAAAAAAAAAAAACAGCAAGACAGATTGTGTAGCAGTATACCCAGCAACAAAATTCATCAAAACAGGTTCATTAACCATGTTTATTTAGGCAGAAATTCTTCAACAAGGTTTTCCCAGATTTTGTAGAAAATAAAAACCTCCCCTATTTTAGTGCGAAAAACATATAAACTAATCCAACCCTTGCACATTGTAAACAACATGAAATCAACATTCAACAACAACGCTAGCTTAATCCAACAACAAACAACAACAAAGCAACAAATTTAACACAAAAAACACAACCAATCGACATCATCAATTTGTTAAAAAAAACCCCAAAATATTGAAAACCCTAGGTCGCAACAAACATCTAACAAATGGGCAAAAAATCCGAAATTTATATCAAAATAACAACATAAACGATAAGAAATTGAGCTTACCTCAAAAAAATGGCGACTTTTGGTGTCGTTTTCTCCAGAATTGAGCCCAAGGTTGCTCGTTGTTCTTCGAAAGTGACGCAGCAATGTTTCCAGAAATGGAAAGAATAAAAGAATAAAGGGAATAAAGAAAAAGAAAGGGGAAAAAAATGGATGACCCGCGAATTTTTTAATCGGGTGAGGCCCACATACTCTCAACCAAAGGTACTAAATTCTTTAACCCAAGGTACTGGATTCTTTGGCTAATTTATTTTTTTTGGCCGGAATTCTTAACTCAGTACCCAAAAGCAAAGTAAAAATAATTGAGTACTTAAACGGTGAAAAAAGGAAGAATTGAGTACCTGATTTTGTGCTTAACTCTAATAATCAAGTTTTAAAATAGATGTTTATACTCTATCACGCTTGCTCAAATGCTCATTGCATGAGACTATAAGTGTCAGCTGGGTTAAAAATCACGTGTCCCACCATACTTAACGCTTAATATATCCACTCGAAAGAAATGATACGGTGGATGGGATTCAATTCGTGACCTTATTTTCACTTTGATTCTTATCTCATTATACAATCAAAAGTTTAATGTGACGGTTTTGAGGCCGAATGATTAATTTTTTACACTTCATCAATTAAGTTAAAAAAAAAATTATAAATAAAAATATTGTTATTTATTTATTCATTTTTTCATATTTGGTCATTAGATCCTCCTCCTAAATAAATAAATTAATTTCCTCAAAAAAATAATTACTAGTAAATTAGCTGATCTATAAAGTTTACCTCTAACATATAATGAGATGTCCCCTTCAATTTTATTTTTTTTTTTCCTAAAAAAAAAAGGAAAAAGTAACATATAATGAGATGTTCTGTGTTAAAGTACTAAATTAAATACTGGCCAACTTGTTATTATGTAGATAATGACTCCTTTATATTTTAAGAATCAAATTAATTACTTTAACCTACAGTTAGTGAATATAATGAGTTCATGTACCACATAAATAAAGATTTTACAACCAATAACCTAACATAGATTAAGTAAATGTCCAGGAATTATGCAACAGAACCTTAAACAGTATGATCCACCAGAGTTTTTCCACCAATTACACTAATTAACGCGCAGCCTAATTGCAAATTGACGTGCTTTATTTCTTAGTCAATTGTCAAACACCCTTTTTCTAATGATATTTATTCGAGAAGAGACATATTTCTTAATCCAAAATAAAAGAGGAACAAGTAGCACTTAAGAAATTTAGGTCGATATCTAAAAGTAGAAAGGAATTTCAACGACAAAGCTAGGGAACAATCAATCAATACTCAATAAGAGTAGTGTGTAGTGGAGGCTATCTACCTTCTATGCTGATGAGTGAATAGTGATGACTAAAATTACATAATTGTGCTTTCTAAATATTTTCCGTGCAGTCGCAAAAACAATAGTGTACACAAGATTCGATTTAATGAGGCTTTGGGTCCATCTCCGAGATTTTAACCAATGAGTATTAATCAGAAAGTTATAGCTAGATAATCTAGCTCTTGGCTCTTGGTTACAAATTCGGCGAGATTGGTCTTGTTTAATTTATTTTACTATATATTTTCAAAATATTAATTTTTATAATTCACTACTCCTGATTCATACTGTAACTATAATAATTGGTTATATTTTTCAATTGAATATTAAGAGAAAGCAAACATTTTGACTAATAGAAAACACAATAATGATTACAATTTATATAACAGTGTAATCCTCTCTCCATGAGCAATAATTAATTTTTAATTCTCACATCACTTATTAGGTATTTTGATTCCTCCCATCTTTTTCTATTACAAACAAACTTTTGTTGATGGATTATTCTTTCTCATGGCTATGGCCTATGGTTACATAATTTCTAGCTTCAACTAATTTTTCACATTATTAGACATGAACATCTTTATCAAAAATATTCATGCAAAGTTATTATGCCTTGAAGTAGTTTTAGTAAGTTTGTTGATGCCAACGTACAAATCAGATTAGAGTTAGTACGTACTTTAGAATCGAGTTTAAAATGTACTCATATGTTATTTGTGTTTATTTCAACGACATAATTATATCGTTAATACATCAATATAACCATATACGAAGTTGAATTTAAATTCAATTGAAAATGTCATACGACTATCAATAGACCATATGTCAAAACATTTTTTTTTTTTTTTTTTCTATATTGTATGCATAGTCATCACTCATCATCATCAATTAATATCTATAAGGGCACAACTACATATTGGCAACATTTCATACAGAGAATCTTGAATGTAAATCAAGAGATGAGCAATTTAATGCATTTCTTCATTCACATTTGACCCAAAAGCAATGCAAATTGCTAGAACTAGAACTAAACGATGTTACGTACACTTACACCAAAAGGAAAAATTATGTCAACTTATTAGCTCCATACACGTGGCATATCTTGGTTTTTGACATCTCACATAAGTTCATACCACCTCGTGCCCATTTTAATTGGTTGTCCATTATTGAGGTATTGGGGAGCATATAACTAAAATTTCAATAATAGAGCTTTAGTAATAAAGACTTTCAAGTATAACATTATACATGTTACAACGTTACATATATGCATGAGGCAGTGGGCCGGTAGCAATTGAGTGGTGACACTTCCACCTCGTTGGACCTAGACTCGGATGAAGTCCTCATACATAAGAAATCAGAAGGGAAAAAAAAAAGACACAACAAGAATCCGTGATTTTAACAATAACTGCAATTATCATTCATTTGAATGAAGTTAGATTTTACAGTTCACTTCAACTTATAACAAATGAACAATAATTCGTCACATTCCTTTCAAAACGTGTATTACATTTTAATTAATTAGTTGATTGTATTGATACAATAAAAAGGCAAAAATATTCAAAAATGAGACCAATTAATTTGTGGAGCTTAAGAAACTTCATATAATGCCAAATGAGCACTTTGTTTTGGTTGAGAAGAAGAGTTGGACAAAAGAAAAAACACTACGTTGGAATATACCCGCAAAAAAGTGAAAACATCGAGCAATCATTTAAGAAAAAACAATAACATGAATGGGAATCCCCACTCTTTAGTGTCGAGTTGAGGAATGAGATGAGCTGAATTTAGCCACATTATTTTTCTTCTAACTTTTCCCATTAACAAGTTTGTTGTTAAAGATTTATTTGGTATTGTCTAATGGAAATTAAAAGTTAGTTAATAATCCTATGATTAATTGATTGATTAATATAAATGGAATTATATATAGTTTTAGTCTCGAGAGAATACTGTCATAATTTTCTATATGTATTAAAAAAATAGTTCTGATCATACGAAGTATCTACATAGATCATAATAATGTTATCATGGCAAATTGCTTTTGAATGATGATTAAGAATATGTGACGATTTAATTATTATAAGTTGTAATGTATTCGATCTTGTGATTCTTATTTTTTTTTTTTGTTTTTTTGAAAGAATTCACCTTGTAATTCAAATATGTAAGTGAATATAATAACGATAGATCCTTATCAAAGTTAATTTTTTGTAATACATATTAAAAATGTAAAATACTAGTATAATTTGTGTTATTAGCTACTAGTGAGCATGACAGAGTGAAATTAATTAATAAGTAAAGTAGTATAAATTGAAGAGTGGAGAAGAAAGTGAGATGACGCGAAGAATAAAAAAGAAAAGGAAAACCTGGTAAAGTTTAAGAACAGCTGGAGAAAGATGGTGTCAAAATGGCATAAGATGTAAGGACTATTTTTGGGTTACGTTCAAATCAGTGATAAGTTTAATCATAATTTGGAGTTATATTGGGGGACTGTTGGGACCACTCTTCCATATATAGCTTTCTAACCTAGGGGAGAAGTAGGGGAGAAAGAGAAATATTGCGCATAAGGTTTACGTGTCAGTAAAACAAATAGGATGACATTTTTGTAAATAATGGAAATATGAGTAAAAATCGTGGTGGAAAATTTAATGACAAAAAGTAGCACTACATGCATAATGATAAATTAAATATACCACTGTATCATCAAGAGGACCAGAAAGAAATGGAGTGACGATCTATAACAAAATATGCCTAGCTAACCAAACACATTAAAATAATGAATTCTACTCATTTCACATTTCAACCCCATTCCATACAATTACCTAATATGAATCACGTACTATTATTGAGCTTATGCTCCCTTCCATTTTAATAAGACTTCTTAGTAATATTAATTACAAATATAGAATTATTTAACCAACAAAAAAAACCAACAATAAGCGACTTTATTAATTCATGTTTTAAACGTATCTTAATTATCACGTACACCTAATAACATCTCATGTAACATAGTGATGGGATCGATTTATATATATTGAGCATATCATATACTTTTGGGGAAAAAAGAGCATAACATTTTATTTGGATGGAATGAATATAAAGTGCCATAATAAGTAGAATAAAATGGGGGCACAAGACTAGCATGTGTAATTCATGGGTTGTGTGTAATGGCGCTTGTACAACACGTGCTAGGCGCATGCAATACACACTCTTTCACACTTAGTCCACCCGTCCATAACTATACATGTATGTTAGATATTGAAGTCCGTACTTTATAACGCAATGTAAATCACATAATATTTTGGCATAATGGCATTGCAATTGACATAAAAGTATAAAGCAAGCCCTTTATAAGTGAAACATACACTTATGGTGGCAAATGTTGGAGAACAACCAATATAGTGTTCATTTCTCTTTGCCATTTTTGGAAGCATCATTAGAATGAAAAGGTGTACAAAACAAAAACGATTGGACAACTGTAAGTTGATGTGTTGTTGATTCCCAAATTCTGTTTGTGTATTCCATCCCCTTCTTATTTTTGGTTTCCAGGAGTTGAGCAACTTTTTTTTTTATACTCTTTTTTCCTATGCATATAATTTGACACGTGAAATACCAAAAAAAAAAAAAAAAAAAAAAAAAAAAAGGTAGAAAGGAAGAAAACGCGGAAATTAAAGATTCTAACAATGATATATAATGGAATCACCAAGAAAAGCATTAGTTAGAAGCCACTACATATACAGTGATATATAGTACATATGCATGATACTAATCGAATACCAAGTATCTCTTACTCTTTAATCTTTATTGGTGTCTAGCTAGCTATGATATAACAAGCTAAGCACATCAATGTCAACAAGTTTTTTTCTAAGAAACTCCTACTAAGTTCTAATAGTAAAGCCTAAGCTATCTAGGATCGATGTACATTAATTTGATTACCTCTTGAATAAACGATGTAGGAACGATTTGTTTATGTTAGACTCTTATGAGTTCGTTCAATTTAAAGTGTTGTGATTGCTATTTTGTTTTCAAAATTTGAAGAAAGTTTGAAAATATGAATTAAAGAGTTAGAGTTCGTTAGAGCTTGTTCAGATTTACTTAATCGAGTTGAACTGAATATTTTATGAGAGAAGGAAATTAGAAATTGAACTGGACTAAACTGAACTGAATTGAATTGAAAATAAGTTGAAGAGAACAAACCCTTACATTTTTATTGTAACATTTTAAGTAAATATACCTACTAATTTTAAAATATTACAAGTACTTGAGATTTTTTTTTTTTTTTTTTTTTTTTTTGTGAAGCAAGTACTTGAGATTGAAGAATTAAGAATCAAGACAAATGAATTGAGGGACAAATGTATTAATATTTCACAAAATAATGTCATGGTTACGAGTTATACTTCATAATTTATAAAGACATTTTATTCGACATGAACACATACGGTCTAACAAATAAGATCGAAAAGAGTAGTTGATTTTACTTGCACGTAAACAGTACAGTACGTATGACGGTATGAGATTCGACTTGAATTGAAGAACCCTACAAAACATAGAACGCGAAAAAAGGGGGGAAAAAAAAGAACGTTTAAGGGTAAGTGAGTTAGATGCTGAAGAATGTCAGCTCTCTTCCCCTTTTTTTATTTATGTTTCAAATTGTTGTTTTTTTTCGCTGACTTTGTTTTCATTTCACACTTTCATATCCTTCCACTTTAGTTGACTTGCAGTAAAGTAGACTTTGTACTTGGTAATTTCATTTTATTAATAATTACGTGCAGTTAATTAAAAATAGATCGTGCCAGTTTTGACCTTTCCACTGAAGGCAGCCGAAGTAAGCACTGCTGATCTTACAACTCTACAAAACAATACTCCGTACGAAGTATAGAGTATACAGGTTTGTATATGTATATTGTTACTACCAAGCATAGTTTGGTCTAGTGGTAAGATCTGCATCTCGCAATCTTGAGATTGTGAGATTAAATCCTACTTAGCCTGTACTACTAACCCGGATCGGAAGGATCTGTGAGAGTTTCTATCTCGATAGGACCCTTCTCCGTACTAATAATAATATTAATAATAAAAAATAAGAGTACATCGTTACTATGTTGTCTAAAAATGTACGCGAGAAAGATCATTTTATTAAAAATAGTGGCATAAGTTTAAGATGTAATTAACCCGAAATTTCAATTATAGGGATAACGTTGACCGTTGTATATGTTGTTGGGATGATTTTACAGCGGTCATTTGAAAAATAATATGATCGGTTCATTTTTTCAGGTTATAAAATGATCACATGCAATTAGTCTAATAATATGTACCATCTAAATATAAATTTTGAAATTTTTTTATCCAACATAAAATATCTGACTCTATGAATGAACCCCTAATAATACTCATAATTTAACACTAAATTAAAGGGTCGATTAATTAATATGTAAACAAACTTTGATTAGCATACTTTACTTAGAAACAAGTGGAATTGCATTTTACTACGGAGTAGTAGATTAAAACGGAGTGCTAATGTCATGTCAACTAAAAGAATGGATTCTCCAAGGCCATGTTTGGTAATTGGCTTTTTGGTTAGCTTTTGCCTTTTGGCTTTTTTAGGTGGTCAAACAGCCAAAAAATGTGTTTGGTAATTGGCTTTTTAGTCAGCGAAAAAGCTGGCTTTTAAGCCAAAATGAAAAAGCTGTTTTGAGTAGCTTTTTTGTTGGCTTTTGGCTTGTTGGCCCACAAATTATCAAATAAACAGCCAACAACCACCAATTAATTTATCAAACTTTTATAAACAGTCAGCTTAAACAACCAATTTCAAAATCCATTATAAACAGCCAAACATTCCAGCTGGTCAAACAAGCCAAGTGAATCAGCCAACAGCCAACCGCCAACAGCCATTTGCCAAACAAGGCCCAGGTCTTTTTCTTGATAATTCTATGCATGTCATTATAACTTTAATAAATAAAATTTGAATTTCTGCTGTCTTATTTCAAAGATAAGGTATTATTGGCATATTGCAAAGTTTCTTGTTTGTTTTTAATATAAGAGTATGCATCTGGCACTCTTGAGAGTGACCTTGACAATATCTCATCTTCATTTTAATTAGTTGAGCATGTTCTAAATTTTAGGATATTTAGTACTCCATAAACATTTGCATAATATCATTACATGCCTATTAATCTCGTACATAATACGTAGCAATAATAATAAATTAAAAATTTTACGATGAGTACATGGCTATAATTTGAATGTTATGATGAGTAATTAGAAAAAGTATGAGATGATTGAGGATTTGAGAGTGTTTTAAGCTAGAATGCTTCCATAGAAACAATGTACGCTATTTTTTTTCAATATTACATACAATTAAAAAGTTGTGAGAGGTGTTTTTGGTAAAATTTTGAACCAAACAAGGATAGTTAAACTAAACAAAATATACTCCGTATTTATATTTATATCTAAATCATAATTTATTTGATTTTGCCATATGTACGTCACACGATGTAATTATGTCAACATATCCATGACTCGTATATCCCCCAACAGTGAACAAGTCAACCTTTTCTGTAATCAGAAGGGATTAAAAAAAAAGATTAAAAAAAAACCATATATATCAATTATTAAGAGAAGTGTCATTCCCCCTTCAAAAAAAAAAAAAAAAAAAATAAAAAAAAAAATAAAAAATTAAGAGAAGTGTCATTTACAAATAATTGTAATTTGAGAGGACGTACAGAAGGAGGAGGGAATTGAAGGGCAATGGAGAATTTTGGATGATTGCAAATGACCAAAAATAAATAACAAATACAAATAAACATTTTATGTGTTAAGTCGCAATCTCTTATATAAAAATCATAGGTTCAATTATTTGGGGAGGAATAAAGGCTAACGCTTTTGTCCAATTTCTAACCAAGTAGTAGTACACTCTTATATTGTATAGTGACCTCTTATCAATTGATTTTCACAAAACTTATGAATGTAGTACCCTACTTATGTACTACCTTAGTTGTAGTACTTAATTACTTTATTTTACTATATTTTCAGCTGGTAGGTGGAGTTTAACTGCAACAATGTAATTCGCTTAAAATTTACAAGCCTGATGTATGTGAATAGGGTATACAATATCCCTCCATATACGATCATTAAGTGGAGATCTCGTTATTGCACCTATATACATTACTGAGATAATTATTTCGTATTAGTTACTTATTAACAAACAAACTTTGAGTTTATGAGGAAAAGTTCATTTGAGAGATGTCATTTCAAACGGAAATCATTAAGGATGGATGAATTCTAGGTTTGGTGGTGAGTTCCTTTGCTTACTAATCAATTTACAAAACGGACTTCATTTTGTCTTTATTTCATTTCATATTACCTACCACAAAGCCATGTAAATGTCATTAATACATTAGTCAATACTTAAGTAGTCACATCAAGAATTACGATTATTAAAACAGTACGAGTGTTAATAGTCTTATTCCTATACAATTAAAAGTGTCTACTTATTAAAGCAATTACATTATGAATTCAAATCATTTTCAAAATGAAATTTTATTTTGAATGGAAATAATACACACTAATAATATACTATACAAGTCCAAATATCATTCAATATATATCATCTATTCATCATCATATTAATTAGAACATGATGATGAGTCATAAAATTCTCATCACTAGACATTTGGTTGAGGGAGAAAATTGATTGCATTTTTGCACTATCGATCATAATGTATAATTTGTAAGTGTACCACCTCATAAACTTTTGGGGTTGGGACCTATTTTGTATAGGACCATACTTAAGCTACAACTACCTTCCCCAAATAGGACATAAATAATTAGTGGCATGACATCTCAATTTGGGATATGAACTTTTAAAGGAAAATGGCATTTGATAGGGACATACGTGGCATTATTATCCATGTGTCGATTGGCGGTTGGAGCCGTTCATAGTTGGAATGATGATTTTTATTACTCCCTCTATGATATATGCCCCTTGACGGCTCCCCATGTCTAAAATTGTCCACCCCAATTTAATTGCAACTTGAAGATAAAGCCTACCCCGCCAAACTTGCTTAGGCATGTTTTTTGTAGGGCAGTTTGCTCTATCACCCTCCATTTATGAAATTCAATGCTAAAAATAATTAGTTAGTTTCAAAATTTTGAGCTCTACAAGTATTTATGATGTGGTGGTATCTAATAGAGAATATTTATAGAATATTCTCATCCTAGGTTTAGGATATATTTTGTATAAGATTATCTTTGATATCTGTACATATCTTATAGTTACCTAATATGATTAGGTTTCTCACTGTAACCCTATAAATATTGATCAATGGAAATCACTCTAATGAAAGAGTTTATATTATCTGACATGGTATCACAGCTTAGGTTAGATCTTGGGATCATATACAAAAATTCTCACCCTGCCGGTGGGTTAGAAAATTAAACCCACCGGCGGGATATACAAAGTTTTTTATGCTTCCGCAAACACACATATAGATTTTTTTTCTTTTCTCAAAGTTTTTTTTTAGAATCTTTATGTAACCTTGCGCCTCCTACGTAGCAATCGCGAAAGCCTCCTCCATCGTTGTTGTTGGCAATCGCATACACTACCGCCTCCCACTACTGGCAGTAACCACATCTGCCAACCTACTCCATGTGCCGCACTCCATTTCCACCTCCCCATGACCAACAATGATTCTTACATTGCCTTATTGGTTTTTTTTTTTACACATAATCACATAGATTTTGTTTTGGTGGTGGTATATCACAATAAGGTCAACTTTTGCACATCTCTTTTGCTATCAAGTTAGCTCCTTTTATTGTTGCAGCACTTGGAATCTTTGTGGAGTATTAATTCTTGCTACCTGGTTTCTCTTTTGAGAATTGATTAATTTCAAGCGGTGGGATTTAATCTTTTCTTGCGCAATTTTATTTGTTTTTCTTCAACTGTGATTTCACGTAGTAGTGTAGTGTCTTCTCTCCGATGATGGTTTGATCCCTTAACTTATTCTTCTCTGGATCTGCAACTTGGCCCAAGTATATGCGTGACTCTTCTCCTTCGGCCTAAAAGCGCATATCTCTACTATACGTAGGTCGTGGTTGTTGCTTCTCATCGTCATCACTAGCACACGTTTGCTACTTCTCTTTTGATCATGGGTTACTATACTATCCTTACCGTTCGATGCATGATTCAGATCCAGTCTGAACATCCGATTTTCTCCCGCTCTGACTGCGGGGGTGTGATAGAGAATATCCATAGAATATTCTCATCCTAGGTTTAGGATATATTTTGTATAAGATTATCTTTGATATCTGTACATATCTTATAGTTACCTAATATGATTAGGTTTCTCATTGTAACCCTATAAATATTGATCAATGGAAATCACTCTAATGAAGGAGTTTATATTATCTGACAGTATCCATTTAATGTACATAAAGATATCTATTAAAAAAATTCAATGATTAAAATTTAACTCAATACTTAGCTTAATATATATAGTGTACCATTTCGTATATGATAAGAGATATGAGTTCACATCCAACAAGAAATAACTTGCGGCAATGCAGTAAAAGACAAGTGAGAAATGAACAATATAAATTATCGCTTTATCACTGGTTAACTTAATTCTGATCTTATATACAAGTGAAAATAAAGATATAATTATAAAAACGGGTTTTTCACTATATGCCTCTAAGTTTTTTGTTTATTCACCATACACCACTAAACTTCTGTAAATTCATCATATTAAAAAAAAAGTATCTTCCGCTTTCCTACCCAATCTCCTGTATTCTGGCACATAAATGACATTAGCCGGTCTTGAAATAGGTTTAGTTCAAAAAAGAACGAGGCCCCCCTTACCTTTTTATTGGCTTGGGGGGAAAGAAGAGTGGGTATGTGGGCTTCTTTCACTTTACTTTTTAGGTTGCGAAGATAACATCAACCATCAGGGGCTGAATCAAGCCTTGAATCAATACATTGATGATAAAAAATAGAATAGATAAGATGAAAAGATTCCTCAAGGAAGCTCTATATCATCCTACTCATGAATGTCTTCTTACTTTGATTTGAAAATGTTGAGTTACTTGAGTCAAAACATCTGTTACGCTCGATATCCACACGGGGGAAAGCTGAAAGAAAGTAAGTTGACTCTTGAATATTGAATGAAGTCCTTCACGGGGATCATGAATTGGATTCAAACCAATATCCCCGGGCGACTTTCCAACAATTAGTCCATCATAATGGGGGATCCCCGCCCAGGATCCCAGCCCCCCACCTTTCGGCGAGGAATTCTCCTTCATTCAATATTTGACCAACAGTTTTTAAAATTATGGGCTTAATTACCAAAATACACCATATACTTTTGACGACTAATGATTTTTAATTTTGTCAATCATTAGATCTAATTATAAACTGAAACCATCCTAAATATATATTCCCCTATCTCCGAAACTATCCACATTCCTTTTTCCCACCCCAAAACCATCCTAAATTTTCTTTTTTCATCATCAAAATCAATCATACAATTCTGATTATGGAGATTAGAGTGGTTTTGGAGGCTGGAAAAAGAAGAGGAGTGATTTTGGGATGGGCGGAGAGATCTAAAGTGATTTCGTAAATTTGAAATTTTTCATGGGTATATGGTGAACAAACAAAAAAAATCAGGGGTATGCGGTGAAAAATCCGTTATAAAAAAGAAATTTATCATATTTCTGGTTTAATTTTTTAACCTTCTATTTTCTTTATGTAGCTTATGGAGTTATGGTTTATCTCTCTTCTTCATTTCAAAATAAAATTCATAAAAAATAAATTTGCAAAATATATTTCGTATTTTAATTTTTGAAAACTAAATTTATACAAATTTTTGTATGTGGTTGGCCACATGGTGTGGCATGGGTTACTTGTATTCTGGTGTTGGGTGTTACTAGTTTTGGTCAGGGTGTTGTTACTGGTTTTAGCCAGAGTGTTACTTGTATTTTATGGTTAGTTGTATAGTCTTACCGGTTATGTTCAGGTGTTACTTGTTTGGTATGAGGTTACTTGTAGGGGTTACTCATAATACAAGTAACACCTACAAGTAACCTACACAAGTAACCCCAGAATACAAGTAACACCTACAAGACCCTACAAGTAACACATGGTGCGGCAGGGGTTACTTGTAGGGTCTTGTAGGGGTTACTTGTATTCTGGGGTTACTTGTATTATGGAGTTACTTGTAGGGTGTTACTGATTTTGGTCAGAGTGTTACTTGTAGGTGTTACTTGTATAGTGTATTATGAGGTTATTTGTATGGTCGTACAAATTTTGGTCAGGTGTTACTGGTTTGGTATGTGGGTCTGGTCAGGGATTAATTGTAGGGGTTACTCAGAATACAAGTAACACATACTAATAACTCATACAAGTAACCCCAAAATACAAGTAACACCTACAAGTAACCTTTGACAAAACCAGTAACATCATACAAGTAACCGTACCGCACCATGTGGCCTGCCACACTGAAAAAGCTCTGAAATTTTATTATTTCATCTTTCCGTTTCGGTATAAAATCAAAACCATTTTATTGATTTGTAATCAAATTGTTTGAATCAAATATTATTCCATGGCTTGTGACATCCAATTTTTTGAGTTTGTTGAAATTTTATGTTGTGTGATTTTAAAAACTAATTTATTAAAAAGATTTTAAAATATCATCACCCACGACTTTTAAATGAAATATTAAACCGTTTGTTTTCATCATATAAAATTATTTTAAATTTTCATAGTTTATAGATTTAAAAAAAAAAAAAAAAAAAGAGATTTATTTTAGAATTGAATTTAAACATCTCCCTTTTGCTACATGTCATATGTTTGCTCAATGACACTAGACGTTATGCCTTAGACTATGTTCTTGCTAGCATGCCTTAAAACGATGAACTAAGCACGACCCTTAGTGCCTACCTCCGCGGCTTAGTGTGTCCAGTGTTATTTCCCTACCACACCCTTATTAAAGGAATTACATATATTGAATTGGATGAGAACATAAGCATTTTATGGGAGTGTTTATTTGTATTGAACTCACAATTTCAATGTACAAATGATCCTTGATGCCTATTAATAGGCCGCCACCGTCCTACTTACATAGAATATCTAGAAAGTACCCACACCTCCTCAAGAAGTCTCATAGACATTTTAAGTATATTATGCATGCACAAGAAGTCTCATTAGCATTCTGTAATCACCTATGGTAGTTGGTAGATTACTTCTCCAGTATGCCTTGGGAGCGCTCTAGAAACTTCTGGAGAGAACTAAGCTAATTGTTACACCGTCAATGATTGTAGGTGCTTGTCTCATAAATCCATCAAGACCATCATCTCCATTAGGCTGAAATATTATGGTCTCCAAAATCCCAGCCTAGTTCGCATATATTTGAGCCAGGCCCCCAAATGTCCTATTATTATACTACTGCAACTTGGCTGATCGATCAATGACAATATTTACCAAATAGAGGAAGGTATTCATAGCAGCCCCCTGAGCAATTGAGCATCCCCTTCGGCCTTGGCAAACAAGTTGGGGTATTTGCACCCACATACAGTTGATGAACAGGCACAAAACAAGTGCAAGAGTCTTAATTTGATAAATGTTTGTTTATTTAATACTATTAATAGAGGTTCATTACAATACTAATATGTTCATTCACATATTTACAAATATAATTATTAAAAATTATAGACCTACTAATTCGTAATTTATTACATTTTCATTATCCTAATGGAAAGATGCACACGGATTTTATTACAATTCGTAATGCTAATTTCACTTTTTATTTTTATTTTTTTGAAACCCTAATTTCACTTTTTATTATTACTCATTATTACTTGTGAAACAAATATTAGCAAAAAATTGTAAAATTTAGTTGTATACTTGATAATTCCGAAGCCATGCTCGGTTTTTACAATTAATGGTATTTAAATTCAATAGAAGTCTTTAGAATTATGCAAGTCTAAAATCTATCATAACAATAAACAATTACAGAATAAATTTTGTAGGCAAATTTTTTTTTTTTTTTTGGTGTTTAGAGAGCCACAAGGGCGGGGGTGAGAATCGATTCCAAGATCTCTTGGAATCGGGAGGGAAGCTCTAACCACTTAAGCTATCCCTCACTCTCTTGTAGGCAAATTAATAAGTCATTGCCATATTGATGACATGATATAAGTTTGTAAATGAAAAGTTGTCATGATATTTCCAAATGTAGCAATTTGCGGCACAAATATGATTGCACAGCCACAAAACAAGCGCTGGAGTCACGCCAGGCAATTAAGCTTTGTTAGCAAACCAAAGATTGCTGGAATGTATCTATACCCAGTAATAACAGTTATCATGTGCTTAAATTCATATGAAGATTCTACCCTACATATCGAAACTAGTATAAACAAGTTCAGCATCAGACAAAAAAAACCTCTTTCAACTCCAGCTGCTGGTTCTCCAATTTCATGCCTACAGTAATCAACCCAAAAAACTGAATCATATTCCATCACCGCCATCACCATCTAGTTGAACTTCGCCTTTGAGAAGTCCATCTCTGGATGCTGCATGATTACACAAGAGAATTTTAGATATGAGATAATTAATATAATTTCATTTGTAAGAATGTATATTTCACTCCCGGAACAAATTACAGGGGTATCAAAACAACGTATTTACCTCAGCCATAAACTTCTTCAACAGCTCTTGCTTCTGCATGTCATCACTTGTTGGCAAGCCCATTTGTTTCTGCCTTTGGTCAAACTGCACAACCAAAACATGATTTTTTCATCAGCAAAAATACTGTGTAAAACGCAGATCTTCACAGAACATTCAAGCAATAGGAATCACATCAATTCCTAGATTACTATACACATGCCAAGATAAGTAGGCTACTATTTAAAAAAAAGTTATCTAGTCTTACCATCATTTTCTCCACAGTTGATCTTGTTTCAGGATCCAAGTCAGAGAGCTTGCTGCTTTCAGGTTCAACTTTCTGTGTATCAATTTCAGGCTCACCTTTAATCAGACATCTCCACCAATCCATTTGGTCGTGCTTTGTCAAGAGAATTGAGATAGACTTTTGATCCTCTGACGAAAAACCAGAGTAAGTGTCAGAAAGATAACAATCCAAGCATTGTGTTTTATGCTCACAATGTGTGCTAGGCTATGTGTGTGTACATAAATGTATTGTGGCATCGAGACCTAGAGCTTTAGACCAAAATGTAACTCTGGCCTAGTGGAGGTAAGTAAACCAAAATTCAAATTGGGGAGTACACCACTACTTCCCCACCAAGCATGAATGGCAATACAATTCATATATCCCAAAAAATGAGCCATGATCTTCCCCAACAAGTAACCTTTTAATCATAGCAACACACTTTATCACCATTAGCTAGACTTACCTCAATCATTAAACTACAAACCCTTTCTTTCCCCCTTCCTTAGACAAGCCCTATTTGGGAGGTTGAAACATTGAGCAAGGGGGTTGGGAAAAACAATAAATAGTAGGGCTCTCGTGAAAAAATTTACATGAAAGAGGTGAACAACAAACCTAAGCTCCAGGCTAGAAAATTCATGAATAACAGATACAGGCAAACAAAGAAATAGTTATAAATCATTTTAAACTTCAAAATGACTCTAATTTCTACTTTGCCAGCCATCAAAGCAATTATGATATGGGTAAATTATCTAGGGTGATTTTAGGAGTATAAAAATGTAGATAAAAGCTCACGTATTAAATTTTATGTAAGAAAAGGAAATCAATAGATAACAGCTTGAGATATACAGGTTCACAGGTATAGAACATACCCAAGCTCCAAAAACAGTCATCTGGCTTCACAGGCTTATAAAGATCACCCTGTAACAAAAAAATACTACAGGTCAGAAAAGAAGATTTAAATTGTTACAAGGAAAACAAGTGGCTCAATTTGATAAGAGAGAGCTTACATCAATAATAGGAGGCTGGCCCTTGAGACCAACTTTCAAGTGATTCTTCTTAATCTCGCAAGTGATGGACCTTGACTTTGTCCCAGGTGGAACGGGTACGCTTACAGTAACTTCTGGCAAGGACTGTACCCATGAGTAGTTCTCCAAATCTTGACCATTCCCTTTGTTCGGTTCTGCACCGAAGTAATCCAAAGAGTAAATAAGAACGGTTTATTTTAAAAAAAACCATATAAACTCCTTACAAAAACACAGCAATACTACACATGAAAAAACATAATTCTACCATCTTGGAAGTGGCCTTTCACAAAGAGCCATCGCAAATGAAAGGTAAAATAAAGAAAAAAAAAAAGAATCCGAAGGGTAATCCATGATTTAGTTATGAAATATGAGCCATTATCTGAAAGACTGAAACTACAATTTATGCAAAGGTTGGCAGCTAAATTTCTCTCTTGGATAGCTAACTAGCTACTAGGAATAGCACATCAACTAATCAATTATGATAACCAGCTCCCAACTAGAAATACGCTGCATATTTTCTTTTGGGTAGCTACATTTTTTTAATGCAGTAACTGAATTACTCCGTACTTCATAATCTTGGGATTTGATTTTGTTGTATTTAGCATTGGACCTTTTGCGTGGAAGCATAAGTGCATAACAGCAGTGCTACATAATAAATTAAAAATACCAAGCACAAGACCATGAAATAAGTTACCTAGTTTCAAAGCTGCTACTAATCAGTCCCTCCTAATTGTTATCCCCTTAAATTAGTTTGCCTAGGCAATTTCCCTCCTAATCATTCTAATAGCTCCTCTCAATCTAGAGGATTCAATCTAGTCCACCACCACCACCACCACCATTCCAATAGCTTCTTCGATTAAGAAATTAAGCAGAAGGTGCTCATAAATTAGCTTTAATTTCCCAGTATGTTTCTACACTAATTTGTTTAATTGAGTACAATTCTCAAAGGATGTTTTAGCAGTATTATCTTAACAGCTAGAGATTAATCAACAAGATTAATTAACATTAATCCACTAGAATCATGAATCAACAACAATCAATCATAAAAAAACAGATTAACCAACGCTCATTCATCAACAATAGCATAACTTAACACTCATTCATTCATCAACAATCACAAATTAATCAACCAAGATCCACAATCATATACTCAAGCACCAAACACATACTAACTAAACAGAATAATACTTAATCAACTACATTATAATCCTTCCTTAATCAATCAAAATTAGGGCAAATCACAATCACGTATTAAAATCAACAACAAATATTAATTAGGTCAGATTCTATTCATCAAAAAGTCAAAATGAAGAGTAAAATCACCCAACATTGCGCAATAAATCAATACAAAATTCAAAAACTCAAAGATGAAAGAGATAGATGATAAACCTATATACTTAGATTTCTCTGTCTTCTTCTCATCATCATCGTCGACATCCATAGAAGACGCATCCTTCTTCTCCGAAGCAGAAGACGACGCAACAGCAGCAGCAGCAGCAGCTGCTTCCTCCTCCTTCTTCTTCTTTTTCTCAGCTTCAACCTTAAGCTTCTCCCTCACATTCTTAACCAAACTAACAACCTCCTTCTCAGACGAATCATCGGAGAAGAAATCCGTCTCTTTCGCAACGAAATCAATGGCGGATTGAAGAAACCCTAGCGGATTCGAAGGATCGAGAATTGTAGAAAACGGCTTCGGAGTAGGCGGTGGTTGTTGTGGTTGTTCTTGAGGTTTGTGGTCTTCTTCGACGTAATCTGAGAGGATCGCCATTGTTGTCGGATTTTGAGGAGAGAGAAAGAGAAAAACAGGGGTTTTCTTGGAGGAAGATGAAATGAAAAGAAAAAGGGAAGAATCGAGATGAATCAGTAATAACGAGGGTTTTAGAGGGATATTTATATGGAGAGAGAAAGAGAGAGGTTGAAGGGGCGATGAAGTGTAAAGGGAAGGGATTTCTTGAAAAGTTTGAGAGAGTAGATGATTCCAGAAGGTCTGTTTATCTATCTGTCTTTGGCCTATCTGGCTCTTTGCATCTCTTGGATAGTCCTAGACTCCTAGAGTTGTCAATACGAATTACCAATACAATACGAATTTTTAGAATGTTCTGCGTAACAAAGGCTTTGTCTGGGTAGAATTTGTTATATACATTCGGGTATACCATACATCCATAAGCATTTTGTTCACATTTTTATGATTGGGTGTACAATACAACTCAATACGAATTTCTAGAGGTGTCAATACGAATTACTAGTACAACTCAAGATTAGTTGGGTGTACAATACATCCGAGAGTATATAACAATCTCTCCATTATATGTAACAACTATTTTTAGTAAATGTTGCACGTAATATGAAACAGATGTAGTAATATAAGAAGTTAAATCAAGCTAAATTATTGTGTCAATACAAGTCAAAATACGAATTTTAAGTCAAAATGACATTAATTTGAAAAAAATACAGTCTATAACAATTTCACAACCTTTATAAACTCTATAAGTCTAGCCTCTAGTAGCAAGTTTTTTCTTTCGTGCCATGTCTTGTAAACTCTGATTTATTTATGTTAATTCATCTTTTGTAAAAAAAAAAAAAAAATCACAAATTTTTTTTGACATTAAGGGCCTATTCTAATAGACTGAAATTAGTTGAACTGAATTGAGCTGAGCTAAGCTGAACTGAACTAAACTAAACTGAGCTGAGCTGAATTGAAATTAAATGTATGAAAACAGGCCATAACATTGTGATTAATTTGTTTATTGTATTTTATTACAAATCTTACTATCTACAAAATATTGGGTGAAGGTAATATTTTATCTCACTGGAATAAAATTTGAATTCATTTCATTTTAAGTGAAAGGAACATGCAACATTTCATTGTATATATATATATATACAATATACTTGTAGTTATATCAATGAGTATTGCTCCTAGGGGGAAAAAATGGGTAAAAATAGAACATGGAAACTAAATATTGATATTGAAGTTTTTTTCCTTCTGGACTGCTTGCTTTACAACTTCAAGTGATTCCGCAACATCATCACATAGTTGTTGTGGTTCAGGGATCACATTTTGATCAACTGCTAGAACCAAAGTCATTTTATCCATGTAACTCTGAAAATGGACGGTTAAAGCCTGCATCAGGTAAACTTAATTACATCAAATTGAGCACAACATAATTTGACCTATATATACATCACATATACGATCCTAATCTTACAAGATTCATCTTATTACTACTCGTACACAAGATTGCATATATATAGCACGTGGGATCCATATAATGTTTGACTATCGCGTGATTTATACATATAACTATTTTTAGCGTTACTAACATGAATGGATAATAAATCTTATTCAAGCTACATACATACTTGTGGGTGTCCATAAACACTAGGAGCAAGGAAAGTTATGGGATGACCATAGAAGCTTATTTCTTCATTTGGACCGACCACATTTGAGAAGGAAAATGTAGTATTGGATAGAACTCTGTATACTATAGCAGCAGCCACCTGTAAAACTATGTACTTAGTAAATATTGCTTCCACAAATAATTTAGGTATTTATATTATCAACTTGATTTTGAACAGGGTAGAGATGCATACCCTTAGGCCAAATATCTTGAGAACAATTTTACCGCTTATGAATGTGGCAATCGCTTCAAGAGATTGTTTCTTCTTGTCAATGGTGGCTTTAGCACTGCGTATGTAATCCAATGGATCTTCTCTTTGCGCGATGTGGAAGGGAACGAGGATGTAACCTATCGAGTTCCCCCATTGCCAGTTTCTTGAATTGGGATCATCTGTTTCCATTTGTTCTGCTAAATCCTATATACTTATGTTAATGATCATATATGCATGAAAATAAATAAAGTCTTTTCAATATGATTTTGAGCACAAATTAATGTAGAAAATAATTGCTATTGTTATACTCAAACCTCAAGCGTGGAAGTTGGTCTGATATTTACAAGGAGTGTTGATCTGAGACGAATATGCTTTGGCAAATTATTCTGTTGCACCTTTTCATTTCCCTTGGACTCACCTGAATGTATATATATGAAAATACGCATTAGCTATCCTTAGCAATACAAGTTTTTTTTTATAAAATCGTAACATTACAAAATCAAACGATCATGCAAGAAAGATAAAGGACTAACCATACTTCCTATTAAGGTAACGTGATAGGCCTGCTTCAGTTATACCCAAAACAACATCGTTTATTGTCTGGAAAAAAAAATCAATACCACCCCAAATTGTGTAATGAACGTAAGATTATCATACAAATATTAGTCACGCCAAATAAGTTTGAAAGCTAACAAGATACCAATCTCTAAGAACTTATGAAAGATGCATTACAACATCCTAATTTATTTTATTGTAATTGAAAGAAAACGTACCACATTCATGTCGTTCTTCAAAAACTTGATGTCATCAAAACTAAGAGTTCTATAAACAAACTTCTTAGGAGCCTTTCCGGTTCCAGAAGAGCCTTTTAAATGAGTCACGGTGTCCTTAAGAAACACCATTGTGGCAAAAAACATGCATAAATCTATGATAGTGTACCAAAGCATCTTGAAAGCAAGCAACAACCACATCAAGCAGCCCCATAAACAAAATGATGAACTATTCGTTGTATCATCCAACTTTTTCGTATCCTTTGTAGGAAGTGTAGGCAATGCATTAGGATCAGAGGTTTTTCGAGTACAAGCAAGTACAAGGGACATAAGAGAGATACCATCTCCTACGGAATGGTGTATTCTGAATACAGCAATCGAATTAGCATCCTTTGTTTTGATGCTTAGAATATGGATCTCCCATAATGGCTTGGTTAAGTCCATAGGAGTTTGAGCAAGGCTTGAAACATAGTCATCAACAAATTGATCGGGTGAGTCCATGTATGAATCTAAACTTGGAACAATAATGTGGTTGTCCACGTCCACCTTGGTTCGGGTCCATCCAACCGGTCTACTAGGTTTTTTGGGATCAAATACCTAATTGTCAAGCAAGATGGATTAGTTTAGCTCTTGAAGGCAATCGTTAATGTGAATTCAGATACTAGTTAACCAATAAACATATAAATTAGTTAAGACATAACTCCCAATATCTCCAATTGCCGTATTTTTTCTCACTATACTACGATGCTTAACTAGATAATAGATTGTTGACATATATTATGCATCAATTTGTAAATGCACTCGAGTGTACGTATCAGAATATACATTGCACTTGGAACATTAACCACCCTATCAGCCTTCGGGAATTTTGCTCTCTAGTACAATTCGCCAGGCCAACACACTACCTAATGTCAACTACTCATATATTCACAAACATCATGGTAAACCTATGTGCTTGATAGACAAGCAAACATATGTAATTATTGTAACAAGAGTTCTCTATTTTCGCCCTCACTTTCAAAGTATCTAGCGTTCTAATTTGGAATTTTGGACTGAACATCTAAGTGAGATTCTAAATCAATAGATTGGTTCTTCGTATCATTTTCTTACAAAATAAATAAAAATGCTTACTACGATGAAGCTAAATTACGGTGATTGTAAGCTTTATCTAACCCAAGCCGTCATCTTTTGGACTATATGGGTCACCTAGCCCAACAGATGTAGGGTCATGATCAGCCCATTCCAATTTAAATGGATATGTCATAAGTTAAAATCCCATTTCTATTGAGGGCAATAATGACATTTCATCAATTTGATTGTAAAAAGAAAGAACCAGCTTAGCTGATTCACTGGTGCTCCAAGTAAATAAATAAAAAAAGAGCTTACTTTGACTAACCCAAGGGTCACAATGTCACATAGTCTTTCCCGCAGCCCAACGCTTTGACTAGCATATTCCATATTTCCATTAATCTCCCTAATTAACAAATTGTTTGATATGGAGTACAATTCAAACTCTTCATGAAGTTTTAGTTTATGAGTTATGAGCTTATGACTAATATTCAAATACTCGTACCATTTTACCCATGACTTCCAATAACATGGCAATATGTAATTAGTCATTTTTCTGTTTACTATACTAAAAAAAATAAAAAATATTATGAGTACGTAATCCAAATTTCCTTTACTTAAAACCAATTTTAAAATTAAATACGTACTTTGTAGTAATTTGCAATTAAGCCTAAATAAAATAAACTCGACATAATCCAAACTAATTTAAAAGTTCCCGTATACTCATCCAAAATCTTCCAAATGGACCCGACTCACCCGACTCAAAAACCTACTCACTTGAATATGATCCTACCATAAAGGACCCAGTTCATAACTCCATACCCGAACCAATGATCCATTAGCCTGCTTAGCCACCTCTAGAGCATTCATATATCAATTATTGATCTAACTAATCATGCATTCTTGCAAGATATGATAAGCTAAAAAAAATAGTAAAAAGAAATTAAAGAATGTTGACCTCTTTATAGTGCTTAAAAAAAACAAGCAACGTGTAAGCACGAAAAACCAGTAATAAGATGAAGAACAAATAAAATTAAGCAATAATGTTACCAGTTTGCTAGAGAAACGAGGGTGCTTAACAATAGTTTGATAAATCCCTTGTTTAATAACTTCAACGTTGATCAACGTCTTACACCCAACCACCGCCACTATGCAGCAGTTCATCTGCGGCGCATGAAACAAACGGGTCGCTGGACTTAGTGGCTCCTCCACCTCGTCTTTCGCCGTCGTCGTCCTAGTTGTGTTGATGGGGTTTAGCCACTTATTAACACATGCCATCTCTTAATTTAGTTAGTTTTTTAGTTAGTTAGTAGCGTAGAAGATAGAGGGAAAATCATTCAATATTTCTTCTTTGCTTTTTATTGGGTTTTGATTGAAGGGTTTTTAGTTGGTAGAGGGGAGAGTTTTTTCTTTATGAATACAAGTTTTTTTTTTTTTTTTTTTGAAAAAGAATACAAGTTTTAATACAACAACTATACAAAAGTTGTACTTTTATTATTGATTTGGAGAGTTTTTTCTCTTTATGAATCCCACCTAATTTGGTCTTTTTTTTTTTTAAAAAAAAAAAAATACTTGGTCCTTTTTTTTTAAAAAAAAAAATACTTGGTCCATACTCTATGGTAAGATGTTGTTAAATTTGTCATAAAAATAAAAATGTGCACTTTTGTTATTTTTATTTGAATTATTGTTTGGAAGTCTATATGTTAAATTTTTATTTTCATTCTCAAACTTCTCACTACCTTATTGTTAATAATGTTTAGAAGTTTGGCTGTTAAGAAATCGAAACAATAATCTACCAAAAAATAAATAAAAATCTAGTACTCCGTAACTTATAATATTTTTCATTATCTCTCTTCTAACTTAATACGAAGTAGGAAATATAGTCATAAGCAAATTTAATCACCTTGAACTTTCAACTAACCATATTTGTCTGATAGCCAATATGCAAAATGAATATGGAATACATCATTATTTAATTTAATGTATATTACTCCCAATGAAAAATCAATGGGTATAGCTCTTCAATTCCATTAGGCTTGTGAGTTAGACTTGTAACTAGAACATGGATATTAAATCTTGAAAATCTTTTTCTTTTGAGCTGCTTTCTTTACAAGTTCAAGTGATTCCACAATATCATCACAAAGTAGTTGTGGTTCAGGGATCACATTTTGATCAACTGCAATAACCAAAGTCATCTTATCCATGTAACTCTGAAAATTGATTGTCAAAGCCTGCAACAAATAGACAAACTACATCAATTAAGCACAATATAACTTGATCCAAATACGTCGAATATATGTACTATAAGATCCCAATCGTAAAGGATAGTGAGCATACTTGTGGATGTCCATAAACACTAGGAGCAAGGAACGTCATGGGATGACCATAGAAGCTTATTTCTTCCATTGGACCGACCATGTTTGACAAGTATAAGGTAGTGTTGGATAGAACTCTGTATGTTATAGCAGCAGCAACCTGTAAAATTATGATGTAAATGATATGTTACTTTCATACAACTTGTAGTTTATAATATAATGTTATAAGCCTAGGTTACTATAAGTTGCATGATCATACCCCAAGGCCTAGAAACTTGAGAACATATTCAGCACATATATATGTGACAATTGCTTCAAGAGAATGTTTCTTTTTGCCAATGGTGGCTTTAGCACTGCGTATGTAGTCTAATGGGTCTTCTCTTAGCGCGATGTGGAAGGGAAGGAAGATGTGACCAATTGCGTTCCCCCATTCCCACTTTTTCGTATTGGGATCATTTGTTTCCATTTGTTCTGCTAAATCCTGTTGAGTACCCATGTCAATGATCTTAGACAATTTTAAAGCCTTTTTTGAAAAAGACTTTGGTTACAAATAGATGATAGAAATGAGTAATGTTATACTTAGACCTGAAGGTTGGAAGTTGGACTGATATTGATAGGGATTGATGATCTTATACGAATATGCTTAGGTAAACTATTCTTCTGCACCCTTTCATCTCCTTTGGACTCACCTGAATGTAAGAACATATTAATATACATCATAAATTCATTCAATTGAATAAATATGAACATTACTGATCATGTAAGAAAGTGGGAGACTGACTGTATTTCCTGTTAAGGTAGCGTGATAGGCCTGCCTGAGTTATCCCTAAAACCACATCATTAATCGTCTGAAAAATAATATCAACAGCCTCATTTAGATGTATAACAAACTTAAATTTAATCATACATCTATTAGTAATGTCAATTAAGTTTGAACAATTATGGAAAAAGAAAACGTACCACATTCATGATGTTCTTGACAAACTTGATGTCATCAAGGCTTAGAATCCTATAAACAAACTTTTTAGGAGACTTTTCTGTTCCAGAAGAGCCTTTTAGATGAGTCTTGGTGTCCTTAAGAAAAACTATTGTGGCCAAAAACATGCATACATCTATAAAAGTGTTCCACAACATGTTGAAAGCAAACAATAGCCACAAAAAGCAGTCCCATAAACTAAATGATCTTCTTGTGTTAATCAACTTCTTATTTTCGGTAGGGAGTGTAGGAAGTGCATTAGGATCAGAGGTTTTTCGAGTACATGAGAGTATGAGGGACATAATTGAGATACCATCTCCTATAAAATGGTGAGTTCGGAATACAGCAATCGAGTTAGCATCCTTAGTTTTGATGTTGAGGATGTGAATTTCCCATAGTGGCTTGGTTAAGTCCATAGGTTTTTGAGCAAGATTTGAAACATAGTCTTTAACAAATTCATTCGGTGAGTCCATATTTGAATAATCCAAATTTGGGACTATAGTGTGGTTGCTCATGTCCACTTTGGTTCTGATCCATCCAATTGGTCTCCCGGGGTCATTGGGATCAAATACCTAGATGTTTTTAAAAGACGGAAAATTTAGCATCATAGGTTATTGTTGAAACCAATTCAAAGACTTCTAATGATAAAGTCTTTGTTACAATTGAAAAAAAAGAACGGATGAAGTAATATTTACCAGTTTGCTTGAGAAACGAGGATGCTTAACAAGAGTTTGGTTAAGTCCTTCCTTAACAACATCAACATTGATCGCGGTCTTAAACCCAGCCACTGCTACTATACAGCAGTTCAGCCGTGGCACGTGGAACAAGCGTGTCGCCAGGCTTAGTGGCTCCTCCTTTGCCGTCCTGGTTGTGCTGATGGGATTCAGCCACTGATGTTTCATTTGACTTTAGTTAATAGTGTAGAGATATATGAGAACACTTTAAAAAGTACTTTGTTGTTTGTACAAAAACCAATTAACACAATTAACGCTTAATTATTACAAGTACATAGATTAAATTCATCAGGGGAAAAACAGAGTAGAAGATAATGCATACCCATGCAAAGGTGAAGGCTGCCATGTCAATTAGCTTTCTTTGATCAAAAGTATTAAATGGTATTTTCATTTCTCAAATACTTTGATTTTCAATTAGCGCACAATAATGTCTATTTTGTAATGAATAATGGACAAAAGTTGCACACTACAACTAATTTCATTACTTTGCCTCTTCTATTTACAGAGTAATTACTTAAATTAAGCATAAATTTCTAGTCACAATTCATGCACCTCGTTCTCTATTTGCATGACAAGTAAATTGCATTGTTGCCGGGGTTAGTTGTATAATTTGTGAGAAAATTAGGGTTCTATATATTAACCAAACCTACTCCTTTCGTTTCATACGATCATACTATGTAACTTTTCCGAAGTATGTATAGTATTGCGGAGCTCTGATTGTATATACGAGTAATAGACATGTTTATATGGAGTAAAAGTTAACATTATTAGTGACATACTCTGTACAATATTATTATACATACTTCATATTTGTTACAAACATTACTACAAATAACAATTGGCAATATGTCCACAGTCCATACAAATAATACAATCTTAATTAACCAAGTTCTTGTTTACAAATAAACCAGTTAACAAACCACTTAACATTAAGCACAGAAACTAAAGTTATGCTCTTTATTATCTGAAGTCATTATCTTCAATGTCAATTCAACATTCTCAGGTTCAACTCCAAATCTCCAATTGCTTTCGATATAGCCATGCTTTCCTGATACACAACAGCTATATCAGCTGCAGATTACAGGAAGCCAAAATTTCTAGCAGCAACAAAGATAAATGAGAAGCTGGTAGTACCTACCTGTCTTATTTTTTACTCTTTAGGCATTTCAGCAAAAGCCAAAGGGGAAATCAGACTCGGAGTATAACTTAAGACGCGAGTGCTGCCTTGTTCTCCAAACGTGACAAGCCGAGTATACTTCTTAGGCGAAGAGTTTAGATCAACCAGTCCTAGTTCCTGATCACCTAACTGAATGAAAAACTTACCAGCCAAAGTGAATCCAACCACATCACAACAAGAGCTTAGATTCATGTCCCTATAAAGTCCAATGTATTCAATCTGTCCCTTTTGCTTTAAAATCGATATGCTCACATCACCTGCACTTGTAAACCGGCCCATAGCCAAGGATCCTCCCATACAGCCTAGGAAGCGAAAGCCACTTAAGTACGAGTCACCAGGAATCAGACCGCGGATTTCATCAAACCTTTCATGGACTAGATCAAAACCCAAAATGCATTGTTTCTCACCACGCCCTCGCTCATACATGATCCAATATAAAGTCTCATTGGCCAAAACTCCAGCTAAACTAGGCCTCCCATGTAGGGAATACCCATGTAGCCTCTCATCATGAATTTGCTCCCATTTTCGACTTCTTAATGAGAAAACATGAGCTATGATAACTCTGCTCTCTTCGGCCTCACTTATTCTAACAACCTTATAATCATCACTCGAATGTACATACCCAAACCCCCAAGTGAAATTTCGAAAACCTTCCAATAAAGGGTACAAAAATTTAGTCCATTGGTGTATAACAGGATTCCAAATGATCAAATAACCCAACATAGAGTACAAGCACACTAACCCATTGCATGATCCTACAAGAATAATCTCATATTTCGACGACAAACCATCAAAATCAATGCTTAACTTAAACAAACCCTTTTCACAGTTAGTATCCAATAATTCACCCTTATCATCGTCATCATCAAAAGAATATAAAAAATAATTACTTCCAGAACAAATAAGAACACAATTTACAGGGGAAAATGAATGTTTAAATGAAGATAACTTGAAATAAGCATTACCAAAAAATGAAGAGGAAATAGAAGAATACCATTGTTTAGAAATGGACTTATATTGAAGTATAGATTTGATAGGCAACCTTGTAACAATATCATGTACTATAAGATCATGAGGGAGGTCCATTTTTTGGAGAAATGCAACATCATTTATTTCATTAATATAATTTTCTAAATTTTGCTGCATTTCTATTGGCTCATCCCTCATTACTTCCATTGGCAGCTACATGAACATGCTCCACTATTTTGTCTCACTTTTAACTCAAAGATTCACTTTCTCTCTCCGTTATCTTGTGCAACTTGTCCACTAGATTGATTAAATATTTTATCCTAGTTCAAATTCAGGATTTTTGTTATGTGCTTGAAATTTTAAATTAGAATTCAGAAAAAGTTCCATAAGATTTGCTCTGGATACAATGAACAAGTTTTTTGTGTGTTGACATGAATTGATGTTACCTAATAAAATAAGTAAATTTCATACATGATTTCTTAAATTTATTTTGTACAAACTAAAAAAAAAAGACTATTCCTTTTAAGTTAAAAACTTGGATTAGCAGTAAATGTTTTATCTTTACTACTTTTATTTTAGATACTACGTATAAAAAACTATTTGAATATACTTAATTATATAGTCATGTGCAAAGTTGACAATTGAATCAACATAAACCCATACCTCAACAATGTG
Organism: Chenopodium album; assembly: GCF_948465745.1. Classification (NCBI taxonomy): domain Eukaryota; kingdom Viridiplantae; phylum Streptophyta; class Magnoliopsida; order Caryophyllales; family Amaranthaceae; genus Chenopodium; species Chenopodium album. The sequence continues at coordinate 4,977,427 of NC_137838.1, forward strand.
TGATCTTGGTAATCTATAACATGAATCAAACTTGATATCAATCGACAATTGATTTAACCCATCAATACTCTATAATTCAAGCCTAAACTTGCACGCCTGCATTCGACTTGATATTAGCTAACAACTAATTTGACCCAAATAAACTATGATTGAAACATAAACCGATTAGAACACGAAACCAATTATAATCGATGTAAACTGTTCTTGACCCATTCTATGGTGACACATAACTTAATTTTACCCAATCATTGTTAATCTAACCTGCCATTAACTTGACCTGAAAATAATGATTGTTTATCTAACTATAAATGTTAATCTAACCCACTAGCCCGACCCAATCCGACCCAAAAATAGGGCGGGTTTGGGCAAGCCTAAAAACTAGGGCTGACAATCCTTAACCCGATCGGATAATATGACCTGAACCCGACCTGAATTTACCGAGAGAAACCCGAAGTCGACCCGATTTGACCCAAATTTCATACTAGTAAATCACTATATTGTAATAATATTAAGTCTTACACTACTTTTGATAGTTTCAAGCATAGCCCGAAATCTGATCCGAACCCGACCTGCTGACCCGAATTGCCACTCCTACTTAAAACTCAACTGTTAGCTAAAAACCCAAACTCAGCCCGAAAAGCCCGCTGCTATGATGCGGGTTTGGACACGAGATATGATGTTAAAGCCTGACCCGACCCGATTTTTTGAGCACCTCTTCGGCTTTACACCTTACATATTAAACTCGAACCAAATCCAAACTTATCCAAGACTTTATTGGCCCGACATAATATAATTCAAAACCCGACCCGAACTTGACTTAAATGCTCAAATATCCTACCCGTATTGATTGTTCGGATCAATTTTCTTTGATAACGTCTAGTAACTAAGACAAAAATTCAAACACATAAGGAAGACATTCTGATAGAAGTACTCGACAAAATTGAAAATCAAGAGAGCGGCAAAAATTCAAATACTCCATTATTCTCACTCCTTTACTCCACAGTTAACGGATATCCCTCAATCACCCCCAAAATCGCAGGATTTCGCAAACCCTAACTCAAAATTTCTGCAATTACGATCGCATTACAACTAAATTCCAACATTAAGCTTATTGATTTCAAGCATATTCATCAAATTGCGTCAACAATTGAAAGAAATGGGCGTCGAAAAATATCATGTGATTGAGCTTGTTGGTGAAGGTTCTTTTGGGAAAGTTTACAAGGGAAGAAGAAAATACTCAGGCCAGGTAATTTTTGTTTTTTGGGTGAACTTTAAGTTTGATATTTTGATTTTAGGGTTTCAATTGGCAGATTGATTATTGATTTGGGTTTGAAAATTGCAGACTGTTGCTATGAAATTTATAATGAAACATGGGAAGAGTGATAAAGATCTTCATAATCTTCGGCAGGAAATTGAGGTGATTTATGATTATTTTTTTTAAATAAAATTTGCACTAAAAATGGCAATTTGTTTTTAAATTTATTTTATCATACATTATACATGTATAATTTGGGCTTTGGATCTCGAAGTATAAGTTCAATTACAGTTGAATTTTCTTAATTATAGTATTTTTGAGTCATCATATCATATGTATATGGTTGATCTAAATATGGAAATACGACAGTAAAAGTGCTATGCAGATGATGAAAATACATTACTGTTACTCCGTATAATTCTATGTCTAAGTAATCATTTTATTATTATGCCATGAAATGATTAACTCAGAACAATCCCGAGTTTCGGTCACTGGTTTAGAAATGATCCCAAGTTTTATTACATGTTCATAAAGTCATAAGGTTATATTGTACTTCGTATATTTGTACAATTTTATGTGATCATATGGACATGTATTGTGATCATATGAATGTTTATTATGAAGTAACACCATTCTTAGACTAAGCAAACCATACTAATGATTATTCTGAGTTTATAAACATTTATACTATGTTGGTAATTATTAAATCGCCTAGCTGCAAGTAACGTGTTTGATCATTGTATGTTGTCGTCTCTATGTTTAATATTAGAGGCAGAACCACCCTTTCTTTCCTTATCATAATCTTGTTACATGGTTTCAATGTCGAGAACAATTTTTTTCCCCCCTTGTGTTGCTAAAATTCTTAGCTTTTAACCTGAATTTTGATGAAGGTTCTTGTACTAACCAAGGTTTCGATTGGATAAGTTGCCCTACAATTTCACAGCGCTGCTTTATCAGTTTTGTACCAAAGACTTGAGTTGTACAATTTATAGAACTAGGTATCCTAAGATATTTTAGAGCTGAAATTATGTGACATAATCGTTCATGTGCCATATGACATAACCCTGTTCAGTTCTTGTCCTTGTTGTTCGATTATGTGAAGGTATGCAAATTGCAAGTGTTATTTCTGTTTTATCTTCAGCTACTCTGTGTGCTCTCCAATACCTGTCTCAGTTCCATTCTAGAGAAATTAATAATAATCACCTACAGCTCTATTTATCTCTCTGATATTCACTTCACTTATTGATGTTTATTGTTAGAACTGACTCTTGTTTTCTTGTGAATTCCAGATACTCAGAAAGCTGAAACATGAGAATATTATAGAAATGCTCGACTCCTTCGAGACTGCACAAGAATTCTGTGTAGTCACAGAATTTGCTCAGGTTTTTTTCTCCTCCCTTTTTCATACTTCTGAACGGCAACTTGCAAGTGCATGTCATTGCCATAATATTCTGTAAGAATAGTGCTAGACCTGAATTAATTTGGGGACCTTGATGCATGCAGTGAAGTGATATTAATGGTTCTCTTTCATACTGCACAAGTATGCTAAAGGTCTCTACTACATGTGTTTTATTAGTATATTTTTGTGTGATGGATTTCATTTTTTACTTGTCTAGGGTGAGCTTTTTGAGGTTCTTGAGGATGATAAGTGCCTGCCTGAAGAACAAGTTCAAGCAATTGCAAAGCAGTTGGTATGGTTTCATTATGTAATTTATTCATTATTTTTGTCTTCAAAGTGGCTCTCAGCTTCTATTGTTCCCTAGAGGCTACAACTGAAGAAACAAGTAAGGCTTGATAGATTTCTGCTTGAAGTGAATAGATTGGTTTTTGATTGTTTTGCTGGTCAAATATCCAGGTGAGAGCACTGCATTACTTGCATTCCAACCGAATTATTCACAGGGACATGAAGCCGCAGAATATTCTTATTGGTTCAGGCTCCATTGTAAAGGTTAGGTATTCAGGAGCTATCTTTTTACTTCACTTTTTGTCTAACATATTTACTTTTGGCTCTTTGCCTATCCATTTTTTCCACCCTCATTTTCTTTTAGTAATAGTTATGAATTGTTGAAAAAACATTATTTTTAGAGCTTTTCATAGTTTATATTTACATAGTCTAACGGATATGATTATAATGTACTTGTTTGGAATGTCTCAGTAATTTCTTGTGCCTTTTATTGTCATTGTGTTTCATGTTAAAGGTCAATTGAAAATATTTTATAATTTTATTAGCTGTAAGCACAGATGTAAGGCTTCAGACATCTAGTCCCCTTACCCTGCTGAGGGTGATCGCTTTTGTTTAGGCGATTGGGTAACATTTGATGTTCACTAATAACTGCATTGCCAATTTCCTTTCTGAACTTCGCTTTATCTTATATTTTTTCATCTTTACTTCAGCTTTGTGATTTTGGATTTGCTCGTGCCATGTCAATGAACACTGTTGTACTTCGCTCCATTAAAGGTCAGCTTTGTGATTTGTTTGCTTTGCTAGTAATCTAATTTCCAAGTTCATTATGGTTGATGCAAATACTTTTTTCCTTGTATTTCTGTGGACTTAATTTCTGTTTATGCTCTTCAGATGATTTTCTTTTACATTGTCAAAACCCTTGTTAACTCTCCATCAGGTCCAAAGAAAGCAAAAAGAAAAGGAGTTATAGAAGTTGGTCTTTTATCCACAAATTATTTTACTGTTGATTCTTTTTCTCACCTTATGCATCTGACTGTTTCAGGTACTCCATTGTACATGGCTCCTGAGCTTGTTCGTGAACAGCCATACAATCACACGGCTGACTTGTGGTCTCTTGGAGTGATTTTGTGCGTATTTTGACGTTAATTTGCAGTAATTTTGTGCATATTCAAATCACCTCAACCCCCTGAATGATGTTATTGGCATACAGCCTACCTTAAAATTATGTGTAGGAATTAGTTGATCAAACTTGAGTTGCTAACTTGCCAGTGCACCAGGTATGAACTTTTTGTTGGTCAACCTCCATTTTATACCAACTCAGTTTATGCGCTTATACGGCATATAATCAAGGTACATCTATAAACAGCTGATGCTATCAGAGTATCAGGGATATAAAATTAAAGCCCTGCAGAAAGATGAGTTTATTTCCTTATATTTGCAGGACCCAGTCAAATATCCGGAAAATATGAGTCCAGAATTTAAAAGCTTCTTGAAAGGATTACTTAATAAGGTTATTTACATCCTCAATTTTCTTTTCTTCTTAGTCTTCTGAATAATCAGACTGGAACATATGCTTATTTTTTTCTGTTAAAATTCTTGGGAATCAGGTCCCACAACAAAGGCTCTCCTGGCCTGGCCTTCTTGAGCACCCATTTATTAAAGATTCTTCAGCTGACTTGGAGACTAGGGTACGATAGTCTTATTTTGCTTGTGGAGCATTTTTCAAGTAATTTAGCAAATTAATATAGGTCTTCTTATAATTTTTCTTCAGGAGTTACATTCTTCTACAAAACTGTCAACGGGGTGTGTAGCTTCTCGGAAAGTTGAAGCTCCAAATATTCCTCTTCCAGTACGCTCTAACACGATCACTCCTGAAAGTAAGGCCTTATCATTCATCATGTTCACCAATCTGCTACCATTAGCTTACTGTTAGTCTGTAAGCCAATCCTGGTTTTCTGATTTGCATTAACTGCTACTGCCACAGGTATAAATAATATTCCTTGCACTTCTGATAATGAAAATTCATCAGGCCCTCGTGATGACCAACCAAATGAGTCCGACATGGCTTCGACGGAGCCATCTCTTGAACCTACAGGTTACTATAACCTTATCATACTATGCTAGAGTTCTGTTGTCTATTGACAAAATTGAATCTAAAATCATTTTAAATATTGTTTGGCTGCTGTTGCATATAATGTGAATGGGATCTCTTTGGTCATATGAGCACATTACGTCTGTTTTTTTGAATCTATTACGTGTTGCCTCACAATTCAATTTTGACTGAAAAGATAATATTTAATCAGTCGGTTGAGTTTTTTTGGTGGAAAAACATTGTTCCAGTGTTCATGTGACTTGGATCAATGGTGGGTCACATCTTTATAGATCTTCTAATCTTATGGAAGACAATTTGAAACATTCAAATCTATGTCTTCTTGTAAATATCATTCTTTACCAACTTTATTTAAAGGATTTATGCACTAATAAATCTGTTATGTTTAATACACATACACTGAACATGTATAATGCAAGCATTAACTTGCTGCTACTGTTTGTATCTATTTTGAATAATTTCTGTTTTACAGTAACTGCTATTATCATTACTTGTAGGCTTGTAGCTATCTATTATGTTCACTTATTTAGTATATGAACCTCTTATATAGGCAGTCAAACACTAGATAGACTGGAAAACAATTCTCGCACTGTCAAAGGTGCAAAAGTGATAGGCCAGAAAAAGGAGGCCCTGGCACTCATTCTGGAACCAGTTAAAAGTTTTTCTAAAGGAATGGGGAACTCTATCAGGTAAAGGAATGTTTGACCTCTTTGCTATAGTCATAGCTTCAATTTGATGGTATATGTTTGTTGGACCAAAATTTGGTCGAGTTTATTCTATAATCTTTAAACAAGGTTTATATGAATAGTAGTTATCTGTTTTTTTTTTTTTTCAACATTTTTCATTTTGTTTTATGTTTCACATCTGATTACGTCAATAGCATTAGTTGCAATTATACAAGATTTCTATTAATAGTAATAACAAAAAATTTATTTATTTCTTACTTTTTATCAAACAAAAAGGATTCTTATGAGTAGCTTCAAGCCTTCAACATCTTGAACATTAGAATAACAACATGCCTTAGTGGGAATGCCACTAGAGATAGATGTCTAGATCTGCTAAAAAAATGTTTTTTTGCAGGATATGGCCTTATACTATATAACAATGTATTCTGTTTTCTAACTTTGGCAGGAAGGAAGACATTTTGAATTTGAATCAGTCATTGAGAATACTTTCAAACTTAGTTGCAGCAGATGCTATCACACATACCAGTCGGGATGAAATAATTTTTGAGCTTCTTGGACTGACTTCTGCTTTTCTTAGCCAAAAAAAGATTGATGCTTATGATTTGATTGCTAAGGTATGTGTTTGTTGTTTATTTATTGGAACTAGACACTAACATCAACAAAAAAGTATTAACAGCTCCTTTTCTCAGAAATGAAATGTTCTAGATGTCTTGAAAAGTTTTTTCCATAAAAGTGTTTAACCATTTGCATCTATATGCACCAAATAAATACCAATCCTCAAATATTTTGGGTCTAATTATTGGCTTAGTGTTTTTGTCATATGCATCATTGTAACTGGATATTGTTGGAAATACCAATGAGTATCCTGGAATTTTATGTATTTTTATGTGCTATTGTGCACATATTCAGTTTGATGGCTTGTTTTTTAGGCCCTTTCTCCATAACACTCATGGGAAGAACATAATAATTACAGGCCCAAAAGCACAGACTTAATTGAATAGTGATTTTCTTTTAATTTTGGAAGTCATTTATTTCTGCCATATTTGACATCTAACAAAACCAATAGCTTTGATTTAAAATCTCATTTTTTAAAATTATATGTTTTTGCATCTCATCAGATAACGAGAACTCTCTCTCCCCACTCTATTTTCATGTGCAGAATTCCATAATTGACGAGTGCTTTCTTTCTGTGCAGAGTTTCTTGATTATTAGAAGATTAATTGATGGTGGTGGGGATAGCTTTGGGAGTTCATATTTTACCCAGTGGGTTGCGCTTGTTGAATTGTTTTTACAGGTAGTCTTCTAAATTTCCAGCATGTTTTTACTGTTTTTAGACATCTTATTGACGCAATAACTTGTGTATAATTTACTTATAACAGTTATAAGCATTGCATTTGATACAAATTGTTTTAAAAAATTAATGCATGGGATTATTTGTTCACATTTTGCTTAATGATGGATTAGCTCTATGCTTGTGAGATTATAACATGTATAAAAAAGATGGTTTTCCATTTCAAAGCCACTTGTGTATTTATGTTTTGACTTGTTTTATACCGAAGAAAATAGGCCGACAGGTGTTCTGGTGTTGTGCTTCAGTCATACTACCTCCGTTTTTTTAGTTGACACCTTTCTATTATCTCGCTTGCCAACACACTATTTCAACGATTAATATCTTTAATTATCCATGTTGTAAAATTATAAAAAGTGTATATTTATAAAATATACATTGAGACGATTCAAACAAGATCCCACATAACAAACGATTCAAGCAAAAGTCAAAAAGTGTCCCAAAAAAAAAAAAAAAAAAAAAAAAAAAAAAACGGAGGAAGTAGTAAATTGCATTAGATACTGAAGCATCTACTTATTTGATTTATCCCAAGACCACAATATGGGATACATAATAGTAATAGTGACTTCAATGCCATTAAGGCATTAATACACTATAATTGTGACACTGGAAAATTTTAATTGATTTTTTTTTTTTTTTTTTTTTGGGGGGGGGGGGGGGGGGGGGGGGAGGGGGGGAGTGCTATTCTATGTGTAAAGATTTGTCTTGGCTTCTCTGTAAAGTTAATTACTTAGGTTGGCGGTGCTTAATCGGTATAGTTGTTAGGTCTAGTCTTATATGTTGTTAGATTCTCAATCAACTGCTTATAAATTAGTAAGAAATTTACATATTCTCTTTTTCTTGGTTCTCATTATAACGATTCAACTTGTTTTTCGAGATTTAATTTGAATATTTTCTTGCAACCTAATGAGGTAAGTTTATTGATCAATTATGTTGCCCTTGTTTGTTGGCAAGGTAATAGAATGTGTCTTTATGCTTGATATGTGGTCATTTAAGAAGTGGAATTACTTTAGAATACTGTAGCAAATTGTTTTGTGCTAGTCCATTTCATTCTATGTAAGTACTTCAGCTAACTGAGTGAGTTTTCAAATCTAAAATTTTTTCTTGACAGGTTGTCAGTAGCTTTGAAGATTCAAGTGGCAGAGTTCTGTATGAATCTACCTCCTCTATTGCAGTCATGTTAAATCAAGTTGCTTCGGCTATCAAAACAATCTCTCCTTCTGGACCTTCTAAAGCTATTGATATATTGAAGCAAATTCTTGATCATGCCAAAACAAGTGGTTTGGTTGATCACCTTTGTGTGTGCTTAGCAGCTTCAGGAACAAGTATGATTTCAGGTTCTGCTAATTTGTCACGTGTTGCTGCAGAAGGGTGCAGAGCTCTTTGGTTTTTAATTAATGCATTGGAGAGTTTGTCCCTCAAAGACAAATCCGGGACATTTCCACTCACTTCTTTGCGCAGCCATTCATTAGTCCGACTTGATATCGGAGAGAATGACAGGTCTCCGGATGTTGGAACTGACTGCGAGAAGGTTATTGATGCTATTACGAGAGCATTTCTAGATTCCAAACCAGTTCACTGTGCTATATTATACTGCCTTCGTCAGCGTAATGAAGGCGTGCTCTTTGCTGGTATCCAGGTTTGATCTTAGCCTTTGCCTCATTCTTCTTTCATCCTTTAGGTGAACTGGGAGTTTAGTGCTGATAACAAAGTTTCCTATTTATTTTCCAGCTTCTACTGAGGTGTTCTATGCGCAGTGGATTAATTCCGAGTGTGCTTTGTGGTCTTCCCAGTTCTTTGCCTGGCACAACTGAGGTAAGTGGTGGAGGGGATCACACGCTTGTTTCTGAGATATTCTCCATAATATCTCTTTGTGGATCATCCTTGAACAAAAATTCACAAATTAGTGAAGCTAATGGCTCGAAGTGCAAATTAGCTAATCCTCATGGACTTGCTTTACATTCATGTTTGCTGCTTTCTACGATAGCTCAATCTTTTAAGTCTCATGGGAAAAAACACTCAGCATCTATTCTGACTTCTTCTTCAAAGAAACAGCAGGCAAGGCTTTCATCAATTGCTCAACTTTTTTCTTGTGATGATGGGGTTCCATCTTCGTTTCACCCTCATTGTGCATCAGCCATGCTAGCCTATGCATCTATTTTATCTCTTGGGATTGGAACTTCAACTGACTCTTCATTATTTGATATTGCAATGCCATATATCCCTCGAACTGCTACTCTTTGTGACCTTCTCAAAATGAATTATAGAGTTGAGCATGAGGGCAACTGCAATGCCACATATATGCTTTCTCATTGGCATGGGCTGAGGGATGGATATGTTGGCTTGCTTGATTGTAGATTACAATTGGGAGGACCTTTAGCTGTCCAACAATTTTGTGCTAGTGGACTCCCACAACTTCTTATAGATTTTTTGGGCAACAATCCTGTTGTTGATTCTCATGCAGCAGATTGTGATCGAGTTGGGCTATCTCCTTTTGGAGTTCTGTGGGCTATTTCATGCCTAAGTCATTGCCTTCCAGGTAGCTCTGCAACTTTTCGACAGATATTACTGCAGAATGAAAATGTTGAATGCATTCGTGACTTGGTTTCTGATGCTCATCTGAAGCTCCTTAAAACTTGGGCGGGACCTGGTGGGGGAAAGAGTGGATTGAGGGATATTATTAATGCAGTGATAGATTTATTGGCCTTTCCTTTTGTTGCTGTTCAAAGTGCTACTGGTTTGCCATCCACCACTGCTTCCATGAGCAGTGGGCATCTCCTTAATGTAGGCTCACCTGGTGCAAAAGTATGCAGTAAAGACTCAGAGATTATGAAAGCTATCAAGGAAAACATGGAAAAGTACATAAGGATTCTTTTAGAGGTTAGATAGTCTTTTACCTTTTCTTTTACTTAAATGTGTGGCGGTGTCTTATTTTTTTTATTATTATTTTTCCTGAAAGTTAGTTTGTTAGTTACCTTCTTTGGTGAATTGCCGCAGAAGAAAATATATGGTTCTTTTTTTATAATCTCTATGTGTACGTTCCATTATTCTGCATGGTCTTAACTGAGAATGAAAATGATTGTCTTGTCTTTTTGTAGGAAGAATACTTATCATGCTCACGTACATGAGCAATGAGTTATATGTGGTTTTACTGCTGTTCTCCTTGAACTCATTGTAGTACATGGAGTGCATTAGTAAAAAAAGTATACATGAATGTATCTCTTTGACTCTTTTACTGTTTCATATGCATGGGTGATGAGTTATATGTTGTTTAGCTGCATTCTATGCATCTTTCACAGCATTGCTAGAGATAAGCATAAAGTATAAAGTGTATCATATTAAAGCAACTCCTTGAAAGCTTTGCCAACTTTCCTTATTTGGCTTTTATGCTTTCCCTTAGCTTTTTCATATTTTTTTCTCTCTTCCTGGTTGCAGACAGGGATACCTATCATAATTTTGCGATGTGCTGATGGTTTGGAGTTGAAAGACATGCAAAGAGCAGTGGCATTTCTTGCAAAAATGACCAGCCATAAACCATTGGCAATTCATCTTGTGGGGAAGGGGATGCTAGAAGCTTCCAGAATAAGAAGATTGTTTGATGGTTCATGTCCTAAAGGGGTCATCCTGGATGTCCTCATGATAGTTTCTGAACTAGCACGCATGGACAAGGTTAGCTCTTTTACAAAACCAGATTCTTGTACTTTTTTGTGGTTTATTTGAACAAAATTTCTGGTGTTGGGTTTCACCTCTACAGCTTCTACTCATAAATATCAAATTCTTGCCTGTTGATTGTTGTATAAGTGTAGAATTAGTAATTTAGAAAGTGCAAATGTTCACCTGAGAAACTAGGCTCTGTCAACTTGACATGCTAGAGGATTAACAACTTAATGGCTCTAGAGCCTAGATGAAGTGATTCTACTAAATTGCATTCCATGTATCAAAAGGTTCTTGAGGCGCTTTTCTGAGACCTAGTCATGTACTTTTTCTTTTTAGTGTTTATTACCTGAAAGAGTTCATGGATTCTGTTGCTGTCATATGATTTTTTATTTTTATTTTTTTTAAATGAAACTTCTGTCTTACCATCTCCACAACCTGTTGGATAGTGTCATAAGATTCATACCTATTTTATTTGTGTCTTTTGAATGTGGAATATGTGCCTGGCAGCCTTGCTTTGCCTTGTGCTCAGGCTCCCTAACATTATTTCCTGAGTAAATAATGTCTTCTAGAACACACTTGACTGCCTTATACATAAGTGACATAATGCCTTCAATCAAAGCACAACTATTGCTCTTCGGGGCCTTTTGGGCTATAGAATACAAATCTGAACATTAAACTAAAAGATGAGAAATTTCTTTTCCTAACTTAAAAAACTAGGTAGTTGTTTTGTTAAAAAATGATTGTTTGAAGCTCTCACCGTCCCTCTTAAGTCTTAAATGCATGTATAGATGACAGCTTAAGACTGTCCTTATCTGTTGAAAAAAGAAATAACATAGTTTGGATTCAAATATTGTATTGTGTATGCTTTGCAGGGTTTCTATGAATACATCGACAAGGCAAACATTTTGACACGCTTAAAGGAGTTCCTCACTTCTAAAGATTTTGATTTACGTGCAAAGGCTTGCAGTGCTTTAGGAAATATGTGTCGACATAGCTCTTACTTTTATGATTCACTGGTAGGTTAGACTGGAACTCCCCCCCCCCCCCCCCCCCCCCCCCCCTTTTTTTTTTTTTTTTTCCTTTTTTCCATCTTTGTCAATCAATCCTTATGCTAATAGGGTTTTCCTTCCTAGCTAAATGATTTGTGATGGCATGATTTTCTTCCTGGCATTCTTTAATTTATAGTTTATTCCATGTGTTATTGTGTGTTTCCTGATTGTTTGATGTTTAGGCAAGGCATGGTATCATCAGTTTACTCATCGATCGATGTGCTGACCCAGACAAGCGTACCAGGAAATTTGCCTGTTTTGCTGTAAGTTTTTGTCCATTTCAACAACTATTATCGTGCTTTACATAGCTGCTGCCACTAGTGTACATTTACTTTTTGACTACCATCTTTGTATTGTAAGAATCCTGTGATATGAATGTTACTTTTTTTGTTTCAGATTGGAAATGCAGCTTACCATAATAATTTGTTGTACGAAGAACTTAGAAGTTCCATACCTCAACTAACGAATCTGCTGCTTTCTCCTGAGGAGGATAAGACAAAAGCTAATGCTGCTGGTGCTCTAAGCAATCTTATTCGCAATTCCAATGAACTCTGCGAAGATATTGTGTCTAATGGTGCTATACAGGTTTGGTTCATTACATTTTAATAATAACATTCTTGCTTAAGGTTGTTCTTGGTTATTTTATCTGCAAATGTTGGTCTGGGTCTGGTTGGGGAGTGGGCATTAACAATTGTCTTTATATAAATCTGGCAGGTTCTATTGTTGTGGTATTTCATAGGGATGAATAATATGAAATTTAAAAAGTTGATTGAGAGGATATAATGAAAGAGTCAAGGAAGTAAAGTTTGGACTTTTTTCACTGTTTAGTGTCTCAGACTCGACTGTTTCTCAATTGAATAAGTTTGGAGAGAAAATTACAGGTTTAGTTGTGTTTAAAAAGTTTCCTGTACTAATTAGCCATAAAAATAGTCTCAAATTAAAAATCCATTATTATCAATATGAAACATATATAGATTTTATCAAATTGCATATGTTTCTTTATAGACCAATATAGAGGGCAGAATAATCATGTTAGTTTATGATTTTGAAATGTCAATGAAAAGCTACTCTGAGATCTTCTCATTCAAGTTTGTTTTATTTTGCAAGTATATCTGTTTAATACAGATTGGTTTCTCAAGTAACATATGCTTTGACTAATTGCATTTCTGTTTTAAATACGGAGTAATAGTTTTCACTTCCATATCTGCTTACAATTCTGCAGGCTTTACTTAAGGTGGTTTCAGAGTGCTCTACGGTAGCCCTGAATCCTCCTAGAAAGGATGCTGTGAATGAGTCTCCTCTAAAAATCGTTCTCTTTGCTCTGGCGAAAATGTGTGCACACTCACCTTGCAGACAGTGCATTCGTTCTTCAGAGCTGTTTCCTGTGGTAGCACAACTTCGTCAATCACCTGAGGATTCTATAGCCAAGTATGCATCCTTGATTTATGATAAAGCCAATGGAGTTTGAACCCTGACTTACAAATAGGACATACGTGCCTATAAAGTAGCATATCAATCAACAGCAATTGCCAATCGGAGATTCATCCTGATGAATTGATGCTGGCAACAAGATGCGGTGTAGCTTTGGACAGAATTATGAGATGTAAAGGACTCTGGATGATGTTTCCTTGTATCAGAGTGGAATGCCACTCTTATCATTGTACATATGCTTTTTGGTATTATATATGATCACCATAATTTAATTATCAGCATCATTAATTTATAGTACATTCAAAAACTGACTCATATATTGAAATACGTGGCCTAGATTGTAATTTTCTGTATAAAAATAGTTACTACTTCATATATCAATTATAAAACCAGCTGCTTTCACTCGCGGAGATTAAGATTAAAGCAAACGCTGCGTATGCTCTATGCATAATTGCGCAAGTTGAGGGCTTGTTATTCATTCTGCTGGTTGAGGGCTTGTTATTCATTATGCTGGTTTACGAAACTGTATTACTTTTACAGGGCTTTGGTTTTCTAGTGTAGAGCTGTCAATTCGGGTAAACGGGTCGGGTTCGGATCGGGTAAGAGTGGGTCGGGTCAACTCAGGTCGGGTTGGGTCAATTCGGATTAATTTAATAACCTATGCGGATGGGATTTAGGTTGGGTCATGCTTGAGTCGGGTCACGTCGGGTCATACTTCTTATCGGGTTTGGGTCGGGTTACATTCGAGTCGGGTGAAACAATAGGTCGGGTTTAATTCGAGTTTTCACGGGTTAAAACGGGGTAGGCCGGTAGGGTAATTCTCGGGTTCGAGTCGGGTTTGGTTCAAGTCAATAATTTGCAGGTTAGAATCAGGTCGGGTCATTCTCGGGTTTGAGTCAGGTTCGGTTCAAGTCAATAATTTGCGGGTTATAATAAGGCCGAGTCATTTTCAAGTCGGGTCATTCTCGGGTTCATGTCAGCTTTGGTTCAAGTCAATAATTTGCGGGTTATAATCAAGTTGGGTCATTTCGAAGTCGGGTCATTCTCAGATCTAAGTCGGGTTATGTTCAAGTCAATAATTTGCAGGTTACAATCAGGTCGGGTCATTTCCAAGTCAGGTCATATTCGGGTTCAACTAACTATAAATAGATAATATCATTTTTATCAAGCTAATTATTTCCTTTGACTAGAATATATATGGCAATATACTAGATTACTAGGGAACTATAGTCTATAATTTAGAGAGATAATTATCTCCTTTGACCATACAACAAATATATACTATATTTAACTCTTAAATTTGAAAATGACGCTCCTTTCTATTGCTGCCCTGGACCGACTTGGTCTCCCTAGACAAATTGCTTTGATCAACAATAATAAGGTGGTCTAAATTGCATTTAAGGTGATTTGAAATCGGGTCAGGAACAATTTGGCTTGAATTTAGGCCGGGTCAATAACAAGTCATGTTAATTTCGAGTCGGGTTAGTAACAGATCGGGTTGAATTTTTTGGGTTGGGTAAGTATTAGGTATGGTAAAATTCGGGTAGGGTCAGTAACAAGTATTAGAGTTGAATTTGGGTCAGGTCAATAACAAGTCGGGTTGATTTCGGGTCGGGTTTGTAACATGTTAGTTTAAATTTGGATCGGGTTAGGAACGGGTCGGGTTGAATTCAGGTCAGGCTAGTAACAAGTCGGATTAAATTCAGGTTTAACGGGTTAAAAGTGGTTTGGGTTAATTTCAGTTTAAATCGGGTTCGGTGCAAGTTAATTAAATTGGCCGTTGTAAACGGTAAATCAGTCCAAGTTGTAAACCGGTAAATTGGCTGTTTAAAAGCAAAATGAATGGTTCCACACACCCAATTGGACTACTAGAGGGTATTAGGGACCATGGTAAACATTTCGGCAAATTTTATTTTCGGGCGAAAAAAGTCAAAAAATTCCAAAATTGAACGCTAATATCCACGCTTTTTGAGAAATTTTGGAGATTTCAGGGCCCGGTGTCGAAAAGTCTTGAAATTCTATGGGATACATATCGAGGTCATATAAAGTCGTCTGGACCATATATGATCATTATTTGTTGTCATAAATGTTCGTGATAGGCTTGA
Organism: Chenopodium album; assembly: GCF_948465745.1. Classification (NCBI taxonomy): domain Eukaryota; kingdom Viridiplantae; phylum Streptophyta; class Magnoliopsida; order Caryophyllales; family Amaranthaceae; genus Chenopodium; species Chenopodium album. Next base: position 4,992,752 of record NC_137838.1, read on the forward strand.
ATTAATAAAATCGGTGTAAGCTGTAAACCGGTAAATTGGTCGTTTAAAGACAATTGGATGGTTCCACCCATTCAATTGGACTCCCGGAGGGTATAAGGGACCATGGTAAACATTTCGGCAAATTTTATTTCCGGGCGAAAAAAAATCAAAAATTTTTAAAATTGAAGGCTAATATATTCACGCTTTTTGAGAAATTTGGGATGTTTCGAGACCTGGTGTCGAAATTTTTTGAGACTTAAGGGGATATTTCTCGGGGTCATATAATGTCGTTTGGAGCCATATATGATCATTATATGTTGTCATAAATAGTCGTAGTAGGCTTGAGTTAATTAAATTGGTGCAAGTTGTAAATCAATAAATTGACCGTTTAAAAGCAAATAGGATGGTTCCACCCACCCAATTGGTGTCCCAGAGGGTATTAGGGACCATGGTAAGCTTTTCGGCAATTTTTATTTCTAGGCGACAAAAAGTAACAAAATTCCAAAATTGAAGGATAATATCCATGCATTTTGAGAAATCCCGATCAGGGTTTCGGGGCTGGTGTCGAAAAGAAATGAGATTTTAGGGGATACATCTCGGGGTCATATAATGTCGTTTGGAACCATGAATGATCATTCTATGTTATCATAAATGTTCGTGGTAGGCTTAAGTTAATGAAATCGGTGCAAGTTGTAAATCGGTAAATTGGTCGTTTAAAGGCAAATTGGTTGGTGCCACCCACGCAATTTGAATATCGGAGGGTATTAGGGATCATTGTAAACATTTTGGCAATTTTTATTTCTGGGCGAAAAAAGTTCCAAAATTGAAATCCACGCTTTTTGAGAAATTTGGAATGTTTTGAGACCTGATGTCAAAAAGTTTTGAGATTTAAGGGCATACATCTTGGGGTCATATAATGTCGTTTGGAACCATATATGATCGTTATATGTTGTCATAAATGTTCGTAGTAGGCTTGAGGTAATTTAATCGGTGCAAGTTGTAAACCGGTAAAATGGTCGTTGAAAGGCAAATAGAATGGTTCCACCTACCCAATTGGACTCCCGGAGGATATTAGGGGGCATGGTAAACATTTCGGCAATTTTTATTTCCGGGCGAAAAAAAAAGTAAAAAAATTCCAAAATTGAAGGCTAATATCAACGCTTTTTGAGAAATTTTTGAGGTTTTGGGGCCCGCTGTCGAAAAACCTTTAGATTTTAGGGGATACATCTCGGGGTCATATAATGTCATTTGGAACCATATATGATCATTAAATGTTTATGGTAGGCTGGAGTTAATGAAATTGGCACAAGTTGTAAACCGGTAAATTGGCCGTTTAAAGGCAAATTGGATGGTTCCACCCACCCAAATGGACTCCCGGCGGATATAACGAACCATGGTAAACATTTCGACAATTTTTATTTCCGGTCGAAAAAAAGTAAAAAAATTCCAAAATTGAAGGCTAATATCCACGCTTTTTGAGAAATTAGGGATGTTTCGAGGCCTGGTGTCGAAATTTTTTGAGATTTTAGGAGATATTTCTCGGGGTCATATAATTTCGTTTGGAACTATATATGATCATTATATGTTGTCATAAATGTTCGTAGTAGGCTTGAGTTAATTAAATTTGTGCAAGTTGTAAATCGGTAAATTGACTGTTTAAAGGCAAATAGGATGGTTCCAACCACCCAATTGGTCTCCCAGAGGGTATTAGGGACCATGATAAACATTTCGGCAATTTTTATTTCTGGGCGAAAAAAAAGTAACAAATTTCAAAAATTGAAGGCTAATATCCATGCATTTTGAGAAATTTCGAGAGTTTTGGGGTTGGTGTCGAAAAGAAATGAGATTTTAGGGGATACATCTCGGGGTCATATTATGCCGTTTGGAACCATGAATAATCATTCTATGTTGTCATAAATATTCGTGGTAGGCTTGAGTTAATGAAATCGGTGCAAGTTGTAAACCGGTAAATTGGTTGTTTAAAGGCAAATTGGTTGATGCCACCCACACAATTGCACTCCCGGAGAGTATTAGGGATCACGGTAAAAAGTTCGGCAATTTTTATTTTCGGGCAAAAAAAAGTCAAAAAATTCCAAAATTGAAATCCACGCTTTTTGAGAAATTTGGAATGTTTCGAAACCCGGTGTCGAAAAGTTTTGAGATTTAAGGGGATACATTTCGGGGTCATATAATGTCGTTTGGAATCATATATGATCGTTATATGTTGTCATAAATGTTCGTAGTAGGCTTGAGTTAATTTAATCGGTGCAAGTTGTAAACCGGTAAATTGGTTGTTTAAAGGCAAATTGGTTGATGCCACCCACACAATTGCACTCCTGGAGAGTATTAGGGATCACAGTAAAAATTTCGGCAATTTTTATTTTCGGGCAAAAAAAAGTCAAAAAATTCCAAAATTGAAATCCACGCTTTTTGAGAAATTTGGAATGTTTCGAAACCCGGTGTCGAAAAGTTTTGAGATTTAAGGGGATACATCTCGGGGTCATATAATGTCGTTTGGAATCATATATGATCGTTATATGTTGTCATAAATGTTCGTAGTAGGCTTGAGTTAATTTAATCGGTGCAAGTTGTAAACCGGTAAATCGGCCGTTTAAAGGCAATTATGATGGTTCCACCTACCCTATTGGACTCCCTGAGGATATTAGGGACCATGGTAAACATTTCGGCAACTTTTATTAACGGGCAAAAAAAAGTCATAAAATTCCAAAATTGAAGGCTAATATCCACGTTTTTTGAGGTTTCGGGGCACGGTGTCAAAAAGCCTTTAGATTTTAGGGGATACATCTCGAGGTCATATAATGCCATTTGGAACCATATATGAGCATTATATGTTGTCATAAATGTTTATGGTAGGCTTGTGTTAATGAAATCGGGGCAAGTTGTATACCGGTAAATTGGTCGTTTAAAGGCAAATTGGATGGTTCCAACCACCCAATTGGACTTCCAGAGGGTATTAGAGACCATAGTAAACATTTCGACAATTTTTAATTTCGTGTGAAAAAAGTCAAAAAATTCCAAAATTATCAACGCTTTTTGAGAATTTTTGGAGTATTCGGGGCCCGATGTCGAAAAGTCTTGAAATTATAGTGAATACTTCTCGGGGTTATATAATGTCGTTTGGAACCATATATGATCATTATTTATTGTCATAAATGTTCGTGGTAGGCTTGAATTAATGAAATCGGTGTAAGTTGTATTCCGGTAAATTGGTCGTTTAAAGGCAAATTGGAGGGTTCCACCCACCCAATTGGACTCCCGGAGGGTATTTGAGATCATGGTAAACATTTCGGTAATTTTATATTCGGGCGGAAAAAAGTCAAAAAAATTCCAAAATTGAAGGCTTAATATCCACGCTTTTTGAGAAATTTCGAATGTTTCGGGGCTCGATGTCGAAAAGCATTGAGATTTTAGGGGATACAACTCGGGGTCATATAATGTCGTTTGGATCCATATATGCTCATTATATGTTGTAATAAATGTTCGTGGTAAGCTTGAGTTAATTAAATCGGAGCAAGTTGTAAACCGGTAAATTGGTCGTTTAAAGGGAAATTGGATGGTCCTACCCAGCCAATTGGACTCCAGTAGGGTATTAGGGACCATGGTTAACATTTCTGGAATTTTTTATTTTCGTGTGAAAAAAGTCAAAAAATATAAAAATTGAAGGCTAATATCCACGCTTTTTGAGAAATTATGGAGGTTTCAGGTAGAGCTGTCAATTCGGGTAAACGATTCGGGTTTGGGTCGGTAACAGTAGGTCGGGTCAACTCGGGTTGAGTCGGGTCAATTCGGATTAATTTCATAACCTATGCGGGTCGGGTTTGGGTTGTGTCATGAGTCGGGTCATACTCTTTATCAGGTTTGGTTTAGGTTTAGGTCGGATTAATAACAGTTCGGGTTACATTCGGGTCGGGTGAACAATAGGTCGGGTTTAATTCGGGTTTTCACAGGTTAGGGTAATTCCTGAGTTCGAGTCGGGTTCAGTTCAACTTAATTATATGCGGGTTATAATCGGGTCGGGTCATTCTTGGGTTTGAGTCGGGTTCTGTTCAAGTAAATATTTTGCGGTTTATAATCAGCTCGGGTCATTTTCAAGAAGGGTCATTCTCGGGTTCAAGTTGGGTTCGGTTCAAGTAAAAAATTTGCGGGTTATAATCAGGTTGGGTCATTTTCAAGTCGGGTCATTCTCGGAGTCAAGTCGGGTTATGTTCAAGTCAATAATTTGCAGGGTACAATTAGGTCGGGTTATTTCCAAGTCAGGTCATATTCTGGTTCAACTAACTATAAATAGATAATTATCATTTTTATCAAGCTAATTATTTCCTTTGACTATAATATATATGGCAATAACCTAGGGAACTATAATTTCTTTTTTTTTTTTTTTTTTTTTTTTTGAGCAACAGGGAACTATAGTCTATAATTTAGGAAGATAATTATCTCCTTTAACCATACAACAAATATATACTATGGACCTATTCTCTTCCATTGAAATTCAGTTCAGTTTAGTTCGGCTCAGCTCAGTTCAGTTCAAATCAGCTCTTAATTTATGTCTAATGATATTGCTAATGATATATTACAACGACGACGACAACAACAACAACAACAACAACAACAACAACAACAACAACAACAACAACAACAACAACAACAACAACAACAACAACAACAACAACAACAACAACAACAACAACAACAACAACAACAACAACAACAACAACAACAACAACAACAACAACAACAACAACAACAACAACAACAACAACAACAACAACAACAACAACAACAACAACAACAACAACAACAACAACAACAACAACAACAACAACAACAACAACAACAACAACAACAACAACAACAACAACAACAACAACAACAACAACAACAACAACAACAACAACAACAACAACAACAACAACAACAACAACAACAACAACAACAACAACAACAACAACAACAACAACAACAACAACAATAATAATAATAATAATAATAATATTAACAATAATAATAATAATAATAATAATAATAATAATAATAATAATAATACTAATAATAATAATAATAATAATAATAATAATAATAATAATAATAATAATAATAATAATCAATAAGTAATAAATAATAATAATAATAATAATAATAATAATTGAAATAATAATACTAATAATAATAATCAATAAATAATAATAATAATAATAAAAATAATAATAATAATAATAATAATAATAATAATAATAATAATAATAATAATAATAATAATAATCAATAAATAATAATAATCATAATAATCAATAAATAATAATAATAATAATTAATATCAATAATTAATAATAATAATAATAATAATAATCCGTAGTTAAAAATCACTAATTAATAAGTTCAGTTCAGTTCAGTTCAGTTCAGTTCAGTTCAGTTCAGCTGAGTTCAGTCAATCGGAACAGGGCCTATATTTAACTCTTAAATTTGAAAATGATGCTCCTTTCTTTTGCTGGCCTGGACCGACTTGGTCTCGCTCGACAAAATGCTTTGATCAACAATAATAAGGTGGTCTAAATTGCATTTAAGGTGATTTGAAATCGGGCCAGGAACAATTTGGGTTGAATTTAGGTCGGGTCAATAACAAGTCGTGTTGATTTCGAGTCGGTTAGTAACAGATCGGGTTGAATTTTTAGGTCAGGTTAGTAATAGGTCTGGTAAACTTTGGGTCGGGTCAATAACAAGTTGGGTTGAATTTGAGTCGGGTCAATAACAAGTCGGGTTGATTTTGGGTCGGGTTTGTAACAGAAAGGGTTAAGTTCGGGTCGGGTTTGGAACGGGTCAGGTCAATAACAAGTCGGGTTGATTTCGGGTCGGGTTTGTAACAGGTTGGGTTAAATTCTGGTCGGGTTAGGAACGGGTCAGGTTAAATTCAGTTCAAGTTAGTAACAAGTCGGGTTAAATTCGGGTTTTGACGGGCTAAAACGGGTTCGGGTGAATTTCGATTCAAGTCGGGTTCGGTTCAGGTCAATAATTTACGGGTTACATTGGGTCGGGTCATCTCCAGGTCAGTTCGTTTGGGTTCGGGTCTCACATACTCGGGTCAACTCAGGTCTAGGGTTGGTTTCAGGTCGGGTTTGGGCCACCATTTTTTCGGGTTCAGATGGGTCGGTTAATAATTGGGTTTGAGTCGGTATTTCGGGTCGGGTCAACTTTTGACAGCTCTATTCTAGTGTATTAGGTTAGGTATCATGTTATAGTAGAAGCTCCTTGAGTATTAGGAGTATTGTTATGCAAGTTTTCTTAGAAGAAGACAAGATTTGTAGTTCTATATATAAAGGTAATTTCATAGTCCTACTAGTAATTGAGAATTTTAGAAATGCAGGGAATACCAAAAAGAGAATTACCAAGTGTGGTAGTTGTGGTTATTTGCATGTCAATATAATGACATTAAACAAACTCCAAATTTATAACTGTGACACCAGCGATTATAAGGCATATCCGTGTATCAAAGCCCCAGATCACTCAAAAATGCCCCGTCTTCGACAGAACTTTGTTTCTATGATCTAAAACGCAACAACAGAACCTTAACAGAACTTTAAAACCACATCAGCAATCAGAGATGCAAAGGCAAATAATATGCCATAAAATGGTGGCCATTTTACCTATTTCTTTTTCTCATGCGTATATCAATCTACAGTCTACAACTCTACACTATAGTTCCAAAATACAAAACTTTAAGGCTCCTTGTGAATTTCAAGGAAACCAAACTAAGTAAGAAGTTTAAAAGAACTCATCATCATCATCATAGTACTCGTACTCATCCTCTTGATTGTTATATTCTGAATAGTTTAGATGATCCTCCCCGCCATTTTTTTCATCCCCAGTTTCATTTCCTGCATCATCATTCACCTGAGTTCCAATTGAACTTTCTCCCAAATGTTTGTCCAAATTTGGTTCACTCCGCCTCTTCTTTGAACTATCTGAAGGCGACTGTTAAGCAAGCAAAGCATTAAGATGTTGCTATAAAGGAATTAAGACAGTGATTTATAGCCCATAGTTAATAATAGTCAACTGTACAGAAAACTTTAAATAAATAAATGAAGGGGAAAGAAAAATCATTGCAGCAGTTGAAACATAATGGATAATTTTTCAGATAAATCCCCCCTTACCCTTAAAATTCAAATACAACCAGAAAGTCAAAAGGAGTCCAAAAGAATCTACAGGTCTACAACGCTCTTCTACCATGACCAGATTCTTGAATAACATATGAAATGTACATAGTAATCCCAGCATTAAAAGAAAAGCGAAAATTAACAAATCCAAGACTTACAGGTTCATCTAGCACTTTGGACAGTGCATCGTAATTGATTCTGCAGTTGGGCCTCTGAAAAAACAATCATACATAATAAGAAAGCAGCTTCTGAGTATTGAATGAAACACGAATAAAATTTGAGGCATAATGCAGTATATTACATGAATTACTAGATCAGTAAGGACGTAAGGTACATTATACTACTTTTACAAATGAATGCAGGCTCCAATTTTTGTGAAAATATGGTGGCTTTTAGTCTATTAATTTAATGGAAAGCTTTTCTTTTAAAATTCAAACATACCTTCTTAGGCGATGGTGGACGAGTTTTAGATGTAGACTGGGCTTTCTTTACACCTGTTGTCTTCTTATTTCTGAGATCCTGCAAACAATTTGTCCATGATAAGCAGCAGGGATAGACTTTACAAGAATATCCTAGCCAAAAAAATCAAGAAAATTTAAAGGCTAATATAAAAAGCTATAGGATACACTCGTACCCTTAACAATAATTGATGTCTGTTATAGCTAATGCTCCTCCCACCTTCCCCCTTCCCCCTTCCCACACGCACAAACACACACACAAATAAGAATGCGAGAAATTGTTAAAAGGACAATTTTATAGCTTTACAGTGCCTCGATTTGTATCCCCACATATAATTCTGTGAAAAATTGATAGTTCTAACACGTCATTACACCTTAATAGCAAAAATCCTTACATTTTAATCAGGAGATACCTTCTATAGCTGGTAACACATTTCAAGAACCCAAGTATTACCTTCCAAACTTTTGGAATCCTGTACGCCCAAGCTCAAAAACTCCACAACATAATTTGACCTGAAGAAATGGTCTGAGCTTATCACTATCCAATTGATGATTAAATCGAATTTCTAGTTCATGTTATCTAGGAGAAAAGTTTTCCACTAGTTGGTCAAATATGAATATAGTGACAAGAATGCACTTGGAGCTAAAGTGTGCAAGAGCAATAAAGATACTAAAATATTTAAAAGAACTCACCCTTTTGAATTGTGTACCATTAGCAGCAGCAGCAACTCTTTCGGCTTGTTCCTGCACACAGACAGAAGTATAGGCTGATTAATGTGTATAGATTACTTACTTTGCTCAGTTAACAAGGATCATAGAGTGAGTCAATTCCACATCAGACTGATCAATATGATTTCTTCCTTAATTAGTGCAAACTACATGTTCAGCCATAGATATTGAAGCTAGTACATGGACAACATGGTGAATGATGACATAAAATATCAGATTACCTGAAGATACTTCTTATTCATCATTTCCCAAATTTCTTTCCTGTAATGCTTCTCTTTCTCATTATATAAGTAGCTCCCAACCTACAAAATCCTCATCGTAGGACTAATTTGTTAGTCACCGAAAAGGACAATATGAAGTAGAAAAAAGCATAAAATAATAAGACAATTACAAAGAAAAACTTGTTTAAAAGGCTCAGGTGTAAAATGTACACATGTCACTTGAAAGCATATAATTTGTTATTATCAAGTTGTTGCTATTGTTTCTCAAAATTCTTAAAAAATCCTCAGAAATTAAAGCATAAGAGGATATGGAAGACAAAGCAAAAGATAATGCATGTTCAGTGCTTGCCACACCACATTGAAGTTTAGTTTCAAAGTTTAATGTTCTTTTCAAGATTGCAGAGTCATCGGCAGGATATCAGAATATTTTACAGGGAAAAAGAAAAAAAAAAATCGAAAGAAAGAAGGCCAATATTGACTTGCCAATATCCTCTTATGAGCTATCTATAAATAGGCTTCACAAGAAAGCAACATTCGGAGAACAAATGTGGACTTAAAGTAGAGTAGATTGGATGTTGATTGTCACATTGCCCTTGCCCAGTTGCCCCTCATAAACGATACATTTATACATTGTGCACAGTTAGCTCGTGGAAATTGTGGCGCAATGACAGTGGTGAGTTTCCAGTGAAGCACACCAAAGTATTGCCTTGTTTCTTTTTCAACAGAAAAAGCTAAATTAAATCACATAATGGTAGAGTCATGCAGTGAAATTAGCAAGTACCAGTGTACCACTGACCTCTGCATCATCAATGTCAGAAAGGCTCTCTAATTCACCTTCATTATGCAAATTGTCATCAGAAACGTCGCTTGTATCATCTGCACAAAAAATTCTTCATTGATTACAAAAAGGAGTGGTTAAATGGATACAAGGTATCATAAGATGAGCAGAAACTGTAAATGAAGCTTAAAATACCTTCAGAATCAGTCGTTTCCAACAGCTCGCTATTAGATACACTGACATCGTCCATGTCTATCTCAAGGCAACGAAACACAAACTGCGGAACTGGCATAACAAAATCAAACTTCAGATAAACTATGGATGATCCAACACACTATCATTTTACTCTTAATCAATCAAAGACAACAGAAGCAAGGAAAACAGTTCATCCCTTAATACTAATGTGTTGAAAAACAATAATTGGATATGATTACAACACTTAGACAATTTAAAATCAATGCTAACAATGTTAGGAAAGTAATTAAAATGCAGGGCAATGACAACATTCATCCTTTCTCCTATATGATTCACAACATAATTAAAATGCAGGGAACAAGTCAAGAACTTTTTCGAACCCTAAATCTCCTCGACAATTTTCTTTTATTTTTCCAATTAAACCCTTTTAACAAAACCAAATAATTTGGCATTCATACACCATCAAGATACCAAATTTATATGCTCAAACTTCCAAACAAAAAAATCCCAGAAGAAAACTACTTAGCAATATGACAATTCTTACAGAAAAACATCTATCTCACTAAAAATTGCTATTTGGAAATTAGAACATCATAATGTAAATTACAGGAAAGGGCACATAAAATTTAACAATATATTAATTTAATCAATCATGAATAGACTCATACAATATTAGTTGTTTTTGATTAATTTTTTCATAATATAATTTCTTGGTTACACCAAATAATTGCAGACAAGAACTAATTAGAAAGAGAGGAGTACCTGGGTTTTAGAGGAGAATCGGCTAATTTGAGACGAGGTATTGGAAAAACAGAACAACGATACATTACGGCTTCAGTTCGATTAATTGATTTTCACTTTTCAACTTAATTAAAAATAAAGTGGGTCGGGTTATTGATGTGTTGGCCGGTTGGGTCAAAAATTTGGATACGGTTAGGTCGGAGTCATTCTTAAATGGGTCAAATAAGGGTAAGAGATCCTCACCCTTAGAGTGTCTCTAGTAACTTCAACGTTAAAAGGTGCAATATTTTCTAATAGACCAAACTTAGCTTGGTAATCCGTACTATTTAATTAACTTAAATATTTTATTAAAAAAAATTATACTTCGTATATAAATTATAAATTAATACGTGCATGTATCACAAAAACTCATTTAACTGGACCAATTTTTTGTGCATGTAAAACAAGTACATACTCGACTATTTGTAGCTAAAATTGCAATTTACACTTTAAATCACTAATTTGTAATACATAATAAATACCCCTAGAGAGGAGGACTTCTTACTTTCTTAGTGTTTATATTAATTTTCACCTTTAAAAAAAAGAAAAATTTAGAAATAATAATCCCAACTTTCCTCTGTTTTGTTTTAATAATCTCAACTTTGGATTATTCTACAATAATCCCAACTTTGGGGGGTGTTTTGTTTCTTCAATCTCAAACCGGTCAACAAAAGTCAATGACCTGCTATCACAAGTTGCGTGACACGTGTCATATTGTGATTGGTTCAAAAAAGAAAAAAAATAAAAAAAAAATGAAATTTTTTTTAAAAAAAAATGAAACCCCCACCCAGCCCCTCCACCACCGCCACAGCTCACCGGAATCCCATACCCCAACCGCCTCAATCCACCTTACCCCACCGGAAAATCCACCCAAGTCCTGCTGACCGCATCGGCGAACCCACCCCAACCCTCCAGTCGCGCAACCCCCATTCCCGTAAAACCTCTCTCCTCGAAAAAAACACTGAAATCTTCCCCCGCCGCTCCAAAAGCCCACGAAACCCCTCCCACCACCCTCGAATCACCTTGGCCTAGGTGATTCGAGGGTGAGGGGAGGGATTTCGTGGGCTTTTAGAGTGGCGGAGGTGGATTTTAGTTGTTTTTCGAGGAGAGTGAGGGGGTTTCCGGGAATGGGGGTTGTTGTTAAAGGGGAAGGAGGGGGAGTGCAGCGACGGGACCAGGGGAGGGGTGTCTGGCCGGCGGGAGAATTGGGTGGATTTTCCGGTGGGTAAGGGGGGATTAGGGTGGCTGGAACCGCTGGATTGAGTTTCCAGTGGGCGGTGGGGCTGGGTGGTCAGGGATGGGTTTTCTTTTTTTTTTTCTGTTTTTTTTTCAATATTTTTGGCTAATTAGAACTCAACACGTGGCATTTATGAAAAAAAAAATGAAAATAACCTTTTTAACCGGTAACCGGTTAGAGGGATTGAAGAAACAAAACACCCCCCAAAGTTGGAATTATTGTAGAATAATCCAAAGTTGGGATTATTAAAACAAAACGGAGCAAAGTTAGGATTATTATTTCTAAATTTTCCTAAAAAAAATATGTAATAAATACATTTTTATACAAAGTATGTCTTTAAAACTAGTATAGTACTCATGAATCATGATGCACTAGTTTGGGTTACTAGGAGTTTGTCTTCAAAACTATGTAGAAGTTTCTAAAGGCTACCAAAGTCATCCAATTACCTACAACATAGTATTACTTCCTCTACAGTTTTAGATGTTTTGTGCCCAAAGCTTATTGATAGAGTATAAAACATATTCATGGGCCTCAATCATCAGTTTAAGCTTTTGGTTGTGTTGATCCTTTAACATGGTATCAGAGACAGTGTGACACAGAGGTCACGGGAGTCACGGGTTCGAATCTCATCCACCCCCCTTCAAAGTGGAATTAATTCGCACCAGATATGTATGAGTGGGTCTGTGTTGCATCCACATTTCGTATATGTATAGAGTAGTAAAAAAGAAATTGAGATAAACTTTATAGCTATAATTCGTATATCTATCACTTGAATTTAAATTACCTTTTGCTCGTTCTCGTCTCTTTGAAAGAAGGATCAAGGCCTCAAGGGACAAAGGAAAGGGATGGTGAATTATTTGGGAAAAATAGTGATCTTAAGCTCCTATTATAACCATAATTAGAATTGTGACTCTCCAATTTATCCAAAGGACGAATTTTGTTGTATTAACATAATTTGGGATTTAATGAATAAATATAGGGTGCCTTAAGAAATGAGCATGTCTTCCAATTTGCTGCCTCAATATAATGCTTGGTGACCTAGCTTTGTCTATTATTTTCTGTAAATATGTTTCAATTATTTAGTAATGGTTTTTATTTGTTACTATTGTTATTTTGTATTTTAGTAAGCAAGGTGTTATTTGGCTTAGTAAGCAAGGTGCATGCATGCCACATACAATTTGATTGATCAAGTACACAAAAAATAATTTCATACAATAAGAGAATTGTGACCATAGAAATGCTTGTATATATAAAGGGCAAAGAGTAGAAAGACCCTTAAAATAGTGTAAAGTTGCAATAAAGAACATTGTAACACGGATTCTATTTATGAATTAATAAAGAAATCTGTTGTCATCCTTAAAACGATATCACATTCAATCTAAAAAAGTAAACAATTACAATTTTTTTTTTTTTTTTGAATTAAATTGTTGAACTGGCTCAACATCATAATTAATCTGTCCTTGAATCAATTGAATGCATTTTTTTTAGTTACTTATTATATTTGAGGATATCAAATATTGAACTTAACTATTCACGAGGGTATCAAAATGAACTAAACTAACTATTCATGAGAATTTATATATAGTTTATTTTATTTTATTTATAGGTAAGGAGAAGGCGTCCTATCGAATCAGATGCTGATCTCTCATATATACACATATATCAGGTTAACCTGAATCAAATTAGCAGTCAACGCTATTTGGAGAGTCAAAAGGAAGGGGAGAGTGAATTAAGGGTACAATTGGACCACCTAAAGATCACTCCTTTATTTAATTTATGGGTTAGGTTAGGTGTTCTACCACCCCTAATAAGAAACTATTACTTATAGTGTCTTTTTAAATTCATAACAATATTTCTAAACAAAATGAAGTAGCATTCTTCCACATAAGCCCATATAGTAATAGTTTATACTCCGTACCACAAGTCCATAAGTGTATGTATGTAAGTGTAATGTGCATAAATATTGTCATATTTGGCTCAAAGAAAAAAAAGGTACAAAAAATGTATAAAAATATAAAAGGACACATGTCACACTTTAAGTCATCAACTAATCAAAAATACAAATTATAATGGTATCTTGGGAGGTCCTTTCTCTATCACCAATAGTCGATTGAGTGATCTATATATATTCCTCAAGAGAAAGCTTTGATAATGGCTTGCTTTTAACGCCATGCACTAAAATTTAAAGGTATTTTCTTTCTTTCTTTTTGGGTGTAAACTATTTAGGCATATATATTATACATTATATTGCTATTTTCTTATTAAATTCCTTGATTTTACATGAAATTGTTTTTTGTTTGATATATGTTTTCATAAAGAGGAAAAAATAAAAAGTTGTTCAAATCCCATATATGTATGTATATATATGTTCATCAAAATCTTTACCTTGTGCTAAATTGCATGTTTGTGTGTGTTTAATGATAATGGTAAGTAATTATGTGTGGACTTCATTTTATTGGCAGGATTTTCTCGTGCGAAGTTATAGATGAAAGATGAAGGGGAAAAGAGGGGAAGATAGTGATGCAATATTCTCCAAGTGGGAATTTGGCATTTCTGGTCCGGTTCACCTCACTTCAGTTGATTGGTAGTTACCTCTAAACTACTCTCGTTTTTCTCTTGGTTTCAGTTGATTAGTGCGTCGTGGTTGTTTGATTGACATACATATAATAAGTACACTGAAAAGTTAAATTTTTTAAAAATAGGAAAGTAGTTGTTTGATTGACAATAGTAAAAAATTAAATTTTCAAGTTAGTTAAATTTTGGTAGATCTATTATCAACTATATATGTTAATATTGAATCATATAATAATTTTTGTGTAGGGGAAATCCCGATCACAGAAGATCAGTTGTAGCTAGTTTGATTCAAGGAGTGTACGTGTTAGAAAGAGACCGTCAACATAAAAGAATAGGGAACAAAGCATTAGCTCCAGCTTGGTGGGATTACTTCCATTTTGAATGCATCAAAATTCTTAAAGATCAAATTGATTCTTCCATATTTGGAGCCATATTTGAGTACAAACCCCATGTTCTTATACCTCAACAAGGTGTTCCCCCAAGGTACGTCATTGTCTTTCGTGGCACTCTAATGGAAACCGACACACGAAAACGAGACCTCTACTTGGATATCCAACTTCCCTTTAGTAGACTAACCCGGGACTCCCGGTATCTAACCGCGTTTCAAGAGATAGAGAACATACTCGAAATAAGTCCTAAGAATGTTTTGTTAGCAGGGCACTCTCTTGGGGCAGCTATTGCACTCCAAGCAGGTAAAGACATGGCTAAAAGGGGGTGTCATATTGAGACTTACCTTTTTAATCCACCATACACGTCTGCCCCTATAGAAAAGATAAACAATACGTATATAAAAGGCAAAATCCGTGTTGCTAAAAGTATTGTTACAGCAGGAATCTACCAGGTAGCTAAAAAAGGTATAAAAAATTATAATAACTACTCGACAAAACAACATGACACATATTTGTCGCTATGTTCATGGATCCCTAGCATATTTGTAAACCCTAGTGATCCAATATGTTGTGAATACATCGGGCATTTCGAGCATCGAGGAAGGATGAAGGAATTAGGGATGGATGAAGTTGATTTAATTGTAACCAAGCATTCATTGATGAGTATGTTAGTAGGTGCACTAGGAAAAGATGGTGAGCCACCACATCTAATTCCATCGGCATTGCTTACTAAGAACATGAAGAATGTTGTGCAAAGTGTCAAGGAAGCTCATTGCGTTAATCAATGGTGGGAACCACATTCATATTGGCACTCTAAGATTTATGTGTACCAAGAGACCAATTGTATGTGACTATGCTTGATCCAATGCAAGTAAACAACTACTATATATGATTCGAATGTATTGTTGTTTAATGTATTTCGGGTAATATGTATGTTTGGCAATTCAATTATTGTCTATTATTACTTGCATCTTTGTACATGTAAATTGTTTGTTAGCTCAATTAGATAATTGTAATAGTCAAAGTGAATGGACTTCTCAATTGATTGAATGTATATTTTTTAAGATGAGGTTCCACCTTCTTAATTAACTTCATAAAAATTAAACACGTCATAATCCAGCTTTACTAAAAGATATGGACAGAAACAAAATTTGATAATAAAAGAGGGGGGGGGGGGGATGGCATACATAATAGCAAATTAGTAGGCTAAGCTAAGGAGTTAAGGATCGATAGATTATTTCTAAGATTGTCACTTTTTCTCCCAACATTGTAATCTAATTCCAACCTAAACCCTAATGTAGTCTTCTAATTCAAACCTAACACCATAAGTATTCAATCTCCATTTCTTTGATTGAAACTATAAGTATAAAAGAGGAACTTGAGAAACAAGATTGGTTAAGACGGTAAGGTTGGTCTCAAGTTTGAAGTCACCTACTTCTCACCTCCCTCTAATTAATCATCCCATTATCTAACATTCCTAATTAATATAGAGCTCCAATATAATGTCACCTTGTATAAATCTTATAAAAATGCATGTGTAACATGTAAGCTAAGACTTTGTAACATCACCTTGCCTCATGTGGCTAAATTCTTGTCTCTTAATATTTTATATAAAAGAACCAATCTAGTTAAAGAGCCACTATGCTAATCATTTATAGTTATATACCAATTAGGCAAATACACTACTTAGTCAATCGTTCTCCACCTAATTGAAACAAGTCATGATAGATGCCATTAGATGGTAAAAAGTCATACCTTGTCCAAGAGGGTAGCTTCAATTCAAAAAATCAAAAGTAATAAAAAAAAAATTCCATGATTCAATTCCATTTTAGCAACTTGTATGAAATTGCATGTTTTTTTATTGAGTATTTTGAGTGATCTTTGTTGGGTCTTTATTCCATGATAAGAATCACTACTCTGCCACTACTAGTTATATACGAAGTATTTAATTAACATTATATATCCACGTGATTAGAAATGTTTAAAATCTTGTCGGTTTCAGGAGATCCTGTGATCGATTCTCACCCCTATCCTTGTTGCTTTAAAAAAAAAAAAAGAAAAAAAAATTAAAATCATGTTTTTTATACATCAAACTTAACACGATTTTAGAGAACCAATTTGACCTATAAGTTGGAAACACATAATATTTTAATCATTGATATTGTCTATTTTAATCCAGCTTACTCCAACGTAATTAGGTTTGTGAACTGTCATTACAATGATGATTACTGGTATCACTATTTTAAAATCTTAGAAGAGTTTACAATATGTGTCACGTCAATACGTGCACTTGATGATAATTTAATAACATGTTAGAAAATTCTTAATCATTTACATGCTAATTCTAGATACTTCGAATTTGAAATTAAACAGGATTGTATGTACCTTTAAAATTGATGTAAATCAATACGAGAATTCGTACTATCTTCACTTTTATAAAATAAAAATAAATGATATTAATGCATACTTTCTCTGTTCTTATAATTTACCAAAAATATACGCATTTAGACCTACAACATACTTCTATCATGAATATACCTGTCCTATTCACCATTATAATTCATGAGAGTTAACAGAACTTGTCTTCAAGACTCTCTCTCTCTCTCTTGGGTTTAGAGAAGAAGAGGCAAAATTCATTGACTTTATATTAAATTACACAAATTTGGTCAAGTCAGCTCTTTAAGCTAGAGATTTAAGTCTACTCACACCCAAAAGATGAAGCTCATTCCACCATCATTTTAAAGCTCCTTCTTCTATTCCAAATGTAAGGGCAAGTATTTTTTAAGCTCTTATTAGAGGTATTTTTTTTATTTTTTTATTTTTACTTTATAATCTTCTTTTTCTTGTTTGAATTATGTTAATCAGATCACCTAGCATTGCTTTAATTGCTTGATCATACATACTTTAAAACTTTGCCAAATCTTTGATGATAGTTTTATTTCCATAATTCATGAAACTAATAATGCCCTTGAAATATATTATATGTTACTTGCATAATTGATAATAATCTCTAAACCAAAAAATGTGTAAATTAATTAATTAATGCTGTGATGTTGCTAATTGAATTTGTTCTTAACTTCTTGCTAATAATTTAGATGAAGGGGTACAATAAAGAGGAAGAAAAAGAGACGAAGCCCTCTGAGAAGGAGATTTTTGGCATTTGTGGGCCCTTACACCTTAATTGTGTTGATTGGTACTTTACTTTTTCTTAATCCCTTTAATTTGATAGTGAATGCTTTTCTTGGTCCAAATGAGTGAAAATAACATTATAAGCTTGTATAAATTACAAATGGGGAAGAAAGATGGTAAAATATGTTAGATTCCGTGTTACTTTGGTTAATATGATGTTGTTAAAAGTAGAACATGTCATATTTTTTCATTCAGCTTTGATAGTGGATGATTCTTAATTGGATATATGATTCGATGCATAACGATTGCACCAACTTTATATTAATTGCAGGAGAATACCGGATCATAGAAGATCGGTTGCGGCTAGTTTGGTTCAAGGAGTGTACATTTTAGAGAGAGACCGCCAACAAAAGAGAACGGGGTACAATGCACTAGCCCCAATTTGGTGGGATTATTTCCATTTCAAATGCACCCAAATCCTTGTAGATCAAGTTGATTCCTCCACATTTGGAGCGATTTTCGAGTACAAGTACCACAATCCTAACTATTATCACCCCATGGCATCCCAATGTGTACCCCCTCAATATGTTATAGCCTTCCGGGGTACAATTACCAAACCCGATACACGTAAACGAGATCTCTACTTGGATATCCAACTCGCCCTAAACGGGCTAACCCGTAATTCTCGGTACCAAACCGCACTCCAAGCAGTAGAGAACCTAATGGTCAAAGTTGGTCAACGGAATGTTTGGTTAGCAGGGCATTCTCTAGGGGCAGCAATAGCCCTACAAGTAGGAAAAGAATTGGCTAAAAGAGGTTGTTACATAGAAAGTTACCTTTTTAACCCTCCATATACTTCTGCCCCGATTGAGACACTCAACAACCCGAATTTGAAAACGGGTGCCCGTATCGCTACTAGTGTTATAACAGCTGGCCTTACACTTGCTCTTAATAAGGGTACAAAAAATAAGTACACTACACAACAACATGACCCATTTACTATACTTAGTTCTTGGATCCCATACTTGTTTGTGAACCCGAAAGACCCGATTTGTTGCGAGTATATCGGGTATTTCGAGCATCGAGAAAAGATGGAAGGATGGGGTATAGGTGGGTTTGAAAGGATTGCAACTAAAAATTCAGTAGTGGGTTTATTATCGGGTGCATTAGGAAGAGAAGGTGAAGCACTACATTTGATTCCCTCAGCATTTGTTGTTAAGAATATGATTGCTAAAGAACAAGATCTTAAGATATCTCATGGAATTCATCAATGGTGGGAACCTCATCCTTTTTGGCAGCCTCAACTTTACAAATTTAGTTGACATGAAGGAAAAATGCAGGGGAATTATATGTTATTTTGAAAATTCATGTAACTACAAAGAAAGAGTTGTGTGATTTTTTTTTTTTTCTTTTCTTATATATAACTATATCAATGTATAATCATTGGTTAAATTTTGTATGGGGTTGGGGCAACCTATATTACTTGTTTGCAAGTGTAACTTTAACTTTAAGTAACAAGTAACGTAATATCATCTCCGGTACGAATTTATGATTTTGTTCTTATAGGTTCGGAATACAATGAAATAATTAAAATATCATAATTCAAAAATAAACTTTTTAAAATGATAATTTTGATGTGGAATATATGGGTATTCTTTTATTTATTTTTTTGAGAAAAATGGAATATATGGGTATTGGAAGTTCATTTTGAGGCGGTTAACCAATTAGAATTGAATTTGGACAGAGACAATAGATAATTTTTATGATTTAACACGTAATTTTTCCAAAAAAATTACTTTAAACCTTTCATCTCTAGATTGTAAAAAACCAATATATATCCATATTAATATTTACAGTAATATTTAACAACATTTATTCAGTACCTATAAATAGTTAATTAGCATGAATGTATGATCATTTTACATGTTTTCCAGTTGTATAAAGCGAAAAAGGCTAAATTAAAATTACAAAGCTCATAAATATTACTCATAAGTTCAACTAACAAATAGAACGAGTAGTAATCTATATACCACGTTGGACAACTTTCTCAGTTTCTCTATAAAACCTCTCCTACACAAGGATGGTCCTTTTGATCATAACAAAAATATTGAATGAGCGGAAGTAACACTAAATACATCTTACATCCGGGTGCACATAAATAGAAATTCGCTTTTGAATTTTAAAAAAACGAGTAGGCTACCGCGTCTAAAGCTTCATACCACTTCTTGGAGGAAACTTCCAAGTTGTTACTTTTTTGCTGGAAACTAGAAACGCTCCTTTCTTTGCCTTTGGAGAAGAAGCAAATCTCTTTTAATTTATTTATTAACTTCATACTTTTTCTCCTTTCATTTTTTCTATAAGAAAAAAATTGTTTAAAAAAGCTTGGAATAAAACTGGGTCAATCACTAAAAATTTAATTTAATTATTTTTATCTTAAAAACTAGATTTATACTCCTTGATTTTTCTCCTCCATTCTTTCATAGAGCAAAATTTCTGCTCCATCATATCAAGCGCAACTTTTAGCACTCTGCTACATTCTTTGGTAAATTTTTTAATACTTGATCTCATATATGTTAATAATTTGATTGATCATGTTTTATATATATATATATATATATATATATATATTTTGCTTATTGTATCTGTATATTAGGTGTAAGTTCTTCAATTTCTTGTTCATGATCCTGTTTTGACCCGCAAAAACTCTAAATTATGTTGCTTATCGTATTTTTGTGATAATTATAGATTAATTGGAAATTAATTTGTTTTATGATTAATTGAAATAAAGGGTTGATTTGCATAAACAGATTAATCTTAATTAATGTAAAATCTAATGTGATGTTTCATTGACTTTGGAAACAGGGTTGAGAGTTTATAGTTGAATAAAGAGAAAAATGAAGGGGGAGAAGAAGGAAGAAAAAAAGCCAGTGGAGAAAGAAAATTTTGACATTTGTGGCCCTCTCCACCTTACCTCAGTTGATTGGTAATTATTTCATTTACCCTTTTTTTTTCAAATTATATGGGTCAAAGTTTAACATTTTTTACCTCGGTTAGTTAAAATATGACAACTAATCTAGATTATAATATTTCTTTTCGATTCAAGGAGATATTTGGATCGATTCTCGTCACCTGCCTTTCTGGTTCTTAAACACATTCTCATTTTCTCTCAAATCAAAAGGTAGGGAGAGAAATCGAGTAGATTAGGAAGAATGTTACTAAGCTAATTTGATGCTAGGCTACGTACCAAAAGTAGTTATAACTCTATCATACTTCATTTCTATTTAAGTTTGTCCAAAAATCAAATAATCACTTTCTAGATTTAGTAAGTTATACTTTGTTTTATACCTTCCAAAAATTTCAAAAAAATCGTTAAATTAAGAAAGTTGAACATAAAAATCTGAACAATAAAAGATAGCTATTGAATATTGATACTTGTCAAACCTCATTATTGTAGGAGATTACCGGAACATAGGAGGTCTTTTGCGGCATGTATGGTTCAAGGAGTGTTTGTTCTAGAGAGAGATCGCCAAGAAAATCGAACAAATCATGATGCATTAGCCCCAATTTGGTGGAATTTTTTTAATTACAAATGCTTCCAAACCCTAGTAGATCCAATCGATTCGTCAATTTTTGGGATCATTTACAAGTACAAACCCCACATCCCGAACATTTTTTATCCAACAGGTACACCCCCTAAGTATGTCATTGCATTTCGAGGCACGATCGTCAGACCCGAGACTAGAAAAAGGGACTTCCACTTAGATATCAAACTCGCCTTAAATAGGTTGGCACGAGACACGCGGTACCAAGCTGCATTCCAAGCAATAGAGAGCATAATAGCCAAAGTAGGCCCTAATAAGGTTTGGCTAACGGGGCATTCCTTAGGTGCGGCTATAGCGTTACAAGCGGGCAAAGAGTTGGCTAGACATGGATTTTGTATAGAAACTTACCTTTTTAACCCTCCTTACATCTCTACCCCAATTGAGAAACTCAATGACCCAAATTTAAAAAATGGGGCCCGCATCGCTCGTAGCGTTTTAAATGCGGGCCTTTCTCTTGCTATAAATGGAACAAAAAACAACACTACACCCGAACAAAAAGACCCTTTTACAATACTTAGTTCTTGGACCCCGTACTTGTTTTTGAACCCGAAAGATCCGATTTGTTGCGAGTATATCGGGTATTTCGAGCATCGAGATAAGATGGAAGGATGGGGAGTGGATAAAATTGAAAAGATTGCAACAAAGAATTCAGTTTTGAGTTTATTATCGGGTGCATTAGGGAGAGATCACGGTGAGGCGTTACGTCTTATACCATCAGCTTTCGTTACTAAAAACGTGGTCGTTAAGGAACAAGATTTGATGGCTGCTCATGGTCTTCTTCAATGGTGGGAACCTCATTCGCAGGCAATCTAAGGTTTATCAGTTTAATTGAGTTTCCATTGATTGAAAGTGGCAAGAAAGTGTTGAACATTTGAACTAAATTTACATGTTTACAACCACTAACAAATTATGACAATTTTGTGTGAACTTTTTAAGTGTAATTATGCTGGATAAAATCTGATATGCAATTGTGGATAGATACATATTTATGATAAACTAGATGAAGCCCGTGCGATGCACAATTTGTTTGATTTTTTTTAAATAATGTTTTTTTTTTTTGTATTTATGAGTATAAAATTTGTTATATATTTAGATAAAATTCATAATATTAAAAGATAATATATAATATTTAATTAATTTAAACTTAAAAATCTCATTCGCCAATTTTGCTTACATGACATTTAAATTATTTAATTTTAAAAGAAATTAATAATCTCTTATTTAATTGGCTACTACTAAGATTTATAATCCTACGGCGCGCTGAGAAAATTAGATCCTACGTGACTGTCTAAAAACTCGGGAAAAAACTTAAAAATAAAATCTAAATATTTATTAACAGTATTAATAAATTTAATTTTATCGAAATGTCACACCAAAGAACAATTTAAGGATATAGAAATTAGAATATTTGATAATAGGTAATCTAATCAATTTTATTAATTGTCAAATCTAATAACAATAATACAATACTATATTCAGTGCCGGGCTAAAATTGCAAAAAAATTTGAGCCTGTTCAACTTTTTAAAATAGGGTCTTATATTTCATAAATTCATTACATTAGAAAATTCATTAATTCTTGAAACTGGTCTCGTACACAAATTAAAGCATAGGTATTCTAACCAATGCTCCAACTATAATCTTGTGATATTATATCCAACTTAATTACATATATCTGAATTTCGGGGCCCCTCAAATTTGGGGCCTGTTCCGTCGACCACCTCGCTCTGGCCCAGAACCGCCCCTGATTATATTTTTTTTTTTTGAAGAAAAGAAGAAAACCCCTGATTATATTAGTTTTATAATAATCTTTTAATTAACTGTCACAACTAACAATGTTGTCTATGTATATATTTTTTTTATTTAGGTTGGTGAACGGCGTTGATAGTTGATTCAGGAAGAAAATTAGTGCCATTTTAAATTTTAAAATATTTATTAAGAATCAAAATCACAAATAATTTTATCAATATATAATATATAAGTAAAAGAACCTATACACTCTCATCATAAAATATATAAATACGATATAATTTACTATTCTTAGCATTAGTGATTTCATTAGGCAATTGTTTTGTAGGTTGGATTTAACTAAGCTAGTACCATACACTGTCACATATTGACTAGTTTAGCTAGTTACAATAGTATATCCACGTGTATGCTCCACTCAACAACTAACCACCTCAATGCTACCATTGCACCACATTTAGCTAAGGACAACTTGTGTCTAGCACAAAGGCTTTACCTCACTCTCTAATTGTTTGCTTTGGGAAGAAAGTTGATTGAAAGCACAAGTGAGTGATTGATAAAAATTGATTGCATTTAATTTGTTTATGTAGAATTGAGCCTTAGCTTACTGTCAATATATATATAGGCCACTTTCTCATAAGCCTAAAATCTTCATAATTCTAGGACATTCTAGCCTCAATATGAAGAGTTCTACACTCACGTACAACAATTCCCTACAACATTCTACACATATACATCTCATAAGTATGCACAATCACACTTTCGACACTACCAATGAAGTAGAATATTCAAGAGCATACAAAAATTCTCCAAATAAAGAGTCTACAACGTTGCAGATAGTATGATTAGTATCCATCTTTCATGCACCACCAACTACATTTCTAGATCTCCTTCTATGTAAAAGTAACGTGACCATTAGCTTCACTGCGCCAAAATACTTTGGGTCCTAAATTGTTCCATTATTATGTAACTGTAAATTGGATATTTCACTGAAAATACATGGTGTTTTAGAAAAAAAAACTTTATAGTCTAGGTAATTGTAGCCTTGATAGGCAATTAGTTGATAGCCGATTGATATAATTGGTTATATTAACTAGTTTGACTAGCTTGCTATATTAATTGATTTGAATAATTGGTTGTATAAAAGTATTTAGTAAACAATTGTTAATTATTAACTATATAAGTGTATGTAATAGTGTAATACGAGTAACTAAAAAGCTAATATTAATAAGCTCATTTATCTAATAGGCCTTAATAAAAACAAAGCTTTCGAAAAAGCTCAATACCAAACAAGGATCAAGACCGCCAAGTGTTTCTGAAAGTGTTTTAGCCTTTTTTTTTTTTTTTTTTTTGACCGATAAACTACAGGGAGGGGCCCCTATCCTATCACAGAAATGGGGCTGTGAGGAGTCGAACCCCCATCACATGGGGGGGAGATGGAGGGACCAACCATTCCTCCATCCCCTCACTCCTCAAGTGTTTTAGCCTTTTAGGGGTTAGTAATACTACTACATGGGAACTATGGATGGACCTTTTGGTTGTTTGGTCATATGGGCCATATGCCCATATGATGAATTGGGCTCCGTAATATAGAAATATAATTAACCTTATTAGTTTGTATCAAGAGACAATTACAAAATAATTTCTTTTACTTTGAAGATTAGCTAAAAATTGTTCATGATCAACTACCTCTATTTTTTATTTTTATTTTTATTTTATTTTTTTTTTTGACAGGATCAACTATCTCTAATTCTCTGCACAGATCGAGTACCTTAGGTTTTTTTTTTTTTTTTTTTTTGGGTAAGAAACTTATCTTCAGAGCTTAGTTTATGCTACATATTGTACTACTACTATTTTACCCAATTAAGATCAATTACAATTAATCCTAGAGTTGTCAAAAGTTGACCGGACACGAAATATCGACTCAAATCCGATTATTAACCGACCCATCTGAACTCGAAAAAATGGTGACCCAAACCCAACCTGACCCGACCTGAAACCAAACCTAGACCCCAGTTGACCCGAGTATGTGAGATCCGAACCCGAACATGAACTGATCTGGAGATGACCCGACCAGAATGTAACCAGTAAATTATTGACCTGAACTGAACCTGACTTGAACCGAAATTGATCCAAACCCGTTTTAACCCGTCAAAACCCGAATTTAACCCGACTTGTTACTAACCTGACATGAATTCAACCCGACCCGTTCCTAAACCGACCCGAATTTAACCCAACCTGTTACAAACCCGACCCGAAATCAACCCGACTTGTTATTAACCCGACCCAAATTTTACCAGACCTATTACTAACCCGACCCAAAAATTCAACCCGATCTGTTACTAATTCGACTCGAAATTAACACGACTTGTTATTGACCCGACCTAAATTCAACCCAAATATTTCCTGACCCGATTTCAAATCACCTTAAATGCAATTTATACCACCTTATTATTGTTGATCAAAGCGATTTGTCTAGGGAGAACAAGTCGGTCCAAGCCAGCAAAACAAAGAAACATCATCCTCAAATTTAAGAGTTAAATATCGTATATATTTGTTGTATGGTCAAATGAGATAATTATATTCCTAAATTATAGACTATAGTTTCCTAGTATATTGCCATATATATTATAGTCAAAGGAAATAATTAGCTTGATAAAAATGATAATTATATATTTATAGTTAGTTGAACCCGAATGTGACCTAACTTGGAAATGACCCGACCTGATTGTAACCTACAAATTATTGACTTGAACATAACCCGACTTGAATCCGAGAATGACCCGACTTGGAAATGACCCAACCTGATTATAACCCGTAAATTATTGACTTGAACCGAACCCGACTTGAACCCAAGAATGATTCGACTTGAAAACTACCTGACCTGATTATAATTCGCAAATTATTGACTTGAACCGAACCCGACTAAAACCAGAGAATGACCAACCCTGATTATAACCCGCAAATTATTGACTTGAACCGAACCCGACTCAAACCTGAGAATTATCCTAACCCGTGAAAATCCGAATTAAACCCGACTTACAGTTCACCCGAACCGAATGTGACCCGACCTGTTATTAACCCGACCCAAACCCGATAAGAAGTATGATCCGATGTGACCCGACTAATACATGACCCAACCCAAACCCGACTCGCATAAGTTATGGAATTAATCCAAATTGACCAGACCCGAGTTGACCCGACCCACTCTTACCGACCTAAACCCAACCCGTTTACCCGAATTGACAGCTCTACACAAAACCTCAAAAATCTATCAAAAAACGTGGATATTAATCTTCAATTTTAGAATTGTTTGACTTTTTTTCACCGAAAATAAAAATTCTCACAATGTTTACCATGGTCCCTAATACCCTCTGGGAGTCCAATTGGCTGGGTGGAACCATCCAATTTACCTTTAAATGACCAATTTACCGGTTTACAACTTGCACCAATTTCATTAACTCAAGCCTACCACGAACATTTATGACAACAAATAATGATCATATATGGTTCCTAACGACATTTTATGACCCCGATATATATCCCCTAGAATTTCAAAACTTTTCAACACCGGACCCCGAAACCTCCAAAATTTCTCAAAAAGTGTGGATATTCAATTTTGTAATTTTTTGAATTTTTTTCACCAAGAAATAAAACTTGTCAAAATTTTTACCATGGTCCCTAATACCCTCCGGGAATCCAATTGGGTGGGTTGAATTATCCAATTTTCCGTTAAACGGCCAATTTACCAATTTACAACTTACACAAATTTCATTAAATCAAGCCTACCACGAATATTTATAACAACATATAATGATCATAAATGGCTCCAAACGACATTATATGACCTCGAGATGTATCACCTATGATTTCAGCAGTTTTCGACACCGGGCTCCCAATCCTCCAAAATTTATCAAAAAGCGTGGATATTCGATTTTGTAATTTTTGACTTTTTTTCGTCCCAAAATAATAATTGCCGAAATGTTTACCATGATCCCTAATACCGTACGAGAGTCTCATTGGGTGGGTGGAACCATCCAATTTGCCTTTAAACGACCAATTTACCAGTTTACAACTTGCATCGATTTCATTAACTCAAGCCTACTAAGAATATATATGACAACAAATAATGATCATATATGTTTCCAAACGAAATTATATGACCCCGAGTTGTATCCCCTATAATTTCAAGACTTTTTGACATCAGGCCCCGAAACCTCCAAAATTTCTCAAAAAGCGTGGATATTAGTCTTCAATTTTGGAATTTTTAGACTTTTTTCGCCCGGAAATAAAAATTGCCGAAATGTTTACCATGGTCCCTAATATCCTCCGGGAGTTCAATTGGGTTGGTGGAACCATCCAATTTGCCTTTAAACGGCCAATTAATCAGTTTACAACTTGCACGAATTTCATTAACTCAAGCATACTGCGAACATTTAGTATATCATATAATGATCATATATGGAATTAATCAGAATTGAGCCAACCGAATTGACCCGACCCACTCTTACCAACCCAAACCCGTTCACATGAATTGACAACTCTACCCGAAACCTCCAAAATTTCTCAAAAAGCGTGGATATTAGGCTACAATTTTGGAATATTTTGACTTTTTTTTAACCTTGAAATAAAAATTGCCGAAATGTTAACTATGGTCCCTAATACCCTCCGAGAGTCCAATTGGCTGGGTAGAACCATCCAATTTGCCTTTAACAACTAATTTACCGGTTTACAAATTACACCGATTTCATTAATACAAGCCTATCACGAACATTTATGACAACAAATAATGAATATATATGGTTCTAAACGACATTGTATGTCCCCGAAATGTATTCCCTAGAATTTCAAGATTTTTCGACACCGGGCCCCGAAGACTTTAAAAATTCTGAAAAAGCGTGGATATTAGCCTTAAATTTTGGAATTTTTTGACTTACGCACGGAAATAAAAATTGCCGAAATGTTTTTCATGGTCCCTAATACCCCCCGTGATTCCAATTAGGTGGGTGGAACCATCCAATTTACCTTTAAACGACCAATTATTCGGTTAACAACTTGCACCGATTTCATTAACTCAAGCCTACAACGAACATTTATGACAACAAATAATATATATGGTTCCAAATGACATTATATGACCCCGAGATGTATCTCCTAAAATCTCAAGCCTTTTCGACACCGGGCCCCGTAACCTCCAAAATTTCTCAAAAAGCGTGGATATAAGCCTTCAATTTGGAATTTTTTGACTTTTTCGTCCGAAAATAAAAATTGCCGAAATGTTCACCATGGTCCCTAATACACTCCAGGAGTCCAATTAGGTGGGTGGAACCATCTAATTCGCCTTTAAACGATCAATTTGCCGATTTACAACTTGCACCGATTTCATTAACTCAAGCCTACCACAAACATTTAGAACAACAAATAATGATCATATATGGTTTTTAACGGCATTATATGACCCCAAGATATATCCCCTAGAATTCCAAAACTTTTCAACACCGGACCCTGAAACCTCCAAAATTTCTCAAAAAGTGTGGATATTAGCCTTCAATTTTGGAGATTTTTGACATTTTTTGCCCGGAAATAAAAATTGGCGAAATGTTTACCATAGTCCCAAATACCCTCTGTGAGTACAACTGGGTAGGAACCATCCGATTTGCCTTTAATCGCCCAATAATTTACCAATTTACAAATTGCACCGATTTCATTAACTCAAGCCTACCACGAACATTTATGACAACATTTAATGATCATATATAGTTCCAAACAGCATTATATGACCCTGAAATGTATCTACTAAAACCTCAAGCCTTTTCGACACCGGGCCCCGAAACTTCCAAAATTTCTCAAAAAGCGTAGATATTAGCCTTCAATTTTGGAATTTTTTTAACTTTTTTTCGCCCGAAAAAAAAATTGCCGAAATATTTAGCATGGTCCCTAATATCCTCCGGGATTCCAATTGGGTTGGTGGAACCATCCATTTTGCCTTTAAACGACATATTTACCGATTTACAACTTCAACGGATTTCATTTACTCAAGTATACTACGAACATTTAGGAAAACAAATAATGATCATATATGGAATTAATCCGAATTGACCCGACCCGAGTTGACTCGACCCACTCTTACCGACCCAAACCCTACCCGTTTACCTGAATTGACAACTCTAATCGAAATCTAAAAAATTTCTCAAAAAGCGTGGATATTAAGCTACAATTTTGGAATTTTTTGACATTTTTTCAACATGAAAAAAAAATTGCCGAAATTTTTACCATGGTCCCAAATACCCTCCGAGAGTCCAATTGGGTTGGTGGAACCATCCAATTTTCCTTTAAGGAAGGAATTTACAGTATTACAACTTACACTGATTTCATTAATTCAAGCCTATCACGAACATTTATGATAACAAATAATGAATATATATATATATATATATATATATATATATATATATATGGTTCTAAACGACATTATATGTCCCCAAAAAATATTCCCGAGTTTTCAACACCGGGCCCCGAAAACTTCAAAAATTCTCAAAAAGCGTGGATATTAGCCTTCAATTTTTGAATTTTTTAACTTTTTTCGCACGGAAATAAAAATTGTCGAAATGTTTACCATGGTCCCTAATACCGCCCGTGATTCCAATTGGGTGGGTGGAACCATCCAATTTACCTTTAAATGACCAATCAACCGATTAACAACTTGCACAAATTTCATTAACTCAAGCCTACCACGAACATTTATGACAACAAAAATGATCATATATGGTTTCAAACTACATTATATGATCACGAGATGTATTTCCTAAAATCTTAAGCATTTTCGACACCGGGCCCCAAAACCTACAAAATTTCTCAAAAAGCGTGGATATAAGCCTTCAATTTTGGAATTTTTGACTTTTTTTCGCCTGAAAATAAAAATTGCCGAAATGTTTACCATGGTCCCTAATACACTTTAGGTTTCCAATTGGGTTGGTGGAACCATCTAATTCGCCTTTAAACGACCAATTTACCGATTTACAACTTGGACCGATTTCATTAACATAAGCGTACCACAAACATTTATAACAACAAATAATGATCATATATGATTTTAAACAGCATTATATGACCCCAAGATTTATCCTCTAGAATTTCAAAACTTTTCGACACCGGGTCTCGAAACCTTGAAAATTTCTTAAGAAGTGTGAATATTAGCCTTCAATTTTGGAGATTTTTGACTTTTTTTTGCCCGGAAATAAAAATTGGCGAAACTTTTACCATGGTCCCTAATACCCTTTGTCAGTACAATTGGGGAGGAACCATCCAATTTGCCTTTAAACGGCCAATAATTTACCGATTTACAAATTGCACCGATTTCATTAACTCAAGCCTACCACAAACATTTACGACAACATATAATGATCATATATGGTTCCAAAAGGCATTATATGTCCCCGAGATGTATTTCCTAAAATCTTAATCCTTTTCGACACCAGGCCCCAAAACCTTCAAAATTTCTCAAAAAGCGTGGATATTAGCCTTCAATTTTAGAATTTTTTGATTTTTTTTTCGCCCGGAAATAAAAATTGTCGAAATGTTTACCATGGTCCCTAATATCCTCCGGGAGTCCAATTGGGTTGGTGGAACCATCCAATTTGCCTTTAAACGGTCAATTTACCGATTTACAACGTGCACGGATTTAATTAACTCAAGCATATATACTACGAACATTTAGGAAAACAAATAATGAACATATATGGAATTAATCCGAATTGACCCGACCCGAGTTGACCCGACCCACTCTTACCGACCCAAACCAAACCCGTTTACCAGAATTGATAACTCTAACATAAACCTCCAAAATTTCTCAAAAAGCATGGATATTAGGCTACAATTTTGGAATTTAATTTTTTGACTTTTTTTCACCTACCTGGAAATAAAAATTGCCGAAATGTTAACCATGGTCCCTAATACTCTTCGAGAGTCCAATTGGCTGGAGAACCATCCAATTTTCCTTTAAATGACAGTTTTACCGGTTTACAACTTACACCGATTTCATTAATTCAAGTCTATCACGAACATTTATGACAACAAATAATGAATATATATGGTTCTAAATGACATTATATGTGCATGAAATGTATTCCCTAAAATTTCAAGACATTTCGACACCGGGCCCCGAAGACTAAAAAATCTTTAAAAGCGTGGATATTAGCCTTCAATTTTGGAATTTTTTGACTTTTTTCGCACGAAAATTAAAATTTTCGAAATGTTTACCATGGTCCCTAATACCCCCCGTGATTCCATTTGGGTGGGTGGAACCATCCAATTTACCTTTAAACGACCAATCAACCGGTTAACAACTTGCACCGATTTCATTAACTCAAGCCTACCACGAACATTTATGACAACAAATAATGATCATATATGGTTCCTAACGATATTATATGACCCCAAGATTTATCTCCTATAATCTCAAGCTTTTTCGACACTGGGCCCCGAAACCTCCAAAATTTCTCAAAAAGCGTGGATATAAGCCTTCAATTTTGGAATTTTTTGACTTTTTTTTGGTCGGAAATAAAAATTGCCGAAATGTTTACCATGGTCCCTAATAAACTCCAGGAGTCCAATTGAGAGGGTGCAACCATCCAATTCGCCTTTAAACGACCAATTTACCGATTTACAACTTGCACCGATTTCATTAACTCAATCCTACCAAGAACATTAATAACAACAAATAATGATCATATATGGTTTTAAACGGAATTATATGACCCCGAGATATATCCCCTAAAATTTCAAAACTTTTCGACACTGGGCCCCGAAACCTCCAAAATTTCTTAAAAAGTGTGACTATTAGCATTCAATTTTGGAGATTTTTGACTTTTTTTTTGTCCGGAAATAAAAATTGGCGAAATGTTTACCATGGTCCCTAATATCCTCTGAGAGTACAAATGGGTAGGAACCATCCAATTTGCCTTTAAACGACCAATAATTTACCGATTTTGCAAATTGCACCAATTTCATTAACTCAAGCCTATCACGAACATTTATGACAACATATAATGATCATATATGGTTCCAAACGGCATTATATGACCCCGAGATGTATCTCCTAAAATCTCAAGCCTTTTCGACACCGTGCCCCAAAACCTACAAAATTTCTCAAAAACCGTGGATATTAGCCTTCAATTTTGGAATTTTTTGACTTTTTTTCGCCCGGAAATAAAAATTGCTGAAATGTTTACCATGGTCCCTAATATCCTCCGGGAGTCCAATTGGGTTGGTGGAACCATCCAATTTGTCTTTAAACGGCCAATTTACCGGTTTACATCTTGCACGGATTTCATTAACTCAAGCATACTACGAACATTTTGGAAAACAAATACTCCGTAATGATTATATATGGAATTAATCCAAGATGACCCGACCCGAGTTGACCTGACCCACTATTACCGACCTAAACCCGACCCGTTTACCCGAATTGACAACTCTACCCGAAACCTCCTAAATTTATCGAAAAGCGTGGATATTAGGCTACAATTTTGGAATTTTTTGACTTTTTTTCACCTGGAAATAAAAATTGCCAAAATGTTAACCATGGTCCCTAATACCCTCCAGAAGTTCAATTGGCTGGGTAGAACCACTTAATTTGCCTTTACAACCAATTTACCGGTTTACAACTTGAACCGATTTTATTAACTCAAGCTTACCACGAACATTTATGATAACATATAATGATCATATATGGATCCAAACGGCATTATATGACCCCGAGATGTAACCCCTAAAATCTCAATGCTTTTCGACACAAGGTCCCGAAACATTCAAAATGTCTGAAAAATTGTGGATATTAGCCTTCAATTTTGGAATTTTTGAACTTTTTATCGCCTGGATATAAAAATTGCTGAAATGATTACCATGGTCCCAAATACCTTCCGAGACTCCAATTGGGTGGGTGCAACCATCCAATTTACCTTTAAACGACCAATTTACCCCTTTACAACAAGCCTACCACGAACATTTATGACAACAAATAATGAATATATATGGTTCCAAACGACATTATATGATCCCGAAATGTATTCCCTAGAATTTCAAGACTTTTCGACACCGGGCCCCGAAAACTCCGAAAATTCCAAAAAAGCGTGGAGTTTTTAACTTTTTTGGAGTTTTTAACTTTTTTTCGCACAGAAATAAAAATTGCCGAAATTTTTACCATGGTCCCTAATACTCCGAGTGAGTCCAATTGGGTGGGTGGAACAATCCAATTTACCTTTAAATGACCAATTTACCGATTAACAATTTCAACGATTTCATTAACTCAAGCCTACCATGAACATATATGGCAACAAAAATAATGATCATATATGGTTCCAAACTACATTATATGACCCCGAGATGTATCTCCTAAAATCTCGAGCCTTTTCGACAACGGGCCCCGAAACCTCCAAAGTTTCTCAAATAGCGTTGATATTAGGCCTTCAATTTTGGAATTTTTTGACTTTTTTTTGCCCGGAAATAAAAATTGCCGAAATATTTACCATGGTCCCTAGTACACTCCAGGAGTCCAATTAGGTGGGTGGAACCATCCAATTTGCCTTTAAAGACCAATTTACTGATTTACAATTTGCACCGATTTCATTAACTCAAGCCTACCACAAACATTTATAACAACAAATAATGATCATATATAGTTCCAAACGGCGTTATATGACCCCTAGATATATCACCTAGAATTTCAAAACTTTTCGACACCGGGCCCCAAAACCTCCAAAATTTCTCAAAAAATGTGGATATTAGCCTTTAATTTTGGAGTTTTTTGACTTTTTTTTTTCTCGGAAATAAAAATTGCCGAAATATTTACCATGGTCATTAAATACCCTACGGGAGTCCATTTGGGTATGTGGAACCATCCAATTTGCTGTTAAACGGCCAATTTACCGGTTTACAACTTGCACCGATTCACCGGTTTACAACGGTCAATTTAATTAACTTGCAACGAACCCAACTTGAACCGAAATTGACCCTAACCCGTTTTAACCTGTCAAAACCCAAATTTAACTCGACTTGTTAATAACCTGACCTGAATTCAGCCCGACCCGTTCATAACCTAACCCGAATTCAACCCAACCTGTTACAAACCCGATCTGAAATCAAACCGACTTGTTATTAACCTGACCCAAATTCAATAGGACTTGTTATTGACCCAACCCGAATTTTACCAGACCTATCACTTACCCGACTAAAAAATTTAACCCGATTTATTATTAACCCGACTCGAAATCACTACAAGAAAACAGGGAAATAGCGATGGACTAGTTGCGACGAACACTTTATTCCGTCGGAAAAGTGAAATTTTCCGACGGATTTTTATTTCGGCGGATATTTCCGACGAAGTCAATAATTCCGTCGGAAATTTCCGACGGAATAAAAATCCGTCGGAAATTTTCACATTTCCGACGGATTTTTTAGTCGGAAATTACATTTTCCGACAGATTTTTATTCCGTCGGAAATTTCCGACGGAATATAATTTTTTTTTTTAAAAAAAAACCCCCTTAAGAAAACCCTAATATACTCTTCCAGTCTTCCGCCCCCTTCTCCCTTCTTCTTTCCCCTTCTCTCTCCTCTCTCCTCTCTCATCTCCCCTCTCCTTCTCTATTCGTTCTCTGTGCTCTCTCTCCTCTTCTTTCTTCTTCTCTTTCCTTCTCTTTCCTCTTCGTTCTCCTTCCCTCTTCTTTATCCTCTTCTTTCCCCTCTTTATCTCCCACCACCAACGTCGCACCAGTAACACCAGCACCGACATCAACAACAACACCAACATCAACAATAACACCAATATCGACTACTAATCAACAACAATTTCCTCCAATTTCGACCTTCTTTCTCCTCATGAAGAAAACAAAGGTTTTTAGGCCAAATTCGACCATGAAAACTCTAGATCTAGAGTTTTTGTGGTCGAATTTGGCCTCCTAAACCCAATTTCAAGGTTTTATTATGTCGAATTAAGGTATGTGTAATTTTTTTTGATTTTTTTGTTGTTTTATCAGTTTTTTTTTTTTTTAATTTTGGTGTTCGAATTTTGGGGGTTGGGTCGGGATTCTTTATTTTTTTTTTTAATTTTTGGGTTGTGGTTGGCTTGTTTCGGTGCCGGTTGTGGTGGTTTTAGGTGGGTGGTTGATTGTAGTTCGGCGGAAGTGGTGGTTTTAGGTGGGTTTCGGCGGCAGTGGTAGTTTAGGTGGGTGGTGGTTAGGGTTGTAGATCTGGGTTTATTTGGGTGGGTTAGGGTTATGGTACAGGTTTTGGTGGTTGGGTGGTGGTGCAAGCTGGTGGTGCGATTTAGGTAGGTGGTGGTGCAGGCTGGTGGCGCGATTTAGGTGGGGGGTGGGGGGGTGGGAGGTGGTTTTTTTTGCTTTTTTAAAAGCATTTTCCGACGGAATTTCCGTCGAAGATTTCCGGCGGAATACAGTCTGTCGGAAATTTCCGACGGACTTTCCCGACCCTGGAATTCACTTCCGGCGGACAGAATTCCGTCGAAAACACGTTTCCGACGGAAATTCCGTCGGAATAAGCCCTTTTTCCGACAACATGTATTGCAACAAACAGTTCCGACGGAAACCAGTTTTCCGACGGAAAACAAGGTGTTTCCGACGGGAATTTTCCGTCGTAATTCGCCTGTTTTCTAGTAGTGAATTAACACGACTTCTTATTGACCCGACCTAAATTCAACCTAAATATTTCCTGACCCGATATCAAATCACCTATTAAATGCAATTTAGACCACCTTATTATTGTTGATCAAAGCATTTAGTCTAAGGAGACCAAGTCGGTCTAGGCCAGGAAAACAAAGGAGCATCATCCACAAATTTAAGTGTTAAATATAGTATATATTTGTTGTATGGTCAAAGGAGATAATTATCTTCCTAAATTATAGATTATAGTTCCCTAGTCAAAGGAAATAATTAGCTTGATAAAAATGATAATTATCTATTTATAGTTAGTTGAACCCGAATATGACCTAACTTGGAAATGACCCGACCTGATTGTACCCTGCAAATTATTGACTTGAACATAACCCGACTTGAATCCGAGAATGACCCGACTTGAAAATGACCCAACTTGATTATAACCCGCAAATTATTGTCTTGAACCGAATCCGACTTGAACCCGAGAATGACGCGACTTGAAAATTACCTGACCTGATTATAATCCGCAAATTATTGACTTGAACCGAACCTGACTCAAACCCGAGAATGACCCGACCTGATTCTAACTCGCAAATTATTGACTTGAACCGAACCCGACTCGAACCCGAGAATTACCCTAACCCGTTTTAACCCGAATTAAACCCGACCTAATGTTCACCTGACCTGTTATTTACCCGACCTAAACCCGACTCAAACCCGATAAGAAGTATCACCCGACGTGCGTGATCCGACTCAAGCATGACCTAACCTAAACCCGACCCGCATAGGCTATGGAATTAATCCGAATTGACCTGACCCTCTCTTACCTGATCCAAGCCTGACCCGTTTACCCGAATTGACAGGTCTAATTAATGCATCATATGTATATATGTATTATGTACGAAGTATAATGTTAATGTATTTAATGGATACTAGTTTGCTAAAACTGCAAGAAACAAATTAAACAGGATGGCTCAAATATTCCACCGACAATTATTACGAGTAAATCTTAGTTTGTTAATTAATTATGCAGTAATGATTCATCTCAACAAATTCACAAATCTTTTTGCAAAGAGTAGTAGGAATAAAAGTTGGTTTATATAATTAACTTGATTGTTAAGTTTTATTTTAGCTTAAAAGCACATCAAAGTAGTAATAATCTCATACTTTTTATAGCTTTTACTATCATTATATTGCTGGCTTAGCATCACCATATTTACGTACAGTACATTATTTCATTGATCAATCAATGGAAACATTATTTCTTACATTTTTATTAGGTCGTCCATATTCTTCTCCTTCATCACCACGCTTAATATGGAATAATAATACTCTGCACTATATTTGTTTTTAAAAAAATTCATGTATCATATGTTTTAACATGTCAAATGCCAAACGTGAATACGCTATCTATCACATAATTTTGACCACTGATTTCTATATATGTGTATCTATAAATATCACTAAAATTAATATTTTGAAAATATTTATATGAAACATTAATCTAATGACATTAATTAGATATTTCTAATGAATATATGCTCTACTTTCCTTCACACACAATAAAAAAAAAATGATAATATTTGTTAGATATTAACTATTTTAAATAATATTAGCAAAACAGAAAATTATAGATAAAAGAAGAAATGTTCGTTTGACACCCGGTAATAATATAATAATGCTCCCATAAATTTACTTTGAAATATAAATAGAAATATTTTTATAAAATTGAAAAGACTAGCTATAAGTATTACTCCATATATAAGTTGTTTGATGAAGAAGAAATTACAAAGTAAGGAATAATTTATAGTGGTTAAGGAATTAATCGTCATCATAGTAGAGATCAACTTCAACTTCAGCGCCCTTAATTAGTTAATCGTCATTGGTTGGTTTTGGTGGGTGAGAAGTCTACTTTTTTTCTAATCAAATCACAAGAAAACCAATCTTAGCTTTATTATATGCTTCAACCAACTAATGCATGCCTTTAATTAATTAGCATCTAAAAATAATTTCTTGTCTCTTCTAGCTTTCCATCATCAACTTACAATAACATCATGAAATATAATAATATATCCTCAATAATGTGGCAAATATAGTACTCTATAGATTAGATACTAATCATATGCTGTTATTTTGATGGTCACAAGTCTCACAACATTGAATACATATAAATAATTGAAACTCAATCCTCTTTCGTCTCATAATTTGTGTATTATCTATGTATCACATTATTCAATGGGTTGATATTAATGGTACTTTATCGTCCATCAGTTTTGATTTTAAAATTCGAAATTATAGTATCATCACTAAGTCGATCTCTACACGGGCTCTAACAGTATAATTTATCACGTACTTTTTGACTTTCATTATACATATTTTGGATGAATATATGAAGTAATTATATATCATGGGAAAAAAGACGGCATTGCATATTTAATTTTGGAGCAAATTTCAACAAAATAAATAAATCAATGATAGCAATGCATAAAGATATTTTCTCCTCCAATTTCAACAATATAAATAAATAAATTATAGATCGATGATGTAGATAGCTAGAAAGAGGAAATTCAGACGTTGAATTATAGCAATGCATAAAGGTATTTTCTCCTCCAATTCATGATGATGACAAAGGAAAATGTTATGGAAAAAAAAAATTGACTTTAAGTGAAAAAATGTATGATTTATGCTAAGATTCTTAATATATACATGCATTAATAAGATGATTGACACCGAAAGATTAGGAGATAATATATTCTCTCTTTTTCAAACCCCACTAATATAATGCAAATATGCCATCCCTTTTACTCTTTAGCTGCGAAAGTTAAAGATCTTACATAAAAGGTGTTACTATTAGTTATTAATTAATTACATTTGAGTCAAAATTCAATTCCTTAGAAGAAGATAAATCAAACTTATTAGTTTAATCGCCTAATAAGGTTTTTACTCATATTTGTACTTAATAGTTTACTTCTGATGCTACAATAGTTGATTTTTAATGTTAGTTCTATTTAATTTATGTATTTCACTTTCCTGTGAACTTGAAAAATGCATTGGAGGTCGTCAGGTCGATGAACAAACAGATTATGACAAACATATTAACAAGCTGAAAAGGCGACACACTGCATATATATTTTAAACCTTCAATCTTGTAAGAATAATGAACTCTTTATTCTTAGTATTACACCATAAAGAATACGTATATGTTGAGACCTTTTACGAGTATCAATCTTGTAATAATAATGAACTCTTTATTCAATCTAAATAATACAAGTATGTTAATTTTCCTTCATGGATCGCACTTCGTATGTTTGTTAACTTTTTTAAGGGTGATGCGGGCATATATGTTTCTTGGTCCACAAATAATAGCTCTTAGGATATTGACTTTTAAGTGTTTAATTAATAGCAAGCAAAATACCATGTTATGCACCTTTATTGCTGTTTTTCTTGGTATATATGATAATAATGTTTAATTTATTTGTAAAATATAATTACATTAGTCATGTTGATGTAACCTCCTTTGTCATACAGCTGGGAACTAAATTCTTTAATTACCACTGTACTGTTGAAAGCTACAACCTAGCTAAATAGAAGTTTCCACATTTTCACAGATTAAAGTTGATTAATAAGGTATAGGGTCTTTATACAAGCCAACATAATCTCATGCATGTTGGATGACTAAGATCCTTATATATTTATTTCTTCTTTACACTTGTTAAATGTTATACAATTATGTAATACTTGTACTATGTTTTTTTTTTTTTTCGGGAATAAAAAGGAATATGCAATAAAAGGTATGATCTCTGTAAGAGATAACCTAAAAATGTATCCCTACAATAAAATGAAAACTAAAACGAAAAAGGAAATTACATCAATATTCAGGATTCATGAAGCAATCAAAGGACAAAATAGGGTAGGTATTAGCGACATTACAGACAATAAATAATTACTACCTCCGTTATATATTAGTTGTAAATTTGAAATATTTTATGTCTGAAAAATAATATTAAAAATTTGCAACTAATATGTAACGGAGATAGTAAATATAATTAGATGGACACACATGAGTAAATAAATAAATAAATTATATTATTCGATCTCCAATTTATTACTACTAGGGACCCTAGCATGCATGAATTAGTTTTTTATATTACACTTAATTGCGTAAGCAATTGGTAAGATATTGATGATGGTTTAAATTGATACAAGCTTGACGGCAAATTTATTTGACACTACTGGCAAATCTTATGAGGTGTCAATTCGATGGATTTCACAGTCTAATACGAGTAAATTGAAAGCCCATAGTTGAGACGACTTCGCTCACTTCATGACAATTGACCAAGTTTAAGAAGCTACTAATTCTTCGTTTTATTATCAACATAATTACGACACTTAGCTTACTTTATAACGGTCAATATTAATCCATGTTTTGTACTAATTATGGATTATCTAAAAGTAAATGACATAATTTGGGATCATGACATCTTGTTATATGTTTGTGCAAGTCCAGTTAAATAAACTTGTTTCACGTTTTAAAAATATAAACACTTGTCTATAGTGCAATAATTAAACTTATTTCACATTTGTAAATTTAAATTATGCCTCAAAACAACATGATACAAACTCGACCATCATATAAATCAATCTCTATAATCACCAATCAAGAGTAATATAATTATAAGTGGCAACTTATGACACAACACAAATATATACGAGTCAACTTGAACCTGATTTAATTAGATAAAATTTTAATGTCTTATAGTTATCAATCTGATCCTATTGCTTATCCACATTGTCACGAAATTAAATCCAAATTAACACGGTCTGTCAAATTAGTATCAATTTTATTTAAAAGTTAAAAAAAAGGATTGAAATTGGATGGGATTTTAATTTCTTTTTCCAAGTGTTTTCTTATCCTTTGGACTCCTTAGGCACAAGGTTTCTTAGCTACGTAGAATAAAGAAGTTGAATTGAACTTTTCCAACACCTAAAAAAAATGCCTTTTTTCTGTTTTAGGCTTAAATGAAAACAATGGATTGATTCATATCAATGTTCTGGAATCTATTGATAATTGTGTGTAGAATTGAGCTATAATAATTGACACTAAAGTTAATTTGTCCTCTATATTGTTTTTCGTGCGTTTCAATTTCGACCACGCCGACAAAAATGACTACGATTTTATTCGTCTTTTCTTGCCCCCTTTCATCTCTTCTACCAAGTTATTTTTAAACAAAATTATTGTATACGAAGTAATTTCTTCCCATTATTAAGCCATTATTTGTTATTAAAGGAACTAAATTTGACATACCTTTAAAAGGCAGGGATCATTAATCTTTTTTTTTTTACTTCGAAAAGAGCAAAAAATTGAACAGCAAAGTTTAAAACAATTTGGTGTAAAAAAAAAATAAAATAAAAACAATTTCGGCCTAGTAACCTCAAAGTTACTAGGTACAAATAAGCTTGGTATGAAAGTATACACAATTTACTTTATTTTGAGAGGCCGTATGAAAGTATACATTGTTGCACACAAATTATTACTCCCTCCGTTTTTAAATACTTGCTCCATGTCTTCATGGACGGATTTTTAGGAGAAATTAAAGAAAGTAATAAAATATGGAGGTAGTGGGGTTGGTGGAAGAAAAAAAATTATAAAAACAGAAGTAGTAAAGAGAATTGGAGGAGAGAGAATATATGTTTGGACCACTAGGTGAGAGAAATTGATTAATATTGTAAAAACTTTCCAAATAAGGAAATGGAGTAAGTATTTGAAAACGACCGTAAATGGAAAGTGAAGCAAGTATTTAAAAACGGAGGGAGTACTTGATTAAATGTGTCTTTAATATATTAGAGTACGTATTATAGATCGATATATAGTATGGAATTTAATATGTAATCATAATTATGGTAAGTGAAAAACTACTCTATCTAGTAATGTTATAAATTATAAGTATGTGTTAAAGAGCAATAATAATTTATCTTCTTGAATTTTTATTAATGATTATGTAAAAATATAAAATAAAAAATATAACACTTAGGCTTGTTCACTTCAATTTAATTTCAGTTCAATTCAGCTCAACTCCAATCAGTTCAATTCAATTCAGCTCTTAATTTCCTTCTTTCACAAAATATTTATTTCAACTCTATTCAATTCAGTTCAGTTCAATTGAGCTCAGTTCAATAAACGTGAACATGCCCCATATATAAGCGACACAAACACCCTATTTTTGGCAAAAGTGGGGAAGATATAAAATAAAATAGTATTTACCTAATTGTTGCATTAGAATGAGGTGATAGTGTGATATTAAATTACTAATCTTACCTAACTAACTAGGAAAGTAAGGAAACCCTCCATGACTACATATTCCGGCCTTTGTCATGATTTACATCATCTATCTTTCCAAAATTTAATCATTCTTTACCTTATCCATAATGTATACTTCTATCACTCAGCACGAGTACTTCGGTTTCCATTAATATATAATTCAATTGTATACCAACACACCATTTTAAATATACTTTAAAGTAGTGATTTAAGGGTATGTTCTCTTTAACTTAATTTCAATCCAATTCAATTCAGCTCTAATCTGTTCTGTTTCTAATTTTATTTTCTCATAAAATATTCAATTCAGCTTCAATCAGTTCGTTTCATCTCAGTTCAGTAAATCAGAACAGACCCTAAATCTCAGCTTGTTAATATAATATTTATACAATGGGGTTGTTTGGCAATCGGCGGTTGACTGTTGGATGTTGGCTTGTTTGCTTGGCTTGTTTATTGACTAGCTGGAAATATTAGCTGTATGGGTTGGCTTTTTAAGTTATTGTGTTAAGTTGGCTGTGTTCAAAAGTGTTTGGTAAAATTATTAATGATTGTTAGCTGTTTATTAGTGATAAAGTGGGCCAACAAGCCAAAAGCCAATAAAAAAAGCTACTCTTATTAGCTTTTGGCGGAAAAACTAGCTTAAAAGCCAACAAAAAAGCCAACTACCAAACATATTTTTTGGCCGTTTAACCAAACTTAAAAGCCAAAAGTTAGGCAAAAAGCCAATTACCAAACAACCCCAATATGCACCTTATACGTCGGCGTATAAAATAAAACAGAATTCTAAAGCACGTACACACATTTCATTGCACATTTGCACGTATCTACCTCAAGTCCTCATACAAAGCCAAATCAACTACTAAAAACTAAAAAGACACAATCATAAATATTCATTCCAAAATTGAAAATTATATTCCAATAGTTGATGAGAATACATGATTTCAAATACACCTAATAAACACCGCTAAAAAGCCATCCTCAAACTTTCCATTTGTAATCCTAGTAGAAAACAGCTAGTTAGTTAACACTCTCCCTTAGACAAGACTTTGCACCCACCTCCCAAACCCCCCTATTTATCCCCCCTTTTATCTCTCTTTAAACTCAAAACTCATTATCCTACACCACCTCAAAATGAGCCAAAACTACGGCCGTCTAATCCCCACCCCATCCGCCCGAATAACCGAACTCGATCCCACCACCACCCCCACCCCCACCACCACCCCAAAACCCCCATCCAAAACTCGAACATGTAAAATCCTACTCCTACTTGCAGGGGCCCTCCTCATCATCGCCACTGCTTGTGGAATCCCAGTGGCGATGAAGTCCATGAGGAGGGCTCCTGCAGGGTCATCCCCAGGCCCCGGTACCACTAGGGTAATCCGGCAAGCCTGTGGGATGACCCGGTTCCCAGAACTTTGCCAGTCAACACTGGCAAAGTTCCCTGAAGCGGTGTTCGCTAAGGACCCGCTCCAGGTGGCCCACATTTCCGTAAACATGACTTTACAAAAATTTGGGGTGGCACTAGGAGAGTCAACGGAGATAAGGAACTGGGAGATGGACACGTTGACGAGGTCGGCGTACGAGGATTGCTTAGAGCTGTTGGATGATTCCGTTGACCTCCTTGGACGGTCGTTGGTCTATGTCTCTCAAACGACGTCGTCGTCGGTGGAAGTAGAGAGTGGTAGTGATAGTAATGGTGCAAAAGTTCAGGTGAGTTTTAATACAGTGTTACTAATTATAGTAATAAGATTATATTACTAACAAACAGTATTACTAACGACATTATATTATTCACATTAATGATGGGGTCCAATGTTCATGAATCAAGATTATTATTTCTACTACTCCGTACATATTAATGTTGTTGAAATACACGTGTAATGGTGAAAAAACATTGATCATAATTCTTATTCTACGTGTAATTATTATTTAATTTGCATGTCAAAATTCATTATATACGAAATACTATATGTTAAAACTTAAAATTATAATGTAATGGTATAACTAGTACTCGCGTAAGCTGTAATAGAAGTACACGTTTTGATAATCTACTTAAAATTATTACAAACAAAATAAAGTGATAATCTGTAAACAGTATATTTAAAAGCGAAAATGTCATTCACTAATTTGTTAATAAAAATAATATGGAGTAATTCATTAAAAGGATTCTC
The DNA here is from genome assembly GCF_948465745.1 of Chenopodium album. Lineage (NCBI taxonomy): Eukaryota > Viridiplantae > Streptophyta > Magnoliopsida > Caryophyllales > Amaranthaceae > Chenopodium > Chenopodium album. Next base: position 5,036,892 of record NC_137838.1, read on the forward strand.
TTTTTTGTCTAACATTATATTGGTGAAAAGAAGAAATTTAGTGGAGGTTATGAGTAGCAGCTACAGTTAGTTGATGGAGATAAAATGATGCCATAATTCGTTTGGAATTATCTCACTTGTTTTCACCATCTCTTTATTATGTACCTTCTTATAAAAACTGACCCCAAGTAAAATACAATATATATATAGAGACAAATAATTCCAAAATTATTGCACTTTTGAATTGTTGGAATACAAAATCCAATACTTTGTTATATGACAGTCTTATGGTAAGATACAAAAAATAATACTTTGTTGAATTGATTAAATATAGATGATAAGTAACAAAAATGCACAAAAAGTACTTCAATTCACACCTCTCTTTTCATGAAACCAAGAATGCACTATAATTTAAAGGGGAAATAAAAATGTAAAAGTGACAATTTAAAAATAAGAGTGTGAATAAAACTATAAAAGTGGTGGATCCCATTTCTATTGATGAGTAAATTTAAAATAAACATGAATAAATAATAATAAATTAATAAATAATAATTTGAGGGAGTGTCATCCTTTTAAATTTTTAACACTTTGTCTACAACTTGAATTGATTAATTTTTGTCATAATAGACATTGTGAGGAACATTTAAATCACTTATTGCTATAGTTTTAATAAGACTAAGTTAGATAAAACTCTTTGTTAATTACAAGATGCTTTTCTCATTGTTTTCAATCTCATGTTGCTATGATTTTCAACAAAAAGCTACATTCTACTTGTATAATTGTACTTTCTTTGTTTCTTTTTAGTTACTATTAACTTTTTAATTTTCTTTTGCCAATACAGTAGCATTCTTAATTCCATACTTATAATAGTTTGAGTCATTAATTCTCCCTCCGTCCCAGAATACATGAGACGTTGGACTTTTTTCACTATTTATGTTTTAGCTTCAATCATAATTTTTTCATAATAAAAACATATTTTATCATAAAAAATATTGTTAGATAGCTATTAATTAATTAATATATATAAACTTTCATAATGTAATTTTTAAAATAATTTTTATTAATATTTAATTATATACAAATTAAAGTTAAACAAATGAATCGACATCTATACAATGTTGACTATGTTATGCATTATGGGATTTAGGGAGTAACTCTAGTAATGCCTATTGGTATTACATTGTGATAGATGGTATCATTCATATTACCATCAAAGAACTCAATTGATACTAATAAAACTAGTGAATACCATCACCATTTAACCACAATATAATACCAACGAACATTATTTGTTGCAACTAAATTTTTTTTTTATTTTTTTTATTTTTTTTTTGGCAAATAGTAATTCACTAAGCATTATTCAATTTTTTGAATAGCAGGGAGGGTCCCAGCAAGATGTGGTGACATGGTTAAGTGGGGCCATGACAAATCACGACACGTGTACGGAAGGATTTAACAACGTGGGTGGGACCATCAAGAATCAAATGGTCCAAAGGCTCCAAGATTTATCCGAGCTAGTCAGCAATAGTCTAGCTATATATGCGGCCAGTCATAATATGGATGACTTTTCAGGCACTCCTATACAAAATCGGAGGTTGTTAGGATTCGAACCCAAAACCTACATAGATAATGATTCCGGATTTCCTAAGTGGATGACAAGGTCCGAAAGAGAGCTTTTAGGCACCCCGACCCAAAGTGTACAAGCGGATATAGTTGTGGCTCAAGATGGGTCAGGAACCGTAAAGACTATTACTGAGGCTATCAAAAAAGCACCCGAAAATAGTGCACGTCGCATTATTATCCTTGTTAAAGCTGGAACGTAAGTTTTCTTGTTCTATATTGGACATATAATTTTCTGTATATACTCCTTATACTTCGTATAATATTACTGCTTGATAAGGTTGCGCACATTTAAACTCTATATACATCAATTGACAAGAATTCATAGTGCGTATTGTTATTATTGTTAAGTATTTCCACTCATAAAGATCAATAATATAATTTGTCTTATCTGTCGCCTTTCTAGTTACTAATTAATTTAGAGATTATGAAACAAGATAGTTATATTTAATCACAAAATGATTATTGTATTGGTAAGATTAAGAAACAATAATATAATTTGTGAATGATTGTATTGATGTTCTATTGACAAGATTGAGAAACATGTTCTTTAGTGATTGTCCAATTAGTTTGCACAAATAAGCTTCTTTATCAATAAATTTATAAAAATGTGATTGAGAAATGTCGTCACAAAATATATACAACCTTCACATGATGGAAGTAAAAAGTAGCTAATATAATTAGATTTGACAATTGGTGTCAATTTTCATACTGAAGTCGATTAGTCAAATGATCGCATACTTATCATTCTATGAGTAGTTTTAACCAAAAAAAAAAAAAAAAAAAAAAAAAAAAAAAAAAAATCATTCTATGAGTAGTTGCTAACTTGCTAATTAATGTAGAAGAAAAAAAGTCACATTCCAAAAATGATAGTTTTATGAGTATATATACCTTTTGAATGTATATTTAAAATAAACTAGCCTTTTGGCCCGTTCGATGCACAGGTTCTTACCTAGGTTATTTCATATGTAGGTATGTTTTCTAATTGTTGAAACTTTTGATATGAAATACGAAGTAATTGTTTCATTGCTAAAACTTAAAAGGAAAAAAAACAATGAGGGTAGAACTGTGGAAAAAGATAAAGGAATTTAGTTACATGAATAATGTAGGATATGAAATGACATATTGGTTTAAGTTATATTTTAAGTCTAGGAGTTGAAAAGACAATTTTTATATGAATCAATTCATATGTTTATGTGATGTATATTAATTGGTTCAACATTATTTTATTATGATGGAAATGAAACATTTCATTTTCTTAATTGAATTTGCAAGTTATAGAATGTATAAAGACTTAAACAAAAGATTAAAAGAGGTGACATGTGTCATATATGGTAGTGAGTGACTTGTGATGATGTGTCATATGAAAAATTTATGGTTTGTGTTTTTAAATACTAAGTATAGAAGTATAGATATAGATTATTCCAATCAACATATTTATATATGGCAAAAGCTAATGAGCGCCCCCGGGGCGTTAGATAAGAGAATGAAAGTGGAAATATTAGAGTAAAATTAACATTAATTACACCGAACGACGCGTGATTTTGTTATGCATTCCTAACTTAATATCATTTCAACCAATATAATTACTCCTTATCTAACGGTCCGGGGCGTTCGTTAGCAAGATCCTTTATATATGATTTTTTTAAAAAAAAATTTAAAAAATAAATGCGAATTAAATAGTCATAAGCTTTATAATTTATACGAATATATGGGAGTGAGATATTTGAACCCGTGATTTATTGTATATATGTTCTCAGTCTAACACTAGGTTAATACCTCCTTAATTTTTGCAAGAATAAGAAATTGGCTTTAAAAAGGATGTAATAATAAATAAATTAGGAAAACGGCATATAAATAATAATAAAAAAATTAGGAAAATGACAAATGCTTAGTGTCGGTAGTTTTGCTTTTCTACTGTTTCTTACTTTCTATAAGTAGTGCCAGCTTTTGTTTCATACAAAGTATCTACTTGTACTAATTATGATGTTATAGGCTTGATTTAACAAGAAAAATGACTAATGATTTAATTCATGAGATATGAGTTAAATGTTTTCAACCCATGGAAGTTGACACTGTCAAAGTAGAATGTGGTATGTATTGGCCAATATATGGCATATATATATAGTTGTAGAAAGCGTAACATTAAGTTTACAACTTTATGAAAATGATGTCTCCATTTTATAAATTTCTTTTTCATATTAATCATGTGTGTCGCTTAAAGTGGTTTGTAATTTTTAAAACGCGTCGATTAAATACAAGTTAACATTCAAAGAAAACAAGTACATGTACATTTGGTTAGGTATAAATTTGAGTGAGTACATTAGTATTTAAAACGGTTAAACACACCTTGTGAATCTAAAGTATAGGACATTTAGGTATGAAAATATGTATTTCCTACATAGATTAAATCAAGTGTATATTGTTTTAGATATGCAGAGGAAAACTTGAAAGTAGGAAGAAAGAAAACAAACTTGTGGTTTTTAGGTGAAGGCAAGGGTCGGACTGTGATTTCTGGCCAAAGGAGTGTGGGTCGTGATCAGATTACCACTTTCCACACTGCTGCATTTGGTAAGTTACTTTTCTAATAATTTACTGTATGGTGGTTTGTTTTCAAGGAAAAATAAGGTATTATAGTGAGATCTTACTTCCTTCGTTTTAATAATATTGCAACAATTGGAATTTTGCACTATTCATCACTTTTGTTTAACCATATAATATGATTTATACATTAAGTAAAATATGATCATGTGTGATTTTGTTAGATTCGTCTCTTAGAATATTTTCCCAATATCAACTTTATATAATTTTTATTTTTATACAATTATAGATATTTAATATATAAAATGTGCTTTGGGATACCTAATGTCATCCTCGTTAACCCTTTTTTTTTTTTTTAATATTGAAATTATGCAAAAACTAGCTTGAACTAAAAATATTGCAACTATAAAAATTATTGAGAAACAAAGATAAAATTTTTTTTTGGGAAAATGAACTGGTTCACATTATAATCGTGTAACTAACAAACAATATTTGAACAATTCAATTTCAGCCTTTACGCTAAGACCAACAAATTGTAGTACCCCCAAAAAAAAATACCGGGTCATGCACTCATGCCTTATTGGGCTTCAAAATTCGATTTCTGTCTTAAGTACTTTAATCTTTTAATCTTGTGGGCCTTGTTAACCCTTTTTTTTTTTTTTTTTTTTTTTTTTTTGGGAGAAAGTAACCCACTAAAATTTATCCAACAATACAAAATTTACAAAGGACAAAAATTCCTCCACCAATTTCTAATTGGCCCACTCACTTCAAAAGCTAAAAATGACATCTCTCCGACCCTTACCACTCCATAGTACGGAGTAAACTTTTCAAATATAAATAAATAAAAAATTGGACGGAGTAATTTTATTTTTATTTTACAAGAATAATATCAATAATAGGTAATTATACAGTTACACGACATCTACAATAATAATAATAATAATATACGTAGTAGATGAATTATTTTGGTTTTAACCCTTTACCTCTTTCACACTCAATAGTCAATTAATGTTCTCTTATTGTGAATTTTCTTTTGTAGCTGCAACCGGCACTGGCTTTGTAGTTCGGGATATAACATTTGTAAACGAGGCTGGCCCTGGTAACCACCAAGCCGTAGCCCTTCGTGTAGGTGCAGACCATGCTGTGGTCTACCGTTGTGAGATAAAAGGATACCAAGACACACTGTACGTACACTCACAAAGACAATTCTATAGAGAGTGTGACATATATGGGACCGTAGATTTTATTTTTGGTAACGCGGCTGTTGTGTTCCAAAATTGCACCATGTGGGCTCGTAAGCCCATGCCCCAACAAAAGGTCACAATTACAGCCCAAAACCGAAAGGACCCAAATCAGAATACGGGCATGTCGATCCAAGCTTGCCAAGCCCGAGCAACCACGGACCTCGAGGCAGCCAAGTCTAGCTACCCAACATATTTGGGCCGTCCATGGAAAATATTTGCTAGAGTTGTGTACATGGAATCTTACTTGGGTGATCATATTGATCCTAGAGGATGGTTAGAGTGGAATGCAACATCTCCATTAGACAAGTTATACTATGGTGAGTATGGCAATGTCGGGCCACGGGCCGACACGTCACAGCGGGTCAAATGGCCCGGTTTGCATGTGAATATGGCTAGAGGAGAGGCAGAGAAATTTACAGTGTCTCAATTTATATTTGGCCAAGGTTGGATAACTTCAACAGGTGTTTCATATCAATCAGGATTATCAGCTTAATAATGGAATTAGTTTAACAATATGTAATTGTGCAAACCATAGTTGTCGGCTACAATCGACTACAAAAGTATAAGCATTGCATGTAAGAATTTTTGTGTGTAATTGTGTGAAAAAAAATGTGTTATATAGTGTGCTAATCTATATGCTTATAGATAAAAAAAAAAATGCATATATGATAGGCCTTTAATTAACTCCAAACAAGAAATGGTACATTTGGAGTGGTTTTATATCATTTATTTATCCTTAGCCTCTCATTGTAATTAGTATACATAAGATTCTTTAGCAAATTGTAATCAATAATAAGCTCCTATTGTTTTAACTATTATATCTTGCATGCACCTAAAGATATATAACAACTTGCATGTGTCTAAAAAAAATGGCTTATTAGGGCCTGTTCTCATAGACCGAACTCAGCTGAACTGAGCTAAACTAAGCTGAATATTTTATAAGAGAAGGAAATTAGGAGCTGAACTAAACCGAACTGAACTGAACTGAAGTGAAAATAAACGTATGAGAACAGACCCTTAGTCATACTATTAATATATGAGCATACATGCCATAAAAGGGTTTGAAAGGTGTAACCCTAAAAATGAAGGGTGCATGTGAAAACTGAACAACTGTTCCGGAGGGACAGAAGAGATAAACAAACGTACTAAAATAGAATGCAATTATATCTAATTATGTATGCCAGCTTCCCCTAGTTGGAAGAACCACCCTTTATTTTTGTAATTTCCAAATTAGGAATGTCCCATGTTTTTCACCTCTTTATTCTCCACTAACTCTTCTGAATTCAATGTCAAAAAAAAAAAAAAAAAAAAAAAAAAAAAAAAAAAAAAAACTCTTCTGAATTTTCCAATCATTATTTACCATGCATTTTGGTATGTTACCACTAGCTTTTTTATGTTTATGAGGATAATGACCAGCTAGTTAGCTATTGTATTATGTAAACATAATTTTCCACCCTCTCAAGGATATACCTACGAAATAGTAATTAATAATCTCTCTTGTGTGGTTCGATAATCAATTGCCCTTTTATGTGTAAATTTGAAACATATGTTATTGGTTTGATAATCAATGGTTCATTCTCTTATCAGTTATTTAATTTAATGTTGTTCATTTATGTTACTTATTTTGTAAGACAGAAACTATCAATCAGATACGAACAACATTTATAAACGGAATGATCGAGAGTACATTACTCAAATATGTCAAAATTTTAAAAAAGTGGCACTTAAGTATGTGCATATAATGTGGCCACATTCCCAACTCAATGCTAAGATAGAGATAGAGAAGGAATTGGATAAAGGGTGAGTTTGTGAGTAGAAATATAATTGGATAGTGAAGCAAGCAATTGGTATATAGTAGTAGGTGTGAAATTGCATATTGATGCTGAGAAGGATATGTAAGCCCACAAGGGGACCATTTGTCTAATACGTTTCTTATTTTTCTATTTTTGGTTCTCTTTAACATGCAAAATATTAATTAGGGTTTTCATCTGTAACAAATTTCAACAATGGACCTAGCTAATAATTAAAATTGACTACCATGAATCCATGATCATGAATTTATTACACTTACATTATCAAATTACATACTTATAGCTATTCAAAAGAAATGGCCAACGGTAAAACTAATCTGTTCAATTATGTTTGCTTTGACATAGTAAAAATGTAATTTAATTGCCTCAACTCTATCTCACTGTACAGTCATATACACTATTTTATGATGTCTAGAAAAAAAAAATTGTCATTGATCATTTGAAATATTTTATTTTATAACATAAGTGAAATTAAAATTTAAAAGATGGAAAAATGGTTTTTTTTTAATTAAAATTAATTATCGGTAGAGAATAGAGCTGTCAATTCGGGTAAACGGGTCGGGTTTGGGTCGGGTAAGAGTGGGTCGGGTCAATTCAGATTAATTCCATAACCTATGCGGGTCGGGTTTGGGTTGGGTCATGCTTGAGTCGGGTCACGTTGGGTCATATCTTATCGGGTTTAGGTCGGATTAATAACAGGTCGGGTTACATTTGGGTCGGGTGAACAATAGGTTGGGTTTAATTTGGGTTTTCATGGGTTAAAACGGGTTAGGGTAATTCTCGGGTTCGAGTCGGGTTCGGTTCAAGTCAATAATTTGCGGGTTAGAATCAAGTCGGGTCATTCTCGGGTTTGAGTCGGGTTCGGTTCAGGTCAATAATTTGCGGATTATAATCAGGTTGGGTCATTTTCAAGTCGGATCATTCTCGGGTTCAAGTCAGGTTCGGTTCAAGTCAATAATTTGCGGGTTATAATCAGGTTGGGTTATTTCCAAGTCGGGTCATTCTCGGATTCAAGTCGGGTTATGTTCAAGTCAATAATTTGCAGGTTACAATCAATAGTAGAAAAATGCTCATTTGCGTCGCCTTATTTGCGTCACTCATAGAAACAAATGACGCAAATAAGATATTTTGACAACCTTATAAGTAATTTGCGTCGGGCATTTGTTATAAAGCGACGCAAATGTCAAACATATTTCAACTTATTTATATTTACGTCGCTTTTATAATTAGGAGCGACGCTTATAACAATGTTATTTGCGTCACTCGTTTATTGACAAGTGACGCAAATAACCTTTGTGAGTCAATTGCGTCATTTCTTTCTTTACTGAGTGACGCAAATGACCATTACGACTTATATTAATTCTCGCTGCCTTCTGCTGTTCGAACTTCAATACTCCAAACCCTAGAAAATTTAACCCCAAAATTCCCAGAAATTCAACATCAAAACCCCAAAAAATTGATCGGTAAAACCCCTGAATTCCCCATTGCTGCTTTGCTGCTGTTCAACCCCCTAAACATCAGCGAATTAAGAGTAATACCTCGAGAAATTCGTCTTCATAACCTACCAATTTGACCACTAATAAAAAATCCCAGCAAATGTGAGGCAAAACCCCGTATATTCGAGCAAATCCGAGCAAAAATCCCCTACTTTCTTGCAAAAAATCTACCCAAAATCCCCACGAAATTCAATTGCAAAAAATCAAGCAAATTACCTTAATTAAATTTGAGCAAAATAACAATTGAAAGTTAGGGTTTGTACTCAATAATATGGAATTTTGGCTCTATTGTTGCTGAAGTTGCATATGCAAAATCGATTTCAAGCAAGGTAAGACCTCTTCATCTCTTTTCTTTTTTATCATGCACTTCAATCTACATAGATATTTGGATTCAATTGTAAATTAACTTAGTTTCATCTACCTATTTTGTTGTTGTTTTTTGCACGAATTCTAGTTTTACAAGCATGTTTATAAATAACAGCTTTTTGGGGTTCATATTCGAATTTAGGGTTCATATTCGAATTTAGGGTTCGTCAAATATAGGATTTATACTCGATTCTAAGGAATTTTGGTTCTGTTTTAGTGAATCTATGTAGTTGATTTCACTATTTTGGTTCTGTTTTGGTGAATTTATGTAGTTGATTTGGTGAATTTTGATTTTACTATTTTATTGATTTTTCTCCAATCTGACTGTATTTTCTTTTATGTTTTGCTGCTCATTTTACAGTTTTTTAAATCTGACTGTTTTTTTTTTATTATTATTATTTTTTTTTTTAATTTTTATGTTTTGCTGCTCATTCTGGTTGATTTTTCCCCTGCTACTACTAAGAGAAGCTCTTTCCCATTTTTTTTTAGCTCAAAAATGTTCCATGATATACTTGGCCGTGAAAAGATAAACTATGACATAGTGTTTGTATTGAAATAATTTTACCAGGCCGTTTTGTTAAAAATAAACGACCACTCCTAGCCTTGCCTTACACCCCTCAAGAATATGAGCATCTGAGTTTACTTTAACACACCCAAGGCACGGTTTCTTCCAGCTTGTAGCAGCATCATTTTGTCTCAGAACAGAGGGGGGCAGCAGAACCTTTTTAGCATAGCAATTGTAATCATGAACTATCCTTGCAAACCCCGCAGCCAGCAGCACACTATTCGGATAATAAAGAAGACTCATGTACAGTTAATAAGGTTTAAATGCTGTTTGTTTGCTCTAATATTCTGGATATTTTTACTATTTTAGTCTGAGACTTTGAGTCTTCCTTAATTTAACTCTGAGTATTGCTTTGTTCACAGTAGTAGTGTAGAACATAGAGGGGTTAACTATTCCCTTTTTTTTAAGCACTGGTCATGAGAGAAACATCCTATTGTAATCACGAGGTTTGCTGTAGTAATTTAATTTGTCTTTCTCTGAGATTTTAACGTCTCAATAATTAAGAAGAGCTAAAATTGCAAATTTGGAGTTGTGAACTGTAAATGTTTTGTGCTAGAGGAGATTTTCTTTCTAATATTTCTTTTTCCTATTGCACCATAAATATCTTGTATGTTAATTTGATATTCCTAAATATCTGACTTGTGTAATTGAGCAGGGTAATGGATGAACTACCAGAAGCAAGGATTGCTTTTATTGGTGATGGTCCTTATAGGTAAATCTCATTGATATCTTCTTTGTGCCTTTGTAGTAGATAAGGTCATGCATTAGTTCATGATTACAATGGCTATGTCACTCTTGGTTTTTGTATTAAGAAAATCCTGATCGAATCGTATAAATGCCATTCTTGGTTTTTGTATTAAGAGGTTTTGCAAATAATTGGCATCAATCCTTTATTCCTCTGCTAGTATACTTAATTAGAGGAACAACTATTAGTATTTTCTTGGAAAGGTAATGTAGTTGTTAAAATAATTGTAGAATATTATTTTGTTGCTTTGATGCTTCATTCTCAACTCTGATTGTTTATTGATTAATTGTATTTGATATCAGGAACTGGTGACTTTATTTAAACTGTTTGCAAGAGAAAAAGGAAGTGGACTTCCATTATGGACTTGTTCGATCGTGTTAGGGAAAATGAAGATTTTGTCCCTAAATTGAATTACGCTGGCTTCAAATTCCATATTATTTATTGGATTATTTTGTTATAGTTCTTAGGCTTGAAATGAACGCATTTGATTTACCAACATTTTGGTTGGTTTGGTGCTTGTGTTATACTTATTAATGATGAAGAGGTCAATATTGTTTTGTTGTAAACTTAGCGCATGTTGGACTCTTGTTTTGGATTATAGGCTTGAAATGAAATTTGGTTAATTGGTGTTGGGATGATGAGTATAATTTCTATGATATTGAGATGTAAATTATTGGACAGGTTGTTAATATAATGCTGTCATTCCCAAATTTATGGGTAGGCCAAATTACAAAGGAGACTATGCCGAAATTTACATTTGCATTATTCAATAATATTGCATTTTAATTTCAATTATATTAGCGTTAGCATATTACTTTATACCTAGGAAAACAGGTACTACAAACATATACAAGGCAATTATTATATTATAATTAAAAAAAAAAAATTCACCTCATTTGCGTCACTCATTAAACAAACAAGTGACGCAAATAACAAAAAATGCATATATTGGAAGAGTCATTTGCGTCGCTTGTTTATGAAGGAGCGACGCAAATAACAAAAAAAGTTTAGCAAAAGAGTCATTTGCGTCGCTTGTTTATAAAGGGGCGACGCAAATGACTTAAAATAAGTTTATCAGAAAAGTCATTTGCGTCGCTTGTTTATAAAGGGGCGACGCAAATGACTTAAAATAAGTTTATCAGAAAAGTCATTTGCGTCGCTCTTTTATAAAGGAGTGACGCAAATGACTTAAAATAAGTTTATCAGAAAAGTCATTTGCGTCGCTCTTTTATAAAGGAGTGACGCAAATGACTTAAAATAAGTTTATCAGAAAAGTCATTTGCGTCGCTCTTTTATAAAGGAGTGACGCAAATGTCAAAAAATAAGTTTTTTAAAAAAGTCATTTGCGTCGCTTTTTTATAAAGGAGCGACGCAAATGACAAAAAATAAGTTTATAAAAAAAGTCATTTGCGTCGCTTGTTTATAAAGGAGCGACGCAAATGACTCTTATTTGCGTCGCCCCTAGGAGCGACGCAAATGACTTAAAAGTCATTTGCGTCGCGAGCAGTTGCGTCGCTCATAGAAGCGACGCAAATACACTATAAATGAGCGACGCAAATGAGGCTTTTTCTACTAGTGAATCAGGTTGAGTCATTTCCAAGTCAGGTCATATTCGAGTTCAACCAAGTATAAATAGATATAATTATCATTTTTATCAAGCTAATTATTTCCTTTGACTATAATATACTCCCTCCGTTTTTAAATACTTGCTCCATTTCTCCATGCGCGGAGTTTTAGGAGAAATGGAGAAAGTAATAAAATATGGAAGTGGTAGGGTACTTGAGAAAATAAAAAATTATAGAAAGCAGAAGTAGTGGAAGAATAGGAGGTAAAAGCGTATTATGTTGGGTCCACTAAGTGTGAGAAATGAATTAAATATTGTAAAAAAATTTCAAAAAAGGAAATGGAGCAAGTATTAAAAACTGTCGGGAAAGGAAAGTGGAACAAGTATTTAAAAATGGAGGGAGTATATGGCAATATACTAGGGAATTATAGTCTATAATTTAGGAAGATAAATATCTCCTTTGACCATACAACAAATATATACTATATTTAACTCTTAAATTTGAGGATGATGCTCCTTTCTTTTACTGGCCTGGACCGATCACTTGGTCTCCCAAGACAAAATGCTTTGATCAACAATAATAAGGTGGTCTAAATTGCATTTAAGGTGATTTGAAAATCAGGTCAGGAACAATTTGGGTTGAATTTAGATCGGGTCAGGAACAATTTGGGTTGAATTTGAGTCGGGTTAGTAACAAATCAGGTTGAATTATTGGGTTGGGTAAGTAATAGGTATGGTAAAATTCGGGTCGGGTCAATAACAAGTCGGGTTGAATTAGGGTCAGATCAATAACAAGTCGGGTTGATTTTGGGTCGGGATTGTAACATGTTGGGTTAAATTCAGGTTGGGTTAGGAACGGGTCGGGTTGAATTCAGGTCAGGTTAGTAAAAAGTCGGGTTAAATTCGGGTTTTTACAGGTTAAAACGGGTTTGGTTCAATTTCGGTTCAAGTCGGGTTTGCTGCAAGTTAATTAAATTGGCCGTTAATTATAAACTGGTAAATCGGTGCAACTTGTACAACGGTAAATTGGCAGTTTAAAAGCAAATTGAATGGTTCCACACACCCAACTAGACTCCCGGAGGGTATTAGGGACCATGGTAAACATTTTGGAAAAAATTTTTTTCGAGCGAAAAAAAATCAAAAAATCTCAAAATTGAAGGCTAATATCCACGCTTTTTGAGAAATTTAGGAGGTTTCGAGGACCGGTGTAGAAAAGTATTAATATTATAGGGGATATATCACGGGGTCATATAATGCCGTTTGGAACTATATATGATCATTATATGTTGTCATAAATGTTCGTAGTAAGCTTGAGTTAATGAAATCCGTGCAAGTTGTAATCCATAATTAAATTGGCCGTATAAAGGAAAATTAATTAGATGGTTCCACCAACCCAATTAAACTCCCAGAGGGTATTAGGAACCATGGTAAACATTTCACCAATTTTTATTTTCGGGCGAAAAAAAGTCAAAAAATTCCAAAATTGAAGACAATATCCACGCTTTTTCAGAAATTTTGGAGGTTTTAGGGCCTGAGGTCAAAAAGTCTTGAAATTTTAGGGGATACATCTCAGGGTCATATAATGCCGTTTAGAAACCATAAATGATCATTATACGTTGTCATAAAGTGTCTATGGTAGGCTTGAGTTAATTATAATGAAATCTGTGCAAATTATAAACCGGTAAATTGGTCGTTTAAAGGCAAATTGGGTGGTTCCACCCACCCAATTGGACTCTCGGAGGGTATTAGGGAGTAGGGACCATGGTAACATTTCGGCAATTTTTATTTCCGGGAGAAAAAAAGTCAAAAAATTCCAAAATTGAAGGCTAATATCCACGTTTTTTGAGAAATTTTGGAAGTTTTGGGGCCCGGTGTCGAAAAAGTTTGAGATTTTTTGAGATACATCTCAGGGTCATATAATGCTGTTTGGAACCATATATGATCATTACATGTTGTCAGAAATGTTCGTAGTAGGCTTGAGTTAATAAAATCCGTGCAAGTTGTAATCGGTAATTAAATTCGCCGTTTAAAGGAAAATTGGATGGTTCCACCAAACCAATTAAACTCCAAAAGGGTTTTAGGTACCATGGTAAATATTTCGGCAATTTTTATTTTCAGGCGAAAAAAATCAAAAAATTCCAAAATTAAAGACTAATATCCACGCTTTTTTTAGAAATTTTGGAGGTTTCAGGACCCGAGGTTTAAAAGTCTTGAAATTTTAGGGAATACATCTCGAGGTCATATAATGTTGTTTGGAACCATAAATGATCATTATACGTTGTCATAAAAGTTCTTGGTAGGCTTGAGTTAATGAAATCGGTGCAAATTGTAAACCGGTAAATTGGTCGTTTAAAGGCAAATTGGGTGGTTCTACCCACCCAATTGGACTCTCGGAGGGTATTAGGGACTATGGTAAACATTTCGAAAATTTTTATTTCTAGGCGAAAAAAAGTCAAAAAATTCCAAAATTGAAGGCTAATATCCACGCTTTTTGAGAAATTTTGGAGGTTTTGGGGCCCTGTGTCGAAAAAGTTTGAGATTTTTTGAGATACATCTCGGGTTCATATAATGCTGTTTGGAACCATATATGATCATTACATGTTGTCAGAAATGTTCGTAGTAGGCTTGAGTTAATGAAATTCGTGCAAGTTGTAATCGGTAATGAAATTGACCGTTTAAAGGAAAATTGGATGGTTCCACCAACCCAATTAAACTCCCAGAGGGTATTAGGGACCATGGTAAACATTTCGACAATTTTTATTTTCGGTCGAAAAAAAAAGTCAAAATTTTCCAAAATTAAAGACTAATATCCACGCTTTTTCAAAAATTTTGGAGGTTTCAGGGCCCGAGGTAGAAAAGTCTTAAAATTTTAGGGGATACATCTCGGGGTCATATAATGTCGTTTGGAACCATAAATGATCATTATACATTGTCATAAATGTATGTGGTAGGCTTGTGTTAATGAAATCGGTGCAAATTGTAAACCGGTAAATTGGTCGTTTAAAGGCAAATTGGGTGGTTCCACCCACCAAATTGGACTCTCGGAGGGTATTAGGGACCATGGTAAACATTTCGGCAATTTTTATTTCCGGGCGAAAAAAAGTCAAAAAATTCCAAAATTGAAGGCTAATTATATACACGCTTTTTGAGAAATTTTGGAGTTTTCGGGGCCCGATGTCGAAAAAGTTTGAGATATTTGGAGATACATCTCAGGGTCATATAATGTTGTTTGGAACCATATATGATCATTACATGTTGTCAGAATTGTTCGTAATAAGCTTGATTTAATGAAATCTGTGCAAGTTGTAATCGGTAATTAAATTGGCCGTTTAAAGGAAAACTGGATGGTTCCACCAACCCAAATAAACTCCTAGAGGGTATTAGGGACCATGGTAAACATTTCGGCAATTTTTATTTTTAGGCGAAAAAAAAGTCAAAAAAATTCCAAAATTGAAGACTAATATCCACGCTTTTTCAGAAATTTTGAAGGTTTCAGGGTACGAGGTCGAAAAGTCTTGAAATTTTAGGGGATACATCTCGGGGTCATATAATGACGTTTGGAACCATGAATGATCATTATACATTGTCATAAATGTATGTGGTAGGCTTGAGTTAATGAAATCGGTGCAAATTGTAAACCGGTAAATTGGTCGTTTAAAGGCAAATTGGGTGGTTCCACCCACCCAATTGGACTCTCGGAGGGTATTAGGGACCATGGTAAACATTTCGGAAATTTTTATTTCCAGGCGAAAAAAAGTCAAAAAATTCCAAAATTGAAGGCGAATATCCACGCTTTTTGAGAAATTTTGGAGGTTTCGGGGCTCGGTGTCGAAAAAGCTTGAGATTTTTGGAGATACATCTCGTGGTCATATAATGTTGTTTGGAACCATATATGATCATTACATGTTGTCAGAAATGTTCGTAGTGGGCTTGATCTGAGTTAATGAAATCCGTGCAAGTTGTAATCGGTAATTAAATTGGCCGTTTAAAGGAAAATTGGATGGTTCCACCAACCCAATTAAACTCCCAGAAGATATTAGGGACCATGGTAATCATTTCGGCAATTTTTATATTCGGGCGAAAAAAAGTCAAAAAATTCCAAAATTGAAGAGTAATATCCATACTTTTTCAGAAATTTTGGAGGTTTCAAAGCCCGAGGTCGAAAATTCTTGAAATTTTAGGGGATACATCTCGGGGTCATATAATGCTGTTTGGAACCATATATAATCATTATTTGTTGTCATAAATGTTCGTGATAGGATTGAGTTAATGAAATCGGTGCAAGTTGTAAACTGGTAAATTGGTCGTTTAAATGCAAATTGAATAGTTCCACCCACCCAATGGGACTCGCGGACGGTATTAGGGATTATGGTAAATATTTCGGCAATTTTTATTTCCAGGCGAAAAAAGGTCAAAAATTTTAAAATTAAAGGCTAATATCCACGCTTTTTGAGAAATTTTCGATGTTTCGGGGCCCTGTGTAGAAATTTTTTGAAATTTTAGGGAATACATTTCAGGGTCATATAATGTCTTTATGAACCATATATGATCATTGTTTGTTGTCATAAATGTTCGTGGTAGGCTTGAGTTAAATTAATGAAATCGGTGCACGTTGTAAATCGGTAAAAATGTCGTTTAAAGACAAATTAGATTGTTTCACCCACCCAATTGGATTCCTGGGGGGTATTAGGGACCATGGTAAACATTTCGGCAATTTTTATTTTCGTGCGAAAAAAGTAAAAAAAAAAAAATCCTAAATTAAAGTCTAATATCCATGCTTTTTTAGAAATTTGAAAGTTTTGGGGCCCGGTGTCGAAAAGAAATGAGATTTTAGTGGATACATCTCGGGTCATATAATGCCGTTTGGAACCATAAACGATCGTTATACATTGTCATAAATGTTCCTGGTAGGCTTGAGTTAATGAAATCGGTGCAAATTGTAAACTGGTAAATTGGTCGTTTAAAGGCAAATTGGATGGTTCCACCAACCCAATTGGAATCTCGGAGGGTATTAGGGACCACGGAAAATATTTCGGCAATTTTTATTTTTGGGCGAAAAAAAGTAAAAAAATTCCAAAATTTAAGGCAATATCCACGCTTTTTAAGAAATTTTGGACGTTTCGGGGCTCGGTGTTGAAAAAGCTTGAGATTTTAGGAGATATATCTTGGGCTCATATAATGCCATTTGGAACTATATATGATCATTATATAAGGCTTGAGTTAATGAAATCGGTGCAAGCAATCGGTAAATTGGCCGTTTAAAGGCAAATTGGATGGTTTAACCCACCCAATTGGACTCCTAGAGAGTATTAGGTGACATTTTCGGGTAAAAAAAGGTCAAAAAATTCCAAAATTAAAGGCTGATATCCACGTTTTTTTTAGAAATTTTGGAGGTTTCGGGGCCTGGTGTCGAAAAGGCTTGAGATTTTAGGGGATACATCTCAAAGTCATATAATGCCGTTTGAAAGCATATATATGATCATTATATGTTGTCATAAATGTTCGTGGTAGGCTTGAATTAATGAAATCGGTGCAAGTTATAAATCGATAAATTGATCGTTTAAAGGCAAATTGGATGGTTCCACCCACCCAATTGGACTCCTGGAGTGTATTAGGGACCATGGTAAACATTTCGGTAATTTTTATTTCCGGGCAAAAATAAGTCAAAAAATTCCAAAAGTGAAGGCTAATATCCACGCTTTTTGAGAAATTTTGGAGGTTTCGATGCCCGGTGTCGTAAAGGCTTGAAATTTTAGGAGATACATCTCGGGGTCATATAATGTCGTTTGGAACCATATATGATCATTATCTGTTGTCATAAATGTTCATGGCAGCGGGCTTGAGTTAATGAAATCCGCGCAAGTTGTTAACCGGTAAATTGGTCATTTAAAGGTAAATTGGATGGTTTTACCCACCCAATTGGACTCACGGGAGGTATTAGGGACCATGGTAAACATTTCGGCACTTTTTATTTTCGTGCAAAAATAGTAAAAAAATTCCAAAATTGAAGGCTAATATGCACGCTTTTTGAGAATTTTTGGAGTCTTTGTGGCCCGGTGTCAAAAAGTCTTGAAATTCTAGGGAATACAATTCGGCGTCATATAATGTCGTTTGGAACCATATATATTCATTATTTGTTGTCATGAATGTTCGTGGTAGGATTGAATTAATGAAATCGGTGTAAGTTGTAAACCGGTAAATTGGTCGTTTAAAGGCAAATTGGATGGTTCCACCCATCCAATTGGACTCTCGAAGGGTATTTGGGACCATGGTAAACATTTCGGCAATTTTTATATCCGGGCGAAAAATAGTTAAAAAATAACAAAATTGAAGGCTAATATCCACGCTTTTTGAGAAATTTCGAATGTTTCGGGGCCCGGTGTCGAAAAGCATTGATATTTTAGGGGTTACATCTCGGGGTCATATAATGCCGTTTGGATCCATATATGATCATTATATGTTGTCATAAATGTTCGTGGTGGTAAGCTTGAGTTAATGAAATCGGTACAAGTTGTAAACCAGTAAATTGGTTGTTTAAAGACAAATTGTATGGTTCTACAGATTCTACCCAACTAATTGGACTCTCGGAGGGTATTAGGGAATATGGTAAACATTTCGGCAATTTTTATATCCAGATTAAAAAAAAAAGTCAAAAAATTCCAAAATTATAGGCTAATATCAACGCTTTTTGAGAAACTTTTGAGGTTTCGGACTAGAGAAAGGAGACATAAGCAACCATTAGAAAAGATAGTAAATATATAAATCATGTTATGTCTATAATAATGAAGGCAGGATTGGGGTAATGTGAAAAAAAATTTCCGTCTTAGCCTTTTGTTGTCCACCATTATAGTGATAAATGACTTCTAAATTAGTAATTTATTTAGGCTTGCTAACCTTTGTGGCAAAGCAGTCAAAAGTTAATTGTTTTTAATAGCAAAATGTGACAAAGATAATGGATAAACATAAACCAAGTAGAATGTTATTTGAAGATTAATATATAATCATAATTAGAATGTATACCAAGTCTCCCGGCCCTCATGTTTTAATTGGTTTTAATTCTCTTACTTGCATGTCATTTCTATATGCTAATTATTGTTACCAAGAAATTACTTGTAACTAGCTTGCTATATGTGGAGTATGATTTTAGAGCATAAATAGAATTATGTAGACACAAATTATACTTGTGAATTAAAATTGATTGTACCATAAATTTGAACCCAAAACTATGCATTATTATTTTTCAATTTTTTTTTTTTTAATTTTGAAGGTTAATGAAACACTATACAAGGTACTTTCGTTCTTCTAAGTGTGACTCGTTGCATAAATAGAGATAGTGTAATTCATATGCCACGTTACAACATAGGCCATAACACACAAGACTATTAATTACACAAAGAAAAAGTTCTAAAATCTAAACCCAGAAAAACGCGTTATTTATATGGAGGATAATTAACATATATAAACAATCTCGTCTGATTATGATTCCACTTTTATGTCTTCATCAAACAAATTAAACATAATTAGTCAAGGAAGAGAGGGTCGGTTGGATAGATGTTGATTCTCGCATAATGTGAAAACAAACCAAAGGTGTAAAGAAAGAGGTTAGGTAATTTAACTTAGGTTTATTGAACTCAACCCTACTTTTTCCTATAATAGAAAGACTATAATGCAGAAAATTAATAGGTGAATAACTTTAAATAGACAACATGAACTATATATAACACTATTAAATTATTGTTAAATTACCCTTTTTTTAAAAAAAAAATAAAACCCTTTTTAAAAAAAAAATAAAACCCTTTTAAAAAAAAAAAAATAAAACCCATTTTATAAAAAAAATAAAACCCTTTTTTTTTTTTTTTCTTCTTATTACATAAGAGCTTCATCCCCCCTCTTAAAACATACATATTCACAAGCAGAAAACATTTATTCTTACAAAAACTTTATTTCCCCTTTTTTATGGTTTCTTGAGAAGTAGAAGTGAGTTAAAGAAGTAAGGTAGAGAAATCAAAAATTAGAAATTAAACTTCCAAATTAGGGTTGATTTGTGTAAATTCAGAAAACAAAAAAGAGTAAGCTTTTAAAACTTTTCTGCTATATTGATCATCTGATCTCTTCAAATGGCTTGTTAATTATTGTAATGTTCATATGATACCCTACACCATTAGTAAAAGACGCGACCTAGCTAATTAGCAACACATTTGTTTCTATTCGTTATTATATGTGATCATGTATATACTATATAGTATGCTATTAAATGTGGTTGTTTTGCATCAGTCTGCTTGGAAATTTTTTGGTTATTTTTGACATATTTACTTAACATGGATTTTGCCTTAAACCTTGGAATTTTTGAGTTATTTTTTGTGGTTATTTTTGACATATTTTTACTTAACATCTCATAAACTTTCTTCATTATATATTAAACCCATCATATATTAAATTTCTTGAATTTTTTTACATATATACAATATGATAATGTTTCTAACTTGTATGTTTCCCTTTGTTTTGAAGAAGACCAATTCATCATTATCATGGGAAGGGGAAAGATAGAGATGAAGAGAATAGAGAACAGGACTAATAGGCAAGTGACTTATTCGAAGCGGCGACAAGGGCTAATGAAGAAGACCAAAGAACTTGCCATTCTTTGTGATGCTCAAATTGGCCTCATCATCTTTTCTGGAACTGGAAAACTTCATACTTTTCCAGAATCTTCCAACAGGTTAATTAAAAATGTGGATTGTTGATTAACTAGTGTTATTTAGTGGAAATTTAAATTCATTTTTATGATAAAAAGTGAGATAATTCATTTTTATCAGTATGTAGCTAGCTAGGGTTTTCCTCTCATCAATTTTCTGATGTTTTTCATGTGGTTTTGAAATGATTACTTTCCACACCTTTAAAAAAATAAAATAAAATAAAATAAAAATAAAATAAAATTAACTGCAGATCTATTGACCACTATCTTTGACCAATTTTATGTTATCTTATTTAATGAATTTAATTTTTTAGCTAGATGCAATTTGTACTTTGTCTAACATGCATATATATTCCTTATTAATCAAATTATTCTAATTTGTAAATGACTCATTTTGCTAAATTCAATTTGTTGATGTTGATTTTATTGCTATGAGTTTAATTTGATTTTATAGTGGAACTTACATAAATGCAATCAATTTGTAAATGACTCATTTTCCTAAATGTCTTCTTGACCTCATTGTATATCCATTATCAGCTCTCAGTAACTTGATTCGTACATCCTACAACGAGTTTCTAGATCGAATTTATTAGTCATGTTACAAGGATGACGAATAAAGAGATAGATAGTCCTTCTGCTAAGCAAGAGGAATTTTAATTTGTTATGTTTTGCAAGGCATGTCAAGTTCAAAAGTATGTATGCATTTCACAAAATTCAGTTTGTCAGCTACTTTTAATTCATAGAAAAATGCATGTGTATTTATATTAATAACAAAGTTGCATTAATGTTCATGAAATTCATGAAATGGTTATTATAAATCAGTTCATTCAGTTGTGTAAATTTGTAAACTTGATATGGACTACATTGCTTTAGTATCACGGTCCGAGTGTTTTTTAATTCCTCTTGACTGTGTGAGCTAATAAAAGTGTTGCGAATGTGTGTGAATGACAACAGTCTAGAGCAAACTATACAGAGGTATCTGAATGTTCAAGGCATTCAGCTCCCAGTACATGATAACCGGGTAATTAATTTAAATTACAAACTCGATAATTAATATCTTTTTCTATTTTTTATCAAAATTGATCATGAATTGCAAGAATAAATGTTGGCAATTACATACCTTGTGCAGGAAGAGCTATATTCGGAGCTGCAGGCGCTAAGGGAAGCGATTCACAACGCTGAGCAAAACATAAGGAACTACTTGGTTGAGGATTTGGGTCCTCTCCCCCTTGAGGTGTTGCAAAAACATGAACACCAGCTTGAATCCTCCTTGAACATAATTCGAGTAAGAAAGGTAATTAATTAATCTCTGTCATTTTAGTTTGAGTTGATTATTATTTGGAGTTTTGGATGAACCTTAAGAAAATTCACTGCTGTTAAATATTTTTTTTGAAAATTTTGTTTTAAAAAGGAAAATGTTTTTATTAATTTGAAAAATTTATCAGAAATAATACTGTTTAATTTCTGGTCTTCCAGAACCAGCTCATGCAACAGCAAATGGAAAATCTTCGCAGAAAGGTTATCCAAACTAATAAATAATTATGTTTGTACTGAATTTTTCACTTATTTCCGCTAGAATTAAGTTTCTTAACAATAAATTCTAAGTACTGATTTCATTCTTTATGTTATACACATTATGGATTTAATCTATTGCACTGCAGGAACAACTGTTGCAGACTGAAAATGGAAACATGTATCATTGGGTAAGCAAATCACAGTAAAACCTATACTAGATCGCGTTTATCTTAAGTATAGAAATTAATTTTCATGGAGGATCATTGATTATCATTTCATATATCTATAGTTGATGGGAGGTGGGCAACTTCATGAGCAGCAGCAGCAGCAACTAATGGGGCCGATACCATTTATCTATGGAGGAGAAGACCAGCCAAGTAGCAGCACTGTTCTTCAGCTTGCTACTTCATCTTCATCGTCTCATCAGTATTGTCCCTACCGCCTTCAACCCACTCATCCTAACCTTCAAGACTATGGTAAATCTTTCATATTTATAATCTTCATTATATCAGTATCCATATATTCTTTTATAAATTCAACAGTTAAAGATACACAGAGTGTATATATTCTTACTGATTGTTCATGTTTATTTTGCAGAGTGAGTTGTTTCCGAAGCAAGGCTATTAATTCAACAAATGCGTGCTACTAAACATAGATCTTGTTAGTTTACAAATAAAATCTAAAATTTCGTTTAATTTCAGAAACTTATCTCTGATAGTCTGATGTATGAAATTTCTGATTGTTGTGTACTCGTGTTAAAACTTTTTATCATTTGATTTATACAGTGGTGTCTTCTCACTTGATATACTTGCCCCCTCTTTCATGACCTTTTAAAGTAAATAATTCATCTGTTTAGACGATAGTCTGTTAAAGAATAAATCACATTAATTAGAATATGAAGTTAGATTTATAACAGTGCAAAACAGGACCTGAGTTAAAAAGTGTAAGCCAGCCCTGGCTTGCAGACAACAAAGACCAAGAGAACGGAATTCAGATAACTCGCAAAGAAGCAAAAGCAGCAAAATTAACAGAGGGGATTACAGTCTCCACAGTCTTATTGATTTTACTGATATTTGCGTTTCACAACATTTCACACCGTCCTCAAACTTGAAGAATATCTATCCATAAATAGGACGGAATTCTTCAAGAAATTGAGATCATAACAGTACAAACAAGCGGAACAACCAGACAGTAGATTTGCAAGTTCCAGCAATCCTACACAAACAGTTACATAGACTCTGCAGCCATCAAAATACAGGATAGAGAGCCAAGTGGTATTTTCAACTGTCACACTATTACACATCCAAGGTTATCTAAAAACTACAGTCACATACTCACATATCTACTGTCACGGGATTCATGAAGAGAGCTCATCAAGCCAGCGATCCATGATTGAGGAGATTGTCTCGAGAAATGCAATTTCACTTGATTCTGGTAGCAACGCTTCCTCTGCTTCTTTGAGGATCAGCTCAATCACGGATTCCTTCTTCAAGGTTTCGCGGCACATGATGCTCCCAATGACAAAGGGAGTCAGCCCTCTAGCAACACCTTTCTTTAAAAGCATGGTGGAGACTCGTAATATATGAGCACACTCAGGTGGCATGTTCCATCCATGAAGTTTCAGCAGTCTAATATCTTCTTCAGCATCAAGGGATTCTATGTACTTAATGGTATCAGGAGAGTATGGCTGACGTGCTTGAGGCCAATAAAGCCAGTCAAAAGTACAGTCCTCAAACTGCGTAGTAAATAAAAGCACAAAGTTAGAAGAGCTGGAGTTTTGTCTAGTAACAAACTAGATGCCTAGAACTGCTCAAGAGAGGACAATTACCAAGTTCCAGATACACTATAACCCGATTAGGCTAGTTTATCTGAGCTGGATACATATTTTAGAGCATTTATAGGACTTACACCAGAGTTAAGGGGTTTGGAGCAGAAATAGTAAGTGATGCAGCTAGTAATTACGTGAACTAAAAGAAACTCACTAGTGAGTCATATTCACTATGTTATGGATATTTTTTTAGTAAATTTCCAACAGAATCAGGACTAAGTGGCATGTAGCAAGCTGGCAACACAAGTTCCCTTTCCACATTCAAACAATAAGACCGTACATGAAATGTGTGGGATAAAATGTTTTTAGCTTTCAATGGATCAGAGTACTTCATAGATTAAAAATTCTTAAAGAGCATGGGGTTTGCATCATAACCAACTCACAATGAACATAAAAAATCCAACCTGAACATAAAATAAAAACATAGGAATAATGACTTAACACAGCAAAGAACATCTAATTTCGAGTATTAGATGATATGTCCTTCAATGTGTCTAGTTAGCGAAAAAGCAAGCCATGTAAGGTAAAAGTTTGGAAAGAACTTTACCTTGCTTGGCAAACAGTACCCATGATCAATAGGAATGAGGACATTTTGACCTTCATGATCTCGGGAGACCAGAATGTTTCCAGCATGCCTGTCTGCATTGGCCAACCTAATATCCAGAACTGAGATCTTGTGAACCTCTTCAACAGGAAAGGCACTGGGACCCATGTCCTCACAACTCCCGGAATTTTTCATATACATCTGGAGAGAACCGATCTTCAAGTTTTTAGAAGAGCCCTCATATCCATTAGGATGATGAAACCCCTTATGCAAACACTTCACCAAAGCAGTAGGTGGAACACCAGCAAATCCAACCTCTGCATGGTAATGAGAACGAGGACCAGTCCTAGGATGATCCAAAATATATGCTGCCACTTCACGAACAGCCCCTGCACCAACTTGAGTACCCTTTTTCAGTCCTTCACCGTCCTTAGACTCAGGTAATCCATTAGGGTTGTTCACAGCCATGGGCTCCTCATCAATAGGTTTAAAAACGGCGATATATTCCTGACCAGCGGGATCAAGCATGAAATATGCTCCTCCACAACCCTCAGAAGACCTAACTGGTAGTTTTCCTTTATCTAACCCACTAAATGTAGAATTAATCAGTTTCCTAATCACTAAAGGAAGCTCAATCTTAGGATTCACGATCAGATGCTCCAAAATTATATCTCTACAAAACTGTTTTTTGAGTGCAACCAGAGGATGAACAGGTTGAGTTCCCCGTTTGCACTCATCAGTGACTACTTCATCAGCTCCTTTCTCATTTAAATCAGAAGCCACAATCAAAACTTCAAAGTCCTTCTCAACTGGTTTAGCTCTCACTTTGGCAGATTTTTGAACAAGCAAGTGAATAACAGCATCATTGTTCTTACAATACTCCTGAATTTGACACTGGTCCTCAAGCTCCTCGCCATCAAAAATCAATTCTTGATCTTTCAGATCAAAAAGTCCATCTCCCTTCTTAGCAATCTGCTGCTTCAAGTATCCCACATTTCTACTCCTCTCAACATGGAACTCAAACTCCTTCCCACACACTGTCGTAACAGTAATAGCTTGAATATTTGAGAGACGGAGGACCAAGTGCAGGACAGTCTCATTAGCCACCCCATAGTCCTTAACACTGGAATCATTTCGGGCCAGCTCTCTTCCATCAAAAACCAGCTTCTGATTCTTCACAAAGAAGCCTTTGTGATTTTGAATTCTAAGCTTAACAGAAGCAACTGAATCCGACTCCAACACACGGATTGGAACCACTGATCCACCCACAGTCAAGTATATCAAGATTGATTCATCAGTCAAATAGCCATGCTGGCCCGACAGAAAGCTTGGGATGGTCAACGAATCCTTTTGAACTGGACTAAGAGCAACGCTTGCCATTGACATTTCTAAAGTTAGCCGATCAAATATTCAAAAGCCTTCGACCCTACATCCCACACAAGAAACACACACATTCAGCTTCCAGCATACGTCGAAAACCAATCAAACATCTTAATCCTAAGTCTTAACACCTAACAAACTATATACATCATTCAATCAATTCAATATCTTACTTAATCTGGCCACAAATGAACTGCTCATCAAATTCACCTTCTTCATAACAACATCCTAAAACCTCAAAGTTCAATTTCTAATTTCTAAATTCTTACCTAAGCTTAAACACATAATTAGCACATTTTATTCCAAAATTGACCTTAATCTAACCTTATCTTGTTTAGAACATCCTAGAAACATCAAAGCACATGTTTGTTCTCTACTTGAATTATTTACCTTTGCACATCAAACTTGTACTGTTCACCAGAATCAACATATAATCAAGCATTCTCAAAAAATGAATAAATAAATTAATTCTACCTGAATCAAAATCATTTTGCTTCTCTGCTAATTTATCATTTCACTTCAATATTACCAATAAAAAAATAAAAATAATAATAATAATATTATAATCAAATGCAACGAAAATGCAGAAAAATAAATCAAAAATTCATTTCAACAAAATCTCGCAAACATCAGCTAGTTCTCAAGTCCGATTATCAGTTCATCACACAACAGTTCAAATTAAAAATCTAACAAAATAACAAAAGAAATTCAAAAAATCAAAATCAAAAGCATAAAATAAAAGCAATTAAAACAAAAAGGAGAAGAATGAAGTACTTACAAAAAGAAAAAGACAGCAAGATGAAGCTCAAAGCCGAAACTTCGAGAATCCAGATGAAACTAACTCAAAAACTCGATCATCAATTCTAGAAAATCAATTCTCAGCATTTGCTCTTCATCATTTTCCTTTCAATTGAGACTGATTTTTCTCTCTTTGAAAACCTAATTGATTTTTTTTTGCAAGAAAATTATAGAGAGAGAAAAAAATGGAGAGAGAAAATAAATTGAGAGCGAAGAATTTATGATTTTAATGAAAGCTCTGAAGAAAGAGAGGAAATGGTGATGATGATGTGGGGGGTATTTATAGGGTTGGACCCACTCAGCTTTTGACGGAATTTTTCACGAAGTTTTTTTTAATTTAAACGGCGTTACTTCCTATATTAACGGCCTTTTTTTTTTTTGAATCACTGTTCTAGAATTCTCATTAGTCTTTAGCGCTTTAACTGTTTCTGTTTGAATTTTGATTGCATTTTTTGATTTATACATTAGTAATAATCTTCTTGTCTAAAAAAAAAAAAAAAAAAAAAAAAAAAAAAAAGTTCCTGTCAATTTTTTTTTTTAAAAAAAAAATCTTACACTAAACTATGGCCATTTGCAATTTTTTTATTCGATTGGTTGTACCTTATAATTTACATTAGACTAACATTTTTTTACAAATGATAAAATGAGCATGTTTTTTTTTTTTTATTTTATATATATTTTTATATGAATTTATTGATAACCATTTGTATCGTATAAGTTATTACATACAATCTATTCAAAAAAAAAAAAAAAAACCAAAAAAAAAAGAGTTAAATTGGTATAGTTGTGTTGTTAAAAAAAGGTTGGTATAGTTGTGTACATCACTAATGTATGAGTATTAATTTTTGGAAAAAAAAATATATGTAGCCTTAATTAAGGGATATTAAAAAAACAAAAAAATGAAAAGAAAAGACAATAAATAAACATTTATTACACATTTACATCAATTTACTTGTAAATTGTCAATAAATTTTCAACCTAATCAAGGGTATTGTTATATGCTAAGAAGTATATTACTCCGTAAATGCTTAGCATATAACAATACCCTTGATTTTTTAGCAATTATTTTGAACCAATCCTCAAATGAAGGATAAAAGAATATCTAATTTGATTAGAACGATATTCAAGGAATTGATCAATACCTATCTTTAAGTATACCAAATTGCATATTGCGAGGTGTTGACTTCATCTTAATTTCAATTCAATTTAGTTCAGCTCCAATTAGTTCTGATCAGTTTAGCTCCTAATTTCGCTCCCTCATAAAATATTCATTTCAGCTCGGTTCTGTTCAGTTCAGCTCAGCTCATTTCAATAAATGTGAACAAGTTCTGACTATCTTATCGTCTTAAATTCAAATCTATAGTATTTTACGGACTAATTAATACTCCGTAGTGTTTTTAAATTTTTTTTTTTATAAATTAACCAAATTAAGCATCACCTCTATTTTGCAACTTGTAATAAAAATATGAAAGGAGCATGTGCTAATTAATAGCAAGTACGTTATCTTTATAATTAGACGCATATAACCATATAAGTACATATACTAATTAATTATAATTATAATTTCTTTAATTTAGATTGTACTTGTTAAGCATCGATTTGAGACATGAGGTAATTTGTACATATCTAATTGTATTGTAAGGTAAATATCTTCCTTTTTGGAAAATTGATGCCGAAAGTAATTCTAAAGATTTTAAATTTGGGTGTAAGAATTGTATAGACACCTTACTTGTGGCAAATACATAATCTAGGCATCTCAAATTTGAGGTGAATATTCCAATTTCTAATATCTTGTTCAAGAAACTTGACCCGCTAACGTTAATAAAATATCTTATAGAAAATTTAGAATGTAATTACTTAACAATACGGTGTATTATTAATTCACTTTATTTGTAAACTTGTAAGGTACACCCGTTCTAATTAGTTCTAGTTTGTGGTAACGAGTTGGTCATGAACGACATGGTTGCCTCGTGTTGAGAACTTGAGATGCAAAGTTTAAGAGAGTTCATGGATGGCTCATAGTCTTTACATCTAGACTTAAAGATGGCACTTTCATCGCCTTAATCCAGCGTTTGCAGTGACATATATACTTCAAAATTAATTAGAGTACTTAGTAGTATACGTAGTATACTAGTATATGATAGGAATCACAAAAAAAATTTAACTGAACAAATGAAATTAAAATAGCTTTTAGTGCTACATTATTGAATCCTCAATAATTCTAACCAAGCTATCATGTTCTTTCTTTATCCTTTAATAATTTATGTGCACACTCAAAGCTATTTCCTTTTCATCATTGAATTAGATAGTAATATAAATTAGTTGCAATTAGTCACCCTCTAATCATCTATTTTTATTTAATACTACAAGTAGCAGGTTACATTGGATTAGATTGAATCATCTAATCATCCATTCATTTTTATCTTAATTTTTTTTTGTCTTTATCCTCTTACATTTAGTCTATATCCTTAATTGAACTAAACTAAACTAAACTCGAGACACGATCTATCATCTAAAGACACGCTTAAACAATCATAACACGATTCACTATATATTTAGAGACAGGTGGAGTAATTTTGAACGAAATAACTTCAACCAAACGGGTGCTCGTCAGTCATGAGCAAAGGGGGTACCCACATCTGAAACCTCACCATGCTCTCATCAAAAGCATCAAACATACAGTCAGTTTGATGATAAACATTGAATTATTTCAAATTGAACAAAAAGAGACACTGATTGAAATAGACAAAAGGGTAACATAAAAACACCCATAACAATATTATCTTTGAAATTACTTGTAACTTTACAAGTATATAAACAGTAGCTTCATGGGGTTCAGGATACAGGGTGCACATCCCCTTGGTCCCCTCTTGGATCAACCAATATCATTAGTAACATCTACATGCAAAGCATTTAATTTTAATTTATTTTGAGTTTGGTACTTAAAATCATAATTTCAATGATTCATTCCAGTTGTATTTTATCATTGAGTTTAGAGAATGTTCATCAAACTTAGCTCATAATCCCATATATATTGGAACACTTTTCAAAGGGATTGTTTAAAATTTTCATGTGTCAATCTTTGAATTTGACTGATGATAAAATTATAGGTCAAATTAGATGTTTCTAAATAGGGGTTTTGTTTTGGTTATCTTTTTGTTTCTCTTCATCATACATCGATTGTAGTTGTAGATGTTCTCTTTCAACTTCGGTTACACTATTACAGAACTGGATAGTTGGATGTAGTGCTTCGAATTATGGTTGTAAGTAGAAGATTGTGGTTCAACAGGCAGTCCAACGACGGAATGACCCCTCGGCCCTTGTCATTCAAGTACGCTACAAAATATATTCATAAAGAGATTCTTGTGTGATGGATAGACATTAACATGATACTTTCTAAACATATTACTAATCATTTGCACCACTTATTACCAGTGATAGTGAAAATACATGTTCAAGAGACGGATAATGAAAATACATGTTCGACAGAAGATTAGGCTATGTTCAACGATGAGCCCTCATATCGGATATATGTAAGGGAGGGGGGAATGGCTAAAGGTGAAACCTGAATAGGAGAAAGGAACAAAAGGATTAAGATACAAAACCAGGAAAACAAGGCCATAAACTTGAAAGGTAATATTATTACAACATCTAATATTACAGGGAATAAATAACCTCTAGTTTATCCAACTAATCTACAAAGAAGAGAAATTGATGGGGAAATAAGGTTTATTAGACAGCATGAACTTTACCGTTTACCCTCTAAAATTCTTCCTCTACACCCTTTTCCACCCAAAAAAAAAAAAAGAAAAAAAGAAAAAAAAAAAAAAAAAAAAAAAAAAAAAAAAGAGGGTATCTAACACCAGAAAAGAAAAGACTGAATGACAAGTATGTGTTTTGGGGGAGGGGGGGGGGTTTATCATTCAAATAAATGGCGGGATTTCAAATAAATGAAACCGAGGTTTTCAAAGGTTCCTCTCTATGAATTCCCAGATCCTCTCCTCCATATATATCCGATCCCTTAGGCGCCGAGGCATGTGCCTCTCATCAGGAAAAATAAGAAGCTCGTAAGGTTTACCAGCAGCCACGAAAGCATTCACAAGCCTAGCAGTATGCCTGAAGTGCACATTTTCATCAATCATTCCATGTACTAATAGCAGTTTCCCTTTGACATTTCGAACATGGTGCATCACTGAGCCAAACTCATAGCCAGCAACATTTTCCGTGGGCAATCCCATGTACTTCTCAGTGTAGAAAGTGTCGTAACCATCCCAAGAAGTAACTGGGGCCCCAGCAACAGCACAGCTGAACACATCAGAGAATCTTGCCAATGTCATGGCCGAAAGATACCCACCATAACTCCACCCATAAAGCCCGATCCTACCCTCTTTTGCTAATCCCTTACTAATTAACCATTCAGCTCCTGCCAGCTGGTCCTCAGCATCAATGCGACCAAATTTGTGTTTCACTGCTCCTTCAAAGTTTAGCCCACGTCGAGCTGATCCTCGGTTATCCAGCTGTGATTGTGGAAAAAGAAACAGAAGGGTGGCAGAATTAGTATCAAAATTTGTACAGAAAAGATATTAGGAGACAATATTGGTATATCAAAATACAAACCATAATACACAAAGACGGTCTGAAGTGAGGAGATATGTAATGATTTTCCTTTAAATAATTTAAGTGTAATGCTATATGTAGCCCTAAGGGCTATATATAAGCATTAAATATACTCTTCGAAATTGTATAAAATTAGGAATTCATGACAAAAACACGCGTCAATCAGTGTAATTAGTGTTTATATTTTCATGATTTCTTAACTTTTTACGATTTTCAAGTGTAAATTTAATGCTTATATGTAGCCCTATATCAGATGATTCCTTATGACAGTACATGTTAGCCAACCCCAAAACCAAATATTTTACAGAAAATATCACTTATAAGTCTTACACACAGATATAGAACTCCTCAATGGATCTTATATTCGATGACAGTATTCTGATACATTAAGTTTTGAATAATAGCAGTGTAAAAACATTGTTCATAAAAGATGCAAATATTCCATTCATTAATCATGCAGAAGGGACAAATGAGGTTGCGGCAAAATGAGGCATCCAAAAGAAAAAACAAATTAGGTTGCAGCAAAATGCTATATTAGAAGCTTAAACATCTATGAAAAAAAAGGTAAATCTAAGAAAGGCTCAGGATAAGAGTTGATAAAAATTACTGACCTTCCAGACCAAAATACCCTTACTTCTCAGGTACTGAGCTCTCATGTCAACGGCATTAATCCAGGAGTCAGACACAAGCTGCACACTTGGACCACCATAAACACTTATCATAGTTTTATATGGTGGTGGACCAAATCTTGCTTCATCAGGTTTATACATTGAAGCATACAATACAGTACCATCATTTGCTTTAATCTGGACGATTTCTGGGGGCTCAAGTTTGAGCCTCTTGAATCTTGGAACTCCCGATGGTTGGTCATATAATGTTGTAATCAAGCTTCCATCACGTAAAGAGCACAAGACAACTTTTGGCGGCGAAGTTAAAGAATCATGAATATCAATAAATCTTTGCATCTGATGGTCAAGTACAACAATGTGTTTTCCATTGCCCTGTGTCAATCTAACAGGGGCCTGCAGTGGGTTGGACCTACTGGGAATCAATTTAACAGAGTAAAGATTAGACTCCAATGGTCCATCTACTGTTCCGGTAAAATACAAAACACCTGTTGCCTCATTTACTCCGGCAATTTGTTCAACCATCCAATCACCTTCTGTTACAGGCCCTAAACAATGCCCATCAACGTCATGCAAGTAAAGATGGCGGAATCCTGTTTTTTCACTAGCCCAAAGAAACCCCCCCGAACCACCACTTATTGTTTTGTCAAGTGGTGTAAAGCAGTCGTGCAAATTCACCCACTTATCATGCTCCTCCACCAGCAAAACTTTCCTATGACCAGTCTTAATATCAAATTTGAGAATCTTTAACCTTGTTTGAGCTCTGTTTAAAACCTGAGCGATGAGAATGTTTCCGGGCAACCAGTTAACTCTAGCCAAATATTCATCATCCCTATTTCCTCCACAATGAAGATCCATCCATGTGATAGGACCTCCAGCAATAGATACCACACCAAGTCTGACTTTGACATTTAAAGCTCCTGCAAAGGGATAAGCATGATCTTCTTGTGCATCAGGACCAACTGAACTTTTACCCTGATGCATAATTCTAAATGGCGGAATATCAGAAGAATCAACTTCTGTAAATGCAATAAATTTGCTGTCCAGTGACCACCAGTAACCATTCTTGCGATCCATTTCCTCCTACAAATACATTATTGAAAGCATACAGGGATGGTTTAAGAAATAATACTACCAGGATTATAAAGTACTAGAATTTTGACTATATATTTCAGCATATAAAAGCTAAGTGCTAAGAGTTTTCAGAAAATTGTATTAAGGCTCCCTAAAGCATAAAATGTAATTATTAATTAAACCTGCTATTCTAACATCAACGCAAAATAGGCACGCACACACACACACACGCGCAAAATAGGCACACACACACACACACACACACACACAAACAAGAGAGAGAGAGAGAGAGAGAGAGAGAGAGAGAGAGAGAGAGAGAGAGAGAGAGAGAGAGAGAGAGAGAGAGAGAGAGAGAGAGAGTGCCCTTTATAATTACTTACGGCAATAATTATAAAGGGCACTGCCTAGAATAGTGTAAAAAGGGCATAAGCACATCAAAAATGAATAAAAGAAGGATGTCCATAAACATCTCCATTACCACTCTTCTACAATGCACAAGAGAAAAAGGAGTGAACTGCACATGGTATTATCTGAGAAAAATCATGTTTGCCATTCCAATTGGCATGGCATTCATGCTGCCAAAGCCTTCACAAGTTCACAACTAGTCCCTCAGAGGAAGCTGAAAGGGATTCCCAATGCTAATAAAATGGTGGTTGGCAAACATTTGACTGAATTTATGTGTATAACTTTCATCTCATGGAATCACTTTGTCAAGAGGACTCAAGACGCATGACTAATATGATAAAAGTCAATATATTTCAGAACATTTAAAGGTGACCTGGTTATTTGTTATAGCGAATTTAGGGAACAAGAATTCAAAATACAAAGTGAGATTGATCATAAACCCTATAAAATTGGGTTTTTGAGATTTGGGAGTATGTCAATGTCACCAGAATGTTAATCACAACATGTTGCGCGGTTGAAGAACCAGGATAAAAGCAAGAGTCATTAGAGGGCAGCATAGAAATATTACCTGAGCAATGTATTCAGCAAGACCATGAGTCTGAAAAAAAGAAAAGAACAAAAAAAGAACAAAAATGTTATGTCCATGAAACCAAAAAAAAAAAAAAATAAATAGATAAATAAATAAAAATTAAAAATTAAAAAAAAAAAAGGAAAAAAAAAGTTATTGAGAATATAAAATATTGTTATGTTGTCCATCAACGGAAACAGGATAAGTTAGCAACTTACTAAAGTACTTCCTTTTGCACCAGATGTTAATTGCTTCTCTTTGTTGTACAGGATATCGAAAACATGCAGCTCATAGCCTCTTACAAAAGCGATCATATTACCATCTGGAGAAAGATGTGGATCAATAATTGGCGAGTTGGGTGTGCTTTGAAGCTTGAGATCAACTTTGGAGGAAGAAAGATCATACAAATAGACCTGTGCATGTCAAAGGAGGAATGTGAGGGGCAATCAAAAGTACCTTATCGACAGGGATCAATAATGATATTACAAGGTAAAAGGGCTTCTAATATAACAGGCCTACAGCGGAACAAGGACGCCGGATACAATTCATACAAACAGTCTTAAACAGATGAAAGTTCAAAAGTGGTAACTGGCTCACGAAAACATAAAATAAAATTTCCTAAACCAGCACAAACAACAAAAACATCAGATATGCCCAAGAGTCCATTCAACATTAACTCATAAGTCATAACAAACGATGTGGCATTGTGACTCCTGAAAGACAGGGACAGACCTGATGAAAAGCAGGCTGAGACACTAAATTCAGTGTAAAGAGGAATCATAGCATCCAAATATATAACCCAGAAACAGCAACATAAGTATGGTTCCACATGCCTCAGAAAAAGTAGCAGATGTCCTAGACTAATGCAAGAGTACCTATTGCTAATGTTTAACCTCAAATCAGTCTCCTGAAACCAAAACTATCTCCTTCCTACAATTTGTACCTTTCTTAAGGGAAGGCAGGATCCTCTTTCCATTTCCACAAAAGAGCAGCTCCCTGTAGGGATCCAATAAGGGACCGGATTAAAACATATGAAAGGCTTTCCATAAGCATAACGAATCTAACAGAACGGCTATTTAAACTATATCAACAATATCTAATATAGTTGAAAAGGTCTACAAGGGTTCTCTATTCCATACTACACCCGTTTTACAAACAAGCATTTTGACCTTTACGATAGCCAATGCACAGCTTTGACCATAAAATTCTTAATATTCTATTAATAAAGAATTTATGTTACAGTAGGGGAATCCCAATCCCCAGTGAACATACCCATTACAGACCAATTTTAAGCTCTACTGTTTTTTTCCCCACCAAAAATCCATCATAGGGCATAGATCATGCACAACTAAACAGTAGTAAGAAGCAACTAGAGATGAGATCAGCTATGCAAGGACAAGTGAAATGTGCAACAATGTAAATTGAATGGTATGCTAAATTATGACATAGCTTACAACAGGAAATACAGACCTTATTCATGTCACGAATACATATGCCACTGCTGAACAGCAGCTTGATTTACGGTTCAGAACAAGGAACGTAATTTCTGAATAAGTAATTACAGAAGAAAAACAAGAGCCTAGAGCTTGAGTTAGTATGGTGTGTCCTGGAAACTTAATCCTTAAAGTCCACGTTTTAAACAAATTTCAATTTGAAAAATATTATGTCCTATACTCCTATGACACTATATACTTATATAGACAGTAAAGTAGTAAGAGAGAAAAAT
The DNA here is from genome assembly GCF_948465745.1 of Chenopodium album. NCBI lineage: Eukaryota > Viridiplantae > Streptophyta > Magnoliopsida > Caryophyllales > Amaranthaceae > Chenopodium > Chenopodium album. Next base: position 5,072,596 of record NC_137838.1, read on the forward strand.
CAGTATCGAATAAAGGGAAAAATAAGAGGGTCAAGGTCTAAGACACCCAATGACAACCATCTATCAATAAGCTCCATTCCACAAAACAAGATAAAGAAGGGGAGATTCTAAGCAATTGAGTTTTCCACCAGCTTAACATAAGAGCCTGAAAGGCAATAGCCAAAGAGGTAAACAACTACTAGCTACTTTTCTTGTTCTAGCAAGAAACCACGGAAGAGTATATTGCAGTCATCAGTTGTAACTTGAACCCCCCTACCATCATCATAAACTCACAACTCACAAATAATTCAAACAATCTGCAATTGTGATCTTGAACCACCCTACCATCATCATAAACGACCACGCCAAACCCCACCAAAGCCTAAGGTAGTATCACATGATGCAAAATTTCTAAAGACAGTAATTCCGATACACTTTGAAAAAATAAAGAGAAACCCTTCAAATACAGTGATGCAGACATGTCACACATTGTTCTATTTGATCAATCCTTCCTCAATTTCCCGGTTTCCCCTGCCCTTTCCTTTAACGATGAAACTAACAAAAGTATTCCATCCATGAGGTAATATCGCATGATGCAAAAATTCTAAAAACAATAATTCCTATGACACTTTGAAAAAATAAAAAGAAACCCTTCGAATACAGGATGCAGACTTGTCACAAATTGTTCTATTAGACCCATCCTTACTCAATTTCCCCTGCCCTTCTTTTAAAGATGAAACCAATAGAAGAATTCCAGCCATTGATTTCTTTATTTTACAGACAACTAGGCGCCATGCATAAACATAGCACTCATCTATAAACTGAAAGTGTGAAAGACTTACAAAGTAAGAACAGAATTCTCATAACCAAAATGGATTCAATATAAGAAAGGGGGAAATCCTATTTTAAGACAAAGTCTCCTCTAGATTCTAGCAATAACCTCGACCCCAGAAAAGGCATCATCCAAGGGTCATAAAGAGTGTCATTGATATGGAAAAGCATATTATCATTATAAAAGAAGACTAAAAAGCATTAGTCCACATGAAAGTAGGAGCTCTATTAACTGCTTTGACACTTTTTGTAAATTGCCTGATTGTGACAAGCTACCTACATAAAATGCTGGATTTCAAAACATACTAAACGCCAACCTTCAGGAGTTACAGAAAAGTTTAGCATTCAATATAGACACTCCAAAAGAAGCCACGCTAATCAAGTTTAATGCAATAATTTTTTATGTTATGACACATAGAAACTCATTGCAGATAAATTCACAATATGCATGCATCAAAATGTGGATGCTAGCTTGTTTAGCTTAATCTTGGCATGGGGATCAAACCTCGTCTACATCACAGTCCTTACACCAAAATTAAAATATTAACTTTAACCATATAAATCAAACAAACAACAACCCAATTAACACAGAAATCAAGAGACAACACCATATTACCATATATAAGTTCATCAAAACACACAAACAAGTAATACTTGAAAGAAAGCAATCAGAAAACAAACCCCATCAGGCAAAGGCACCATGATCATCTTCTTCTTTGATGATAACATCTTAACCCATTCGTACCGCGTCACACCCAATCCCCTCTCTCTAGCTCTCTCTCTCCTCAACTTCTCCTCTTCAGAGATATTACTCTCATCAAGCCCACCATCAACAGGGCTAAACACCAATTCATGCTTACCATTTTCCAGATTAAAGCTGAAAACCTTCCTGCTCAAACTATGATCAGGGCTATATAAATAAGTAATCAAATTATCATCTGGACTAAAACTAAGTGAAGTGGGTGCAACATAACCAGGCAAAGGGTATTGCACAATTTCATCAACAGAGAATAAAGGGTAATCACCACCATCATCATCATCAACAGAAAATTTCTGGGAAACCATGGAATTATCAGTAACAGTTGCAGGCATATCCAATGAGAATGATCTAGAACGTTTTAGGGTATTCTTTGTCCCAGTATTAGTTCCAACTGGGTGCATTACAGACACATTTGAACAAAAAATTAACCCCTCCAAAAAAAAAGATGAATTGTTTGAGTGATTAAGCAAATGGGTTTTTACAGAATCGATAGAAATTGAAAGAATTTGGGGTTAATTTGTGATGGGTATCGATTGAAATCCAAAAACAATGCAAAAAATAATCGAATGCAAAAAGATTGGATTTTTTTGGATTTGATTGGAAGATGGAATCGAATTGATATGAATTTGAAGAAATCCGGGTGAAAGAATCGAATTTTGGGAACGATTTCAAAAGTGTTGTAATAGCTTCTGTAAAAAAAACTCAGATTCAGGAATCAGTTCAAATAGAAGAGAGAGAGAGTATGTGTTGTGCAAGAAAGATTGAAGATTTATTGTTTGCTTTTTCACTTTTCAGTACAGTATTAAACATCAAATTTAAAAAAATATAAACTTATTAAAATTAAAATGGATAATTGATTAATTGGGGCTAAAATTTGGAGAGAGAAACATAAAGGATTTCAACAAGGTAGGACATTTGTTTGTAATTTATGATTTTGATGTTTTTTCATGGAAAAAAAAAAAAAACCAATTTCCTAGGTTGAGGAATGGATATGTGGAGTTGATATGGACAATAGAAGAAATATGTGATTATCTAAGAATTGAGAAGTGAAAAGGAAAAAAGTGAAAAGGGTATGTGATAATAGAAAAAGGGTTCATGAAAGAGTTGTCAACTTCTTGTTGGAGAAAGAAAGGTCAAGGTCCTCAATGAACAAGATGATCTAGTTTCTAGAGGTCACCCACTCACCCTAATACTTCACTCTTCAACTTGCTTCTTGTGGAGGGATAGTGATTAGTGAATCTAGTGATGTTAAATTGGTTTGTTTCAACCACTTGCTTGGCTCTTTTCATCTTCAAACTAAAGTGTTACACCTATAGATGGCATTAGGTTTGAGTGGCTCAAAACACTGAACAACCCAACATGAAAAAAGTACGGCACAATCATAATGTAGGCACGAACACGACACATTACCATGTATGTCGAGCAATGGGGTAGGCATAGACTGTCTTTATTGGGGAGAAATACGACACAACACAACAAAAACAAGTTAAAATCAGTTAAATTTGGCTAAGTCCAACACGATGACACATGAGCTTTGGTCATGTATGGGCCACCTTTTGCAAATTTTAGCATGACACATAGCTTGTGGGTTAGGTCATGAGCTTAGCCTAGCTATCCCCAAAACGCATGATGTAGACATGGCCCAAACCAAACCACTGGCTTGATTCATATCATGCTTTTAGTAGACTAGAGTCTCATTGTTAAATTTTTAGAAGAGATGAATATGGTGCCTAAATAAAAAGGAGAGTCAATTTTACTTGCAAGCTTTGAATGAGATTTCATTGTAAATTTATGGTAGGAGTAACTCCTCTGATTTTTTTCATCTTTCTTTGATGAAAGACTAGTCACATGTGGACAATTAGGTGTTTTAACACTCATAAATCTATGAAAATAACTAATTTGATATGTACTTGATTTTTTTATTAACTCATAAGAGTTTCTCTTTGCACCCTAAGTTCCTAGCCTTACCCAAACCTATAATTTAATGTCATATTTGAATATGTTGTTTGTCCAATAAATTGTAATTGAGAATAAAACTTTGAGCTTTATTGACAATTAATTCAGTAGGTTACAGTTTTAGAAAGGCGGTTGATTTTAGTCTTTGCAACTAGTATTTGCCCATGAATGTAAACATATGAGCATTTCAAAAAGATGTTCACTATTGTAAATGTTGTATGATACTACACATACAAGAACAAATACAAGATGTTACATATTGATATATGTTCTGCTTGCACTTTTTTTTTTTTTTTTACCCACTACACAAGGGGTGAATTGGTGAAGCATTGGTGTTGCTTCACTGTGTGATCTGAACCCTGAAAACCATCTCATCTATTCGGGTTCTTCATATCAGCTCACCCTTACTCTTTTTTCTTTCTAAGGCACTTCTATGTCTTCAACTTCTGAGGTTAAAATGAAGCTTGGAAATGCTAATGTGATATCCCTGAAAAAAACATTGTAACGATAAATTTTTCTGCAAAGACTAATGGACCCTTTGGGATAAGTACTTCAGAAAATTCACAACAAAGTTTTTGAGGTAAAAAAAACATACTTCAAATATGGGAGTGTCATATTCTTAAGCAATGAAGGATAAGTCTTTACTAATTCACACCATTCTTCTCGATCTATCTTCCCATCACCTTTTAAATCTGCTTCAGTAAATGTCTGTGGAAACAATACACCAATATGTTAGTGTATAAACCACCGAGGGGAAAAAAAGCATGAAAAGGAATTTTGTTATATACCTTATCCACAATTGCCTCGACAGCATCATCTGAGAGGAACAACTCCGATTCATGCAACAAAGCCAGAACCATTTCCTTCAACTGTGTTCAAGTAAACGACAATGAGCTAATGGCATATGAAAAAAACTAGGGAATGGCTAACAATTGGTTATTCAGGTTCTCACTAATAAAAAGCTACAAGTACTCACCTCTTCACGCTCAATAAACCCAGTTTGTCTCAGATCATACAATTTGAAAGCAACTGCAGGCAGAAAGTATTTCCATTAATACAAAAGATTTTTTTCAGATAAAGATTGTTAAACGCGCTTACTTACAAATCATAGAGGTACATACATTCCATCTTATCCTTTACTGGTGAATTGGGGTGAAATACTGCCAGTGACCGAACAAATTCTCCAAAGTCAATGACACCATTGCGCTTCAAATCAAATAAGTCAAAGATCTGCAAAAGACCGAATGTAAGACATTGTTCAGGCCGACTTCAGGCTACACAAGAAAACCTTCCGAGTATATTTTGTTTTGATAGTGCTATAGGTTATATAGTAGAATTTGGCAACAAGAACGACCCAGAAAGAAAAACTGAATCTGCCTGCTCACCCTATCTGCAAAAAGATTCTCCTTTTTACTGTTCCTAAAGAGCGCAAGTTGGAACTCTTCCTGTCAATATACATACATGAAAAAATGAACGAATACAGCTGACATGGATTATGGAATAAACAGAAATAATATGACATAAAAAAAACTCCTATCAAGGTCCATAAATTTACTTACCTTATGAATTAGGCCGTCATCAATTATGGAGCTGCTCAATTTCTTGAATAACTCATACAAGGCCTCTACTTCACTCTCAGTGACTGCAGACAGTAAATAATCAAGGAATGTATAAGTACAAGGTACTCTGTATTAGTTATTACTCCATAGTATCTATACCTATTACGGAGTTTTAAGAACACAAGCCCATAGGGACAAAGACTATAAATATTTGTTCATTTGGTTTTATCTCTCATATTTCATCACCTTCCCCTTCCCTTCCTGAATTAAACATCTTTCTCTCAACCTTTTATTGAACAAATGTACATGGGGTCATAAGACTAGTTAGTATAAAGCTATAAACAACGATGCCATCACTGATATAGAAGCAAAACAAGTATTTATAGGGTATGCAGTACTTTGATAAATGATGAACACTCACAGGGTGTTACAGAGGCAAGGACGGCAGGATCCTCGTATCCAGGAACACGACCAACTTTCTTCGAATAGCAGCAGCCCATATATAGTAGCAAGAATACTTCACCGACTAGCTATTTCTTCAGTTTAGCAGGCTTATACCACTTGGGATAATCCAAATAAAATCTGCAATATTATTTAACAAGATTCTTAACATAAGTCTCATAAGGAGCTGCTGATAGGCAATTAGTGTATACAGAATACATCAAAGCTTTCTGCACATAGGAATACTAGCTATCGTTAAAGACAACCCATAACTAACAGGGTTACAGGAAGTCAGGAAACATGACAGACAATGCAAACATCAAGCTAAACAAATGTAATTGTGCATCTACAAAAACACAGCATGGAAAGTATTATCAGGAAATGAGAACCATCAGTGAATATTTAGTACGTGTAGCAGATGTCTAGGCAGCGATCATGATCTCACAGTACTTGTGCATGCTTCAAGACAAATAGGAGTGCACACACATACACGCACAACATAAAAGCTGATTTCAGATGAGTGAAGGCTTTCCACAACCAAGGGTATGGGATTCAGGGTGATGAATCATTAATAACATGTGTTCTAAGAACTACACATTATTATCTATTAGCTCAGCAAATTTGTAGCCACAATTAACTTCCTAATATCTCTGATTTATCTTCGATGGGCCTAAACACAGTAAAATATGCTTGTGTTGGAGGAGAGTCTGCTTAAGTAAATGAAAACAGATGCCCAGCTATTATTTATCAACTTTTACGTCTTGTTCACATTAGAGCAAAGTCTTTATGTGGGGTAATAAATTGTGACTTACAGAAAAGTAAAGAAAAATCTAAAGGTCATAATAGAAGAGGTCATTTCCAAATCCGTCTATGCACAAAGCACCTGCCTACAGGAAGATTTACACCGCAATGTTGCTATTATTGTATCCTGTATTAGACCATATTGTTCACATGAATTTGTATTGCCTAAAATAGCTTTACAGTGAAACAAAGAAAGCCTTAGAAAATCTCTTCACTGTGTGTATACTCTCTACTCCATACAATTATCACCCAAATAGAAGACTTATAATATCAACATTCAGACCACTGATTTAACTTTCTATACAGCCTTAAGATTGTGTCGGTTACACCAACGTGATCTGAAATATGCCTAAACTAAACATCTGAAATCAGAGAATATACTTGGCCAAGAATCATAAAGCCATCAGATTTTAAGAGGTGAACATTTGTAATTTGAACACTGTAATCTGAAATCAGAGAATACAGTACAAAAGTGACAATTCAAGGATCCTACACTCCTATGCCACAAGATGATCAAGGCAGCCTAACTAAGATAATTCTATAGTAAGCAAGATTTATACCTTCTTATTACGCCATTCACTCAATCTTTGTTAGGACTCTTATCGATGTCTACATATTACAATCAAACCACCTATATAAACACCAACATGAAGTTCACAAAACGAGAAAATGACAACTAATGTAACAATTCAATGAAGCACCAGTGAACTATCTTTAACTACAAAAGTCGATATTAATTATCGATGTAACATAGCTAACTCTACTCATTATCCCAACTGCCCTGATCTCAAAAGACACAGGGAAAAAGTTGAAAAACCAGGTAATGGTGGTTGAGATTTAATGCAACAAATGGACAAAATTGAACTACATTAAAATTTTAACAAGTTACTTTCATATCATAGAAAAATATACAATTGATAGTGAAAGGGCAGTTAACTAGCATAAGCAACAATACCATTGTTAACCCTTTAAACTTAATTTATTAAAGCTTACATAATCAATTCACCAAACACATTGATGTAGCCAAAAACAATGATCTCAATAGGGAAACCAGTTGCACATTTTAATTAATTAAAAAAAGTCAAAGGCTTTGAAGATTTTTTGAATAACCCTACAATTTTGATAATTGAAAGTACTTATTTCAGGCAATAATCAACAAAATTGTCAAAAATTTTAAAGGATATACAGGGTCGAGCGGTCGACTATGTGAATCAAGAATTTGTACAAAAGGGTTTATAAGTTTATAACATGATATTAAGTTATTAACTGACAAATAAAACCCAGAAGAAGAAAAAAAAAATTAATTAAAAATATCATTTGCATTTCATTTCCAATAAAAGAAAGTTGAACAAGTTAAACCCAAATATTTAAGGTTTTCATTTTTCAATAACTTCTTTTGCCAACATTGTTATTAATCAAATTAGTAATCATAAGATTAATAACAAACAAGAATTGATCAACATTTCATAATTCATACACTATATAATTTTAATAATTAGAGTGCAACTACATTTTTAGAAAGAAAATAATGCAACTTTATTTTCACCCATGCAAAACAAATTAGTTTCTTGAACAACATTGATTCATCAAATCGGCAAAAAAAATCAAACAACAACAAAGATTAAAGCTTTATAATTTTCTAAGACATTGAAATTAAAAAAAATAATAATAATCACATAATCTAAAAGTACTAACCTGGGAAAAATGAAAAGAAATTAAAATGCGCTTGATAACTTTCTATAAAAATTTCCCAAATTTGAAGCAAAAAATGATGTATTTTTGGGTAGTAGTTGTTGTAATTTGTAGCAGAAATGGAGAAGTGAGTCTGATAAAAAAGAATGGGTTTATTTTTATTTTATTTTTATTTTAAAATTTTGTGCAAATTGCGTGATGGGTTTTTTTAATCTAGCTGTTGGTGACAAGTTCTCGTCCCCTTTTATAGAAAATTCAAAATTCTATGGACTTTGAGTCTTTGAGTATAAAGTACCTTTGCTTTTGGTTCCTCCCCTATGTTTAGGGGCTGCCCTCTTTCAAAGTATTTGTCCCGTAGTCCGGTACCGGATCCAAAAAATTGTGAGGGTTGATTTACGGTCAGATTTTCTCTTTAACTAAAAAAAATTACTGATTTGTATTTATAGTTAGTCTCGAGATTAGTTATCTAGAGAATGTTCGAGTCATGTTTGGTGTTTAAATTTATTTATTTTTTTGACGGGAACTATAACTTATCTAAAGTTACGACAATTATTTTTGTATGTACAATACATGTTCATTCTCATAAGTTGTATATCTTTGTTTTTATAGACATGTAAATATGTAATTAGTGATGTAGACTAGCTATATACTACCTCTGTTAATTGTTATGTGCAATTTAAAGTAATATTTGTGATGTATAAAATATTCCAAAGTTGCACATAACATTTAACGTAGGTACACTAGTATTATTCTCCGGTAATATTTATTTTGTGTTTCAAATTCTATCACCTCATTAACACCAAATAATAATACAAAACAAACTCACAAGCGACTACTTATACACAATATTCGTAGATGAATTATTGAGTATATGTACATGTCAAAAATTGAAAGAAAGCATACTAATTATACAAAATTTCCACAAACATCAATTGTTAGTTGAGAAATTTTGGAATATTCAACCCTCAAATATTGACAAATTGCCGTTCTTTAGGTTCTAGCTTAGCCTCTTAGTTAGCACTTAGCAGCTATCGTAATCTTGTAGTTTGGTGAAAGTGATTCACTTGTATTAAATAAGTGTAACATGAATACTATAAGAGTATAAGATATCCTACACCAACGAGGCAACGAACCTTATGAGCTTGAGTAAGGGTCAAGCTCTTAACACTTGCCACGGCTCATGGACCTTACCATCTTGGGACAAATGTCAAACTACTACGTTTATTGTCCCACCATTGTGGTGTGTCTTAATTAGGGCTTTAGACATTTATGCATACTTGTATGTAACGTGTAATTTTAAGTATGATCCGATTCAAACTTGATCTGAAATTTTATAAGATAAGAAAAATTATATCCGATTCAAATTGAGTTGATCATATTTCGTATTATGATTGTAATATCTTCACTATAACTATTTGATATGAAACTTAACCTAAGCTAGCTCATATCAATTACGGTAGGAAATATTGAAATTGGCTATACTTCATGCACATTACTCATATATATATATATATATATATATATATATATATATATATATATATATATATATATATATATTTGTAAGCTATTTGTTTCTTAAAAAAATGAATATATACACATTGCTTTGACTTTGTCTGTTATTCATAGAAATACCAAGTATTGCAATTGTAATTTTTATTGATAGATAGTCCAAAAACATTAATGATCAAATTTGTGTGTTTGGGAATTGTTTGTAACAATATACAGTTGAAGATAGAGTGTAACAATAATATAATATCAACTCGAGATTTGAATAAATTTAAAGTTATTACCTAAACCATTTGCCTGAATCACCGGCTACAACGTAACAACATAACCCCAATCTTATCAAGGCTTTGTTTGTTTAGTAAAGGAAAGAAAGGGGGAAAAAGGAAAGAAAGGAAGAGAAAGAAAAGGGAAAAAACTACTCTACGTAGTAATCCGTATATCATATAATGTTTGGGTTGATATTAGATTATAAGTAAATGAAGGGAAATGAGATCAAGAGGAAGAATCTATTATGAGTACTTGTTATGAGATTAGTAAAGGAAGTAAAATGGAAGGGAGACTAATTTTAAGCTTGATAGATATAATTTTTTTTCTTTCCTCTAATTTTTTTGTGAGGAAAAGAAAGAAAAGAATTTGTAAAAGGAGCTTTCTTTTCATTTCTTATCAAATTCCGTTTAATTTTTAAAACCAAACATAAAGAAGCTATAACTTTCCTTTCCTTTCTTTTCTTTTCCTTTCATTTCCTCCTAATTAAAAAGGGCCTAAGTAATCTAATTTCTTTCTTTATTTATTTATTTTATTTTATTTTCTTGGTCAGAAACCAGTTCATCACGATGAAATAAAAAGTTTGTCGCAAAACACGGACTAAATTATTCAAATGGGTGTAAAGGAATTGGTTTATTATTCTTAATCATTTATTCAAGTTGGGCCATGCATGCAAATCAAGAAATTATTGCTAAAACAATCTGATTGATTACTAATTTACTATGCTTTGTTCATTGTTTATTTCTCTATTGAAATTGAAATGTTTAGTAACTGTTACAATGTTGCATTTTGAGAAGACAGGATAAAAATGGCCAAGATCCAAGGCCAACAATCATTGAAGAATCCAACTACTTCCTACCAAAAATTTCACACTTCTCAATAAGTTAATGGCACTATAAACTAGAAATTATTCCAACATTTTTGGCCGATCTAATATTCTGATAATATTGCATCGTGTCTATTTCCCGGAAACTATGCTTCGAGTCGTACTTACGTGACTTAAACTGTTAAACATAATAATGTATGTTTTGTGTCCAATCCTACATGTAACCGTGTTATGTCATGTACTCGTAATTATGTTGTGCAGTGTTTGTTTGCTTAGGTAAGTCGAATTTGACATAAGTAGCATGTTTTGTGTTGTGTCTTCTCGCGCTTTTGATCCAAACCCAACCCATGATACGCTTTTGCAATAGTGAAGGCATACATGGTTCATTCTCTAATAACCTTGTGTCGTATTGTTCTTTTTGTGTTACTACGGCCTAAGTCAACCCAAGTTCATCTTACACTTCGAATCAATATTAAAAGTTGCATATAACTGTGAGATATCTTAAGTAAGATATACATACATCTTTGTTATTCTCCCTTGTCCCAAGAGTCTATGTCATACTATCATATTAATTATGTGTGTATGATGTAACTGGTTACCAAATATATAAGTTATCTTGTTGCTAAACAACATCTAATTGCCCCAATTTGTTTAAATAGTTTAAATAATTAATAAATTCTATTTCCAAGCAATTTTGCAAATCATATCAAGGATTACAGAAAGTGACGTTATGAGTGATTTTTTTAAACAACAATACGATATTATTCTAGATTTTTTTTTTTTTTTAATATATTATTCTAGATTATTTCTATAAACAATTAATCAAACAAAAAATTATATAGCTTAATTATGTGTCGTAGTGGACTAATAATCTAAATGTGTTGATCATCAAATATAAAATTAAGAACAATGGGTGTTTCAATTCTGCAAGGTAAGTTTGATTTAGTTCGACATAATAAAAATGTAATTTTTTTTTTTTAAAATACGATCATGATTCATGAGTTCATGAGTCATGACTAGGTACGTACATGGTACAAACATGCTTTTTTTTTTTTTACCCCAAAACTTGTTAATTTCTTGTCTCCTAATACAGTAAATATTACTTTATTATTTTTTCTATAGAAAAGCAATACAAGTAGTTTAGGGTCTGTTCTCATACGTTGAAATTCATTTCAGTTCAGCTGAGTTCAGTCAATGAGAACAGACCCTTAGTTTGGACAAAAGTTGAAAGAGTCTTTCAAAAAAAAAAAAAAAGTTTACAGAAAGAGAAATTTAGTCCGGCTTTGTTCATTAAAGGTGGATTAAAAAAAGGATTAGTGTATTATTTATTAATTTATTTTGTTTAAAATCATGTGGCGAGGGAAAGTGAGTATAGAGCATTTTTTTCAACATCTTGATTATGTGCATCTACATCTTTATGCCTAAAAAATAAAGTATTGATTTATTGGACAAGACTCAAAAATGAGAATTTAAGAGTCTATATATAACAGGTTGCCAAATCAAATTCCTCCATTATTATTTGTAATTTGGATATAGTATTTCACTCATATTCAATACGTAGTATATAATATGCAAAAGCTTGTTGAAATTTGAATAAAATAAACAATGAATTAAATTAGAAAATTGATAGACTTCATTCACAAACATAATTATCTTTTTTTGAGGGGATACGAATATAATTATCTTGGAACAAATATTATAATAAGGTTTCGTATTTGACTCTGATGTGTTGTATTTTTTGCTAAGTCATTAAATTTGATGTTTGGATTTGTATAATTTTTATGGATAATAATAATATGCTTAAGATTGCGAGTTTAAGTATGTATTGGTACATTGGTACAAAAACACCTAGTGACATTTAAGTATTGAACTACAAGTCTACAAGTATAATTTTTTACTCTGTAAAATTTTTATTTTTGATAAATTAAACAAGTTAAGTGAGTTTCCAAAGTCAATTTATTTTTGATGTCTTCTTCTAGTAAAGTCAGCAAACAAGATTAAGCCCAAATTCAAAACAGGGTCCGTGAAATATTGTCAATACTTTGAATTTTCAAAAAGAAACCAAATCATGAGAATCAAGGGGATGTGCCACTTTTCCAACAACCTTGCATCATTTTGCAATCTCAACAGTAGATACCTCAGACCTCAGTCCGTATATCTTCGCTGTAAAATAATTTATTCTCTCGAGAGGAGGGTTACCTAATATATACGGAGTACTACGGAGTACGGGAGTAGTATTTAGTCGGAATATCAGTATATACTCCGTAACTAATACCATTTAAGGCTATCCTAGTTAATCTATGTGATAAACAAATTTAAGTTATCATAGAGTAAAACCGCTACTTCAAGTAGCAGTTTTACCCATTTTCACCGCAATAATTACACTTTAATCTCCATAAACAAGTTTTGTTTATCACGGAGATAGACTAGGATTTATCAACACTAAGGTTCCAAGGCAAAAGTAAGTATGAAACTGAGGTTAGAAATAGCACAGAAGCAGAAAACTTCAATTCAAAGCCATCCCAAAATGTCTCCATCCAATTACACCAACACAGAGAAAAATGAGATAGCATGAAAGTGCAAAAAAAAAAAAAAAAAAAAAAAATGAAAACCCACCAAAGTAATCCCCCCCAAAACATCCCTCTATAAACACAAGATCGAATCGTTTAGCTACTCATATTTGGTATGCAGGGAGCAGCATCAGATTTTTCCTGCTCCTTCCATATCCTCCCAGTTACCCTCAGCTTCAACTCCTTTTTGTCTCCACCGGAAAAGAAAAGTGCCATATTCCGTTGGATGATAAGACCATCATGGCTATCTCTAACCTTACGGTGACTGTCTCGAATACTACGAGGGGTTCCTTCCCACGTAAGTTTCCTCCCATTTCCCCCAACCTCGAGGCTGTAACTGTAGTTTTGAGCCTCATTTTCATCGCCCATGAAACGTAGGAATGCCATGTACACTGGAGCATTGTGTAGTTGGAAAGCCTCAAAATGGAGGCAGAAGTATTGACCCAAGTAATTGAAAACCTGACAAAATGACAGACAAGAATACAAAATTCAACGTACACCCTAATTGGTAAATGAAGCTATACGTTTCTCTGATGCCAAGTACTCATCAACACAAACAAATGAAATAAAATATACACGTAAAAAATAATCATGAAAGGGAGGCAAGGAAAACACGAGCAAACAAGAAAAAAGAAGGCTAAGAGGCCATGAGGTTGGAACTATCACGAACAATATGATCGAATATGTCATAGATAAACCACATAATCATTCAAGATAAATTAGACTACGCTCAAAATATACAAGAGAGACTATTACTAACCGTCAACATCCACGTAGCATTCTCCACTTCCCGGGGATTGGATTTAACATAGCGATGATTGAATGTATTACCAGAGTGCATGTCCACCTTGTGATCATCCCTAAGATGGGTCACCAAGCGGGGGATATCACCAACAATAGAGCACTCGGATCCTGCATAAGGACAGTTGTATGGTCTAAAATTGCACACTGTCTCATGTTTCAGCTTGCTATAATAAGGAAATATTTCTGGACAACCCAAACTGTAATATCTACAAGGAAGTTCAAGTGACTCTGCCACCTTCTCCAGAGCTAAGCACCTAATATCACCGAGCTCCTGTCTACAAGTTGGGCATCGGTTGTGCACTCTTCCTTTACATGTGGAGCACAATGTATGCCCATTATGGCACTGCATTTACAACCAAAACCCATATCAGTCAACTATGCAAGCTTAAAATCGTAAAATGGAAGGTTTGACATGTTTCACTCAATTGCGGACAATAATCACCCCAGATGTGATTCAAAGTATTTAAGAGCTCTACTAATCAAAATTCATAAAACAAATCAGAAAAAATTCCAGCCCCGCACCACTTTGTAACGAGCCCTCTCTAAATAAGGATAGTTCTATGAAAACTATAGCCAGGACCTCAATTGGAGAGAAGCCACATATGTATTTATCTAAACATTAAAGGCATTAAACAGTACAAGCTGAGGATAGAGAGGCACACACATTGCAAAAAATCGCCCTCTTGTCCTATCTATCACATTAAAACAAAAGGATGAACTTATAAATAGATGCGGGACCAGCCTGCAAGTCGTAATATGATCCCACTTCTATACTGATTAACTCAGTACACATTAGCCAATTATAATAATCTGCATATAAAGGCATGAAAGGTATTAAGTTGATATCTGAAAATTTACACTTCTTGAGTCATTAATGTTGCATGTTCTAGAATTTAATAGATTATTTATTACTTGGATCTTTCGTTATTTTGGTTAACTATCTAGCGCTACAATAAGGAATTTGCATTTTCTTCTAGCTATTGTTAGGGACAGTGGATAGATTTTGCTAAAAGAATAACAGTGGAAAATGGAAAGAAATAATCAAGCAAATGCGAATTATAAGTACTGTACATTCAAAGAATCATTTGATGCACTCAAGTCTCTCCAGATCATAAGCTTTTAAGTTTTAACAAATTAATTAAGGGCACACATAGCATGCAGTAAATTTCTGGTCATTAAACTCACATTTAACACAATTCCCCGGTTAAATTTTTCCTAAGGCTGCAATTCATCTCTTTAGCATACTATTTATTGAATCGAAAATAGGTTTGTTTGTCCTTCAAAAGCTAAAGCTCCAAGAATTGAAGTATAACTAAACAACTATTTCTTCCTCCATCCAAATTTCATCTTAAGTATTTCATCAACACAAACCTTTTGAATGGTTCCAAATGCATAATGGCCACAAGCTATCAGCCTGCAAAAATGAAAAATACTTCACAACAATGTTTTTTCTACAATAATGGACTGATCCTTCTATCTTCATGTCCAGGTACAAATCAACTCAATATGACCTTGCATCCAAATTCCCCAATAAGGTTATTCTGATAGCACAAAGTGGCTTAAGTTCATAAAGAGATTTGACAGCTTAATAAATGCTATCAACCACTTGGTACTAAAATCTAAAACGAAGGTAACAAAAAATTGAGTTTGTGTTATACTTCGTAAATTATCCTTAGTAAACACTTTGAGTTCATTAGATGTACTCTTTCTCATGAATATACTTTTCTTCCTTAATTTTTAATACTACCAAGAGAGACAGTAATAAGAGGCATCGAAATCCATTAAAGACACCCGACTCCTACTAGGTAGAGGAGATGCATTAGTGCATTACCATGAACATTTACATGGAACATCTTGGGTAGATTGCATAAGTAGTTTTTAGATTGTATTCCTCATTGAGTTAAAGTTTAATGCTTCCAATAAAATACATCAGTATAGAAACCATAATCATGCACGAGAGTCATAATGCAATTAGAGGCCACACTTAGAGAGAAGCAAAACAAACATAGACAGTAGACTCCTTGGCCTATAATACAATCCACGACTCTCAGCGTTTAACCTCTTTAAATCCCAAAATAGTAAGCTCACTTTTCCATAGCTTGCAATTAACAATCATTTAGTTGTAGGTGCTATGATAAATGCATTAATAATTTCTGGACCAAACTAACATGTGATAACAATCAATTATGTAGTACTCCGTATCAAGAGAGTTATACACAGCTAAAAAGATTTGCCTCACATCAAATATTTGCTTAATCAAACAAGATCGAGCTAAATCAGACAATTATTATTGAATCAACCAACAAATCCATAAAAGTGGCTACATAATTGTGGTGGTACTCAAGCTTTAATTAATTCACATCATAACATTTAAATAACCCACATTACATAAATTCACACAACGAGATCAAACCCGAATACCCGAAAATATTTATTCATGCTTTGATTGATTCACATCATATCTTTTAAACAACCTACATTATACAAAATCAAACAATTATTTAAGCTCATCAATCAAATAAAGCTAGCTAATCCACCAAATTTCAATCACATTTCCTTTAATCATACACAAAAAAAAACCCAATAATTGCTCAATATTATATCAAAATTACTACAAATTTCACACCAAAAAAACAAAAACCCAATCAAGAAAAGAAAACCTAGTCCAATCAAACCCAATAAATAATAATTTCAACAAAAAAAAAAAACCTTTAACAGCTAAGCCATATACAAATTCATTCCCATTACCGCCATTTATAATCATCATCTAACAAACCCGAATGCAATCAAATTACAAATATCAAGATAAAAATGATAGATTAAAAACCTGATGAATTGGCGGATACATAGAATTGGTACAAACAGGACATTCAAGCAATTCATGAACGCTAGTTGCCGGCGTAATTGCCGTGGGGATCACATTACTCCTTTGTTTGACGGGAATTTGGTGGTGATGGTGGTTGTTGTGGTTGGTATGGTGGTTGTCAAGATGAGAGATCTCTTCTTCCTCCAAACCATCTACTGAAGATACACACTCAATACTATCAATATCCATTTTAATTTCAATCAAAATTAATCAATTTACAATACCCACAAATCGAATTGAAAACCCCAATTTTCAGAATCTCAAAATATGTTGTAATTTGAATTTAATTCTTAACCCAATTTTCTCTCTCTACAAAATTTCACAAACCCTATTCTTCTCTGTTTCTTGCTCAAATTTAGAGAGAAATGAAAATTCAAACACTAAAAAAATTGAAAAGAGAGAATTAAAGGAGGAAAGATGGATTGATCAATTCCAAAAGAATCAAAATTTAATCTTCCCTCACAATAAAAGGAGAGTTCTTTTCTTCTTCATTCACTCTTTCTCTCTCTAGATTTTTTTCTCTCTCTAAAATTTCTCTCTCTTTGTTTTAGAGAGAGAAATTTAAGGATAATCGTCCATTTTCAAAAATGGGTTTTTAACTGATTATGATCCAACGGACAAAAAAGTTAGCAATTTTTAGAATTTGTTTTAAGGATTTTTGGAATTTTAAAGAATTAATTAAATTTTTTGAGAATGTGGAGAAGTTGTAGGAAGATGAGTGGATGATGTGCACGTTAATTGTGGGGGCTTTACAATAATAATGTGATGTCGAATTACAACTTTACAAGTTGGAGTATAATTGTGTCACATTGCTTTGCTTTTAGATATCTTAGTATCTTACCTAAGTTTAGTAGTGTTTGTTTGAGTTGATTAGTTTGTTTTGGTTTTTACATGATTGTTTTTAATTGGTTGCTTGCCTTTCACAATTGGTTCCTCTTAAGGATTTATAGTGGATTACTTTTTGTTGTGGTAAAAAAATTAAAATGATTGGAATCTTAACCTAATCTTGTTGAGAAAGAAAAGGTGCATTGTATCATGTATTGAACTTGAAGGATTGATCTGTTAATGATTTGCTTGAGAGTTGTCAACTATGTAATGAGTAACAAATTACAATCATCCATCTATTTGTTTGAAATTGGCTCATGATCCAATTTGTTGATAAGATGAAGATTTAAAATGGAATCATAAAATGTGCTATCTAAATTTAGGCTTTTTGTCGTTGATTTAATCTGTACTCCGTAATTATATCACTAATCTAACATATTCTAGTTTATGTATGTTTGTTACAAACTTACAAAATTTATATATACGGTTGAAATACACAAGTGTCAAATTACTTTACTTAGATTTTGTCTTTCATCAATTTGTATATATGGTTAAAAACTTGAAATACATAAGCACCAAATTACTTTTCTTAGATTTTGTCTTTCATCAATTATGGCAAATTGATGTACTAGTAATACTTAGAGAAAAGGCTCATTTATTATTGTATTCATGATAAAGAATTTAGATCCGCTATTAATAAGAATCATAATTCTTTCACTACTACTTGAAGTAAAAATGCGGTTAGTAGCTTATATATCGTAATAAAATGGATCTATATAGATGCTATACTCAATACCGAATTATTTTTCTTAGATATCGTCTTTCATCAATTATAACAATTTGATGTACTAGTACTTAGATTCTTAGAAGAAGGGTTCATCATAAACTTTGCAATCAACCCATATCGTCATCCACATTAAATGCGAGGTAGGTATAACTTAAGTATGTTTTTTTTTCCTCCATATCAACAAATCCAAATTACTATATGATGAAAATGGCAGCGACAATTCATCTGCAACTACCAGTGGTTGTCTACATCCATCAACAATAGCAAATTAGCAACTATAAACAAGGTCACCAAGTCCAAGTTAATTATAGCACTACCTTTGTCCTTTGTTAACTATAAACAAGGTCACCAAGTCCAACTATAATAGGAGGTATACTAATTATAATTTATGAAATTTTAACTATATTTTCAATTATGTTGATCTTACTATTTTAGCTTCGTATTTCAGGTCATATAATATTGTTTCGACCTTTATATGACCATTATTCGGCTACGTGAAAGTCCGTGAGAGCTTATAGCCAATACATGAGGTGTGTATAAAAAACGGGTAAATTGGATGCTTAAAGGCAAATTAGATGGTTCTACCCATCCAATTGGACTCCTGGAGGATATTAGAGTCTGTGGTTATCATCTCGGCAATTTTTATTTTCGGGCCAAAAAAGTCAAAAATTTCCAAAATTGAAGGCTATTATTATTCACGCTTTTTGGGAAGTTTTAGAGGTTTCGGAACTCGATGTCGAAAAGTCTTGAGATACTAGGGGATACATTCAGGGGTCATATAATGTCATTTGGAACCATATATAATCATTATATATTGTCATAAATGTCCGTGGTAGGCTTAAGTTCATGAAATTGGTACAAGTTGTAAACGGCTATATTGGATGCTTAAAGACAAATTGGATGATTTCACCAACCCAATTAGACTCCTGGAGGGTATTAGGATCCATGGTTATCATCTCAATAATTTTTATTTTTGGGCCAAAAAAAAGTCAAAATTTTCAAAAATTAAAGGCTTATATTCATGCTTTTTGGGCAATTTGGTGGTTTCGGAACTCGATGTCGAAAAGTCTTGAGATGCTAGGGGATACATTCAGGGGTCATATAATGTCATTTGGAACCATATATTATCATTATATATTGTCATAAATGTCCGTGGTAGGCTTGAGTTCATGAAATTGGTGCAAGTTGTAAACGGCTATATTGGATGGTTTCACTAACCCAATTAGACTACCGGAGGGTATTAGGATCCATGGTTATCATCTCGATAATTTTTATTTCTGGGCCAAAAAAGTCAAAATTTTCCAAAATTGAAGGCTTATATTCATGTTTTTTGGGCAATTTTGGTGGTTTCGGGACCTAGTGTCAAAAAGTCTTGAGATACTAGGCTATACAACCCGGGGTCATATATTGTCGTTTGGAATCATATATGATCATTATATGTTGTCATAAATGTCTGTGGTAGGCTTAAGTTTATGAAATCGGTGCAAGTTGTAAACGACTAAATTGGATACTTTTAGGCAAATTAGATGGTTTCACCCACCCAATTAGACTCCTAGAGGGTATTAGGGTCCATGGTTATCATCTCGGTATTTTTTTTTGGGCAAAAAAGAAAAATCAAAATTTTGCAAAATTGAAGGCTATTTATTCACGCTTTTTGGGCAATTTTGTAGGTTTTGGGACCTAGTGTCGTAAAGTCTTGAGATACTAGGGGATACATCGCGGGGTCATATAATGTCGTTTGGAACCATATATGATCATTATACGTAGTGTGTTGTCATAAATGTCTGTGGTAGACATGAGTTTATGAAATCGGTGCAAGTTGCATTCTGAACGGCTAAATTGGATGTTTAAAGGTAAAGTGAATGGTTTCACCCACCCAATTGGACTCCCGGAGGGTATTAGGTTCCATGGTTATCAACTCGACAATTTTGTTTCCGGGCAAAAAAAAGTCCAGAATTATCCAAAATTAAAGGCTATAATACACGATTTCGGGTCAATTTGTGACATTTTTTCAATAATAAATTGAATGCGTGGGTGACTCCTGGGGTCATAAGGTGATTTAAAACCATAAGACACCTATAAATATGTCTATAAAGTATCAAGAATGCGTTTTGGCTCTATTTTGAAATTCATAAAATTTTGAAATATAAGTTGATAAAGGGTGAAATTGTGAGATTGTTTAACTTCCTATAAATGCTTGTTGATAATTTTACATAATTTACAAGTAGAGGTGGTTATTGGACAGGGTAGTCCAATGATAATAGGGTAAGGGCCAAGCTTATAGGGCTTTTAATAGACATGGCTATTAATGGACAGGGCCCTTATTGGGTAGGGTGGCCAACATGTTTTTCCAATTTAGTTGATAAAGAAAATACATAATGTAAAAATAATTGTATAGATTAATTTGTATTCATATGTATTTAATAATGGCTTTGTCCAATATTTATTTTAATTGATATTTTGTTGGTCCGTCCATTATCGACCCGCGACCCGCATTGGCCCGACCCTATATTGACCCTATAAAATGTGACCCTCTTTGACCCTGACCCGCAACCGACCCGCACCCGACCCACCCAATAACCAGGTCTATTTACAAGTATAGAAATTGTATGATTTTAAATTTACAAAATTATATTGTACCCCTCTATCTACTCCTTTCACCCGCACCACTACCAAACCATTATTATGTTGATTATTTTATCAATTTTGGGTTCACTATTAATCTATTGGGAAATTCTCTTTGGTACTCACATGTTTTTTATTTTTCTCTTTGGTAAACATTAAAATTTTCAATTATCTTTGGTAATCATGAATTATTAATATATATTAGTCATAATATTATTGATATACTTTAATTAAAATATTTAACTAGGGTTAGATTTATTATTATTTTAGTAATTAAATTATTTTAAAAATATTTTTCTTAAAAAAAAACCCACAAATCATTCCTTAACGACCAGCCACCCCCTGCCCACCACGCGAGCCCAGACCACACCCCGGCGCTAGCGAGGCTAGTCCCCTCCTCGCCGGCGCCGCGCTGCTCCACCCCCGATCGCGTCTCCCTTCCCCTTCCCTCCCCCACGAAACCCTTAAAACCCTCATTCAGTTTTGCTGAAATTGAGCAATTGGGTGTTGATTCTTGAATCTTGATGGAAAGGATGAACGCTCAATCTGAAAACCCATTTGGAACTTATTTCGAACTCGGATCGCAAACCATAAAATCTTTAGAAAATTCTTGAAAATCGTTCATTTGGGAATCTTTAAATTCTTCAATAAGGGTCGTAGTTCAACCATAACATCTTGAGGGTGAATTTCAGTTGGATCTTCTTCCCCCAATCCAAACCCCAGAAGATGAATTGGCCCAAATAAGGGTTTCTTCTATTTGGGTAAATTCGTCGAATTTGCAATTAGAGGAGAAAGAATGGGGTTTGGAAGTCGTGAACTGGTGGGGACGCTAGGCCGGGGTCACCGGTGGGGGAAGGCAGGCGCCGGCGACGGGAGGGCGCTGACTGGTCGTTAATGAGGGGCTGGCAGCCTGGTGGCTCGGTCGCCGCTAGTATGGCAGGGGGAGGGGGCTCCGGCAGGAGAGGAAAAAGGAAAAGTTTTTTTTTGTTTTTTTATTCCTTTATTTTTCTTTTAAATAATAAAATAAACCATGGTTAATAAATTATTAAAATGATTAACTAATGTCACCATTGAATTTATAGCAATAATACATGAGTACCAATGACAATAAATTTTTTTGATGTTTACCAAAGAAAAAATTAAAAAACTGATAGTTTCATTCTTTGCACCTGTTTTTCTCATCAATTAACCTATACTAAAAGCGAGCCTAAAGTGACACTTGTCACGATGTTGTAAAAAATTTTCCCGCCTTTTCTTCTTTCCTTTTTTTTTTTTTTGGCCAAATTTTAATAACTTCCATTTTATAACCTACCATAATATTTATTTCCATTTTGACAACACATTTAATCCAATCATACTCAATTAATTTAATTTATTTTTTTTCAACAATATTTTATATACTACTTCCTCCGTTCTATTAATATTGCAACAATGGACTTTTTGCACTATTCATCACTCTTGTTTGACCATATAATATGAGTTATACGTTAAGCAAAATATAGTCAAGTGGGATCTTGTTGGATTCGTCTCATAAAATACTTTCACAATATCAACTTTTTATAATTTTTATTCTTACACAATTATAGATATTTAGCATATAAAAGGTGTTTCGGGATGCGTAATTTCCTCCTTGTTGCAATATTAACAGAACGGAGGAAGTATAAATCTTTTAGTTACAAATATACTAACATAGTTTAAAATTAAGGTATTGACATATATCATCATCCAAGATTATCATAATATTATTATAATTTTTTTTCCTCCGACTTAAAATTTATTATAATTAAAAATAGGAATAATAATTTTGGTAGGATAATTTGTATAAATCTTACAAATATACATAATGTTTATAAGAACAACTTAACAAAATCATTTTATTATATTATACTCCTCCGTTTTTTTATAAGTTATGGTTGGATGCAAATTTATTGAGACACAACTTTGGCCATCAATATCTTTAATTAGAGACTATTATTTTGTTACAAATATTTTTTTTTTATTTTGGATAAATTTGTTGAATTAACACCATTCTTTATAAATTTTGTTGTAAAGTTTAATTATGACCGTGCATGGCACGGGATTTAACCTAGTACTTATATATTTGTCAATAGACTCAACACCCTATTTTTATTTACTCCTAATTTATTTAATTAAGGGTGTTGTATAACAGATACTTTGTCACAGATTGCCTTTTTGCTCCACATCTTAAAACTCTTCTTTTTCCTACCATGTGATGTAAAGTAGGACAATGGACACACAAGATGTAACACTTTTAAATGGGAAAAAGATACAAGTATTTAAAACTATTACCTGCTTGTTTTTCATAATGAGCCTCTTAAGTCTTCTCTAAATACTTGTGTACACTTAGACCTCGTCAGATCATTACCTTAGCAAAGTTTAATCGGATGCCAGGGTGGTAGTTTCGACTGTCTCATTGTTCTGTGTTTCTGTAAATGACAATCTGAAATGAAACGAAAAATGATGTGTAACTCGAGATTGCCTGAAAGGCGAATGCACTGATTAGATCAGGTTGTGGAAAAGATCATATATTTACAACCATTGGCAAGGGAGGCAAGATTATAGTTGCAGAACAAATCCATTTTCTCGGTAAAGGGCGAGGGGAAAGCAAATTTCCAGCTAAATGATACAAATACACATGTTCCGTTCTTTTCAACCCCTTTGCTCCCTCGACCCTGTTATCTTCTAAATGATTACTCTTATTTGTACTTTATAGATACTGTACAGTGATGAAACTACAATGGGATCCCTTGGCCCGAAAGCTTTACATACTAGCAACAACAGAAGGGAGGTCTGATTCAGCTTCGGCTTCTCCTTCAGAACTTTCAGCCTCTTTCGGTTTTTGTTGTGAAAGATAACGGTCTAGGGCTCCTTTCCCATAAAGAATTCTACCTCCACGCCCTTTTCCCTCTAACCCTATTGCTTCCTCATCAACAATGACAGCATCAATGATATCATCACCCGTTCTTGTGTCAGGAATCTGCATGACATACATCGCAAACATTCACAAAAAAAGATATCACAAAAAATGAAGGTTATACCCCCAATTGTACACATAGGCTCCTTATGACAGCATCAACAGAGCAGTGTGAGCTTCTAGTCTCAACAAGGATATACAGATGAAAGAGGCTGATCATGTTACCTCGTACATGGAATCCATGAGGATATTCTCCAGTATGGCCCTCAATCCCCGAGCTCCAGTATTTTTATTTACTGCTTTTTTCGCAATTAATCTCAATGCTTCGTCTGTGAAATGCAATTTCACCTGACAGAGAGAAAGAAATTAAGTCTAACCTCAGTTGTAAGAGTGGGGATGCATAACACCAAACCAACAGTGAAAATGAAGTAACTCTCAAAGGATCACACAGTCACACCTCTTTCCAGAAGGAGTTATCCAAGACCATGTTGATCTGAAAATAATCTAGAAAAGGGGTTTCGGAGGAAATACTTACTCCATTCATTTGAAACATCTTTTTATACTGCTTCCCAAGAGCATTCTTTGGCTCCATCAAAACCTATAGAACAAGAATTACATCAATTAAACATTGATAGCCAAAAAAATTAGAACCCAAAATAAATCCAATTATCTTC
This sequence comes from Chenopodium album, assembly GCF_948465745.1. Lineage (NCBI taxonomy): Eukaryota > Viridiplantae > Streptophyta > Magnoliopsida > Caryophyllales > Amaranthaceae > Chenopodium > Chenopodium album. Next base: position 5,097,300 of record NC_137838.1, read on the forward strand.
TCAGCATTAAAAGTTTCCCTTTCAAATAGCAGAACTAAGGCCCATGACTTTCAGAACTTCCAGGAGAATCATGTACAGGTATACCCAGCGTCTTTATTACCAATGTAAATAAAATCTCGTCCTTTTCATATGTTGAATTGTCCCTTACTAAGATCATATGTTGAATTGTCCCTTACTAAGACTAACATTCCCAAGATTTAACACTGATGATTGACAGAAATTATGTTACATTGTGTACAAGATCACAATAGAAAATTACATCATATTGAGAGAAAGTATTACCTCAACAAGTTGATCTTCAGTAAGGGCTGACAAATTAACAAGGACTGGAAATCTTCCAACAAATTCAGGTATCAAACCATAAGCTATGAGATCACTACTTTCTACCTGAAAAGGTATACAGCACACAACAAAAAATTGTAAGCAAAGCTTCTGAGTATGAATTTAGAATACCAGTAAGAATCTGCAAGAAAAAAATATCTTCCAGTTATTCTAGGTGCAAACCTAAGCACAAACATACATTATCCAATAAAGATGAAGCTATAACAGCACTTGTGGGACCACTTGTTCTCATATTGGCCCGTACAGGAGCACCAAAACCAATAGATGAATCATGGCGCCTGGGATAAAAATACAATAATTTCTTCAGCTACTTCATTTCCAAAATGGTTTTTTCCAAGTCAATACTCACAGAGGAAGCAAATTGCTGAAAAAAGGCAGAAAAGAAAATAAAACCTTTCTGAGATGGTTTTCTCCAAGTCGATAAAAGCACCCCCACAGATGAAAAGAATATCCTTTGTATCTATCTGCCAAACAAAAGATGAATAAATAAGAAATCAAAAGCCAACCATTGAGAACATTTGTTATGCTACCCAACAAAAGCATGGTCTTGACTTGACAAAATACATTTAAGTTATGAATCTCTGTACCCATGTCAAAATACACTATGATACCTGGATATTGTCACCCCGGGGATGCTTCCGAGCTCCTTTCTCAGGAACATTAACAATCTGGTGATAATTGTAAAGATCAGTAAACTTACTTTGTCTAACTAACAATACCAATTGGACAAAGTGATAACAACAAAGCTCAAAACGAAAGATGTGAGCTAAGGCTTGCTTAAGTCCCAACTGTACTAATGCAAAACAAGTACTACATCATAAAGAATAAAAATATTTATAGTTGGCAAAAGTTTCTTTAGGCACTAAGAAACATGAGGAGACTCCAATCAACAAAAAAATTGAACATAGACTTGGTATACATGATCCTATATATTATTTTCTGAAAAAAAAAAAGGGAAAAAAATTCAACCATGCAAACCCTTTTCTCTATTACCCTTTTAATATACTCCGCTGTTACAATCATCTAAATATGATGCAAAAGCTAGTTCCTTAATACCAATATGGGTAAGATGATACCAACAAACACTAAAGACACATCATCTATTCACGAGAGCTTAAATAACCAACATTACCTAGTTTATCTTTCAATAGAACACTATCACTCAATAAGCAGCATCAATCACCCAGAAACAAAAGGGCATAGGAGTAATATTTAAGCACCCACTATAAACTAAAAAAAATGAAATATTTCTAGAAAATATAAACACATGTTAAAAATTTTGGTTAACTTGACAGAAAGCAAAGGTTTACTTACTGTTCCTTCCAGCATTTTCAATAATGCCTGCTGAACACCCTCTCCTGATACATCTCTACTGATATTAAGGCTCTCAGCCTGCAATTTGACATACTCAATCAATTAGGTGTTAAAAATAAATAAATAAATAAAAATAAAAATCAAGCCTACTAAACCATAAAACCACAGAAGAAAAAAAAAAACCTTTTTGGTAATTTTGTCAACTTCATCAATGTACACAATGCCTTGTTGTGCAGCTGCCACATTATAATCAGCCACCTGAACAAAAAATAAAAAAATAGAATATATAGCCTCTTGTCGCAGAAATAAACCATCATACTGACATTATAATTTTTTGGTTTAACCAAAATAAAGCTACCCAACACTTGGAATCCCAACCTAGATAATACTAAATCCTTGCTAGACAAATACTTGTATCCAAAGTTTAATCTAATTCCAACGGCAAGATAAGATAAGATGCCAGCGAGACAGGAAAACAGCTAGACTGCTAGACAGAACTGGTCAATATTGCATCTTGCATGATTAGATGAAATTAACATTTATTACTCCCTCTATCCCGATATAAACTTCATACTTTTCATTTTGGGAACTCCTGTATAAACTCAGAACTAAAAGGGTTACTCATTTCCTGTATTATAGAGAGTTGTCTAGTGAGCTGGTGTCATCTCTAAAAATCTAAAGAGTGTATGTCTGTGAGAGTAAACTCATTTTATGGGTCTAATATAGTGAGAAAGGGCCTACAAGCATCTTCCGCGGATAACTTGTCTCATTACGAGAAAATAGTGAATAACAAAGGATAAATTTTTTATCAGTCCGTTCACTGCTTGCATTTTTCTTATTTTCGTGTGCTCATTATTCCTCAAAGATATGGAATTTATCTTGAGGCATTCAAAATGCAAAGTGGCAAGTATTCTTTCACAGGATACAAATTTTATTAAGCCACAAGATCTTTCAAAATTCATATGCATAATTAAAAAACAAAAGACAAACATGGGTTAATGATGAATTTTAATGCTCATCAAACTTAATTGAGAAGGAGCTAGCTGAAAAGCATGCCACAGAATAAATGTTCCTAAAACAATTTAGGAGTTACCATGAGAAGCTTGTATAAAATTGACTCTACATCTTCTCCAACATATCCTGCCTGCAGGTACGAAAAGAGCACATAAACATCAGCCAGCAGCCAAATTACAACAATATAACAATCCAGGCTGCCACTTAGCCAGTAATCATTCTCTTGAGACACCAAGCAAGTTAAGCACATGCATGCAGGGGTAAAAATAAATATAACAATGGTTTAGGCTTACAGTACTGAATGAGACAACATGTGATCCCAAAACAAATGTTTTTCAAGATAAACCTCAAATATGCAGAAAAGGTAGATGTAAAAGAGCGGTGCCTCAAGAAAAGTGAAAAGGGGAGATATTTAACTTTCAATACTTGATAACAAGGGTCATTTAATATTTAATTACATATGAAATTTCATAACAATTCTCTTAATTCATATATAAAGGACCTCAAATTAAAGTAGTCAAAAAGAGGATTATGGAAAGAAAGATGTCTTGAACCACTGTATAGCATGAATCCTGACCTACCTGAGTCAATGTGGTTGCATCTGCAATTACAAAGGGTACATTCACCAGCCTCGCCAATGTTTTTGCAAGTAATGTCTTCCCTGTCCTTGAGAAAGCATTACAAGAATGAGACGAAAAATGTAAATAGATTAACTTAGAAAAATAAATAAACAGAGGACTCCAACCTCCTAATACAAAACTAAAGCAAAGGTATGAGTCGTATGACCAAGAAAACAAAAAAGAGATTCAGCTCCCAACTCTTTCTCTATTTTTCACTGTTCCCTCTATTCTGTTTACATATGATTACCACCACCAAATTGGAACATCTAAATGCCTAGTAAATTCCTACTAAGGTGTCCAACCTATCGTTTCTTGCTCTTAAAATCATTAAATAAACCCCCAATATCTTTCTTACCATTTACTCAATCCAACATCTAGGATTTCACATCAAAGGAGACATTCTCATCTTCATTACTATTGTTTTAAATTCTAATAGGTCAACAGCCTTGATGGCTTGTAGAATGTCCCCTTTGCATCGACACCATGAAAAAGGAAGAATAATTTAGCCATCTCTATTCCTTGAAAGAACAGCCCTAGGCATTATCTTTGGTATAGCATCAATTTTGAGTTCCAAGTTCCCCTAAATTCATGTTCCAAGTAGTCTACTATAGCTATTCTTAATATGAAACCATTGATTCCAAGGGTATCTCTCAAAAGGGTCAATGCTCCAAATTGTCATTGACGTCTCCTGACTCTTCTCCACCCACTTCTAATAATATCATATCACTTGCAAGAAGCACACTACGGAATTTTTCCTTGGATTATCTTGGTGAGCTAATCTACAATTGAGGTGTATATCAAAATCAATCCCTTTAAGATGTTCAACATTCTATAATACTGATGAATTTGCTAGATGGCAAAAAACCGCCATATGTATATTGAATATCCGTAATATATGCTATAGTTATTTCCTTTTGCCTCTAACTCCTCTAATTTCTGGGTCAATAAAAAGAAAAGAACATAGTTGATCTTTGCATAATACAAATCCAGACTTCTTGGAAATGTATGACCTCTATCATATGTCCCCTGGTCTTAAAACCTTGAATGATAGACTTTATATACTGATAGCTATACAACATTAACTCCTTAAGTGCCTCCTTGTATACTTAGACTTGAGTATGGCATTGCAAGCAATTATTACAGAATTACAACATTGGGAACAAAAGTCTACAATTTTTCTCTCTTTAGAAAGGGATGGGAAAGAGTGAAAGACAACATCATCATCAGAGCCTTAATCCCAATACAGGGGGTCAGCTACATTAACCAAGATTTTTATTCTAATGGTCATCAATATTCAATATAAATCCTCTCCCTCTGTTCCCTCCTTTCACATGCTATATGCTCATGTAAACCCAATTTCTTCAAATCATTCTCAACTTCCTCTATCCAAAAACAATGAAAAAGAGGCTTTCTCTAATTTTATCAACATTTTCCAGCTTGTTTCCAGTATGTATAGCATAAGGAAAATATAAGGAACAGAGACAAAGGCATACTGCAAACTGCAGAAATGAAAGGCAGTGAAGTGGCCTCTAAAGTCTAAGCTAAATCCTAAGAATTATCAATAAGAATAACTGAGATCCTGCTAAGAAAATCATCTAGGGTGACAACAGATTACCTGACCCTGTAGGCCCCATTACTAGAATGTTGCTTTTTTCAAGTTCCACAACTTCATCAGTGGGATCTGATTTTCCATTAGCTGACTCCGCTAGTTGCCTAGCTTTCCACAAACCATAAGCAATTAGTTAATTTTAGCAAGATATTCATAGCGTATTCAAATTACAACATAACATAGCAACTACAAGCAAAACAATTATCAAACTGAGGCCTGTGAAAGCTTGGGACAATTAGTACTTGAATTCTTTGTCAAACTCAATACATCGGGGTATAATACCACACTTTACACATGTAGATTCCTAAAATCCAGAATATATTTTTTAAAAATAAATCATTGCCTATCAGAGCAATGGAAGCCATACTAGTCAATTCATTGTCCCATTGTCCTATAAGAGCAATGGAAGCCATACTAGAATTTGATTCAACTTCAAACATTATAATAAATATCCCATAACATGTTCCACATCCAACAATAAAGCATGCAAGACGGTTCATCCTGATGTATCCCTATAAGTAAATGGTTCATCTTCCATTAATAACAATAAATACATGCAACAGAATCACCAACCTTTGCAAGGCCTCATAATATATCCTCTTGTAGTGGTTGTAAACAGCAACAGAGAGCACCTGCAACCAAAATGAGTGTGCCAGAATTTCAGTTCAAATTCGCGCATAACAGGAAACCAATAGTCAAAAGCAAAAGTAATGTGGCAAAAAACATATACTCTCAGGCTCTCAGCATAACAAGAATTTGGATAAAATTGAAAAGATATCCACATTCAACAGGACACCAACTATTATTAGCTCAAAAATGAACAATAACATCTTAAGTATCAAAAAAACTGAAAAATTGTATACATACACAACACTCATCCAAATGATCATGCAAATCATTCTCCCAAACTCAATATCAATAACATAATACAGTAATTGAAACACACTAATACTAATCTTAGTCATAATTTTATCAATCTTCAATAACAATCATAAATAACATTTATGCTACCAAGTGTAATCTCATATAAAGCAAAATTAAACTCAATTTCTAAGTAACAAACAAAAATGGCATAAAAGGAGTATACCTTCTTAGCTTTCTCTTGCCCAATCACAAACTTATCAAGTCCTTTGCAAATTTCCTTAGGAGTAGGAAATCCACTCCCCAAATTAGACCCACCCCAGCACCCATCCTTTGAATTGGATCCAAACCCATCACCCCCACTCGAACCGGCATTCGAACCACCACCATTTCCACCACCTCCACCTCCACCTCCTCCTCCTCCTCCTCCTCCTCCTCCTCCTCCTCCTCCACCTCCTCCGCCGCCTCGAGCCCGAACAACAACCCCATCATTAGGAGGCTGCCACACCTCCGGAGGATCCCCAGAACTCCTCATAACATTAGAATCAGAACCCAATTTCCTCTTATGATGATTAAAACCCACGAATTTACTACCTCTATCAATGAATTCACCTCTGAGTGAAACAGGCTTGAATGACATGAAATGATAAGGTGTGTTTATTAAGTTATCTTCTGGTTTACTAGCTTTGTAACCAGTGTTAGAGCTTGCCATACGACTCATATGCATCTGATTCATCACAAAGTATCTGAATTGGTAAGCTGTTAAGATTGCTGTTTCTTTTGTTGATTTCGATCTAAGAGCTGCTGCTGCCATGGCGGATTTTCGATTGAAAAATAATCAAAGAAAACAGGGGCGATTAAAATTGAGAAATTCGAAGAAAATTTCGAGAAATTAAGACATGGGTTTTGTAGATTTGAGGATGAATCGAAATGGGTTGGTCTTGTTTTTTGCAGAAATCAATGAAAAACGCAGATTATTTTAAGAGAGAGAAAGAGATAAATAGGGAGAAATTGAAACTGTTAATAGATGTGAAATTGAGATGGGTAGTTATAAGATTTTTTTATTTTTATTTTTATTTTATGAGGAAATAAAAAAAACTGTAAAATTGTGAAGAAAAAATGATGATTTTAGAGAGTAGATATATGATTATGTGCACACAAAGAAGATGAAGACAGAGAACAAACAAAGTATTTTCTCTCTCCTCCCTAATCTGATTAATCACTTTAGAATAGAATATCTTCATTTTAATTTTATTTTATTTCATTTTATTTATAATTTTCATTTTTATTTTATTTTTTTGGTAAAGTGGTGGGTTGATAGTTTGATACTATGTCGTTTTGGGAGGGGATTGGGAGAATTTAGGAATCTTGCCTTTGCTTTCATGTCAAAATTAGCAACATGGCATATGGTAATTGGCAAATGGCAAATGGCAAATGTGGATATTTGGTTGAAGAAATTCTTAGTTTTACTAAATTTGGTTGTTGAAAAGAATTTGTGGAATTAAAATGGAGCAAAAATATGTAAATCTTATACAGATTATACATATGAAGGGCCTGTTCTCATACGATTATTTTCAGTTTAGTTTAGTTCAGCTCTAATAAGTTCAGTTCAATTCAGCTTCTAATTTCCTTCTCTTATAAAATATTCAGTTTAGTTCAGTTTAGTTCAGCTCTAATAAGTCCAGTTCAGTTCAGCTAAGTTCAGTCAATGAGACCACGTTTTTATTTTTCGAATTTAAAATTAATTGACCTTTTTCAATTGACAATATTATTTTCATACATATTTTATTACGTCTTGGTTTCATAATGACCAATCAAATCAGGAGATATATTATACTTTGTAATTTGTATTTAACAATGGAAATTTTCTTTGATGATGTGAGTTTTCAGTTGTGCTACGCAGAATGCCAGAATGTAATTAACGAGCCGAAGTGACACATCGACTCTCAAAATGTTGAAATTCATTATAGCTTACTTGTGAGTGTTTCACATTAAATAAAGATGAGAGATGATTCAACTTTATAACATAGAGGAATTACTTCTACTATTACCAATTGATTTTAGTATAAAATCTCCTAAGCTTTGTTCGTAGACCAAACTCTCCTTCTCCTTGTTCAGGTTGACTAGGCTCATTTCATATTCTCTCTAAAATTAACACAAAATGGGTGGCAAGTGGTAACCTCCTTTAGCGGCAAGGATTGGCAATTTGGCATAATGAAAGTCCTCATACATTGAAATAATAATGCCTTCAACGGAGAATCGGAGATAGTAAGAATATTGTCAATATATGTATAGTATTTTCATATTTTTGTATAGATTAGTATTTGTAATTTATTTATAGCATAAAGAATTGAAGTGCACTACGTACAAAATCTGAAAGGGAATAATGCACCGGTATATGTATATTATATTAACAAGACCAGATCCCAAAAAAATGATTAACAATGCGTAAATACAGTAGAAACGTATTAGATTAGCTAAGTCGTAGATAATATTTTTCTTGATTGGATTGGTTATTGAGAGAGACTGAGAGTAATGTATAGGTTTTCGACTTTTTTTTTTTTTTTTTTTTTTTGTGACATTAAAAAAAATAAAAATATAAAATAAAACTCTAATCCGCCTAATTCATGTGCACGGTGACATGGTCCATAATTGTGATAGCTTAATAGGTGTATAATGTGATACATGTGCAAGAACAAAGAAACAGGAGAGACTAATTAAAATTATCTTTAAGTTAAAGAAACCTAGCCCAACTCGGAAACTACCAATTTTTTTTTTATTAAAAAAAAAAGAATAAGATAAAAAATATAATTCATCAAAGTAAATATATATCACCATGTATATCACATAATGTGTAATATTAACATACTACGTCCAATCATATTTCATCAAAATAAAAATAACTCTATTTTACGTATACATGATATAGTTTATCGATTTCAATAAAATATTATCCTACTTCTTTTTGACATAAATTTTCTATAAATCAAACTTGTTCCATACCTATAAATACGGTTACATCACAAAAAAAAAAAAAAAAAAAAAAAAATAGTGAGAAAGAACCAACAACACTCGTTCAACAACAATGTCGTCGTCTGCAGAAGAATCCTCCAACAACGAGGTAGGAACAACCCTCAATTTCTACACAATATCAAAACGCCTCCACAACCATATCAAAACGATCCTACTTCCTCAAACCCGATCATGGCTCGACCTGATTGACCCCGCGGGGTTCTCCCACCCAAAAACCCTCCTTGAGACCAAAACCCGGGTCCACAAAAACTTACGGTACTACCGTGACAACTACGTAATATTCCTAACCCTAATCCTTGCTCTATACCCCAACACTTTCACTATATTGACGCTCTTCTGCCTCATCCTAGCCCGAACCTTCATCTACGGCATCGAAGAGCCGCCTCTCGTGGTAGCTGGCTTCAACTTCACAAATGATGAAGCTTTTAGGTTCCTTATAATGTTGGTTATTCTTCCTTTGAGTTTTTCATCACCCGTCCTTGTAACTGGTGTAGGGGCTATTTATGGTCACGCCGCGTTTAGGGTACCCGAACGAGACGATGTTCCTTTAACTGACGATAAAGAATTTGTTCATGTTGATGTTGCTGCCGATACCAAGTGACAAGTGATTCATCCCCATCAACACCGCCTTTTCAATTTATTTTACGTACTATTTTCTCTATTTATTTTGTAATTTATTTAATTTACGTCTCTATCTATAAAAATACGGTTTTTAATTAATATCGTTTCATATTATTGATTTTATGTGTTAGTTCAAGATTCTAGGAGTATGTTAATGAACTTGATTGACTCGAACCAATAAGGAAAAAAAAAAGGTTTTCACACATATGTTGGTGACTCGAAACCTAATGAACAACTCAACAATGGTTTTTGTGTTTTATACTCTATCAGTTTTATCAAATAAAAAGCGACTTATATCTCATAGATCGATCCGATAAAAATGCTAATATATGGTGTGGTTTATTAATTAGTATTTTCCAAATTACATACTTTTTGTATCATGATTAGAAGAATTTAGGGCTTGTTTGGCATCAGTTTTAGTTTTCAGTTTCCTGTTTTTTTGAAAACCAAAAACCAAAAACAGGAAACAAGAAAAAGATGTTTCCACTTTTCTGTTGTCAGTTTTCAAAATTATCATAATTTTAATAAGTTTATATAATTTTTGATTCATTATGGGACTCATATCATATACTTTTAGAAAACAAAAAACCAAAAAACAGAAAACCACAGCAATGTCAAACGAACCCTTAATTTTTGAGTTCAGAAAGTTTATTAATTTTTAGGAGTATAGATATACGTAAAAAAAAAAAAAAATAGAATTGTAGCTATTAAAGTATTAAGTAGTAGCCATGCATGAAAAATATGAAGTACTATCACATTGATTAGGGGAGAACACAATAGTCAATTGTAGATTAGAATTTCACTTGATGCATTGAGGTCAATGATAATTTGAGTTTCAACCTTATAGATAGCTAATAACTGAGATTTTTTTATTAATTCTTATTGAAGATTTTTTTTTTTTCACGCATTAGTTGTTAGTAATTAATCAGTTGATTTGAATTATTGATTTAACACATTAATCTTAAAGTCCTTAAACTAACAATGACCCCAAATTCCGTATAATCTGATCTAAATCATACCGTACTTCCTTCATTCTTTTATAGTTGATACATTTGCCTATAAACAATTTAATAAATAAGACAGTTTTGCAATGGCTCTTGGTGAATCGATCTTTTAATCTGAACCTTGAAATTTGGTATTGATTGATGATGAATTTATTTCTTTTTTAATTCCAGTTTCTATGAGTCCCATCCTGGTAAAATAATACGACGAGTCAAATCTTACATGGGACTACATGACACCAATAAATAATTGCCACCTAAGAATATGACAAATCATAACTTGCAACCTTTAGCATCACCCTAAAGTTTAATCCTACTCTACTATTAGGATTTTTTAAATAAACTATCCATAAAATTTAACCTACTCTACTATATAGATTCAATTAGGATTAGGAATTTTATAAACTTTCAAATACGTTCAATGCCTATAAACTATAAAGACCATCATCGCATCGTACTCCATCACAATGATTTCCACAACATATTTCATCAAAACTTGAGGTGTTTTATTTAAGATTATTTAGTGAATACCAAATCTCAATTTTCAATTCAATTTGTGTGCTCAATTGCTCCTCACATACATACAGTGTCCACCAATGATTCCACCCCCGCCACCACCCAAACTTATTTGTCGCGTCTCCATAACCATTTCAAAACCCGGCCCCAATCCCGACCATGGCACGACATGTTGGACCCCGCAAGGTTTACTCACCCAAAAACCCTAGTTGAGGTCAAAACAAAAAAAAATCGGGTGTAAATCCGTTATAAAGTTGTCCGATCAAAAGTTATCTTTTAGGCTATGTTTGGATAACAAAAAATGGAAGGAAAGGAAGGGAACGAAGGGAAAGGGAGGAAGACAAAGTTCCTTGTTTGGATAATATGTTGGGGGGACAGGGGAGGGAAGTGTAGGGGGAGGGAGGGATCCACTTTCCCTCCTCCTTTAATAAAGACCATCCCTTCAAAATTGGAGAGATTTGGAGGGAAAATGGAGCTCATTATTTCCTCCACTTTCCCTTCCTTCCCCTCCCTCCTATTCCCCCCCCCCTTCCATTTCCCTTCTAATTTGTTATCCAAACGTAGCATTAATGATTAAAAGTTACCGACCCATTATATTTAAAAGTCTGTCACAAGCAATAATACAAATAAAAGTTAGCTAAATTGGTTTTATTTTGACACATATGATGAGACTTGAAACCTAATGAACAATTCGATAGCAATTGTAAGGTCAAATTAATCCGACCTAATAGATGGATTTAATCGAAAATCATACAAAGTATATGGACTGATTGCGTTTTATTGTTGAAGGATCAAATCAATCAAAAGTTTAAGCTTATGGTTAAATCCCACGCACACCCTCACATGAAAAAGTCATTTAAAATTGAAATATGGGTGCAGCATGGACCCCTTTATACCCAGCGTGAAATAGTCCACCTGAAAATAGAGAGTGAATGAGTTTTAAACCCGTGACCTACAAAGTCATGTAATGTGAACAATGAAATTATACTCATCTATGTTATTCTAATTGAAAGGTGTGAAATTGTAAAATTTTGAGAATTGCTATGGACATGAGATTCTAAGAGGTTGCGTTAGTGTTTTATTCCCGTGATTCGATAGCCAGCGCAACAAATCTAACCAAATAAGAGCTAAGAGGTTGCGATAGTGTTTTATTCCCGTGATATCAATAGGCAGCGCAACAAGTCTAACCAAACGAGAACTTGGCTCGATTCTATACCACTCCAAACAGCCAAAACCCAACCCAACCTAACAATTCGCAGTCAATAGGGTGAATAGTATTAGACTGTCCCTTGTTCTAATTCCCCACCTTTCCCAAGAATTTCACTTCCAAATTCAGATCCCAAACACTCTCTTTACAACTAGAAGATGTTCAAGGTGATCGGAAAACTTTTGGGCAAAGCTCCAATTCTACAGGCAGCTCCAAAACCTAATTTTATCTCTTCATCTGTTCATGAATTCCAGTGTAGTAGAGGTAATTTAATGATGTATTTTGGTAAATTATTGATTTTTCCCCCCTTTTTATGAATTGGGTTTTTTCATTTCGTCAAATTAAGATGACGATTGTGAAATTTGAGAATCCATTTGAATGTTGGATTCTGTGGTTTGTGGGTTTTCATCATTTTGTTTTATTGCCCACCAACTGTTTGTTAAAATGCTGCTTCTATCTAGTACATAAAAGCCTAGCTTAAAATTGCTGAAATGCTCAAAATATGATTGTGTTTTTAGGTTGTATAATTCGTTTATGTTTGATCATTGATTTGTTATCTGGGTTATTTTGTACTATATTGATATGTTAATCTTCCTATTAATTGTAAATGAGACATTCTTAAGCAGTTAAGCCCATGAAATTTTTGGATACTGTTTGCTGTTTAATTAAAGAAAGGTGCAACTTTTTTTGGGGGGGTGTTAGTTTGAATGAGTAGTACTTAATAACTTGAATGCTTAGAGTGTTTGCGCATGGATATTTGATTGGAAACTAGGGCATTTTTGGGCTCACTGTTCTTATTACAATATTGCATTGTGATTGAGATGAGACGAGGACAATATGTTTTGTGAAGTGCATTGTTTGAAGTTTTGGAGCTTTTGTTAGAAGAAGTTAGGTCTACCACGGTAGGGGGCAACATGGTGTGATAGTGAATGTCTAAGCCAAGATAATCATGACTTTTTAAGGTAGGGAATTCAAGAAATTTCGAAACACCCAACTCGCATGTTCTTCCTTGTTCGTGTTAATAGTTGTTATTGGAGAACTGTGAATCCAGTCTTTGGGGCAGGGGGTCATGTAATTTTTAGCTATAACATGTAATCTGAAATGGTTATGCATGGTGAACTGTTTAGTCCAAGAACGTGTTGTGATTGGTTGTTGCTCTAGGGGTTAGTGTACTCTTGTGATTGGTTGTTGATCATCTACTTATCTAGCTACTGCTCAGTGCTAAACTTCTTCAGAAATATTTGTTGTATATGTATGCTTCTTGCTATGATTTTAGTGCTTGTTTGGTTAGACATAGGAAGTAAAATTGCCTTGGAAGATGCTTTTTCATGTACTTTTGATTCCTAGGAGTAGCTATGTTTCGTCTGGTTGATCATAGGAAAATTTACTTCCCATGGGAAAATCCACTTACGTAGGGGGGGGGGGGGGTTGGGTATGTAACTTTTCATTTCGTGGGTAGTATGAAGTGCAACTTCCCATAGTTTTTTCTAACCAAACAACCTTATCTTCTCCCACTTCGTAGGAGTACTTACGTCCCATGAATTTTGATGGCAACCAAACAATCACTTAGTTTCTTCATTGATAGATGACAAGTATTTCTATTTTACTGCTACTGTGCACCTCCAATTAAATAAAAGTGTGTAATATAACAGAGCTTCTCTATTAGACTATTAGTATTGGCTATAATTTATAACCGGATTCAGAATTCGGCTTCACACAGTTTTTGATTGTTGTTTAGATGACACTTGACTGGTGAATAATAATTATCAGTTTCCCTATTACTCTTTCATTAAATGGTTGGATGATTGATTAGGGGATCAATGGTAGGTCTGGCTTTTGTGCTGTTTGATTGCAAAAAGAGATTATACTCGGTTATGTTATTCTATACCTTGTTTAATGGTTTGCTTGTTATACTAATACCAATCATGATCGGTGATACGGATGTAAGAAGTTCTCTTGATAATTGGTACTATTTACTGAGGATTTTTTTTTTTTCCTTGTAGGCTTTTCTACTGGAGTAGGCGCATATGTTGGTGACAAGCGAAACATACTGGACTACCATCGTAGACAGCTAGCATCTAAGTACGAGCTGAGGAGAAAGCTGTACAAAGCACTGTGCAGAGATCCTGAGCTTCCTCTAAGCATGAAAGACAAATTTCGTTACAAACTGGCCAAACTGCCAAGAAACAGTGCCTTCAATCGATTGAAGAACCGTTGTATCTTCACCGGGCGTTCTCGAGCTGTGTACGAGAAATTCCGGATGTCTCGTATTGTTTTCCGTGAGTTGGCATCTCAAGGCCAATTGCAGGGTGTAAAGAAAGCATCCTGGTAACCATCAGATTTTCCAATTAAACAATTTTGGAAAACACCTGCTTTGCTTTTGAGTTTCTATAATCAGCAGTGTACAACTGATCTCTTGTTATGCCTTCTTTTTCTTTATCTTCATTACAATAGCTTCATGCTTGGGGTGATAAATTTATATTGTTGTTTAGTTGATTAACTATAGCCGCTCTATTCATGGTCCGGTGAAGCAATTCTTTCTACGAATGTCAATTAATATGACAACACAGACCAATATACAGCTTAAAGGTGTACATCATCTCCAATATTTTGATGCTTAGTTTATTAGTTACAGGGTTGTGTAACTTGTGTTGGCTACTTAAAAACAGAGAAGAAAAATAAAAATGGCAGAACAAGGGCCAGTTTAAATAAGGAAGTACAAGTTTATGCTAAAAAAACATACTCTCTGCGTCTCATAATATAGTTCCTGTTTTCCTATTTTGGATTTCCAAAATGTTTTTTCTGTTTCTATTTTCGGATAATATGTAAGGTTTATTACACCTTCACTTTTCAATGTATTTTCTAACTTACCCTTGAATTTTATTCAATGTACTTTCTAACTTACCCTTGAATTTTGCACATGCTTTGCTTTGTACTTTTTCTCTTTTTTTTCCTCTAACTTTTGTTTATGATTGTACTTTTCACTTTTATTAATATACTTCATCCACTTTTTCCACCTATTTCTTAAATACTGTAAAAAAAACACAAACAGGAACTATATTATGGGACAGAAGGAGTACATGAACATTGAAATTTCCGTTCACATATTTGCATAGGCATAGTTATATTACTCGTATTAAAGTTAAAAACCAAAGTACATACAAGTATACAACATAATCACGAACTGCGTATTCCAGTAATGCAATTCTCACGAAATTCTGGTTCCCGAGGTTTTAATCAGCAATGACTCAATAAAAGCAAATTGCACAAATAATTGCATCTTAGTTGAGACATTATTCCTCATTCAGCTGTAACAAAAACATATGCTAATTTCCAAATCAATACAAGAACAAATTATACAAGAATGAAATGATATTATTGGTTAGAGCAAGCAGTGGCTCAGTTTATTCAATTTACTCCCCATGATCATTCAAAATCTGCAGTCAGTTTTCTGAAATCGCTCAGAGCAGAACTTGCTGCGTACAGCGCCATCTTTTTCACCTAGGAAAAAAAATGAGCAGAAAATCAGTTTCACCATCTGACAGTACAAGTGACATGAAGAGAGATGCGAGTCAGTAGATTGCAGTAAAGTTAGTGATTCAAACACAAACTTTACTTTCGGAGATATGCACATTGAGATTGACAGCGGAATAGGCAAGCATTGCATTTTTGCAGATCATTACAGGTATCCCATTAGAAGGCTTAAATTACAATCATAAGAAACGCGGATGAACTATCCCATTTGGCAGTTCCCACCTCAAAAGTGATAAGGATTTGTGATATTCCAAATTTGAGGAATGCATCATGATTCAATTTGTCAAGGTAGAAATTTTGCCTCTACCATAATATCAGAGCTCTAAAACATAGATAAATGTGACAGGATTAGCTGATAAGAAAAAGAGATCACATTCACAAACCTCCAATTTGTCCTCTTTAGATCTGTGGTTTTTGGGGAGCAAGCGAAACTCATCTGTCAATCGAATGCATTCTTGAACATTCTCAGGGGATACAAAGTCGAGGGCCACTTTAATGCAAGACTGAAAAAAGTGATAACATTTTGGTAAGGTAACAGTTCTTGACATGGAAATGATCATAAAAGATGCAAGATGCTTTGTCCACACCACGTTGCTTAAATACAAATTCATGTTTCTCAAGGTGATGGAAAGATCTAATGTAGACCAGCTCCGTAAGAAACTTTAAAGCGACAGAAGTAAACTACTCCGAATAAACTAAGCTTCACAGAAGACAGATAAATTTACAAAGCGGCAATAGTTAACCAAAACGAATAATTCTGGCCTTTATTCACCCCTCCCCCAATTTTTTGGTGAAAAAAGGGGGAGGGAGTACAGGGTAAAATGACGAGACTAAATCAAGATGAATAAGAGTCTCCCTGAAACAACAGACGCACTGTAATATGACATTAAGCTTCATGAAATGCGGGGATAAAATGGCAGGGGTTAGAAAGAGAGGTTCATCATAAATGTTGGAAGTAAAGAAGAGTTTCACAGGAAAAATTCTACTCAGGAAGTGTGGCACCTTCTCAAAATGAGTGCAAGTACATCATGCCTCTAACTCTTGTTGCCAAAGCTCAAAACAATCCCAAATTATCAATATCCTATCATAAACTTTTAGCCATAGTTTTGTATACCTTTGGGTACCAAATGACAATTCTATGACACTACAGTGTAGGTAGATTGAAACCAACATCTTTCTTTGCCTAAATCAAATTCTTTTCTTTTCACTGTGATTCCTTTTAAAAGTCTAGCATGATCAATGAGAGATCTTCAAGATTAAGAATTTCTATGTTCAACCATCAAGCAACTATATGTCTACATCAAACCCTAAGGTCCGTAAATATGAAGAATTCACCATTGAATAGAAAATAAATTACATGATGATGTATCAGTCCAACAAATACAATAAATAAACACAAAAAATTATGTTGAGACTGAGAATCAAATGAGACCAAACAGTGTGAAGAACTGGAAACTTTAGAAGTAAAATGATACTAGAAATTACAACCAAATTTTTGAGGAAACTTACTAATCTATTTCTCACTTGATGGGGACATCCAGCAGGTATAAAAACAGCCTCACCCAAGTGTTGTTCAAATGTCCAAGGTTCCACACCTGCAACATATTCTGTTTAAAATTCCTGAAAATTTAATGAAAATAGTAATAGATACACCATAATAACTAGGCAATTCTTACCAAACTCGTCTTTCAGCTGTTTCTTATGGATTTCAGTCATATAAAAAGTCTGGTCATGAATAGGATGGACAACCTAGGGTAAATGGAGTCAAAATTAAAGGGGTTAATGTTGCTAACAATAATATCTAGTTGAATAATCAAACAGGTGTACAGTCCAATGAGTCAATATGACCTACTGATTTCACAGGAAGATTGTTAATGTGATTAAATTCTCGCTGATGCCTTTTTAGATAATCAAGAAGTTTTGGGACATCTTCTCTTCTAAAAATATCCCAGAGAGCACCCTCACTGACTTTATTTTCATCAAAATCAGGGTTTTTAGACGATAAATCATGCTCTCCACCAGAGCATGAAGCTTCCAAAGAACTATCAGCACTTCTTACAGCACCAGCTCCATCAGCAGAGGGGAACTCTTTAGCAGCAGAATAGTTCAGGATAGCATCAGAGTTTTCATTAGTTTCACTGTCATGTTTATCCGCAGATACTGATGTTTCTGGAAAATGGCAGACGGTGCTTACAGAGCCATCTCCATCAACAGAGGGAAACTCATTGGCAGCAGAGCAGTTCAGGCCAGCACCAGAGTTTTCTTTCGTTTCATTGTCACATTTATCTGAATACACTGATGCCTCTGAAAAATGGCTGAGTGTGCTTTCAGCACCAGCTCCATCAGCACAAGGTTTGGCATCAGAATGGTTGACGGCAACATCTAAATTTTCTTTAGTTTCAGTGTCACTTTTATCTACAGTTACGGAACCTTCAGTGTCATAAGTCTTTTGCAACTTGTGTATGACCTGCTGCTGAAATGAGCTAACATCAACCTTTGTTGTGTGCATCAACACATTAACCTAAAGAAAGAGCAGCAGTAGACAGTAGTCAAGACCAATAGCACGCTCATTTCTCAATGCATGTGAGCCCAAAAACAGAATAACGTGCAAATGAAAATCAGTGCATTTATAATTTTCTTTGGGGGAGAAAGCAGAAAATAACTCATACCGCATCAGATATATCACAGTGCAGTTTTGTCATGGAATCACCTCTACCAAGCTCTTCTTCATAACCATATGCAATGTATGTTTTTGGTCCCAAATCTGGCTTTGGCACACCATCTGGAAGTTTGGTAACAAGATTAAGGATACCACATTCAGGATGAGTGTAGTCGCTATATGGAAGCATCATGATATATTCAGCAAAGTGCCTTGGCAAGCATTCTTCAAATGAATTTGAAGCAGGCCAATCCTTCAGTTTTAAAATTTCTGGCCAACCATTACTATGATTCCGACCATGCAAATAGCCCTTGAAAAAGTGATAGATATCAATCTCTACCTGCAAAAGGAAAATGACTTTTTCATATGTATCTGGGCCTTCTATTCTTGAAGAAACATGCAATTCTTCCCCAGAGCAGGATTGCGACTAAACAACAGGTTCAGTAAAATCCTAATAACATATACAGAGAATTTATAAATTCTAAAGGGGGGGGGGGGGGGGGGGAAACTGCAAATTCCATTCACCCAGAAGCAGTTACAATACTTCCAGTCAGTATAAGGTAGCAATGTGAAACTTCAAAATATAAAGATCAAAGAAATTAGTGACTGAAAACTGGATTTTTATTTCTGCTGTTCTAATATCTGTAAAGAAAATTGAGTTTATAATTCTGAAAGAACACAAAATTATTCAGTAGACAAAATTTGATACCAATTCTTCCCACAAGGAGACAGGAGATAGTAAACTTAATTCTAGTTTAAGACACAAATGACTTGCTTAGAGAGTAACAAAGGATAATACATACCAATAGACAGTGTAAAGTACCGTTTAACATTTCCAAATTCTGAAATAAATCGACAAGTCTATCACACATCGCAAGTTCAGAATCCAAACGCATACCTTGAAAGCCTAGCACGTACCTCACACCAGTCCAAACAATCAATGGCCTTTACATTCAGTGTATCCTCCTTCATTATCTTTTTGGCTCCTCTGAAAGCCCTCCACATCACCATTGGCTCCCAACTCAGACCAGATCCTTCTTTCAATACATCTCTAACAATCACAGGTTCACCTCGTGTCCAATGCCTTTGAAAATGATCAATATTAAGTTCATTCATACTTGAAACACTCGGACAGTATAGAAAGTTATCACAGATATTCAGCCTTGAAGCTGCCTTTCTTCTTTCAGAGGTAGTACTTTGAGCATCTGAAGCAGTGGGGAGGCAGATGAGACATTCCTGACTAGAATCTGTCTCTGGCAAATAATAATCAATAGTGACCTTATCAATGCTTTCAATCACTGTGTCCACCCAATTAAGTTCAAGGACACGTCTCAGTTCAAGTACGTGAAGTCCACAACCACCATGTCCTTTCTGAGGACAAAGAATACTATCATTAATGTTCATGCTCCCACAACCTGTAGGGGGTAAATAATTGCCAACAGCAAACATTTCACTGTCCCCCATCTTATCAGCATCATGTTTCTGGCTGTTTCCCGTTATATCATGATTCAAGGAACCTCCTGTAGAGTGACATGAAGTTCCAGCTTCAAGGTCATCAGACCTTAAACCTGATCTCAATTCTTGACAACAGGATATACAGAGATCATAAGAGCAAACAGAATTGGGGCAGCTTCTGTGAAAATTTACAATGGATGTGTGGCAATTATCACTGTTGAATAAGAATAATGTTAAGGTCCAAGTGCTTGGCATAATTCTACATTATTTCTACTATCTGACACAGAAAGAATCTTCATAGGGGAGGAATAATGTTAAGGTCCAAGTGCATGGCATAGTTCTTCATAATTCTACATTATTTCTACTATCTGATATAATTTCCACTAAGAAACTCAGCAAGAGTAACTAATACCACTTTTCAGGTTCAAACTCATAGCCCTAATGATTTCACAAGTCAATATTGCAATATAGAGCATATTGCATATTCATACACCCAGTCACCCTGCCCAGGAAGTCCACTTCGCAAGTTGCAAACACTAGATGTTTTGATTCTAACAAGCAGAATTATGGGCACATACCAGTATATCCGATCATCTTGATCAAATCTAGTCTTCATTATATCCTCTTCTTTAATTGGTTTGCCTACCAAAAAAAGGAAGTAAAATACAAGGTTAAGGCTCTACCTAGAATAAGCAACAGTTAAAAAAAAAACATGAAGTCCACTATGACATCAAAAGTCGTTAAATGTTTATATCCTAATTCTAGTTCTATAAACAGCCAAGTTTTAATCATTCATTAATATAACTATATTTTCTATATACATCAAACAAGATTGCGCACCAAGTATTCTAGCTTCCACTTCCAGCTCAGCTCTCTGCTCTTCTTGTATGCTTTTTAGAATGGGGTTGATTTTGCACATCAAGTACAAAAGCCTATCTAACTTGACCTTTCTATCAATGTCTTTCTGTCTGTCCTGAAAACATAAAATTTATCAAGCATCCAATTCCAATGCATCAAGAGTAGCAAACATCAAACAAAGCAAATAACAGGCACCAGAACCTTCATAACTAGCTTCTCCTGGAGGCATATTTTGCAATTGCAATTCCCACGACAAAAAGGGCACGCCTCCCGTACTTCCTCCTTTGTTCTTTCAGGATACCTGATCCATTACGCTAGTTTTGAGACCAAACATTTATCTTGCTGAAGCATGATGATAAAGGGAAAAAAAAAACTTCGTGGTGTAAATGATAGTTCATAGTAATGACGTCTAAACAGGATAACAAATATACCCCAAATTCTAAGTAGATGAAAGAGCATGTCTTTTACAGTATTTACTATTTATGTACGGAGTATAATTTTAAATTCACTAGAAGCGATGCTGTTTTAGTATATTACCACTTTTTAAGGCATGGGAAACAATAACGTCTCTTTTTGCAGAATGAGCAAGCAATGATATCATTCTTTTCGCATCTGCACTGGTGACACCTTGAACTGGGCTCTCTTCTTCTAGAACCAGCGACAACCTGAACAAACAATCAGATGAGGGTGGCAAACATAACTTCTTTTTTTTTTGACACAAACCGGAAGCTCAGCATTTTATTCACAAACATAACATAAACATGACATTAAAAAAATATATTCACAAAAGCTACTTTGCAGCTTATGAACAACAATCCAGCCAAGCATCACCATCTTCTCTTTCTTTTGGGAGGACTGCAAAGATATGGGAAGAAATAAATGAATTTATAGCATCTTTTTTTTGTCTTGCTACTCCTACATGATTGTACATAGTGTGAAAATCTTTTCCTAGATATAAGCAATAAGCAGGCTCTGAAATGGTATATTTGGTCATTCAAAGTAAGCAGGACACTTCATCCAACACACAAATGACACCAAAAAATTCATAACAATGACTGAACACTTCCCACATTTCTGTTAATTAGTTTTTAAGGAATTGAAAATTGGTCGATCAAACTTATTAATGGATCCATCAAATATGGAGTACCATAGAGCACAAGGCCGATACACACTAAAGTAAATAAGTGTTATTTGATTCCATCCAGAAATCTATTTTCTTCCCTATGAGTTAAAGGCAGATAAATACATATACTAGCTTTAAATCTGGCATTGTAGCACTCAAGAAATTTCAAAACCGAGAATAAAGCAAGCAATTTCAGGGCTACTATACATGAGTCCATTTTTCCATGACTAACATAAGTGAGATTTGACACATAAAAGATTATTAATGGTGTGAATCATCTCCAACATTCAGATATATATCATTTATTAGTTTACCTAGCTTCTTGTAAACTATGTACAGAGACTGCAAATCTAGTCAGTGAAAATATAAAATTTAAACTCTAAAGCTGCCACTCTGAAGATGAAGTTTTGTCATCACCAGCTTATTACTTTCTTCAGGTTCTTATCACAATCATCTAAGAACTGATTGTCAATCTCAAAGAAGCTTTACCTCAGGCATATTTCTCGCTCTCAACTGGTAGTTAGAGGCCTTTATCTGAGGTTTCTGATCTTCAATTGCTGATTCAAGTAGCATTTCAGCATCATCCACCTTTTCATTTCCACAATGTCGCGGTAAGACAACTTCCATGTCCTTTTGCACAACCAAGCCTCTTCCTCCAGGTAGTGAGCTAATAACTTTGGGAAGCACTCCATCAACAAGAATTACCCTTTTGTTTTTCAAACCTCTAGGCCGTCCACGCTTCTTCTTTCTCCGGCGTACTCTTGCACCAACATGATCAGCAGGCTCATTCCTCACAACCTGCACAGCTTCACCACCTGCCTCACCCACTTGTTCTGAACCTTCTCCACAACCAGCAGGCTCATCAGTCTCATTTCTCACAACCTGCACTACTTCACCACCTGCCTCACTCACTTCTTCTGCACCTTCTCCACAAACCCTTCCCCTCCTACCAATCTTCCTCTTCTTCTTTGTGGAACCCTTAGGCCGCCCCCGCCCACGCTTCACTACCTTCTCCCCTTCCTCTTCCACCACCTCAGCAACCATAACCACCTCCTCTTCCTCATTTTTCGACCCTCTAGAACGCTCACGCCTCTCAACCTTCTTCTCCAATCCCTCTTCCTCCACCTTAGCAACCACAATCACCTTCTTCCTTCTCAACTTCAACCCCTTAACCCGGCCTCGCTTCACCACCGTCTCTTCCACTTTCCCTCCAACCTCCTCCCCCGGAAAATCCTGAATCACATTCTTTTTCCGCCTTTTCGAACCTTTCAAACTCACCAATGCACAACCCCCATCATCAATTCCTTCCCCACTAACCACCACTCCACCATTCTTCCCCATTTTCGGCTTATTCTTCACACCCTTTGGCCGCCCTCGCTTCCTCTTAGGCATGATCACCTCCTCTCTAACACTAGGCACTTCTTCATCACCCAAACCCTCATCAATTCCTTCTTCAAAACCCTGAATTCTGTTCTGATCATCTTCTTCACTATCAGACTCAAACAATTGCCTAACCCTCTTCCCAATATCATCATTTCCACCAAAATTCACACCCATTTCATCAAATTTCTTACCATCATTTTGATCAACAATTTGATCATCCCTTAACTGTTCTTGGTTTTCAACCACCATTTTCTTGTTCTTGTTCTTAGACCCTTTGGGTCGACCCCTTTTCCTTTTTTGCCCCTGACCCACCATTTCTTTGCCTCCAATTTCATCAATTCCATGAAAATTCTCTGCCATTTTTGTTCCTGCAATTTTTTCAATCTTTCTCTCTTCGAACACTTCACTAAACAGAATTTCCTGTTTATTACTCTTCTCATCACTACAAACAGAAGCTATAAAGTCATTTTGAACCCCCAATCCACGAATTCCGCCACCCGATTCATCAAGGGTAATATAGTAATTTCCCTCAAAACCACCATTCAATGCCGGTTCAGCTACCCTCTCAACCGTTTCCTTAAACCCCGTACTTAAGTCACCAAGGACAATATTGTCTTTTCGGCTTCCGACTACATCTCCCTCATTCGAATCAACCCTCGGTTCACCAAGGGCAATATTGTCATTTCCAACAGCGCCGCCATTAAAAGCCGGTTCAGCCACCCTCCCTCCCACTTCCTTAATATCCATCTCACCCAATTTACTAAGGATAATATCGTCATTTCCGCTCCCAAAGACAATTCCAACCTCTGAACCGATCCTCGGTTCACTGAGGGTAATATTGTCATTTCCAGTAGAGCCACCATTAAACACCGGTTCAACCACCCTTTCCTTAAAACCCATCCCACCCAATTCACTAAGGATAACATTGTCATTTCCGTCTTTCGTATCGATCCTCGGTAAACTCGCTTCGCCACCTGTCCAACCCGGCATAAATTGAGACCCAAAACTACCCTCACCACCACCACCTCTTCCAAGGGTGTTTAAGTAACTTCCCACACCCACTTCACCAAGGGCAATACCGTCATTTCTACCAAAACCCGGTTCACTCCGACTCGAATCCCCCTGAAAATCAAAATCAATAACCGGTCGATACGGCTCAATAGCAGAGAAAGAAGCAGACACAGAATCTCCGTTACTCATTCTCTCTCCTTCCGGTAAACTTCTCCGGCGATGATTCTCGCCGGAGATTCCCTTCCTCCCATCTAACGGAAAACTTTTCCGGCGAAGTTGCCGGGAAACGCTGAGAAAATAGTGCTTCTGACAATAAGATCTTCCAGGAATAGCTCTTTCACGGCACCTCCAATTAGGGGTTCCCGTTCTCCGGCATCTCTCGCCGTCTTCCGGCGCCGGAATCTCCATTTTCTCTCTCCTCTTTCTCAATTGTATGAATGTGAAAATGGGTTTTGGGGGTGATGATTTTAACGAGGGAAGTGAGATAAAATGAGTAAATGTGAGAGATTTTTTAAAGAAAGAAAGAAAAGATTTTGATTTTGATATTTCAATTGAAAAGATTGAGTGTCATTTTGTGTATCAGTATTGATTTGGGTCCTCACTGTTCTTTTGCTACTGACAACTGATGATTTTATTGTATCGAATTTAATGACCTCATTTTTTTCTTTTTTCTTTTTCCTTTTTCTTTTTCAGTTTTTTCTTTTTCTTTTTTAGGATTCTTCGAAAAAGACAGGATTTTTTAAAAAAAAATATAATAAAATAATAACAAGTGTTGGTGATAGTTTATCAGTTTTTAATTTGACTTTTGCAATATTTTGATCATGTTTTACTTATGGTAGTCGCTCTTTTTTTTTTTTTTTTTTTGCATCATGATAATACACGAAATTTTAGGAGAGTAATAAAGTTTCATAAGTAGATGAATAAATTATTATAGTAAAAGTAAGATGGTGACCATGAAAAGGTATGTGAGAGAAAAAGGATATTCTTATTAGTGGAGACAATGAAGGAAAAAAAATGATAATCCGTAAAATAATTTGAGTGGAGTTTAAAGTAAGAGATAATGATAAAGCATAATACAAAGTTACCAAATATAAAAGTGATGCATTTAAAAAAAAATCACCCATAAAAGAAAAGTGATGCAATTAAAAAAAAAAAAAAGGGGGGAGTATGTTTATCTCACCACATCAGTTTTCAACTAAGGTTTAAATTATTTTTTTAATTATAAAAATTGTACTTGTTTTTATCCACTTTTAACCTATTACTCCGTATATCAAGACTCACCTCATATTCACTATTTATATATCCATTTCTTTTATAAAACTCAACAACTTTTTTTAGTTGATGAGTTGGCAGCTCCTTATTGGCCCAAAAAAAAAACAAATTGTGTTTTTTGTGAATTGTAGAGTCTAAAGATGAGTTTGATTGTAGAGTCTTAACTCTTAAGATCATTTAAGACTCCTTATAATCTTGCACCACTTTATATTGCAAAAAACATATAGTCTTGTATGTGAGTCACCAATAAACTCTCTTATATTGAGTATCAAGACTCACCAATAAACTCACCCTTATATTGAGTACGGGCTTGTTCTCTTCAGCTTGATTTTAGTTCAGCTCCAATCAGTTCAGTTTAGTTCTTAATTTCCTTCTCTCATAAACAATTCATTTCAGCCTTATTCAAGTTTAGTTCAGTTAAGTTGTTTTTAATAAATCAGAACAGACCCTACATATATTAAGCACATGTTCTAGCTTAATTCCAGTTTGGTTTCCAATCAGTTTCATTCCTAATTTCCTTATCCCATAAACAATTCATTTCAACTCTATTCAATTCAGTTCAGTCCCAATCAGTTCATTTGTTTTCAGGAAATCGGAACAAGCCCTAAACTAAGTTGTAGGTATATTTTAGAATCACTTTAAGTTATAATTTTGAAATATTAAGTTATTGTTTGGTTTACAAGGGAAGTGAATTCCCATAGGAAATTATATTTATGGAAAATAATTTTCCTAGCCCATTTTCTAGGAATTGACCAAAGTTTGTTTAGCTCATAATATAGGAACTCAAATTTCCTAGGAATTCATTTCCAAGTATTAGTTAAAATTTGTTATATACACCCGGCTGCACCACAAACCTAAGGTTAGTTTTTGTTTTTCATTTGATGATAAAATGAAAAGCAATATCAAAATGAGAACAAATACTTACGGTACACCCAAATGTACACTAAACTTGATTATTTGTTATTTAAGGGCCTATTCACATTTACTGAACTGAGCTGAGCTGAACTGAATTGAACTGAGCTAAGCTGAGCTGAAATGAATATTTTATGAGAGGGGGAAATTAATAGCTGAACTGAACTAATTGGAGCTGAATTGAACTGAAATTAAGTACATGTGAACAGGCCCTAAGTAAATTAATTTGGAGAGATAAAGAAATAATTGTGAAAAATGTGAGTTACCAAGAGGGGCTTGGTAAGTGAATTCTCATTGAAAACTTTCTTTGGAAATTTTACTTCCCCTGATTTGATAAATTTGTGTCAACCAAACAACACACCCATATCCTATTTCCTAGAAAATGGGATTTAAGGCATGTTCTCATACGTTTATTTTCAGTTCAGTTCAATTCAGCTGATTTCAGTCTATTAGAACAGACTCTTACCATGTCTTTTTCCTCTAACCAAACAACGCTTAAGTTTTATAATTTTTAATTATTGATAGTTGATACTATATTAAAATTATAATTTTTTTCAAAAAAAAAAAATTATCATTGACTAAAATTCTTCACGAACATGTCTTCAAAAAAAAAAAAAAAAAAAAAAAAACTTCATGAGCAAATATATCAGATACGATCATACAAATACATAAATTATATGGCTGATTTGATTGCTTACAATATTAATAGCTATTTAATTCTCTGTACTAATTTATGGTTGAATCTGTTGTACTCATAAACTTGTTAATATGTACTAACAATTACGGAGTAAAATCTAGTTTTACTTTTAAAAACTTGTTTACTAAATCAAAACTATTATATGCAGTATATTCTTTTTAATTGGCCCGTTTCATTTTTAGGAAGTGAGCATAATTTTGCATTGATTTTATCTTTTTATAGAGTACACAGTGATTTTTTATAAGAACTTGTTACCAATTTTGTATTAGAAGTAATAATATGAATTAATTAGTTTGATAGAGCTGTATATGGTTAGTTATCACAGCATAATAATTCTGGAAAAAGTATGCTCCCATAAAAAAAAAAAAAAAAATCATGCTGTCACATTATACTTCTCATGTGAAAAATTTATACTTCCTCCATTTTCTTTTACTTGCAACACTTTCCTAAAAAGGAAATGTCACAATACTTGCAACACACTATAAAAGGAAACTTACTTTAGGGAAAAACTATACTATTTCCCTTATTTAAAGCACATGGCCCACTAAATTACACTCCTAACAACCACTCATCCTATTTTAAAATTTATTATATCATGTAAATCCCACCTTTCTTAATTACCGCGCTAAAGGGTGTGTTGCATCTAAAAGAAAACGGAGGAAGTAGATTTTAAGAAATTAGGAACATGTATGGTTTGAAATTATTATTTACGTTGCACATTGTAATAGTTGTCCAATACCCTGCCTATTAATACAGCAAGGCCCTGTTGTTCTTTTGAGTTACTTTGTATAAACAATACGGAGTAGTATCAAACAAACCCATTTTACCAAAATAATCCAAGCTCGCTTGGATTTGTACAATTCTACATAACAATAGATTTGTTCTTTTCTTGGAAAATCAAGTAATATCCTTAATTAGGACAATACATGACAAATTGGCAACTATTCTAACCAAGGGAGTATTTCAAACGTGATAAGCATTCTGGTGTAAAGAAAATACTGGGGTAAGCCTAAAGGCCCCAAGAAATTTCTTTCGAATGCTGTAAAAAATACAAGTTAGATTAGTTTCAAGCCAAAACCTAAGTTCATGTTCTTGCGGAAGGGGAAGATAAGAGATGGAAGGAATTCATTTGGTACCTCACTGTGCGATTCCAATTTCCAACTACGCAGAACCTACAAACTAATCACCCAACTAGAGCCTAATCTGCCACCATGTCTGCAGTCCCTGAAGTTAAGGGAGAAACTTGATTAGCTCCAAACCAAGATTCTTCAACGAGGTCATAATGACAGCCTTAGTCCTCTAACGGGAGCATATCATCGACTATCGAGGAACCTGTCTGTTTTGTACTGCAGATGTCTGCAATTGTTGCTGCCAAACATCATAATATCACATTAGCATTCAGCAATTTCAATTACATCTTCACCAGAAATGGCATTCAGTGATAAAGAAAGAACTACCTGTGCCATGAAAGTCGAGCTATCAGCTAGAAACTTAATAAAACTTTGCTTTTTCAAGTTGAAGGTTTGCTTTTCATGCTCTAACATTGCATGTTCTCTCCGAATATCTTCCAGAATTCTTTCCTTTTCCCATTTCTTCTGTTTTATCTGATTTTCAAGCTCGTAATACTTGTCAGGGAGACTTGCTCTATTGGAGCATTTTGGGAACCTCACATCTACTTCTTCCCTTGTTTCAGTAACATCGAGAAAAACAACAGCAAAGTAACAAATAAGAGGTTAATTCAATTAAATTTCAGAAATGATCACAAAGAAAAAAAATAAAAGATAATTAAAGTCTATCCTGGAATTACTGAAAAATAAAGAATTAACTAAATAAAGTCTACCTAGGAAATACTAGTATGGAGGATTGAAGATAGATATTCTTTAAATTCAATGGAATTTGGTCAATGAATAATGATACAAGTAGTACAGCACTTTAGACCACAAAAACGTAATCTGCAAGCTAATGATACAAGTAGTACAGCACTTTAGACAACAAAATCGTAATCTGCTAGCCATAAGTTCAGTAGACTTGTCCTATTAGTCCTATTTGAAAGATTGGCAGTGAAGTATGTGAAATAGTGAGCGACAACAGTGCAGACTGCAGAGTGTACACTACCATGACACTATGACAATCGCCACAACCTTTCAAGTGCCTAATCCAATAATCCACAACATCCAGGAAAGAGACATCATCAGAACGACAACACCCATGGCCCAAATGACAAAAGATTGATGAGCAGAAAAGCACAAGGCTCATCAATCCTTAGCCTTGCCCTAGGTGTTTAGCCAGAGGGAAGTAGCACGTCACAGAAAGTAGACAATGACATCAAGCAATACTAGCGTTTTACAGTAGCAAAGCTTTTATATTGAGTGAAGCACCATACATATCACAAAGTATCAGCAACTGCACACAGCTTATTCCAGATAGGTGAACATTAATCATTTATAGAATCAGATGCACTATTGTGTGTTCAGAAA
Organism: Chenopodium album; assembly: GCF_948465745.1. NCBI lineage: Eukaryota > Viridiplantae > Streptophyta > Magnoliopsida > Caryophyllales > Amaranthaceae > Chenopodium > Chenopodium album. The sequence goes on from NC_137838.1 coordinate 5,126,819, forward strand.
ATTTGAAGATTATGTGCAAAGGTACCTGCTACCAAGGAAGAACACACCAGTAGACCTGATCATTCCACCATCCAGAGAGATGGCTCCATCACTGATGCATGGAAGAGCACTATGCATCTCAGCTCTTGTTCTGTAGACTTGAAGACGTGAAAATAGATTGTAGAACAATGTCTCCCTAAGGCCACACCCATTCGAAGTCAAACAAAAGATATGAGGCCTATCTACATGAATCATATTTACAGCAAAGCCAAGAAATCCAGCTGGAATATCACCGGTAGGCAGCCTTGGTTTTGGAATATCAAGTCTCCTCTGAGGATCGCCGGACAAATATTCACCAGCGTATGGTCTGCACAAAGAAAGGTGTTAAAGTGACTAACATACAAGCTTAGTAGACAACACAAAGTTTTGGAATCGTGCCTTAAGTTTTCAAGACATATCACAGAGAAACGACCCTCCAAAGCTCGTCCAATAGAAGTTCCTGCGCCATGAATTCCAGAATCTTTATTTACAAGTCCTTCACCATCATATATTTCCAAGGCTTTGATGCCTTCATAAGTTTTACAGACAATTGTGAGCATAGTCTGCAAGCCTAAATACTCAGAAAAAAGCCTGAGTTTGCAATTTGCAAGCACAAACAAAAGAGAATAGTCAGTCTATTTCAAATATTTCGAAAGAAAAACTTTGTTAGCAGGTTTTGACCATAAACAATAATAACATGGTTTCTTATTATAGCCAAAGGAGTGATTTCTAGTTTTCTATAGTCTGGGTGCAGTGTACAGTGGCGCATTCAGGCATTAATTTTTGAACAAGTTTGAGTACAAGTTACCTGCTGAGATTGTCATCATCTACTTTTCCTAGTGAGGCAACAATACCAAGAATATCTTCGCATAAAGATAGATTTGAAGTCTGAGAATCATGATTATTTTTGAGTTGGCAATAAATACCAGCAGCAGAATTTTCATGCTTTAAAATTTGCTTGATAGTTTCCTCCTCATTTTGAACATGAGAAGTGTTGCCATCTTCAGTCTTGGTTGCAGCACTTGAGGAAAGGTATTTACCAAGACTAACTACAGAATAGAAAAAAAAAATTGCATTAGATATGAATATAGAATACCAAGGAAGAATGCAAAGAGAGTGACAGTATAATGTTCTCTACTTCTCTTAAAGACAGCTGACATCCATCTGTTGATATCTTTAAAAACATTTGAAATATCATAATATATAACAAATTCAAACAAACAACTTTCTCTCAAAAGTCAAAACAAAGTTAACCAGGAAATTGGACTGTACATCTATAATCTATTGAGCACCAACTCAGGAACTTAGCCTAATGACCAACTTTTTTAACAAGATATGTGGTGCTTACGTGATTTGATTTTATTCACATGCCTAGTCAACAAGTATTTACCTCTTTTACATAGTAATCTGAATATTTGGAGCTTAAAAGTGACCATTACCTCAGCAATATCAATTTCCTATACGCCTTTTCTCCGTAATCAACTTATATTAATCTTTGGAGCTTAAAAGTGACCATTACCTCAGCAATATCTATTTCCTATATGCCTTTTCTCCGTAATCAACTTATGTTTTCTCTCTCTATAAATGCTCTAGGACCATACACATTTCCCATAAGAATGAGCAATTTTTTTTCCACAAAGTCTCTTGCCTCCAGATTCAAACAAGTTCAAAACTTCCCTATGATAAAAGATAATATGACAAGAAATCAAGCATACCTTGCAAATCAAGTATAGCATCATCCAGCTGATTTTTCTGTGCCTTAAGAAATTTTATATTGTCCTCGTGCTGCTTCATTTTACTCCCTGTTTTTTCTACTTCATCTTGCAATTTCTGCACACCGCATACAAACAAAAATAATGGACATCATGTTCTCCTTGCCACTACAGCCTGGCAGTGTATCATAAGTTACAAGGAGTGAATCGCATGTCTATCTTCCCACTTATATATACATCATCAAAGGGAGCATGAGTATTAGTGTAATTAGGGCACCAATCCATTAAATTAATGTAATCCAATACATATGTATCAACCACCAACAGAACCAACCTTAGAATTAGACATTATGGTGTTTGCATAAGGAATTGTTCCATTTGAAACGTCAGTCGCAGTATTTGCAGAAGAGTTATTTGAATCTACACTATTTAGAGCTGCAACATCTTGGACAACTAGCGCCTGGGCATTTATTGGAATCTATCAAGAAAAGCATAAAAATCGTCAATTTACGATACAAGGTAGCATGACTAACAAGTAGCTGTCAATATATGATTGGGGATTTATATTTAAGCACTCAAAATAACAAAGCTGTGGTGCAACTGCACTAACATCTAGTTCTGTAGATATTACATCCACAACTTTGTAAAAGTCCTCAACACTAACTTGTAAAGCATATTCTAATACTCATGACCCTCACCATTATTTCTAACAGAAAGGCAATATTCAGCCAAAGTGAATTCCATAAAAAATAAGACAGACAAATCATTTTTTTTTAAAAAAACCCATGACTTCATAAGCTTTTCCTTCAAAAATACAAAGAAACTCAACATAACATGACACAATAAGTCACAGTCTCCCATCACAACAAATAAGAACCCCTCGTGGTTCACTGGTTCTTACATAATTCTTCCCATCCCCAATCACATGGGGAAAATAGTTAGAAACTTAGAATACTCCAGCTTCTAAAAAATGATAAGGAACAAGAAAACTAAAAAACACATCATACATTTAAAAATAAGTATCTATTTTAGGGCAAGATTATACCTATCTCTTGAATCTGAACAGATTATTGTCTCTCAGAACGCATCGGAAAGTATTCCACCAACCCATACAAGTAAGCTAAATGTTTTTATTAAACCAAATGATAAATAAAATTGAGGTAAGAAATGAATCCCGTAAAAGAGCAAAACACAACTGTCTCTGTGACAAACAAAAACCTGCTTGTCATAGCTTGTAAGACTTTCACGCCCAATCCACTCCCCCCAAAAAACCACCTTCTACTAATGACTCCATACTATCATGGACAAGTATATTCTAGATTACTCGAAAAAACTACAAATCATACACGAGTAACGCGACTACAGTAACTGAAACATTTATGTGAGCTTGCACTAAATAAACAAGTATCAAGATCACATTGAAAAATCATTTAACGAATAAAAACAATACAGCAAGTTGCATTATAAAGCTTAACTAGGAAAAACTCCAAACAAATTGGGTCCGTCTAACCTTTGTTGATATTTAAACAGATTACCCAAGGTTGATTTTAAAGCCCCTAAACGAGATAATAACTTTAAAAACGATATAAACAAAAACGAAAAAAAAAAAACAAAAAAAACTAGGGGTAATAAAACCCAACCTCTGCTTAGAATAGGAGAGAGGAGCAGAAAATGGGCAAGTATAACATTGAGAGTATTGAGACAAGAACAACTCCCCCTGAGGTAAAACGGCAGTGCTAACATCCACCTAAACAATTGAAAAACAGCTTGTGTCCGAGGTAAATATCGTTAACATTATATTAATTTCTCCCCCCTTTCCCTATCCATCTGAAAGTTACTTAATTACTTGCTGATTTTTACAATTACCGAACGTTACAATCACAGTCAGAATAGCAGCTGATATAATAGTCATTGATTTCGTGGTCAGTTGCATTTGAAAAAAAGTAAAGCCCAAACTTGCTACTATTAAACATAGCTAATGCATTCTACAATAACAGCAGCTACTAAGCTAAATTTCAACCCAGCAAAAATCTGAACTTTTCGGCTTCTTCGATCCCCAACAATGTCACATCATACTGTAGAATGACAATTACTTGCCTATATTGATCGTCATTACTCATCAATCCAAAAACACACACAACTTCATGAGTCAATTTTCATCACAACTTTACACAATGAAATTCATTCATTATAAGTAATTCGAAAATACACACTCACACAAACACACTTAGCATCACACTACAATGCGGAATTAGTCAAATCTAAAACAATTGAACCAATAAATTATCAAATGCGAGAGAATACAAAACATGAGAATTTGAAATAAATCTAAATTCACATTAAAATCAAGAAAAATAAACCTAATTGAGCTAAATAAACTAACAATTGCACATCAATAATCGATTATAAACACCAAAAAGTTCCAATTACATTTCATAAATTAGAGTTCGAGCAGCAAAAAATTCAAATCAAAGAAACTGCGTAGTAAAATTGCATGCATGTGAGAGAAGAAACCCTAGAATTGAAAAAAAAATAGAGAGAGAAACGAAGAAGAAGTAAAGAACACTTGCCGGAGAACTCGTCGGAAACATGGTTAATTGCAGAAGTACAGTGTCGCTCCTTCAATTTCTCTCTCTAGATTTCTAAACTCTGTTTTGTCTCTCAGGCCTCAGCTTCTCACCTATTAATTTTACTCCGTACGTAGTAATTTGTGACTTTGAGAGAGAAGAGGGGTTTTTTTAAAACCCGAATTGAAATTAATGACAGACACGGAAAATTCTTACCGTTCAAACTCATTTTATTTTGAACCATTTATTACGATTTACTTTTTTCATATTGTTCAAATATTGAACTTTGTATTTAGAGTAATAGGGTTTTAAAATTAGGGTGTTTTTAGAAATCTACTAAAAATAACATTTAGGTGTTTCAAATTTGAATCAAACTAATGACCCACTCATTCCAATTTGAATGATTAATAGTACGAAATACTAAGCTTTATATTCGGAGTTATATTTTGGTACTCCCCACCCCCACCAAAAAAAAAAAAAAAAAAAAAAAAAAACCAAAATTGACCAAAAAATCAAACCCAAACTTCGACTATTAGCTTAAATTGTGTACGACCGTATGAACCAAAATATGGTGTAAAGTGGAATTGAGCTAGACATGAAAAATTGGTCATGTGCCATTCAGATAATGTTTTTGCCTTTTGTAGCTATGGAAGGAATGGATATACTTCTATCTATACCTTAATATTGGCAAAAATCATGTGTAGCACAAGTTCCTTCTGTCTTTAACACCAAAAGTATATATACATCACCATCAAAATATGGCATCATTGTACGACTAAACAACCATACAGTCCTTGGCACTTTGCCCCTTCACCTACCAAAATCAGTTTACCATGCAATGTAATACGAAACTGATGTTCCAAACACTACTACTAACAAGGACTTTGTGTGGGAGCAGGCGCCGTTGGAGTTGCTTGCAAGGACTGCTGTGATAATTTGAGTTTATATGTTGCTTCCTTATCTTCAATTAACTTCAGGAACCCAGCTTTTTTGCCTTCAAATTCGCTCAAACAGATTTCCCGCTTTTCAATGATGTAAGGAATGACTTCAGTCACCCGCTTCAGTTCTGATTTCTTTTCTGTAATATCTTCCAAGATCTGCTCTCTATCTGAAGACACTTGCTCCTTAGCAATGACAGGAAAATGCACGTCCACATGCCTGAACAAATATTCAGTCATATCAGTTATCTATTACGAACTTCAATAGCACAATATTATTTCTTCAGTAATTTAACGGAGTGAAGGAATCATACATGGATCCTAATGAAACTGTGCCCTTTCTGCGCATGATCCATCCATCTAGGGAGATTGCACCATCTGTTATACAGCCAAGAGCATACTTCAGTTCCTCCTTCGTCTTGTACACTTGGAGATCCCCAAAGAGATGATAAAATAAGGTCTCACGAAGGCCACGCCCTGCCACTGTCTTGACTTGAATGTGTTCGGCATCTATGTCAATCATATTGACAGCATACCCCAAGAAACCAGGCGGAGTTGATCCATCAGGCAACGTAGGGTTTGGTAAATCCAACCTTCTTTGATGATCATTCTCTAATACATCCCCGGTATATGCCCTGGAATTCATTCTTTAAATAACTTTGTGTAGTTGTGCATATGCAATAAAAAGTTCCGGTGTAAATAGTTACTTAAATACTTAAATAGACTTGCCTGATATCCTCAAGACATATAAATTGTTGACGACCTTTAAAACTTCTTCCCAACTCTTCAGCTAGGTAATTGATGGTTGTTTCGTAAACATCAGGTGTTTCTATAGCAGCACTGGATAGGCAGACAATTCCTAGCATTTGATCTTCCCCCAAATATTCAGCAAATAAGCTGCACATTATTATCAGTACACTAGGCTGTCAACACTCAACACAAGCTTTTACTTGGCGAAAGATAAGTTTAAAAGGAGGATGGAGAAAGAATATACCAACTATGCGTAGGTGTAGGTGCTGTTGCAAGAAGGGCAACAAGGCCAACCACATCGCCCATGAAATCCGGGAGTTGATTTTTTAATTTCATGTCCTGGGAAGCAATACTGTATATTGCAGCTGCTGAATCAACCTTGCTTTCTATTTTTTCCTGCACCACTTCTTTCTGAGACATGGAATTTAATTGCGATAATGGCAGTGGCAGCACTTCTAATTCAGCTGAAACAGTTCAAGATACAACCATAGCCTATTAGTCTGTTTGATGACAATTGTATCATTTCTTCAATTTACATGGGAAAAATATAAAATAAGGCACCTTGCAAAAGTCTTAGTTCTTCCGTGATGTGACCCTTGTGCACCATAGCCCATTTCAAGTCGCCTTCTATATTTTTAATACAGGACCCATGATCGTGGATGTCTTTTTCAGCAATCTGATGATGTAAAACACAGCAAGACCACACATTGTAGCTCAATATTATAACCTCTGACATGAAGTAAATCAAGAAAAAATCCTCTGAAATTACACAGCAAACTAAGAGCTATTCATGTTGATTATAACATAGTAAATGTTGACGCTTAGATAGATTCATAATTCAATACTAAGCTAACACTTATTGTTATCTATTGTTATATTTACCTCAAATTGCTGTAAATCAGATCCCGATAAGGTTATCGCCTTCTCAGGCGTAAAAGAATCAGCACATATGATCTTCCTCTCTGGAGTTTTGAACATATCGTTGTCGTGCTCACATTTCAAATCAGATTTCTTGTTTAAATTTTGTGCAAGGGTAGCCTGAAAAACAGAAACCTTAATAAGAAATTTCAACTCTTTGTTTCATTTTAAAAAGAAAAGTTTTTATCAACTTTGAAATGATGCTGAGAAATCATTAAAATGGACAGTATAGTTATCACACTTTCTCATTCTACCTGCTGCTTTTGCAACTTTGATTCAGAAAATAATACAGGTGAGGATTTTTCCTGCTTCACCATCGGAGTTTGGAGGGAAGATAATGTATCACACTCCTCCTTAGGTACCGGAACAGTTACCTACACAGAAAATAAAACAGTTAACTTGCAGCCTTGCAGGAAAAAGGCTCTGCTAGAATTTCAGAATGAATTCAGTCAACAACATAATTTAGCCCCAGTACAGGGAAAAATAATTAGGCTCGGGTATGTAACGTCAATATACCTTTGAGTTCTGAAACTCAAGCCCCTTGTTTTCCAAATTATTTGCAGCATAAGTAGCTGAAGGGGATGAGAACCTCTCATCTGAAAATTGTGGTACATCACAATCAAGCTCTTCCGTACCTTGGAGATCAGACGTGGTATCATAATCTGTACGAGTTGATCTTGAGAGTGTAACCTGCAAAGTAGGGAAACAGTAAGTCTATGAATGATGTAACCAAAACCTTATATAAAGACACCATTATGCAGATTTGGATAACCTCAAATTTCACACGTAGTTCTTGGTAGAGGGAGTGAGCAGCCTCAATGCAGAAACGTCCTTCTGTCTGAGGAAGAGTAATCGATGGAATAGTGCATCGCCCCTTCTGAAAAGCATATCTTACAGAATTGTCATTTACCAGGTCTGTCATCAATCTTAATGTGTGTGATTTTCCGTGCTTGGCTTCATCGTCAACAGTTTGATCAACATCACCTTCAACATTTACAACCTCAAAAGCAACATCTGTTAGCTTTGAGCCTGCAGGACAAACCTCAGGTACCTAATAGCAGAAAATTTTAAGAAGGGATCAGGACTAAATATAGATGTGAGAACATTCTCATCACTAAAAAGAAAAGAAAGCAGAGCTACCTCTGTCGCAATCCTCAGCTCCCGTTTCTCAATTTGAAACTTTTTTGTAAAGATGATGTTGTCATTATATTTGACAGTGATAGACACTAAAAAAACACGTGCAAGCGTAAATTAAATCAGACGGACAGACAGACATGATTTGAGCTAGCAACAATACAATACAGCTCCAAAACTGTCATTTACAAGTACAATGCAATTAATTTACCATAACTGATGCAATCAAATGGAAATTAAAAGGTAAAAATCAGGAAGAGAATGAACTTCAACCCAGAATCATTTTGATTACTTAAACCTGAAGATAACTATCAATAAGAACTAATGGACACCAACAAGACAAGGCAAAAGCCATGTCTTACCTGGTTTACCATAACCTTCTGTGACTTTCAAGATACCACTAAGATCAACACAACCATCATTATCAACCTGAACCACCAAAAAAAAAAAAAAAAAATAAATAAATAAATAAATAAATAAATAAGCAGTAATATATTATATATCTACTTGCAACACACGCCTTTCCATAATGGAACTAGTAAGAGATTATTCCAATGAAAGATTAGCAAAGAAAAGAACATAATCGTATCTTCTTACTTCTAGGTTCTGATAAGTAAAAGTATTATCGTTTGGAGAAAAAAATGTGCAAATTAAATGATGTATATGATTATGATATATGCTTTCAAGCTGTTAAGTAAGAGACTACATTACCTTGCGCTTTAGACCAATCTTATCCAGGAAAGAGAACCCATGGACGTCCAGCTCTACTTCAGTTCCTGGTTCGACATGATTCTGATGTCTATCGAACATCTGAAAGCAATTATTTTATCAAAATTACCAACAGTACATATTCGTCAAAACTTTTTTTTTCCATTTATTTGAACATAGTTCTGAATCAGTGATGAGCCAAAAGTGTCCAAAATAAGTCTTTAAAATGATAGCATAGTCTTTCAAGTGTTCTCCTAATTACTTTATCCGTACAATAGACATGAGACATTCATCTTGACAAAAAAAAAATTTGCCACAGCTGAATCCATGACAAGTCCAAGAAAGATCCTGAATACAAATAAAACAAATCGCTATTTTTTCAATTGTTACTTAAACTCCAATTTTTCAATCAGATAAATATTTGAAGTTCAAATACATATACACTAAGTAAATAAATGAAATAAATTTCACATAATGATGTCAATTTCAATTGAACCACATAGATTACTTTTAATCTGGTATGTTGTTTTATACTTTATATCTAATGTTTCCATATGGTGTAATACCACAGATAAGTTTATCATTCCTTAGTTATGTTTGATATCTTATACAAGAAAAATTAATTTAAGAGTCACTCTATCATTATTTCAAAATCATGAAAAAGAAAAAAAAAAAAAACTATGTACACTTATAGCTCTGTAGGTAATATGGATAATCATAAATTCACATTACAGAGAAAATTGAATAAAAAACCTTCCTGGATATTTAAATACCTCCAATTTGAAATCTTCAACCACCTGTTGGGGAAGTAAACCTTTACCCGATTCTGATGATGAAAAGTGGACACGTTGAAGAGATCCAGGAACAGCTGATGCGAAAACAAAACAAAGTAAAATCAAATCCCAGATTAAAAAAAAAGAAAAAAGAAAAAAGAAAACATGATAACTTATATTGATTTCCAAAGGAAGAAAGCTCAGCAACTGAGATATCAGTAGTTCAGTACATTACTACCATGCTCAGTTGCTTACCTTGACAAGAAATGCTGAGGATGGGGCCCTTATTATGAGGCAGAGACAAAGCCAACGTAGCTTCATAACTTGGGCGAATAATGTCTAGCTTATCAGTTTTAATCCTTGCATTCTGGGAAAACAAAAAAAAATAAATAAAAAAAAATAATCAATATGCCAAATAAACAATGCTGTAAGACCAACCAAATTATTACAAAACGAAAAGGCACTACAGTTCATACCACAACAGTCATTCTATGCATATCTGATGAAAGTTCCACCTTCACATTCTGTAAGTGGGATATCACCGTCTCATTGGACATTAAGTGACATTCTATAGGTGGAATACTCTTGAATGGAATAATGTTTTCAAATTCATCATATCGGCAAAATGAGAGTGGTGGGAAGCAAGAGCCTGCACTGTAGTATAAATTTGACTATATTAGCTGCTGTTACTGCTGTTATAGATGTCAATAATAGACTTAACCCAGTAAGTACACCTGCAATCTTTAAGAAATCATGTCCTATCAGGCTATCATACAGAGTATATGCTAACATTCCAATATGTTAGAACTTAGAAGTAAAAATTTGTACCAGTTTCTACTTGCTACAGCTAACAAGATTAAATGCAGCTCAGTAACATTTTTTTTCTTCCCAAATTCTGGTAAGCAATACCAAAATCAAGGAACATTCAGCATAGGTAGATCTGTGACTGATACCATACCTCACTCTCAATGCAATTGTCTGGTCATTACCCTTCAAGAGTTCCCATCGTTTGACCTTGGGTGATGCAGTGACCCTCACAATTTTTTTACAACTTGCAGTGGTACAATTTTTCTGAAGCAAAAAAGATCATTGTTGTAATCTTAGCAGATATAGGATGCAAGATAACTAGAGAGGGTACGTGATATACTTACAAGAGAGAATGAGAATGAGTACGCCCCAGCTTTTTGAAACAAATTTGGGATGGAAACTAATGAAAAAACATAAAAACCCTGACATCCTTTAAGAGATGAATTTTTAACAGTCAATAGATCAAACTTAAGGCCTTTTCCATCTTCAGCCTCAAAATTTATGTCCAGGCACATCTCATAATTGTCCCTTAAAATGTATTTTTGGTCTAAATCATTAGCATTACAGCTTGGACTGAAGTTTGACGGCCGCAGAATAGCAACAACTTCTTTTGGAGGTAATGATCCAGCAGAAATTGAAGCATCTGTAGGTAATGCCTGAAGTGCAACATAACAGCAACAAACTCAAGATATGATGATTGTGATATGTTATCATATAAAAAATAAAACATGAAAAAGAAGCCAAAATGTTAAAATAACTGTTAACTGACCCCGTCAATATCTAATATTTTGCATTGCTTTGGTCCCAAAACTTCAATTGCCGAAGGCATTTTGAGATTTTGCTTGTCAGATTGGCAATTCCATTCACTGTCACTTACAGCAACACACTGCAGCAAAGAGCACACCATTATTGGCTGAATATACTCAAAATCAAAACATGAAAGCAACATGCCTATTTTACATCCCTTCCAATGCTTGGGTGCACTAACAACGGGAGACAGCTTTTCCATATGAGTAAGTGTTCCAACCTTTCCTGAATCTATCACAGTGATAGGCAGAGATTTCGATTTACGAAGTTCCAAGTTTGTGCCAGAAGCATCAGCTGTAAGCACACTACCATCTTCATCCTTAACACCTAGGGGCCTTTACAATCCAAAATATCAGAAGACATACTGGTGATGAAAGAATGTGGTAGAAGACTAAAAGAAAGATAAGTTATCAAACCTGCACAAGACCCGCGCCTCTCCTGTTTTTTATAAACTATTTACAGTCAGCAACAAGCAGAAAATGAGAAAGAAAGAATGGTGGAAATACTTATCTACATATTTTCTGGACAGATTTACATAGAATGTTGGGGTGAAAATGGCACTTACCACCTGCCTCGTTTTGAAAGCCTTCGAGTAAAAAGTATTCTATTGTCGCATACACATTGTTCTTGTAAAGACCAGGACAGGCACCTTTGAAAATTTTGACCTTTTGTCCCCTATTCCAGGATTTTCCCTTCCGAGTAACAGCTTGATGGACTCTCGCAACTAAATAAGTAAAGGAAAAAAAATGTCAATGGAACATTTGACAAAGATGCTACTACCACTATATCTATGATGAAGTTTCACTTTGTATATCATTACACTTTTCAAAAAAAAAAATGATGATCAAAATTTTAAAAGCAAACATAAAATGGTAAAGAGTAACCATCAACTCATTAACACAATAGAAAAAGCTTTTTCTCTTCATTAGGGTAACTCTTTGTAAAAAAGTCCCAAAAATATTTCATATTAGTTCTTATTGTGCAGAAAGGTTGAATAAAATAAAATAAAAAGATAAACAAGTTCTCAGTTTAATTCACATACTAGTGGCTTAAACCTTCAAGGCATGGTACACATCTTAGCAGCCCATAATCATTTGTTGTGTGGACAGGGAGGGTAGTTATGTAAAGAAGGAAAAAAAAAAAAAAAAACAGAATGAAAAGGAACAAAAAATATAGACTACTTTACCATCAGATGTGATGCCAAGTGCTTCTTTGTTAGATGGACTCAGGAGCAAGACAGATTCATCGTCTCCACAGTTGCATTCGTCATCGTACTGACCATGCATTTGCAAAATCCAATCCTGATACTCTCTTACAAGCTGTTGCAATGTCAATTGCTTCCCATCTCTCTCGATTTGGACTTTTACAGCTACAAGAAATTTACAATCACGATGTACATTATGAGCATTTAAGAGTATATGACCTTAAACATTTTGTAACCAACAGCAGCTCACCACCTTTTTCCTTGGTATCATCTCCCAGATCTTTCAATGCTTTGGTGAAAGCATGTTGAGGAGCAAGATCAGTCTGAAACAAAAGGTGCACAACATTAACAAGAGATAATAAGATTATTTACTAAATCAATACAAATGTTACAAGTTCATAGTGAAAGAATTAAAAATCCCATAAGGCTTAAAAATCCTATTCATTTGGTTGATCACATAATGGATCATAATTCTTAAAAGATTGTAATTTCAATGGCATTCCCCACTAGCCCCACCCCCCTTTCTGCCCAACCAATCAGAAGATTTCAAAACACTGAATCTTGGAGGAGACATTATCTATGAACTTTGGTCATATATTATGATGTTATAAACTTCGAAACGAACATAGTAAAATCCTGAATCTTGGACCACTTTTTAAGTATTTACCCTAATATTCATCAAGATTTAAGACAATATCTTGAACTCTTTGACATTTTAACTTGTAGTTTGGTTGATTAATATGGATTCTAATTTTAGCAGCGGCATGTCTAAAGTTATAATATGACAACAAAAATTTAGATGTGGCAAGAAAAAGAACCGAGCAGGCAAGCTTCTCTGACTAATTGCATGGCCTAGCCTTATGTGATTATGAGTTTGTTGATCCATCCATCCTAGAAACACCAACTCACAGAAGTACAGAACTCAATACTCCAAAAACCCTTGTCAATGAAAAAAAAAAAAAAAAAAATCACGACGACCAACAAAATCTACTCGAGGATGCAAAAGGGCAGACACCTAGTATGCAACATGCTCCCGCCTCCCGCTCTGTAAACTAGAATATATCCCACATATATCGTTTCCTTTGATATATTGTTCTGCATTCTTAAAAACAATATATATTATTCTACACATGCCAAAGTGATCATAATAAGCACAGATAAGGCAAGAGCTTTGATATCATAACATTTCTGATTCCTACTGCCTAAAAAATAATATTATGACAACAAAGAATTGAATGCAGTTCTAACAAAATCAATACCTTTGAAGGTATTGGATTGAATCCAGCATCTGTGTCTGCAAAATAAAAAATTTCATCACAAGAAAAAAGACTTAAATATGGCACAAACTTAAACCCTTTTAGAGATTTATGTAGAGCAAAAATCTTACCAATAAAGCACTTAACTCTCATGCAGCATCTCTTTAAAATTTCAACTTTAGCGCCCCTCTTCTGTTTAGGTTTCATGAAGGGAAGGAGCTCCTATGGTACATATTAGAAAAAGTTAGCATGTTTGTAAAAGGCTAAGCCTGATCCATGCAGTAACAAACTTGACCAAATTAAAAGGATCAACGAGTGCTTATTTTTCCTGTAAATGATGCATATTAAATAGCACGTTACTTTACACATCTTTCCTCAGATAAAATTCTATGTTGACCTGCAACCTGTTACAAGTATAAATAGGTATAGTAGACAGATTGTAGGCCTTCGTTCTGCATACATACCATTATGTCATGGTGGTAGTTGATGATGTGTCAAGGACATGAAAGCTACACTTCATTGATACAATTGAGTATTTAAAGTTTAGTCATGATCACTTGCTAATTTATGGGAGCACATTAAGGTAAAGAAGACGATCACTAGAAATTAAACAGAGGTTATCAGAAATATATCATACAATTAAAGGCAGAAAGAATATGTCCACTAACATATCACCTCACCGCACAGCCATAAACAAAGCATGAATAAGTTCAATTATGAGACTAACTAACCCAGCGAGCTTCAGGAAGCAGACGGCCCAACCGCCTGATAGAAATTCGGCTATAAGTTTCATAATCTTCTTTAATATCCAAACCATCAGCATTCAAATTTTCCAAAATTTTCTCAATACTCTCCTTACCCTGCAAAGAAAATTAAAGGATCAAAAGACTCAAAACCCATGATAAAAAGTTGAAGCTCAATACAAAATTCCTATACCTCAATGATGGGAAAGTAAACACACTTCAGACGTGCATTTCCTTCACGAGCTGCACTTGAACCTGAAAGCACAACCGAAGAAATTACTGAAAAGCAAAAAAAGTTACAAGTACAATGCAGGTCATCAGACCAAGAGACAACTTTACCAAACAACCAAGGAAGAGGGTGAGATATTTCCAGAGTAAATGAATAGAATTTCCGAAGTAAATATTCAAAATATGGTAACAAGATAGGGTTTAGTCTCACTTGGAGATTTAGACATATCCTTGCCCTCTTCAATAGAAAAGTGAAGGTTTACAACGAAGTTTAAGCCATTACAGGAATGCAGATTCGTCACTGCCACTTCGCCACCTTCAATTTCAGCTAAATTGACGCCATTGATCTGCAAAATCCCAGTCAAGTAAAGGGCACACTAGTAGAACAATCTTTAAATAGAACATAAGCTCAATATTATCACAACATAACACCATAATAGGTGGATACACGACCAACTAACGAGATATATAATATACGGAGTACAAAACTAAGTAAAGCAAGAGCTCCACAAAAAAAAAAAAAAAAAAAAAACTAGGATATGAAAGCAAAATTTGCAACTCAAAAAAATCACAAAAATGTACAAAATATATAGAACCTCGAAGTCCACCAATGTTGTAGTCCTCCCAGCCTTTGATATCTCATCACACTGCAGAAACATTGCTTCACAATATTAATCCAACAAAAATTATATTAATTTCATCTCTAAGAATATAAGCAACTAAGAGTAGGCTCTTGCTCTTAAATTACTTTAGAAGTATAAAAAATGATCAAAAGTGACTAATATAGATAGCAATTAACTTAAGGCAAAATGGACAGTAATGCTCACAATGCAGGACCTAGCACTGCAGAATGCAAAACGTCCAGATAGGCAGCAATAACTAATGTTCACTCCTTGGACAGACTACAAATATGGCATATAGAATCTTAGGACTTAACAAGTCAAAAATCTAAAACTTTCTGAACTTCAATACATAGAAGAAATTCAGTAATAATTACAGGACTGCAAGCGAAAATTTCTAAATTACCACATTGAAGTATTTAAATTGATCAAAATTCACTTCTACCTCGTACACTACAGTAAGATCAGAACGTAAATATAGGTGTTATAGCTAGATGAAAGTGATTGTAATGCTATTATTTAATTTCCCGAGAGAGTGGGGGTAACATATAACCTAAAAGCACTTTAGCACTTTCTAACAATGAAAACTGATGGGGTAGAACAAAAGTTCCTTCCAAAGTTGAAGATGTGATTTACTGATCAGGAGAGCTTTATTAGTCAATAGTCAAGACTCTCAAGAGGAGGAGATTAGTTAAGGAAACTCTTGAGTCCGGAACTAAATGGTTTTCTGAAGCCACCCAAGAGACAATGGCTTACATTCAACATTTCCTTCTGATTAAAGTATGGAACCAGCCAGAGACAGAACCAAAAAATGAAAAGGAAATAATAAGAATTATTACGGTAAGAACCAAGAGTCTGAGACTCAGTACATTTACATATTAATTGCTAGTCACATTAATATGATACATAGATATTGGAAAGGCAGCAAATTAGTTTATTTTAATTTAAAACATGAGCATACCTGAATGTAAGGGAAATAAATATCCTTGAGCTTGCACTGGAGTTGATATATATCAGGGAGCTTCAACTTGGGCTTCATAACAATCTGCAGTGCATTGGGCAAAATTCCAAGGTCAGAAGTTCCAAAGGCAAAATTCCAATGATTTAACAATCTCTTGAGATATCACATCGAAAGTTCTAATCCTCTAGAGGCTTTCCAATTCTCTTAATCATAATTCGTAGTATCTGCAATTCAAAGGGACATGGAAACATACCAGTGAATGTAGTAGATCAGTCATATCAGTGATACATTTTAGTAAAAAGATCACACAAGTTATAAACATCACTCTCCTAGAAATTAAAGGCTAAAACCAATAGCATGTCCATTTAATGTCTGAACCGAATCATTTTCCAACAGATGTTGAGATTAATCTAATACAGTTTGTCTTGAACAATGTAGCAATCTGACCAACTGATCATGACAGGCTCGAGTAGTCGTTATGCTTTTTGAAGTTCAACAAGCATCTCTTATATTGTACCACAGTCATCAATTCAAAATAGAATGAAATTTTGCAAGATTTTTAGGAATCTGTAGACTTGTAGAATACTTGCTCATGGCTTGATTATCATGAATTCATGATTATAAGGAAAGAAATTATCAACTAGGATGATTCCTGTAAATAGTAGTAATACAAATTTGCTAATTGCTTCTTTAATCAGATGCTAATGTTGCTGATGGTGATGATAGAGGATATGATTCCCCACACTAAAAAATTAACTTAGTGAATATGTTTCACAAAGTGTACCTTAGTGAAACTTCCATGAGGGGACATTTCAATCTCTCCATCTGACGGATCTCGCATTCCTCCAGCAGCCTGAAAATTAATCACCAATGAAAGAAACTGAGTTTAACTTCTGGGCCAGCAAAGTATTGTCTAAAGAGAGGAAATCTCAAAAGTTTATTTAAAACAAAAGCTATAACCTTCCAGCTATGACCAGAACCAGATCTCTTTAATAAAGCATCTCTATCAAGACGTAGCCAGTAAACCTTCTTGGACTCTCTGGTCTTTGCAGAAACCTCAGCACGACTAGCAAAGGGCACAGAATTCAGAAATGATGCCAACAAGCATGTTGCAAGATCAAAGCTTCAAATTAACCAATTAGGAGAAGTTCGTTACCATACCTTCCTAAATGCATAGATGCAATGGTTCCACCATATCCAAACATTCCAAAGAAAGGCTACAAAGAAAAGCAAACCATTCTTCAGGAAAACGTAAATTTCCATAGTATAAGCTAAAACTGAATCAAGCAAAACTTAAAGTTGAAAGTAGTGAATCCATCTTCCAGGTTAGACTTGACTTAAAGTTCAATTTCAGGCCTTCTTTGATATAACATGAAGTATCAAACTTCCTCTTGTAAGAAGTGAGTCCATCTACTTTGAACTTCAAATGCCAAGAAAAATACTAATCGACAGATGAAGTATAATAACTTCCATAAACAGGTTCGTTTATTGTCTCTGGATATGTATGCCACTATCTTTGACATAAATTTTGACATTACCATAAGATATGGAGGTTTTCCACCAATTGCAAGTTTTTTAAAGGATCTGTGAGCTGAAGCCCCCATTTTGCCCCTAATAAATGAAGGAAAATGGAATTTTAGTAGAACTATCATAAGAGATTAGAACGAAGCATAAGAGACAGAACCAAGGGGGCAGCAATTTTGGTAATAATAGCCAAGAAATAAAACCATGAAGGTCTAAAATTCTCCGAAGGATAGAGTGATATACCACTTCTCTATTGAATTTTCATCGCTTTCATCCATGCCAGGACCAGTATCAAATACAGAAACTTCATCCTCATTAACTTCAACACTGCAAAACAAATCATTTCTCGGTATCATGGCTGACAAGACACATTAACGATCATAATTCCATCATACAATTACTGATTAAGATATGAAATAAGCAGGTCCAGCACCCCTAAATTTCTTCAAAAAAAAAACACAAGCCATAAAACTTACAAGAAAACTCATACTAGCACAACTACATGTCTACAAAAGGATAAACCAAAAAAGCATCCATAATGTAATCAGTACCACACTATCATATATTCATATGAACAAAACAAATACAAAATCTTTAAAAAGTGAAAATAAAACCACAATATAGCATTGGCAGTACCATTAGCCTCGTCCCATGTATAACAACACTAACAACTCATCAGTATCATAATATCCTTTGTTAAGGACAACTTAAGGTTAAGGCAGTAAACAACTCACAATAATATACAAATAAAACATACTACGTATTTCTGATCCAGTAAAAGTGGTTAGAAGCTGAACAACAAAAGCATATTTACCTAATAAGCTTCCTTACATCTTTGCCATTTGACCACACTGCCTGCAGTGAATTATCCTGTGAAAACACAAGCAATGAAGCACGGATGCAGCTTAAACATGAAAACCCAAAGCTGACTCCTTAAATTGAATTGTGTTATCTGATTCAAACCCCAAAACTTACTATCAAGTCTGCTAAGGCAGTCTCAAAGGTATAGTCATCAGGAAGTTCTGTCAACAAATCTGTGTCTGGTGTCAAGTCCCACATATTCTGTCCAACCCAACAAAAAAATAAAATGATAAGTGCAAACAATCAATCAATCATCCAATTAATTCAATGAAAAAGCTCATGTTAAAGTAATACAAACCTCAAAGGTGTCAGCAGTCTGATCAGAACCATCCTATAACAAAGAAACAACTCTAAACAAGTAAAATTCTTGCTTGCTAAACCAACAATATCATTTCAATTAAAACTATAATTTGGCAAATATATCACATCATATAATACATCATAGTTGAAATTAAGCCAACATATAACATCTAAATTTGACATTTGATTCTTAAAACCAGTTAAGGATGAATCCACAGCCAGTATACTAAGCTACTTAGCAAAACAACATTCATATCATGAACATAAACAAAAGCATTGTAAACCAGTAAAACTTTTCAGATAGTCTATACCATATTTACTTATTTAGCAACATACCAAGACACTAAAAAAACACATTTAATCACACAATTATAAGCACAAAACATCAATGTAATAGGTTATAGCCCTTATAATGAGTATTATATCATGGAATACAATAACCTCATCTATCCAAAGCAAAAGCCACTTTCTGGATAAAAAAATTCGGCTTGCAGATAGATAACACCATAATCAAAACATTAAAATATTAAAAAAATATTAAAAAAAGAAATATATACATATATTGTACCTCATAAGAGTCATAACATCAAACCCAAATTTATACTACCCATTATATATTATTTATTATTTGTAATGATTTGACATAAAGTATAGAAGAAAAATATCTAATCGTTACAAATAATATGAAACGGAAGTAGTATAAAAGATATGAAGAGAAATCATACAAATATATATTCTGGGATGACACCAAAACCGGCAAAACCCCAACACAAATACGAAGTATAATAAATTACCCATTTAACACATGACAACAGACAACATATAATTGATCCAACTCACAAAAAATTACCCATTAAACACAAAAAATTACCCATTAAACACAAAAAATTACCCATTATAAAATCATATCAAACAAGAATTACAGTAACACATACTGGGTAATAACATAGATTAAACTCATAATGACATTAAAATAAAATGAGAAAATAAGAGTAAAATGACTTACAAACAACTTCAAAAAATGGGTTTTGTTAGGCGAAAACCCATTAAAAGAAATATGATTTCTGAATTTGTTACCCTTAGTATCTTCCAAATACAATTCTTTACTATCCCACAAAATCTTTCTTCTGGGTTTTAAATCATCTTGCTTCAACATTGCACTGTAAATTTTTTTCACAAAATCATCAACAGAAATTCTCTCATTTTCTGGGTTTCTTTTTGTCCATGTTACATTCGACCCATTAGGTAATAAGACATTAAATTTGTAAACTTTTTCCCCTCCATCATCGTAAATTTTTTTAATGCTTTGAAATTTCCTCTTTTTCCCTTCCATTTTTCTTCAATTCTTGCTCAATTCAACCAAAAAACAAACCCCAGAAAATAATTGTAGATAAAGAAGAAGAATATTCTTTCCTTTTATTTTATTTTTTTTTTGGGGGAAAAAAACTCAGAAATTTGGAAGATGTAAAAGTGGAAGTGAAAGAGAGTGGCGCAGTATATAAAGGTGTAGCAATGACGATTGTAATACTTAGAAGGCGTAGGTTAGCGTAAGTCGGTTATGTTGGTGCTATAATGCGCGTTGTGTGAATGGCGCTTAGCTGTCCTTTGAGTAACACGTGGAGGTATTTTTGGAATTTGGGGTCCATTTATGATTTTGGATGCTGACGTGGAAGGGTCAAAATTGAGTCAATCGTTCAACTTTTCAGCTGATTGATTGGTGACCAAGAAATGGCGAGTACAATTTTTTTTAATTTTTTTTTAATGTAATCTTGTGATTTGTGAAGGTTTTGATTAAAGAGACTATAATTTGTAAGCAAAATGATTTACTGGTAACGTTTAATAACTTTCTCTGCATCCATTCTTTAAACTTAGGGTCTGCCTCATACGTTTATTTTCAGTTCAAATCAGCTCAGTTCAGTTCAGCTCCTAATTTCCTTCTCTTATAAAATATTCATTTCAGTTCAGTTCACTTCAGTTTAGCTCAGTTCAGTTCACTTCAGTTTAGCTCAGTTCAATTCAGCCGAGTTCAATCTATGAGAACGGGCCCTTATTTAGGGTCATGTTCTGATTTAGGGTCTGTTCACTGTTACTCCCTCCGTCCCCTTTTGAGAGTCCCTTATGGGCATTTTTCACGGGAATTAATAAACACATAAAAGAATAGTTAAAGTATATTAAAAAGGTAAATTGACATTGGGTATGCAAAAAACTAGAGAGATAAAGTAATAAAGTACATGGGAAAACGAAATTTACATGGGAAAGTTAAATTTGCACAAATATTGTTGCAAATTGAAGGGAATTTTGGTAAAAAAATTAATATTAATAGTAGTTGGAAAAGGCAAATGGGATGAACAGTTTGGGACTAAAATTTGTCTATAAGGGACTATCAAAAGGGAACTATTATCAATTAAATGGGGACAAAGGGAGTACTTAATTTCAATTCAGCTCCTAATTTTCCTCTCTCATAAAATATTCATTTCACCTCAGTTCAGCTCCAATTAGTTCAGTCCAGTAAAAATGAACAGACCCTTACTGAATTGATTAAGTTGTACTGAGTTGTTTAATAAGAGAAAGAAATTTAGAAACTGAACTGAAATTAAGATAAAGAAAATCGGCCGTTAAATGTTGCTTTATTTAGCTTTTCATGATATTTAAACGTTTCTTACACTATAAAATCATCTTAGTCCCTACATTATTATATGTGAAAATTATAGGAGTAAAATATTATACAAAATATTAAAAGATATATATTGAGCCTGGTTATATTAATTTTAATAGATTACTCCATTTTTATAAGTGTTACACTTTATTTTATGGCATAAAGTTACATTATAATATTTTATGGCATAAAGTTACATTATAGTATTACTTCCTTCGTCCCTTATTGATAGTCCCTTATGACTATTTTTTAGTCCCAAATTGAATTGATAGTCTCATTTGCTTTTTTTAAGTACTATTAATATCAATTTTTTTTACCAAATTCACGTTCAATTTGCAACAATATTTGTGCAAATTTAACTTTTCCATGTAAATTTTGTTTTTTCACATACTATCGTTACTTTCTCTCTCTACTTTTTTGCATACCCAATGCAAATTTACCTTTTCAATGTATTTTAGAGTAAATTTTTTTCTTTCATGGTCCCCCCAAACCCACTACTATTTTTATTACCGGGTATTTTTTTTTTCTTTCACATTCATTACTTTACAATAAATTAATAACCTAATTATCTTTCTTTTACGAAGTACAATTTTTTAATGTTTCAACTATCCCACTTACCTTTTATTTTATTTAAGTCAATTAAATTATCTACAACTATATGTTGGTCAAAGTATAACTATGTGTCGATCAAAATATAACACTTACGAGTATTAAAACACGGAGGAAACATTGGGAATCCATGGTTAAGTTTTAATACTTAGCTTTAACCCAAAAATGATTGCAAATAGGGCAACCTTTTAGAAATAAGGGGGAAAATATTATTGGAAAACCAATTTAACATGTTACTCCATTAATCTAGACAATATTTTTTGTGGCTCTTTCCCATAAATGCCTAAATTTGAATGAAGTATTTGTAAAACTTTGATGAATCTATCTATCTTTTACAATAATAATCTATACTATATATTAAAAGGCGTTTCTAATCAAGAATACACGCCACATGGCACACCTCTCTTATACTAAGAACATGCCACGTCACCAAGGAGAATTGGAACACATCAACTTAAAAATGCTTATGTCAAGAATTGAACTCGAGTTCATTAAAAATGGATAGGAAGTCATACCATCTTTGCTATCTAATACTTTTGTTTATTTATTCCTTTTGAATATAGTTAATGTATGGCATGAAATTTTTGTTTTATACAGATTATTTTATTAATCTAAATCTATAATAAAAGTATTTAAGATTATTATAATACAAGAAAACTATAATTCGATGTAAAAAAATATTTAACGTATAGATTCGGGGCATCGCCCGGGCTAAACACTAGTAATATTATTAAAACACAATGGGACAACATGCTAACGACATGTGTCACAATTCCCTCAATATGATTTGGAGCCACATCATCATTATATGTCACCTTATGTGTATCACTCTAAAACTCTTTTATCACTCTAAAACTCTTTATATGTGTAATATTCATGCTTAACTTTCCCATACAATAATGTAACCTCTAAGTAATAGCACAATAAATTATACTATTTTTTTTTTTTTTTGAAAGAATAAATTATACTAATTTTATTTATAAGAAATTAATCACATACTAATGATTATTGATTCCTTCAATGCTAATTTTCTAGATTCAATATCAGCTTAACAATTAGACAGCTGGACAATTTGGAACATTTCCTCAACCAGCGAAGTATTCAACTAGTAAAAAAAAAAAAAAAAAAAAAAGGGCATAGGCTTTGACTGTTGATGTGGGCATTTTGTTTTTCATTACTCTTTAGTCTTTACTCTTTAACATATGGTTGATTTGTTAGGATTAGGAAGTATAGGAACAACATTTCACCTCAAGTTGGTTTTGTATGGGGAAATATCTACATAACGGAAATCACAATGGGCCGATATTAGTTGTATGGGAAAATATCTACATAACGGAAATCATAATGGGTCGATATGGTTGGACATACCGACATACTGTTTGAATTCGATCCATAAATGGCCTTTGTTAATATCGGCATTCCTATAAAGTAGACATATCAGCATGTAGGTAGCTGTCACGTGTCGCGCTCACAATTGACACGTGGCAGAAATTACATTACTTATTAGACTGCCATCTGTCACCTAGTAAACATATAAATAATCCGGTTTTACTT
The DNA here is from genome assembly GCF_948465745.1 of Chenopodium album. Classification (NCBI taxonomy): domain Eukaryota; kingdom Viridiplantae; phylum Streptophyta; class Magnoliopsida; order Caryophyllales; family Amaranthaceae; genus Chenopodium; species Chenopodium album. Next base: position 5,150,467 of record NC_137838.1, read on the forward strand.
CATAAACAAGGTAGCATTTATTACAATATCTCTCTCTCTCACTACTTTCTCTCTCTAAATCACTTCTCTTCTATAAACACTTACTGACTCAATCTTTGGAGTGGTTATCCCCGGATTCACCCCGGGGCTAGTTCATCTCTTCTCTTTGTGTAGGTTCTTATTTGGCCGATAGGAGCAGAACGGGTCATATACTCGAGCTTCGGATCCTGAATTCGGATTATCGGATTTCTGCATAAACAGTTGGCGCTAGAAGGAGAGGAGCTACTTAATAGCTTCTATCGCCTAAAAGAGCCTTATACTTTCCGATAAAAAAAATATATATAAAAAAAAAAAAAAATATGCCTGATCTAGAAATTCAGATTGAGGATGAGACTCATATTCTGGGGGGTAATGAATTTCATATGTCGTTAACCCCTGAAAGGCAGGCTGGGACAGATATAGACCCTATGGCAGGGTTTACATCAGAAGAGTTGGCAACAACTGCAAGGGTAATGACAGCTATGAGCAAAAAAAGAAAAGAAATAGGGGCAACCCAAGATGGAGGAGGGATACCTTTTACAGCTCATGGCAATCAATTTGACCAGGCTGGAAGTTCGCAAAGACGCCGGAATGATGGGTCGCCGACAAGATCCCAGCAAACCCCTAGGGAATCAGAGGTTCGATCCTTAGCTCAGGACGAGAGTACGGGAACTTACCAGCAAGGAGCAGTGCGAAGAGTATTTCAGTTGAGAGCATCACCATTTGTACAGAGCATCCTTGATCAGCCAATGGAGAAAATCAAAATGCCGACATGTCGGTATGATGGTAGGGGAGATCCAGGAAGATACATGACCTCGTATGAGGGTCACATGATTTTATACACCAACTCTGATGTCGTTTGGTGTAAGGTGTTTCCCACTACTTTGATTGGAGCAGCAGCTGATTGGTTTAATAATCTTGAAAATGGAGCAGTTCACAGTTTCCAGCAGTTAGCCGAAATGTTCGTAGGGCAGTATGTCAGTAATAGTGTTCGGCAAAGAACTTCTGGAGAGTTAATGGCTATTACTCAGAAAGCAGATGAATCTTTAAGGGATTACATAAGGAGGTTTAATAATGAAGCCAATACAATTCCAAGATTGCAGTAGGAGATAGCAGTCATGACACTAATGAACGGTCTGAATGATTCGGAATTTAAGAGATACCTAACTCAAAAAAATCAACCAACATTAGCTGCAGCTTTCAATAAAGCTCATGATTATATTAAGAGTGAGGAATTAATGAAGACAAGCAGCCGAATAAGTTCTACTGATAGAATTCACCCTATGTCTGAAGGGGGATCTTCAGGGGTTGTAAGGTCGAGGAACCCAACGGCAGCAAGAGGAGGAAGCCGCCAAGAGGTCAGAGGAACCAAAGCACCAATGCGATATAATTCGTATACACCTCTAAATACACCAAGGGCTGCAATATATTCTATAAATCAGAACCGAGAAGGATGGGTGAGACCTGTGCCGATGAAAGCGAAAGGAAGGGATACCAAGAAGTATTGCATGTTCCACCGAGATGTAGGGCATTACACTGAGGACTGTGTGCAGTTGAAGGATAATATCGAAGAATTAATAAGAAGGGGGCATCTTACGCAATACCGGTTGCAGTCTGGGGAAAGTCAGCAACAATAATATAGGCAACCAGAACGCCAGCAGATAGAATATCGGCCAGAAAGACAAGGTCAAGTGAACCGACAGGGGGAAGGCGGACAACCACCGTCATCTACTGGAAAAGGAGTTGATGTAATAACTGGTGGACAAGTTCATGGAGGAACCATAAGTGGAGCACGGAAGCACCTGTCGGAGTATCGGCACATTGTTAATGCATTAGATGTTGCTGATCGCCCACAGCCGTCTGAAATTCCGAATGTAACCTTCACCAAAGAAGATGCAAAAGGAATAGTGTTTCCTCACGATGATCCCCTTGTATTAATAACAAAGATTAATGGGGCCGATGTGAAAAGGGTTCTAGTTGATGGAGGAAGCTCGGCAAATATCTGTTTATGCAAGCCTTCAATGAGTTGATGATAGGTCGACAATATTTAACGCCGGTATCATATCCGATGATTGGGTTTAACGGTTCAACAGTAAGGCCAGAAGGGAGTATAGTTCTCCCTATTAGGCTCGGGGACGGTACAACAGCAAGAGATGCGATGGCTGAATTTTTAGTAGTGGATGTACCGTCGGCGTATAATGCAATTGTGGGAAGGCCGATAATTCATGACATACAGGCAGTAGTATCAACTTATCATTTAACTATTGCTTATGTGTCAAATAGAGGGGTTGTGGAAAAGGTACATGGGGGACAGGTGATGGCAAAGTCATGCTATGTCACGGCGTTAAAAAATCAGGGGAAGAAAGGAGAAGTACCAAACAACCCTAAGCGGGCAAGAGAACCAACAGTGCGAGATTTGTCGATGGAAAATTTTGATTCTAGGCCGGAAACTATGCCGAGACCATCGCCAGGAGGTAAAACAGTGCAAGTAGAGCTCCGACCAGGAAATTCAAGTCAGACAGTTAAGGTGGGGGCTGATATGGACGTTGAAATGAGGTGCAATCTGATGAGCTTGTTGAGAGAAAATGCGGATGTATTCGCCTTTTCGGCAAGTGATATTCCGGGCATACACCCAGAAGTGATGGAGCATAAACTCAATGTGGACCGAAGGTTCAGACCGGTAAGGCAGAAGAAGCGCAACTTCTCCACAGAAAAAATTGAAGCCATTCAAGCAGAAGTCAACAAGCTGTTAACGGCAGGATTTATAGAACCGTGTACTTATCCAGAATGGTTGGCAAATGTTGTAATGGTTAGAAAGCCAACCGGGAAATGGCGGATGTGCGTGGATTTTACGGATCTGAATAAAGCTTGCCCAAAGGACTGTTATCCGTTGCCTCGGATAGACAGGTTGGTAGATTCGACTTCTGGCCATGAAATGCTAAGCTTCTTAGATGCATTTTCTGGATATCATCAGGTTAGTCTTAATGAAGCTGATAGGCCTAAAACGGCTTTTATAACATATGCTGGGGTATACTGCTACAAGGCAATGCCGTTTGGGCTGAAGAATGCTGGTGCGACATATCAAAAGTTGGTTGATAAAATTTTTGCAAATCAGAAGGGCCGTAATGTTGAAGTATATGTAGATGATACAATAGTAAAAAGCAAGCTGAAAAAAGATCACATAGAGGATTTAAAGGAGACCTTTGCAACTTTGCGGCAATATCAGATGAAGCTCAATCCAGAAAAATGTGTTTTCGGAGTCCGATCTGAAAAGTTCTTAGGATTTATGGTTAGCGAGCGAGGCATTGATGCAAATCCAGATAAGATTAATGCTCTTCTCGAAATGAAACAACCTAAATCAATTCGAGACATTCAGAGATTGACAGGAAGAATGGCAGCCTTGACGCGCTTCATCAGCAAATCGGCAGATAAAGCACTTCCGTTTTTTGTAGTTTTGCGACAAAACAAGACATTTGAATGGGGGAAAGATCAAGCTGATGCTTTAGAGGTGGTAAGAAACCATTTAAAGTCTCTCCCAACAGTTGCACGACCAGAGCCGGGAGAATACTTACAGTTATATATATCGGCATCGCCAAAAACAGTGGCCTCAGTCCTGATAGTTGAGAGGACCAAACAGCAAATACCGATATACTTTGTCAGTCATGTCCTTAATGCTGCTGAGCGACGATATCTAGTGATTGAAAAAATGGCCTTTGCTGTCGTAATTGCTGCTAGAAAATTACGACCTTATTTTGATGCACATCCAATAGAAATTCTTACAAATCATCCATTGGAAAAATCATTGCAGAAAATGGATACATCGGGAAGGTTATTGAAGTGGGCTGTAGAATTATCGGAATACGAGCTGTATTACAAACCTAGGGTGTCAATAAAAGCACAAGCCCTATCAGATTTTGTTGTAGAAACCTCCTATAATGATGAAGAGGAAGAATTGGGGACATGGCAAGTATCAGTAGATGGCTCAGCAACCTCAATGGGATCTGGAGCCGGTATTGTGATAACAGCCCCGAATGGAGAGGTTTTTGAGTATGCCTTAAAGTTTAAATTCAAAGCTACAAATAATGAAGCCAAATACGAGGCAGCAATTGCGGGTATTCAGCTCTCTATAGCGGCAGAAGCAAAGAGGTTAGTCCTCAAAACCGACTCGCAATTGGTTTCCAGTCAGTTTCGTGGGGAATATGAAGCAAGAGAATTGGCGATGGTAAAATATCTGGAAAAAATAAATGAGCTTACAGCTCAGCTGCAACATTTTGAAGTTCAATTGGTGCCGAGAGCACAAAATTCCCAGGCTGATTCTCTAGCAATGCTAGCCAGTTCAAGTTTTAATGACTTGGAAAGAACTGTTATGGTAGAGGTTCTGAAATAGAGAAGTATAGACGAATCGGCAAAGGAAGTTCAGTGTATTCAGCTGGGTGAGCAATGGTATGACAAAATTCTAACATACTTGCTGACAGGGGCTTTGCCGATAGAGAAAGAAGAAGCTCGGAAAATAAAAAAAAAATAGCGTATGGTTCATACTGTACCAGGGCCAACTTTATAAAAGAGGGTTCTCGTTCCCATTACAAAGATGTATAACAGCAGAGGAATCTACAAAGCTAATAGAGGAGATTCATGAAGGAACTTGCGGAAATCACCTAGGAGGACGAGCTCTTTCAAGAGAAATAATGAGACGAGGATATTATTGGCCAGCAATGAATGAAGATGCTTCCAATTATGTTAAAAAGTGTGAAAAATGTAAAAAGTTTGCACCTATTCTGAACCGGCCACCAAATGATTTGACGCCGATATTGAATCCAATGCCGTTTGCGCAATGGGGGATGGATATAGTTGGTCCCTTTCCGTCAGCAACTGGAAATCGAAAGTTCCTACTGGTGGGTGTAGATTACTTCACCAAATGGATCGAAGCAGAACCGGTAACAACGATATCGGCAGCAGAAGTTAGAAAGTTCATGTGGAAAAATATCTTTACAAGATTTGGCCTTCCGAGAGCAATGGTTTTTGATCATGGATCACAGTTTGATTGCAAGCCCGTAAAAACTTTGCTAACAATTTACAAAATCAAATTTGCATATGCGGCAGTTTGCCATCCGCAATCAAACGGCCAGGCAGAAGCAGCTAATAAGCAGATAGTAATGGCAATAAAGAAAAAGATCAAAGATGCCAAAGGGTTATGGGCAGATTTGATTCCAGAGATCTTATGGGCAAATAGAACAACAGTTAGAGAAGCAACGGGAGAATCCCCTTTCCACTTAGTTTTCGGAACAGAAGCCGTTATACCAGCCGGGGTCGGTCTGCCGACATTCAGAATACAGCATTACTGTGAAGAGCAAAATGATCTACTATTGCGGCAACAGTTAGACTTTTTGCCAGAAGTAAGGGAAAAAGCGGCAGTTAAATCGGTCGCATACAAAAACAGAATGTCAAGGGCTTACAATAAGAAGGTTAATCACCGGCCATTAGTTGTTGGAAATTTAGTATTGAGAAGAACATCAGCAACAGGAAAGGGTAATGAAGATGGAAAGTTAACGGCTACTTGGGGAGGTCCATATCGAATAAGAGACATGGTTATGCAAGGATCATATTATCTGGAAACTGAAGACGGAAAGCCGCTGAAGAATGTCTGGAATACTGCAGTTCTTAAGAAATATTATGTATAATACGAAAGTAGAATCAAAGTATTTTGTATGATAATAATGATAAATAAAATCAGATGCAATGATCTACTCTACAATTTGAGTTTAAAGGCATCCTCCAATTAACAGATCACCGTTAATTGGGATGGACAGCTAAAAACCACTTCCGTGATGATAACGCTCTCACAACCTGATCAATTGTGTTCGTTAAATCACGAGGTTGTGGGTTCAATATAATATCCCGGCCAAATCACTATATAGTATGCACCGATATGAGGCCCAGCTAGAACATGATAGCCGATAAGGGTACTTGCGAAACTATTATATAGTTGCACAAGTGACCAATGAGTTATAAAACAAACTACCGCCGTATAAAAAAAAATGTGTAAGTACATACATCATGAAAATGATGTCTGCACTATGCGGGGAAGAATGAGGGGCTATACTATGCCCGATATTAACCCGATATTACAGCCTTAATGGGGGGCTATGTTGATATCATTATACTTATAAGTATAATGGACGAATTATTTAAAGTAAATTGATTCCGAAATGAGTGATTAAAAGCAATAGAAGTTAAATAAAAGTTAAAACTAAGACAGTTATAGTGTTTACGAGAATCACATAAAAGGTATACAAACATAACATCGTGAAAGAAGCAATTCTTTGGCAAAGCTAAAATGAAGATCGACAGACATCACCGCAAAAGGGTATATGCCGATAAAACAGCATTGTCAAAAGAAAGTTTTCTAAAAGTACATAATCAAAATAGAAATTACAATGAGTAAGGCCCGATAATACAAGAGCCACAAGATGATGATGGTGATGGTTGCCCGCCCCTTTAAGCTGTTTTGTTTTCGGGTTCCGGAGAATCCAAAATCTTAGGATCAGAAACACCGATATCATCAGAAGGAGCAAGGTTAAAGATATCTGCGTCTGAGAACTCTTGTTGCTCAAAACCAGAAGGTGTCTTGTGAGCATCATTATTAAATGCTGCTTCAATCTTAGCCCAGTCTTCTTGTTTTAGGCCGATAGCATGAGCATCACACCTCTGAGCAGCAGTCCAACCACCATCAAAACGATCTTGTAATTTACTGCAAAACTCAGCCGATGACAAATAACGACTAACCGCTCTTTGCCGTATACCAGGTTTATCGACCTCTATTTTTTGCAGCTGACCTTCTAGGTTGCTGATTGTTGTTTTAGCCTTAGAAAGATCACTCTGTGCAATGGAAAGTTGATCCTTCACAGCGTTCTTATCTTCAAGCTGAGATTTAAGATCCTTTATCTCCTCTTCAAGATTTTTCATGTTTTCAACTTTCTTGCGCAGAGAAGACAATTCGGCATCATCTTTTGCCTTTATCACCTTAATTCCATCAAGAGCCTTTTTGACATTCTTCAAAGCTGTCTCCAAAGATTGTTGGTTAGACGTGTTCTGATGATACTTATCTTGATAAAACCTATACATCTCAACCAACTCTGTTCCAGAAGCAACTGCCTATAAACAAGTACAATATAGAAGAAATAAGCCAGGTGTTTAAAAAAAAAAAAAAAAAAAAAAAAAAAAAGGATTATAACAACATACCCTCATCAGATCATGCATGTGTTGGGCTGCAACTGGGCCGATCTGTCCAGACGGCCTATCAACTGGAGTTGGAACATTTCGTAGCAGCCGATATCCCAGATTTCCACCTCGAAGTGGATCATCAGTGAAAATGGACTCATTGCGGAAGACGTCCATTTCAGGCCGCCATTGATCACGAGAACAGCCCTCAGGAGCCCTTACTCTATTTAGAACCTCATCAGGAATCTTTCCTTCAACATGTTCGATCCACTGTTCGCCCCGATAAGTGATACCGGGAGCACTTACGTCAGAAATAACAGGACCAACCTGTTGAGGTTCAGCAGAAATGGGAACAGTTTCCTAATATACAATGAGTTAGTAAAAAATAATAAAAATAATGATAGCAATGTAATAATAATTTTATTTTCGGCCGTTATAACAAGTAAATTTTTATATACCAAATCTATTACCTGTTGAGGAATAGGAGACACAGTCAAGTCTTCAAACACCTTATCGGCGTTTTCTATGTTTGTTGCCGAAACTGTTTTTTCGGGAGCAGAAGTTTTAGGTGGCGATGGAGCCTCTGGCTGTTCAGTATCGGTCTTTGACCGCTTTGATTCCGGCTCATCTTCCTTCCTTGTAGAAATGGAAGGAACGCTACCACCGCGTCTGTTAGCCAGCGAGGTCAGACGCCGATTTCTCCTCACATTCTCGTCAACTATCTCTTCTGCTCTTCTTTTAGGATTACGTGTAGGGGCACGCGAGCAGAAAGAAGTGAAGGTTTCTAATGCCGGTCTCGGAGATGGAGGACAACGGAACAACACTCTCTTGCCGTCAGATGATAAGCCGAGGGCTGCCTTGTCCAACTTTTGCGGGCCTACATATCAAAGATTATCAATAAGTATAAACCATTAAAAACCATATCTACATAAGTAATACAAACAAAAGTATTATATTAATGCGTAAATACTGACAATGTAAAGGATAACAATAATTTATAAGGTTAGTACCATAATTGTTAGTCCGACATAAACCGATATAAGATAGTGGTGCATTGTTCAAAATGTACTTTACATTTGGCAGCCACACTTTCGGAACAACACGAGTTTTTCCATCAATATTGACCCTAACGGCATCAAAGTAATCACAAGCCTTCTGTTCTTGAGGGCCAAGCTCTCTTTCAGCAATATGGCCGAAACGAGGATGAGGCCGAAAGAAAGTTCTCCTGATAGGAAAATCTTCCGGGACACTCATGAAAAAGAACTTATCCTGCCAACCTTTACAGCTTGACAACTTAGGGTTTACGGTAAACTTGTGAGAGGCCGTATACAATGACCACCAACCCTCAGATTGTCCGTCACGTTTCAAAGTTATTAACCTCCTAAACAAATTCAAAGTTAACGGAAAATTTTTATATATCAACACCCAAACCAGGGAAATGACAGCGCGAATAGTAGGAGGAGTAACTTGTACCAGGCATAAATTCCATGCCTTAAAAATTTTAGCAATAAAAAGATGGAGAGGAAATCGGAGGCCGAATTCAAAGTGTTTGGCATAAACGGCGATATGACCATCAGGACAATCAAGAACAGTAGCAGAAGGTGGTGGGAGTACTAACTCATACCCATCCGGCAAACCGTAAAATCTTTTTGCCTTACGGCAATACTCCTTTTCTTCGGCTAATTTCAACCAAACCTTGCTAACGCTAGCTTCAGCGACCTTAATGTTAGAAGGTAAGATAAGAGGTTGTCGGAAATCAGCCTCATCAGTTTCAGACTCATACTCCTCATCTAAACTTTCTTCATGAGTGACTTGAGGCATTATATCAATCATTTTGGCTCTCTCAGGGCTTTCAGCGTTGCCGCCTTGATTTACTTCTTCATCACTATCATCATCATCATTTAACAAAGATTTGATAGCGGAATCGTGAATAGGAGATTTCGAATCTCTTTCAGACTCGGAGCTAGAGGAGCTTATAACTTGTGCTTGGCCAGGCCTTTTACTTGTCTCAGGCCTAGAGCTTGGTTCAGCCTCAGCGGTCTGAGATGGGTTATCAGTCGGCCTAGATCTCGGCATATCAGAGGTTCGGATGTGAATATTTCCGACGTTACTTCCGTATTGATTAAAATCAGGTTTATCGGCAAAACTCCGCAAATGATACCGAATGCTAACAGGTTCAATCTCAAGAACCTCAACGTCCTCGGGAATGTTAGGGTTTGTAGGGCGTCGTGCCTTTTCCCAATCCGCTAGTATTTTATGGCGATAAAAAGCCTCTTTTTGCTCTATCTCTGATAACGGCTGAAAAGGGTTGTCAATATTATCAGACAAAGACGAAACTCCACTTTGCTTATGGCCGAGATCTTTTCCCAAAGACTGCCTAATAAGACGCCGCCTAACAGTACTAAGGGGGGTTTGTTCAGAATTACTATTGGACATTTAATAAACCAACTAAAAACTAAAAAATGGGTAAACAACGAATGTATTCCAACGCATGCAAATTGAAATTGAAATCTTTAAAATACCTTCAACTACTTGATGGCAGCGACGACGCAAAGAAGAATATCAGACACTTCAGTAATGCGAAAAATCCAGCAAGACCCAATTGCGGTTATCCCAAAGCCTTCTCCGCTAAAATTCGCAACTTTTAGTGAAGGAAGTGTGAAAATGTGAAAAGTAAAAAAAAAAGGAGGAAAGAGAAGTTAAAAAGGAAGTTGAAAAGGCGACGTTTGATATGACACCTAGTCAGAAATCTAACGGTTAGAATAAATTATTAATTTAAAAAATAAATCGTTAGATCATCAACACGTGTCCTCTACTTTATATAATTTTCCCGCTTAAAATTTAAAACCATTTTAATTAAAGTAAACCTTGTTTGCTAACGGCAAACAAGGTTACTTAGGGGGAAAAACGGAGTTTTTTCGCTCCCAGCCTAAATATAGTTAAAGTAAACCTTGTTTGCTAACGGCAAACAAGGTTACTTGGGGGGAAAAACGAAGTTTTTTCGCTCCCAGCCTAAATATAGTTAAAGTAAACCTTGTTTGCTAACGGCAAACAAGGTTACTTGGGGGGAAAAACAATATAGTTAAAGTAAACCTTGTTTGCTAACGGCAAACAAGGTTACTTGGGGGGAAAAACAATATAGTTAAAGTAAACCTTGTTTGCTAACGGCAAACAAGGTTACTTGGGGGGAAAAACAATATAGTTAAAGTAAACCTTGTTTGCTAACGGCAAACAAGGTTACTTGGGGGGAAAAACGAAGTTTTTTCGCTCCCAGCCTAAATATAGTTAAAGTAAACCTTGTTTGCTAACGGCAAACAAGGTTACTTGGGGGGAAAAACGAAGCTTTTTCGCTCCCAGCCTAAATATAGTTAAAGTAAACCTTGTTTGCTAACGGCAAACAAGGTTACTTGGGGGGAAAAACGAAGCTTTTTCGCTCCCAGCCTAAATATAGTTAAAGTAAACCTTGTTTGCTAACGGCAAACAAGGTTACTTGGGGGGGAAAACGAAGTTTTTTCGCTCCCAGCCTAAATATAGTTAAAGTAAACCTTGTTTGCTAACGGCAAACAAGGTTACTTGGGGGGAAAAACGAAGCTTTTTCGCTCCTAGCCTAAATATAGTTAAAGTAAACCTTGTTTGCTAACGACAAACAAGGTTACTTGGGGGGAAAAACGAAGTTTTTTCGCTCCCAGCCTAAATATAGTTAAAGTATACCTTGTTTGCTAACGGCAAACAAGGTTACTTGGGGGGAAAAACGAAGTTTTTTCGCTCCCAGCCTAAATATAGATAAAGTAAACCTTGTTTGCTAACGGCAAACAAGGTTACTTGGGGGGAAAAACGAAGCTTTTTCGCTCCCAGCCTAAATATAGTTAGGTGTTTTTAAATTTAATTTGATTAAAGGTGTTTTTTATTTTCATTTGATTACTATTTTTTTATTCTAAAAAAATCCTTTATTAACCCTTTTAAGAACTTATATGAACTTAATTTGCCGAAATTTATTTTTTCTTAAATAATGAAAATTAGATGAACAAAACAAGACCTAAGAGGCAAAGATAAGAATGAGAGGGAAGAGAAGAAGTAATTTGGAGGGAAAATGGATCCGATCCCTTTCCCCTCGCCTTTCCTCCTTTTTTCTCCTCTTTCGTCTTGGTTAACAAAGTGTTAATCTCTTGTAGTAGACATTTTGAGTATAAATTTAAGATCAATTATTGTATATATTCTACCATTATTTGATTTGTTTCTCGATGGACAAATTAAATAGGACAAACCCAAAATGGATGTGTACTTGTATATTTTTTTGGCGAAAGAGTAGCGCAATTAAATTTCAAAGTTCATCAGAAATATACTCCTTATCAAGTATCAACTGATCTGATATTTTTAACAAGGATGTGTTAGGTCAAAAGAGTATTTATTATTGTAATCAATTTATCAATTAATTTAAACGTAGTAAAGTCCACTGGAAATTGTATCTGTTGCTTTGACTTTAACACCAATTAACAAAAAACAAAACAAAATGATCATTGTCCTTTACAAGCTAAATACTCAATTCCACCCCCAGTCCCCCACCCCAACCCCAACCCCAACCCCAACCCCTTTTTCTTCTTATTAATTGTAACAATAGAAATCATGAAATAATTAGAGGAAAATAAATTATTTTAAAATTTTTTGGATATAAAAGTGAAAGTAATAGAGATATGTCTATACGAGTAAATATATGAACTACATCCGAATCCTTTATTTTCTCAGTTAATAACTTATCGTTAGCTACAAGTTACTCCTACTCCGTATGCCTAACAACTATTACTACAATTTGTCTACAATTAACGACCATACCTCCTGTCCAACAAAAAGTAAAATTAAAAAAAAAAAACCCTATAAATATATTTTGCCAAAAATCTCCTACATCTAGTTTTGAAGTATGTTTAAATCATTTTTATTACTTTGTATTTTGTTATGATCATTATAACCAAAATAAATATTTTAACCGTTTTTTTAGCTACATCATTTTGCAAATTGTACATAGACTCCTAAACATTTTTTTTTAAAAGATGAGAGAGATAGAAAAAAAAAGGACTCATATGATAGGAAAGAGATTATCATCTAAAAAAAGCGATTCAACTAATGTAAAACTTTCATTTAGGTACCAACCAAAAAAAAAAAAAACTTTCGTTTAGGTCATTTTAGAATAGCAATGCAAGTACTCCCTCCATCTCCGAAAGGAGAACTCTTATGGCCTAAATCTAGTCCCAAAATAATCATCACATTTGCATTAAAATACTCTCCTATTTGCAATAATATTTGTTCTTCCCCGTGTTAATTTTGCTTTTGCATGTACTTTTATTATTTTTTCTTTTTTTCTTTTTTGCAAACTCTATGTGAAATTCAATTTCTAATATACTTTTACCATTATCCTTTTCACTTTCTTAATACCCGCAAAATCAACCTAGAAGTGTTGCTCTTTCGGTAACGGAGGGAGTATAAAGAAAGGAAGAAATATTTGAAAGTCAACGAAATAATTTTGACAAATAAAAAAAAGATAATATTATTAAAAAATGACGTGGCAAAAGCCGATTAGTTGTAGGCAGTAGAATATAGCAGAAGCAGCGGGTAAGGAAAATCCGTGAGAGAGATAAATGCCTAACGGCAATCCCGCGGTACGTCAGTTACTCCTCCTCCTCTTTACACTCTCTCTCTCTTTACTCTCCTTCCTTATTTTCTCTCTCCTCCCCTGTTTCCACACCTTCCCAATTTCTCATTTGTTCTCTTTCAAAATTTATCATATGATAAAATTTCATGACATAAAATGAAATGGAATATGCATTAAACCTATTATGTGATCATATTCTTTACAATATTATCATAAGGTATGATCTTTGTAATATAATCATACTCCTTTGATTACTTATTTTCCGTTTTCGTTCGTTTTATGTGTTGATCTTAAGGTTGATATGTTATAAAGGTTTGTCCTGCAAAAATGGGGAAAAAAGGAGGATGGTTCTCTTCTGTGAAGAAGGTCTTCAAGTCTAAAGACTCCTCGGAAAAAAATAAGGTATGTAAAATGAGATATTTTTTGAATCTATTATTAATCTTGATTTAGTATTTCTTTAATTTAAATTGTATGTATGAGACTAATTTAAATCTTGATATAGTAGATATTAAAAGTAGGTTTGTTATAATTATGGTACCATGAAGGCATGTAGTCATGAACTATTATCGGCTCTTGTACTTGTTTGTAATAAATTTTATCTTGACGTTTCAAAATAATATACTCGTAATTTTTTTTTTACAATTTTAAATACATAAATGGCATTTCAAAAATAATGTTGTACACATTTGAGTTCAGTGTTTATATAATTATATGCTAATGTCCAATTTTTACCTATCTTGATTGAAAGCATTTTTATGATATTTTGTTTAACAAAATTCTAAACACTTTAGATTTTCCTAATTTAATAGAGACGTATTTGACATGATAAAAATCGAAAATGTAAAATTTGTCCAACCTATCAAATTTAAACAAAAATTACCTATCTATTATATAATTTCTACATCAATTTAATTAATTTAAGTTAATTTAGAAATAGCTAAATTTTTACTCCTTAAACTTGACAAAAATACCTCAAGTGGAAAAAGAAATGAAAAGAAAGCATAAATTTACTTTAACCGTACCATCTTTGCTTTACAGTTTACACAATTACACTTTAAGATTTGACACGAAAATCATCTCAATTGGATTAATTTACTTAATGTTCAAGGGAAATTTACTATTATTGAATTTATAATTTCTAAAAAAAATCTTGTCTTGACTTAAATGGCAAGTTGCTCTTATGCATCATATAGCTTTTGAGGTAACTTTATGCTTTATTCATGTAACTAATGTCGTTAGGTAGCTATTGATGAAACCTTTTTAAGGGGGAACCTAATTTATTAGGACCATGAATCAATCCTCATTGATCTGAAAATCTAAAATGCATATGATACTTGTACATATGGTCCCAATAGGTCACAAGTTGTAATCCACAATAGAATCATGGAAATTAGGCTATCAACATCAACCTTTGTGATCATCATGTGTTTTTATTAATGTTAGATCTCCATCATCCAACTACGATAAAGATTTATAATATTTTTTTTTCGTTAACTTGATTTTTATAATGTCTACACTCGATATAGTCATGTGCCATCTTATCAAATTTGTTTTAAAGTTTACTTCTATAATACATATAAATCTTTGTTGATGGTTACAGAAATAGAGTAGGGTAGAAGTGGTAAGGTATACTATTAAGGTTTTGATAAAAAAGAATAGAGTAGAAGTGAGTCAAACTTGTTGAAACGATTTAGAATAAAAGGCAAGTTAATTGAAGAACTATCCAAACTATAGGGAGTATATAATTGTGAGGTAAAGTTTGTACAATTAAAATGATATAGCTAATTTTCTCTCCTTTATTCTATCTTTGAGTATACAAAGGAAAAGAATACTTGTACAAGAAAAGCTATTCTTACTAAAACTTGTAACACAAGCTTGGAACCAAAGAAAGGGAGGAAAGCACTAGGAAAGCCACAAAAATGACTTATTGTAAGGTGAATCGTGAATGAGATAAAAAAAATTATCATAGCAATTGGTCCAACCCAATATCATGCAAAGTAGTCCACGCACACATTGATGCCTTCATGCCTTAATATAAGCTGTTAAAACTTCTGTCGTTTTTTAATGGTCGTAATAATTAATTTTATACTATTTATATTCTAACATTAACTACTTCGTATATCATACAAATATTATGTATATACTTTACTACTCCATAATATATATAAGTTAGTATTATTATATTATGAACGGTAGTTAAAATTTGGAATAATGTTTATTTTCATATACGACTACTTCGTCAAACTTGTGCATTATCGACTACTCTAATTTAAAAGTTTATATGAAGTACTCAGCAGTATTTTTGTTATCCTACATTCACTTTAGGAAAAAGGTGCCCAAAAGTGGACCAATAATGATGCACTAGAAGTTGTGTCCGTGGAGCATTTCCCAACTGAAAGTTCCCCTGATTACACCAATGATGAAAGTGGTGGAACATCTCCAACAAGGGATGATCGCACCCATGCTATAGCTGTTGCAGCAGCCACAGCAGCAGCAGCCGAGGCAGCCGTCGCAGCAGCTCAAGCAGCCGCTAAGGTTGTCCGACTAGCAGGCTATGGCCGTCAATCTAAAGAAGAAACGGCTGCCACTTTAATTCAATCACATTATCGAGGATACTTGGTAAACAACACGTCTCATTGCAAAATTTCATTATTTTATATGATCCATATTGTTTTTATTATGGAGTTAATTACTACTTCCGTTAACTATTATTTGCAACAAAGGAATATTTTATATCTCATAAATAATATTTCGTACCTCTTTGTTGCAAATTATAGTTAACTGAGGTAGTATTATGTTATGAACACAAATTCTTTTCCCTTCTTATATAACTCCGTATTTAATTTATAAATGACTATATAATTAATTTTTTTTTTTTTTTTTTTTGAAAGAGACTATATAATTAATTTTAATGTGTACCTACTTAAGATTTCACGTGACATATATATGAACAATACATTAAATATATAATGCATCACATTATCTTATTGGTATGACATTATTTTATAGATTAGATGTTTGATTTGATTGTGTTAAAGATATTAAAGTAATAATTTGGTTGTTAATTTGTTTTTGAAGGCTCGAAGGGCTTTGCGTGCATTAAAAGGGTTGGTGAGATTACAAGCATTAGTAAGGGGACATAATGTACGGAAGCAGGCTCAAATGACAATGAGGTGCATGCAAGCTCTAGTACGAGTCCAGGCTCGGGTTCGAGCCCGGAGGCTTCACTTCACCCAAAACCATCATCGCGCTAATCATGGTGCTAATCATGCCCCTAATGATAATTATGGTAAAAGAGACAATTATAACAGGACGAACACGTTGCAAGATCAATTAATCACGTCAATTAAGAGTCCAACTAAGATTAATTATGGTAGTAATAGTAATGCTGATGAGTGGGATGAAAGGCAACATAGTTTTGAGCGTATCAAGGAGAGTTCTCTAAGGAAACAAGATGCTGCTTTAAGGAGAGAGCGCGCTCTTGCTTATGCTTATGATTATCAGGTTGGTTGATTCAATCCCCACTTTATTTTTTTAAAAACATTTGTGTAAGGTCGTTTTATCATCATAAGACCACTTTTGTGAGTCACTTATAAATTTTATATCTACACATGATAAGTCATAAAGAACATTGGTGTAGATATGTTTATATTCCTAGTCTTGGATAACATAAGAGTAACATTTAAATGGCAGCAACAACACCATCCAAGTTATCTAAGGCAATCAGATAATCCTCCAATGAATGAAACAATGTTCTCAACTTATGCCAATTCAATGGACAAACCGCCGTGGGGATGGAATTGGCTAGAGCGATGGATGGCCACCCAACAACAACAACAACAACAACCAATTCAAGTCTCAAATAAAATGAAATCGGCACCAAATGAGAGTACATACGTAACAGCGGTCACCACTAGCACCGATGATGTCTCCGAGAGAACAGTAGAGATGGACATGGTTGATCCACCTTATCAAAGGTACGTAACTTTTTAATCACCTTTTAATAAAAACATAAAACTTTCAAACTCAACTCAGTCAAAACTCAACTCGAACCTTACAGGTCAGGTAGGGAGTCTAGGCAGTCCAGTTTTGACGGAGTTCCAAGTTACATGGCCCCAACCCAATCAGCCAAAGCCAAGGTTCGAGGCCTAGGCCCATCTAAACAACGGGCCCAATCTCCTTCTCCTTGGAACCATCCTTCTCCATCAGCCAAAAGGTCACCACTTGGGCCCAATTGTGCGGACTCCTCTAGTTCTGGTGGTGGGTCGGTCCACTATCAATATGCTCACACTCCAAGCCCAAGCCCAAATAGTATTGGGGCTCGAGCCCAAGCTCGAAAGATTGCAGGGTACAGCCCAGATTCTACTGGTAGTAGTGATCGAATGTTTAGTAATGGTTGGAGATGAAGATTTTATCTTATGTGATGTGACCTATGATGGACTTTTCTTGAACTTGATTGCTATTGTTGTTACATAATAATGTGAAAATTAATTTTGTACTTATTTATCATAATTATAACACAAATATCTATCTATTGTTTTGGGATATTGTGATTATCAGCTTGTGATGTAGATTTGTAAATTTTTTAAAAGTGAGTATATGTTTTGTACTGCATAATGGTAATTATATACAACTAGACTAATGTGTTTTTCTTTAATGGTAGTATAAATTTGGTAGTTATGACAAATTCATGTGTCTATGTTATTGATGGCTAACAATATTTAATCTTTTTCATAATTATTTTTCCTAATCTTTCCTTTCGAGTCTTTTATTTTTGTAACTCTAGTCACATTAGGGCGTGTATAGTTTATACCATACCAGATTACCAGGTGATTTCGATGTAATGGTATTATTATTATTATTATTATTATTATTATTATTATTTGTTTATTTTTTATACAAATCCTAGTCCCATGAATTATGATGGCCTACAACAACTTATTATATAATTTCGGAGATTTGTTTCAATATTAGTGTTACAAATAATCTACTGTACATAATAAAATATTGCTGATTTGAATACAGTCTATCTTAAAGCAAACCATATAAGATGTAAGTATAGTTGATCAATCCAATAAGGGCATGTTCACTTCAGCTTAATTTCAGTTCAGTTCAGCTCCAATCAGTTCAGTTTAGTAAATGTGAACAAATTCTTAGTTTAATTTAAATAAGTTAAGACGAAGAGAACAAACCATATAAGATGAAAGTATAGTTGATCAATCCAATGATGTGAGTATAAGTAATTAAGAGACGGAAGAAGTACGAGATTATAAGTAATTAAGAGACGGAAGGAGTACCAGAGTACATGAGAAATGACGAAAATGATGTGATAAATTTAGAAAGCAGTGCCATTCACCATCCCAAGTCGGCAAGTGTACTGTACCAGTGGCCAGTGACACATACGGTCATAGTTTATTGTCAATTTTTAATTTTTACTCAATTTTTAATTTTTTGGTTCACATTAATTTATACCTCACATACGGTCATTATGCTTTCACAAGATCCGTCCTTGAATATCTGACCTTTTTTCACAAAACCAACAAAAATACTCTAGAAATAGAATCAAATATTCATCATCAACACATAATTTTATTCTTTTTCTCTTTTTTTCTTTTCATCATTTGATATTTTCATGCCATTTTCCATTTTTACAAATCACCCATCTTTCTCTTCTTATAATGGAGTCTCTTTCACTCCAATCTTTTCACATAAATGGCTTAAATTATCGCTCTAAATTGAATTTTCCAAGCAACCCATCAGAATTTAGAGCAATTAATCAACTGGGTTTTGATTATTTTTGGAGACAAAGGTGTAAAAGATTGTCTTTTTCAGTTAAATGTCAATCATATTCTGGGAAAAATGAAGGTGGGGTTTCAAGTTCTAAAGATGGTTCTTATTCTGCAATTGAAGAGCAACAAGAAGGAGATGAAGGGCATTTAGGTCATTTGATTGGTCCTGTGAAAGATGCTTCTGGTGCCATTGTTAGTTTTAACTTGTATTCTCAATCTGGTTTGTACACTCCTCTTCTTGTTTCTATAATTTATATTGCATGTTGATTTTTAGTAATTGAAAATATTGATTGAATTTTACAAAATTATATGAATGGATATTGTGAAAATGTCTGTTTTTTTTAGATCTTAATGAATTGTTGGGAATGCTATATGATTTGTGTGGTATAATGTCATTGTAAATGAAAATATTTGAAAATTGCTATAATTGGCAATTTTGTGTTCCTTTGTCATAAGTGACAGGGAAATGATGTAACTTGAAATCAGTAGGTTTGGTAAACTATTTTAGTTGATTAGTTATGTTAACTAGCTGTTTGTTGATAATATGTAGTGGACTAGTGGTTGGAGTGTTGACTGTGGAGAAGGAATGTTGCCAACTTGATGGCTGACTGGCTGAGTAATAATTGAAATTGAAATGGTATATATTTCAAGAATAAGAAATTTGACATTTACTTAGAGGGTAGGATCAATATGAGGCTATCATGATGTGATAGGATCATGTGTCGCGGCCACAATAATCTGCATTGAATTTTTGTTTTCGAGTTATTAGTAAACGCTCAAGTGATCGCGAGTGATAATGTTTTTCATGTGCAATTGCTTTATAAATGATGGTTGTGGGCTAATGCAGGTCTTGTTATCTTGATTGATAATTTATTTTGGGGGTAATGCCATAATGTAAAGTCAGTTGACTATGTAGTTGCTCAATTTAACTTAGATAGCAATTTCCAACTAGGATGAGGGTTTAGTACTTAAGTGTATAGTTCATATTTTTAAAGTCTTGTTTCTTCACGGTGTTGTTGATAAATTGTATTAATGACCACATTATAAAATTTAAAGTTTGCTTTTCATAATTGAACAGCGAACACGGACACTAGTAACTCAAACGTTAATGCAGTCCTGGACCTGGATAAACAGGATGAAGAGCAGGGAGATTACGGCATTAAAGAAGATTTGTGGAAAGTTAGGGAAGCAACTGACAGTGAAGGAGAGGAGAAAATTTCTTCTGGATTACCGTCTAGCTTTGTTTTTGAACAAGGAGTAAGAAAGGAAATTTTGGCTGAAGACTTACTGGAAGAAACTGTTGTTGAGGGAGAGGAGAAAACTTCAGTCAAAGTAAAGTTAAGTATTGTCTTTGTTACTGCAGAAGCCGCACCATATTCCAAGACAGGGGGTTTAGGTGATGTTTGTGGTTCTTTGCCTATAGCTCTAGCTGAGCGTGGGCATCGTGTAATGGTAATTGCTCCCCGTTACATACATGGTACTGCTGCAGATAAGGTTTATGCTGGCGCATTTGATGCTGACTGCCGCATCAAGGTCAATTGTTTTGGAGGGGAACAAGAAGTCGCCTTTTTCCACCAATATAGGGATGGTGTTGATTGGGTAAGAAAAATGAATACTGCTATTAGCCTATTACTAAAGTAAAGTTCTGGTGGCTTGCCTTTTTTCTTTTCTTTTTTTTTTTTCCTCTAGTTTTTACATTCTATTGATATAGTGCCTTGTGTGGATCTTGTATGAGATTTTAGAATATATAATATATTTATGTCTCAATATATAGTGACCTTTTCATTCCATGTTATAGGTCTTTGTCGATCATCCTTCATATCATCGACCTGGAAACCCATACGGTGACAGCTTTGGTGCCTTTGGTGATAATCAGGTATGTGCCATTTCATGGATATAGAATCTCTTTCTCCTCCCATGTGAGTAGGACCAATTGTGGAAGTATGTTACAATTGAGTCAGTTTGACTTGTTTTAGTTGACAAGATACAAGAGTAACAATTTTCATCTTTGGTTGGACAGTTTCGGTTCACCTTACTTTGTCATGCAGCATGTGAAGCTCCTCTTGTCCTTCCACTAGGAGGGTACACCTATGGGGAAAAATGCTTGTTCCTTGTTAATGATTGGCATGCAGGTCTTGTACCAGTGTACGTGCTCTCTTATTTTTGACTCTCTAATGATTTTGTATTTTTTTTAAGTTGTTGAGTGATGAGTGCCAAGTTATATTGTCAGTAGCAATGGGGATCATATTTTAGACTCTTTGATTTGCTTTGATTTACTTTTCTCAATCTCATTGCTGGAGGAGGTTGAATCATTAAGGAACACTCAGAATTAAAGTTTTAAGCAGCAATGGATGAGTAGACTAGTATATTTCAAAAATGGACCTGTACAAGCCATGTAATTATTATACTGTGGAGCTCATCAAATAGACTAGTGACAGTTCCATGCCTGACCACTTTAAGCTAACTTCTAGAAAATATCTTTGAAGTACTGCAATTGATTGTAATATTGTCATTTGCAACTATGCTTGTGCAGTAGTAGTATTTGTTAACTAATGAGGTAAGGGTGCTCTTTCTTGTGATGAAAAGAATAATTTTTGTTAATATCTGAAGTTGTTTATCCCTTATAATTTTATTGTTGTCCAGTAGTTGTTTGATGAAGTACTCCATCGTTTACAACAGACCTTATTCTTGATAGAATGTTAATAAATCTTAATGCTATGACACAATGGTGTTTATTGAATGAATAGTGTTAGTTTATCATCTATCATGGGCATTTCATATTTTATTGCTTGTGAATTTCTGATAACTTATCTATGATGAACAGCAAACAGATTTATAATGTCGGTTGTTTTTGTAGACTTCTTGCAGCTAAATACCGTCCTTATGGAGTTTACAAGGATGCACGGAGCATACTTGTTATACACAACCTTTCTCATCAAGTACGTGTCTCTTGTATGGTTGATATTGGTCATGTTCTTTGAGTATATGTGATTATGTGAGTGACCACTTAATATTATAAGGTAGCCACTTGGCAAATATGATACCTTGGAAGATAATAAAGTAATTCAAAATCTCAACTTCATGCAATGCCCACATGTAATGAAGATGCAAAAGTACATTTCTAACAAACGGCTAATTATACTCATTTTGGAAATCTGTCCATCTCCTGAGCTCCCTCTTTTTTCTATCCTACATTTAGAACTTTAAATTTAGGACGTTACATACCCTTCATGCAACACAGTCTGTATCCTGACTGCAGATTTTTTTTTTTCTTTTTAAATATTTTCTATAACTACATATTGGCAGCTTTTTTTTGATTGAACACTTGTCAAACTAGAAGAAAAGCTATCCTATTGGAGAAACACTGATAATCTATATTTATATTCTGCTTTTGCTAGGGTGTGGAGCCTGCAGTAACATACGATAATTTAGGAATTCCTCCACAGTGGTATGGAGCACTAGAATGGGTGTTCCCCGAGTGGGCAAGAGCACATGAACTTGACAAAGGTGAAGCAGTCAATATTTTAAAGGGAGCCATTGTGACAGCTGATAGAATACTTACTGTTAGCCAGGTAATATTCCCTCAATTATGTATCTAGAATGTTATTTTGTTTCGTTCAGTATGCAGTATTTATTTTGGCATGCAAGTAAAATGTGGGAATAGTTTAGATACCAAATTATAATTTTATCAATTTGTCATGCTCTATGAATGGTTTCAGGGATATTCGTGGGAAATAACAACTGTGGAGGGTGGCTATGGTTTGCACGAATTACTTACCAGCAGGAAATTCGTGTTAAATGGTACTTGTATATCTTTAATTTCTTATTCAATGCTCAACTTTTCTGTTCATTGACGCATTAGGTATTTCGTGCTCTATACTCTTGTGTTGATTTTTATTTTAATTTTATTTTATATAGGGATTATTAATGGGATCAATACTTCTGAGTGGGACCCATCTAATGATGCACATATTGCAGCACCCTACTCAATTGATGATCTCTCTGGAAAGGTATTAGGATATTCATTTATTTGAAAAAACAAACCTTGAAGCAAAGATTTTAAATATATTACAGTGTATATTTCATCATCATTATCGTTTACTTGGTGTGAATTTCAGGCTCAATGCAAGGCTGCCTTACAGAAGGAGCTTGGTCTTCCTCTCAAACCTGATTGCCCATTGGTGCGATAAAGAATCAACTTCTACATCAGACTATTTAATTTACTCCTTTCTTAACTAAAACTAACTTTGGTTTTTATAGATTGGTTTTATCGGAAGGCTAGACTACCAGAAAGGTATCGATATAATTCAGGCAGCAATTCCAGAGCTTATGGGAGATGACGTGCAATTTGTAAGTAGAGTTATATGACTATATCCTTAATTTCAAAATGTGGAAAAGGGAGGTTCCTGCCCAAATTGAATCTGAAGAGGGGGTAAATGCGAACAAAATTTTCTCGGCAGAAGCCCAGAGCCTGTTTTGTTGGTCTTAATTAGTCATGTACTCCCTCTGCCTGTGATTAGCTGCCACAGTATTACAACCCCTCACAACATGACTACGCCAAATTACCCTTTAAATAGCTGTCTCTTTTCCATTCTTGCTCCGTCACTCTTCTTAAAAATTAAGCTTGGAGAGTTAATCATATAATCAATTCCAATTTTAGGATAGATCACAACCTTTTCCAGACATTCCGAAATAGTATGCGTGAATAAAATTGTTATTTCGTAATGGAGGGACTAAATAAATTTGATTTACTTAAATTAGCTGCTGTAACTGAAGTTCTTAAAGAGGAATTTAGAAGCAACTCTCCACCCTACATGCAGGGTTCTTTGTCTTCTTAGGCTTTTGATCTGTATAAAATTTTAGTGATGTGCTGGTTACGCTACTGTGAATCTGTGATGGATGCTATAACTATACTATCTGCACCAGGTTATGTTAGGGACAGGTAATTCCAAGTACGAAACATGGATGAGAGCAACAGAGGTGACATACAAAGATAAGTTTCGTGGCTGGGTTGGATTCAGTGTCCCAATTTCTCATCGAATAACTGCAGGGTAAAGTAAATAAATTCTCAGACTTATGAGACCTGGTAAAAAAAAAAATACTATGTATTACTTTCGCTAACAAGAGTTCTGTGAAACAGATGTGACATCCTTTTGATGCCATCAAGATTTGAACCATGTGGACTAAATCAACTTTATGCAATGAGATATGGAACTATACCAGTAGTTCACTCCACGGGAGGGCTTCGAGTGAGTTTTTCTCTAGCTTTTTAAGGTTTTTGCTCTTTAGAATGTGATTACTTATAATGTATTTTGCATGTAATGCAGGATACTGTTGAAACTTACAATCCTTTTGCTGTTGGGACCGATGATAGTGGTACTGGTACCGGGTATGTTTTTCTCGAGAAACGTCTTTTGTATAGTTTGCCTTTTGATTTTCTCTTATTTGTGCTTTTTTTGTTTGTTATAAAATTAACCTTTTCTTTGCATTCTTTTTTGCTACATGTAATCGACAGGTGGGGATTTGCTCCATTGGAAAAGGATAGTATGTTGTTGGTGAGTTCTATTATTTTGATCTCGATCTTTTTTTCTTTTGAGATTGAATTCTGACCATTCTTTTGATGTATAGATCTCTGTATTTCCTAGGATCTAGTTCATGTTCCTGTATCAGTCAGAATATAAAGAATGGAAAATAAAATTTGCTCTTTGACTAATACAGGTCTTTTAAATTGATAATGATATTATTCTTATCGCTAATTTTCTTGTCCCACTTAAAGTATGCACCTGGCTTTGTGAAGTATAAGCCTTAAAATTTGATCTTGGGGATCAATTAAGTAGTTCAATTCTATTTTTGTTGTGGCACGTTGATGCATGTTGTACAATTTTGAGACGGAATACTAAATTTTATTCCTTCCTCGCCTTTCCTCCCCCCAATTTTAACTCAAACTTTGTTTTTGGGGTTCGTGTACTGGCAGGCCCTGAGGAACGCTCTGAAAACTTACAGGGAATACAAGGGTTCATGGTTGGGGTTGATGAAGAGAGGCATGCAACAGGACTTCACATGGGACAGTGCTGCTGCCCATTACGAGCAGGTGTTTGAATGGGCACTCTCTGATCCTCCATACTGTTGAGATAAGAGAGAAAGCCGAGCATATAAAATTGTTTAAGCAAGAGCGGAGCATGGAAGCTTGCTGCCAATGGTACCAATAAGTATAAACAAACTTCAGAATCTCTCTAGTTGGTTTGCTGATGAATTGAAGCAATCCCATCTACTACCAATCGAGTCAGCAGCACAGAATCGGCTTTCTTTCTTCTTTTCAACTCCGTATCATTTTTGTAGGTTGGTTATTAGCAAGTCCCCTCATCTCCCGATCTTGTAATTAGTAAGCAGCCACACTCTATGCTCTTTGTACGTAGCGAGAATTTCTCTTGTAAAGTAGTACTAATAGATAAATTAATTTTCCAAGATAAAGAGAATAATAATGATGTGGAGAAAATCTATAATTAAATTAAACAGAACATATACAGCTCCATTAATTGGTCCCAAATTAAAAAGAAATGAAAGTGATGTTCAGTTCTTTAATAGAGGTATAAAGTTTTCGTGTTTTGAATATACTCTATTCCATTTATTCTTTTATATTGATGCATAATATAACTTTCTTTAGCTTACTTTTATGTCACATAATGACTAACATATTCTATAACTGTCATTTGTATATGAATTACTTTCATATAATGTTACTTCTTTTATCTTATTACGACGTAGCAATCTATGTTAAGTAGAGTTTATAGCTAGAAACCTTAGAGCTCAACCTGAAAAGAGAAAACGACTATTATTTAGAAATCGAGGGAGTATAAACCATCAGAAGTCAAAATTCCGAGTACTTTATAGCGTACGGACTACGAGTATTATATTAACCTTGATTCCTCATGGCTCACGAGTGATGAGTCATGAACCTCAAGTACAGCTAGCCTAATGTTTAATGTTTAATGTTTATGTTTTATGTTAACCTATGTTTTAGATGAATAATATTGTATAGAAATGGTGACAAGCTGGTAACACCTAAAATGGTGACAACCTAGTTATACCTTTGCTGACATGTGTCAGATCTTAACTAGATTTATCATTTTTTAAGCTTATTAATTTAGTTTTTTAATGTTCGGTTGATTGTATACATAAATTTCTCTTTCCAAAGTGATTAGGCATACTACTTGTTTAAGTACATCGACATAAACGAATCCTTGATATAAATTTTTTCTTGTTGTAGCTGGATTAAGGATTTCTTTTTCTTAAACAACAAATTTAAAAGATTCAAGAAACTTGTTTTGTGATTTGGTGTAAACTTCTTCAATTCTCTTTTAATCTTAATATACTTTAGTATTTTTATGACGTATCTTTAAAAACTATAAATAATTTATGTTGCAATTAAGAGGACACAATAAAATTTTATATTGATCAGCGCAAGTCTAACTTTTACTTGACATTAATCACTTAATTGTTCAACAATAAACTTAAACCATTTTTTATTCTTACTGTCTTACTATTCCCATCATTCTTTTTAATTTATACCATTAGTAAAGATGCGAAGCTTTAATCATAATATTCATTGATACATATAACTAAAGAAAAACGGGTCAAATCTTAAGTTACGAAAGGAGTAAAATATCATTATTACTTTCAAGAAATACTTTGAAGAAAACAAACTTTGACCGAACAAACACTTTAACATGCTAATACGAAGTACATTCAGTCATTCAACGTTATCTTAGGGATAATATCGTTCATCAAAAGACATGATTTAACATGTAGATGTAGAAGCAAACTGATAGTGAAAGGCTTTGAAAGGAAAAGGCCAACCAACTCTTGAAGAATTCTGACCAACCAAGTTACCTTTGCTTGATTCATGGCTCTAACTCAATCTAAGTACTATCTCCGTTACAAGAGTTATGTGCAACGATTTGACATAAAGCAGAGAGGGAAAATGTCTAATCGTTGCACATAACCTGTAACGGAGGTAGTATATGATTTGGCACTATAGAGTGATACTAGAGAACAAATTAGGAGTCCATATGAATATGATTGACCTTCCAAAATAGAACATGAAGCTCAATCAAAATCGAAGAAACACACGGATGAGGGCAACTTTACACCTTAAATTTAAGTTAGTACAACTTGATTTTTGCGAGTTATTGCTTCTGTTCGGATTAGTTATCGCCTAATTGGATTAAACTTTGTGTACATTATAACATGATTATTATTTTCGGTAAAGGGAGCATTGATCAAGGTCATCATTTATTTCATAAAGCTGTAAGACCAAAATATTATTATTGTTCAAATGAGGAAAAATATTCTAATTTGTAATAAGGTATAGATAGACGAATCTCTCTTAAGTAAAAACTAGATTACTAGCATTTAGACTGAAAAAAACATATATCGAATTATTAACCTTAGATATCACTATGTGACGCCATGTGTAATAATATAAGGTACTACGACATGACCACATCATCATAATCATCTAAAATCAGATTATATCATACCATTGAACGATAGACATAATATTAACGAAAAATACGTACAATCAAATCAAAATTGAACTCCTCTTTCCAATCAGAAATCAATAATCACGTTGATGATGTACTCAAAATTCAAATCGGTAACATGATAGCTAAATCGGAACTAGAGCAATAACTCACAAGATTCAAACCAAGAGTAAATTTGGAATCTTCCAAGATGAATAGGGAAGCTTTTAAGACCCCAATATAACATGTCCCATGTTTCATAAATGATTTTTTTTTTTTTTTTTTTTTTTTTTTTTTTTTTGATAATATGTTTCATAAATGATTTATGAATGTATTTGTAATCTCCCGCTATTAAGGCCAAAATTGTCAAAATAACAAAATTATCCATCCCACTTCCACCTCCACCTCCCTCCACCTTTGATGGATCCTCCTCTGCTTTCGCTGTAAAAATTAATAATTCAATTTCTTTTCTTTGATTCCAAACCCTAGATTTCTGTCTCCTTCCTAACACCCCCTTTGTCTTAACTTTCTCTCTCCTCTCTTCTTCATTTCCAATCTCAAATTCATCACTCTCAAAAACAAGAAAAAAAAAGGAGGTAATTACAGCAAAACTTATTCAAATCAATCCCAAATGTTAGCAAATATTCATCAATTTATCACCTTGATTGATTTCCCACCCAATTTTTTGATATAATTTTGTGGGTTTTTTATAATTTCATTGATTTCCCACGTAAATTAAGCTAATTTTTTTGTTGGGTTCTGATTTGATTTGATTAATTGATTGATTACCCACTAAAATTCCCCTGATTTTCTTGGTGGGTTTTCAATTTTTTGTTCAATTAATCACAAATTTGATCTGGGGTTTTGATTTTTGAGGAAAATTCCAATGATTTCAGACCCAGATCTCGTACGCTACGCTTGCGTAGCTCATCATCGTTCTTTAGATTCATCAACGATTTTGGGCGAATTTAACTCAGCTGACTCGGCGCTTCAACAACTCGCTCATCAATGTCTTCACTCTGTTCCACCACATCACAGCATTTTTTCTCACTCATATCGAAATCAAGCTTACACCTTTTTGTTAAATGATGGGTTTGTTTATTTTGGGATATTTGATTCAAAATTGAGAAAATCTGATCAAATTCAATTCTTGGGTTGTTTGAAGGACACTTTTCATCATATAATCAATGGAAAATCAGATATCAAGTTTTCAAATTTTTGCCTTCAAGGTGAGCTTCACCCAATTTTTCATAAATTGTTGTCAAAAAGTTGTGATTTTGATGCATTGCAATTAATCCCTAATGGTGTTCATAACAACAATAACTCGAAACCGGTTTCGAGTAAGAACAAGAAGATTTTGAATGTGTCATTGTTGTCTGCCTCCAAAATATGTAAAGGAGTGAAGAAAAATAAGTTGTTTGATGAGAGAACAAATAGTGGTGAGCCTTTGGTTGATGATAAAGTTGATTTGTTAAATGAGGGTAATTTTGATGTTGGTGATGTTAAAAATAGGGAAATTAATACCCCAAATGGTAATTTTTTAATGGGTGGTGGTGTTGGTGTTGGAAGGAATAAAGCTAAGAAAATATGGAGAAGACATGTTTGGATTGTGTTAGTGTTGGATTTGGCTGTTTGTTTGATTTTGTTTGGGATTTGGTTGTTTGTTTGCCGAGGGTTTCAATGCATTGAAGGGTAGTAAAATCTATCAGATTGTTCGGTATGATTTCGACAAGCTTGTTCATCATCTTGGATGTGTTCTTTTTTTGAAATTCAAGGTCATTTGGTTGATCTTGGATTTTGTGGATTTGGTGTTGAAGACTATCATCATGAAGTGTTTTACATTTGATCTTGTTGTACCATCAAGTTCATTCAGTTTTATGTCCAAAGAGTAGGAATTACTTTTGAGTGTAATTCAAAAAATGGGGATAATTTCATGTTTTTGAGCTTATTTGGTCTAGCTAATATGATAATTTGGGGTTAATATTTAGTAACCCTTTAATTTGTATTAGTTGAGGATCAATTGCTTTTGTTATACATCCCCTTGTTAAATCTGTTTTTATGTAATTCTTTGATACTGTGTATAGGAGGAAAGTCAGGAAACCATCAATATGTTACAATGTTACTTGTGCAGGCTGTTTCAAATTTTAATGGATATGATTATAACTTTTCATCTTGTTTCAACTATGTTCTTTTACTTCTGATTCATTGAATCATGGCTAATTTTATGGTTTGTGTTTGATGTATCCTTTGGTTGAGCAATCATTTTCTTTCCATGGTCTCTAGTCTTTCACCAACTTGTTTTTAAACATTTGTATGCCCTTTCTCTAATCATAATCTATAAAAGTATATCGTTTGAGATTTTCATTGTTGCTATGTTAGGTAGCACGAACATTTCTAAAAGATGATGATAGATCTTGATATTTGATACAGAGTACTTGTTAACTTGTACCAAAAGCTGCATTTCATGCTGGTTCAGATCCATTTTTGCAATTTTGCAATATTTCGGCCTTTTGCTATACTCCGTAGTACATTTTTGCCACTCATGCTGTATATTAAGCTGTTGCAATACATTGAAGCTCAAAGCACCAATATTACTCAAAAACATGGTGGGGGGAATTCATATTCACATTACCTTTTGTTTTCCACTAAACAAAACAACATTATCATTAGGATACCAATGAACAATGATTCATCGTTGCTTACTTTAAAAATTCTAATACTAAAGCAAGAAGCAACAGCTACCAATTTCTTAACACGTGTTTTTTCTATGCAAAATGCTTTTTGGAAAGATGACAAAGCTAAAGAAATTCAACCTTAATCATGATTAAGAACATGTTAAATTAATCATTTAACTTGCTAATCTAGGTAATTAGTTACAGATTAATCCTGCTGGAAACCTCGTAATTGTAGCTCATAATAGTAATAAATAAAGAAAACAAACATTATCTTGTGTCTTCATATAATGCCCATAACATTGATCAACCACCAGAATGAGAGGGTTATACTTAAACAAATCTACATAGCATGTTCTCTACAGATCCAATCTGAATTTTTAAAGGCGCGATTTTCAAGAAAAAATCAAAGTACAGCTATCAAAGATAGCCTCTCCATCTACAAATCCTTGCAAGTTTTACACAATTCGTATTAAACATTTGTATATTTATGCGACAAAATTCCGAAAATCAGATTAGTAACTCAAATGCTCGGGTATGTAACACATACAAACGTGTACAAGAGTATAATATTGTGATCTACAAATACAGCCACACAGTTATACTACATCAAGCAACCTCATTTTGTTGGAAAAAAAAAAAAGAAAGAAAATTGACCTGTGACATCCTAACATTGTGTATTTGGGTTCTCAATAAATAGTACTCCGTAAGTGATATGTTTAACCACAGGGAGTGAGCTTGCTGTTTCCTGCACCGCGAGGATTATCATCTTTCCAGTCGTCAAATGCTCTGGCTCTCTCCACTGCGGCATCATCATCTTCATCCTCCTCGGGTGGGCCTGGTTTAATAGGATCATTGTACCATGAGGAATTCGCCTCCTCTATGTACTTCTTGGTTCTCTCCTGCCATTTATTCATGATGTCCATTTCCGTCTCACCAGCTTCTTCTATACTCATGGTTGGTAACCTAAGAAGCAAAAAATTAATGCATGTAAATTCTTCATTGCAACAAGTTATGGTGTAATGAGCTGAGCTAACATGATAAACAGAGGAGCTTGTTTCCTTTTTAAATTGTCAAAAATTTATTCTAGATTCTATGTGCAGTGATGTGACTACTGATTTCAATGACTGTGCATCCAAGTTTTATGTTCAAATCAGATAAAACAGTAAAGAAAAATCCCTAAAAACGAATTGATCAACCATCCCCCCCACCAACAAAACCCCCTCAATCCAGAAGACAAAGCCGAGCTAAACACCAAGCCAGGGTTTAAATAGCAGCCTGAGGTCAGACTCTTAAGGACTGGTGAATCTTAAAGCTCAATAGAAGACTGAAATCAAGCTCAGCAGCCTAACCCAGGCGAGTCCAGGCTCAGCTTTTGAACATCCCTCACCAAATAGACAGTATCTCAATACTCGCTGAGACACTGACTACTCACCCTTCCAATATGCAGGGAGTGACGAGTAAATTTGAATGCATTAATTGCTTCTCTATAGTGCCTATCCAGCTATACTTCTAGACTTTTGACACTACTATTTTAGATTATCTTTAGGCATTACATGACATTCATTACTGAACAGGAGCCTGCCTCTCCTCTCATGATGATACACATTACACAGTGCCCACACCAAGCCCAATTAGAAAAGAAAATAATACCCAGAAAAAGCAACAGACCCAACAGTATCAGAACAACCAAAAATTTTCTGCAAATTGAAATGCTTTTCATATTCAAGGAGTCTTGATACCTGTGGCCAGGTTGAAAAACCTGTGCTGCCATTCTTTCTCTCTCGGTTGTAAGATTTCTGCCGGTGAGACTAGCTGGTCCAAATATGAGGGGTTGATGTTTGTGCTCGTGTGTCTGTGAAACACTTGCTCTCCCTTCAAGAACATCTTGTGCAAAGGTAGCACATGTTATCGGTGGTGCTGGTTTTGTGTACTGAGCTCGGGTGGCAGAATCACGATGCCACCCCTCTACCTTACTTTTCCGTTCATCTAATAGAGACTCAGTGAATTCCTTACCCAAGTCCTGCAAAGATAAGCAGGAGCTCAACAATAGATGTATAAATATCCTTACAACTACAGAGGCTGGTGTCACAGCAAAGGTATCAAAATATCAAATAAAAACCTGCATCTGTCTCTCCACAGCAGAAAGCATCTCTTCCTCTTTCTTCAGCATTTCTAGCAAATCCAAAGCCTACATAGAAGTAAAGCAACAAGTGAACAAGCCTACTTATAAAAAAAAGAGAAAACAATAAAGGTGATTTTGCATATATGATATGTCAATTTTTGCTAAGATACCTTGCAAATTGCCAAAGAGATAGTGGTAAGCCAAGCCTGCAATGACAAACACATACATTAAAAAAGGATACCATAGATAAAGGATCTTTTGGGATGTGAAACTTGCAATACTCTATATTTTGCTTAAACATTAACCTCAATTTGCAAATAAAAAATCCAGATTAAATTATGATACATCTACATTGTAACAAATATGGAGTACAAATGGGTCTGCTGGTGATCATGGTGGTGATGGGTCTGCTGGTGTTGCGGAGAACAAAATAAAGAAGTAAATTGTGTATAAGAAGTTTAAAAAGAAAAACTAACCTCCCTCTCTTCCTCCCCATCATCATCCAACACATCTTCCTCTCCTGCTTCAACAGGTGTAGATAAAGCTGAAGCTCTTGTTGAACGTCCACGTCGTTCCCTACGCTCTTTAATCTCTAGTAGCTTAGACTCAGCAGCCTTTTGTCGTTTAAAACGAGCAATCTAGATTGATTCCATACAGGAAAACATCAATGCTAAAATTTAAAAGAAATCTATATTGACATTGTTCAGCATAAATCAACGTGTCAAGGTAAACTAAAAATAATGATCAAAGCAAATGTTCTACGTAGTATATGGTACCACTTAGACCAACCTTTTTTGGCCCTTTTATCAGCAAAAGTATTAGAACTGCCTTGCTTGGAAGATTCCGACTCTTCTTCAGGTAAGAGCTCCATGGCTTCACAAAATGTAACAAATTCCTAAAAAGAGAACAATCATATTAAGACACTCCAAACTATAAGATTATGGTGAATGAACCATAACTTTGAATAGATGAACTATAATAAAATGAACCAACTTTATTCATGTACTAGTTACGACAGCAAAAACATTTTCTAGAGTATTAAAATTAACAATTTTCTAGAGTATAAAATTAATCAATTGTGTTAAATTGTGACTTGATACCTTTTTGGTTAGTTATAAACTTAAAGTATTTACAAGAAACATAAAAACAAAATATAGGCACATTTTGATGGATAACCTTATTCAAAAGGAATCCAATTTGAATATAGTATCTAATTCAATTTAAAGAATGTAATTTTCTTTTGTACCATTGCTAATTTGCTAGTACAATTAATAAACAGTTGTCTTCTTAGTATTATACGCAGTATAATAATAATTAAGCTCACTACTTATAAGAATTAGATAAAAGTACCTTCAGCTTTGTTTGTGAAGCCTTAAGAATTTGTACCCTATCTTCCTGTGAAACTTTTTCTGTCAGCTCACCTAAGTAGTATGGAACCTGTAAAGTCAAATGAATAAGAAATGTCAATCACTCTGGTGTCAACTGATCAACACAGCAGGAGCAAGCATTAACTAAGTAACTTATCCAGCCGAAAACAAATGCCTCCAAGCAATTCAGTGGGCCAGTAGCAACATCATCTAATGAAAAATGAACAAGAAAAACAACCAGTAAAGCTGAACACAAATTTCAATTGTTTAAGAAAATACATCCAGGTCTGCTGTCATTCATCTATTTAATTAATATTGATAATTCGTTATCTTCTACTGTCTGCTCATTGTTGCACAAAGTTCATACTTATACGGAGTAACATATTAGAGTCAAACAAACTTACAAGGCCCAAAACTCGACAGTACCCAAACATACCGGACCTAAATTGATATTGATTGACACATCATAATAAGCTAGTTGGAGATAGACCCGAAGATAACTCAGGCCAACCTTATCATCACCTAAATCGATCCCAGTCCAATGAATAGAATGTACTTCTAAGGCTCTAGCTAAAAGATCTTTCTTTCTATCAGATACAGGTGACACATATACATAAATCATACTTGAAACATGCGACAGAGAAATATGTAGACAGACTAGATCCAATGGAAAGAACACATGGGAATTGACTAGAGGACCTTTAGAGTAGCAATTTACCCCCTCTACCTTCT
Organism: Chenopodium album; assembly: GCF_948465745.1. Classification (NCBI taxonomy): domain Eukaryota; kingdom Viridiplantae; phylum Streptophyta; class Magnoliopsida; order Caryophyllales; family Amaranthaceae; genus Chenopodium; species Chenopodium album. The sequence continues at coordinate 5,184,554 of NC_137838.1, forward strand.
GATGACCACTTAAATAAAAAATTCTACCAACAAACAGATACACACATAGTAGCCTCTCTCCACATTGTATGCTACCAACTCAAAATGACATCAACTCAATGAACACACCTTGACAAAAGAATAGCAAGACTTACTATACTAAAACATGGCAATAAATGTAGATTGGCTTAAACAAAACTGGTGAAATCTACATGGAGCCAAAGATGGAGTATGACCAATTAAAAATTTTCTTCCAAAAATCCAAGTCAATAGGAGTGTATCACTGCTACTACATAAAGATTTAGGGAAAAAAATTGTTACTTTAACTAACTAGCATCGACAAGCTTTTAAACTCCTACATTTAAAAGATAACCGACCAATACCCCATAATTCTATAAAATCTTGTAGTGATGCAATTTGATACTACTTGATTAACCTACCTAGGGACTATGGATAATTGACTAGTAAGCCAAATCTTACCAGGAGGTTAATGGATCATAGGCCAGATGCACAAAATTGCCACGTTTTCGGTTTACTCATTTGACGTTCGTTACTCGATTTTTCTACCACCACAATTTCCTTGTGATTTCATTTCATGCCATTTTGTTTTTTTATTTTACATCACATAAATCTCTTCTTTTATTTATTTTTTCCAAAATTTGCTATTTGGGCCAATCCCCATTTTAAGTGTGAGGATTCACTCTATACTTTTTTGTAACACTGTTATTAAAATATACTGATTATGATAATAAAAACGAGTATAAACAAAATTCGTTGGTTACTTCACAAATGAGCTAGCTAAATCTCCAAAATCAAACAATCAGATGAACACCAAGCTAATTAATTAAATAAATAAGAATTACCAGAATATACTTGAGATTAGCAGTGCTAATATCCTCTTTAGTTTCATTAGTCGAAAACAATCCCAATCTACTAATCATATCCTCGCATTTCTCCAACATTTCACATCCCTTTCGTATACTCTCCTGAAAATCAACCCTAACATCAATTAAATTCCACATTAACAACAACAAAAAAATAAACAAATTAGGGTTAATAAAAAACAAAACAGCAGAAAACTTCAAATCAAACAAAAAAAAAACCTGATCAACGGTTGAATCAGAAGCCAACTGATGAATCTTACGAGCTTGATCGAATAGAGAAGGTAAACTCATCTCAGAAATATTCAATTCCCCCATTTCTGAATTGAGGAGATAGAAAGCGCGCGAAAATCAGGTCGAGATTTAAGAAATTAGGGTTTTTTCTAGGTGAATTAGGGAGGTAATTGGGGAAGAAGTTCTGGAGAGTAAAAGAGCTGGAAATATTTTGGAGGAGAGAGAAAATTAGTGGAAAGGGCTAGAATCCTGTACATCACGTCGTATGATAGAGGTAACTATTCTCTGATTATGGGCCTTACGATCGGGTTTTGCTTAATGGGCTAGAATCCATAATGTTAAAAGGCGTAAAGAAAATAGACAGGCATATACTGAGGTGCACACTTTACTATAATTCCGAGTCACTTACTTAGGCCTAAGAAAATAGGCGTTAGTATAGATTGAAATAGACAATCTATACTACTGTAATATATTAAAGGCGTTTATAAAAAATGTACGATAAATGTGTTACGCAAATCCTTTGAAAGTACATCACGTTATTACTTAATTAACCTTAATTGTTGAGCCACGTCGCCCAAAAAACCCACATTATTTCATATAAAAACTAATTTTTGGGTACGGGCGATGCCCCAGGTTATTACTTAGGGTTGATCATTAATATACATAGTAATTTATAACTCAATTAAATTTGTTATTCATATTGAATTGTCATTTGTTGCATAAAAATATTTTGTATTCAAAAGAATACATAAAAAATAACTTAGATTGGTGGTAAAACACTTAGTGTTTTTATAAACCTATAGAAATAAGATTAAGGGGATTCAAACACCCAACCATTTATAATGAAGTTGGCTATTTAACCATCTTAGCTCATTATCATGCATGTAATAAATGTGAAGAAGAAAAAATATAAATAAGTGTTAACTACATGATTATTATATTGACCATAAAAAAAGTAGACAATTAAAAATAAGAAGAGGCTAAACCATCAACTTCCCTTAATACAAAGCGGTCTAACAAAGCTTATCAAGAGCAAATCCAAGTTGATCCCTCTGATTATCTTGATTAATATACCTGAAAGACCACAATTTATACTTTTGACCAACCTTAATTTCATTCCTCTCCACCACTTGCATCCAATCCTTAACGAGAACATAAAACACTTCCCAATATTTGAATTTTAAATTGCTAATAATGTGTTTATCCTCTCCCGTGTCGGCGCATTTCACTAGTGTAGGTTCAATCAACACCACATCCATAGTCCGTCTTATAGCCCGATCCGATTTATCATAACCTATAATTTTCTTCAAGTAATCCTCTTCATGTTTGTGTAGAAAATCTTTGAATTCAATTGAATTGAATGGAATACTTAGTCTTGCTTGATTTTGTCGTGTATCACTCTTATATATATATTTTTCTTTTAACACTATCTTCAACTCTGATCCTCTCAGTTTACTTATTTCTCTCATCAACGACAACGGGGGTAACTCATTGCCACGTTGCGAAATTGACAAAGACGATGAAGATGGTGATCCAATATCATCACTAACCTTTGTTTTGTCATCATTATTATGGTGCAACTTTCCCTCGAAAGAAAGCTTTGCCAATTCATGGAATATGATGTCTTGCAACATTGAGTGTTTTTTTGTACCAAATGAATTATTGTTGGTATGATTAGATCCCAATAATAACTTGTTTTCAGAACTTTGCTTTATTTTCTTCTTCTTGAAGATGTCTTCTTTCATGATAGCTAAGAGCTCAGCTCGTGATTTCGTTTTCGAGAGCTTTTTTAATTTATCGGCGTATAAATCCCATTCATGCATTACATTTAGGGCCGAATTTCTTGTTGCAGGTGTTAGATAATCTGTTTTATGATCTACAAAAAGAAATTAAAAAAAAATATAAATAAATTATAATTATGACTTAGGTTAAACAAATTTTATGATTAAAAAAAAATAATAATAAGCATTGCATCAAATCAAAGTTGACAACTTGTAACACTCAAAAGTCTCATACCCTTGCCAAAAACTGAAAAATCGGGCGATATCTATTCATATGTTATTTTTTCAGATTTTATTTTTACACTTTACTCCACAATATTGAATTTCAAAAAAAAATAAATAAATAAATAAAAAAAAATCAGCAAATCAGTTTTCTAATGTCGAGAAGATTAAAATTATTAATAATGTCGAGAAGATTAAAAATCATAAAATTACCAATAAATTTCATTTTATTTTTTAGTTATTTAAATTTTATAATCAGATTTTTTTTTTTTTTTTTTGAATAGCAAAAATATTTCATCAATTAAAAGTCATACAACATCTACAATAGAGATCAGACGTTAACAATTACATAAGATACTTTGGAAACCTATCTCTAAATAAACGTTAAATTATTCTACTATTCAAATGAAAAAAAAAAAAACCTTTAAATTTTGGAATTAAAATCTTCAAAAACTCAGCTGGTCTTATAAATTGTAAATGACTACAAATTATAAATCTTTTAACAAATTCTTGATTAAGGCAAGACTAACATTAATGTATTGTAAAACAAATTAAAGTTACTCTAAAAGTATTTTAAGTTGTTTCGAAAAAATAAATAAATTGTATTTTAGGTTACTACTACTATGTTATATTCTATGATAAAGAAAGTTGAAGTAAGTTTACCTTCATCCATTGTAGATTCCTCCATAGTATTAGTACTCGAAATCCTTTTGGTTTCGGCAATCATACTTGTATTGATTGCCATGTCTATTTTCCTCTCTTTTCGTTTAATTGTTAAAACAACCATTGTTTCTTCAATTGTGTATAATTGAATGTTTGAGCAAATATTTATAAACGAGATGAGTGAAGTCGATAAATAATTGAATGTTTGAGCAAATATTTATAAACGAGATGAGTGAAGTCGATAAAGAAATTCCCCAAAATATGATAATTGTTTTCCTAAAATATGATTAGATATCAGGAATATTATCTAAGCTAAGAGTTCTAAACTATGTTTCCTTATATTGATCTTTGTTGAAAAAATAAGATGATATTACAGTTGTTTACTTGGAGACTTGACTTTCCCTGTAAAGTACAAAGTACTAATCTGAATATTAGTAGAATTTTATCATACGTATTTTTGCAAGATATAATTAGAAAAAAAAAAATAATAATAATAATAAAAAAATTTGAGAATTTAAATTTTATTCTGGTGTACATAAAAAATAGTCTTTTCAAAAAATCAGAGGATAGCAAATCAAATTTGACTAAACATACACGTGGCACTTATCCATTAAAAGAACACGTGGATTTTCATCAGAAAGTTCCAAATTAGGGTACACCGTCCCACACCTAATAAAAACTCTTTCCTTTTCCTACGTGGAGTAGTGTTTATAAATATATCATCTATTTCCAGCTTTTTCTTCACCAATTTATTTCTGGAAAACAAAATTTCATCTTTATTTTTTTTTTTGAAAGAAATTTCATCTTTATTTAATCCACAAAAAATAAAAATAAAATCCTCACACGAAAAAGAATTTTATCTACAACACCAAAACGATGCCGTATTGCAATGTTTCTGGTGAACAACCCGCCGGTAAAAATGGGGCCCGAATATTTTATCGAACTTACGGGAGTGGACCTGTAAAAGTTCTTCTTATAATTGGTAATTTAATTTGATAATAACAATTTTTTTGATGAATTTGAGATGGGTATTTGTTTAATTTTTCTGGGTATTTGTTGAATTTTGATGATTTTGGATGATCAGGTTTAGCTGGGACACATGATTCATGGGGTCCTCAAATCAAAGCGTTGGTAGGGACTGATGTACCCAATGATGAGAAATCAACGGTGGATGATGAGGGTGTAGGAAATGGGAGTATGGAGGTTTGTGCATTTGATAATCGGGGAATGGGTCGGAGCTTTGCTCCAATCAAAAGATCCGAGTATACGTAAGTTTTATACGAGTAGTATTCATTTTCATAATTTATTCATATGCATTGTTTTAATTTTCGTGAAATTTGTGTAATTTGAATAATGTTTCTATTTTTAGTTGAATTGTGTTAATTTATGAGATGATCACAAATTGTGAAATTGTGCTTATTTTGACTTTTCTTTGTCGGATTCTCTTAATTAAAAGAGCATGAATCATGTGAACTTTTATTCTTTACTTGTTTGTACAATTTTATTTTTTTTTGGAGTGGTTACTTGTTTGTACTTAATGGATGTTAATGAATTGTTTGTTATTATTGGTGATTTGCTTATTTAATTTAACTAAACTAGGAGGCGCAAAGTGTGATTAATGTAGAAGGGATTCAATCTTAGGATAATATAAACACTTCACTCAGCTCTCAAGATAGTCAAGAAGTAAGTTGTGTAAAACTTGTTTGAACAATTGAACTATTGATAGCACTCCAGCGTTAATGGTTGATTGGTATGCATCAATTAGGCAAATTTGCTTGTGATTACAAATGTGTGGCATTGAAAAATTCAAATAAAAAAATTATTTTTTTTGTCTATCTTATTAATTCTTCTTGGATGTTTTGGTATGTTTGAAATTATGAAAATATCTACCCAATTCCCGCTTTCCTTTTTGGTATGGAGTATTTATATAGCATGTGATTTTTGAATTGGTAAATTTTGTGTTGACCTTTACTTGCAACATGGGAGTTGAAACTCATACTTTTGACATCGGTGTGTGTTGAACTAGTCAGGAAGGAATGCTATGTTGATGAATTAAGCTTATGCAAGTTGTCAAAACTTGAATGAGTTTGTTGATTGTATCTACCCTGATAAGTTGATTGTTGGGGTTTTGAAGTTTTTAATATCTTTTTCATGAACTTTTCTGTGTTGTTGATGTTTGACATGATTTATTCTTTGACAAAATATTGTTTTTTATGAACTTTTTGGTCTTATTGATGTTGGACATTGTATTATTTTTATTTGGAACAGAACAACGATTATGGCAAAGGATGCGATAGCTGTAATGGATCATTTGGGTTGGAAGAAAGCACATGTTTTTGGGCATTCAATGGGTGAGTTCATGACTTCCCGAGGAATGTTTGTTGCCATTGAATCATAATTTTGCGCCGCTTTGACACCTTTGTTTTGCTACAGGTGGTATGATAGCTTGCAAGTTGTCAGCTTTAGTACCCGATAGAGTTTCATCCTTGGCTTTACTTAATGTTACTGGAGGAGGATTTCAATGTTTGCCAAAGGTATGGACTGGCAGTTTTCACCTTGCAAATATTTGGTTGTCTTTATCCTCGTGATATGCAATGCTTATTTAATTGTTATCATGAACATAGTTATCTCTAACAGATCATTATTCTGTAGTATGATTTGTGTTTATAGCTTTCAGTCCTGCACAATTTTTGAATGATTTCCTTCATAATGTTTGGTACATTTAATCAGTGTGATGTAAACTGGTGTCTATTAGTTGAGTATTATGGTCAACTTTATACGATTTCTTCTTTGTAAAAGTGAAAAATGATACGGAGTAGCTTCTAGGAAGTAATGAAGTATGGCTCTCCTAGTCGGCTAGTCCATGATTTCACATTGATAGCTACCTTTTGAAAGGATGAGTCTGAATATATAAAGGCCAGTGGGCCTCCTGTTTATTACGATTCTTCCAAGAAAACCATTGTTTGTTTGCTTTATTCAAGGTTAGTATTTTAGCATCGCAACATTTGTTCCCTAATTTGCTTGGCCCTGAACTATGAACAGGCTTTTCTAAGGATGGACGATACTTCTTGGAAGGTTTATCAGCTGTGTTTATTGCGTATATTGTGTACTTTTGTTTAACTTTTATGTGTGTAAAGGCTTGAAGTTGTCTAAATTAACTATTGTAGAAAACACGTGTCTGATGTATGGTGCTTGATGATGGAGCCAGTGTATCTGAGCTTCATTCTTGAACATCTTTTCTGAAATATATTTATTCTCTGGAATGTGGCTAGAACCAGAGACGACTGAATATAATAGACCTCCTTGTTAACCTCTGAACTGAGTGGACTCTGATACTGGGGGTAATGTGCGGAAGATTCTATAATTCTGCAAGACAACCTTGTTTCTCATCTTGTACTGTGAACAGACAACAACAATAACAATAAGATGTTTTACAATTTTTGTAATTCTTATAAGTGATACATAGGGACTAGATGGACTGGTACAAGAAGTCATTAATGTTTCTATAGAAATCTAAACACCAGAATACGTATTCTAATGACCCTGTTGCTTCTCAATTTCAGCTTGACCGGTTAACTGTATCAGTTGCAGTACGGTTCTTGATGGCCAAGACACCAGAAGAAAGGGCTGCTGTGGACTTGGACACACATTACAGCCAGGTAAAAATATACTCCGTATCTCTTGTTTTATTATGCTGCAAATTTAGATCAATGTTGTCAGCAAGACACCAAGTAAATGCTTCAGCTTCCTATTCCTGTTGCATACCTGCCAATCCACTAATTGTCCATAATTATGTGTAAAAGTGATGACAAATTCTCATTAGCTAATGTATTATGGATTACAGGACTATCTCAAAGAGTGTGTTGGAGAGAGTACAAGACGAGCAATTTTATACAAGGTTAGCATTTCATAAACTATTACATCTTACTGTATGTATTGATGGACTTGTTTGAATGTAATGTTGTGGAACAGTGGAAGTGCTTCAGAGATTATTCACTAAAGTTTCTGTTATCATGCTTTTATGTTTAGAATCGGATGTTTACGATATAAGTTGTTTGCTTTTCACTGAATGCAGGAATATGTCAAAGGTATATCAAAAACTGGAATGCAGGCCAATCATGGTTTTGAAGGTCAGATCAATGCTTGTTGGACACATAAGTTGACCAGAGCAGAAATTGAACAAATTCGTTTTGCTGGTTTCCTCATCTCTGTCATTCACGGAAGACATGACATCATAGCTCAAATTAGTCACGCTAAACGACTTGCGGAGAAGTTTCATCCTTTTGCCAGAATGGTGGATCTACACGGAGGGCATCTAGTGAGCCATGAGAGGACAAACGAGGTATGGATGTTTTTTACGACATTTTAAAAAGTGGGTTTTGTTTATGTCGATAACTTATAACGTATGGATATGGATGCCAAATGCACATCCAATTGTTTTTTGCAAGTTTTCTGACATACTTATTTCTGTCTTAGGTTAACGAAGCACTTCTTGATTTAATTAGAGCATCAGAATGCAAGACAAGCCCACATGATTGGACAAATTTGCCTGATAAGACAAGCTCAGGTATGCTCTCACCAACACTTCAAGCTCCCGATATCGGTTTTGCTCCCTTCTCTTGTATCTTGAGGTGCTACAAGCTTTAACATTATACTTTGTGCCCCTCTATAGGAAAGGAGCTGCTATATTCATGTTTTTCCTTCCTTTTCAGATTGGATGCCATTGATGATGCTGAGCACTACAAAATCAGCCACAAGGAGCAGCCTATCATCCATGTATAGAGTATTGGAAAGATTGAACGGCTACTTGATATATCTCTTCGGTGTCTTTGTGCTTTTATACGAGTATGTACGAAGAGCAGTGGGAAGATTCAAGCCTGTAAGGATCGGGGCTACTCTCACATGACCCAATTCATAAGATCGTTGCTCGTCTCTATAGTCATCGGGATTGAGCCTTTAAGAATACCAACAAATGGGTGCACGATTTTGATTCTGTGCAACGAAATTTTACTAGCAACGATTGCAAATGTATAGTAAATTAAAAAAAAAAAAAAAGACGGATGAGAGGGAGTGTTTTTGTCCCCTTTCCTTGCTATTGTGAGGCCTTGTATTACCAGCAGCCCTAGCATAAAATGAGGGGAGATCCCAGTTGATAATTGTAACATGTATAATTTGATCATAATTGTGAATTGAATAATTATATTGAAATATACTTTTATTCTTCTATTTATCTAGATGGCTATGGTATTAATCAAAAACTCGAATTTAGTAACGAGTGATTGCTACTAAACCTAACGAGACCAAAGAACAGAGGAGGGGCTAGTTATGCTTGCGAAAGAGCCGAAAGGCTCATCATCCCACATTTGTGATACGGGGATTCCTTACTTTCACTCTTTCCTCTTCCTTTTCTATCATGAATGCCTTTCCTCATATTCCTACAAAGTAAGGATTTAATACGGGGGACTCTTCATAACTGCAATTTATGTCTTACACAACTGCAGTTTATGTCTTACACTCAGGTGTACGGTGTATCTACAAATAGTTCGTGTACATGCCATATTACCATGCTCTACCTATATGGCTATGTGCCTATGTGTACGGTTACTTGAGATTTTAATGGACTCATTGTCAGCTATTACATACTACAGTACATATTTTGGGAACTGCCAAACTTGTCTTGGTAATTCAAATTGTACCTGGATTTGTACCAGACTAGGAAATCCATATTAGTTATAAGTAAATTAAATTACTAGCTAATTCTACAATCGACATCTTTTAGGAAAATGAATCAAATACGTGCAACATACTCTTATCATCTTTTACTAGTGTGAAGTACTTGAATTAAATTAACTTAAAAATGACTGATTTGAGGTTAATTTTCTAGATCAACAATTAGCAATACTTGTATAATACTTGGCATTATCCAAGTCAGTAAGTTATCTCTACATTTCATCAATATAATAAATTAATAATCCTTCCATTATCTAATTTTCTACCCTTCATGACTGTAAAAAAATTTATTCAAAAATAGTAAGCTAAGACATTAGACTGTCAATCAAACAAAAATTTATTGTTATAAAAATATAAACCATAATCAATACTTGTATAAGCCTTTATAAATAAAAAAAAGATATGAATGAAGTACACTATACGTCTATACTAACAATATCAGGTAAAATAGTTATATAATTTCGTCACAAAAGCCAAAAAAATCAACTCAAGCAAGATGTACGAGTTTCGGAGTATATGCATATTCATAAAAATGAATCAAAATATGCAGAGGATTATATAATAAGCAACATGAAACATAATAAATCATGCATGCCAAAAAAAAAAAAAAAAAAAAAAAAAAAGTTACCTCAAATTTTTTTTAAGATGTTGATTCTGAGGAAGAGCCAAGTACAACTTACAAATAGAGTTATTATTATGAAAGTTATTGAAGATGAGAAATAGAGAAAAATTTCACGCTTTAGTGATTAGAATGAAGGGGAGATAGAAAGAGAGAAAACAAAACAGGGGATTTGAAGGTGTCAAGTCTGTTAACATAATTTTAGGCCAAGGTATCATGGTTATTATTTTAGATGCTTTGAGAATATACGGATATGCTATTTTATATGCCTTTTTTTTATTCTCAAGAAATTTGAAGTATTTTTATGGTGCTACGTTTGTGTCGCTCTTTTATTATGAGGGGACCTTAAGTTTATCTTCTCGTTAAAAAAAAAAAAAAAAGTTTATCTTCTCGTTAAAAAAAAAAAAAAAGTTTATCTTGTATGTAAACGATTCCTATATATAATTAATTAATTATACTTCTAGGTCATAAGAATTTAGAACATATGCTAATCTTTAAAAAAATGAAAATTAAACTTTTGAACCCTTTTTCTTGGAATTATATTAGATTTATGATGATTGTTTAGTGTTAGTGAGATAGGTGATATTCCGTACTTATTATTAATTTTATTAAGAGGAAACACACAATAGATGAGGGTTTGTTCTCTTACGTTGAAATTCAGTTTAGTTCAGTTCAGTTCAGCTCAGTTCAGTTCAGTTCAGCTCCTAATTTCCTTCTCTTATAAAATATTCATTTCAGTTCAGTTCAGCTCAGTTCAGTTCAGTTGAGCTGAGTTCAGTCAATGAGAACAGGCCCTTAGTGTGAATTGGTCATGAGGATGAAAAGATGACTTATGTATTTTAAGTTTCTAACGCAACTCTCTAACACCATCATACCAACTTCTAAATAAGACATTTGTTCTTTTTTTCTTTTTTTTTTTTTTTTTTTTTTAACATAATCTTTCTAATGAAGTCAGACTAGACTCATTAGTCAACACTACTCCTAACATTACCACCAACTCACCAAGCATCAAATTCAAGTAAACCTCTAACACCTTTGCCAGTTTACCACCATGCCATCACCACAGACCCTTATAAACGAACCCACCCATCATTCAACTCGCTATGAGATACATAAGTGATTGATTGTAAGCACACCAAAACTAACTGGTCACGAACACCTAGCTTATACACACATACAGTTCTAGAACCATATAGTCCTATTCCTAGTGCTTTGGTCATGGTCCCTGGAATAGTCAGGGTCTCAGGGAGCATGGACTGTAAGGTCCATTATGTCAGTCCGATCAGCAGTCATGAAACCTTAACAAAGAGAATGATATTCAAGTTGGGTTGAAAGTGTGCATGCTTTAAAAAGGTAATATACTCGTGCGTGTCATTAACTAATCTTGCATTTCGGTAATTTTGTTATTGCATTTGAAACTCGTGTACTTGTAAAACATTTGTGCCGAAATGAAACTTAATTATTAAAGTAGACTCGGGTAATGGGGTTAGGTTATTCAATTCCAAGTACAAACTACAAAGTATGTTTTTAGCTCAAAATCACTACTTAAACATTTACTTCGTCGCACCTCATTTATTTTTCCTCTTATTTCACATTTATCACGCAAGTAAGTGAGTAATTTACTACCCCGTTTCTTATTATTTGCAACGACTTGACACAAAGTAGAGAGAGAAAAGATGTCTAATCGTTATAATTAATATGAAATGGAGGTAGTATATACATATTCGGGGGTTGTTTGGTTACACAAAGAAAATGGAGGAAGTCAAAAATCATGGGAATTTGAAAATGGGTAAGTTGTTTGGTTGACACTAAAAAGTGAAAATGAGAGAATTGCAAATTCATGGGAATTGTGACTTCCCACAAAACATGGGAAGTTGATTACCCAACCCCCCCTAGGTAAGTCAAAATTCTCATGATTTACAACTTCCTTAATGTCAACCAAACAATTTTAAGCAATTCTCATGAAATACAAATTCCTATGGGAAGTAAATTCCCATAGCAACCAAACGACACCTCGGTATTCATTTCATACCCGCTCTTGTGCAACATACTCCGCTTTTACATACATGTAATCGACTAAAATAAATTGCCAGTGTAATTTTCATTCTTTAATCTGAGCCCTTCATTGACCAGCCTCCACACTTCCAATTTCACACTGCTTTTCTCCCTTCAAAATCTCCCACCCATCTTTACATCTTCTTTCTTCAATCTTTATTTTCAATTTAATTGATTTCTTCCTTTCATACTCAATTAGCTGCTTCAATTAATTCTCAAACGACCCTTAACTCAACTTTTAATTTAGAGTTTGATCTTGGGTTTTGCGTGCTCGTCTTCAACCCCAACAAATTTATCAATGGAAGCACAAACCCTTTCTTCTCCATGGCAGTTCACCTGGTCAGTCTTCCTTCCTTTCTTTCTTTATTAAATTGATTTTATTTTTTCTTGCTATCATGAGTAAAATCGTAATATTCAATTTATTTAACTATTATATCTTGTAATTTTTGATAGTGTGTGTATGTAACAATTTATTGTGTTTTTTTAAATTTGTGGAAGTTGTGGGAAGAATTTGAGCTATTATGAAAGGTGCGCCCCAAATTACATGAATTGAAATGGGGTTTTGTAATTACGTTTCTAGATTGCATAAAGATTGAAGCTTTGAATAATTAAAAGGGGAAAAATAGAATAAGGAAATTCTGTCGTTTTTAAAAGGGGGTTAATTGTGCTTCTTGTATGAAATGGGTTTGAGGAACACCAATTTTGAAAGTGTTCAATAGAAACTGGAACTAGGTTTAGGTTTTTGGAGCAGGATGCTCCCTAAACTGCTTTGTAGCTAAGGTTTTTGAGTGATTGTAGCCTATAGAAAGATCGAAATTAAGGAGCGACATTTGTAGATTGAATTTCAAAGATATAACAATTATGTTTAAATTTGGGTTATTGGACGACTATAGCATGTTTTGAGCTGGGGCTCGTAGGAGTGGACTGAGTACGAATTCTCCATCCCCTGACCATGCCTTCTATAAGTATATGTTTATGCATTGTATACTAGTATAGTAACTTGACTCTTTGTAAGAGTAGGAGTCTTTGTATATAGTTGCACCAATTTAGTAGTTTGTGAAAGATTTGTACAGTAAAGTCCATGAATTTGGCTTGATTTTCCTCTAAAGTGCATTTTGGATGTAAATTGTTTTTGAAATAAGAATGAACCTGGTCTAGCCATCTTTGGCCACTAAATGATCTTAGTGGGCATGTGGAAGTATGCGTAATTGAATCCTAGAATCAAATTGTTAATAGCATTAATTTGATGAATGTATGCGCTGGTGTATCAAGGCTGTTAAACCATGAAGCATTTGTGGTGTAGTCTACAAAATCAGTACAGGAAAGCCTTTATGGCATTGTTTAGGAAAATGGTCTAGGCATCATTAAAAAGATTCTTATGAAAAGTAATGAAAATTTTGTGACAGCTTGACAAATTCTTGCTATTAGTTGCTGTTGAAATACTTGTGCAACAAGGTCTGTGCTTTGGTCAATGGCTTGAGTAATCAGTCCAATCTAAACTTTGAAGGGGCTTTAATGAGGCTTATATAGTTTCTGTGTTTTCAAATGTTACATAAGTTGTTTTGTGGTGTTTAAGTCATTGCTTCAGGTTTCCACTTCGGTATGATGAAATTCATGAAATGTCATCTTCCTCTTAGTTTTATAACAAGACATCAATTTGTCGACCTTTTGTGCAGTGACTTAGAAGTAAATTTTGAATCAGATGAGAAGGCGTACATTGTGTATGCAGCTCTAAATGTTGATAAAGAGGTGAGTCTTTTTGGTGCTTAAACCATCATAAAAATAATTCTCAAATGTTTCCTTAAATTTTATGTTAATTCGGGCATATCTTTCAGTTGCAACCAGATAAAGTAAAGAGGGTGCTGTCAGTTTCCAATGGAAAGCTTGTAGCGTGAGTTTCTTTCCGAGTAAAAAATGAGTTTTCCCTTCATCTTTTGTGTTTGCTTTGAGAAACCTAAAAAGGGATAATTTCTTCTGGTTTCGGTTGGTGTTTCAAACATATTTTACCCTATGTTGCTTGTTTAATTGTGAATCTCAGTCTTTCATCACTCTTACCAGCATAACATTTTCAATCATTGACTGAAGTCACTGAAGAGCATGTGCTACTTAATATTTAATTCGTTTTTCTTTTCGTCTTTGTTCTAATGACTTGTCTGCACTTTCTCATCATTTCTTTATCCTATCATTTTTACAGGCATTTCGAAGCAGTAGAAGCTAGATTTCTTCGTGCATCGTTCAGTGCTTTTGTGGATGTTCTGACTCTTGCAACGAGAACTATCGAGGAATTCAGTCCAGAAAAGGGAATTTGAGACCTGGACTTTAGGTTAGAAACTATGATCTTATTTATCCAGACTCATGTTGCTCGAAATCATTTTCAATCATTGATGGCCCTTATACAACCAGTTGCTTTACCAGAAGTGGGCTGTCTTGAGAAGATGCTGTACTCAGCTACTTAGTATAATTGATTGTGTATACAAGCATGCTCTCATGATATAGCTTGTAGTTCATTCTATTTTTTTAAAAAATAAAAAGTTTGTAATTCTTCAGAGCCACTTAGCTAGTACTAAATCTAATTTGAAGAAAAAAAAACAGGGTGTTAACTTGAAGGTTATTTTATCTCCTGTATGCATGTACTCGATTTTTTCTTCATCAACCTCGCTGTTGCTGTGTTAATTATTGTTTTATTGAAGATGAGATTCATTTTGTTCATGGTTATGAAAATTCAGCAGATGATCTTGCAGATAAGATATGATATGATCCTTTTGATTAGTCTTGAATATTCTCCGTAATATATTTCAGCAGTTAGGAGTACTACTCAAGACATATGTAAAATGTAATCAGTGATTGAATAACCTTGAAAACAAACTTCTTGGAAGTCTACGTTGACTTGGAATGTTGAACAACAAGAATCGTATTACTGCTTGGATTTCATCATAGTTATCTACACTTTGTGTCTTTTTGGTAGCTACTGACTCCTTTTTAGTAAGCATTTTTTCTGATATACTGTCTAACGTCTGGCAACTTAGTAGTCGAGAACTCATGAATAATTAGCTCGTGGTTCGGAGCAAATGAATATCACCATGGCAGTTTCATCATATGTTCATCGAAAACTGGTGGATTAGCTTAAATGAATGAACAAAAATATACTTCATATAAGCCAAGAAAGAATATACAGTATCCTGTAGAAAGATGTCTTTATTGTAGATATGAATGTACATGACTACATAGTTTTGCCTGTTAGGGAATCCTTAACTCCAAAGAATTTAATTTGACAAGTGGTAATTATCGCTTTTTCTTGATTTGATTATATCGTAAATTACAGTAGTTATTGAATTGAGACTTTAACAAGGGGTGAAGGACCTTGTATTAGTACCGATAAAATTAATTAATACGAAGTACTGTAAGTCTGTAATACATATGATACATAGCAGCTGAATGATGGCTTTAGCACATCTCACATCTTATGTGGAACAAATTACAATTACTTTCCGGTGTAAATATTAGAATAAATAATAACTGCAAAATACTGCCCATGAACCATATTATGGAGCTTCTTTTCTGGGCAAATTCTCATAGTTTTATCAGTATTCATCCAAATAAGTAAATAATGTTTCATCTTTCTTTGACTTCCGTCTGCTGAGCAATGCCTTGAGCAGACGCTTACTTTTGCTGGGGTGTCGCTCAATTTCCTTTGGCTTCTCCTTCTCATCATGAACTCGCATAGAGACTGATTTCCATGACTCTGAAAGATACTGTTCATACCATACAAAGTTCCACAGATTCAGATAACAAGCACGATTGAAGTTAAAATGGATTTTAAGATGCTGGAAATTTCCACAATACCGTACACATTTTGAATGCTTACCCGATGTCTTTCAACAGCAGAATTTGGAGTTGTTGGCCTACTGGATTTTGGTGTTGTTGGTCTTGAAGCAAGAGACCCAGAACGCAAAAGAGGAAACCGATGTGGTGAAACTGATCTTTTGTCTGATTATTGACAAAATTATCGTAATGAGAAGAAAACAATATGAAAAACTGAAAACCCATGTTACGAGTATAAAAAAAAAAAAAAAAAAAAAAAAAAAAAAAAAAAAAAAAAAAGGACGAAAAAGTAACAAAATATCTAAAGTAAAGACCTTGTTCTTTTTTGGGTGTGGAGCTGGTAAAAGAGAATGATCCAGGTAACCGGGATGGTCTAGGAGCAGGCGAAGTAGAGCGCCCTCTTCTGCTTAACATAGTACTCAAATTTAGTCAAATGATTATAAAAAAAAAATTAAATATATATATATATATATTTTAAAAAAAAAAGGAAGAAGAAGAAGAAGAAAAAGCAGTACTAAGACAAGTCCAATGAACAAAAAAAAATCTTGGAAGAAAGATTTACCTGATAAAGGAGGATGTGTCTCTGATAGAGGATGGTGTCTCTCTAATAGAGGATGGTGTCTCTCTTAATGAGGATGGCGTCTCTCTTAATGAGGATGGAGTCTCTCTAATTGTGGATGGTGACTCTTTTATTGTGGCTCTAATAGCTGAAATGAACAATTAAAGAGCAATAGGATGATTAACATTAGTAATAAAAAGGCAGCAACAGTTTGAACAAGAGTGAAACCTACCACTCCGGAATTGAAACCAGTCATCTTCATCTATGCCGCAACTTCTGTATTTCAAATTTGCAAGATTGCTGCTGTTCATGGTCTGACCAGCTGTTATAAATATAGCAAAGCAATATAAACATTAGAAAAACTATGTCATTGTAAGTATTGCATGAGGCAAATGTAAGGGAAAGTTATTCTGAAGTTCACAATCACAGACAAAGAGGATCGTGTTCTTGCCTGGTAAGACATATCTTTTATGGTATTTTGGCGTATCTGTAGTTGATGATTGCTGGGCCATGCCCTCCCTATCAATATACTCTTGGCATGTGCGTAATCTCTAAGACAAAGGACCATAAAAATGGAAGGGTTAGAGGCATGTTAAACTACCCCAACTACAGCAGAGAGGTTGTTCTGGTGAAAAACAGAAAAGACATTCAAATCGCAAGAGTTTTTATTGCCTTCACCAAATCCGAAGCCACAAAGATAAGTATTATTACTTTTGGGCCTTCTGCAAGTGTTCATTGACACAAAACAGGCGAACTGCTCCAAGTTTTAGACGGTCACTTATCTCTTTTAATCATCAATTAATTCAACATGTTTCAGGAAGTAAACAAATACAATACTATGCAAACATTAGGGTTATATAATTTTATACAAGTATATGATTTCCTGCTCATCACAAGCTTTACAGTGATAAAATTAAGGAGCCAGCAACATACATGTGTATGATGGGAAAACAAAAATTTACCTGTTCAATGCATGACACATGAAATTCTGTCTCGGAGGCTTCTTCAACTTTTTCTTCCAAAAGATCATTTACCTTATAAGTTACTGAACCTAAATGGTCTACCGTGTTCACCAAAGCTTTAATGGCATAATCCTTTAATGTATCAATAACTCTGCATGATAGGGCACAAAATAGCAAAAATTAGTGAAAAACTGTCAAAATTTAGACAAAGGTTTCCTCCAAATAATCAAACTGCTAGCGCCTTACAATTGCTTTTGATCGTCATTTGTGTAAGATAGTTCAAAGTACTCAGCCGCTGAATACAACTGAGTTCGCAAATTCTTCAAATCCTAATTACCAATAAAAAGAAAACACTAAAATGATTACAGTTATCCTACTGAACCTGGCAACATATCTTTGAAGTGTCTGGTAGCACACAAAGCAAGTTCCATTGCACAAAAGTAAGCAAGTACGAGGATTGAGGATTATACCTTAAGACTGTCAGCAAAGAGAAGACTTTGATGCATAGACGTCTCATCGTAGTTGGAAGTCCGATGATGTATAGGCAGAGTAGCGGCAGAACTTAGAGTCTCCATGAAGGAGAGCAATGAACTTCAGAATTCTTAATCCTGCAACAACCACCACCAATTGTTCAATCAATTGCCCAAACTAGATTACTAGTGAAGTTGAAGAATGAGAAGGAAATTCCAAATATATAGCTCCCTTAACTCCTGTGGTCCTCCCTCCACCCCCACGATATAGGAAAAAGAAAAAGAGAACATAAAATCGCTCTTGAAAACACCTTTCGCATTTTATCCTATAATTTATGTTCATTCAACTTCTGCAAAAGGAAAAAAAGCTACGAGTAGAGAAAAGTCGAAAACCCATTTGTGACCTAAAATTGACAGTTGTGCAAAACATTCTCGTTTGAATATCCAGTAGATGCAACAGCAAGAAGCCAAGAACAAAATAAAGAATTAAAGGAATAAGGAGATGGACATTAGGAAATGACTTTTTTATAGGGTACACCCACCCGGTAATCTACAATCTACTGAACTCCGACTAATCCGAATTCCATCCTGAGCATGTCCCAAATGAGGGAATCATTTTTGTTTACAGAATAACTACAGAGTATCATAACAGAAGTGTTTAGAGTAAAATGATATCTAATCACTGATTTTCAGCAGGACATGTTGAAAAAGTAGTATTATACTAATAATTATCCATATTTCTGTACTACCCACAAAGCAAAATCATAACTAAACTGCCATTTTACAGATTAAAAATAAATTAAACAGCACAATTTGTCTCTTCACTTTGTCTGAATCTTCAGCAATACTCACTTGTTAAAAGAGAAACAAAATGCCAAAAGTGTTTCCCTAAATCCTTAAAAACACCAAAAATTAAGATTTTTCAGACATTAAAGAAGAAGAGGAGGAAAGAATATCCAACCTTCACCAAAAAAAAATTAGAGGTACAAAATAATAATAAGCATTAAAATCAGAAAGACCCCACCTTTAAAAACTTTGCAATTAGCAATAACATTTCATAAAATCAATTTGTCACAGTCCATTTATGCAGTTCTCAGACTTCAACTGTCATCTTCTTGATCTTATTACACAATAAAAACAATTTATTACCTTTATTTAATAATAAAGTTTTCAACAACAAAAACCATCAAATTAAATCATAATCCAGCCTACCCAACTCAATAAATTCAAATTCTAAACACTAATTCATCAAATTAAACCACAACTCAGCACACCCAACTCAATCAAACCACATTCCACCATACCCAGCTCAAGAAATTTCATACAATTAATTCCACAATTTAAACAATCACAGTAAATAAATTAAAAACTTCAAAATTTTAACAGTAAGAACAAGTCATTATAGAGAGGAGATCAAACCTTGATTATAGGATCCTGTGACCAAAATTACACCCAAAGTTTCAACCTTTTTTGCACCAAAATTTGGCAGCTGACTTGAAAATAGAAGCAAAGAAAACTCCCAAAAATCTAGGAAAAACCCAAGTGAAAAATCAAATAAAGGGTATATAATCAACAGAAAAAGACAGGTGAAATTAAAAGCAAGGTCTTTGTTTGGGTTTGGTATGGAAAAAATTAGGAAAACCCACTAAAGAAAATGACAAATTGAGAATGAAAAAATTGAAGAAGTGGAGTTGGAGTTGGAGGGTATTAGAGGGGAGCACGTCGGAAGCAGAAGAGCAGGAATTGGGTTGCTTTCTAGCATGGAATGCGGAGTGACTGGGGTTTTGAAATTGTACTAATTCTTTAATTTTGATTTTAATTTTATGAAATTAAAATTATAAAATAAAGATTTGGGGGAGTTTAAGTGAGTATGAAAGTATCAATCATGATTATAGTTAAGGTGGGTCACTTTATTGGTTTTTTTTATTATTTTGATTGTTGTTCAACGATTCTTTTTCTTGTAAGTAGGTCAGCTCTAATTCTGTTCATGGGTTGGTGTGGAAATTAGAATAATGGGGTTGTTTCTTGTTTGGCTATGTGAGAATGTTGCAATTATCCCATCAAACAAATAAAATACTTCATCTTGTTTACATAACCGGTTTCTATAGTGTAGATCGGATAAAACTGACTGGAATAATTATTCAAACTAAATTTAGATTGTAGCTATACAAAGTCTTTATTTACGTTGTATTGCAATATGACCCCAACCAAAACCGATTTGAATCAGCTTGAGATAAAGTAAAATACACATTATCTTAATATGATATCATGAATTTGAGTAATATAGTCCACAATAAATCAGGTCACTCAATTTACGTTAGGTATTTGTCGGGTTGAAATCATGTTGGTCTGGTAATAGGCCGGCTCTAGACAAATTAGATTAAATTGTCGACGTCGGGTCAAATTGGTGTTAGGTTGCGATTAGGTCACAAATTCATATTTGGTTTAGTTTCTTGTTTAGTTGTTTCTAGTTGGTTATGTGTTAGATTTGGGTCTTGGAATTTGCGAGTCAAATCAGGCATTATAATGATATAATCTAATATGATCGGAATAAGTGGATTTTTTTTTAAAAAAAATAAAAGAAAAAACATTTTTTTAAACACCCCTACCTCAAACAAATATTCAAAAGATCAACGGTATTGAATTATTTAGATTTCATAAGTTTAACACCATTATTTTTTTTTAACAAGTTCACTCTTATCATATTAATCAGTAATCACCATATTTTACTTTCAAAAGCTCCAAAAGTAGACATTCTTACACAAAGAAAGGATAAACAATATCATAAGGCCACTTTATTTTTAGGCACAACTTTAATAATTGTACAAAAGCCAACCTCACAAAACTTAACCCTTTTAAAAGTAAAGTATGATAAAAACACATAACTAGTTGAATCTTTTTAACCCTATTGTATAAAATACCTCGCCTTATGTGAAACTATATATGGTCTTTGACTCTTTGTAAATAATTGTAATTGTAGAAAGGGTAAAACTTTTGAGTATAGATTATAGAACTCGAGGGTGGCAAGCAAATCTAATTTTAAGTCATATGCTTATGTACAAAACAAGTAGGGACAAAAACCATGACTTCATTGACTTGAACACTAGGTTTATTTTGGTATTATCTCAAAATTCATTATTTACATTTGACTTCTTTTTTGAATTTTGATTCCTCTTTCTCATGTGTTAGCACTCTATATAAATTGTGTGGACAAACATCTATGCCCCATAGCTAACCTCTGGTCTGCGAAAATTACGGAGATGAGCATACTTGTACAAAAATATTCTTCCATATAAGTTCCATTATGGATGACAATTGACTTAATTGATCGAATTCGTCACTATCACTTTATAGGATACGACTATACGAGTAGTGTTTAGGATATTGTACGAGTACTAATAAGAAGGCCTTCTTTTAAGAATAAGGCCATCTTTGAGCACATATTTTATTTGGGTGATGTTAGTAGAGCTATTAATTCCGGTAAATGGGTTGGGTTTGGGTCGGGTAAGATCGGGTCGGGTCAACTCGGATTAATTCCATAACCTATGAGGGTCAGGTTTGGGTTGGGTCATGCTTGAGTTGGGTCACGTCGAGTCATACTTCTTATCGGGTTTATGTCGGGTTAATAACATGTCGGGTTACATTCGAGTCGGGTAAACAATAGGTCGGGTTTAATTCGGGTTTTCACGGGTTAGGGTAATTCTCGGGTTCGAGTCGGGTTCGGTTTAAGTCAATAATTTGCGGGTTCTAGTCGGGTCAATAATAAGTCGTGTTAATTTCGAGTCGGGTTAGTAACAAATCGGGTTGAATTTTTGGGTCGGGTAAGTAATAGGTTTGGTAAAATTCGGGTCGGGTCAATAACAAGTCGGGTTGAATTTGGGTCTGGTCAATAACAAGTCGGGTTGATTTCGGGTCGAGTTTGTAACAGGTAGTGTTAAATTCGGGTCGGGTTAGGAACGGGTTGGGTTGAATTCAGGTCAAGTTAGTAACAAGTCGGGTTAAATTCGGGTTTTAACGGGTTAAAACGGGTTTGGGTCAATTTCGGTTCAAGTCAGGTTCGGTGCAAATTAATTAAATTGGTCGTTGTAAACCAGTGAATCGGTGCAAGTTGTAAACCGGTAAATTGGTCGTTTAAAAGCAAATTGGATGGTTCCACACACCCAATTGGACTCCCGGAGAGTATTAAGGACCATGGTAAACATTTCGGCAATTTTTATTACTAGGCGAAAAAAAGTCAAAAAATTTAAAAATTGAAGGCGCCCGGTGTAGAAAAGTCTTGATATTTTAGAGGATACATCTCGGGGTCATATAATGTCGTTTGGAACAATATATGAACATTATATGTGAACATTATATGTTGTCATAAATGTTCGTAGTAGGCTTGAATTGATGAAATCCTTGCAAGTTGTAAACCGGTAAATTGGTCGTTTAAAAGTAAATTGGATGGTTCCACCAACCAAGTTGGACTCCCGGGGGGTATTACCGTATTAGGGATCATGGTAAACATTTCGACAATTTTTATTTCCGGGCGAAAAAAGTCAAAATATTCCAAAACTGAAGACAATATCCACACTTTTTGAGAAATTTTGAAGGTTTCGGGGGCCTGGTGTCGAAAAGTCTTGAAATTCTAGGGGATACATCTCGGGGTCATATAATGCCGTTTGGAACCATATACGATTATTATTTGTTGTCATATATGTTCGTGGTATGCTTGAGTTAATGAAATCGGTGCAAGTTGTAAACCGATAAATTGGTCATTTAAAGGCAAATTGGATGGTTCCACCCACCCAATGAGACTAACAGACGGTATTAGGGACCGTGGTAAACATCTCGGCAATTTTTATTTATGGGCGAAAAAAAGTCAAAAAATTTCAAAATTGAAGACTAATATCCACGTTTTTTGAGAAATTTTGAAGGTTTCGGGGACCGGTGTCGAAAAGTCTTGAAATTCTAGGGGATACATCTTGTGGTCATAAAATACCGTTTGGAACCATATATGATCATTATTTGTGGTCATAAATGTTCATGGTAGGCTTGAGTTAATGAAATCGGTGCAAGTTGTAAACCGGTAAATTGGTCGTTTAAAGGCAAATTGGATGGTTCCACCCACCCAATGGGACTCCCGGGCGGTATTAGGGACCGTGGTAAATATTTCGAAAATTTTTATTTTCGGGCAAAAAAAGTCAAAATTTTCAAAATTAAAGGCTAATATCAACGCTTTTGAGAAATTTTGGAGGATTCGGGGCCCGTTGTCGAAAAGTCATGAAATTCTTGGGGATACATCTCGGGGTCATATAATGACGTTTGGAACCATATATGATCATTATTTATTGTCATACATGTTCGTGGTAGACTTGAGTTAATGAAATCATATCTTTACAAGTTATAAACCGGCAAATAGGCCGTTTAAAGGTAAATTGGATGGTTCCTCCCACCCAATTGGACTTCCGAAGGCCCGAAGGGTATTAGGGACCATGGTAAACATTTCGGAAATTATTATTTTTGAGCTAAAAAAATCTAAAAATTCCAAAATTAAAGGCTAATAACCATGCTTTTGGAGAAATTTTGGAGGTTTTGAGGCCCGGTATCGAAAAGCCTTGAGATTGTAGGGGATACATCCCGGGGTCATATAATATCGTTTGGAACTATATATGATGATTATTTGTTGTCATAAATGTTCCTGGTAAGCTTGAGTTAATGAAATCGGTGCAAGTTGTAAATTGGCCGTTTAAAGGCAAATTGGATGGTTCCACCCACCCAATTGGATTCCCGGAGGGTATTAGGGATCATGGTAAACATTTCGGCAAATTTTATATCCAGGTGAAAAAAAAGTCAAAAAAGTCTAAAATTGAAGGCTAATATCCATGATTTTTGAGAAATTTCGAATGTTTCGATGCCGGTGACGAAAAACATTGAGATTTTAGGGATACATCTCGGGGTCATATAATGTCGTTTGGAACCATATATGATCATTATATGTTGTCTTAAATGTTTGTGGTAGGCTTGAGTTAATGCAATCGCTGCAAGTTGTAAACCAGGAAATTGGTTGTTTATAGGCAAATTGGATGGTTTCACCCGACCAATTGGACTCCCGGAAGGTATTAGGGACCATGGTAAACATTTATGTAGTTTTTATTTCCGGGTGAAAAAAAGTCAAAAAATTCCAAAATTGAAGCTAATATCCACGTTTTTATATTTTCACTAGTTGTATTATGAGACGGAGGAAGTAGTACAAATAAGAAATGGGTAGATTATTTAAGGCATGTTCCAATTTACTGAAAACAACTGAATTGAACTGAACTGAAGTGATTAGAGTTGAACTGAACTGAACAGAGCTAAAATGAATTGTTTATGAGAGAAGGAAAATAGAAATTGAACTGAACTAACTGGCCTGGAGCTAAACTGAATTGAAATTAAGCTCAACATAACATACCCTATGGTTCATTTAAAATGGCAAATGTGACATACATTTGGGGAAGGGTGGAGTATGTTGTCATTTCTATAATCATTATATTAAATACATTTCTTAAAATAGGAGTATAAACGTAGATTAATGTAATTAATGTTTATCTATTTTTATTATAGTATTTTCTTATTTTAAGATTCTTATATGCAACCCTTGGTGTTTTTTTTTTCTTGATACAAGGCTATGTTTATAACTCTAAAGGTTAGTATATACGAGTACTATCTAATATCACTAATTCACTGCGGAGTATCCTTTTTTTTTTTAAAAAAAAAAAAAAAAAAAAAAACAATACCTTATAATATATGTAGTACATTTTTTTAAAGGATTACTTTATAGGTGATGTTTTATGTAGCCCTTAATGTTAAAAATAAGCATGTTATATCTTTTTAAATATAGTACTCGTATTAATTTATAAATACTCGTATTTAATGTTATATTCATAATTTTATTTCTACTATTTTTTTTTTCATTTTTAACTTTTTATGTGTAGTTTTAAGCTAGGGTTATGTATTACATTTTCCTTTCCTAATTTTTTTTTTTTTAAATTAGAAAAATGAAAAGATTCAAAGAATTCCAAAAGAAAACATGATAAAAATTAAAGAGCCGCCAACAAAAACCTAGAAAAAAGTAAGACAGGCATCGTGTACAAGGAAGGATAAAATAAGGATGATGATTAGATTTTATCTCCAGCAGTAAATTTATTACACTGGCTGCTCATGCGCAGTGCCTACTTTAACAATTCATGATTACAATTTATTTAAGCGTTAAGTTCAATATTACTAACCTCTTTATTTTTTCTGTTTTTTAACCCCTAATATATCATATCCAATTAAATTCACATAACTTACTCTTTAAACATGCAATTAATTAGTAACTTGTCACAACATACACCCGTGTAACTGAAATCTCCCCACTAACTAATATGAGTACTTAAGTTATTCTCTCAAAAAAAAAAAAAAGTTATTCCTTATTATAATTATATGCATTAACAATTACTCCGTATTATTTTTTTTTATTAAATGAGTACGAAGTTAGAATATACTCCGTACTAGTTTATCCACAATTTTTAACAAATCTTATGTCCAAACGTAATAAGTTAAAATGGTTACCCTTAACTTGTTTGGTCTTGCATGTCTCGTATGTACTAGTGGCGATATTACTCCCCCATCTCATGTGTTGATTTTGAAAATGAAATTTTAGTATTTGAAAGTTACTCTTTGATCATATATTCAACAAATTAAAACGCGTATTAATAACTAATACTATGAAAATTTTGATTATTCCGTAATATTTTTATGCTACATAATCCAAACTATTTTTACGAAAAAAAAACAATGATAATTGATAAATATTGAACATAAAAACAAAATTGAAAATGAAATGTGAGGAATTTAATCAATTTATCCAATTATGCTCCGTCCATTTCCCATAAGCATAAATTTACCACAAAATTACCAAATTAAAATACTTACATTAGTGTACAAATTAGCAAATTTAGGCCAAATCCATTTCTATATAAGTAAGTGAAAATATATTTACACAATAAAAATAATAATGTACATGCATGCATGTATCATATATGTATGAGTTTATGAATAAATAAATAAAACCCCAAAAGGTACAATTATCTGAAAATGAAAAGTGAAAAAACAATTTAATTACTCGCATCAAAAAACATATTAATGCATCCCCCCTTTTTTAGCTATTGGTATATTGTCTTCCCAATAAATTAGTTATTTATATAGTAACAATTTACAATAAACAGTATCACAAGAATATAAATTAGTAACGAAACTCCCAATTTAATCATCAAATAAATTACTCTTCCCACTTCTATTTATCTTTGCAAAAAAATACACATTTCCCTACTTTTCTCATCACTCTCTTTATACTCGATCATTTTCTCCAATCATCATGGAAATTGCTACTAATAATTTTCCTAAGATGGAGATTCAATGCTACGACCTTCAAAATTGCTGGCACCTTTTCGAAGATAGTTTCGTGCAACAAAGGTACGTACGTAACATAAAATGAGTGTGTTACATACTCGAGTTGATTACTATTTTAGTCTAACGTGTTACTAGTTTAAATTACAATATATATATATATAGTTTGTTGTAAGATATATTCAGGAGAGTTTAATATAATTTTGTTATTAACCTAATATATGTTTGAATTTAATTTAAATGCAGGTCATTATTTGAAGAATCGTTACTACCAACAATGCCACAATTTGATACAGAATTTCAGGATTATCTTCTTGATTATCCTTTCACCAATAATCAATCACTAAACAACTTAGAAAATTTAGGTGATGATTTTCAATTATGGGATGAATGCCCTCCTCTATGTGAAGAAGATGCATGGAAACCTCTTAGCCAACTTCCTCCTTTGGTACCATCACTTGCCTCAATTATCGAAAACTCAAATCAACCTCGTTTCAATGATACTCAATTTGTACTCACGGCTAGTGTGTACGACAATCAAACTTTGGACACGGTCGTGGTAGAAGGTCTTACAATGCAAAAACAAGGTAACAAATTAGTGAAAAATGAGAATAATATTATTGTTGGTGAAGATAGTTGTGATCAAAATGATGAAATTAGGAAAAATAAAATGACAAAGATCGAATCGATTGGGTACGAAGAAATAAGGAAGTATTTTGATTTGCCAATTAGTAAGGCAGCTAAAGAGTTGAATGTAGGGCTAACAGTATTGAAGAAGAGGTGTAGAGAGTTAAATATTAAAAGGTGGCCTCATAGGAAGATCAAAAGCTTGGAAGCTCTCATCAATAGTGTCAAGGTACGTCGTATATATGCATGTTTTTATTATTCTTGTTATACATAATTCAATATTATTTACTTTTAGGCTAAATAAAAAACTTGATTATGATTTATGAATGAAAAAAGAAGATATATAAACACCTTCTTTTTAATTTGTGATTGTTAATATTATGCAATTAGTATGAATAATGCATGAGTCATTGATGATTTATTCAAATTTAATTTGCATAAATACAAAAATTGCATCTTAATACTGTAAATCCCAACAAGAAAAATAAAAAAATAAAAATAAAATAAATAAAATGATTTACATACAATTACACTTTAAAGTGTACGTAACGTTATTGGTTGTCACTTGTCCCTATAATTTAATGCTTCATTAACATGAAAACTTAGATGTAGATATATATATATATATATTTTTTTTTACAGTATTTTTTATTTCTTTGCTGCGTGTGATTGAGTATAGGTGTATAGCTGTGATTTTGGGGAAGTGTATTTATATTTTTGCCTAGCATCAATATCTACTATAGTAGATTTGATCAATCATTATTTCGTTATTTATATTTAATAAATTGCAGAAATTATATATAGTTGATAGCTAGATTCTAATTTTACCATAAAAAAATTGAATTTGCTAAGTTTGTGAATTGTTAGATAGTTTGTTTACGAAGTATAAAGCTATAGTCTATAGATCTTGGACTCTTGTTATAATTTCAATTTATTGTATTCAAAACTAGAAATTTACTTGTGTCCATTGATATGTTTTTGACTTTTTGTGCATATTTATCCCTTTTCCGGTCTTATAAAGAGTGTGGTTTTATTTTGAATCTAATAATGATATTATATATGATGTATATATACGTGTAGGAGCAAGGCATGGTGAAAATGGTGGAGCGTTTAGAGGAGGACAAGAGGAAACTTCAATTTATGGCCGAATTTGAATTAACGGAGGAAACAAAGAGGCTAAGGCAACAATGTTTCAAGGCCAATTACAAGAAAAGGAGGGCCTTAGCTTTAAACTATGTTTGATACATATGATTATAACTAAAGTGACATGATATTTTGATGTGATTTAATTAACTGACGTAATCTAGTGTGTAGACTATATTAGGGGGAAGTATATTTTGGTGTTAGAATTAGATTTAGTATTAGTCTAATGTCTTTTTTTGAGGTTACAACTTACAAGTTTGTAGCTGAAGCTTGACATTTTCATTGGCAGTATGTAACCTTGTAGCTTGTTACATAGTAGTAAATGTAACAGTTTACTATCTTTGGTAAACTACTTAGCTTAAACATTTGCATTTCCTTTTTACCTTCTCTTGTTATGATATTATGATGTAAAGAATTCTGAATTATAAGTTAAAAGACCGATCTAGTATTAACAATTCGATCTCATCGATCTCACAAAAACACACTCCAAATGAGCTCAATTTGAAGTTAATTAAACGTCATAGTTTTGTATTGGGCTAGGGTTTTAAAGTTAAAATACTTTAAAGTAAACTCAAAATATCGGATTAAAAAAACAATGAAAGTTTAAACAATGACCTTTGTTTTTGTACGTGTAGGTGTGTTCAGTGTTCTTGACATAACATACTAATGATATAATAGGTGCAATAATCCATTGTTGTATTTTATATATCATTTTATACAACTTAACGCAAAGGATACATTATAAGAAAGCTATGCATAATCTAAAATCTATGATGCTTCATATCTTTGCTTCTCCTCTTTGCGCCGCCGTACCACTATTTGCTTAAGGCATTCAAGGATGTTTTCCTACAATTTTTTTAAAAAAAGAATCATACTCCATATTAGACTATTAGATACAAATAATATACTTAGTACTTATTAGTGCAAAATATTAATACAAATAATAACAAAAAAAATTGAAATGATTTGCGGTAAGGTAAGAATTTGGACTTACAAATACACGAGAGCTTGTATTTGATAATTTGTGTAGACTTCTTTTTGATCGCCTTCTAAATCTTGTTACTTTCACCTCAATATCCTTCTCATTCATAACATCACTCCCCTCAATACTATCACTCCAAGGTGAAATGCCAGAATTACCCTTGTAAAGCTTTTGATTCCACTTCGTACTATTACCACTGGCCCACCTCTTCCAAGGGCCAATTTGTCTTTTCACATCATTCTTATTACTCTTCCCTTGACCCATTACACTATTTTCTTTTACATTCAAGCCCAATACAGGACTAGCATTAAGAATTGGGCCTTCAAAGCAGAACCTTTGAGACAAGGATCGGCCCAAACTAGGCCCATCTAAAACCGTAGTTGGGGAGGAAGGCATATGGGCCACTTTAGCCTCAAGGCCCTCAACCAACATCCTAGGAGGAAGTTCTAAGCATCTAACACTCTTGGGCTTCTTACATGGGCTTGAACTGTTGGTAAACCTGGGCTTTCCGGGTGCTTCCTCCCACTTGAAGGGAATGGATGCCATGGGGTGCAACGGTGGTGTCAAAGTCCATGGTGACTCCGGCGCGATTCCCTTCAAACTTGGGAGGTTTGTGAGAGATAGCTTTGGTGGTGTGGAACCTAGTTGATCACCTAATTTAGGCCCCATACTTCATAGAAAGATCCAAAAGAACAAGTTTACAACTCATACACAACAATGCATGTAATTTTGTGCTAGGCAGACTTGTTCCATTCAATTCTTATTTAAAATATATGAGAATTGAACTTGTTACCTCACTATACGTACCAATAACACATGTTGTTCAAGATTGTTTAGTAAAAGCCGGGTTTTGTTAAGAAAAGGAAGGAGGGTGGTAGTAACGGAGAAAGATGTATGAGAAGTATGGTAGTTAAAGATTTAAAGTTAGGTATATATAGAAATGCATGATAATACATTCATAGATGAGAGGAATGTGAAAAGGAAAAGAGTTAGGAATTAGAAAACGCTCCTAGCGCTATATAACTCACGAGGAATATGAAGTATTAGCAAATTTTATGCAATAAATAAGGCATTTGGACCATATAGTACGGCTAATATTTAATAACGTTTAAATATTTATATTTAATGTTTTATATGGTCATAAAAGGCATGTAATGTTTCAATTTTTAGAGGGAATGCTATCAACGGTCACATTTTAGACGTTGAAGTTGTTAGTAATTTCTAAATTCTTATTGGTGGATTCAAGGCATGATTAGATGAAAATGGAGTTAGTTGTTCCTTTTTTCTCTCACTTTAACATCATGATGATTAGAAACATTATGCTTCATTTAGAAACCCTGATTGTAAGTAAAAGGCTTGAAAAAATAGATAAAATATTTTGAGGTTCACAAGTTTAAGCTTGTCATATCACATGGTATGACAAATCCATTACAATATAATTGCTTACAAAATATGAAAATTGGTAAAAGCAGTGCTTAAAAGAGTTGTGTATGGGTGTATGGAAAATTGATTATGACACTCCTCTTTTTAAATAGAGTATAAACACGTGTTCTTACGACAAAATGTACTGTCAAAATCAATATTTAGAGCGTCAAAATCATTTTTTAAAATTTGGGTTTGACCTAAGCTTATTTCTACAAATGTAACGAACTAAAAATAACTCGACTTTTAGAAAATCATTGGAAATTTTACTTGTCAAATTTAAATTAAATTAGATTTACTAAATTAATGAGTTTCAGTTCATATCTTTGAAGGGCCGACCATGTGAAAATATTTTAATAAAGACAAATCAGAAAATTCAAGGTTTTGTACGAATAAACCTCTTTATGTATGAAGATACTCAAGATAGGTCCAGATGTTTTTTTGAAGCTGTAAATTCAATATCATATCAACGGTCATAAAAGATTTTGCCTAAAAAATTCAAACAAATCTACCTACATTTTTCAGAGAAATCAATTCAGCTACAAATGCTGGTTGTACAATAGCAGAGAAACATATCCTCTAAATTTTCTTACTTCTAATGACATTTTATCTATGCTTTATGATTGTTGATTACAAATTATTATAATCTTAGCATTTTTTGTCAATTGGGTCGTGTTTTACACCATTGATTTACGACTACTACAAATATCAGTGTGTGTGTGTTTTTTTTTTGGTGCAATTAGCACGTTAGATATTTTAAGTGACGGATAATATGAAATGAAAAAAGTTAGTTAAGTGAACTTATTTTAGAATAGCGACCATGCCTTTTTTCTAAAATGACATTAACTCGTTAAAGAATGATACCAGTGACATTAGGATCTCAGGAAAACCAGATGGTCCTTTCAACTGAAATTACTTTCACACATTTTGATAATTTTAATCCACAAAAACAGGATCATACTTGCATATTGGTGTTCTGTTTCCGACCACGAATTGATATCATAATGAGATGTAGACACCTGAGTTATCATCTGCACTAAACTATGACTGATACAGCTGACAAATCCAAAACAAGTTCTGCAAAGAATGTTCTGAAAACTACCAAAATACAGCTGAATAACTAGATTCTCCAAATATCTGATCTGCAGCAGTATAAAACAAACACAGAAGTATATTTTTATTCAGTATACTGTATTATTTTGGATAGCTGTTTATGTACAAAGTCACATAAGAACATAAGGCTTCTTTTCTTGTTGCATCAATTGATTGAAAGAATATACATTCAATGTTTTTCATATTAAGCTAAAAACCCTGAGATTTTTTTTGTCAGATTCTGAAGTCATTACTTCAGAAAATGAATTCCCTCATAAGCTAATGTGCCTTCAAGATCACCAATAAGCCGAGACATCCTGACCTCAAGACCCCTTTGAACATCCTTAAAGAGACACTGCATTGTATCACCAAATCGCTTCATATCAAAATTATCAGGCCCGTCAAGCTCACTCGTGATCCCAGCAACAAATCCAGCAGCAATCTTGGACTGTACTTCCATCAGTTTTTGCCCTGTCGCGACTATAAATCTCTGTAATTGAAATGTTTCCTCGAGGAAGTGCTCAAGCTTCTTTGTTTCCTCTTTTGTTCTCTTGGAACTTGATACTCTTTGTTTCAAGTTTAAATCCTTATCTTCCTGAAAATAACAACAGGAAAATGGTTAAGCAAATACAGTATAGTACTTAAAATGCTGTCAGTCTGCATTATGCACAAGATATGTATGAAGCTTACCATTCGCTTGCTAAGGTCATCGGTCTTCTCTTGAAGGGATTGATATCTACTCACTTGCTTTTTAAGCAAAGAAAGCAGCGTATTAAAACTCTTAAATTCATTGCTTTCTTGATTTCCTGTTAATCTTTCAAGCATAAGCAGCTGCTGGTTTAGCCGCTTGATCTTGTAAGTAACTCCCAAGGCATGAAGATCTACTTTCCAAGGAGATGCATTAACCTTGTTCAAGCACACTTTTGCTTCTAGAATGTGTTTCTCTTCAATGTCTTCAGTGGAGGAGAAAGAGGTTGAAGAGGTATGTTTCGATGAAGAGTCTCGTTCCACTGGTTTCTTAGTCTCTTCTTCCACCACACTCATCTTTGGTTCTTGGTCCTTCTCATCTGGTTTTTTCTTTGTGAATTTAAACTTAGACCAGCCATTATCATCATCTATCGAAAGATTCCTCCTAGATGAATGTTTTCTTGCCTTTTGAACACTCAATTTGCTCAATTGCATTGAAACCTGATCCTTCAAAGTTTTAAGCTCTACTTCTCGGTCTGCCAACAAGGACTCCAATCTCAAGTTATCATCCCGGAGTTGGGACAATTCTTGATTGTAGTCTTCTGTTTTCGACTGCAACCTCTTTGACTCTACTTCTGCACTCAGTAGCTTCCATCGGCAGGCTTCTAGTTTATCTTCCTTCATCCGTATTTGCTCTTCCAAAGCATCTAACTCTAGCTGATGCCTCTGCTCAACTGCATTATGATACTTTTCTGCCTCAGCATGAACCCATTCATCCAATCGCGTTGCTTCATCTGACAGTCCAACAGCAACAACATAACTCAAGATCAATAACAAACATGAAAATTTACAAACATTGTTCTCTACAGCTTAAAAAGTTAAGGAAAATAAGTTCAGATAAGCAAATTACAGATGAAAAGAAAGATGTTAAAAATGTAAAACTTACGAAACTCGGTATGTTCTTCAGGAAATCTTTTTTCAGTCTGTGCAGAATAACTATCTTCAATTTCTTTTCTCACTTCAGCATCCAATTCATCAAAAACCGCCTTGCGTAGCTCTGATTTGGTGCTCCCTTCTCTATTCCCATCAGCCGGAAAAGCCTCTAACAGTTTCGAACTGACTTGCCTTGACAGCAAATTTCTCAATGTGTGTCTTTCACTTCTTGAACTAGGAAAACTTCCCAACCTTTCTGTTTTTCTTTCACCAATTTTCCTTTTGGGTTTGAATAGCTTGACCTCTTTCAGAATCTCAGGTGAGTCCACCTTTATTCTCCTCATCAGTGCTGATAAAATCTTATCTTTTTGCTCTGATTCTTTGCGCGTTTTCTGAAGCTCCACTGCTAACTCTTCTACCATCAACACCGCCTCTTCCTTTTCATCGAACAGACATTCAAGTTGCTGCTTAGCGCCTTCCACTTGCCTAAGCGTCCTACTCAACTCAGCTTCTAGCTGCCTTTGGTTAGACACAAGCTCAATGAAAGCCGTCTTATGCTTCAACAGCTCAGACGAATGATCTTGAGCTTTATTCTTATTAGTCTCTCTCAATTCCTCTATAACAGCCTCAGCAGACTTCAATTGCTCTTCCAACTCGTTCCTCTTCTTCTCGTCTTCCTCCAACACCTTCTCCTTAGACTTAACCAAAACTTCCATCTCCCCAAGCTTCCTATCCAAATCAGCAATAGCTTCATTCTTTCGTTTATCAAGAATTCGTAAATCATTCAAAAGACTCTCAACCTGATGCCTAAGCCGCCTCCTTTCAGCAAACCAGCCTTGCTCTTGTGCAGCATATATACTAGCAACTTTATCATTAGCTTTAGCATCCTCACTTCTTGCTCTTTTCAACTCCATGATCTCCCTCTCAGCAGCCTCAAGCTTACGATGAAGCTCATGTTTTTCGATCCTCTTCGATTCCTCACCCTCCTGCACTCTCCTCCACACCAACAATCCTAACAGATTAACACTCCCTTGCAGCATCTTTTCCCTCATTTCATCATCCAGTTTTTCACTTGACAGCTTCTTAAGAGCATAAAAGGCACAAGATATACCAAAGTACATTGCACATAAACTATCATCTCTAACTTCAGACACAAAATCACATGATTTTGACACACCCTTCTCTTCCATCATCAAGAATTCGCCTCACCACCTTCAAAATTCAACAAAACAACACCTATATTTTGTCATAAGATCATAAATTTGACAGCAAACTAACAACATAAAAATTGAAAAAATGCATAAGAAATGTAAAAAGAAAACTTACAAGGAACCAAGGACTAATTGCTTCAACTGTGATGCAGGGTATCTCAGTACTTAAAAAGTATCATCTGACATTAAATTACCAAAAATTAGTTACAGAAAACTTTAACAGAAATGACAGATTATGAGTGGAAAAGAACATGATAGTTTTGTCCTGGAATTCAGTGAAAGTTTAATACTTTTTAAACCCAATTTGCTGCTTTATTTTTCCTTTCATTTTGAGTACCTTTTAATTTTTTGATCCCCACATTAAATTTCATTCTCTTACAGCTCTAAAAACCTGGGCTTTTCAGGAGTTAAAAGGCACTAGATTCCTGGGTTTTTGTCACCATTATTTGTTATAGGAGAAAATTGAGTGTGAAAGGAGAGAGAAAAAAGAGAAAATAAAAAAGGGTACACACTAACACACTTGCAAATTTTGGTACATTTTCCAGAGTGTCATGACTCTTTAATTAAATAGACAATACATGGCCACAAAATCAAGGGATCTTTTTGTTTATTAATATCTTATCTCTACTTACTACTGTATAAGACTTGTAACAACCTACATTTGGACTTCTTTAAAGTACTAGTATTTCTTAGCTTAATTTAATTAGGATCATCTCCATTTGTTTTAGTTCAATATTATCTTCAAATGAGACCACCTTAACTAGGAATAACAATGAATAAGATGACATTTTTCTCCATCATGCATATCCGACCGTCTTGTTAAATTACAACTGGAGTGGATATGGCTCCACCTATATCATCTCTTGGCTTAATTTTACACAAAGTAATTAACCTAATCATATAAGAATATAACTCCAAAGTCCAAACAAATTAAGGCATAATCACAAGAATTTGCCATCTTTGGTAGCTTATTTCCCTTCTTTTCTGTTCCCAAATTACCCTTTATTTTCCTAGACACCTTTAAAGTAAGAAACACCTTTAAAGTTGGGGGTGTTATGTGTAAGAATTTCCAATACTAGGTAAAAAAAAGTTGATTATAACATTCACCCACCATTCACCAACATCTAAAACCCCAAACATCCAACTTCAATGCACTACTTGTAATCCAATTGAAACCACACAAATTTGCTAAAAACTAGTCAAAATAGATGGACCACAAAGTTCAGTAAAAATTCACCAAAACCCTTTAAACTCCATAATCACATTAAAAAAAAATACTACCTAAAATGTTGCAACGTAGCATAAAAATCCCATTAAAAAACACAAATTAGTCAAATAAGTAGAGCCATTAGCAACAAGATTAGCACATAAACACTAATTAAAATAAATTATCTAATGCTATTACATGGTATTTGTACATGTATATGGTCCAAGAAAGCAACAACAGTCAATGAAGAGCATATTATGTAGGAAATAAGATCAAGCAATGAAATTGAAAACCCATCATTTTCAATTTTATAATTATCAATAATATGATGAGTCCACCTAAGAAACTCAAGGAATCATTGGTCCTACACACAAAGGTAAAAATAAAAAATGAAAAATAAAAATTGGAAAAAAGGCTTCAACTTTGGTAATGAGACCTGTAAAGCAGGAACTTGTTAGGCAAAAGTAACACAAATCATAATAATTAAAGGAATAATTTAATCCCATAATTCCAAAATAATGAGTTTAAATAGTAATTGAAATTCTTCTAATTATTCAAGATCTCCCCTTGGGAGTATAGACAATAGTACTACACTTGTAAATGTCATCATTCAATTTTTTTTTTCTTCTTATTAAAATAAAATAAAACTAAAGTATACATAGAATATAGAAATGGAGAGAATGAAGTACGAGTACCTTATACGATAGGAACTCACTTTAGGGTTTAAACTCAATCCAAATATACAGTCTGAATTGATCTTTGAAAAATCGGAGATTTTCCATCTTTTTGTGAATTGTTTCAATCCAATTATAGGGCTTAAAACTAAACAGTTTGTGAAAATGCGATGATAACATTTTTTTTATTGTTATTTTTATTTTTTTTGGAATTCAACCTATGAGTAATAAGCTTAATTTTGACAATTTTGTTTAAGACAAAATGTATTTTATTAGGGTAAAAATGGGGGAAAAAATATCGGAAAAAGGGTTAAAGGGGGGAAATGAAAAAAATAGGGTAACTTTAGGAAAGTAGTGGGGTGATAATTGACACTTTGAGAGCTCTCAAGGGTCTTTTGGGGAAAATGTGCCCCGAGAAAATACAAGTTTACCATCTAAACAAATTAATGGCAAATCTACAAATATATCAACAATAGTAAATAAAGGTTACAACTTACAAAATCATATAGTTGTTGATATAATTACGAAAAATGTCATGTCGATTAGACATTTTTATTGATTTATTTACAATTTTACCACTTGATAAACGAATTTTGTTTATCAACGTGATAAATTTGAGTGTGAACAACAAAATCAACAATTTGTAATGTTGCGTGTAATTGATACGTGTCGTTTCCCGTATAAAATTAATTAATAATTTACCTTAACTTAAACCTCAAAAATATTAACAACTAGTAAAAAGGGTAAGTAAGGGTCGAACCCACGAGGAGATTGGTTAACTCTATAAACTCAAAATTAAACTCGAAACGTAAACTATATACATAAAAGAGTACTATTCACACTATGAACATGAAATTTGGGGGAGTTTAAATGATAATAGTCAACTAATACTACTATGAAAAATAGAATCTAAACTACTATATACAATTGACGACTTACTTAACCAACTCCATTCATAACTTTACTTGAATTAACTTATTGGAAATTATAACTAACCGGCCTCGCACGATTAATCAACTTAATTATTGGACTAACTGTAGAGACTTTAGTAACAAAGACTCCCTATCTCCCTTATTTGAAACCAATTGCGAACTAAGCCAAAATCGACTCTAAACCAATCTAATTAACACAAATATGTTGCAACTTGCATGAATTAGTCTTGGCAGCATTAATATCTAGGAGACCTCATTAGCCCTAACTAATCTAATCACTTAAATGTCGGATTAGTTAGATTGAAATTGCTTTCTAATTTAAACCAAACCGTAATCGCAGACTCGATTTAAAATTAGGGACTACTCTCCTATACGATTCAAACTAAGTCGAATCATATAGATAGCAATAATTTACAACTAACAACATGAAAGATAACAATCAATATCGAATTGCAAATTTATTAATCAAGAACAAGCAAATTTCAAATACCCATTAAATAAAAAAACGTAGTACTATCAAGATTCAATTATAATACCAATAAACCAATAAAAGTATCTCATCAAATTAGGAAAGAACATCAAATAAATCAGTAATATGGAACAATTAAGTTAAGAAGAAGACTTATGAAATATACTCCCAAGAACACCCGAATAAACCCGGCTTCGACCCCCGCGATTCACCTTCGTTCTCGTACTACCTTGGATGCGAGACTAAGCTCCCCTCCAATGGCTATCTTTTCTTCACCAATTGCCCACTTACGACTCACTCGAACAATTTCGCTCTTTGTATAATTGTTGGCTAAGTTGTGTGTTTTTTGGAGGGAATATTTGGGGGTTTTTATAAGCAGAAACAACCTAGGTTATCCGGGATCAAAGAGATAGAATTGAGAACAAAGATAGAGATTCATCTTTGCTTGAATTTCGGAGGTAGTATTGATCTTCTTTGATTAAGGAAGATGATGGTAGTTTGGGGTCTTATTCTGGTTGATATTCACGCCCCTTTTCCTCTTCTTCTTATCTTTTATTTTTTTTTTTCTTTTCTTCTTGCTTTCTTTTCATTTGGTTGCACGTGCCTTTTGCTCCAAGTGGGCTTCTTGAATTTTCCTAGCCCACTTACTCTTTCTTATTCTCCTACCAAAACCACACATCATAATTTTAAGTACCCTTTTATTATGAAAATAGCAATAAAATAAAATACTAATTAAAATAATATCTAAAATAATAAAAATAGATAATTTCATACATTAACTAGAATAAAATGACTAATAGACTAATATTAGAGACTAAAAATATGGTATATTATGCACTTATCAAATTCCCCCACACTTAGTCTTTGATCGCCCTCGAACAAACTAAATAAAACTAACCTAAAAAAGCAATAGACCTAACTCACTGTTATAGGAATCATGGTTACACTTAGCATATGCAACAAGTCCTCTAACGTGAGAACATACCCACAAAGTCTCTTCATTTGGAATCTTTAAATCAATCAGCAAATATAACTAACATAAGCATTTAAACACTCACCAGCATGCATGGACCATATATTTGACATTTATATAAATTTCAACACCCTCAATGTCCGACATCGTATCATTTCTGTTTCTCACCTTTATTTTAGATATTTGATTAAATGTCTCGGATCATTAGAACTTTTATTAAAAGAACAAGGTAAAATGAAGGTGGGAACTATGTTTGGGCTTGTAATAGTATAGGTGGAGACTAGTAGAGCACATTAATACGTAGTACACTTATATCACACATCTCCAACATACTTTTTCTTTTTTTTTTTTTTTTTTTTTTTTTTCATATTAGTCTCAGGACTCTTAATGTTTTGTCTCTGTCAAATAGTTCTTGTAGCGAGTGTTCGACCAGTGACTCCCGGTCCAATTGGCCCAAGGCACTAGGTTTTAAGATGCCCCTACGGATCTACTTACTCGAACTGCTTAAGCATGAGATAAAAACATCACACGTACATAACTGGGTTTTGAACCTTTTTTTTATTTTATTTTTTTTTATTTTTTATTTTTTAACCCAAACATTGGTACGCAGAGCCTTCAAATCTGAAACTTTTCATTAGAAAACCACCAAATAATGACACCCACCATTCCACTTTACATCACAATTTAACAATATGCTCTACTAATCCCAAAAAGGTGTTTCAATGGTTTTGTGGACAGAGGCACATTTAATTTGTGAGTTTATATGATAAGAAACTTAAGCTCAAATTGGTTCAATATTGGATGAT
This sequence comes from Chenopodium album, assembly GCF_948465745.1. Taxonomy (NCBI): domain Eukaryota; kingdom Viridiplantae; phylum Streptophyta; class Magnoliopsida; order Caryophyllales; family Amaranthaceae; genus Chenopodium; species Chenopodium album. The sequence continues at coordinate 5,224,101 of NC_137838.1, forward strand.
GTTAGTGGTAGGCTTTGAGACATGATAAAATAATTAGTGAGAAACAAAAACTTTTACTAATCATATCAAAGAGGGGTTTAATCTATCTTTCATGTCTGTAATCCACAGCATACAATAAACAAGAGACATTTTTTTTTTTTTTTTTTTTTTTTTTTTTTTTTGCTGATTAACCCAAAGTTCCTTCATTTATGAAACTAGCAATAACAAACTTATTAGTCTAAAATTCGACAGCACCTCCTCTAAATTAGGAGCAATCCACTTCAAAAAAAAAAAATAAAAAAAAAAATGAGCTATTTTTTACAATGCATTTACAGCCAAATATCCAATCAAACAGCATTCTCTCCACAAAAAACCAAATCGATTTCAAATATTCAATCCCCCCCGCACTTAAACTTTTCATTGTCCTCGATGAAAACAAAAGGAAAGAAAGGGAAAGAGAACTTAGCTGGTCATGTGAGCTGTGTCAATGCTATGGATCAGCTCCAAGTTTGTGTTATGTTCTGGAAGACTTGCAAACTTTAAACTTTGAAGTACGGTGAAGCATCAAGCAGTTCATTTGTCTTATCAAGGAGTGAAATGTCCTGTCTAGCCCTTTGTATTTGTTTGTTTAATCTGCCAGAACAACATGGGGTAAGGCTGGTGCTAATTTCAGAACAAAAAGAACACACAAAAACATGAACTATTAAAGAAAGAAAGAAAGTGCAGAAAAATAATCTTGGGTTGCCTCCCAAGAAGCGCCTTTAGTTTATGTCGTTGGCTCGACATTCTTCCCTTCATGCTTGTTCAAAGAATAAGTCTTCAATCATGGTCACATAAGCTTGGTCATAGAATGGTTTTAACCTGTGACCATTAACCTTGAAAGTTTTGTTGGTATCAAAATCTTTGATTTCTACTGCACCATGAGGAAAAACATTAGTAACAATAAAAGGACCAAGCCATCTAGTTTGCAATTTTCCTGGAAATAATTTCAACCGAGCATTAAAAAGAAGCACTTTTTGCCCAACCTGAAAGGATTTCCTAGCTATGTTCTTATCATGGAAGGCTTTGGTTTTGTCTTTATAGATTTTGGCATTTTCATATGCCTCTAACCTCAATTCTTCCAGCTCAAGCAACTGTAATTTCCTCTCTTTTCCAGCAAGGTCATAGTCTAAATTACATTGCTTTACTGCCCAAAAGGACTTATGCTCAATTTCCACAGGCAAATGACATGCTTTACCAAAAACAAGTCTAAATGGAGACATATCTAAAGGAGTTTTATATGCAGTTCTATATGCCCACAATGCATCACCTAATCGAAGACTCCAATCTTTCCTATTAGGATTAACCATTTTCTCAAGAATTGATTTAATTTCCCTGTTAGAAACCTCAGCCTGCCCATTGGTTTGAGGATGGTATGCAGTAGCAAGTCTATGGGTTACATGATATTTTTCCAAAAGAGCACCAAAGGTTTTGTTGCAAAAATGAGTCCCTCTATCACTTATGATGGCCTTAGGCATGCCAAATCTATTAAAAATATGACTCTTAACAAACTTAACAACAGTTTTAGCATCATCAGTTATCACAGCCTTTGCCTCTACCCATTTAGATACATAATCGACAGCAAGAATAATGTAAACTTTACCAAAAGAAGAAGGAAAGGGGCCCATAAAATCTATACCCCACACATCAAATATTTCACAAATAAGGATACCAGATTGAGGCATTTCATTTCTTTTAGACAGATTTCCAGTCTTTTGGCAACGTTCACAAGATTTACAAAACAAATATGCATCTTTGTAAATAGTAGGCCAATATAATCCACATTCAAGTACCTTATGAGCAGTCCTCTGAGGACCAAAATGTCCTCCACTTTCAAAATTATGACAAAAAGTAAGAATAGAGGCATATTCAGGTTTGTCTACACATCTTCTAATCATTTGGTCAGAACATGATTTCCATAAATATGGATCATCCCACATATAATATTTAGAATCAGATATAATCTTATTCTTTTGAGCTTTAGTGAGTGTAGGGGGAAATGTTCCAGTCACTAGATAGTTAACAATATCAGCATACCAAGGAGTGTCAACACTATATAAAGATGCAAGCTGCTCATCAGGAAAAAATTCAGTTATTAAAGGCCAATCCTCTCTGGGAACAATTCTACTTAGATGGTCGGCAACTGGGTTTTCAACACCTTTTCTATCTCTAATTTCTACGTTAAATTCCTGTAATAGAAGCATCCACCTAAGCAACTTAGGTGTTGAATGACTTTTCTTTAACAAATATTTAAGAGCTGCATGATCAGAATAAACAATCACGCGAGTGCCAAGTAAGTAAGACCTAAACTTCTCTAAAGCAAAAACAACAGCATACATCTCTTTTTCAGTGACAGTGTAATTGCATTGAGCATAATCTAGTGATTTAGAAGCATAATGGATCACATAGGACTCTTTATCCTTCTTTTGCCCTAAAACTGCTCCTACAGCCTTATTACTAGCATCACACATAATTTCAAAAGGCAAAGACCAATCAGGGGGTCTAATCACAGGAGCACTTGTCAATTTGTCTTTTAAATCATCAAAAGCTTTCTTGCATTCATCATTAAAGTCAAAAACAACATCTTTAGCAAGCAATGCACATAAAGGTGAAGCAATCTTAGAGAAATTTTTGATAAAGCGTCTATAAAAGCCAGCATGTCCTAAAAATGATCTAACATCACGAACACATGTAGGATAAGGCAAAGAACTAATGACATCAATTTTAGCTTTATCAACCTCTAGACCCTTGGCACTAACAACATGACCAAGAACTACACCTTGTTCAACCATAAAATGACATTTTTCAAAATTCAAAACAAGGTTAGTTTCAACACATCTTTTCAAAACTTGAGATAAAGCATGAAGACATCTATCAAACGAATCACCAAACACAGTAAAATCATCCATAAACACTTCCATATCTTGTTGAATCAAATCAGAAAATATACTCATCATGCATCGTTGAAAAGTTCCAGGAGCATTGCATAAACCAAAAGGCATTCTTCTAAAAGCAAATGTACCAAAAGGACAAGTAAAAGTGGTTTTATCTTGATCTTCAGGGGCAATGGGTACTTGTGTGTAACCTGAATAACCATCTAGAAAACAGAAATAAGATTGTCCAGCAAGTTTTTCTAACATCTGATCAATAAATGGAAGGGGAAAATGATCTTTTCTAGTAGCTTGATTAAGTTTCCTATAGTCAATACAAACTCTCCATCCATTAGAAACTCTAGTAGGGACAAGCTCTCCTTCATTATTTTCTACAACAGTTATTCCACTCTTTTTAGGTACCACATGAATTGGACTTACCCATTGGGAATCAGAAATAGGGTAAATCACTCCTGCATCTAACCACTTTAGAATTTCCTTTTTAACTACTTCCATCATTGAAGGATTCAATCTACGTTGAGCCTCTCTAGTTGGTTTAGCATCTTTTTCAAGAAAAATTTTATGCATGCACATAGCGGGGCTAATGCCTTTTATGTCAGCTAAAGTCCATCCTAAGGCTTCCTTATGATTTTTAAGCAAATTCAATAACCTAATCTCTTGAGATTGATTTAAAGAACTTGAAATAATCACAGGTAGAGTCTCATTATCACCCAAATAAACATACTTCAGATTAGACGGAAGGGGTTTCAATTCTAATTCAGGTGGCTTAACAATAGAAGGAATCAATTTAGGCACAACAGAGGGTAAAGATTTTGTGCATCCATTAGAAACATCAGATTCAATCACATCAGACGATGCTACAAAAGAATCAACCAATTCTGTTTTTTCAATATCACCAAAAACACCATTTTCAAACAAATTTTCACACCACTCATCAAAGACATCCTGAGCCATCCAATCACATGCATCAAAAGAATCTATAGAACTAACATTATTGACATCATTAGGATATTTCATAGCATCAAATATGTTGAATTTTATCAGTTCTCCATCAAATTCCATTGTCAAATTACCTTCATGAACATCAATTTTAGTCTTGGAAGTCTTTAGAAAAGGACGTCCCAACAACAAAGGAACGCTATCAGATTTATCACCCATATCAAGCACATAAAAATCAGCAGGAAAAACTAATTCATTCACTTGAACAAGCACATCTTCTAAAACTCCCATGGGAAATGCATTAGATCTATCAGCTAGTTGGATAACCACATTAGTCTTAGACAAAGGACCAACATTCAAAGTATCATATACAGACTTAGGCATGACATTGATTGAAGCACCTAAATCTAGCATGCATCTTTCAAAAATAGAGTTACCAATTTTACATGGAATAGAAAACATGCCAGGATCCTTACATTTAGGGGGAAGTTTCTTTTGAATTACTGCTGAAATATTTTCCCCCATACTTACCTTCTCAGAAGGGCGAAATTGTCTCTTATTAGTACAAAGTTCCTTAAGAAACTTTGCATAGCGTGGTACCTGCTTAATAGCATCAAGAAGAGGAATATTAACTTCAATTTTCCTAAAAGTCTCTAGAATTTCATTGTCCATAGCTTCTTTCCTAGACTTAGCAAAACGGGAGGGGAAAGGGGGAACATCTTTAAAACGAGAAACATCAAAATTCACATCAGAATTACTCTTCCCTGCAGGTTCTTTCTCGCTCTCTTTATCATGTTTTTCCTTACTCTCACTAACTACATCTTTAGGTCTGACTTCTACTTCTTTCTCTACTGCTCTATTTTTCATTCTAGGTTCTGCTAACTCTTTACCACTCCTAAGTGTTACAGCTTTAGCATGTTCATTTGGATTGGCAAGTGTTTGAGAAGGAAGTCTATTCGAGAGTTGAGATTCCAAATTACTAAGAGTATTGCTTATTTGACCTATCTGAGTGTCTATGTGATGTAAGTGAATGTCAGTTTTCTTTTGATATTCAACACCTTGATCATGAACCTGTCCTATTTGGTTTGCTAACTGTTTCACCAAATCTTCTAATGAAGGGCTAGCAGGTTTAGGTGATGGGTTTTGTTGACCAAGTTGCTTAAATTGATTAAACTGTTGAAATTGTGGTCTATTTCCTTACCTTAGATTAGGGTGGTCTTTCCAACCTTCATTATAAGTATGTGAGAAAGGATCATACTTCCTATTTTGTTGACTAGTAAAACCCCCTAAGGCATTAACATCTTCACTCTGTATAGTAGGACATTCATCAGTAGCATGAGAAAAATCAGAACAAACACCACAAACTCTAGATTTAGACTCATTATTAGCAATTTTAGAAACAAGAGTAGTCAAAGTAGCAATTTGTTGAGAATTTTCTTGCAATTGATTCTGAATACCACTTATATCAATTTCATTTACTCTTTTAACATCATTTCTTGTACTAAACTGCTGTGTATTCTGAGCCATATTAGAGATTAATTTTCTAGCTTCAGTAGGGGTTTTATCAACTAATGCACCCCCACTAGATGCATCTATCATACCTCTATCATTAGGTAACAAACCCTCATAAAAGTATTGAATTAACAATTGATCACTTATTTGGTGTTGTGGACAAGATGAACAAAGCCTATTAAAACGTTGCCAGTACTCATATAAAGACTCATTATTATTCTGTCTAATTCCACAAATTTCCTTCCTAATAGAACCTATACGACTTGCAGGAAAGAATCTTTCAAGAAAAACTTTTTCCAACTCCGCCCAAGAATTAATGGAACTAGATGGAATTTGCTCATATAACCACTCTTTAGCAGGATCTTGCAAAGAAAAAGGAAAAGCATGCAATCTAATATGTTCCTGTTCTATTCCTTCGGGATTCATAGAAGAACATACAACTTTAAACTCTTTTAAATGTCTATAAGGATTCTCACCTGCGTTCCCATAGAATTTAGGGAGAAGATTAAGGAAACCTGAGTTCAGTTTGAGGGGATTCTCTAGCTCCGGAAAGACAATGCAGAGAGGATCTTCTCCTGTTTTAGGGGCTCCCAGTTCTTTCAATGTCTGTTCTGCCATGTTGCTATATTTGATCGGCAATGGATCTTCTATTTCAAGTGCTGGTTCAGCACTGAAAATATGCAGAAGCTCCTCTGGGTTTGCTCCGTTTATCAAGTCTATGTACGCTCTTATGCGCTGAAGTCTTGCTTCTTTATCGTACGCGTACATGCACCTATATAGAAAACAGAAATTAATGAGAGATGAGTTTGTGTTATTAGTGCATAAATGTAGGTTTCTGGTCAGAACTAAAATATAGGCAAAATAAAAAGCTGATATCAGTTATTCAAATCAAACAAGACATATTTGATTACAAATAATTACGACATTAAGTATGCTGAATTTTAGCAGCATCAGGCGAGCTAAGAAATGATATGAACCTGACCACGATATTATGCAATCTTATGAAATTACCGGCTGTCATGTGCAGATTCTCCAACTAATTTCGCTCAAATTTTACTCAAGTAGATATAAATCAGTTTAGCATTTCAACAAAACTTTAGCAAAGTGGTCTTTCTGAAATTAGGATTTAGCATACAATCACTAATGCATTTGTCAAAATTCAACATATAAGGCTTGCTAATTATCAGAAATATCTGGTCATTTTTTTTTTTTTAACTAAGCAAGAATAATAGCTTTAGCAATTCTGAAGTAATGAGATCAGGAATTCAGACAAGAAATTTTAAAAATCATGCATGTGACAGAAATTATACTAAATTTTCAGTAGCACATCAACAATTCAACATCTGAAAAGTAATAATATGACCAGATTAGTAATCCACAGATTGGCAGAATGCTCATGCTGCAAAATTCAACATGTTAAGCTTGCTGATTGACAAAATTATGACTAATGCACATCAGGACCTTAGATTATCATTTACACAGTAGCCCAATACAGCATATAAATGAACACAAAGTCTTTTAAATTTATTTTGCCTTTAGAGTTTAATACAGCTGCATTAGAAAATAAAACGTTTAGTATATGCCACTTATAATTTATTTGTCAGATCAAAGTATAAATAGCAGAAACTCAGTGGAAGATAACCTCAAAATTATAACTCTTAGCATCATTTGAATACCAATAACCAAAATACAAGTGTGTTACTAGTTTATCATTAGATGTAATAAGATTAATCAGTTCAATTTTCTAGGGACAAGCACAAATCATGCAAAAAGTTGTTAAGAAAACAAGACATATACTTGTCTACTTGTACACCTATCATGTCATATTAACTTCCATAAGTTATGCTAATTTTGAAAAGAAATTACAGATTCTTGTACCAGCAAACAATTAGCTAAATCATTCATATTATTTGATAACATACTGATCGAATATTCGATACAGGACATGAGAATCTTAACTGAGCATTCATCAATTTACAAGTAAAATACTCCACCAAGATAAAAAAAAGAATTGTAGTCATCTAACCTCTAAAAGTCTGACAAATACAATGAAGCTTATTGAATTAAGTCATGAAAAGTAGGCACTCCTTGATTGATTCAATACAGGCAGACATACACTACTAAGACCGACTTTCAACTATCATGAAAACCTGATGATATGCATGGAAATAACTCACTAATAGAATCTAAAATATTCAACCTCAAATAGCAGTTAATATATACAAGTTCTTCACATATTCAAATAACAATATAAGCAGAAATTAATTAAACCATGAATTTATAGGACATTATAAATAATCTCCCCGGCAACGGCGCCAAAATTTGATACGTGTCGTTTCCCGTATAAAATTAATTAATAATTTACCTTAACTTAAACCTCAAAAATATTAACAACTAGTAAAAAGGGTAAGTAAGGGTCGAACCCACGAGGAGATTGGTTAACTCTATAAACTCAAAATTAAACTCGAAACGTAAACTATATACATAAAAGAGTACTATTCACACTATGAACATGAAATTTGGGGGAGTTTAAATGATAATAGTCAACTAATACTACTATGAAAAATAGAATCTAAACTACTATATACAATTGACGACTTACTTAACCAACTCCATTCATAACTTTACTTGAATTAACTTATTGGAAATTATAACTAACCGGCCTCGCACGATTAATCAACTTAATTATTGGACTAACTGTAGAGACTTTAGTAACAAAGACTCCCTATCTCCCTTATTTGAAACCAATTGCGAACTAAGCCAAAATCGACTCTAAACCAATCTAATTAACACAAATATGTTGCAACTTGCATGAATTAGTCTTGGCAGCATTAATATCTAGGAGACCTCATTAGCCCTAACTAATCTAATCACTTAAATGTCGGATTAGTTAGATTGAAATTGCTTTCTAATTTAAACCAAACCGTAATCGCAGACTCGATTTAAAATTAGGGACTACTCTCCTATACGATTCAAACTAAGTCGAATCATATAGATAGCAATAATTTACAACTAACAACATGAAAGATAACAATCAATATCGAATTGCAAATTTATTAATCAAGAACAAGCAAATTTCAAATACCCATTAAATAAAAAAACGTAGTACTATCAAGATTCAATTATAATACCAATAAACCAATAAAAGTATCTCATCAAATTAGGAAAGAACATCAAATAAATCAGTAATATGGAACAATTAAGTTAAGAAGAAGACTTATGAAATATACTCCCAAGAACACCCGAATAAACCCGGCTTCGACCCCCGCGATTCACCTTCGTTCTCGTACTACCTTGGATGCGAGACTAAGCTCCCCTCCAATGGCTATCTTTTCTTCACCAATTGCCCACTTACGACTCACTCGAACAATTTCGCTCTTTGTATAATTGTTGGCTAAGTTGTGTGTTTTTTGGAGGGAATATTTGGGGGTTTTTATAAGCAGAAACAACCTAGGTTATCCGGGATCAAAGAGATAGAATTGAGAACAAAGATAGAGATTCATCTTTGCTTGAATTTCGGAGGTAGTATTGATCTTCTTTGATTAAGGAAGATGATGGTAGTTTGGGGTCTTATTCTGGTTGATATTCACGCCCCTTTTCCTCTTCTTCTTATCTTTTATTTTTTTTTTTCTTTTCTTCTTGCTTTCTTTTCATTTGGTTGCACGTGCCTTTTGCTCCAAGTGGGCTTCTTGAATTTTCCTAGCCCACTTACTCTTTCTTATTCTCCTACCAAAACCACACATCATAATTTTAAGTACCCTTTTATTATGAAAATAGCAATAAAATAAAATACTAATTAAAATAATATCTAAAATAATAAAAATAGATAATTTCATACATTAACTAGAATAAAATGACTAATAGACTAATATTAGAGACTAAAAATATGGTATATTATGCACTTATCAGTAATCACTCAACAGAGGTAAGAATCAATCTCATAATTTCGTAAAATCGAGAGAGAAGCTATAACCACTTGATACATTCCTCGTTTTTTTTTTGGGTCTTACTAAAAGTAGATAACTTCAATTAAGATAAAACTTGGACCCTCCTCCCATAACATTATTGTGGGTCCAAATTAAAATTGATTGGGATTGACATTCTTTGTAGAGATCCACATTTTGGTGCACCCTATAAAATGTAATATGGGGGAGGGGGGTATGTATGTATGGTCGTATGGAGCAAGAAAGGGGGAAATTCTTTTCTTTTCTTTTATACTTTCTCCTTTAATTTGTTGGGTTTAGTGAATATAGAAATAGAAATCGAAATACCCAATTATTATGGAACATGGAAAAATAATTCCTTTGCACAATCATTTTCATAACATCATTTTGCTTACTACGAGCAATACAACTATTTGAAAAGGCAAGTTGGTAGTTACTTGGACATGAACAAGAAGAGGAGTTGCTAATAGGTCCATCACTAACTCCATCCCCACGTATATCATGATTAAATATTAACCAAACAAAACTATAACGAAATGAGTGATAATTTATATAGCAACGGTGGGAGTAAACAAAATACCATTTATCAAAATAAGATCTATATAACTATGTACGCGTAACAACGCACAAATCTTCTAAGACTTACACAAGAGCACAGTACAATGTATACTTTTGAAATGAATTAACCATTTTTTTTCTTGATAATTCCAAAGACAATCTTCAAAGATCACATCAAACTTTAATTCCAAAATGAATCAACCAATTTTTTTTTTCTTGCAATGCTTAATCTCAAATCAATTAATAACAATACATCATTTTTATATATAGTATACATGTAACCAAGCAATATCACAAAATCAATATTGTTCCTTTGATAGCTGTGTATGAGGTCGTCCCATTGCAACACCCTGCTTATAATTAGTCGAGCTAGCATAATTATTGTTCGTGTTATTAGCAGCGCCACACACCCAGAAAGCGTAAGAGATTAGTCCTAAAACAATGGTAATTACACACCAAAGTGCAGCACCAAGGAACAAATCTTCTTTACCAACTTTGCAAATGTGATTATTGTCTTCAGATTGAATTTTTGCTAGATAACTTATGTTGTTGTGGATGGCTGTGTATAGTAATCCCAAAAATGCTATCACAAATGTTACCCTGCATCAAAACAACAAAGCCAAGGATTATATTTTAAGTAGTAGGCCACATTCCTCAAAATCTCCTAATACCCTTTTTAAACGTCAAGTTGTATAACACAAGCTAAGGGTCGATATATATTTTAAGTGGCACAATCGTTGTATAAATTGACTCCCGGACCACATTTAATAGTTCCATAATTTCTTATAACAACCCAATTTTTACACCGTGTTATTTTATTCAGGCTTAGTTGTCAGTCTTGTCACTTGTCGCATTAGTAATTCAAAACATACATCAAATATAATGATGACGTGACTGTTAATGCTAGACAGAGTGAATATATGTAGATACTTAGATATTGATAGAATATAGGATAAATATTCTTTGTATTCTGTTATAGTAGGATATATATTGTATATATTCTGTAATTATCTCTTGAGATTTCCTAACATGATTAGGACTCATGATTGTAACCCTATATATATTGATTAATGGAATACACTCCAATCTGAGGAGTTTCATAAAATCTAACATGGTATCAGAGCTTTAGGTTTCGATCTAGCTTCCGCAATTTTTTATCCGCCATCATTCGTTCCTCGCTTCAAAAAAATCACAAACAAGCCCTTTCCGACCCAAATTGGAATGTTGCGATGCGTGATGAATATAGTGCTTTAATTGAAGCGGGGACATGGGAATTGGTTCCTAGGCCTACGGGGGTGAATATTGTTAATTGTATGTGGTTACATCGTCATAAATTGAAAGCTAATGGTGATATTGAAAGACACAAAGCTCGCTTAGTTTGTGATGGCAGGTCTCAGATTGAAGGTGTTGACTGTGATGAGACGTTTAGTCCGGTTGTTAAACCGGCTACTATTCGAACAGTGTTGAGTCTGGCTATGGCTCGTCGGTGGTCTATTCATCAACTTGATGTTAAAAATACCTTTTTACATGGTGATTTGAATGAGTGTGTTTATATGCATCAACCCCCTGGTTTTGTTGATAAGCGATTTCCAGGTTATGTTTGCAGACTTCGCAAGGCTTTATATGGCCTCAAGCAAGCTCCGAGAGCTTGGTACCAACGATTTGCTAATTATCTTTTGCAGATGGGGTTTGTTATTGCAAAAATGGACACATCATTATTTATTTTCCGACTTGGGAAAGACACGACATATTTACTTCTATATGTTGATGGTATTGTGTTGGTTACATCCTCAGATAAACTGTGTAAGAACATCATATCTCACTTACAGAAAGGGTTTCCAATGACTGACTTAGGTCCTCTGAATTATTTTCTGGGTATTTCTGTTACTCGTACTCCTTCATTCTTGTTTATGTCACAGCAAAAATATGCACAGGAAATTCTTGAGCGTGCAGGTATGAGCAGTTGTAAACCTGCGCAGACGCCAGTGGACACTCAATCAAAGCTCGGCGCAGATGCTGGACCTAGGTTTCATGACCCGACACTCTATCGCAGTCTTGCAGGTGCATTACAGTACCTCACTTTTACTCGCCCTGATATAGCTTATGCAGTTCAGCAGGTCTGTCTATTTATGCATGATCCCAGAGAGGCTCATTATGATGCATTGAAACGGATTCTGCGATACATTCAGGGTACCATTGATCATGGGTTACATTTATATCCTTCACCTCTGTCGAACTTGATTACTTATACAGACGCAGATTGGGGCGGGTGTCCTTACACTCGTAGCTCTACTTCCGGCTATTGTTGCTTTTTGGATGAAAATCTTATTTCTTGGTCGTCTAAGCGTCAACCAACTCTGTCTAGGTCAAGTGCGGAGGCAGAATACAGAGGCGTCGCAAATGTTGTTTCCGAGGCTTGTTGGCTCCGTAATCTTCTTTTAGAGCTACATTGTCCTCTCCGGCAGGCTACTCTTGTCTATTGTGATAATGTCAGTGCAATTTATTTATCTCATAATCTCGTACAGCATCAACGCACCAAGCACGTCGAAATGGACATTCATTTCGTTCGAGAAAAGGTGGCGTTGGGGCATGTACGGGTCTTACACGTTCCTTCACGGTACCAGTTTGCAGACATTTTCACGAAAGGCCTACCTCGACAACTATTTGTGGATTTCAGATCCAGTCTTAGCGTACGTCCTCCTCCCGCTACGATTGCGGGGGTGTGATAGAATATAGGATAAATATTCTTTGTATTTTTGTTATAGTAGGATATATATTGTATATATTCTGTAATTATCTCTTGAGATTTCCTAACATGATTAGGACTCATGATTGTAACCCTATATATATTGATTAATGGAATACACTCCAATCTGAGGAATTTCATAAAATCTAACAGATATTATCGAAGGTAAAAGGGGTAGAAATGCAGAGGTTGTGAGACATACCAGGAAATGACAAAGAGAATAAGAGAAGTAATAGCAGAACAAGTAGAAGAAATGCGTAAACCACAACAACAAAAGCAGCTGATAGCAGCACTAATTAGAGTTTGTTCAGCCAAAAGAAGTGCAGCAGCAGTTATACCAAGTGCACATGCTCCTGTGTTTGGATATACGCATGCCCCATTTACTTTCGGACCTACATCATCTGCCTGCAGCCCACCCGAACAAAGACTAGTTAACAACGGGCGTACAAATCGCAATTAATTATAATTTTACTTCATCTGTTACGTATAATTAATCATGAATTGATGATAATATTGCGTGTTATAGACAATTATGAGAAAATCACACGTTAAATTACATGTGTACGTCCATGGTCCATCTGTTCTACATGTACATTTTGAAAACCTTATTTTAGCTATAAATTTAAACAAAGTATTATTCCATTAAACAATAATTAGTACAAAAAGTGGTTCAAATTAAAACTTCCAATTATACTCCGTACTAGTTGTGTATTAATTAATTTTGACCCGAGAATTATCATATGGAGTACTCCGTATTATATTATGATTGTTAATTTGTAATTTGTTGCCTACAAAACTTTAAAAAAAATCACATTTAGTCAAATCATTGGCCAATCGCATCTAGGGCTCTAATCTAAGCTCAGTGCCACATTCAATTATGAAGTTGTCGTGAGAATTTAATTTATAGGGGTTTCTCATCAATTATTGGGCCTCAACCTTAATTGGTTTGGTTGGTTGGCCGGTTGGGCAGTTGAACATCCCTTCATACCTTCCTTGACCCGTACGCGACAAATTCTAATTACTCCCTCGATAACTTAGTTAATTCAGTTCATTTCAGATCAATTCATTTCTAAAGAATAAAGTTTTAGTAGATAATAAGATTAGTTATCGAACACATTTTTTATTTTCAATGAATGAATTTGATATAGATAATATGAAAGTTCCAAAAATATAGATGAGTGGATATTTTAAATCACATTGTTCTAGTACTATGAATACATCATAATTCATAATCATACTCAACTTAACTATTTGATCTATAATTTGTGATCCGAGGAATTATAAATGAAAAATATGTACTTCACAAATTACATACATAATTACGTGGAATATCCGTAAGGAAAACCTAAAAATTACTAAATAAAGTATGCAATAATGTATAAATTATGCATCAATATTAAATTTTTAAAAAAATGATAAATAAAAATAAAATCACAGTAACAATATACTCACCTTAATTCTTTTGGCATAAGCAAGAAAGCTGAAAACAACAGCTAGTATACCAAGAACAAATGCAAAAATAGGCACCAAAACTGCCCGAATTCTCTGGGCCATTTTCGTTTATAGGACTGTTTTTTTTTCCTCTCTTTCTACAATATCTAAAATAAATTGGTTGGATGGTATAAATATGGGAGTGTGATACTTATATATACGCAGTAGCTATCACTAATTTTAGATAACAGCTGGAAGAGCCAACACAGTATGAAACAATTAATTAATGTATACATCAGCTTGGTTAGAATATAACGGTTATACTTATGATTTGTCACACAATCTCCCTAGGGTTGTTGGTTATTGTTTAATGGACGGGTCCGTTATATCATCAATTGAGTGTGGGATGTGTCATAAATAAAATCAAGCAATTATGATCCTTTACTTCATTCATCAGCTTAACTTTTTGGTTAGATTGATCCTTTGACACGTATGAATTTATAGTAGAGCAGTCAATTTGGTTAAACGGGTTGAGTTTAGGTCGGGTAAGAGTGGGTCAGGTCAACTTGGGTCGGGTCATTTCGGATTAATTCCATAACCGATGCGAGTCGGGTTTGGGTTAGGTCATGCTTGAGTCGGGTCATTCTTCTTATCGGGTTTGGGTCGGGTTTAGGTCGGGTTAATAGCAGGTCAGGTTACATTTGGATCGGGTGAACAATAGGTCGGGTTTAATTTGGGTTTTCACGGGTTAAAACTAATTAGTGTAATTCTCGGGTTTGAGTCGGGTTCGTTCAAGTCAATAATTTGCGGGTTAGAATCAGGTCAGGTCATTTTCGGGTTTGAGTCGGGTTCGGTTCAAGTCAATAATTTACGGATTATAATCAGGTCAGGTCAATTCAAGTCGGGTCATTCTCGGGTCCAAGTCGGGTTCGGTTCAAGTCAATAATTTGCGGGTTATAATCAGGTTGGGCCATTTCTAAGTCAAGTCATTCTCGGATTCAAGTCGCGTTATCTTCAAGTCAATAATTTGCAAGTTACAATCAGGTCGGGTCATTTCTAAGTCAAGTCATATTCGGGTTCAACTAAATATAAATAGATAATTATCATTTTTATCAAGCTAAATATTTCCTTTCACTATAATATATATTAGGGGTGAGCAAACTAGGTACTCGGTCAAAATTTTAGGACCCAAACTTGGAATTGGTCGGAACCGGGTCCTAAAATTTGGATCCGGAATTGGAATTTGTTCAACCGGGTCCTAAAATTTAGAAATTGGTATTGGAACCACCTGTAATCCCCCGTATTTTTAAATATATTAGTAATGAAATTATATTTTATTCATAATATTTATTTGTATTTTTTTCGGATTTAATTTCAAAAGTTTCAAATTATTTTTGGGTTTGATGAACGATTTTATTACAAAGAACTTTTTATGAACCTTTCTTCACTAATTTATATCCAGCAAACAAACCAAACCCACTTTCTTTTCTTAATTGGCCCATTAATTTTATGAGGCCCAATCTTAAAACTAACCCTACACCACTCTCTCTCCTATAAATACCCCATACATCCCCAAAATTTCCCACACAAAAAGGTTAGTCTTATTTTCATCCTCCTTTGTTTCATTATTTTGCTTAATGTTATTTTAATTGTTTTGGGTTTTGATTTTAGTATAAAGATTATATTTTTAGTATTAAATTATATTTTAATGGTATAAAGATTATAAATTTCAGATTATATTTATGTTATAAATTTCATATTTTATGAATTATAAACCTAGGGTTTCAATTTATTGAAAATCATGATTTTAGGGTTTTTATGAACAATTGATTTAGGGCTTTTATAGTAATGATGTTTTGAAATTTTGGTGATTATATTACTAATTAGTTTCCAGATTATTTGAACACGTAAATTCGTATTTTAATGTTTAGATTTCGGTTCGTTAATATTAATCCCGTTTTAATCCCGATCAGGTTCTGAACTCATCCGATTTTGACAAAAAAGTAGTGTTTTCCATGTGGAAACGATGTTTTAAGAAAGACTCACTACCTATGGTAGTGAGCACCACCCTCTCGTGGCCAAATTCTGCCTCTAAATATGATTTTCGGGCAGTTTTTCATTTTTAACGAAGTTTTTTATTTTTAAAATTTTATCCTTGAGTTTGATTAATAAAATTAATTATTTTTAAAGTTAATTAAGCATATAAATATATGTTTTATTTATTTTAATAAGTTTTTCATCATATTATATTGTTGGAAATTACTTGGGATAGTAATATTAATTGTTGGTTATTTTCTAGGAAGTGATTATTCCCTAGGAGAATTTTAAGTGATTAAAAGTGGCTCAAAAGGATTGTTTGTATGAGGTACGTACATGTCTACTTCGTTATAAGTAGTATCATGTTTAGGTACCAAAAGGAAAGAACTTAGTTTCATGATTAGGGAACACTTGGATGGAAATTGTTTGGTTACACATTGATTTAATTCATGTGCTTATGTTTATGAAACATGTTTTGGTGAATTGATTATGTTTGTATGGAATTATGGATGCAAACATGTTGAATTATATTGGATAAAATGTTTGTATGGAATGTTGATACAAGCATAATTTTATTGGATTGGTTTGTTAACCACATTTGGTTTATTAAAGGATTGGAATTGAATGGTTTAAGTGGAATGAATTTATTAATTATTCCACAAGGTTATTATTATTTATTTATTACTCAATCATAACTTGTTAGTATGTTGAGTAAAGGTGGATTAAGCCGAAATGGCTAGGTGAGTTGACTATGTTCAACAATTTTGGATAATTTGGAAGTTTAATGGAATTAAAGGTTAATTTGTGATGTGATCACCATTGTCTTAAATAAGATTAAAAACGAATTGATGTATGATTGTTATGTATGGTCTTCTTGATTGAGTCGGCTATTAATTAAAATTGTAATCACGTAAAGTGAAACATGGATGAGCAATAAAACTCTGGAAAGCGTGCACTTCTAGGGTATTGACAATTATGGGTTGGGGTACACGGTGGTAGCCCGTGGCTTTTCGAGGCTTGTTTGATCAACATGTCCTCTTCTCTTTTGGTATTTACATTTTATTTTATAATGAAAGTTAGATGGGATCCTAGACTAACTTTGTGAGAATGGAGTCGCGCCCATTCTTGCATCGCGCTAAACTTTTATTTCAAATGGTCATTTGGGACCTGGATTGGACAACCTGGTCTATTGCTTACTCCAAACTAAATTAAATTTATTAAATTGAATATGATGAGTCAAGTGTTTGGAATTGGTTAGTAAGTATGTTGAGTCAATTGAATTGTCTAAGTGTGGAGACTTGATTAATGAATTCGTGTTGTATGTTTAATTACTTTAATTAATTGAGCATGCTAGGTTTGGTACGTTGTAGCTTGTATGTACTCAGCTTTGCTGATTGCGTGCTTTTGTGTGTGTTTTCTTTTGGTCATGGCCTTCGCCTTTCAATGACCCTGTGATGATCCAATCATTACACTTGTATTATTGGGGAGCAGTATGCACAGGTTAGCTTGATGATGTGAAGTTAAGGGATTTGACAAACCCATTGTCAAGGGATTGGTGTGATTGAGAGTATTCGATTCTTGTGTTGAACTTATTTATGCTTTGCTATTTCGTTTATGTTTTGGATTTTTAATATTGGTTTGGTTTTAAATAAGGGCCTTATATGGTTCCAATTTGTAAGCTTTGACTTATTCGTTTTCTAAATTGTGTTATTTTAAATACTTAAGTTTGATTTTTCCGCTGCGATACTTTGATAAAGCCTTAACGTTTTAACACGTGGCGGTAGCACGTCAATGGTTCTCCACTATTTTATTTAAAGTAAGTGGTTTGAAAAAGGGAGAATTATTGGGGTGTTACACCACCGGGTACCGGTTCCGATTCTGGGTACCCACTTATGTATGTAATTGTTAAAATATAATACAAATTATAATTCTTATTTTAGTTAGGTTTATTTTTAGGGTTTAATATTTATATTTTTATATGCATGAAGCTATTTGTATTGACGTTAGCTATTAATATTACTTTTTTTAATTTACAAGTTAGATGCATTCAACATATTTTTATTATTTAAAATTTATTTAGTTTAGCATATATTAGATAACCGGGTACCCAACCGGTTCCGGTTCCAAAAAGTTGAGAATTGGAATTGGTTATAACCGGTCCTGAATTTATTACCCGAAATTGGAACCACTGGGTCCAATTCCGGTTCCGGACCCGCCGGTTCCGGTTCCAATTCCGGGTACCCGAAACTTTTTCTCACCCCTAATATATATGACAATATACTAGGGAACTATAGTCTATAATTTAGCAAGATAATTATCTCCTTTGACCATACAACAAATATATACTATATTTAACTCTTAAATTAGAGGATGATGCTCCTTTCTTTTGCAGGCCTGGACCGACTTGGTATCCCTAGACAAAATGCTTTGATCAACAATAATAAGGTGGTCTAAATTGCATTTAAGGTGATTTGAAAACGGGTCAGGAACAATTTGGGTTGAATTTAGGTCGGGTCAATAACAAGTCGTGTTAATTTCGAGTCGGGTTAGTAACAGATCGGGTTGATTTTTTGGGTTGGGTAAGTAATAGTTCTGGTAAAATTCGGGTCGGGTCAATAACAATTCGGGTTGAATTTGGGTCTAGTCAGTAACAAGTCGGGATGATTTCGAGTCGGGTTTGTAACAGGTTGGATTAAATTCGGGTCGGGTTAGGAATGGGTCTAGCTGAATTCAGGTCAGGTTAGTAACAAGTCGGGTTAAATTCGGGTTTTGACGGGATAAAACGGGTAAGGGTCAATTTCGGTTCAAGTCGGGTTCGGTGCAAGTTAATTAAATTGGTCATTGTAAACCGGTAAATCGGTGAAAGTTGTAAACCGGCAAATTGGTCGTTTAACAGCAAATTGGATGGTTTCACACGCCCAATTAGACTCCCATAGGATATAAAGGACCATGGTAACATTTTGGCAATTTTTATTTCCGTTAAAAAAAAAGTTTTAAAAATTCCAAAATTGAAGGCTAATATCCACGCTTTTTGAGAAGTTTTGAAGGTTTCGAGTCGGTGTCAAAAAGCCTTGAGATTTTAGGGAATACATCTCGGGGTCATATAATGACGTTTGGAACCATATACGATTAATCATAAATGTTCGTGGAGGCTAAGGCTTAATTTAATGAAATAAGTGCAAGTTATAAACCGATAAATAGGCCGTTTAAAGCCAAATTGGAAGGTTGCACCCACCCAATTGGAATCTCGGAATGTATTAGGCACCATGGTAAACATTTCAACAATTTTTATCTCCGGACGAAAAAAGTCAAAAAATTCCAAAATTAAAGGCTAATATCCACGTTTTTTGAGAAATTATGGAGGTTTCGGGGTTCAGTGTAGAAAAGTCTTGATATTTTAGGGGATACATCTCGGGGTCATATAATGTCGTTTGGAACCATATATGATCTTATATGTTGTCATAAATGTTCGTAGTATGCTTGGGTTAATGAAATCCAGGCAAGTAGTAAACCGGTAATTTGGTCGTTTAAAGACAAATTGGATGGTTCCACCAACCCAATTGGACTCCCAGAGGATATTAGGGATCATGGTAAAAATTTCAGCAACTTTTATTTCCGGGCGATAAAAAGTCAAAAAATTCTAATATTGAAGGCTAATATCCACGTTTTTTGAGAAATTTTGGAAGATTCAGGGCCCGGTGTCGAAAAGTATTAAAATTCTATGGGATACATCTCGGGGTCATATAATGCCGTTTGGAGCCATTTATGATCATTATATGTTGTCAAAAATGTTCGTGGTAGGCTTGATTTAATGAAATCGGTGCAAGTTGTAAACCGGTAAATTGGTCGTTTAAAGGCAAATTGGATAGTTCAACCTACCCAATTGGACTCCTAGAGGTTATTAGGGATCATGATAAAAATTTGGGCAATTTTTATTTCCGGGCGAAAAAAGCCAAAATAATTCCAAAATTGAAGCTATATCCACGTTTTTTGAGAAATTTTGGAGGTTTCGGAGCACGGTGTCAAAAAGTCTTGAGAATTTAGGTAATACATCTCAGGGTCATATAATGACTTTTGGAACCGTATATGATCATTATAAGTTGTCATAAACGTTTGTGGTAGACTTGATTTAATGAAATCGATGCAAGTTATAAACCGGTAAATAGGCCGTTTAAAGGCAATTTAGATGGTAGAATCCACCTAATTGGACTCCCGAAGGGTATTAGGTACCATAGTAAACATTTCGGAAATTATTATTTCCGGACGAAAAAAGTCTAAAAAGTCTAAAAATAAAGGCTAATATCCACGCTTTTTGAGATATTTTGGAGATTTCGGGGCTCGGTATCAAAAAGCCTTGAGATTGTAAGGAATACATATCAGGGTCATATAATATCATTTGGAACCATATATGATCATTATTTGTTGTCATAATTGTTCGTGGTAAGCTAGCTTGAGCTAATAAAATCGGTGCAAGTTGTAAACCAGTAAATTGGTCGTTTAAAGGCAAATTGGATGGTTCCACCCACCCAATTGGACTACCGGAGGGTATTAAGGACCATGGTAAACAATTCGGCAATTTTTATTTTCAGGCGAAAAAAAAGTCAAAAATTTCCAAAATTGAAGGTTAATATCCATGTCTTTTGAGAAATTTTGGAGGTTTCAGGGCTTGGTGTCGAAAAGTCTTGAGATTTTGGGGAATAAATATGGGGGCCAAATTAAATAATGCTGTTTGGAACCATATATGGTCATTATATGTTGTCATAGATGTTCGCGGTAGGCTTGAGTTAATGAAATCACTGCAAGTTGTAAATCGGTAAATTGGCCGTTTAAAGGCAAATTGGATATATAGTTCCACCTTCCACCCACCCAATTGGACTCTCAGAGGGTATTAGGGATCATGGTAAACATTTCGGGAATTTTTGTTTCCGGGCAAAAAAAAGTCAAAAAATTCCATAATTGAAGGCTAATATCCACACTTTTCGAGAATTTTTGAAAGTTTCGGGGCCGAGTGTTGAAAAGTCTTGAAATTCTAGGGGATATATCTCGGGGTCATATAATGCCGTTTGGAACAATGTATGATCATTATTTGTTGTCATAAATGTTCGTGGTAGGCTTGATTTAATGATATCGGTGCAAATTTTAAACTGGTAAACTGGTCGTTTAAAGGCAAATTTGATGGTTTCACCCATCCAATTGGACTCTCGGAGGGTATTAGGGACCATGGTAAACGTTTTGTAAATTTTTATTTCTGGGCGAAAAAAAGTCAAAAAATTTTAAAATTGAAGTTTAGTATCCACTCTTTTTGAGAAATTCTGGTGGATTCAGGGCCCGTTGACGAAAAGACTCGAGATTTTTTGGGACACATCCATGGTCATATAATGCCGTTTGGAACCATATATAATTATTATATGTTGTCATAATTGTTCGTGATAGGCTTGAATTAATGAAATCGGTGCAAGTTGTAAACCAGTCAATTGGCCGTTTAAAGGCAAATAGAATGGTTCGACCCACCCAATTGGACTTCTGGAGGGTATTAGGGATCATGGTAAATATTTCGGCAATTTTTATTTTCGGGCGAAAAAAAAGTAAAAAAATTTCAAAATTGAAGGCTAATATCCACGTTTTTTGAGAAATTTTAGAGGTTTCGGTGCCTGGTGTCGAAAAGCCTTTATATTATAGGGGATACATCTCGGGGGTCATATAATGCCATTTGGAACCATATATGATCATTTTATGTTGTCATGAATGTTTTTGATAGACTTGAGTTAATGAAATCGGCGCAAGTTGTACACCGATAAATTGGGCGTTTAAAGGAAATTTGGATGGTTCCACCCACCCAATTGGACTCCTGGAGGGTATTAGGGATCATGGTAAAAATTTCGGCAATTTTTATTTCCGGGCGAAAAAGGCCAAAAAAATTCCAAAATTGAAGGCTTATATCCACGCTTTTTGAGAAATTTTGGAGATTTAGGGGCATAGTGTCGAAAAGCCTTGAGAATTTAGGTAATACATCTCGGGGCCATATAATGTCTTTTGGAACCATATACATGATTATTATTTTAGTTCATATATGTTCGTGATAGGCTTGAATTAATGAATTCGGTGCAAGTTGTAATCTGGTAAATTGACCGTTTAAAGGCAAAATAGGATGGTTCCACCCACCCAATTGGACTCACGGAGGGTATTAGGGACCATGGTAGACATTTCGGCAATTTTTATTTTGGGCTAAAATAAGTTTTAAAAAATTCCATAATTCTAGGCTATATTCACGCTTTTTGAGAAATTTTGGAGGTTTCGGGGCCCGGTGTTGAATATCCTTTAGATTATAGAGGATACTCTCGGGGTCATATCATGTCGTTTGGAACCATATATGATCATTATTTGTTGTAATAAATGTTCGCGGTAGGCTTGAATTAATGGAATCGGTGCAAGTTGTAAACCGGTAAATTGGTCGTTTAAAGGCAAATTGGATGGTTCAACCCACCCAATTGGACTCCCGGAGGATATTAGGGACCATGGTAAACACTTCGGCAATTTTTATATCCGGGCGAAAAAAGTAAAAAAATTCTAAAATTGAAGGCTAATATCCACGCTTTTTGAGAAATTTCGAATGTTTCGGGGCCCGACGTCGAAAAACCTTTAACTTATAGGGGATACATCTCGGTTCCATATAATTCCGTTTGGAACCATATATGATCATTTTATGTTGTCAATAAAGTTTGTGGTAGACTTGAGTTAATGAAATCGGCGCAAGTTTTAAACCGATAAATTGGTCGTTTAAAGGCAAATTGGATGGTTCCACCCATTCTGTTGGACTCCCGGAGGGTATTAGAGACCATGGTAAACATTTCGACAATTTTTATTTCCGGGCAAAAAAAAGTCAAAAAATTCATAAATTGAAGTCTATATCCACGATTTTTGTGAAATTTTGGAGGTTTTGGGTAGAGATGTCAATTCGGGTAAACGGGTCGGGTCTTGGTCGGTAAGAGTGGGTCGGGTCAATTCGGATTAATTCCATAACCTATGCGGGTCAGGTTTGGGTTGGGTCATGCTTTAGTCAGGTAATACTTCTTATCGGGTTTGGGTCGGGTTAGTAACAGGTCGGGTTACATTCAGGTCGGGTGAACAATATGTCTGGTTTAATTCGGGTTTTCATGGGTTAAAACGGTTTAGGGTAATTCTTGGGTTCGAGTCGGGTTCGGTTCAAGTAAATAATTTGCGGATTATAATCAAGTCTGGTTATTTTCGGGTTTGAGTCGGGTTCGGTTCAAGAAAAAAATTTGCGGGTTATAATCAAGCCGGGTCATTTTAAGTTGGGTCATTCTCGGGTTCAAGTCGGGTTTGGTTCAAGTCAACAATTTGCGGGTTATAATCAGGTTGGGTCATTTTCAAGTCGGGTCATTCTCGGATTCAAGTCGTTATGTACAAGTCAATAATTTGCAATCAGGTCGTGTCATTTCCAAGTGAGGTCATATTCGGGTTCAACTAATATAACTATAAATAGATAATTGTCATTTTTATCAAGCTAATTATTTCCTTTGACTATATATAATATATATGACAATATACTAGGGAACTATAGTCTATAATTTAGAAAAATAATTATCTCATTTGATCATACAACAAATGTATACTATATTTAACTCTTAAATTTGAGCTGATGATGCTCCTTTAATTTCTTTTGCTGGCCTGGATTGACTTGGTCTCCCTAGACAAATGCTTTGATCAACAATAATAAGGTGGTCTAACTTGCATCTAAGGTGATTTGAAATCGAGTCAGGAACAATTTGGGTTGAATTTAGGTCGGGTCAATAACAAGTCGTGTTAATTTCTAGTCGAATTAATAACAGATCGGGTTGAATTTTTGGGTCGGGTTAGTAATAGGTTTGGTAAAATTCGGGTCAGGTCAATAACAAGTCGGGTTGAATTTGGGTAAGGTCAATAACAAATCAGGTTGATTTTGGGTCGGTTTTGTAACACGTTGGGTTAAATTCAGGTCGGGTTATGAACGGGTCGGGTTAAATTCAGGTCAAGTTAGTAACAAGTCGGGTTAAATTCGCGTTTTGGCAGGTTAAAACGGGTTTGAATCAATTTCGGTTCAAGTTAGGTTCGGTTCAGGTCAATAATTTACGGGTTACATTCGGGTCGGGTTATCTCCAGGCCAGTTCATGTTCGGGTTCAGGTCTCACATACTCGGGTCAACTCGGGTCTAGGGTTGGTTTCAGGTCAGGTCCATTCAGGTTTGGGTCACTAATTTTTCGGGTTCAAATGAGTCGGTTAATAATCGGGTTTGAGTCGGTATTTCGGGTTGGGTCAAATTTTGACAGTTTTAATTTATACTTCATCCGTTCTGTTAATATTGCAACAAGGAGGAAATTACGCATCCCAAAACACATTTTATATGCTAAATATCTATAATTGTGTAAGAGTAAAAATTATAAAAAGTTGATATTGTGAAAGTTTTATATGAGACGAATCCAACAAGATCCCACTTGACTATATTTTGCTTAACGTATAACTCATATTATATGGTCAAACGAGAATGATGAATAGTGCAAAAAGTCCCATATTAATAGAACGGAGGAATTAGTAGTTTAGATTAACTTGTTAAATGATAATGCATAATGTTATTCATCGTAAACGCATGTTGCACATCCCAAATGTCCATATATACTACCATCTTTGTCCGAAATAATAGTCAGATATAGTGTACGATGTATTTTGTAAGATGTTTGGGGAAAAGTAACATCATTCTCTAAACTGAACTAGTATTAGGTTTTTATTTTTATTTTTTTATATTACTACTAATTATTTAATTTTTTCCCCTATTTGCTATTGTATTTGTATAAGTAATTTATAATGGGTAATGCTATATGTAACCTTAAGGACTGCATATAAACATTTAATATACTTCATTTTTTAATATTAAGTTGGGAATTTATCGACAATTTACGAGTAAATCAGTGTAATAATTGTTTATTTAGGGTCTGTTCTCATTCGTTTATTTTAAATTCAGTTTAACTCAGCTCAGCTCAGTTCAGATCAGTTCAGTCAATGAAAACAGGCCCTTATTGTCTTTTCTTTCCCTTTAATTTAAGTTTCATATTCTCCATAACAATACCAATTGATTGTAGAATTAATTGCTCTGGCGAGTGTGGTAGTGATGGCGGCGATAATTGCATGATGATGATGGTGGTCAGCAGTTGTGACTTGTGAAGTGTTGAAGACCTAGGGGCAATATGGTAATATGCTATATATTGTGAACTGTTGGACTAGTGCGTTGCTGGTTTTGGATTAGAACATGCTTTAACAATAAGAATAATCTTAAACTTTATTTATACTATTATAATGCGTGTAATCATAGAGTAGAACACCTAATTACTTGCTAGCTGCTATTAGCCTATTAGGTAATTTAATCATTTGGCTACTTACGTCACACCCACTATACGATTTATACACGTACTGACATAAACATACACAATGTATACAACTATGATCATTGATATATACAAATCAACATAATACTTCATTCGTTTCAATAAACTTCTTGAATTCAAATAAATATCAATACACACGTGCATGTAATTAAACAAAATAAAATAAAAGAATTTTCAAAATTACATAAAAACTCTAAAAAAAAAACCCTTCTAATCATAGGAATTGCACACTTTATTTTATTTTTTTCTTGCAATTCCATCAATTTTTGGTTTATACAACTAACAACATAACAACCAAATAATTTTATCTAACATTGATATAATCAACATTGTTCTTTTGGTAATTGTGCATGAGGTTGTCCCATTGCAACACCACTTTGTGCATAATTAGCTTGCTCACTAGTTGTGTTTTTTGTATGAGTACTACACGCCCAAAAGCCGTAAGTGATTAGGCCTAAAACTGTGGTAATTATGCACCAAATTGCTGCCCCTAGGAACAAATTCTCTTGGCCAATAAAGCAACTGCCTCCATTGTTTAGAGAGTGATGTTTTACTAGAAATTTGTGGCTGTTGACTACCGCGGTGTATATCAATCCGATAAATGATATAACAAATGCGCACCTGCATTCATAACATCGATAAAAAATTTATATTTTAAAAATCTACAAGACTACCCTAATAACGGGAGTTGATACACATACAATCATTGTATGTGGTCTCTACGTACAATACCATTAGAAATTTGACACATCATAAAAAAGGGAAGAAAACTAAGAGTCAAATATAAATTGAATTTAAATGGAACTTGGACCCATAATTTTAGCCAATAAAAACATAACAAATTGTGATTATATGTAGGGACCACATACAACAATTGTATGTATAGCCTTTGGGTTCTAGTAACTACCTTAATATACGCATAAAATTGCTAATGTAGTACTCCGTAATGTATAATTTCAGGCCATTTAAATTTAGCTGTCACATTTTTAGCATATTTAAGCTACCTATACAATGAGCGATGTGATTATTATATATTAAAGCATAAATGAAATGTAACATACCAGGAAAGAATGAAGAATATCATTGCCAAAATAGCAGCAAATTTTCTGTTAAAATGAACTCCACGACGTCGACAGCAAAAGCATCTGATGCCGAAAGTAATAGTAAGTTGCTCAAACAGAAGAACAAGTGCAGCAACTATACCATAATACAAAGCTGAACTGCTTGGATACGCGCAATACCCATTAAAGCTGGTCACTTCATAACTCTGCTTACAAAAACAACGAAACCAGTTAATTTAAGTGCTTGTTTGATTGACATGTAGTGCATACACAAACACGAAGTAAAACTATATATCATTGAAATTAAAATTTAGAAAATATATTGTTTGGTTGACAAAAACACGAGATCGAAAATTACCTTGACTCGTTTGGTGTA
Organism: Chenopodium album; assembly: GCF_948465745.1. Taxonomy (NCBI): domain Eukaryota; kingdom Viridiplantae; phylum Streptophyta; class Magnoliopsida; order Caryophyllales; family Amaranthaceae; genus Chenopodium; species Chenopodium album. The sequence continues at coordinate 5,251,051 of NC_137838.1, forward strand.
AGCAGTAAAACTGAACACAATAGCGAGTATACCATGAAGAAGGGCTTTTAAAGGTACCCAATAAGTGTATTCTTGTGACATTTTTGAACTATTTTCAATTTTAATTTCTCTCTTTAGAATTTGATTTTGTGATAAGATAGTTTGCAATTGAATTGGATAGAGAAATGAGTTAAAAGGATATTTATATTATGAGTAGCTAGCTTAATTAGATAGCAATAATCTATTTTAGGAAGACTCCTAAGACCAGCCGACACGTTATTATTAGACGACAAAATAGAATTCAAGACTCAACATTATTAATTTATTATTATTAATTAAGTAATACTTTGTATTTAATCAATGCATGTGTCAACTTGGCTAGAAAAAAGTTTATAAAAAATAAATTAATAAATTACTCCTTAAAATAGGAAATGTAAAGTTGGAGTGTTGGACCTTATCCAATGCATAAAATTATTTGTTTTTATAGGCTTTGCGTGTCGTGCTATTTATACGTGTGTACATTTTGAAGCATTCTCTATTGAGTAGTACTGACTACTAAGTAGGATTTAATGGTTTATGGTTTATCTAAAATTCTAAATACATTTGCTACACCAATAAGAGTTGGCTCAAGTGGTAAGGTCTCGAATTCAAGCCTCACCGAATACAGAAAACTCTTGTTGGGAGACTCATCCACCATAAGCTAAGGTGTGCAACGCGAGTCGGATCTGGATGTAATTGGAGGCTTAAAGCTGAGTACTGGTGAACCGGGTGGGCAAAATCAAAAAAAAAAAAAAAATGTTTGCTATTGCAATAATCGATGGAGGAGGCATAAGGGAGAAAAGTCGTCCACTAACACAACGTATGTATAAAGTAAGGTTTCAATATAAAATGTGGAATGCTAAATACCGCCGTCCAAATTTATCGTCACCGCCATCATTTCGAGCAAACTGCCAATTTTGCCCTTACTAAACCCAAACCCATCTTTGACCCTTATTTTTTTTTCTCTCTCCTCAAACACCAACCACACAACCACATATTTGGGGTTTACCGGGAAGAAATTGGCGGCGAGCTCAGGCAGCGGCGGTGGCTTGATCTCAAGCGGTGGAGCGGCGCCGACTTAGACATTGGCGGCGGCGACAGCTACGGCGGAAAGGAGGTAAGTAGTTTCCAATTAGTTTTTTTTATGAAATAAGTGGGTGGTAACCGGAGGTGAAAACCGGTTGCCAACTACCGGCGACCAAATCTGGTTGACCGCACCGGTAATCGATTTTCACCTTCGGTTACCGGTGGTGGGCAACCGGATTTGGTCGCCGGTTACCGGTGGTGGGCAACCGGATTTGGTCGCCGGTTACCGGCCACACCATATTAATTTTGTTTTTAAAAGAAAATTGAGCAAATTTTGAATTAGGCTCCGATTACCGTCCATGGTAACCGGTTTTGGCCTCCGGGTACCGTGGATGGTAACCGGTTTTGACCTCCGGTTGACCATGGTAACCGGAGCCCAAAACCGGTTACTGTGGAGCTCCGATTGATCCTTGATTTTTTTTTCATCAAGCCACCTCGATCACTATCCCTTTTTCGTCAACTTTTGTCGTCGTTGTGGGTGCGGTGTAGAAGGTGGTGGTTGATACGGTTGTGGTTGATGGACTAATGTTATAGAATGAAAATGGGAAAAAAAAAAGTAAGGGCAAGATTGTCAATTTGCTTGAAATGATGGCGGTGGTGATAAATTTGGATGGCGGTATTTAACACCCCCCTATAAAATTAATACTCCTACTTATTGAGTCGACTGCTTAAGGGTATTAAAACAATATTAAGTTTGAAATGCTTGACAAAACACACATCATTTGTGTAATTAATGTTAATTTAACTTAATATTGTATTCTTTTATTTCTTTAATCTAACGCCCGAGGGTGCTCATTAGTTTTTGTCTTATTATGGAGTAATTTAATATTCAATGTTTATAATTTCTGCTGAATTGTGATTGAAGATCATTATGAATTGGAGAAAGTACTTGTTATTTTGGAAATAAGTATTAAAAAGAAGGCTTAACTTGAATTCAAAAAAATTCTTAAAATTAAGGAGTCATCACTAATTTATAAATTTAGAGCATTGCTTTTAACACACCATCTTACTCTTAAATCAATTACTACCTTCGATTTTTATTAGTTATAACTTTGGAATATTTTATATCTCACAAATAATACCCTAAATTTGCAACTAAAAAAAAATAAAAAATAAATAAGAGGTAGTAATTACTTTAGGTCATAATGAATGTTTAACTAACACACCACCTCAAGTAATAGATTTTATGATTCATTTGAGACCCATTTTACCCTAGACCCACTGAATGATCTAGTTAAGTGTTTGAATATTTCAAATCAAACTCAATGGACATGGCCTTGATAAAATTTGATTTCAAGTCACACAAAATAATTAGGATTCAGGTTAGATTGGATTCGATCCATGTCTATCTTTACTTTCAAAACATAGTTTTACTTTATAGGGTAAGGGAACATTAAAGATGTAGTGAAAAAGGAGGTCATGGACTGGCTATGTGATGAGCGAGTCATATGGGCATTATTGGGTGAGGATGGGAATATGGGATGACAATACTTGTGGTGGCGGCTAGAGAAGTGTAGAGAGATCACGAAAAAAAAAATCGGAAGGTGTTGGAGGGAGACATTGATTACATACTTTGATTGAATTTCAAAAGCATAATTAACTCGTATAGATTTATCGAAAAAGTCAGTTAATAGGACTTAAAAAGGTTTTTATAGGCATTGCTCATTATAAATTCTAAAAAACTTGTACTAATATTATTTATATTGGTGCTCATTCCGGAATTTAACAAAATCTAATTGCAATTTTCAATTGCAACTTTAACTTAGTGAAAATGAATAATATTGTATCAGACTGTCATTATATGAGCATTGCTACATGTAGTGGAAAGTTCCCCAATCAAACATAGTAGGACTTTATTACATTAACGAAGACCAATTCTTGTAATCAACTGAATACATTTATAAATCTATTACACAATAACAAATAATCCAACAAATTGATCTGCCATTTTAAAGGCACCCAATAACTAAATTGACCTGCCATTTTAATCCTCTCTGTGTCTTTCTAGAATTATCTAATAAAAAATGTAGTTGATTATTTGCGAGTAATTACACAAATTAGTTTGAGTTAATTGCTATTTATAGAACTCCGGTGGCGGGTAAAGTAAATTAAAATATCATGCTAATCAATGCTTGTGCCAATTTGGGCTATTTGGCTATAAAAAAAATAATTAACGTTTATAAAATCATCTACGAAGTAATAGTTTATGTAATGTTGGACATCAATTTTTACCTAATTCGATTCTCCATTAACTTTGCGTACATATGCTGCTCATAATTGAGTAACTAAAGTTGGATTGAACTAATCTTACTTCAACCAAAAAGGAGGATCTATGTACACATTTAGCACATCAAATTAGATAACAAATAAAATATAGCATGTGACACATATGATACTATGATATACACGACACAATACATTACTATACGTATAAGGCCTTATACTGGCCTTTTTATTATTTTTTTTTTTAAACACGACAACATAAAACATACAAGCAAATGAGCAATCACACTAAAGTGAAATTTGACTTAGGGCCTGTTCTCATACGTTGAAATTCAGTTCAGTTCAGTTCAGTTTAGCTCCTAATTTCCTTCTTTTATAAAATATTCATTTCAGTTCAGTTCAGTTCAGTTCAACTGAGTTCAGTAAATGAGAACATGCCCTTAGTCAAGCAAACATAAAACAAAGTGATGCGGTGGTGCCACGTAGGATTGGGCTGGCTACAATTTTTAATCTTCCCAACGATACAATACAAAGCATTTGTGCGTAGTGGGAGCAGGAAGCAGACTTGTATTACGCGGTTTGTATGTTCGTTGAAACGCTAATCAACTTGTTTTAAAATGGGCCCAATGATCCACTACTAGTATTTATTTTGGGCCTCAAAGCATTTTTTTTTCTTTGGAATTAAAGCAAATTCTTTAACACGGTTTACTTTATATGATGGCCAACTACGCATCATTACAAGAGTTATTATTTTAATTTAAAGTTTTAAGTTATACTTGTAAAGAGTGAAGGATAACTCAAGTGGTTAGAACTTAAAACTTTCCTAATTATATACGAGTAGTTAACACGGACAAAAAAGAAGAAAATGTGATCAATCAAATTTAGATGGCTAGTAAAGTTAAAGTTGGTCAAAAGTGTAAAAAGATAAGTTTTAAACATGATTTAATAGATGTTTCTCATATATAAAAAATACTCCGTAAAAGGTATAGTCAGTGGAAGGCTAAACCTTGTTGCAATTGGAATTTGGAGAAAAAAAAATTATTTGATGAAGAATTTATTTATGCTTTATTCGAATATATACACAAACTTTATTCGTCAATAAGCAGTCAGTTGTTAGCAGTTAGCTGTTCGACAATGCTTAGAATTCGAGTTGTTAGCAGTTAGCTGTTCGACAATTCTTAGAATTCGAGATATGTAGGAAAAAAATGTTGTATGTCATTTGATAAGTAAAGACTGTAAGAGATTTGTTCAACATTCTATTTGATATAACATTTGCTAAACTACAAATATGATAAAAGATGAAATGATCTTTACAGCTTACAACAATTTTACTACCCTTGGATTGATCTTGAGCTATACAGGATACCAACCACTCAGCCAGCATCACATTAATTATCTAAGTTATTCCTTCGGTTGCTGCATCTGAGGTTCTCCCATAGCAACACCATGCTCATGATCAAAAGCGCGGCCTTGGTTATTATTGTTTGTTTTAGCAGCACCACACGCCCAGAAAGCATATGATACCAGACCTACAACGGTGCTAATTATGCACCAATATGCAGCCCCAAGGAACAAATTCTCATTGCCTACTCCACAACTGTCACTGTTTCCTCTGGTATAGGTTTTTGCTAGGAAACTGGTGTTGTTAAGGATCGCTGTATATATCAATCCAATGAACGTTACCAGAAAAGTGAACCTGCAATACATACCAAAATAAGTGTAAAAATCTTGTGCACAACGGACCATGATTAAGTTAAGCTTACAATCCCTTCATCCAGAATTAGTTGTCACGACACAATCCCTCATAACTATGTATTGACAAATAAACTGGCCTTGTAATGAGCTTATAGGTTATAACTTACCAGGAGCCGATGAAGAAGAGTAATGAGCTTATAACAGTGCAACGAGCAGAACAACGTAGTCCACAGCAGCAAAAGCAGTAAGTAGCAGCACTAATAACGATTTGCTCAGCTAGTATAAACAATGCAGCAACTATGCCAAGAGCAGATGATGGACTGCTTGGATATACACATAAGCTATCTTTTTTGGTAACATCTTTAGCCTGCGCAATGCAACTATACACGTAAATTCAACAGCCTAATCATAACTCGTTATCAAGTTTAAAGGTTGTAGTACATTGTTGATCATCTAAAGTCTAACAGAGACAATAATCAACTAGATTATTTGTAATTAGCTACTGATTCTTTGCGATTAAGAATTAACAATATACTCCGTATGTATTAGACTAGTACTAATACATCAAAACTGAGTTGTCAAGTGAAATTTTGTTTTAAAAGATATCAAATTATCAATACTAATAGATTAAAATGCGTTTCTAAGAACGTACGCTCACATAGACTCACCTCACTACGCCACGTCACCTACTCAACTAATCATTACGCCACATCATGCACTTATAAAAAGTTTTTTAAAAAAAAAACTCCACAAGATTTGAACACGCAACCTCTAAATCTAAAATTAAGTGTTTTACCACCAAGCTATGTAATTTTTTATGTAATCTTTTAAATGAGTTATAAATTAAGTGTTTTACCACCAAGCTATGTAATCTTTTATATAATCTTTTAAATGGAGTTACAAATTACAGTGTACGTTAATGATATACCCCATGTAATAACCCGGGATATCGCCCAATTTAAGAAGCCGAAATGGCAAACAAATGGGGACATACGGAATACATACCAATTATGAAATTTATTTTGAATTTCTATTTAAGCAAGTTATTAAGGTGGAAATGTGGATGTTCCTCTTTTTTTTTTAATAGATGTGGATGTTACTCTTAGTTATGAGTAATTACTCACTAATTAGGCATTTAGGCACTTAGACAAGGGGCCCACTATATCATTTACGGATTACTTCATAATAATGTCTTCTTTGATTGATGAAATCAACCCACAAAGGAAATCAACTAAACGACATCGTTTCGACGTCATCGACAAAGATGTCTTCCCCTTAAACAAGGGAAGCTCACATTAATTATATTTTAATCCATACAATTTTTCTAACTATCTTTTCCTTATCAAATCAATTATTTACAAAAATTACGAACACGTGAATCTTGTTTAAATTTACTTATTTATTACCATCCATCTCAATTTATCGGCTTAACAAATTTTGTAGACTATCTTAAACAATAAACTAAACATAATAGTAATCACTGATCATTAATCAACAATAGTTGAAAATATATTGAATATCATGACCAAATCATACTACAGTAAGTATTAATTAAAGAATGTTTGATTCCTTCACAAAATAGGTAAAATACAACATGAAAAACCAAAACAGATTACAAGTATAAAAATTTAGTGTAAATAAAAGTAAGTTGAAATGTAAAAAATACCTTAATCCTTTTGGCAAAAGCAATGAGACTGAAAGTCATAGCAAGAGCACCAAGAAGAAGGGCAATAAAAGGCACCAAAAAATTATGTCTTGCCATCATTATTTAAGTCTACAAATTTCAATCAATCAATTTTTCTGGGTTTAAAAGAATAAGATTGAAGTGAGTAAGAAAAATAGTTGTAAGTGTAAGTAGTAATAATTGGCAATTTGTAGTATGAATGGGTGTTGAGGAGAGAGGAAAAGAGCAAGAAACTTCAAAGTAGGAGTGAATAAGTGAAGGAGAGAGAAATGAGGAACCAAAACTGCCTTTGGAGAATTTTTGGAAGATGCGTGGAGATGAGATAAAAGGGGGTCTGGTAGCTTTTTTTTTTTTTTTTTTTTTTTTTTTTTTCTTTTCAAAATGGGTAAAGGTCAACGTGGGAAGAGAGATTGTGGAATGTTTTAGAAATGGTTTCGTTTTTCAAGATCTAGAAGTACTATTTTGACCGTGTACGGTCTTCAAGAGATGTCTTAAAATATTTACTAAGTATATCTTTATTTATATGTAAAAATTATAAAAATGTGATATAATGAGACGAATTTAACAAGATTACTCATAACTATGTTATTATTTATAGATTAATGGTGATTTATAATCGAAGTTTGACCCCCAAAAAAGCAATGGAATAAAAATAAAGGGACGAAGAGAGCTATGTTAATTAAAGAAGTGGGGTTAAATTTCATAGTATGCTAGCTCAAAGTTGTTAAAATGATAATCAGCTTACAAGCTTATGTGGCATGACAAACTAATTTAACAATTAGCTTACCATTAGAGTTGCTTCAAGATGCTAATTTTTTTAAATAGGTAGTAAGAAAAATAATTACTACCTCCGGTCCAAATTACTCGCAACTTTGGGGTATTATTTGTGAGATATAAAATATTCCAAAGTTGTGATTAATTTGGAACGGAGGTAGTATTAGAATACACGAGGGGAATTTCGCATGTATTAGCAAGAATATTACAAGTAACAAACTTAGCTTGAGTTATTACAAACATCAATATTTACGGAGTATAATATCAAAAACTAAATGACCTACATCCGTAGTTCAATCTATAGCAATTTGCTTCACTGTAGCTAAGATAAATACTCAATTGTGAAGCTGTTATGCAGTGGCGGATCCAGAAATCCGAACTAGGGGTAGCACTAGACAATAATAAAAAGAAAAAGTATAGCATTGTTGTAACGTAACATAATTAATCAGCCAAACATGAATATAATGCGTTGTTAGTCGTATAATAATTAACAATCAAATTCAAACATTTATATTGACAAGGTTTTTTTTTTAATTATTTTTTTTTACAAATAATTCAATTATATTGTAGATATCGATTATACTATTATAAACTTTCCACCTGTTTATTTTTTATTTTGTCAAAGTTGCATATGAATTTATACCAAAAACTTTGGTATAAATTTTTCCTTGTGCACATATAGCACATATGCTAGTGTAAAACTTTGAGTGAAAATATATATCTTTAATAATTAAACTTATAACAATTGAATGTTATAGTAATAAATTTGACGATTCCAACAAGTAACCACGCACATGACTATATTTATTGTTATGTATAAATCACAAATATTAGCTAAAGTGAATTAGATGAATTGTACAAAAAGTCAAAACGTTTCATTTATTTAAACACAGTTGGAGTATGATTTTTTATATATATTTCAGTGTAAATTTTCACACGATTATAAACAAGATTTAATAATGGCCAAATAAATGCAATAAATATTATGTAATGAAAATGAGAAGAATGAATAAAATATAACAGAGAGAGTATTTCATATTAATAAGGACTGTTTATAAAAAGTGTGAAAACGGAAAAAAGAAATTTATGAACCCTGAACTTCTTGAAGATACATAATTCACCCACCCAACTCCCTTACCACTGAAGCAATACTGGAGACACTTAATATCATTGCAGATTATAATATATATATACATATATAAAGGACGCTTTTCCAGCAATTTTTTTTTTTTTTTGGTGGGGGTAGCACGTACCCCCGGGCGTCAACGTGAATCCGCCACTGCTGTTATGACATGAGACAATCTTTTAGGGACAAATTAAAAGAATGGAGATAATAATAAGTCATTGGTTGAATGTTTGACAATATGGAAATGTACCAGAGTAATGATAGCAATGAATGAGAGTCTAGGCATTTATCAACTTGGCTTAAAATGGCCAATGTATGAAATGAAAATATTAGGTTGGAAAGCAATTAGAGTATACAACTATACATATTGGACTATTGGGCTTAAATTAGTATAGTACATACGGTGGAGTGGTGGACATCAGTGTCAATCTTTTTCAATCCCTCTCTAAGGAATAGCTAGCCATGACATGAGCCACCAATAGTTGCACAATTTGAACTCTCATGCAACTTGTTTTGAAAGCTCTGTCCAATTCTACTCTTTTAATACCATCAGTGGTTTGCAAGCCAATCTTACTCGAGTCGTGTTGAGCTAGCCTCGGTTTCTCAACATATTTAAACGAAAATCCTAACTATAAAGGGAGAAAAGAAGGGCAAGGTTAACCCTTAACGGGGAAGGTTTAGGTCGTCCTCCATTGAAACCCCTTGAAGCCTTTCATTTCTCCATTTAAGTTCTTCCATTTTCGGTTGAAGTTCTTCAATGCTCCATTGAAGCCTTCTGTTATAGCTTGAAAAAATAAATTTATTTTTAAAAATTACAAAATTAACCCAAATTATGCACTAGTAATGACGAATTTGCCCCTTTGAGATACCATGAGATACTTGTATTCTCTCGGTCGTGCTTTATATACTTCGTATAAAGTATTTATACAATCTTTGTTCTCTTTTAAGTGTAAAGTTAGAAAAATTATTATCCTACTAATTACTTGTGTTATTTTGCATTTTAAGATTGGTAACTAAAACCTTAAATTGTTAAATAGTTACATTTGGTGCAAATATATCCTTTTTGAAAAAAAAATCCTAGGGTTAATGTAATTATGTTATTACTTATTAATGAGCCAATCATATCAAAGATAGGAAATTATTTCAATTGATCAATTACATTGTTACAAATTACAAAAAATGAAGCAATCTTTAAGCTCGTTACAAGACAGTGATTAGTGTACCGATTGAAGATTACCAAGAACACACACGCACATCTACTTGCACCCCTTTCGACATCAGGTCGATTTTGGTATATACTACATCAAATCCAGCTTCAATTCACATCAACAACTTTGTTCATTTGTTTGATGCATTTAAGGATCTTCCTTTGCAACACCTTGCTGGATCATGACTATCAGCAGTTTCTTGTGAGTTTTCTGTCGTTGATTATCAAGAACTAACTTGAGAATTATCGCTTGTTTTAGCAGTACCTTTCACCCAGAAAGCGTAAGAGGTTAGACCTAAAATAGTGCTAATTATGCACCAAAGTGCATCACCAATGTAATATTTCTCATTGCCCACATTACAATCGTCGCCATTTGTTCCAGGATAGGTCTTTGCCAAATAATGGCTGTTGTTGAGCATTGCTGTATATATCAATCCAATGAACGCAACCACAAAGGTTAACCTACATTCACAAAGTAGAAAGTTTAGGGTTAACTTGTGGCCGTATTTACATTGTCACATTGAATCACACATGACCAAAAACGAAAAAAATAAAAATGAGAAAAGGGGACAAATTTAGGAAAAAAATGACATACCACGAACAAATATAGAAGAATAGCGAGGTTATATAAGAACAACGTTTGTAAAAGCGTTGTCCACAGCAGCAGAAGCATTTAGTTGCAAGACGTAACACGATTTGCTGAGCTAGTATAAATAGTGCTGCTATTATACCAAGAGCATCTGCTGGACTGCTTGGATATCTACATACCCCTTTTGATTTGGTAACATCTTTATCCTGCGTAAATTGACCGAATTAAGTCTTTTTGCCAACAAAAAAAAGGAAAAAAAAAAAAAAAAACATCTTTGAGGTTGGGGTAACATTTTTACCTGAACCCTTGTGGCATAAGCAATAAAACTGAAAATTACTGCAAAAACTCCCAGAAGAAGGACAGCCATCGGCAGCAAAACTCTGTTTCTCCGAATCATATTCATCGATGTTCTTCGTTCTGCACCTTTTAATATGTGATTGTAGTATTGAATCGATTAAGAATTGAGTATGAGTTTAATGCATACATATACTGGTACTAGTTAGGACTGGTAATGACAATATGGAAAGGAATAAAAATAATAATGTTCATCTTACCTTGAAAAACAATTCAAGCATCTTGGACAACTAGGCTAGATATTTTTATTTTTTTTAATTTTTTTATTGGGAAGGGGGGAAAGTTGGTTGATAAAGCCATTATTCCTTAATCAAAATGTATGGTGGGCATCAATATTAATTTGAAAAAAATTAGTGCACAACTTACAGGAAGCTCTATGCAGATTCCTTGTTCAGAGAAAGTTCTAACAACTGACCGGGACGATCCTGCTTTCTCTGCCCTGAATCCAGTTCATGGAATATGTTCGATTTACTATCGGGAACATTCTTTCCCATAATCTAAACAGATGATCTACTCTCCTATAAACATGATCTACACATGATACAATTGCACAAATATATTTTCACAGAGAAAAGTACAGCTAATATTGAACTCTGTGCTTGTATTTATCTCTTAAAACAGATAATCTTCTCTGGACAGGGAACTTTTCTTGCTTTTTTCCTAATTTATCCAGGTAGAATAAAACTTTCTTCAGGGTTATCATTACTTCTTCACTCTCATAACCAAATTCTTTCTCTTGAATTCTGAGCACCCTCTTCAGCAGCTCCAGTAACTCGTCGTCACCCTCTCCTAATCTGGTCTGTATTGACACTAGGCAGTCAAGAGCTTCCCCTACAGTACCAGAAATTTAAAGAGATTAATATGAATCGGCCTATGGACAGAAAAACAAACTAATTATAAACTGACATGTTGGGGATTCCGTGAGCAGAAAATAACAGACAATTCAAGTATCAGCTCTATTTTGAGGGAAATTCAAGTATCAGCTCTATATGGCAAACAAAATTGTAAATTGCAGGAAGTATTACAGATAAATGGTTTCTCAGACCTATAACTTCAGAACTTTAGAAGTGAATCAATTTTCAAGTGAAAAGCCAATAATGAACTAAGTTGAAAAAAAAAACTTACCAACTGGAAGGGACTCTTTTCCAAAAGCTGTCTCACGGATGCGCAAAACTTCAATGGCAAGCCTTTCAGCTTCTTTATCACGTCTTAAGTTAAAGAGGGTAACTGCAAGATGTAGCATAGGAAAGGTGATGGACGGATCATCAGGGCCAACAGACTTCATCATGACCCGCAAAGACATCCTGAGCAAGCGTTCTGCTTCGACATAGGTCTTTGAGAAAGAATAAGAAGTTGCAAGATTTATGAAGTGGGTGGCCAAGCTAGGATGATCTTTTCCTTTAAACTTCTCGGTAATCACCAAGCACTCTTCCAACAGTTCTCGGCCTTCATTACCTCTGAAAATCGCACAAAAATAATTCAACAAATGCAGCTTGAAATCAAAGCCTCATAGACGATAAAGATATCGGGAAAGAGTCCCTATTTATAAGCTTATTAATTTTTACTAGTGCGGAGTACCATTTTTGAATGAATAGGTATTCGTTGCAAGTTTGTAACTTTCAAAATAGCAAAGACAATGCTAAAAATAGTCTAATTTTGGTGATTCTTCCTAATCACTTCAAAAAAATTTGACTTAAATCCTTCCATTATTAAACTAGGGTGATCCTGACATCATATACTCAAACAAGATCGAAGTTCTAAACCATTTATACAATTATACTATGTACTAGAAGTTTCATTTTCCATTTCATCTAAAAAATAGGGAAGCCAATTTATACTTTATCCCAGCAACTATGGTAGATAGCTTCTTGATTTGTAAATCAAACTATACCTTCCGACTATATGAAGTAATTCAGCTAAATCTAATCTCATCTTCTCCATAATGTTGTCATCTAATGCTACATATCCTGAATCCCGAATGACCTGAAGAGCTTTTCTGTATAGGTGAATGGCTTCCTCAGCATCCCCTGTCAGACAAAACACACTGTATTCAGCAAATCTCCCATCATACAGTAGATTTTATGTGGCATCAGGAGGAGCAGTGACATGCAGGGTCACATGGTAATATGATACATATTTGAAATTTGGAAGAGTCTACATTAACTTTCATTACAAATGACAATGTTGTAAATGATAGGTTGGATTTTTTTTTATTTTATTTTATTTTATTTTTATTTTATTTTTTTTGTGTGTGTGTGTTACATTTTCTAGTACAGGATAAATAATAAGCCATAAAATAGTCCAGTGTAGTAGTGTACTAACCCTGAGCAAATTTTACATGGGCAAGGGAGCAAAGAGCCATGCCAGTCCTTCCATCAGTTTCTCCATGTAGCCTTGAATACAGATTCAAAATCCTGCAAATTTTTAGTAACATTGAAGCCAAATATAAGTGAGTTAATCATCTGAATCAAAACCTTCAAACACCTCTACAAACACAATGCAAGACATAATAAAACCTGGTAAACGGAATTTCTGCATCATTAGGCTTCCCTTGCCTTAGGAGGAGATTGCCAAAGCCAGATAAAGGTAACACAAGGTCAAGGCTATCAGCACCATGACTTGACTCCACGATGGTAATTACACGTTCGTAGATTTCTACAGCTTCTGCAGCTCTTCCAACTGAACCAAGATGTTTAGCCAATCCCAACAGTGGCGTGACAAGAAATATACTGTGCTTGCCTATCAAAGACATTCAAACATAACATTAGCTGTTTTCATTTGTCAGCATATCAAGTTGGTCTTACTTTTAAGGTTTATTTAAAGTGAAAAGTTAATTTCATCACCCCACATCAGCAAGAAAGTCATCAAAGTAAATATAATAATATGTAGAGTACCTTACTTCCATTTTGTCTGTACATTTTAGAAGTCTCAAGGATATTGCAATACACAAGATGGTTATTACATGAAAAATATAATAGAAAAGCTGATTTATAGATAAACAAATTGGTCTAGGACCACCCAGAAAAGAGAACAAAGAGATACAAACTTGCGAATTCATGGCATTTTAGGCTTATCATGACTATCCAAAGAGCACGAGAGGAAGGGCATAGCAGAACAATATCTTAAAGTCTAAAACATACTATTTTTCATTCATTTGTTATTCTATAGTATCATTAGGACAGTAAATGAGGCCAAGAAATGCTTGAGAAGCCAAAGCAGCTCAATTTACAAAGTTACATAATTTGTTGTTGAAGTCAGTTTAATGCTTTAACATGGTCACTTATAATAATCACTTAAAAACTCTTAACTGTAATTATGCACCTGATGCACACAAGATGAGCTGGTTATAACATGACTTTTAAAAAGTAAACTAGATTACTAGGATCAATGACTGGCCTTAAGCATCAAGTAGAAGAAGTTAAGTATCAGACCCACCATGTAAGTTCTCCAATATTTTTAGAGCCCTTTGATACATAAGCATTGATTTCTCTGATTTCTCCAATGATGAATACATACTTCCCATGTGTATAAGTACTGAATCCAATAACATTTCATCATCTTTCAAACAATCAACAATCTTGTTCATCTGCCCAATCAAGTAATTAAACATATTAGAAACACGATGTAAAACATATTTCTCCAACACAAATTACACCTTAAGACATAAAGAACTTCAAGGATTCATGTAACATAAGAGCACTATAAGCTCTATCAGTAAGTTGGTGCTTGGAGGCTGAAATACTGAAGCTCTATGGGTTAAAATAAAGCATAGATGAATGGCCTGAATCTGTCCTACAACTCTTGTTATACAAGAAATGTAAAAGATTAGTGGTGACTTTTCAAAATATGTTACAAGATTGGATATGAAGGACAGTCTTTAGTGTTGATAGACCTACACAGCACGATTAACACACAATCAACTCCAGCCCCCACAAACCATAGTCCATGCAAATGTATAAGTGAAGATTTCTTGATAATGGAGATACAAAAAGTAGTAGAGCGAACCAAAATACAACTATTCAAATACAAAGAATGGTTGACTGTACAATTTTGTTGCAAGCATCATTGTCTTCAAATATGGAATCTATTTACCAAGCAAAATATTGTTATGAAAATATCCTAGTCAAAAAAGAAAACTAAAAGGTTCATCTCAAACATTACAAAAGAGGGTAACCAAGAGATTACCGTGTCTAATAGTGATTCAACAATCTTTGAGTTGCCAAGAGCTATATATCCCAAAGCAATAATATCAAGAATAGCAACTTCTTCAATCCCTAAATATCCTGCATCCAACTGTTCTTCTACTGCTTGATAATTTGCTTGAAGTAAATCTATGGCATCACTTCTCTTCCCTGTTGAAATCAAAGTTTTGACTTCGTCAAATAACTCTTGGAGATGCTTCTCAAAATCATTTGCAGTGTTCAAGGGGTGGCTTGAGCTATCAAGCAAAGTGTCAGACCTGTCAAAAATACATATTTAAAAAATGACTATGCCAACTGTAAATGCCATTCCTTCATTACATGTTATATGACCTAGCGCCACTAATTAGCAAAGGATTCGTGACACTTCTTTGGAAATAACAAAGTTAGACTAACAGAAGACATCCAAAGAAGAGGCAGAGGGACCAAAGAGGGTGGATTCTCGCTGTTCTGCGACCATTATTTAGTGTCATCTCTCATGTGAAAGGTCCACCTATCAAAATGGCTAATGTGTAAACCACCTGCTCTCATCAGCTGTCGTCTACCTGTTTGATGGAAAATAGTAGGATTCTACCATGGGTTGCAACTTACAAGCCAAAAAGTTGGAGATGGTGGGGCATTGAAAGGCTGAGGCTTCATACAGAAGCAACGAGGTTTATATATGTCATTCTGTATCTTCCAGCCTTTTAGGGTTTAGAAAGTAGTGTCAATGGGTTTACTACACATATATCAGCAAAATGACTGACATAAAATGCTTAAGCCAAAGCAACACTCTTTTTGTAAACACTCTACTATGTAATCGTTGAGATTACAGCTAACACATCATATAGTGACATTCAATGGTGTCTCTCTAGCCACAAGTATGATATCGGGACACTTAAGCCAGAGCAACACTCCTTTCATAAACACTTTACTATGGAATTGTTGAGGTTACAACTTACACATCATATAGACATATCCACCAACAAGTATGATATCAAAACAATAAATTCAGACTATTTAATTATGGAATACCCCCATAATATACAGCCACCACACTTAATTCACAAACATGCTATACACAATCCATAACCATATTACACTACAGTTCACTCAATATAATGTGGAAATTCAAACTTCTACAAGAAAGAAACTATCACAATTAACCAAGAACAAAACTATATTAAGGCCCCTACCTTTGGAAGTGTGGAACAATAGAACCACGCCCGTTTTTCAGTTCAGCTCCATTGTACATTATTGGTGATACAATCTTAGAACACACACACACCCTCGAAGACTGTGGACGTGCAATGCTTAGACGAGGGACCAAATAAAGCTTAACATCACATTTCGAATGCTCAAAATGGATAGGGAAGCATGCCATAGAGTTCAAATTAGGATGAAAGCAAGCATAATTCATCCTGCAAAAATAACATAGCATTAATTTCAACAAATAGGACACACATCAAGTACTGATAAGCAAATTCTCACTATAACCAGCAACAGGAAATGAAAACACATAATTGTAAACAAATTAATTATGTCATTCCTTAATCATCCTCTAACATTACAATTACAAAAACTTAGTTTCTATATCCATCTAACTCAGTTTTTTTAATGTTTCTATAAAATTGAACATGGATTTATGAAATTGATTAAACATAAAATAGAAATCATTCTGGAGAAATTCAATTTTACTTCAAATTAATTACATAATTTGTTCTTTCTTTATGAGGTTTTGGGAACAGAACAAGAGAGAACCCATTTAAGTTAACAAATTTAAAACTTGACCCATTAACATTGGCAACTAATAAAATACAATCAGAACAATATTCATACTTTCAACTCAACAAATTCGAAAAAGCTTCTACCTTTGAAACTCAGAAATTGAAGAAGAAAAAACCCCAAGAATGAAAGAGAGAGGTACCTGTCAGTAAAAGAGGGAGAGGGAAGAAGCGCAGTTGCCATTGGAGCAGTGAAGCACAGCAACTCAGGATGAGAGAGAGAGATAGAGAGAGAGAGCAATGGTTAAATGAATAGTGACATAAACACAATCTTCTTTCCGAGTATTTGCAAATGTTTCAAGAATGAATTTGATGGGCCGTAAATTAATTCTCTACAATTTTTAGTCACGTGTCTTTTTTTATCGTTGGATATCTTTAATTTACTAATGAAAAAAAAAATTAATACATTATTATGAATCTAATTAGACCCCATTTGATATAACTTTTTCGTATGTATTATTGCATATTAGGTTAAAGTTTGGTCAAATGAATCTAATTAGACCCCATTTGATATATTTTTTCGTATTTATTGCATATTAGGTTAAAGTCAGGGATGTCAATGGGGCGGGACGGGGCGGATGTTGGCATTCCCATCCCCATCCCCACCTAATATTTTCATCCCCATCCTCATCCCCATCCCCGCGGCGGGTCCAATTTTCATCCTCATCCCCGTCCCACCGGGTACAACTCCAAAACCATCCCCGCCCCAACCCCCACTTGGATATCCATCCCCACCTAATCCTCACCAAAGACCCGCCTAATCCCCACCCAAGATCCACCTAATATCCGCATCTCAAATACACAATCTTACATAATTAATACGAATTATAAAATAAAACATTCTATACACATTTTTGTGTTATAATATAAGTGTCGTACAAAATATTATAATTAATATTGTATTTCATGTAATTATTTTATAAATAGAATAAAAGTATTTAATTTTGCTTTAAAAGATATATAGATGTGGGTATGAGGTGGGGATGGGGCGGGTACGAAGTGAGGCGGGTGGGGTGGGGCGGGGATGGGGCGGGTACAACTTAAAATCCACCCCCGCCCCATCACCCATGGCGGGTATGGTTTTTATCCCCATCCCCTCCCCACCACCCGCAAAACCGAGAATTGGGGCGGGGATGGGGCGGGTCTCCTACTTGACCCGCCCCACTGACATCCCTAGTTAAAGTTTGGTCAAATCTGACATTCAGATCAGACTATATAAGCAAAAATTAGGTAAATCAAGCATGGCCTTATTTTGACTATTATTAGATGTTGGCGAAACTTACTGGTTCATGAACTATTGAGTTCGATTCAAAAATTATATGAGTTGAGTCACTGAGTGTCACTATATGACTCTAGAAGTTTGTGAGTATGCTTTAAATTTAATTTTTCTTAAACTATTCTATTACTCGTTTGAACAACTAATCGGATTAAGAATTTAAGAAAGGAAAAGCCTAAGTAACATTATAAACTAGTGTTTAGCTCAGGCAATGTCCCAAGTCTATAAGTTTAATATTCTTTACTTCAAATTATAGTTATCAAGGTTATATGACTTCTTATTTATTTTCTAATGGACTCGAGTTCAAATAACATTTTTTAATTGACATGTTTTAAATTTTTAATATATAGTATTGATGTGCGAAAACATTAAATATGATTACGCGTAGAGCTGTAAATCGAGTAAATGGGTCGGATAAGAGTTGGTCGGGTCAATTCAGATTAATTCCATAACCAATGCGGGTCGGGTTTGGGTTGGGTCATGCTTGAATCGGGTCACGTTGGGTCATACTTCTTATTGGGTTTGGACCGAGTTTAGGTCGGGTTAATAACATGTCGGGTTACATGCGGGTCGGGTAAATAATTGGTCGGGTTTAATTCGGGTTTTCACGGGTTAAAACAAGTTAGGGTAATTCTCGGGTTCGGTTCAAGTCAATAATTTGCGGGTTAGAATCAGGTCGGGTCATTCTCGGGTTTGAGTCGGGTTTTGTTCAAGTCAATAATTTGCGGATTATAATCAGGTCGGGTCATTTTCAAGTTAGGTCATTTTCAAGTCAGGTCATTCTCGGGTTCAAGTCGGGTTCGGTTCAAGTCAATAATTTGCGGGTTATAATCATGTTGGGTCATTTCCAAGTCGGGTCATTCTCGGATTCAAGTCGGGTTATGATCAAGTCAATAATTTGCAGGTTACAATCAGGTCGAGTCATTTTCAACGGGTTCAATCAACTAACTATAAATAGATAATCATCATTTTTGTCAAGCTAATTATTTCCTTTGACTATAATATATATGGCAATATACTAGGGAACTATAGTCTATAATTTAGGAAGATAATTATCTCCTTTGACCATACAACAAATATATACAATATTTAACTCTTAAATTTGAGGATGATGCTCCTTTCTTTTGCTGGCCTAGACCGACTTGGTCTCCCTATATAAAATGCTTTGATCAACAATAATAAGCTAAGGTGGTCTAAATTGCATTTAAGGTGATTTGAAATCGGGTCAGGAACAATTTGGGTTGAATTTAGGTCGGATCAATAACAAGTCGTGTTAATTTCGAGTCGGGTTAGTAATAGATCGGGTTGAATTTTTAAGTTGGGTAAGAAATAGGTATGGTAAAATTCGGGTCGAGTCAATAACAAGTCGGCCGGTTGATTTCGGATTGGGTTTGTAGCAAGTTGGGTTAAATTCGGGTCGGGTTAGGAATGGGTCGGGTTGAATTCAGGTCAGGTTAATAAGTAACAAATCAGGTTAAATTCGGGTTTTGACGGGTTAAAATGGGTTTGGGTCAATTTCGGTTCAAGTTGGGTTCAGTGCAAGTTAATTAAATTGGCAATTGTAAATTGGTAAATCGGTGCAAGTTGTAAACCGATAAATAGGCCGTTTAAAAGAAAATTAAATGGATCCACACACCCAATTGGAGTCCCGTAGAATATTAGGGACCTTGGTAAACATTTCGGCAATTTTTAGTTTTGGGCGAAAAAAAGTCAAAAAATTCCAAAATTGAAGGCTAATATCCACGCTTTTTGAGAAATTTTGGAGGTTTTGGGGCCCAGTGATGAAAAGTCTTGAAATTATGTAGGATACATCTCGGTGTCATATAATGCCGTTTGGAACCATATACGATCATTATTTGTTGTCTTAACTATTCGTGATAGGCTTGAATTAATGAAATCGTTTCAAGTTGTAAACCGGTAAATTTGTCGTTTAAAGGCAAACTGGATGGTTCAACTCACCCAATTGGACTACCGGAGGGTATTAGGGACCATGGTAAACATTTCGGCAATTTTTATTTTCAGGCGAAAAAAAATCAAAAAATTTCAAAATTAAAGGCTTTTTGAGAAATTTTGGAGGTTTCGAGACCCGGTGTAGAATAGTATTAATATTTAGGGGATACATCTCGGGGTCATATAATGTCGTTTGGATCCATATATGATCATTATATGTTGTCATAAAGGTTCGTGTTAAGCTCAAGTTAATGAAATCGGTGCAAATTGTAAACCGTTAATTAAATTGGTCGTTTAAAGGCAAATTGGATGGTTCCACCAACCCAATTGGACTCCCGGAGGGTATTAGGGACAATGGTAAACATTTCGGCAATTTTTATTTCCGGGCGAAAAAAAAAGTAAAAAAATTCCAAAATTGAAGACTAATATCCACGCTTTTTGAGAAATTTTGGAGGTTTCAGGGCCCGGTGTCGAAAAGTCTTGAAATTTTAGGGAATATATCTCGGGGTCATATAATGCTGTTTGGAATCATATACGATCATTATTTGTTGTCATAAATGTTCGTGGTAGGCTTGAATTAATGAAATCGGTGCAAGTTGTAAACCGGTAAATTGGTCGTTTAAAGAAAAATTGGATGGCTTCACCCACCCAATGGGACTCCCGGATTGTATTAGGGACCATGGTAAACATTTCGGCAATTTTTATTTACAGGCGAAAAAGTGTAAAAAAATTCCAAAATTTAAGGCTAATGTCCACGCTTTTTAAGAAATTTTGGACGTTTCGAGCCCAGGTATATATCGAAAATTCTTGAGATTTTAGGGGATAAATCTCGAGTCATATAATTCCGTTTGAAACCATATATGATCATTATATGTTGTCATAAATGTTCGTGGCAGACTTGAATTAATGAAATCGATGCAAGTTGTAAACCGGTAAATTGGTCGTTTAAAGGCGAATTGGATGATTCCACCTACCCAATTGGACTCCGGGAGAGTATTATGGACAATGGTAAACATTTCAGCAATTTTTATTTTCGGGCGAAAAAAAATCAAAAAATTTCAAAATTGAAGGCTAATATCCACGCTTTTTAGAAATTTTGGAGGTTTTGGGGCCCAGTGATGAAAAGTCTTGAAATTATGTGGGATACATCTCGGGGTCATATAATGCCGTTTGGAACCATATATGATCATTATTTGTTGTCATAAATGTTCGTGGAAGGCTTGAATTAATGAAATCAGTGTAAGTTGTAAACCGGTACATTGGTTGTTTAAAGGCAAATTAGATGGTTTCACCCACCCAATTGGACTCTCGGAGGATATTTGGGATAATGGTAAACATTTCGGAAATTTTTATATCCGGGCGAAAAAAGTCAATAATTCCAAAATTGAAGGCTAATATCCATGTTTTTTGAGAAATTTCGAATGTTTCGGGGTAGGTGTCGAAAAGCATTGAAATTTTATGGGATACATCTTGGGATCATATAATGCCGTTTGGATCCATATATGATCATTATATGTTGTCATAAATGTTCGTGGTAAGCTTGAGTTAATGAAATCGGTGCAAGTTGTAAACCGGTAAATTGGTCGTTTAAAGGAAATTGGATGGTTCCACCCAACCAATTGGACTCCCGCAGGTTATAAGGGACCATGGTAAACATTACGACAATTTTTATTTTCAGGTGAAAAAAAGTCAAAAAGTTTTTAAATTGAAGGCTAATATCCTCACTTTTTGAGAAATTTTGGAGGTTTCGGGTAGAGCTGTCAATTCGGGTAAACGGGTCGGGTTTGGGTCGGTAAGAGTGGGTCGGTTCAATTCGGATTAATTCCATAACCTATGCGGTCGGGTTTGGGTTGGGTCATGCTTGAGTCGGGTCACGTCGGGTCATACTTCTTACCGGGTTAGGGTCGGGTTAATAATAGGTCGGATTACATTCGGGTCGGGTGAACAATAGGTCGGGTTTAACTCGGGTTTTCACGGGTGAAAACGGGTTAGGGTAATTTTTGGGTTCGAGTCGGGTTCGGTTCAAGTCAATGATTTGCGGGTTAGAATCAGGTCGGGTCATTCTCGGGTTTGAGACGAGTTCGGTTCAGGTCAATAATTTGCGTGGTATAAGCAGGTCGGGTCATTTTCAAGTCGGGTCATTCTCGGGTTCAAGTCGGGTTCGGTTCAAGTCAATAATTAGCGGGTTATAATCATGTTAGGTCATTTCCAAGTCGGGTCATTCTCGGAGTCAAGTCGGGTTATGTTCAAGTCAATAATTTGCAAGGTACAGTTAGTTCGGGTCATTTCCAAGTCAGGTCATATTCGGGTTCAACTAACTATAAATAGATAATTATCATTTTTATCAAACTAATTATTTCCTTTGACTATAATATATATGGCAATATACTAGGGAACTATAGTTTATAATTTAGAAAGATAATTATCTCATTTGACCATACAACAAATATATACTATATTTAATTCTTAAATTTGAGGATGATGCTCCTTTCTTTTGCTGGCTTGGACCGACTTGGTCTCCCCACTAGTAGAAAAAATCAAAAAGGCACCCCCTAATTGCCACCGGTTCATTCCAAACCGGTGCCAAAAATGGCCGTAAAATTTGGTGGGAAGTTGAACCGGGATATATGGCACCGGTTCACTTCAAACCGGTGGCACAAACATAAAAGGGCACCGGTTTGAAGTGAACCGGTGCCTAGGGATGGCAATGGATCTGGACCCGACCCGGATCCGTGGATCCAGATCCGTTTTTCACGGATCTGGGTCTTAAAATTTTGGATCCGACGGATCCGGGTCCTACTGAAAAAAACGGATCTGGATCTGGGTCTGGACTCTAGACCCGGATCCAGATCCGTGGACCCGTTTTTTTATTTTTCCTATTTAAAAAAAAAACTAAAATTGTTTTTTCTTTATTAAAAATGTTGATAATGTTAGTAATGATAAAGATTAACCCTTTCAAGAGATAAATTTTGGATGTTCATATTATATACATCATCGTTGTTTTTTCACTAGCTCATATGTAACATCGTATTTTTTTTTTGTTTATAATTTTAATTCAAAATATGAGTGTATAAGTACAGTTGGTTAATTTGGGGTTGAACTTAATTACCAACAACGTAAGTTTGAAATAAATTTTTTGACCCGAACATTACATTTATTGCAAAAAATTAGGCAAAATATATTAGACCCGTTTTGGACCCGGATTCGTTGGACCCGATGGATCCGGATCCGGGTCTTCATTTTCTAGACCCGACGGATCCGGGTCGGATCTGGATCCTATATACAAAAACGGATCTGGATCCGGGTCCATCCGGACCCGCTTCAGATCCGACCCGTTGCCATCCCTACCGGTGCCATTTAATATTAAAAAAAAACCGGCCCATTAAAACCCCCCAACTAACCCTAACATATTCACTAATCTCCCCTCCTCTCAGCCGTTTCTCTTTCTCTCTCCTCCTCTCTTCCTCTGTCTCTCTCCTCTCCTCCTCTTTCTCGATCTCCTTCTCCTCCTTCTATTTCTCTTCCCTCATCTCCTTCTTCCTGGTGTCCTCCTCCCTTCTATCATTCAAAGAATTCCAACATGCAACACCGTCCTCCTTTCTTTCAATCGATTTCTTGGTATTTTTTTTCGATTTCATTTTTTTTTACGATTTCTGGGGGGTTTTTTTTATTCGATTTCAACTTTGATAGATTTTTATTTTATTTTGATTATTATTTTTGATTTCTGGTTATTTTTTATTCGATTTTAATAGGTTTTTTTTTTCGATTTTGATTTATTTTTCTTCGAATTCTGGGTATTTGTTTTTCGATTTCATTTTTGGGTATTTGTTTTTCGATTTCATTTCTGGGTAATTGTTTTCCATTTCATTTTTGGGTATTTGTTTTTCGATTTCATTTCTGGGTATTTGTTTTTCGATTTCTAGGTATTATTATTGTTTTTCGATTTTGATTCATTTTTCGATTATTATTTGTTTTTCGATTTCTGGGTATTTTTTCGTTTTTTTTTTTTAATTTTCTGGGTTTTTAACTAATTTTCGATTTTAATTTTTTTTGATTTTTTTTTTAATTTTTTGGGTTTTAATTTTTTTCGATTATCTGGGTTTTAATTTAATTTTTTCTTCATTTTCTGGATTTTCTCGATTTTCTGGATTTTCTGGGTTTTTAACTAATTTTCTATTTTAATTTTTTCGATTTTGTAGGTTTTAATTTTTTTTCGATTTTAATTTTTTCGATTTTTTTTTTATTTTCTGGGTTTTTTTTAACTAATTTTCACAGCTAATACATTTTAATTGATTTTTTTGGATGAACTAATTGGCACAGGTATACTATTTGCTTTGCAAGCCCAAAATATTGCACATAATCGAAGAATCAAGAATCAAGAATATTGATTTAGATGTTTGGGGTTTTTTTTTATTGTGATGTTGTAATTTTTTTTTTGATTTATATTGTAGTTCTTTTTTATTTATTTATATGTTGTAATTGTTTAATTTTATAATTCGTATATTGTAATTTTTTCTTGATTATATACTGTAAATTTTCGGTTATATTCAATGATATTCGATTAATATGTTGTTGTTCTTATTTATTTTATTCAATTTGATTTTTAAGTGAAAAATGAACAAAAAAAAAAATTGATTTTTTGGGTTTTTTTTTGGCACCGGTTAACCGGTGCCAATTTCTGTGGGATTTTTTGGCACCGGTTAACCGGTGCCAATTTCGATTTTTGGCACCGGTTTGAACCGGTGCCTTTTAAAACCCCTTTTTGGCACCCTCCACATTGCCACCGGTTCAAACTGGTGGCTTAGGCCGGGTTTGAACCGGTGCCAAATTCATTTTTTCACGTAGTGCCCTAAACAAAATGTTTTGATCAACAATAATAAGGCGGTCTAAATTGCATTTAAGGTGATTTGAAATCGGGTCAGGAACAATTTGGGTTGAATTTAGGTCGGGTCAATAACAAGTCGTGTTGATTTCGAGTCGGGTTAGTAACAGATCGGGTTGAATTTTTGGGTTGGGTTAGTAATAGGTCTGGTAAACTTCGAGTCGGGTCAATAACAAGTCGGGTGTAATTTGGGTCAGGTCAATAAAAAGTCGGGTGTAATTTGGGTCAGGTCAATAAAAAGTCGGGTTGATTTCGGGTCGGGTTTGTAACATGTTGGGTTAAATTCGGGTCGTGTTAGGACCGGTTGGGGTTGAATTCAGGTCAGATTAGTAACAAGTCGAGTTAAATTCGGGTTTTGACGGGTTAAAACGGGTTTTGGTCAATTTCGGTTCAAGTTGGGTTCGGTTTAGGTCAATAAAAAAAGGGTTACATTTGGGTCGGGTCATCTCCAGGTCAGTTCATGTTCGGGTCTCACATACTCGGGTCTAGGGTTGGTTTCAGGTCGGGTAGGGTCTGGTCGGGTTTGGGTCACCATTTTTTCGTGTTCAAATGGGTCGGTTAATAATCGAATTTGAGTCGGTATTTCGGGTCGGGTCAACTTTTGACAGCTTAAATTACGCGTTAGACAATAGGTTATATTCATCAATATATTAATAATTTTATTACTCTAGCTATTAAGCTTATCACAAAAGAGATTTATAAAGTGAAATGAACAACTAATTACAAGCTAAACATTCATAAATCGTGAAAGACACGATAGAGTTAATCTACTTGTTCTTCCGTTTAATCCTTAATTCTTTCTTTTTCTCCATTGCTTGTTGTTTCTTCTTATTATCGTTGTAAGAAGTCGCCGACCAAAATCCAGTAGTTTGACTAAAATACTTGGGCGTTGACCAACACTCAGCCTTTTTAACCCTAAACTTTTTCTTTTGATTCTTTTGGTTTTCCTTCTCTTCTACTTCTACCAATTGTTTTGGTATAGTATGCTTCAAGTCATAAGGGTACCACTCAGCAACTTTGTCACCTATTAGCTTCTTCCTTAGTACCTTATGAGCGGACCTTTTGGACGTAGGATTAAGTACGTGCCCAAATATTTGTGCCCTTGCTTCCGTTACTCCTCGAACCACCGCCGCGGCCACCACATTCTTTAGCTTGCCTGTTGCACTCATCACTCACAAAATTTTTATTCCTAAGTCATAAATTAAATATCAGAATTGATCGACAATATTCACAAAATTAGGGCAATGGCTCAATGAAAAAAAAAAAAATCATATATTTATACATGAGCCTGCCTATAAGGCCTTGCAAAGCAAGCCAAAGATCCTAGTGGATACGAAAATAAGATTAGGAAAACTAACATATATCCTTTTTAGTTTTTTAAGAAAGAAAACTAACATATATCCTAAAATAAGATAAAATAAAATAATAAATAATATTATTCATGAAGTTTAGGCCTCAAAAGGTTAATTCACTTAATTAATTGAATTGTATTCGTCAAATAATATTTGTATTTATTTTGAATCCCAAAATTTTAATAATCATGCTGAGTAATATCGGTGCTCTTACTATTTAGGTATTGGTTGATAAGATGACATACACGATACACCTAATAGGTCACGAGTTGGCCAACAATCAAGATCTATTCGAACAAAGTTCCTACTTGAAATCTTGAATAGATTAGTCAAATAAGTAATGCTCAACTCGACTTTAGAAATTTCAAAACAAGTCAATTTGTTTAGGATGTAAACACATAATGTGGTTTATAAACACTTGATTGATTGCTTTAATTTCTTTATAAGTATGTACCAAGTACGCGCCTTTGGCTAAAGGTACCGTACTCGTTAACTAGTTCTTATCTTTATTATTGGTGTGGAAAAAAAAAAGGCAGTATATACGAATTATATACGTAGTACTTATTTTTGACATCCATAAAAGAGCATTGTAAAATTTATTAAGAAAACAGAGTAATTTCATACGTAGTACATAAAAAAAGTGCAAACTACCCATTTAGTGAAGGTTCTAAAGCCATTATTTCCTTAGACTGATTTTTATGCTTAAGATATTGATCCAAAATAGCAAGTCTAGCAGTCTCAAATGCAAAATAACCAATAGCAGAAAAACAAGCACTATGAACAACTCTTGCACCCATTCCTCTTGTTAAACCAACCCAACCTTCTTCCATCAAAATTTGCTTAATTATTCCACTAACACCATCATTAACAACCACCCCTTGAAATTGAGTCATCATCCTAGTCTTAACAACATCTAGTGGTGTTGTCAATGAGGCCGAAATCGCCCCGGCTAATGCACCACAACAAACACTCTCCAATGGTGTCAGCTTCTCCTTGTTTCCCTTCTTTAGTACCGCGATTTTAAGCCACTCGAAAGATGAATAACTCAGAACCCCTGCAGGTAAATTTCTTAGTAATGTAGCAGAGTAACCAGTGTACAACCCTAATATACCGCCTTTTCTCAAAATTTGGGCTAATATTTCCCATGATTTTCCCTTTGCACCAGCTTGCATTCTTTGGGTTATTAACTCTTTAGGTACCATTACTGCAGAAGACACAATACTGCCCATTAAACTAGCTGTAGGAGGGACTAACAAAGAGGGGAATTCATCGAATTTCGACAAGAATGATTTGCTAAACTCACAAGTTCCAAATAATAAAGCAGATGAGAATGTTGAACCAACTATTACAGCAGATATGCCACTGTAAAATCCTGAAATCCCTTTAGTTTGGAAGGTCTTAATGATCGCATCGAGGGTATTTTTGTAAATTTGGCTAGCCCCTTTAGTCTGAAGCTTTGTTTTGATGGTGTCTAGTGGGTGTAGGCAGAAGTAAGTGAATGCACCAGCAGATGCTCCTGCTAACGTGCCAATGAAAGCGCGTTCAAAAACCGATAGGTTATTCATGGAGGATTTTAGTGTTATATGAGAAGTAGGTGGTGGCTTTTTTGGTGTTGGGGGTTGGAGTTTGAGTTGCATGGACATGGAGGTACAGAGGAAATGAGGGAGAGGGACATTATTGGTGGATTTTTGGGTTTTCGAGGAGATGAGGATGGTGTTAAGGTTAGAGAACAGGGTGTTGAAATGAAGATCAGAGGTTGAGTTGCAAGGTAATGATAGAAGAGAGATTGATGAAGAAGAGTTTGGAGTTTCCATGTTTAAGTATCTTGTTTTTGGGTTTGAAGATGTAGAGTTTTTGTAGACAACATATTTAGAGTAATTGGAAAGAACATAATGATTCATGCCTTGTCAACATAATATAATAGTAAAAAAAAATAAATAAAAGGACTTCTTCTTGCCTTCTTTTTTAGGAGATGAATGATTGTGTGGTGAGATTATGTTGAAGATTACATAGAACAAAAAAGTATCATCAATTATTAAGAATAAAGTATAGAAAGTGGGTACAATACATTAAATTTGTGTAGAATAAGCCTTTCACAAATTCTGAACTAATTTCCATTTTTTTTCTTGAATATATAAATCATATGTTTATTGAATTATTACTGTCACCTGTTCTGTTTTTTTAGTTAGTTTAGTTGTATATAATTGGATATTTTTATCTTCACTCTCCATATATAATAATATTTGAAATTTCATTCTCCTTTTATTAATACCATATGCTCCTATGTGACATGTATACACTCGGGTATGTCTAGATTCTTTCTTATTGGTGATACAACGGAGCCAAACACCAAAAGAACCATCACTCGACACACCCGAAAACACCAAGGCCACAGAGCAAGTCTATAGGAAGTATAACTTTCTTTTGCCCACCTGAATTACAACAAAATGTAACTGCCTTAAGAATTAAGATGTTCCTACTACTAGTATTTACATACTAGCTCTAGTAAAAAAAATACAAGGGCTAAGATACTCCCAAAATCACACCAGCAGCTAAGACAAAAGTAATTTGAGTTGAAATGTAACTCAAGCAGTTCACATACACTAACATTCTCTGCTTCTGCCTGCTATTGTACTCCAAATTACTACAAAATTGTGGAGTACATGAATCTTCATCCAAATCCAAGTGAAGTAACAGTATGTTTCGAGGACATATTGCATCATCAGGCATCCTTTTTCAGGGGGAAATGATAAAACATCATCCATGAAAACAAAATGATACATTCAACTAGACTAGAGAGGTACCGAGTCTACTGCCTACTAACAGTACTAATACATTGACAAATTCGACTTAGTACAACATCTAGAAAATCCAAAGGTAAGCCTGAGAGCATTCTGGTACATATTTACAAACAAAAAAGACCCTCTGATTTCCTCGCTTCCGAAAACTCAAAACACCTACTTGGTCTTTATGTGGAAGATCTAAGGATTTGAGAAAAGATGTTCAGAGGCCTAACCAAAAAGATGCTGAAAACAACAACAGATGGGAAGTTGAAAGAGCTCGTCATTTCGCTGGATAGGTTATCAACTTCACCTACCTCATGGGGCGTCTTCTTGAACTGCAAGGATATACAAACAAATCAGCCCCATAAAAAAACTTAATCCGGAATACTTATCATAGGGTACAAGATTAATGCTTTGAGCATAGAGTAGATTTTACAGATGATAAGGTGTGGTTATCTTAAATCATGAAATCATATCATTTCCTGCCCATAAAATAGAAGAGAATACCAGTCACATGTAAGTGCATTGACAAGGTCAAGGGAGTGAGGACTCACTGCTCAAGAAAAAACCCTGGAGCAAGCTCTGGGCTCGCTCAGCCTGCTCTGGAGTTCCCCTTATCCTGATGACTTTTTCAGTCAGCTCAGGTTCATCATTTATCAGAGAAACATTGGCACCAGATAACTGCACAAGCATACATAAGGAGTTTAATTGTCTTGTTAAAATAAAAGGATATAAGGGAGCAAAGTAATTGCTAGATGTAATATCACCTCACTAATTTGAGCCAGTTTGTTTTTGGATTTCCCTAGAAGCCTCGTAACTGCATATTCTGGTATGACAACTTCCAGAGTGCTCCTAGTGACCATAGGTAGCTGGATCCTGCCACTGAAAAACAACACGATGCACATGTGCATAGCAATTAAACATCCATGAATAGTTCATATAATAGAATAAAATATTTTAAAACTTATAAGGATTACTTGAAATCCCTTTTTCCCTTGAATAATTATTAAAATCCTTCTAAGAATTACTTGAAAGCCCTTTTTCCCTTGAGTTTTTAAATTCATATAAGCAATCTGAGATCTGAACCTGTTCAAGCTAGTTGGTGTATCTTCACGGCGACTGCTGGCACTATCTTCACGACGGTCACCTTCATTATGTCTTGATGTTTCGCTGCTTGACAATCCAGCATCCTTCAAGAAGATCCAAAATTCATATAATGAAACAGTCAGAAGTTGAATTTTCTAAAAACAAGCTACAATCAGTAACAAGGCCCCTCTCTGAAAACTAATCTGCTGCTCAAATCGTGTTCATATTTCTATGCACTCTCAAATCAGACACATGAGAATTGATACTGTTGTGATAGAAGAAGCTAGAAGATGAAGGTAAAGTGTTTAAGCTGAAACTTGTAAACAATCTGTTTTACATCAGAATCGATACTGTTGTGATAGAGGAAGCTTGAAGATCATTTCTAGATAAAGGTTAAAGTGTTTAAGCTGAAAAATCAGAGTAAACAATCTGTTTTACAAGACAGTTACATCAGAATTCTTGGTCCTGCATGCTTTTAAGGACTATCCACATGTACAAACAGTATTACTGGGGGAAAAAAAAGAGAGAGAGAGTATCTAACTCTAAAAGCTTGTAGTTTTAGGATTTAAAACTTGGCAAATAAGACAACGGAAATTTTTATTTTCTATTAGAGACAACAGAGTATTTCCTCAACTAGCACTAGAATTTATAGCTTGCATAAAAAGAAAAATAAATTTCCATACAAAGAAACAAGTTGACCCACAGATACCTGGGTTGATCAAGGAGCCATAATTGATAGTTCCATACACATGGAATTGACATATATTGAAAACAATTTCATATATCAATAGCATCAGCAGCTATATATAGTCTCTCTCAAGAATAACAACAGCAACAAAGCCTTAGTCCCAATATTTTATTACACTGGCAAAAAATTGATGATTATGTGTATATCACTGGGCTATGGAAAAATGAAATCAGTCAGAATCAATGCATGCTATTCCTTGGATAAAGCACAACTTTCATAAGACTATAAAACTAAGGGCATACTACTATTGAAAGACATACAATACACACATTTCACCGCAACAAAATCTGCTTTTTAATTCATTCCAAAGGGTAGTGCCTTTTTCAGACATTATAGGTGCTAATAAAACAAACAAATTTCTTGTTCCCTCAACCTCCCTCTTCAGGAAAAAGAGGGGGGGGGGGGGGGGGAGTTCTGAGTTTGTATTATGGGGAGAATCTCACGTACCTTATTTGGTTGTCCAGCAGCAGTAGTTTGCACATTTTGAGAAATTACAGCCTCATTACCCAATGATTCATAAGCTGGAGCAGAATTGTTCGCTGATTCTGGGCCAGAAGGCCCATTTCCAAAAGAGCCTGGAGCTGGATCAGGTGGTGGAAGCATATCCCTCTGGAAAAATTCTTTATATAGATAGCTCCTCAGTCTAGCAGTCACCTCAACAAGAGCTTCACGAGCTGCTTTAATCTCCCCAACAATCTGCAAATGACACAAGCTACTGAGAAAAGATTGTACATACTAGATCTCAGAGTTGATCCTGAGCATATATGCCTGGGTGATATTCCAAAGAAAAGAATCTTTAGCTGGAAGTTTGAACAGTTGTAGAAAACAGAGTACTAAACTTAGCATGACATTATCATACCTCTACATGAAAAGCACTAGCAATGAGCCAATGACAAGAATAATTTAAAAAACCAATGGCCAAGATCACATTCCAGTATATCAGCATACAGGGCTAACTGTAACCTATTGCTTGTGAGCAAATTTATTATCAATAAAGTGCGTTATTTTCCAAAGAAGTAACATTGTGGTAGTTCATTATAGAAATTTTCCCAAGTGTTGAGGGCTCTAATATGATCAATATCAGGATTGGTCACATATCATCTGTAATGGACTCATGGTGCCATTAGAGCAAAAGTGATGGAGTATGCATGCAACAAGCGCCTCTCACAATACATTGTAAAGCATAAAGAACAGCAAAACTCACACACAAAAATCAACAATTTTGAGACATCTACAGTTACACTTATATATATACCTGGACAAGCTCATCAGAGCCTGATATGTATGCTGGAACTTTCTCCCTCGGAAGGACTTCTACATCTGCACCAGTTAATTTTTTCAGCTCAGATAAAGATCCATCTCCTTCTTCTAAGCATCCGATATCATTACATGCGATAAGCAGCCTTGTAGTGACAATATTATCCTTGTCTGGAACTAAATCTACAATTCGAGTCTGTATATGCAGCAACGCTTCCTGAGCTGGAAACAGTTCATCATCGGGCCCCTAGGCAAGTCACAACGAGGAGAAAACCATCAGTAACTTATTATGGGAATATGTTAGCCATCTATCAAAACAGAAGCTTCGAGACAGCTGAATAGAAAGACAAAGAGAAACTACAACTATCAGTATAAATACCTCATCAGATGATATAATAATAATGCGCTCATCTGAATCATCCGACGGTTCAGAAACCTTAACTTCCACACCAATTTCATTTTGAAGAATATCCATGATCCCACTGGAATCCCCTACTACACTATCAACCCTGTCATTTGGGCAAAGTATTCGAAACACAAGGTCTTCAAAAGAGGGCTGAAAGTTCTCAGTACGGTTACCACCTTCAGACTCATACATATAACCACCGGATCGAGATGAGTAGTTATTGCCCCTGTTATTAGAAGAATTTAATCGAGAACTATAAGGAGCACCATCCATAGAAGATCTGCGATTCATGTGTGGATTGAAGTCTTCTTCAACAAAGCGTTCCTCTGAGTTGTTATGTCGCCCCTGGTATTGAGTGCGATCACGGTGCTGGCTCTCTCTTAAACGTGATGAAATTATAGATATGGCACTCTTTACAGCATTTGTATCACCAACAACCTACGGCAACACAGTAGTGAGTGATTTTGCATACGTTGAACATGATATAGTTACGTAAAAATTAATATATAAACAACACAGCAAAATGAAACACATTTTGTTTCTAGAATTTGGCCATAGGAAGTCCTTCAACAGGAGTTTGAACTGGAAAGCAATATAATATGAAGATTTCTCTAAGCACTGATCTGAAAACGATATCTAATCACAAAAGCAAAGACTTCATGGCTCAAATATGTGAGAAGCAAACACTTTGTCAATTTACATGATGGCATCATTAGGTTAAATTGTTATTGAATACGGAGTATGTAGTATCTGGTCCTACAAAGAACAAACTAACAGAGATAACTAAAAAAATTTCCCATCACTTTGTCGACTCATTGTGTGAAATTACCCTAAAAGAAACAATACAAAATAGCACTTTGGTCCGTTCAAAATCCAAATCCAAAGAGAACATTCAAGAGTAGACATGTAATAAAATGTTATTTCCAATAACAAAAAGAACAGCAACTGTCCAGAGTTCATAAAGCAGAGAAACAGAGAGCAAAAGTTGGAGAGCTCAAAGATGCAAGAAGCCCAACAACTAGCACATAAAGTGGCTATATTCAGTGACACTATGACATTTATCAACAAATCCTATGAAACATCATCAGATTCCATGCAGTTGCAATCAATTCTAATTGCTTCAACAATTCCCAGTCAATGCACATGTTCAAGAAAAAGGCATACCAATCAAATACTGATGAGGCTAAAATGCATTGAGCAAATCATGGTTGGTTCAGGAACAATA
Organism: Chenopodium album; assembly: GCF_948465745.1. NCBI lineage: Eukaryota > Viridiplantae > Streptophyta > Magnoliopsida > Caryophyllales > Amaranthaceae > Chenopodium > Chenopodium album. The sequence continues at coordinate 5,284,734 of NC_137838.1, forward strand.
TACATTGCTATTAAGCAAGGTTTTCACTACTGAACGAAAATTGTTCTGCTTGTCCCATGCTATGTCAAGGGCCAAAAATATCAAGATAATATCCAAGTTAAATGTCCAAAAGCAAGTAACAGCACCATTCATCTGATATAGGTTAAGAATTGAGGAATGCCAGTCAAAAACCACACTCAAATCCAGGCAGTCCAAAATGCACTTAAAACAACATGAGTGATATGATTAGGAATACAAAGATTAAACCTGAACAATCTCCTCTCCCATCGAAACACAACGAGGCAAGGTATGATCGCGAGGGAGTATTCTAATCTGGGTCTTTGTCTCAACCCTCATTTGCTCAATAATCTTCCCTCCTTTCCCCAACAAACTTCCCACATGCAGCCTTGATACCACCAACCTTGTTACCACCCTCCCATTGTTACTCCCAGCACCACCAGCCATTCCACCTCTCCCAGGACCACCATAATCACCCTCTCCATCCACAAACCCTTCACTCTCTAGAATCCTCTCATGAATCAAAAACAAAGCCTCTTGAGCCGGCGAAAATGCCGGCATTCTCCCATCAGGGTCTCTCCTCCTAGTATCAGATATCTCAATAATCCTCTCCTCATCACCAGGCATTAGCTCATGAACATTGATCCATGCCCCAGTATGCTGCCTAATTGCCTTAATTATACTTCCTGATTTCCCAATCACTCCTCCAGCCTTCATATCCTGGCATAGTATCCTATAACTAGTGGTCACCATTGATGAATCCGAACCACCTTTTCCTCCCATTCTCCCACCACCTCCACCAGCACCCCCGCCCCCACCTCCTCCTCCACCCCCACCAAACCCACCCCCTCCTCCGCCGCCTCGATGGCGACTACTGGGGTAATGGTGTTGGCTAGGAGCAGAGTTGTTGCTGTTGTTGTTGTACCTTGGTCTTGTCCTAGAAAATGGTTCTGGGTCATAGTCTTGGTGGTCATAGTAGTAGCTCCTCTTAGATCTTGATCTGTCCATCCTCAAATTTTGTGGGTAAGTTCCTTAATTTCTTTGGTCCAGAAAAACAAAGATATCAACTAACTGTCAAGTAAATAAAACTGAGTTTTGGCAAAATGTTGAGGTTTATCTCAATCCTCAGTTCTCTATTAAACAACAAACAAATCAGATCCCAGAAATTTGCTAATTTCCCAAATTTGCTTCAGGCATTTGTGTCAATAAAAATCACTCAAATTTGATTAATCAAAATCAAATGAAATCTCAATAAACCCTTTTGCTTCCTTAGCTGTTACTTTTCTGGGTTTTTGCTGCTGCTGCTTCTTCTTCAGCTAGATTTGCATAAAGTTTGAATCTTCGATGAACAACAACAAAATAAACAAAAACCCTTTTTCTCTCTTTCTAAGAACAATCTGAATCTGAGAGGAAAATGGGGGTTTTGGTGGAATGTTGATTTTGAAGAGTAGAAACCCTAGAGTTAGAGAGAGAAAGTAGAAGAGAGAGAAAGTAGTGAGTACCCTTTAAAATCTACTTCTAGTACCAAGATTAGAGAGAGTGTAGTACATGGCTTTAGTGGGGGTGATTGTGTGTCACGATTTGCAGTCAAGGGGCTCGTGCAAATGTTTTTTTTCAACTGTAATTTTGGTGAGTGTACAAAAACAAATTATAAATTTTTACCAAAAAAAATCATTTGGGAGTGTAAAACGGTGCCGTTTTTGGTATTGGAAGGATAATTTGGTCATTATAATTGTTGTAATGTTTTAAATTTGGGGGCTCTCTTAATCTCTTATTCTTAGGGAGTTAACAATAGGATTTGAAGAAATCATTGTTTGGGAGGATTTGCATTAATTGGAGTAACAAATCATTGTTATCTTTGCTGATTTTATTTTGATTTTAGAGGATTTATTACAAAATAGGTAAGATAGAAGAAATTATTGTTATATTTGCTGATTTTAATTTGATTTTGGAGGATTTATCATGGACCGGAAAGATGGAAGAAATCATTGTTATCTTTGCTGATTTTAATCAAGTTTGGGAGGATTTAATAGGAGAGCTATGAATTATGATATTAATTGATACTTTCTCGCCGCCTATTTTCTCCTTTCACTTGTTCTTTTTAGGGTTTATAATGACGAGTAATCGAGTTTTCTTGATTGAATGTAGCAAAATTTATGAAAAATTCAAATATTATTCAAATGATTTCTCTTTAATTTATTCTTGTTTTTGTTGTTGATTTTGTGAGTTTAATTTATATAAATGCAAACATAGAATTGTAAATAATCATTTAATACACAATTATATCAAGATATAATTATATGACAAAATCATGCATTAACCGATTTCCAAATAAATGACATAATTGTGCGTGAAACCGGTGTAATTAATGTTTTATTTAGCTTTGTTTTTTCCAATTTTAGCTTTTTATTTTTCTAAAAGATACCGTCTCATGAATCCTCAACCATTACTCCAAGCAATATTTTCGTTCTATTATAAAAACATGACAGAGTGTGCATAAAAAAAAAAAAAAAAAAAAAAAATGCCAGAGTAGCACAAGCAATACTTTATTGAGTGCATTAAACCAACAAAAATGAATCCAACCGACTCTATCCTAGCTAATCCAAAACTTATTTGGTTTCAAAAAAAAAAAAATCCTAAACTTATTCGATTCAGATTTCGACTTATATGAACATACTAATTTAGCTTAACTTAATTTTGAAATAGACCGATCCGACCTCACTGAACCCGACACCTCTGGGTGACAGCCGTGCAAGTGTGCAACTGCGGACTGCGCAAAGCTAATCGCCCAAATACCGCTAATCGTGTAGATAGGAGACTTTAGAAAGGAAGAACTGCACCATAGCCATGTCTTTATCTTTCTCATCTCTCCCTTTCAATTCATTACTCCCATTATCTTCTTCCCCTGTAAGGTCCTCTCTCTCCTCAATTTTGCTTAACTTTCTGTCTTATTTCACCATTTTTTTGCTTAATTTTCTGGTTTTTTATTCACCATTTCTGTTCATTCAATAAATACTGTATTATGCTAGCAAGAAATTGAAAATTATGATGAACCCAACTGTCTTAATATTCTAATTATGCTTAATTGTGTAGAAAATTGATGTTGGACCAGTAAATTCGTGGTCTTTAAGGTCTTCTATCAGTTGTCAAGTAAGTAAAAATCATTAATTTCCTAAAAAAAAAAAGAGGGATTTTGATGAACTAGGTTTTCTTATTGTTTGTCTAATTTAATTGGGTTTTTATACAAATTGTAGGCCCAATCGAAACCCCGAAGTCGTAAACAAAGTGGCAGGCAAGTTTGGCGCCGTAGAAAATTGGTATGTTGTGTACGGAGTAATTTTTACAATTTTAATTTCATGAAATTTATGCTTAATTTGTGGGCACCTGAAACTGAAGAAAACAATTGTGATTTGGAATAATTTGGGTTTTTATAATAATATTTTAATTAGTACTGTATATAGAAGTGTGACATTTAATTATGTTTGGCTGCTTGAGATATTGCTAGATCATCATTGTTTGCACCAATGTTTAAGCTTGTAATAGTGATCACATTCAATCCAGTTTGAACTACTTGGTCCTGATTTAGTTGTCACATTCTTTATACAGATAGGATTATACTATCGACGTGACTATTAAATCCGATAGGAGGAAGCAATTGAGCGTTGTCAATGTTTACTGCTTTACTTGGTCATATCTGTTTGTATGGTTTAGCTTTCATGGTTTGTTATCTTATTGTGTGACCTCATAATTCTGCTGATATCACCTAGTTGGTTTTGATTAATCAAGGATCATTCCTTCGTACAATATAACAGGGTTAACTTCTTATATCCTGTTCTAAAGTGTTTGAAGTCTGTGTATGTTTTGGGGGAAAGCCTAATTATATTGTTGGTTCCAAAAATTCAAGGGTGGAAAGGTTTCCTTAGCTGATGTTAGACTGCCAAACATTTCATCACGTTCCTTATCTTCCTCTTCAACAAAAAATGATGTTTAGCTGTTGAAAATCTTGAAATGGGTTTTTAGAGAAAAGAAATGGCATGTTTGTGTCGAAACTTGATAGGTTGATCGAGGCTTGGTTTCGATTGAGAATCTAACTTGACCAAATAATCCAAGTTTTACTCTTTATAAAGCCTTTTCTTTTAAGAAGATTCTGTTTATCATTTATTTGAGAATGAAGTAAAAGAAGGGTTAGAAAATAAAGCTTCCATTGGAGAATGGAGACTAAACATTTGGAAATATTAATGGAAGAATTTGGTCTGGATAAGGTTGAAGTGAATGTTATGGAAATTACAAAATTATCTGTAATTTAGCATTGTGGAATAATATGCTTATTTTGTCTGTGTTAGTGATGATTGGGGTTATGTTTATGTAGTTATTCCAAAATCCTGAGAATAGTCAAAGATGTAGTCGTAGTTAGGAATTTAGGATTACCCGACCCAGATTTATATACCCTAAAGTTAAATTGTATATCCTTATTTACAGGGCATTGATCTTATAGTTATCACTTGCCAGACTAGATTACAACTGCTATAACTGGATGAATAATGCATGTTTCTGCGTGTCATCTCAGGAAATGATGTGAGTTTGATGAGCATACTGCAATCGGGCAGTTAATGTCAAACTCCTGTATGATTTTTCTTTTCTGTTATTGCAATTATAGGACTAGTAAGTCTAAGCATGGTAGTAGTATACTTGTATTTACAAGCTAGGTTTTACAGTTCCGGGTGCTAATTCTAGATATAAACATAGCTCATTCTTAAAGTGGTGGTCTGCATGTTGATGACATTGTTGTTGGTTCCTTTTCTAAAGACAAAGAAAGATGAGTTTATGGAAGCCAAACTGGAAAGGGTCCCTTTCCTTGAGGAGCAAATAAGAAAGGTCAATGAAGGTGGAGGGGTCTTGGCAGGGGATATAGATCGGCTACTGAAGTCAGAGGACAACCGCTTTGCATTTGTGAACGAAATAGCAGCTGAGGCCACAGTATATGTAGAAAACAACCGAGATGAGTATGGGGACAAAAAGGCCATCCTTCATGTGCTGAGTAACCGTATGAATGATGCTGGATTTGTTCGTCCTGAAGCTTACTTGGAGACCGACCCATTCAGCCCCGGTCCTACTTACCTTAAGGAAAACTTTTATTAAGGCAGTATTTTGGTTTGTCAGCTTTTATTAAGGATTAGTTCATAGTACTCTTAAAAGATTAGATTGTATCATTTTTAGCTGTCTGAATTTAATTATATGAATAAATGTATTAGATGGAACAAGCCGAACAACCTCGATTAATGCTGAGTTATATAGATTGCATTAGCTGTTATAATTGATTATTGTTTGGCCTAATGACAAAAACTTGACGCCTTTGGTAGTTGAGGTTTGAAATTCAACTCACTATGCTTAATTTGAGCTTCTTATCCAAGATGCTATCAAACATTCTGAGTTTCTGATTGACAGGAAAATGTTAATGGGCGATTATGCCAACTATAGTTTGGCCAAAAAAAGTGTAATTACAATAAATGAAATTAAGTAAAATGTAATCCATAATATCAACCTTGATAGAAACGGAGTATCTTACATGTGCTCCTATTAGTGGTTGGGATTGTATGTGATGGTGACAGACTGATAGTCTAGCTAATGTGTAACCTAATGCTAGCAAAACAAGGTAATTGAAACACTTGTGACAAGGGCATGTTCGACAATAGCTTTTAGTGCTTTCACTTAAAACCTACTCATTCTAAATAGTGTTGAAAGTTAGGAAAAATATAGCTCTTCGTGTTGGACCATTTCAATATGCTATTGAACACAAATATATTATTACGGAGTAATTAGTAACCCTAAGCGTCAACCAAACAATTTTGAAATGTTTTAGCCCTAAGATACTTTATTAGCAATATTCACTATGTTTATAGAGACTTAGAGATATTTTGGTCTCTAATCTAAACTATAGTTTCAATGAGAAAGTACACTCAACCAGAACCACAAAAGAAAGAAAGAAACAAAATCCCGACCAACCAACTGTACAGTATTCATATGAAGCCAATAGATTAATTTCTGACATAAAATCTTAGCCGTTAAATCAGTTAAAAGTTCTTTGCTTCAAACTCTTATCCTCACTATAAAACTAGCCACTCAAACTTCTGCCTGAATCTTTACAAAAAATCTGCTATTAATGGCTTTACTTAACCAACAGTTGCAGAAATTTCTGCTAACCAGATTAAACAATTCTAATTCTGCTTTTAAGACTAATAAGAAAAATCCCATAATTCTAAGACAAACAAAGAGATCATCATTCAAATGTTCTGCTATTGCTATTGAGGCACCATCTTCCTTAGCTGGTGTTGCAGGAATCAGATGGGGTTTAACCAAATTACAAGGCGCTCGAGATGAAATGGAAGATGATGCTGTTATTGTTCAGCCTGATACACTTGAAGGTTTTTCTTTTGCTGCTGTTTTTGATGGACATGGTGGTTCTTCTTCTGTTACATTTCTAAGGTATGTCTTACAGTACATCAGAACTTGATGCTGTTATGTTTTGGAAGATTTAGTATAGATAATCCGGACTTTTGATCGCCTTTTATTATTTATTAAGCCCACTATTGAATCAACTCAAAATAATCCCAATTTTAGAGTCATGCTCTCATAGTATTATTATTATTAAAGTTTGAATCTTTGAATGCTTAAATTAGCCCTTGAAAGTACCTAAATATGTAAGTCTCGGATCACTTGAAATTGTTAAGAGAATACAAACCCCAAAGTTGTGTTTGTATTGATCAAGTGAATTGAAAGCTGGGATTAATGTAAGAAGATGTCCAAAGTTCAGATTCTTCTTTTTGATTTTTTTTAAAGCTGACATTCCTAGTTTTCTCTAATCAACTATATTGAGTAATTAGGGCAGAAAATGAACAATATTCTTGAATTGAATATATTCGATAAATTTGTCTAAGTTGATCTCCAGGACTAATGCATTGATACATTAAATAATTTTGGTTGTTTTTTTGCTTTTATTTCACTTCTTAGCAGTCTTGTTCTCAGCTGAGTAAATATGCAGATTATGACATGGTTTTCATGCAAAGCAGGGAGGAGCTATATAAAGAGTGTGCTCAGGCTCTAAAAGGTGAGTTGCTGTTGAGTGGTAAAGATTTTGATACAATAAAGAGCGCGATAACTGAGGCTTTTGAGAATGTGGACTTGAGATTATCAAAATGGTAAGCAAGCACATCTCACCTGACATATATCCTTAATTGCATTTGTTATGATCATACATTCAATCTCTTGTAAGAGAACATTAAGTTTTCTGATTTCAACCAATATAGGCTGGAGAATAAAGAGGAGGAGGATGAGTCTGGGGCAACGGCTACAGTCATGTTGGTTGGGAATGATAGGTTATACATTGCACATCTTGGTGACTCCTCTGCGGTATGGTTCAAGCCAGCCCTTCTTAAATTGCTTAACCTTCTTGTGCAATTGGCAATTTAGCAGTGATTAGTACCAGACTAATAAATTTAGGGAAATATGTCAAGATGGTCTTGTACTACTTTGCAGAAAAAGTTACAGTACATACTTGATTGAGCCTTGGATCGTAAGAAAATCACAAGAAACCTACTTATACTAAGCTAGGAAACATGATAGACAAGATAGGGAGCAAATAACTAGTTTCCTTGATACAAAAAATTTGAATTACTGATAGAATAAGCAATGTAGCAGTAGTTTTGAGTTACTAGTTACCTTGATTGTAAGAGTTGAAGCAAACTGCATGAACTGCTATTTATGTCTAAGGGTTATGAAGACATATCACCAATTTGACTGACATATAGCATTAGCAGATGCTCAATAACAGATTGCATCGGTAGAATTGACAAACAAATGGCGTATTCATGAATTTATATGCTGCATAAAGTCAAGGAAATCATATAGTTGGTGAATGCTTTTTTGTAAGTTTCTACTTCTAAATATCTTGACTTCCTAAGTGATTCAGGTAATCTCGCGCTCCGGGAAAGCAGAAGTCTTGACTGATCCCCATAGACCCTATGGAAGCAACAAGGCATCACTTCAGGAAATTAGAAGAATCAATGAAGCAGGTGGATGGGTGTGTCTTCCTGTTCTTAAAATTTAATTCTGTTTTATTCCTTAACTTCACCGCGTTGATTTTGCAACCCGACATTGTTATGTGTAGAGCAGTAGGAATGACTTTTTATAATACCATCTTTCTGATCTGCAGATTAACAATGGGAGGATATGTGGAGATATTGCTATATCTCGTGCTTTTGGTGACATTCGGTTTAAGACAAAGAAGAATGAGTATGTTTGGTCCCTCTACTTAACCTGGACAAATGAGTGTCATTCCTAATGATCTAATTTCAAACTGCTTCATTTCTTGAACTTCTTTTCTGTATGTACATATCTTGACAAGTGCTTGTCATATGTTTGGAAAAGGATGGTGGAAGGAGGAGTCAAGGAAGGGAGATGGTCACAGAAGTTTGCTTCTAGGTAAAAGCCTCTATCCTCGAATTATTACTCTTATCTTAATAATTTTTACCATTTCTGAACTTATTTTGGTTTAAAAAAACAAAGTTGGTCTCCAATATGTTTGCCTTTATATATGTGACTCGCGATAATTATCAGTTTGAAATTAGGTTGCATAGCTTAGCTACAAATTAGAGTAACTGGCATATAAACATAAGAAAAATAGGTAACTAGCTTGACTGGTTGAGTTTAATACATTAATTTTAGTATGAATACGAGTTAAATATGACACAATTTTGGTTTTCAGGGTGAAATTTAATGGGGACTTAGTTGTTGCTCGTCCTGATATAATCCAAGCAGTACTTGGTTCAGATGCAGAATTGGTTGTTTTAGCCTCTGATGGCTTATGGGATTATATTAACAGGTTTGTGTCATGCATTGATTATTCTTCCTTCTAAAATAACGATATAAAATCTTAAAATTCACCGAATTTCTGTACTAATTACAGCTCAGAGGCAGTGTCTTTTGTCAGAGATGAGCTGCGGCAGCATGGAAATGTTCAGGTAAAGCCAACAGCCTACTTTAGTTATACATGTCAAAAATGAGATTTAATTGAAAGATTATATCTTTGTGTCTTAAGCTTATGGCTTTGTTTTCATGTTTTTGTTTTAGCAAGCTTGTGAATCATTGGCAAACGCAGCTTTGGTAATGATCTCCCCCAAAATTAAGTTCCTGTACCTCACACAATCTTAGTTACTTTGAGCTCTAGGCATCCTAATAATATAATTACATCCTTCTTGTTGCAGGATCGGCGATCACAGGATAATATTAGCATAATTATTGCAGATTTAGGGTATGCTAGCTCTTTTTACCATTGATATTTGTGAAGTTCTTTTCTTAGTTGAGATATTCTGCCTAAACATAGCAATCATTATTACTATTTAATTGTGAGCTCTTGTAAGTCTATTTCGTTACCCTTTTGTTTAAAACATATTTATACCATTTCTGTATAGCATTCTTCTATTAGTATATAGAGTTAGGTGAAGCATCCTATCCTATAGTTTATGCATAACCCTTTCTTGCTGTTCTCTTTCAGGAAAACGGATTGGCAGAATTTGCCTGCAGATAAAGAGAACGTTCTGTATGAGTTCGGCCAAGCCTTTGTCACACTCGGTGTTGTTTCTCTTGGGATATGGTTGTCTTCACATCTGATTTTGTAAATTGGTAGCTTAAGTACATTGTATATAAGTCCAATACTCAGTCTATAGGAATCATACTATGAAGTATAATATTTGTACACATTTTTTGCTTTCAAATCTCTGATTACACATGAAATCAAATTCATAGTGAGATTGATACAACTTTGCCTCTCGTGACCTATTAAACATAACCTTAACCCTGTCATCTTTTCGAATAAATCAAATAATTAGTTTCAGAAGCAAAAGTCTGAGCTGATTCTGTACTGCTTCAGACTGCAGTGATGCATGGAACATTGAAAAGCTTTTTGTACACAAATTATCTCAAACTCCGCCTTAAGTCAATCCCTTCCAGAATTTATTGTCACGTTGATTATGTACTTTAAACTAGTAACATGTTGTGTCCACTAATGTATTCATAACCAGAAGCAAAACCACAATCCTTACATATAAATTATACGTACAAGTAACATGTAATAATGGTATGTATAAAGCCAACTACCCAAAATCCCCTGTTTTTTCCCTCCTCATGAAACTAGTGAGGTGATTCATAACCTACTCGTATTAATGCTCCATAGTTATCACTCGTACGTGATCCTGATTTGTATCAAGGGTGATCCGCAATGTAGATCAATGGATCCCATTTCAAAGTCCATTCACACGAACATACAGCTAACTCCGGTCTAGTCCTTAGGTGCATCTGCTAGGCACCAGGATGTACACTTCAGGTTGGATCAGAAAACAAATTTAGGAAACTCTCAGAAACAGCAGATATTTGGCATTGTCTTGACTCTTGACTCTTGACTTCTGACAGTTTAATAAATTTGTTTCATTTTTGTAGTCATCAAATAAAATATGTTGCTTCCTTAGAGTAGCCTCTCAACAAGGCTTATGACTAGGAAGAGCTTAAGTCACATGCACGAAACCCTCTTCAAAAATATGAGTAAGCCAGTTAGCTAGGTTTAACATCTAATTAACGACAGGGACTGTGCGCGTAAATTCCTGAGGCTCAGGGGCATAATGTACAATATAATAACGCCATATACAATGTAGAAAATGTAAAAACATTAATATGAACATTATAATTACCAAGTATTATTAGAACTCGGAAATGAAAATAGGCAGTAGTAGCAATAATAATAATATAATTATAATCCCAATTTATTTACATATACTTTGGTCACAAATAAGACCACTTACATTATTCTTTGGGAACTAGTAAATATGAAATTAATATGAATGCTAAACAAATGCTAAACAGTACAAATGATATAACAACAGCATCACTTAATTTCCTCTTAATATATAGTACAAGTACTATATTCTAGATCAAAATTCTTTCTCCATCTGATTGAAGAGAAAGAGAAATATAATTAATTATTGCTAATTATATTAGTAATTAAATATATCTAAGTAAAGATATATTAGTAATTAAGATTAATTTAAGCAAGCATTTAAGGGTTCCTGCCACCACCTCTACCCCTCCTAGGTTCATGCCTAGGATTTGGTCCTGCATAGTCATAATCCAGCTGCACTAAATCATCACCACCTTCTAGTAACTTCCTTGATTTCCTTGACACCCCATCCTACAACAATATAAATTATAATAATAATAATGTCAAAAAGGCGAGGTCAAAACAAGTCAATTAGAAAATTAACGTAAGTACAGTAACCTTCACTAAAAACAAAAACATGTTACATGGTAGATAAATACTAACCTGATGGTGAAAATGTAGCCGGTCCACGGATTCAAAGACAGAGAATGGAGTCGCGGTTGAGAGAGGCTCATCGAGTGCACCATCACACGACGATGAAGAGAAGACGACGAGGAAGAGGAGGAATGAGAGGGATAGTAATAACTTGGGATGAGCCATGGTAATGTTGTATGTAAATGAAATGAGGGAAGGTCCATATATATAGTAGTATGTAGTACTCTAATAGTACAAATGAAAAATAGATAGATAGATAGGGTAGGCAAAAGAAAAAGAAAGAAAGACACATAAAATTCAGAAAGGTAATTGAGTAATGGGTGCATAGGATGGTGTCATGTAACACCCACTAAAAGAAGAAATAAAATTATGATGAAATGCAATAAAATGCCACTAAATAAATAAATAAATAAATAAAAACAAAATATCATGAAAACAATAAGTCAACTAAAGAGCACTTTGTGTAGAAATTAGAAAACATGATCAATTCTATGCATATGGACAGAATAATATATATCATGGTTGTAGTACTAGTATTAAGTACTCTTTTTTGCTGCATGGCTCTAATTTTTTGCTATTTTTAGATGTGACATGCTTAATTAACCTTTTTTTTTTCTTTTTAGGCATAAATCACTTTGATTTTCAGTAGACTTCCACCAAAATCAATTTATTTATAAAAATACACTGCATCCATTTTATTATTTGCAACAAAGTCATTTTAATGATATATTGAAATTATAGTACATAATTCATATATAGCATATTATCTTGTACAATATTATTGAATTTGTCTCAATAACGTATTTTTTTCCATTATCGCTACATAAGCACCTTTTATGAATTATGAGACCAACCTTTGAAATTTTATAGTGTGTATATCTCCGTTAATATTAATATTAGAAAAAATAAGTTCAATTCAAATCAATAACTTCAACATTAATTTGCAACTTAATAAATAAACTCTTAAAAAAATAACTTAATGTCATAGTTTATCAGACCTATACTACAATTATGGTAAGTGATAAAGTGCCACCAGCAAAAACTAACAGCAGCAAAACTAACCAACAATTTCTTCATTCTTTTGGTTTACTTTTTGTAGCACATTGTTTTGAATTTGATTTAGGTTTTAATTTATTCATTTTTTAAAACTTATTTCAAAAGATTTAAGTTTGAATAAGTTAAGTTCTAAATTAATCAATACAGATGAGTTAAATTCAAGACTAGGCGTAAATAAATTTTAATTAATAAAAGTAAAATGGTAAATCGAACACACCCTTAGATAAACAAAGTTAGTGATCCGTATTAGCAAACAAGAAGGTAGGCAGTCCAACATTTATAAGACAGTCCATTACTGTACATATCATGAATTGAATATATTAATTAAGGTATAAAGTTCATGGGTAATCATGATTTAAAAAGTCTGCTGTCTCTAATGATGGTGTTTAAAGGGTGATCATCAAGGTGATTGAGTTTAATTGAAAAATCAAACCTAACAAAAAGTCAAATTGTAACCAAAAACATGGTCTAACATTTGTTTAATATGAAAATGACCTTCTATAGTATATTTTATTATTTTATGATGAGATTTCAACTAGTCTATAGTGCGTGCCCTATATATTATGTTAGTGTTCCACAGTTGAAATTTCATTTTTCCTGTGAGAACTCCACAGTTTTACAAACTTTATTTATAGCACAATCTTGAGCTAGTGCATGAAGTTGTTACCTAGTGCTCAAATTTAATATTTTGTCTCAAGTGATCATGCTGTTATCCTTCGGACGAGATGGTTTGAGAGTTGAGACAATGTGACTATTAATTCCGAAAAAAAAGAATGCAATTTTTATCACGCTCTCCTTTTACCTTTTCTTGTTTATATGATTATATTGATAGTTAATTATTAATTGGGAAACAAAATATAATCTACAAACACTTCACATGAAATAAAAGACCACACTTCAAAGAGACCACAAACTTTAACTTCAAAGAGACCACCACACTTCACACCCATATAGTAAGATAAGTAATAGCTTCTATACATAAAACATCAGTATCAATTATAACATTGCACCACAAAGGTAGTGGGGAAAAGGAGTTGCATGAATGTAAAATTAAATGTAAATACAAAATAAAATAAAAAATAATAAAAGAAATTCATAATAACAAAAGTGAGATTTGTAACAATTCCTAACAAATGATCTCTCACGCCAATTAATCCATCTCAAACAATTTTTTTTTGAAATAAGGAAGCAAAAAAACGTAATTCTTCGTATGAGAACATATTTTAATTTCATGTTTATCTGGTTATAAACGTCGTAATATATTTTTTTCAAGATATTACTTTTTAAATAATTATTGATCGATATCTATATATATATACTTAATGGTTGATGAAGTTATGTATCTTGTAGATGTGAAGTTAAAAGAGGTACAATTGTTCAATAAAAACAACTTGATGTGGTGACTTTGTGGAAGGGTTGAGGACCAGCCAGATGTCAAGTAATCCGAGGAGCCACTGTAATCTATACATCGGGATATGATATTCAAAACATGAGATCAAAAGTAATCCGAGGAGCCACTATAAACTATATATCGGGATATGATACTCAAAACATGAGATCAAATAATATTTTTTCCGTTGTCTATATACTCTTTACACAAAACACGAAAACAACATGATGTGGTGACTTTGTGGAAGGGTTGAGGAGAACTGGTGCAAGATCATCACTAAAAGAAGTGCAGCAAAAGGAGCACTATTTTTGTTGAGGTGGTGTGAACTGTGCAGAATACTGACTTTATAACATGTGAATTGTGATAGTGATTTTACAATATGTTCAAGGCACCTTTCAAATTTCATCATTCTTTCTTAATTACAAGTCAATCTCTTCTTCCCTTCACATTGTGTGGCTCTTGAACAGCCAAATCTCATCGTACTAGTCTATTGCCTTGAGCAAATCACTAACCCTTTTCTTTTCAATTTAAGCACCAAATCTTATCTAAGAGTTTAGCTAGGTTACCGGTCTTCACCATAATGTTTAGACGTACGATTGTATAATAATAGAATGGGTAGTTGTTACAAATCCGTTGATATGATATATTTTTGTAAATAAAATGTTGAAATATTAGTATTATTGATTGAGAATAGATAATCGACTTAACATTTTACTGATTCAATCAAGAGATCGCTTTCTTATTATCAAAGATAGATACCCAACACATAAGTTGGCTTTCCACTATACATGGCACGATATAAACTAAAGTTAAAGACGGTAAGTCTCGATTGCTTGGTCTTAAGGGTATCAACAAGAGCTAACTATAGATTAACTATGCCATTATTCCCACTTACTTTAGCATATTAAGTAACATTTTGTTACAAATTGTAACATATTCCAAGTCATATCATGATTCCGATTAATACCCGTGTTGTAATGTTATAATATTCCAAGTGTCTTATCCTTTGAAAAGAGAGAGAAAGATGTATCTCAACTTGTAATTTACGAGTATAAAAAACACAATTTTTTTTAAATTATACATGAATATAATAATATAAAGAAGTTTTCCTTTCTAAGCTAGTCTATATGTACATCAGACGTATAGAATTATTATTGTTTTTTCTAGAATTTGTTTGTGCAAAAATGGCACCACAAATTTTTTGACCTTGTAATAGAACATAATCAATGTATGACTCACAAGAAGGAATGTCATATTTGAAGGGTTTCCTAAAATTGACAATTTCTTTTCTTGCATTTTGTGAAAACTATATGGATGGTAAATTAGTGTGCGTGAATCATAAAGCATACAAACATAGTGTGTTTCTTCACCATAAGTTGAACCAAAGCTCCAATAGCTCATGTAGAATTTCATGATTTTAATGGCCAATATAACATTTTCGTTCTTATAAGAATTACAAATATTTTGTCTATTCTTTTTTTGTGTTCTGCAATTGCAATAACTAACTTTTTTTTGTTCTCATATTAATCCATTTTACTTCTTATAAAAGCAATGCAACATCAATGATGTATTACGGAGTCTTAAATTTTTATCATGGAATAAGCAACTAGTTAATATAATTATTTAATACTAATGCAACACATAATATCTTAACCTTTTTGGTTATTCCCTAAAACAAAAAAATAAATAAATAAATAAAATAAAATAAAATTTTTTTAAAAAAAAAACTTTTTGTGAACTTTAGAAGATAAATTGATGAAGTAAACTAAAACAAGGCAAAACTTTTTCTCACCCACCCACCTTGTACGTTTTTTTTTTATTTCTACGTAGTATTTCTTATTTTATTCACTTTATAATTTTTTTCTTAAATCCACTCAACACTTTGAAAAACTGTTATATACACTCAGGTACATGGTACATTCATTAGCATTTTGTTCCCATTTTAATAATTGTTTTTGATTTGACCATCAAATGAAGAGCAAAAACTAACTTTAAGTTTGTTGGGTGCACGATACACCCAGGTGTAAACAAAATATTTCATAACACTTCAACACTCTCTAGTCTCTATTTCCAATCGCTTTTATTTATATCAAGAAACTAATGATAATTGATTAATTTCGTGTGCTTAATTTGTTATTTAAATTATGCTTCATTGTAACTCATACTTTGTATTACAGAAGTATTAATTCAAAATAATATTAAATTTTCTAGTTAAAATCCTCACTCTAAAGAGTCTAAACTAGCCTTTTATGAAGCAATATAAAAATGGTTGATCCACTTATATAAACCATCTACTTTTTTGGTGTCCAATTCATGTAAGTAGTCCGTAACTAAAGTTTAAAGGAGTGATAACGAAAACATGATATAGTGATATCGAATGTTGCCTATCACTTTAGCATGAAATGGACAGACTATTGACTCCAACTAAATAAAAAACCTCTTGGAATTTGGAAGTCAGGTAAGGCAAAGATGTAAACCTGAAAATACCAACTTTTCAAAGAGTGAAAGGGTCAAGTGATATATAGCAACTTCACATAATCATCACTTCTTACAATTTTCAACACATATTGCCTCATCATCTATTATCTGGCCGAATTCTTGATGTGAATATACACGAAATAAAGATATTATCCAAACCCAAAATATTCTAAACACTTGAATTCTCACCTTTTATATATATTTTTTACGTCATCATTTCCATTTTCTTTAGCTTTGGTGCAAGAAAAAATAATTAATTAGACATCAAAAGTGTCTTCTTTAATTACTAAATTCTTCAATATTGTATTTATTAAAAGAAAAAAACTTTAATGTGTTGGCATTATGATGATGAATATTACAACACAAAATATTAATACTATACAAATTTGTATTAGTTAAACAACATGAACCATTAATTTTGGATGAAAAAACAAATCACACTATTAAACTTATGCAAAAATAGATAAAATTATACTACCACAATTACATTTACATGATAAAATTATAGCATAAATTAAATTTAAAAAATTCCAGACTTCTTTGTTCAATCTCACAAGTATTTAAACATCATACAACTTGGAGAGAAAAATTCGGGGTCCTTAAAGACCCAGTTTCCATAATATGCTTATAACATGATAACTATAGGAAGTCCACAAGTTACACGTTTCGCCTTTAAAGACAACAAAATTTGAAAATAATTTACGCAACTAAAAATTCCTGTACTCCACTGCAAAATCCAAGATTCCAAGTAACAGACATGCTTGATCATGAATGAGAACAATCGATCAAAACGAGTTTGATCAAGCAGCAGTGCTTAAACCCAAAATATCATTGAAATAATGCATAATAATAATAATAATAATGTGATGCTTTCATCGTATGTGGGTGATCAAAAAGACCACATGAAGAGTATACAAAAAAAAGGGCAAAATATGATGAGACGCAAATGCAACACAACTGTTGGCTGAACTGATGGACTACAAACAATGCAGGACTCGAAAAGGGGGGGAAACCAAAAATTAAAAGACCAAATATGAAGAAAATGAAAAATGGGGGGGAAGGAAAAAAATTATAATAAAATAATACTTGGTGAAGGGGGGAGGAAATTCTATTGTTAAACCACTGGTGGTCATTTGAACCTGCATTGACCCTCTGCTGTAATCATCATCGACTTCCAGATTAACATTGTACCATTTGGAGACGATAGGAACCACCAGGGCAAACAAGGGAATATCCCTTTTCAAAATTAGTAGAGGGGACCATGGACCGGAAATCAGGCAACCACCCTTTCGGCATGATTTTTGATCAGTTTTGACATTTCAGACTCAAAAGACATACCTGTCTCTCCCAAATTCATCCTTCGGCACTTAGCTTGATTGGTTAAAACTTTCAAGCGGAGGCCCCTGAAATGTTTCCGACTATCCACCACCTCCTTAATGACCAGAGCAAAATGACCTGACCGACCCATGATGCTGATGCAAGAGTTAGCGACAACATGAAGGCTGACAGCTTCAGTTGTCTGACTGGTGACGACCCGACACTTGTGTATGCAACCCCGAACCCCCGGACCCAACTCGACACACCCAATGCATGCAGGGACTTCTAAAAGTAAAAGAATATACCAAACAGGAGACCAAGCCTCAAATGGATATCACTCGACTAACAGCCAACTTGGCCCATTCAGCAGATTGCTTAATTGAATGATCATCAGACGACAAACATTCATTAAGCAAGTCCCTGCATGATGGAAACTGCTGGATTAAGGGGCCTGCACTAGTTGCAAGTGTGTCTGCAAGGTCACCAAGCACTCCGATGGCAGTCTTCATAACAGCATCATCCCTACAAATATAAAGTTTTGAAATTAGCTATCAAACAAGTATTAAAGTGTGTAAACCAACACACCTAAATATACGAATAACTTACATATCTTTCTCCTGGTATATGCTATCTATGAAGGAAAGAATATGACGTGCATGAGGTAGCAGAAGTTGGGTTCTCGAAGTGTTTTTAAATCCTTGAAGGATTCCAGAATAAGCTTCCAAAATTCCATTCCGCAAAAGATTAGTGTACTCGAGCATCTCATCATCAGCACCAGCTGTGTGAGCAGACAAGTCTGCTGCACTCTGAAGCATTGGCATGGCATACATCAAATATTTCTCAAAATTCTCTCCTATTGCAAGAGCTATGTCCCCAAAGCATGAGAAAATAGGAGGCTTCACTGAGCGATGAAGTTGATTGCTTGACAAGTCCTTAAGGAGTTGTGTCATAATCCCATCACAATAAGGCAGAATCTTATCTTCCATCGCCCTGCATAAATCTCCCACCACACCAACAGTGACAGCACAAACTTGGTATTCTTCAAAGTTTTGAAGACCCATTTCCAAGTACTTGTAGAACTGATTCATGTATTTGGCAAATTCAGGACCCGTGGCATAGGCAAGAGCACCAATTCCTAGCATGGCCTCTTCATGTACTGTGGCACTTCTACAAGCAAACACTCCTAAGAATAGTTGCATGATTTGATCAGCGTACGGCAAAAGCATAGCTCTTGTTTGTTCTGCTGCCCCAAGCTTCTGAATAATAACCTGAAGACAACCGCACAAAAGACCTTGCAGTTCTCCCTGTTTCCCATCAGGTGAAAGGTTGTGTGATTCAAGTGTTTTATGAAGCTCCATCATAATTACAGGAACTAGTTGCGAAACCAAGGGAGCAGTTTCGTCAGTTGAGCACCTTACTACTTCGTTTAGAGTTTCATAAGCAGCAGTCCGCAATCGTGCTTCCCCTGCATCTTCTCTGTGGGTAACAGTAAGAAGGGACTGAACAATCTCCTGGAAGTAAGGAGTCAAGGGTGAAGACGAACCAATATCCTCATAACCTTGGGCCAAGAAATAGAGAGCACCACAGGCTTTTTCAGCAACATTAGGAGTGTCCTTCATGGCTTGCAATAAAACCGTAAGAATCTGCTGGCAATTTGCATGCGTGATAATTGGAGTTTCCACCGCTGATCCATGAAGAAATTCAAAAATACGTCCAAGAGTCCACGCTGTTGTGTCTTTAACATGGCTGTTAGGATCTTTTGTCAATGCAGTGAGCATGAAGTTCAAAGCAACATTGACAATTGCAGTCAACTTGTCAGGGGATGGACCCTCCAAAATTGATCCAAAGGCATAGGTGGCAGCCTCTCGTTGCCTCCAATCAGGCTTCGTGATGTTCTCCTCAATAAACGGCATCACAAGAGGCACGATATCATCTCCAACTGTTCTTGCAACAAGCCCAAGGCAAGTTCCCCCAGCCATAGCAATATTCCAAGCTCCCTCATCTTGATCTTGCTCATCTTCTTGCTTGAGAAGTGTCTCCAGCAACATGGGGACCAAAGCAGGGAGAGCCTGCTTGATAAAATAAAAGCAAGGAATTTCAGAGTCACCCGTGAAATCACCTCCATATTCTTCAAGAATATCAATTTCCTCATCACATATAGAACTCCAAAACTCAACAGCTTGAAGAGCAACTGGCTCTTCATCTTCCCTCACTGCCTTTGCTGTAATATTAAATATGTCCTGAATGTAAGGAGCCAGCTTCTCATAATATGTGGAAGAAATAGCAACCAAACATTCAAAAGCTGCCTGTCGAATCTTCACATCAGGTGACAATGTCGCCTCACAGACAACTCTCATGATATAATCTCTCTCCATATCATTGTTAAAATTAGCCTGAGCAAAGCCCAAAGCATTATATAATGCATGCGTAGCAGCAAGCCTAACTTCATTGTTTGTTTCATTTGCATTCATACCTTGAACGACGGCTGTGAGGATTTTATTCACATGATCCTGCTCTACCACATCAGGAGAGACCTCCTCACACAAATACCCAAGGGTCTCCAAAGTTGCTTGTTTGACATGAGGTGGAAGTTGGTGAATGTTTCCTAACAGTGCTCCTATCAGCTCTGGCCATTGTTTTTGGGGCAACTCAATACCAGCAACCTTAGCAACAACCTGAGATGCAGTTGAGCGGGCATCATGAACAGGAGAAGACAAGGACTGTAACAAGAATGCCTTAATTTGGTTCTTCAATCCCACATCTAAAGACACCCATTTCTGTACAAGCTCAAACTTTCTAGGTTGTTCCTTAGCGTCTAATTCATTTTTAAGAATAAGACCTGCTAATTTTCGCGAGTCAGCTGGCTTCTCTTCATTGGCTAGCTCTCCAGCAAGCGAAAGCAGGAAACTTGGGAGGTTCTGATCCTGAAATTGTTTAAGGTTATCTTCAGCAAGCTTCCGGACTTGCCCGTCAACTGATTGAGCATTCAAAAGTAATTGGGTGATTTCCATCACCATAATATATCTGCATAAAAGCACATGTCAAAACTCAATCAAGTAGGAATCATAATCTTTACCACAAAAGGCACTGGAACTTTATTTTTGTAAATTTCTAACAGCGCTACCAGTATGTACTACATCCCAAAAAAGATCAACTGAAAGTAAAAAAGAAACACAATGCATGCATATTCAATCGATTGACAGGTCCAGATAGACTGTACATTCAACTGGAGAAAGCTTGAAAGAAGAGAGAACCAATTTGCCGAAACGAGCAGTGAATAACTATTAACAAAAATTTGAATATAATGGCCTATAAATCAATAACTGATAATCTCAAAGAGCAACGATTATTTTAGATTCAACAACTCATAGGAGAATGTGTGTAATTTATTAAGGGTAAACAAAAAAACATGCTTAGAAAGGAAAACCTAAGGAAGAGGTCAACAACCATCCTTGAATATTATATACATGCTCGCATCGTTCTAGAAAGAATGTAACTTCAAAGGTTAAACAAAATCCCTATCTCTATTCCGAAAATTCCTAAGTGTCTGATAAACAAAACTGATGTAAAAAAATCATCACCCTAAACAGTCAAAATTACTTGTAAAGTACTCTGTAGTTACTGCAGAAAGCAATCAATCTTTTCAAAATCTAGGAACGGCTTCCCGGTGCATAATAGTCAGTCAATCAATTGATTAAAAGCACAGCAATTGCCATACAACGCAGAGAAATTTAGGAACAAATGAAATGGAAAAATGAATTAGGTCAATTCAACTGCAAATATTCAATTGCAGCTAGATCTAACAATATAAACAGCTAATTATCAAATTTAACATCAAATTTCACAGATAGTACAAATTAATCATATAATAAGCATATAAAACAATCGCATTTGAACCGAAATCAACCTAACAATTACACTACTTCAACTAATTCTGAAAAAAAAAACGGAATCACTCACAACATTTAAATCAAACTAATGACAATCATCAATCCCCTAATTAACAAAAATTATAAAATAAAATAAAAAATCATAGATCGCAGCATTAAACAAAAAATCGATCGATCGAAGTAAACAACAATCCAATCCGATCAATTAAACAAGCAAAAATGAAATTCCAAAATGAAACCGATCAATCAAAAAATGGACCAAAATGCAGAAAATCAAACTAAAAATTACGAAATGAAAATTAAGTGTGCCAATTACCTGAGATTGCAAGAGGATTGAGGAGAGAGAAAGTGACAGAGAGTAATCAGTCACCGATCGAAAGACAGAGGAAACCCCCAAAAACGGCGGCTTCGAAACCCTAGGAGAGAGAAACAAAACTAGAGAGAGAAAAAAATAAGAGAGAGAAAGAAGAGAGACGCGGTTTGTGAAAAAAAGATGGAGACTAAAAGAATAATTTTTACATAAAACACGCAAATAATAATCCAACAAATTGCTGATTAACGTTAATTAATCAAGTTTAATAAATTTACAATTTTTAGGGGAATTTGGAATTATATTTGTAAGTCCAATATTGGGTAGTACAAGTACGGTATTATTAGTAGATCTGATTGAGAAGATCTGGACCGTTGGTTTGTGGCGAACGGGTCCCGCCGATATTTTTTTAATTCTTGAAGGTTTTTTATAAGTGTAATATTTTATTTTATTTTTTGAAACATATAAGTGTAATATTAATAATACAAGTATTACATTTATAAAAAGAAATAGGTTTTATAAAAAGAAAAAGGTGTAATAATGGTGATAATGCTAATAATAAAAATAGTAATGTGGAAAATTACAAAAAGTAAAGGTGTTTAATAATTGGAGACAGATAAGCAATATCTTGTAATATGCTTTGGTTGGTTGAATTGAGGTTGTGCTTTTGCTATCAAATTCAATAATTTTATTTTCCTGCCATACTATATGATGTAAGTTTTGTATTTTAATTGAATTTTATACTTTTGCACATTATTCTAATTATAGTGGCTGTCTGAATTGAAAACTTGAAAAAAAATTAAAAATTATGAAAGAAGGTTGTAATTTGATTCATTGGGATATTGCTTTTAAAAAGATTTTAATTTAAGATTGATAAATTTTTATTTTATTACCTTTTAAAAATTGATTGATTTAAAGTTATTTGGTCAACTTTTGGAACAATAGTTTCTTGACAAACTTGTGTTCTCTTGTGAGATATATAGAAGAATCATATACAAGTATTTTGTGAGTTCGTATTAGTCTGTCCTTATATTCCATCTACCAACGGTTGTATATTATCATGCTTCAACATAATTTTTCATATACTTGCTTTAGTATGAAGTCCATCTACTTCAAAAATGTTCTCTTTTGAATAATCTTAAGGAATTAAAAATGTCACTTTAGTATGTAACTTTTGCATAAACCTAATTGAATGTGAGAACATATATTTGGAACTATTGAGCATACATATTCAATTCATTTATAGCCCAAATTAATTATTTGATCTAATCTTTGTATTAACTTATTTTGAGCAAAACTCAAGAATTGACGGTTTATTCTCTAATCAGTCTATTTATAATGAATACTTTCTTGTTTGCATTGTAGTTACATGTTATCTACTTATCTAAATTGAAGCCCTAAATTATTGATACTACATACGTATTAATAGTTTGTAAGCTATTTTACCATTTGCCGATCTTTAATTTGATGGTAAAACTAAGACCATTGTGCAGTGGCAGTGTGACCGTATTATATTATTGTAACAATAATCAAAGAAATATGCTGCATACTCCATATAAAATGCATTCATACATACTCTATCCGTCAGCACTAATGTTACAATTACATACTCTCTTCTGTTTCTTTCTTTGTTTCTTACACAGTACTTGCTCCATTTCTTTAATAATTAATTTTTTAAAATAAAAGTGAGGTTCAACACAACTCATAGAATGTTCCCTCTCTCCTTTTATTTTCCTTTTTAAAGTTGTGTTGATTGCAGATTTGCTCATGAAGCGTATTAAGCATTCAATCGAAACTTAGCATTTGGCTTTTTTTTTTTTTTTTTTTTTTTTTTTTTTTTTTTG
This sequence comes from Chenopodium album, assembly GCF_948465745.1. Lineage (NCBI taxonomy): Eukaryota > Viridiplantae > Streptophyta > Magnoliopsida > Caryophyllales > Amaranthaceae > Chenopodium > Chenopodium album. The sequence continues at coordinate 5,308,375 of NC_137838.1, forward strand.
TGAATGTGAAACTTTGAATGTATATACCTCTAATTTTGTATTTATAGTATACAAAGAAAAGTTCATTTATTGAAACTATGATCAAAGTGGAGTTTGTGAATAGTGTGATAAGTGTCATAACGAAAATGCCGCTAGCTACTCCATAAAAACATTATTATAATATGTAATTAATGAATTAATTATTATAACTACAATAACAAAATAGAATGATTGCACCATACACATACATACTCTATTATTACGGTTGAGATGACTTTACTTTTGAATTTAATTTGAATCAAATTAGGCTAGAAATCCCACAATTTATGGTCATTAAAAATACTTAATAACTTGCGCCTTTAAATTAGTCTGTTGTTGTTATTAGCAAAAATGCTTACAATACTTAAGTCATTAGTCTTAATGTTAGTGGTGCATTACACCTACAAACAAAAACCTAACCTAGGAATCTAAGACAATTAAACACCAAAAAAAAAATCTAAGACAATTAAGATTTAGACTTCTCTCTATTATTTAGTACAAGTAAATTTTATTTTGAATTTTATTTTTTTTTGACACATTAAAATGTAAACATTACTTTTCTTGTAATCCCGGCCAAACTTCCTGAAATTAATTTATACGAAAAGACTTTATTCCGTAATATTTTTATCCGATAATGTAAAGCATGGAGTACGGATCTCCTCGATCAAAAAGTCCAACTCCTCATGTAATCTTCATGCAATAATAATATAGAAGTGAAAAAGTTGTTGCATCTCCACAACTTCATCAAGGAGCATGTGATCTTATTGAAGCTCAGCTCGAACTCTAGACAAATCAAAAATCATTTACATTAATAGCATTACATAATAATAAGTAACGTGACAAAATGCATGTACATGCAAATATTTACCAAGTTTATTGTTAGCCCTCAAAACTCATCATGATGATCACAATCATCATCATCTTCTTCCCCCACATAAACACTTTTGTAAAATTTATCTTCATGTTTTAAGATTTCATCAATGATTAACTTGTTGTCATGGTTATCATCAACCTACAAGAAAACGAAAAAAGAAAAAAAATATACGTAGTAGTATAATTCCAAAGCTACGTACTTTGTCTCTAACTTTAATCACATACAATGTATTATATTAAATTTTACCTCATTCATTAAATAAGTTGTATAATATGAGGCATGATCCAATACTCCTGGAAAAATATATTGTTTAATTGGTTTCAACTCTTGAATCGTCAATAACCTGTTAGAACAATAATGCATAAATTATGTTTTAAAGAAATTTTAAGAGTTTTTGTGTTCTATATACTCTTTTAAAACTAAATAAATAAAAATTGTCAAATATTTTACTAAAATGATTCAAATTTAAATATATAGAGTTTTAAACAATATTTAAAGACATGAAAAGCTGAAAATGAGAAGAAAAAAAATTACAAAAAAAGGTATAAAAGAGGTAAAAGAAAGAAATTATTATATTTTACGTACCTGTCTTTGTCTAAATCAAGATTAGAAAATTGTAATTCGGGTGATGGAACATAACCATTGGTAAAAAAGTGATAATAGTTTTTGAAGGTATCATAAGCATTGTCACAAAATTCTTGGAAGTTAAGATTGCCATCCTTGTCCCAATCCAATCTCCTATTATAGAATAAGTATACACCAAAATATATATTCAAAGGGATTTATCAATTAATTTGGACAAATTAAAACAATAATTAAATTCTAGAATTGAATAAAATTATAATTCAAATATTTTTTTTAACTAAGATTCACTTGCCTTATTTTCTCACGCATATTCCATTCTTGAACTTTTGTATTTTTAGCGCACTCTTCCGGATGCAAGAAGCTACAAATATTATACAAATAAAATTTATTTAATTTAATTGTAAATAAAATAAAGTAAACATTAAAAAAGTAGTAGAAATTTTGAAAAAAATAAAAAGAAGTATACTTATTTAGCTCTTCTAAGCTTAATTTTCCATCATGATCAGCGTCAGCATTGGTGAATTGTTCCATCCACCAACCAGTTTCCCCACGCCCCATCTTGTTTTTCTCTGTAACAAGTATTTGAAATGATTGCAATTTAGATTATGCAAATATATATATACAATATTATTGGACTGAATATCGCACAACAAATTTATGTGCTCAATGCATCAAAAGACTCTTAACATATATATATTTTTAATTCAAACAAATCTCGGCTGTGTGCTCATATACTATCATTGTATATATTGACGAGGAAAAAAAAAGGCGTTTTGTTCATTAATTCTATCCTAATAGTTTTGTCATATACTCATATGTTTAATATGTTGTCATTTTATGTATTTCACAAAGTTTGTGAGGTTGTCTATTATACACCCGAATGTATCTACTTCTAGGTGTAATTTCTAAAGTAGAAAGGTTTATTACTCAATACTAAGTAAATCATTTTACAAATTATTCATACGACTTCTCAATCTATAAATGACTACTTTGTGAATATATATACTCAAAATTCTATTCTTCCTTTTTTTTTCAGATTTTGTAAAATTTCCTCTCTTTTTTCATACAAGAACAATACGAAAATGTTAGCAACAACACTTACCTATGTCATCATCTGAAAATTTAGGGAAAATTTCTTTAAAAGAAATAAATCCATCTTTATTATTATCATTAACCTCAAACTCTTTCCTTGTAGAATACTCCAAGCCTTGTTTAGCTTGCATGATATTCCAAGCCTCAAGCTCTCTAAATTCAACGTAACCATCCTTTGGCATAATGTCTATAAGAGGAAACAATGTCGTTAACCTCAACGTTAAGTTCAACTTCCCATCCTTCCCAAAGTACACCTTATCTATAGCCTCGACCTCGACCTCTGCCTCCATGACCTTATAGACGTAATCTAAAGATGCATGATTATGATCGTTTGGATGAAAATCAAGATTTCTGTCTTCGGCCTTGTGGTCAATTTCCTTGACAAGTGGGTCGAAATGTGTGAATTCAAATAAACGAATGTGGCGGTTACCATTATGGGATATACTAGAGGGAGGGAGGAGGATTAGGATGACGAAGGTGGCAGTCATGATGGTGTATACAACCTCCCCCTTCGCCATGTCCGTAGAATTGGAGGGAAATTGTTGTTTTTTCTCTGTTACATTGTTTAGTTTCAGGAGATTTTTGGTTTCAGACAATATCTGAACATAATAATGAAAAAAAAAAACCTCCCAAAATGATTAAACATGATAAGGAAAAGTGGTTATATTACTTATAACCGTTAATTTTGGAAGGTACAAAGTACAATGACAATGTTAGGTACTAATGTAACGAAATGCAGCCTGTCAGAATGAATTTTTAACAGAAAAGTTAAACATCTGCAGCCAAATGACCATTAATAAAAAGGTTATAACTAAAGATAGATATTACAGGATGTATAATTTTTTTTTTTATAAATGTGGTCCAAGTAAAATTAATTTTAAATTAATAACCTGTGATTTTTATGATCTCTTCATTTCTGTACAGCTTTTCTTTCTTTTTTTTTTTTTTTTCATGCTAAATCTAGGATTATAATGTGTTACACTGATCAACTAATTGTACAACAAATCTACGCCCCTCACTCGTTTGAAAGGGATCAACAAGATGCTGAGGACTTAATATCTTTCTTTTTCTTTATACCTGTAGGAACACCATAACAAACAGGTGCAGCTCCAATCAAGAAGGGAAGTTTACATGCTTTTCGAGCTTGACTTACGAAATATCCAGCTCTTAACTTATGTTTGTAGCAATATTCACCTGAAACATCAGGCACAGGATCAACTGCTTTCTTCTTTCCTCGGCCTTTCTTAGGGTTTCTTTTCCTTTCATTTACGCTCATAGACTCCAATTCTTCGGCTAATAAACTGCATTGAATGCAGTCTGTGGAAGACATTGATCTTTCTTCAAAGAAATATTTAAGCACGGCTTTAGCAAAACGGTCAATGTCCAAGTCTGTCACTTCCCACAGGTTAGCAACCACAATAGGAGCGCCAGCTAACATATACGAGAGAGAAGTACCAACTGGAGCATAGCACCCGTTTAAGTTCAAAGATCCGCTGCTGCATCCCATAAGAAGCATAGCAGAGCAGCTTTCTAGTTTTTGGATCTTGTCTCTGGGCATATATTGTGCACCTGCATGATCACAAAGAGTAGCATAGTAAGTGCATATGCCGTGAGAAAGGAAAGTGAGACTAAAAAATATATGAGTATGTAACGAAACATGACAGACACACCACTTCCATGGCCAAAATATAGGAATAGATCATGGTTCTCCAATGCTGCACTCAACTCTTCAGTTGACGGAACAACTCCTGCCTTTCCCTGAAAGCAATGGAAAGAAAGATAATAAAATTAGCCAGATAATGGAAGAAAATTATAAACTCATGTTACGCATTGAGATCTTATAGCAGTAGCCTTTTCAATGGAAAAATAATTCTAATGTACTTGTGCACTGGACTTGATCATAGGGCATGAAAACAATTTTGACTTAATAGAACTTGTGTCAGTTGCTTTCCCCATTGCCTTATGTGATTTCTCATCATCTTTTAGCCACTACAGAAGCAGCAAGAGCATACCTGCATGTTCTGATATCTAAACCACTCCTCAAATTCAGATTGTGTGCGACTTAGGTCACCACTTGGATTCAGGAGATAAAAAGCATCCAGTGGATCTATCAATGGAAATTTGGTACCAAGCCTAGCAGCTTCTTCTAAGACAGACCTCCTTTGCAAAGCCATGAAGATACTTGCAACAGAGGGCATGCGATACACCTCTTGCTCCCTCATAATAGGAATGCTCTCCCAAGGAAGCATCTGCAAATAATTACAATAAAATCAGCACAGGAAAGATGAGTAAAAATAAGGGGCATGACATCACAACCCAAAGTACACCCAGAACCACCATTTACGGACCAACAATTTGGACTTGGTGTCACTGCAGGGGAGTAAAATTTTCAACAATGAAATTATCATGACATTATGCCATCCCAAGAAAGATTAGAAAATAACTACCGAAACATCATTTTGCCAATCAATTAATTCATCACTAGAGCTTAAAGCACGAAAAGGTAGAGATTTGGAGATTAAAGTAATACATGAATCCAATCTGCAATGATGCTGATACCTACCTAAACACTTGACCTTTGTCTACATCAAAAATAAACACTTGACTCAATTATGATCAAAGCGCCATCCAATAACATAGTTGCCAATATTACAGAAATTAAGGACAAATCATTTCCAATACATAGAGGTGAACACAAACAAGATCATATTCCTGATGGGTTAGGCATGACAGATCATTTACACATCTAATCCACTCATTAATACATCTATAGAATGGTCAAGATAAATAACAAACTTCCACACAACAAAATACTAAATAAGAAATATTTTTCCATACTCGAGTTTTCACTCCATTATCTAATTACAAAATAGCAATCATTGGAGTAATTCATCTCCAGGGTTGGAGCTTATAAGACCATCTCCAATAGTGAGACTCAACTTTGAGTATTGAAATACAAAATGAGTTGTTTTTTACCTCCAATGGTGAGATCATACCCACTTCTCAATTTAGCAACTCATGTTAAGTCTAATTTTCCAATGGTGACTCTCTAAAATATACAAATATCACTTTCAATTTATGGCCCATAAATTATTGTAAGATTAAAAAATAATAATAAAAAAAAAGGTAAAACTTAAATAAATTACAAAATATATTAGAATATTGACAAGGGCCCACACTTTTTGTCAAATGAGACTCAAAGTTGAGTATCTAAACTTAGCAACTTTCCTTTGGAGTTGCTAAGTTTAGATACCAACTTATTGGTATACATTGCAAAAAATACTCTCTCTCCTAAAAATACTCACTTGAGTCTCACCATTGGAGAGGGTCAGTGAACAACAAACCTTCCTAAGTTGAAAACAAAGAAAGAAGTGGATGATTCTAAATGCCTTCAATCTCTTCTAAAGCATGGGACAAATGACAAAAGGAGATTAAATAGCTATCGAGGGATGAAGTTCCAATTAGGATCAATCACAAACAAAGATCTTTTGTCATAATGAGATTTTCTGAAAGTGTCTTCTTACGTAAATTCTCACGTGGACATGATATGTCGCAATTAAAATTTGCCTAAAATGAACTCTCAATATTGTATATCAAAGTTTTCCTACCAGGATCACTTTTACTGGTTAAATCAACCTTTTACATGCCACATCTTCCTAAGGTAAACAAACAAGGATAGATAGTGCTAATGACACATTGTTCACGGGATGGAGGGTTTAGAGTAACGATGAGGGGGAAGGGGGAGGAAGGACTCAAGAACCGTCCTTGCGAATTGCTGCGAGTAGGTAATTAGGTATCTAATCTTGGCAATGGCAGAAACACTCCAAGGACATGACTCATGCCTATGCGTCTCCCACGAGAGTACGAGACACATGGTACCACTTGCCAAAATATACACATTTGGAATATTTGTTCTTTTCAACACCAGACAAAAGATTAAGAAAGCAGTACATATTGTAAGATAAACCAGACCAACCTGAATGTCGCTGTCTAGTACAAGAACAACAGGTTCCCTGCGGCTGCAGCATTCTAACTCAACCTGGTTAGCTGCAGCAATGAGTAAATCTGATACATAATGAACACCATCATATTCCTTATCCAGTACTCGAACAGAATCTATGATGCTTCCAATGAAACAACCTTTCTCAAGGAATGACTTTGGGATTTTCAATTTTTCCATATTAATGGACTTGATGCCTCCTATAACTATCTTTACTATACTTTCATTTATATCCAATATACATCCATCTTTTCTGGTATTATCCATGAACTCCTTCACGGCACACTTAAGGGGGTCAGTGTCCAACCATCGACCCAGAAGCAAGTATTTCCACTGACCAAGCCATTTTTCTTCTATATCCCTAAGATATTGATACCCAAGACAAATATATTAGTTTGTTACAATCAAGTTGTACAACAGGCTCCTTAAGCAGGGTTATGCATGCCTCCTTTTGAAAATTTTACAAAAATGCTTACCACAGTAACTTATGCAGGCACTTATCAAGGTTATCTCTCAAAGTCCACCATAGTTCACGGCTTTTTTCAGTGTGTTCTTCAGGAAAGCTTGAGCAAGATAAGTAATTTCCTCGCAAAATCAATTTAAACAAAGGAGCTACATCATCAACCAGGGCATTGGAGCCCCATGGTGAGCACCATTCCTTTAGTACATTCTTCTCACCAAAGATTGAGCAGCTTGTATTCGGTTCTTCTTCTGAATTATTAAACCCAAAAACAAATAATTAGCAGTCTGAAAAGGATACCCCTATGTTGACTAAAATTTTAAATAATATTCCCCTTTAAGGAAAGATGTTACCTTGGATAACAGTACTTAGCGGTAACATTATCACAGCTGGCTGACTGTCAGCATCAAAATGGGACAAGAGCATCCAACCATAAACAGTAGAGGGACAACACATCAATTCTTTTAAAAGGCTCGCATAAGAAGCCCCTAGTATGCTCACACATACTATTGTGGTACTGGGAAGGTTTTCAAAAAACTTTGCCACGCATGATTCCATATCTTTTGTTGATTCAGGAACAGTCCTGAAATAAAATGTTGCCACGTGAGATTCAGTTTCAGAAAGGTCAAGATGGGCCCAATATGATATATGAGATCAATAATGCATATAAGAGTCACTAGTACCTAAGCAACTTGCATGTATCTGTTACGCTTGTCGCATCAGCAGCTTCACAACCCTGCATTGGTAAAAGATCAAATTAATTTATTCAAAAAAACAATAAATATGCTGAATAATGGTATCAAAAAAGGAGCACGCACAGGTAAAAGCAGAAACTCGCCCAGTATTCTGAATACAAAAGAGAATTGCTTGTTGAATACAAAATCAGCTGTTATTATGCACACAAAAAAGAGTTTCAAGTTTATCCTAAGGAAACTCTTACCAGATTACTTTATCCACAGAGACCTAACCTTTAAATTAAGTACCTAGGTTTAGGACCTACAACCTGCATTTTAAGCTACAACAATGATTACTTGTAAACCCACTAAACCTATCATCATATTCATTAAAAATAAATTGTCAGTTTACAGCACCCGAATGGCCGAACACTTGTAATATCCTTAAAGAGTCGCTACAGCACAACATACCTCATTTTTGGATACCAACTGGGATTTATGCTTCAAAGAAATGGCTGAAAGTAGCTGCAAATCATGATGAGATCCAACTGAGGCTTGATGAAAATAAGCGGCCCAATAACTTTCTGAAAGCACTTTGCAAGATATAAGAGAAGAGAAGTTCTTCTTGGAAGACGAAACCACATAAACCAAAGCAAGCAGTCTCGACACCTATCATTGTCAATTTACCATTATTAACACCCAAAAAACGGAAGAAGCATCATATAACAAACACGCAAGCTAAAGCAGGTTTAAACCTGCCTTTTCACCTACATTCAAAAATCAGACTACAAGGCCTAGTTCACGCTTCAACCATTCAACAATCAATAATCAGACAATATGAATCACCAATTCTCCACCAAAATAGATCATGATGAAAGTCATTTAGCTAACACATATAGCCAGGGGCATCTCAAATGGAGTTTTAATTCCATAATGGCAACCTCCCACACAACTAAGCTCTTGTCAAAAGCATGGTATAACTGCAAATCTAGAATTTATTTCAGACATATTGTAAACTTACTTCGATGCCAAAATATATCACACAAATAAAAAAAATAAAAAAAAATTATAAATCTGCACTTTAACAGATTTAAATCATTACGAAACATGCTCAACAATATTTATTCACAGCTTTTATGTTAAACCAGCAACAAGGATCAGACAATATAAATCACCAATTCTCCACCACCCTTGAGCAAATAAAATGATTACTTTACTGTAAAAATAAATGTACAAAAAATATGTTTTGGAAACAAACCTTCTGAAAGAGCAAAGGAATCTCACGACTCAGCACAAAGGATAGCTTTAGGAAGGATATTACATGAGACATTTGGATGCAGCAAAAAGGAAAACAAGTAGTCCTGGAATAAAAAAATAAAATAAAATAAAAAAATTAGTTACTTAATTATTAAAAAAAAAAAAAGAAAAAGAAAAAAATAGGTTGCATAGGACTGCAGTTAGTTATTGATATTCCTAAAAAAAAAATAGTTATTTGGTAATCTCATAATAACATGAAAATCTGAATGAAGTCTAGGTGTGACACTAATATAGCCAGTGGACACAATCTCTTAACATTATCTAATATTATTAATCACACAGCAATGCAGATCCTGCAACAGATTAGCACATGCCATTAACTAACAACACATGAAAGGTGGCAAACGAGGTTGATTGAATACAATGCCTGTGCATAACCAGAAATTAATATAATAGTTAACTAGATTAACTCCCGTGCGATGCATGGATATAATAAAAAAATTTATAATTATGTAAACTTGAAAGACATTTCAGTCAAAATATGTAAAATCTTTGTGTTACATGCGATATTATTAACATAAACCAAACTTTAAAAAAATTAAATTAATATAAACAAAAGAAAATTCATGTCTACAATAAAATATTGTGAACTTTGTAATTAGATGGAGTAATCACATATATAAAAGGTTGATATTTGTTTCCCTTAAGATTTTTAAAAGAAAAAGTATTGAAAACTAAAAAGTTTAATGTATTGTATTAAACTAATTTTCAATCAGTATTTAGATTTTAAAAATAAAACTAAAAAAAAAAAACTGAAAGGAAAAAAAAAAAAAAAAAATTAGGCGGGAAAAAAATGAATGAGAAGCTGACATGTGTAAAATTTGAAAAAAAATAATAATGTCAGCGGTTGTTACTTTAGTAATATTGATAGATACAATGCCTTAAATTACACTCTTCTGCAGATAAATGAATGAGTATAAACAGCAAGTCCCTACAGCAGTAACAGCAAGGTACAAGTAATTTCCCACCAAGCATGTTCATCGCTTCAAGATTAGAATCTTCCTACAGATTGCCCAGAGATTACCTGACAAACTAGTGGCTGGCACGTGCACTACATTAAAATTTTAACTAGGAAAACATTGCTAATGATCCTTCATGAAATTAGTAACCACAGCAAAATGCCAAAAATATCAAAAATGAACAGTCACTACAGTCTCCCTTCCTAAGTGTCTCTCTATAACTCTGCCTGACAAACAAGCCCCTACAATACGTAAAGTCAAAATTTCCAACCGAAATCCTTGAGCCTTGGTTGAAAATTGAACCTAAATTTAATATTTATTAAAAGAAAAACCCCTTAGAAAGTTTTGGCATGCCACAAACTAGTCAATCCCCTAAGCATCCAATTGCCCATGGGCCATAATATGCACTGTAATCTTTTGGATTCCAACATTAAATATAGAAATAGAAATACAGTATATGGAAACACCAGATTTCTATCTAGAGACTAGTTACAGCACTATGTTCCACAAATTCTTCCTTGTTCCCAAAAAAATCATTCCTAATCAATGGTCACATCACATCAGTGCCTAGTTACAAGGTTAGGCAAAGCTAAGGTAAACTCACAGGAGAAATACGACGCTTTGCGATGATAATCATGTATAAGTCTAATAATGTATATGATTGAGATATTTGTGACTAATAGAAACAGATGATCACTGTCACTGCATCCACTCATCAGCCATCAAACTTTGGCAAAATAATGTTACAGAAAAATCAAACATGATCCCTCAAAATAAATCAGGAGATAATTCATGTGAAATCTAAGCATAAGTAATGGGACCAATAGTACTCTAATCTGCCAATGACAAAACAGTGCTGCAAAAGATCATAGTCTCCAAAATCTTAATCCTTTGAAATTATGAACTCTTTAAAATTCAAGTAACAACTAGCACAAAGCCTGAAATCTTAATCACAAATATAATGTATATGAACATATAAAATTGATGCAAATAAAAGATCATAGTCTCCAAATTAATACCCATTTCTTGTACTTTTTTTTATCTTGAAATGGGTCCGCCAGACAACAACACAATTTTTTTTATCATGTGCAAAATGATGGTAGATGTAATACTCGAGCTCAAATGCATGTGCTGTCTATGCAAGGGTTAAATGTAAAATTGAGCATCTACCATACCTGATGTCCTCAGAACACAAAGCTTTCAAGGAAAACAAACAAATATTGTACAGCACTTCTGCACGTTCGCTAACCAAAATATCCCCAGGAATCTCCTTGCTGATAGAATCAAAATCTAGAACAGTAGAGCTTGAACAATGACAATCATTTCCTCCCAGCAATATAAATATGCATTTAGAGTATATAGTGTGCAATCTATGAGTTCCAACCAAAGCTCCCTGATGCTTCCCTAGCAACAGGAAGAAATATATAGAGATTCGGGTTAGTCAAATTATCACAAACTTGCATAGGTCAAGATATTCCTTGTATGGAAACTATATAAAGGAGCTGTAAACATGTTTCATACTTCCTCTTTTCACTTTTAGTTGCAACACTTGCAAATTTACATTCACCTTCTTTCATTTGATCCCCTTTTTTAGGTATATGTTAAGCAAAATATAGTCATCATATGGGATCCTGTTTGATTCGTCTCAATTTATTCTTTCACAATATCAAATTTATCTATAATTAAAGATATGAAGGATTAAAATAATGCACTGGCAAGTGTGAAAATCAAAATGGTGCAAGCTTGCAACTAAAAGTGAACGGAGGAAGTAATATACTAATACATTATGCGACACCATGACGGCAATGGCTTATCATCTTGATGTTTGCGAGAAGGATTAATCAAGTAGCTAGCATGTTAACATGCATTAGATTTAAAAGTAATAGACCAAATATAATCAAACAACCCCTTTTTCCATGAAAAGCATAAATTCTTTTACATGATCCTTTCCCAATTAACCTTCCAGGCAGTTCCAGTTGAATAAATATGAAACCAATGTATACAAAATCTATTCACATAGAGAATTCTCAGTTTTAATTTACAGTGTATGTCATGCAAAAAAATAATAAGGGACCACAAATTCTCTATTCACAACAACTTGTTATGTTTAATTTGAAAAACGGAACAAAAAATAAATAAACACTGCACTATGCATCAAACAAACCTACACAGACCAAATGACAACCAAAGGAAATCGACAAAAGAATGTGAATCTATATACATTAAAATATATATATATGCTGATGTATGACGACAAATAAAACATCAGAGCCAAAATCACAAAAGTATAGGGTCGACCACATGAACCAAGACGACATCCCCAAGAGTTTCTACCCAGAAAACTCATGTCATTCTTGTTCATTTCACCCCTTCCACTAAGGTCATTTACAAAAAAAAATTGACTTCTTTAAGATTTCCTGTCCATTCCATTCCTTAGTTTTAGAGGGCGCACCAAGGCGCAAATATCCTTAGAGCCTAGGTGCAAGGCAAAGATGCGGGCCTTTTGTAGGTGAGGTGTACTTTATTAATATTAAAAATGTATAATTTATATTAAATTAGTCTATAGAAGAAATGGTAAGAAAAGGTGATAGCCTGAAAAGACCATGGGATTAATAGCTAGGGTTCTTCAAATCGAATTGGGGGATATGAGAATTCAGGGTAATGAGAATTCTCTCTGATTTAGAATTAAAGTAAACCTGCCAGTCACAAAGTCTTGTGTTTTTTTGTAAAAAAAGTATCTTACACATTAACAATTGATGCCTTACAAGTTATAACATAAGGCGCAAGAAGCCTCTTTGAAAATAAAAGTGCGTGTAGGACTTTGAGCTTCACAGAGCTAAGTTGCCAGCTCTTGAGCCTCACTGTGCCTTGCGCCTCAAGCGCACTTTTTTAAATCTAAGCTCCATCATACACATCTATGCCTATTTATGTTGACGTAAAAAAAATTACTCACTATATTTCACTTCAGAAACCTAATATTGAAATTCAAGTTTCAAAATAATTCAGTTAGCCAAGACCTCTTAAAAGAAGGAGAACCAAAGCTCTGTTATACTTTGCTTGAATGTACAGTATATCAATACACAGGAATTATCAAGTCAATACGAATAAAATCAACAGCTTTAGTAAGTGACTATGTATAACACATACAAATAATTCTTTTGACATGGGTTTCTACTGACTATAAGAACATAAAATGAATCATAGCTAGGTCAATGAGTATTCTCAATACTAATATGAAAGTATTAATCAACAACATAGATTGAAAGTAAGATATGCAAAACAGCATCATGGCCTGTATTTATAAAGACAATAAGAATAAGAAATGAACTATACCTAATCCAATGAGTAGTCTCAGTATTTGTTGCCGGCGAACAAACTCCCACTTCATTTGAATAAAACAAGCTAAAGAACCAAATAAATTAAGTTCGCTTGAAAAACATTTCTGGCATGAAATTTTCTTAGAAACAACAGCTTCTTCAGTTTCCAGCTGGCCATTGGTCTGGCAAGTTGTAACATTCTTTCCGTCTTTGACAAAGGCAGTGTTTTTGGCATTAGAAGACAGCTTTCTAGAACGAGTTACCCTTTTATTCTGCTCAGCTGCACATGAATTAACAGTTACCTGAGTTTCTAGTTCCTTTTCTGTCTTCCTAGACCTTTTAGCTTCCACAATAGCTTTTGCTTTTGTAGGCCTTGACATAGTGTCAATGCCTGAAATAGCAGCATCACATTCATGCACAGAGTGTGCTACACTGGCTTCCTCAAGCGATAACAGATTTAGAATAGATGATTCATAAGGATTTCCTGGAGCACCATCAACACCTTTTCTACACAAATAACCAAGTTCAATAATATCACTTTCCAACATGAGTAAACACCTTGAGCAAGTCATAGAGTTACTTTCAAAATCCAAATTTTGCTCTGATGATTCTGTGGATGCCAAGTCCAAAAGGCCCATACCGTGGTATATTTTCCCTGTATTATGTTTAAGAGCTACAGTCAACACACCAAATCTCCAACGATAATAAAGAACAATATTCAAACAAAACATAATTAAAAATAAATAAAAACAAAAGTTTATTCACATACCTAAACAAGAGGAAAATCTGAAAATGAAACGGGGCAGACACTGCAAGCAGGAGATACTCTTGCCTAATATAAACTGAGCTTCTGCCTCAGCAACATTTCCAAGTTTTTCATGGATTATACCAACCTAACATATAAACCAACAGTGAAAACATGGTGTAACATTAAAAATTCAAAATTCTAGTAATGCTACTTCAATTATTACATACAGTCAAAATAAAGATTTGGAAACCTGCAGCGTGCTCTCAAGATAACAGCGAAGCACATTCCATGGGGAAAGAGAAGAACTGTCTAAAGACGGTGCAACAGAATTATCGGGCCAAGCTCTAATAGCTATTTGATTCAACACAGAGAGCTGACTAACAACAGCTGATGATTTCCTTATAGATTCCTCAAGTTTTTGGTTTTCATCATATTGTTGAATTGAGCAAGAAAAATGCTCTTGCAACAGCTTACCACGCAACCGATGAGCTTCTTTTGCATAAACAAATGCCTACAAGAACAAGAAAGATAATAAATTGATTAGATCAAGAGAAAAGATAGTATTTTTGAGTTCAATGACACAAATCTTGTCCTTCGGCTATCTTTAATTATAATGAAATAAGCATGAAAGAGAGTTGAGACAGTCCTAATAATTTAACATATATAATGCGATAACCAAAATCCATTACAAATAGTAAGCATAAACATCAAGTATTTTAATTCAGTCAAAAACTGCCTGTCACCAGAAGAGTACAAAGTTTAACACTAAACAGCAAATAAACCTACCAGAGATGATATCCAACAGACTATAGGGGATTTGGATGATAATTCCGAGTATTAAACATACCTCAATAGTCCTTCCACCAGCACAAAGCCATTCACTCAAATCATGGTATAAATATCCAGCTAGAAAAGCTGAGCTACGAGATACAGAAACCTAAGCAAAAAGTAAACACAAATGGGCAGTCATTTATAGTACTTGTACAGAGATAATTGTTTAATCTAACAATGAACCTTACATTTGAAAGAAGGTTCGCTGCAATTTTTTTCACTTCATCAACAGAGATCTCGGACTGTAAAGAATGCTTGCGTTGAAAGAAAGCAAGGGGAAAAAGAGAGGATAAAAACGAGAAATTTTGCTGCAGCCCTACTAGTAGTGGCTGGGAATCTTTAAAACAACTAATCCAGAATTCAAGAGACTCCGCCTCTTTACCATAATGTTTTGAAAGAGACTCAATGAATGCCTCATTAATGGGTACGGCACATAGTGCATGGTTAACCCTTCGCGACTCCCACAATAGTGACAGACACTTCTCCAGTGGGACATTCAACTGTTTAAACACTTTAATGATTACAGATAGTACTTTTGCATGAAGAGTCACATCGCCCTGGCAATGAAGCAAATATCATAATCAGGAGATAGTGTTAATGGAACCATGAAGTTACCAATGAAGAAAGCCAGATTCTGTTAATATTTTATCAGCAAACCTTGATGGATAATAAGTCAGCAATGTGATACAGAAGCTGCAACACAGACTCACATCCCATCCCACAATTGCCACTAGAAGAGCAACAAAGAACATCAATAGTCGTCAACCATAGGTCTACGGCCTCATGGATATCTCTAAACATATCCTGCCCAAAGGACAAATTAAGATGAAATTTAGAAACGTTCCCAGACACATTTCCAATTGGAAAAAATACCTTTGCCCAAGTCTAGAAACGTGAAATTTTATGTAGAAGAAAGACCTTTGATGTTGGGTCAGCTTCATGGCTGGAAAGCGCACGCAAACAATACACAACAGCTAACTGATTATACACTTTATCACCAGACAAGCCATTCTGTTGAATAAATTAATCCATATCAGGGAAAAAAAAAAGAAAAAAAAAAAAAAAAAAAAACTAGTCAATATGGTAAATGATAGATTGACCAAAGAGCACAATGATGTAACTCACAACTGATTCAATTGCTTTTGACAAACAACGGATACAATCGTCCAGATTTTCGATTCCAAAGGTCCTTAATAACAATCCTTTCTTGACTAGAATAGTCGATCTCTGCAAGCACTTGCTAGATATATACAATTTCTTCAAGAGGGTGTCAATTAAATTCATTTGCATTCTCTGACAAAATATAGGATACAAGTTGCTCATCTCCTGGTAAGCTGAAAGTTCCTGAAACATAAATTTCAAGCAGTAATCTAAAATATTATACAGAGATGAGCAAGAAGATAGCAGAAAATACTAGGAAGAATTTAAGACAAAACGCCAAACCTGCTCTAAAATGGTCCCGACAATTTCAGATGAAATATTGTTTTTTGCCAAGCAAGGAGATTCGAGGAGATTATAACCCAAGATTGGAGCATCATCTTCGGTATTCTTATACAACTTACACTGCATCTGCAAAAGTAAGATGAGATTAGTAGCGCGCCAACTAAAAAAAAACTGCAAAAATAAAAATCACTAAAATTACCTTAGTCCAGTTCTTTATCAATGTCACAGGACAAGGGAGCTGCCTTAAAAGATTTTTGGCAAGGCACCACTTTACAAGTCCGCCATCTATTGCCTTCTCCACTTTACCGCTATCAATACGATGGTCAATGTCAATAAGATGAGAACCAACTTTGCATGCCTCATTCATAGACTCAGCAATCATAGTTTCCGATACCTCTCCATCAACTCCGTTCTGCTTGCCCACATGTATCTCACACAAAAGTAAACAGCGTTTCCATGATGCTCTAGAACATAATTCTAATGCATCAAAGGCCTGCATGGAAAACAGGTCAGCATCATGAAAGTGAAAGGAGAAGGTTACACTCTCCCTGACATAACCAGGAACAACTCAGAGAAGTATAATAATATACATAAAGAAATATGGGTAGGTTATATGGTAGGTCATTTAACACATACTGCACATCAGCTTATAAGTTATAACATCATCCTCGCCAGCACATTAACAACAGCACCAGGACAAAAAAAACAAAGATAATCGTCTAATTTATAGGCAATTACTAAATGAGATTTCAGAAATTTTATCAGTTGCAGCACAATTACCATAACAAATTTAAGATCCACACTAAGACTAACCCATTGATAGGAACAAAAATTCTTAAGACACTCCCTAAAGTGTAAAACCAAATTATAATAAATAAAGGGAAAAACCTGTTAGAGTACCAGAATTATCAATAGGTTTTTTAATTAAAATAAAATGGAAAAATAAAAAATTAAAAAATTAAAACCTCTTTAAACTGTTCATGTCTGTAGAATTCGACAAAATTGTTGTGAAGCATGGCTATGATGTACTTCAGCATGTGAGGCCGTAACAATGAAGTACACTCATCAGAGAGAATATAATTTACAAGCCTTGTACCCACTTTTGGGATTAAGGCTTTGATTGATTGATTGATTGATTGATTGATTGTACTTCCCTGAAATTACAGGAGCAGAGGGAATTAGCCAATAAAAACAAAGAGCTTCATTATTTTATTTTATACAAAAATAGTTGCATATCAGCATGTAATACATCAGCTCGCCATCAAGATACCTCGGTGATGAGATTTAGCTTCAGGGAGAGAGTAAAACAAGCCACGGAGATGTTTAGCACAATCATGTCAATTTCAACACGAGATTCGCTATTCCTGTAATGTGTATAACCAAATTTAAGATATATAAAAGGCAATGCAAAAGCCAATGCAGCTAATTCAACGAGATATATTGCTGGAGCAGGAAATTAGAGTAACTTTTCTGCTCTTTTGAATTCAGAAATAATAAAGAATAAGGATGAGCATGCAGAACTTAAGTGAGTATTTCATAAACTAGCGTGTGAAATAATGCAGCTTTTAAAAACTTACAACACCACTCTCTACTTTCCAGAACCAGAATGTCAGAAAGCAGGTAGGTCAGAGGAAATAAAGAGAACAATCAACTTAGTAGCTGCTACTTACTGCTGACAATGAGAAAAGAGATAGCTGTATTCAAGGAATGCCTCCAGGATATGCTTCAATGCTTCTCCTAGGGGGGACTCTGTGTCCTCCACAATTATCCTTTTTCTTTCTGAAGTTACAAAGTCAGCAAGTGGCCAACATAGGAACTTCAAGGCATTCAGATAATAAGATAGATTTTCTTCCCCATTTGTTGACTTAAAGGATTTAGAAATCTTACAACCAGCTCTAGAACTTATAGATGCTTTCTCAACATAATCCCTGAAATCATGACTTAGTGTGTTGTCATAGACCTCTAGGTGAGAAGGGTAGTATTTCTTGCCACTACACAGCAAACGAGATAAATCTTTTAGCTGATCCCAATCATTGGGAGAGAATCCCACAGAATGACTACCTGTTGAGCTCCCTGAAGTCGAAGACATACAATTGTTTGATTCAAAACATAACTCATAGAAGTATAGCCCCAAAGCATGAAATCTCTGAATAAGTGAGAAGTATGAAAAACCCTGCTCAGAACAAAAAAAAATACAAGCAACATCAAAATTTCAGCTATAAGAATCATCATTCTTGTAAAAAATTATTATGTAATTTATGTTAGATTTATATCAGAATTTCAAACAATGAACCTGAGAGAAATTGTCAGCAGATTTGTACAAATGCATAGCAATGGAGACCCGGACATTCTTGCTTGCTGACCGACATTTGGATGTACAATTTGATACAAATTTTACAAATTCTTCTTGTTCCTCCGTTGTTGTCCCCTATAAAAGAGTATAATAGCTTAAAACAACAATGATATTGTTCACAATTTGTAATTTAAGTCATTAAACTCAAGCAAGCTGACGTTATAAGGCTTCAAATACAGATTATTGATGTTTTTTCAACATATCCAACACCCCACTACAGAAAGCAAAGTGCTCCTGACAAAACAAAGGTGAACTAGTACTGGTTGTTAAAGCTACTGAGAGTACTTAATGTGTCTTTCTTTATTAATGTTATAAAGAAATATATTCCTACAAAGAATTTGGAGATTCTTACATCACAATCATAATAGTTTGGTTATAAAAGAGTAACATAGAATAGAGCATTAGAGAAATCCAGGTTGTGTGCAGCAGGTCAGGTTGTGTGCAGCAGGCCAGATATGGAGGGAAAAGTTAGCAAATCGAGGCTCTGCCAATTACACTAAGCCAGTAGCTAAAAGAGAGATTTTCAATTCCCATAAAACTTCTAGTAGAGCATCTACTGGAGCATAGGGGACAGTAGTGAATAAGACAAAGGACTTGAGTAGCAGACTGCGGACCTTATTATTATTACATGTAGCTAGATCCAGGAAAATAATGCTAAAACTCTGATTTATCCCAGTAATTAGGTGATATAATCTCTCATCAGCTAACTCTTTCTTTGAGGAGACTAGGACTTAAATGAAGCCCTTGTAATCTACTTCCTCCGTTCCAATAATATTGTAACAATGGGACTTTCGCACTATTTATAACTTTTGTTTGACCATATAATATGGTTTTAACATTAAACAAAATATAGTCATGTGAGATCTTATTAGATTCATCTCATAAAATACTTTCACAATATCAACTTTTTATAACTTTTACTCTTATACAGTTATAGATATTTAACATATAAAATATGTTTTGGGATGCGTAATTTCATCCATGTTGCAATATTATGGAAACGGAGGAAGTATTTTGGTTTGAGATTAATTTTGAGCGCGCGATTGCGTAACTGTAGCAGTCATTTTACGTTGACACTTGTTATTGTAGGTCAATTTAAAAAGTGCATTGACATTGCTGTGAGTTTCTTACTTAGTTGTATCCCTTAACTGCTATTGATCGTAGGGCACATAATAAAAATGTTATACACCTAACTTGCAAACGAAGGAGGAATGAGTAGTTACTGACAAGTATTAGGGCATATATAGCATCACAAGATTGTTCGCAATTCTATAGCCAAATTGATCACAAAAGTAAAGACCAGATAGATCACCTGGATACTTTGAGCTTTCAATAATTGCGTATACTCGTTGAATACAGCAGCACAGAAACCAGGTACCAAATCCCCTTTAAAATGTGTAACTTCTCTAACCAAAAACAGCGCAGCATTCTTCATGTGAGCTAATAGCTTCCATTGCAGCTTACTGCATACACTAGTTTCCAGATGCCTTAAGCACCAACAAATACTTCAATAAGAGCAGGATTATTTATGAGAACCATCAATTTAGACCATAGCATGTACATCAACATCTAAAACTCTAGAAGAGAATTTCTGTCAACATCTGAAAGAGAATTCTTTTCTAGACCCAGCAACCCCATCCATACTGTTTATTGTAAATGACAGGCAAGTCACCATATAACTTCTTTGAGCAAGTTTAGCCCCAAATCCCAAGTCTTAAGACTTGGATGTGACATCATTTTTGGTGGTCCTTATTGAAAATGATGTCATCAAATTCTTGTAAAGACTCACTTAGACTTGTCCAAATTTATCACTTTAGCCCTAAGACTCAAATATATGACATTTTTTTTTTAACTCTTTATATGTAGAAAAGTGTTTTTTTTAAAAAAAAACAGGATAATAAAAATAAAATTGAGGTGGGTCCCAATCTCAAGTCTTTAAGTTGAATCTTGGAATTTCAAGACTCAACTTGAGACTTGCTTGAGATTTAAGAAGAAAAATGGGAAAAGTCTTAAACATAAATTTTAAGAATCAAGATGATGATGTCACCCCAAGTCGGGGCTAAACTTGCTCTTATGGGGTGACATCATCATCTTGACTCTTAAGATTTATGTTTAAGACTTTTCCCCTTTTTCTTCTTAAATCCCAAGCGAGTCTCAAGTTGAGTCTTGGAATTTCCAAAACTCAACTTAAGACTTAAGATTGGGACCCACCTCAATTTTATTTTTATTATCCTTTTTTTTTTACACTTTTCTAAGTTTAGGGCCGAAGTGATAAATTTGTGCGTTATAAATTTGTGCAAGTCTTAGTGAGTCTTAACAAGAATTTAATGACATCATTTTCAATGGGGACCACCAAAAATGATGTCACATTCAAGTCTTAAGACTTAGGGGTCAAAAAAACTATATTCAAACTACGCAACCCGGTCAAATGCATTACCAAACTTCAATTAACAAGTATTGTTGTTCTAGCCTCTTAAAAGTTAAAACTACCCCAAAATTTTTTGAAATGCGGACACACTGCTGCATCATACCAATCCAGATGTATGTCATCTTTCTGCTGTCTACATTTAAACATAG
The DNA here is from genome assembly GCF_948465745.1 of Chenopodium album. NCBI lineage: Eukaryota > Viridiplantae > Streptophyta > Magnoliopsida > Caryophyllales > Amaranthaceae > Chenopodium > Chenopodium album. The sequence goes on from NC_137838.1 coordinate 5,329,623, forward strand.
GCTTTGTTTTCTTCAACTTATGTATATTAGTTTCAACAAATCCAATTTGGGTGAATTCAGTTTAAATTAGAATTATCAATTGGTGTCAACACACATCATTTCAATTCATAAACAAACAATTGAAGAGAAAATGGTACAAAGTGTTGAACATAATTCCAGTAAAACTTGATTAAATAACAACAACCTTTGAACTCAATTCTAAGATTAACAAGATCACACACACCTGAACCACGGGCGAACCTCGTCGAGCAAGATCAACAAACCAGTATACTTCCCAGCATCTTTAAGCTTACTCAAAGATACAGACTGTGCAACAGCAACAACCAAATCCACAATTAGGTGCACAAAATCTTCCTCCACCTCCACTCCTCCATTATCATCGAAATCGACAACGATTAACCGAGGAACGAGCTCCCCCATCGAAACCTTCCATCCAGCCCCTTCAAGCTTAACCCCTCCAAGGTCCTTCAAAACCCTAAACCCATCATTGATAGCATCCTCATACCTCTCCCACCTAATCAAACAATGTACATACCTACCTCTCTGCAAATGCACACAATACGGCTTACCCGAAAGCTCGGACGACATAACATCCAAACAATCTAAGCACAATTTGTAACAATCGAGCAATTGGGCCACAAATTCGCGAGTTTCCGGGTGTTTTGGAGATTCGGAGAGGCGTTTCGGGAGGAGAGAAAGAGACTGACTAACGAAAGATAGAAATGTCTTTGCAAGTGACCTAATTGGCGAAGAAGGAGAAGATTGTGAGGGTTTTTTGCTGCGAGAGGGTTTTTTGCTAGGGTTTTGAGGTTTGGTGGAATTGAGGAGAGAGAATGGTTGCAGAAATTCGGAGAAGAGAGTGTAGATTTGGGCGAATTCGTAGGTTTCGAGCTTTGAGATGAGAGATGAAGCTTGAGTTTGTTCATCCATGGAGGAATGAGTGAGGGGCGTACTGAGTGTTTGAAAAATGTACTGTATCAGAGGAAAATGAGCGCCAATTATAGAATTCGTTTTTTTTTTTTTTTGGTGATTGTGACTGCTTCGTATATTGGCTTCCTCGGTACACTTCTTGAAGGTGTACAATATGGTTTGCCCTTTGCAGGGTCGGGTCAATTGCATATCTGATTTACAGAACTGAACTGATTGAAACTAAATTAAATTGAAGAAATCATCAATCAATCATATCATATATAACTAGTATATAAAGCTAAACTTTTAGACAGGTCATCAAACTGCGAAACTTGGCATTCTAACTTTTCGCCAAGTAATGCCAAGTGTCACCTTTGATATATTTAAATAAACTTCATAAGATAAAAATCGGCAAGTATCACGCCAACTTGGATAGATTTAGATATAATTTATAAGATTAAAAAAAAAAAAGTTAGTTAAGAATTCCATTTTCAATCAAATTAGGATAGAACTTTAGAATAAGATTATTATTTTAGAGTTTCATATTTGATAAAATACCAAATAATAAACTTATAATTAGGTCACAAGACAACATCATTTAGCAGTTTTAACTTAACGCCAAATGTCGTACCACATTGGATAAATGTAGATAGACTTTGTAGCAAAAAAAAAAGTTAATTTAGAATTCTATTTTCAATCAAGTTGAATTATAAATATAAACAATTCGGGCATTGCACAGGGCACAAAACTAGTAACTAATATATAAAGCTAAACTTTTAGCCAAGTCAAGAGGCAGCGACACTTGGCGTTCAACCTTTTCGCCAAGGGTCACGCGACGTAGGATAGACTTAAATAGACTTTACAAGATAAAAAAAGTTAATTAGAATTCTATTTGGAGAGAATTTTAAGATAAAATTGTTAATTTAGAGTTTTATTTTCGATAAAATACCAATATTTCAGATGTACAAATTGAATTATAAATTTATTCAAAAAAAATTATTAGATCATAATTCTAATATAGTTCAAAGCGTAAAATTTCCACCAACATTATTATTAGTCATTATATGCCTATCAGATAGCAAATCGTCAAAAAAGCACATCCAATTCCTAACTAATTTGTATCAATAATATATTTTAAAATTTGATATATAAATTAAAAATTTATATTACAATTCATAAACAACCCGGGCATCGCACAGGGCACAAAACTAGTAAATATATAAACTAAAAGACACACCAGCAATGACACGTGTCGTCTCCTGGTGTATCTTTTAGTTTTGATTTTTTTTTTTAAAAAAAATTTATTTAATTTAAATTTTTAATAAGATAAATAAAGATTGGCTAAAATGTAAATTGCCTTAATTGTACTAAATCAATATAGCAAGAGTTTATTTTATAATAATATGACACAGATTGGAACTTTAACAACCGTGCATTATTCCACGGGATCTAACCTAGTTAGGAACTTAATTGAAATGAAAGTAAGCTGAAGATAAGGCCCTACCTGGTATATCTCAGTCTAAAGAGGTATAAGTTTGGATAATTCAAAAAACACATTTTAGACACAAAAATCTTTTTCTTTTTTTTTTTTTTTTTTTTTTTGGAAAATTTTCGATAATATCAATTTGGCCCAATATATGTGATACTATTTACAAGTTTAAGCAAACGATTTTACAATTTGGTTTGATCTAGTGTAACTAGTATGATATGATTTTCATCACCTTTGGTATGTGACTAATGTGAATTCATTCATTTTGATCTGACATTAGTTTGGGTCAAGATCAAATGAAGTATCATTTTGCATTTGAGTCCAATTTGTATCATGTGTTTTGACAAGTTTCGATTAAGGGTCTGTTCTCATACGTTTATTTTCAGTTCAGTTCAGCTCTAATAAGTTCAGTTCAATTTAGCTCCTAATTTCCTTCTCTTATAAAATGTTCAGTTCAATTCAGCTCTAATAAGTTCAATTCAGTTCAGCTGAGTTCAGTCAATGAGTACAGGCTTTAAGTCATTCGATTTGCGAGTTAAGTTTAATATAGTCTTTCGATTTATATATGGATACAAGCAACTTGGTCAAAAATAAATTGTCACAAGGTACAATCTGTGTTGGTTTGAATTGAATTTTCATGCCATAGGTTTTAGGTTGATCGTTGCTTGGTAAGGGTTTAGTTTAGGCTCAAATCACTAGATCAATATAAGTTGTGTAGTCATGTACCAATTAGGCAATAATGGAACAGATTGCGGTCCAAAATCTTAATTATCATGTTAAATCAAGGACTTGTTTAACATCAATTAAATTTTCAAGTATTCAACTTATTAGTGTTAATTGTGTTATTGATTTGATACCTGCAAATACTTTGTTAAAATTTGTTCAAACAAAGACCTAGGTGTACACTTGATCATAAGGGGCAATATTTGGTGAAAAATTTATCCAACCTCGGAAAAGGGGTCGGACAATCTAATCTTGTAATTAAAATTCTTCCTAAATCCAACTTTCCCCCAAACCAAACTAAATTACTTCCTTTGTCACTTTTCTATGATTACATATTCTATATTGGGCACATTCTTTTTATGGTTACATTTTAAAACCATCCTTAATGCTTCCTACTTACTCGATCTCATATTATCTACTTTGGATGCAATTATTCCTATTTGCCAAAATATTTACACATTCTCGGATAAACTATTTCCATTTTTTAAAAGCTTAAAACTATATTCAAAACAAATATTTTCATTTACCGGAATATTCACCTACTCCAAAAACAAATATTTTCATTATACATACTCCCAAAAACCTTTTTTTTTTTTTTTTTTTTTAAATACACCAGGTAATGACATGTGTCATTGCTGGTGTTTCGTTTAGTATATAGTTATTGATTGATACATTTTCATTAGTACTTAAATAAAATTCCAATGATATTTAATAAGTTTCAAGTGATACAATTAGGGCATGTTCTCTTACGTTGAAATTCAGTTTAGTTCAGTTCAGCTCATAATTTCCTTCTCTTATAAAATATTAAGTTCAGTTCAGTTCAGACAATACTTAAATAAAATTCCAATTTTATTTTAAAAGGTTCAAGTTGTAACAGTCAAAGTATGGTCCTATCATTAAATCTCTATTTTCACATGATGGTGGGGTCCAAATATTTGTTTTTTCTCTTTTTTTTTCATGCACTTTTCTAAAAGAATCCACAAATGAGATCGTCCATGCACTTTAGTTACAACACATATTTTAATAATGTTACGTATTAGCCAAGGCTCGAGGAAGTAGTAATGCAGTATTGTTATGCGCTTACAAATGCATAACAAACACTACTAAAATATTCAAAATCACATAGAAGAGAGAGGAAAGGAAGAGAGAGAGAAAAGTAGGTGGGATTACTTTTAATTGTACCCTTAAAAACTTGTATAATATTATTAATTATTTAATGATACTATATATGCACATTATTAGAATCACTAAATGCATAGATAGTGCTACTATATACATAATACCTAAATATTCAATGGTATTATTTGATCACTCAATAGTATAACTCTAAATTTAGTGTATATATATACATTTAGGTGTAATTAAGCCATTTCCCTCGTCATACAATTATTGATGCATAACAATACTCCATATAAAAGCCCTGATATTAGCCTATACATAACTAACCTCCACTATTACTTCCTTGTCAAGAGTGTCAAGACTCAAAAATGAAACCCAATACTAAGGATGGCAACGGGTCAGATTCGGAGTAGATTATGCTAAATCCGGCTCCGACCCTACAGGAAGTCGGAGGCTAAATTTGACTCCGACGTCCAACATCTGTCTCCGACTCTGACTTCAATATCCGACCTTCGACTCCGAGTTTTTTTTTTTTTTTCGTTATTCAATATTCTTTGAGAAATTGTGCTATTTGGGCCTTTACAACCCACACCCAATGCCACCATGACCCACACAAAAGTCCACTATCTATTGGAGTCGGAGTTGGACATTTCTCGGATTCAGATTTTCTTCTCGGATTTTTTGTAGGATCCAACTCCGACCCTCCTCCGACTCGGAGTCAGATTATTTTAACGGAGTCGAACTCGGATAACTTTTTTCTAGGATTTGGAGCGGATTTTTTTACCTCGGATCGGGACGGAGAAGGGTCGGATCCGGACCGGATTGCCATCCTTACCCAATACGATAGCCATAAGCCCAACATGTCATGTGAAGCAAAAGAGAAACGGAGAATCGGCCCATTTAATTCTCGACTCTTCAAACTAGAACCGCATCTCCCATCCATCAGATCCAAAAACCAACGGCCACGATCAACCCAACCAACAGATTCAACTTATTGGTCCACGTATCAAATCCTCCAAACCTCATTGGTCCACGTCATTTCATATGACGCTTTGTTCGTTTCAAATTCCTTCTTCAATCAAACTCCATTCCCACTAAAAAAAGAAAAAAACATCAAACTCCCACACAAACTCTCCAAAATTTTCTGATTGGCTAACAACATCATCCTCGCATTCCTATTGGTCCACGTCATCACTTCTGACACGTCCCAACTTCACTCTCTCTCTCCTCCTCTTCACTCTATAAATACCCTTTCTCTCTCCTTTCTTAGAAAACAGAACTACTGTGAAGAGAAGAAACACAAAGCACTACCTGAAGAAGGAGAAGAAGAAGAAGAAGAGTCGGAAAAACTAAACTACGTCGTTTTATATCACCGGCGAAGATAATGGCGGGAGCGTGGAATTCACGCGCATCGTCGATTGCATTCGGCATCATCTTATTCGGTGAGCTTACTTTCTCCAGATCTTTGTAGTTTTATGTTGTGATTGAGTTTTAGGAAGTTGAGATTTGAACTGCATTTGAATTTGAATGATGTTGATTTGTTTGTTGAATGTTGTTTTTGGTTTATGATTTCGGATCGTTTTGAATTAAGGAGTGAGAGTGAGAGTGTGATAGTGATTGATCGCATTATTGTTTGATTTGCGGCATTAAAAGTAGATCTAATGTGTTAGTTTTCAATAATTAGTTATCATGAAACAGTGATTTTGCGATCTCACTGAAAAATAAGTGTATGAGCTTGAATCTGTAAGTTTCAACGAGAAGTTTGGTTGGATCTATAAATTTTTCGACGCAATTTGGAATGATATATGTATGTAATGTGAAGATCAAACGTAAGGTTGCTGAAATATGTTTATGTTTGTAATTGATCTGTGTTTTGATTAGTTTGACGAGTGAATCTGTGTAGTTTTAGTTCGTGATTGATTGAAGATATTAGGAATTAAGTATTGATTTTGGTGTTGTTTTCATGAAATATAAAATACAGTATTAGCTGATTGATTATCATAACAAGTTGAGTATTGTTTCATGTATTGTTTATTTACATAGTAGTATAATTTATTGATTTAACAATCAGACGTTAACAATCCGATTAATCGAAGATAATGTTGATGAAACTGTTTAATTCGAATAAAAGCAATGCAAATATGAAATATGCAATATTACTTGAATATAGTTAATATAGTAAGTTTCACAAGAGATATATGAGAGGATGTTAGTGCACAATTAGTGCTAAAATTCGATTAATTTAAGTTTTGCAATAATGTGATGTTCAAAGTATGTTATAGTGTTAATATACAAAGTGTTACACAGTTAATGTTCCCGAATGCAATTGATTTAACATAAATTTTCTTTTGTTTTTGAAATGAATTTCAGGTAGTTTATTTGCTTTCGTTAGTGCGAAAGATGAAGCTCCTAAGCTCGGTACAGTTATTGGAATTGATCTTGGTACCACCTACTCATGTGTTGGTGTGTACAAAGATGGTAAAGTTGAAATTATAGCAAATGATCAAGGTAACCGTATCACTCCATCATGGGTGGCCTTCACCAATGATGAGAGGTTGATCGGAGAGGCTGCCAAGAATCAGGCAGCTGCTAACGCCGAGAGGACTATTTTTGATGTCAAGAGGCTTATTGGAAGAAAGTGAGTTTCTCCCTCTTCTATTTCACTGTTATATGCAGGCAATGCAGCTATCCAAATTCCGTGCTTATCTGATGACATTTTGTTTGACAGATTCGAGGACAAGGAGGTCCAAAGGGACATGAAGCTTGTGCCTTACAAGATTGTGAACAAGGAAGGAAAGCCTTACATCCAAGTTAAGGTTCAAGAAGGCGAGACCAAGGTTTTCAGCCCTGAGGAAATCAGTGCTATGATTCTTACAAAGATGAAGGAGACAGCTGAAACTTTCCTTGGAAAGAAAATCAAGGATGCTGTTGTCACTGTTCCTGGTTAGATCGCGAGACCATAATCTATTGAATAATAATATTACCGCTTAGACTTTGTTGTTTTACAAAATTTGAGTGATTACTTATATATCTGTTGTGAAATATGTTGCAGCTTACTTTAACGATGCCCAGAGGCAAGCTACCAAGGATGCAGGAGTCATCGCTGGTTTGAATGTTGCTAGGATTATTAATGAGCCTACCGCAGCAGCCATTGCTTATGGATTGGACAAGAGGGGTGGTGAGAAGAACATCCTTGTCTTTGACCTTGGTGGTGGGACATTCGATGTCAGTGTTTTGACCATCGACAATGGTGTTTTTGAAGTTCTTGCAACCAACGGAGACACTCACTTGGGAGGTAAGATTGCCTCTAGGAATCATGACTATTGATATATCAATCACTTAAATGAACTCTTCAAATTGACATGCTTTGTTGTTTTGTTCTATAGGTGAGGACTTTGACCAGAGACTCATGGAATACTTCATCAAGTTGATCAAGAAGAAGCACAACAAGGACATTAGCAAGGACAACAGGTCTCTTGGAAAATTGAGAAGAGAGTGTGAACGTGCCAAGAGAGCTTTGAGTAGCCAGCACCAAGTCCGTGTTGAAATTGAGTCTCTCTTTGATGGTGTCGATTTCTCTGAGCCACTCACTAGGGCTCGTTTTGAGGAGTTGAACAATGATCTCTTCAGGAAGACCATGGGACCCGTCAAGAAGGCCATGGATGACGCAGGTTTGGAAAAGAACCAGATTGATGAGATTGTTCTTGTTGGTGGAAGTACTAGGATTCCCAAGGTCCAACAGCTGTTGAAGGAATTCTTCAATGGAAAGGAGCCCAGCAAGGGAGTTAACCCTGATGAGGCTGTCGCTTTTGGTGCTGCTGTTCAGGGAAGCATTCTCAGTGGAGAGGGTGGTGAAGAGACCAAAGGTACTTCAAATCTTATTCCTCCATATCTACTATACTAGTTTGAATACTTAACTTGCAGTGAAAGTAGTTTTTTGAACATCTGACTTAATTGAGTTTCGGTTCTTGCACAGAAATCCTTCTCTTGGATGTTGCACCTCTTACCCTTGGTATTGAGACTGTTGGTGGAGTTATGACCAAATTGATTCCAAGGAACACTGTTATCCCAACCAAAAAGTCTCAGGTTTTCACCACTTACCAGGACCAGCAAACCACCGTCACCATCCAGGTATATAAATGTTCATAATTGTTGACCTCGAGCTCTTCAATTGAAAATTGTAGTTCTAACATGACATTGATTGCTGTAACAACAGGTCTTTGAAGGTGAAAGGAGTCTCACCAAGGACTGCAGACTTCTCGGGAAATTTGATCTTACCGGAATCGCACCAGCTCCAAGGTTTGTTAGAATGCCAAAATAATCTGTCCTTCCTTTGCTTTGAACTATTTTATGTCTGGTTTGCTTATATCTAAATTTTGATATGAAACAGGGGAACCCCACAAATTGAAGTCACCTTTGAGGTGGATGCCAACGGTATCCTAAATGTGAAGGCAGAAGACAAAGCCTCAGGAAAATCCGAGAAGATCACAATCACAAACGACAAGGGTCGTCTCAGCCAAGAAGAAATCGAGAGAATGGTTAGGGAAGCTGAGGAGTTCGCTGAGGAAGACAAGAAGGTGAAGGAGAGAATTGACGCCCGTAACAGCTTAGAGACTTATGTCTACAACATGAAGAACCAAGTCAGCGACGCCGACAAGCTTGCTGACAAGTTAGAGGCTGATGAGAAGGAGAAGATTGAGGCCGCTGTTAAGGAGGCTCTTGAGTGGTTGGATGACAACCAGAGTGGCGAGAAGGAAGACTACGAAGAGAAACTCAAGGAAGTCGAGGCTGTCTGCAACCCAATCATCACCGCTGTTTACCAGAGATCTGGTGGGCCATCAGGTGAAAGCGCTGATTCAGAAGATGCTGAGGATGGGCATGATGAGCTATAAGTGGATCACTGATTCAATTGTTCGGTGTATTAGGTTTAGACTAATGGTCTCCTTTTGGGAGCTTTTGGAAGAAAAGACGCAGTAGAATGTTTACGGGAGTTAGAAGAAAACTGGGATGGGAAACTCGTTTGGATTTTCGGTTTTCCTCTTTCCCTTCACCAAGTTCAATTTTTGAGGGACAATGTATAGGATATTTCAACTGTTTTATCAGCTGAAACATTAGTATTTTATTTTTTTTTACTTAAGAATTTATAATTGCTTCTGTTTTTGACTCGTCTTCTATATCTTGTTTTCAAAAGAGATTAATATTTATATTTGAGCTCAATTAGGAGGTAAAAACACGCGTCGTTGTGCCCTATTTTCTTCAACAAGTGACCTTCGACTTTTACCTTCACACCACATATCTGCTATCATTAAAGAATATGATTCTAAGCACAAAGCATTGAGCTTTTCATTTCTTATACCCCGTTGTTACCAATTCCTCGCAAAATGCATTCTACTCGTATAATAATTGTGTAATTCTAATTTCCCCATTCACTTGATTCAAGGAATAGCAACTGGAAACTCTAATGATAACCTATTACTTCATCACTGACATTTCCAAGAATCCTATATGCAACATAAATATCCAATTTCAAATAGGAATGTATTTCATAAAGTTTCTTTTTTATCTACTTCTTAAAGCGACTATTACGGACATGAGTCCTTGATCAACCAGTTACACAGATGATAGGGACAATGACAACGAATAAAAGTAAATAGATGAAAGTAGTTAATCTCAAATTTAGAAATGAAGAAAAAAAGAAGCTAAAAGTACAAATTTAATAAGTTGAGTAATTGAGATACCCTTATTTTGATATACAAGTATTGAATTACAACTAGAACATAGGTACTATATAATTCATATTCATTGAATAAATTGAAAGGATGGATTCCACTGAAGTTGGAATGCCAGAAACGAAGGACTCGAGTTTAACGACAAGAACTTGTGTCCATGATGGTGGGGTTGGTGGATGTAACTGTGTACACGGTTTAGACGGATTCAAGTTCATTATTCAGAATGCTAACATCTCCTAGCAGCACAAGGAATGCCAAATTACTTACAACAGATTATAGACATTTAAATTTGCGAATGCAAAGTTTAATCTTCTTCAGATATTGCAGACAAAGAATAATTTTACCACTTGAAACGGCATACAATATTAACCTATATCAACACATCTTCAAGACAAAACAGGAACATGATTGATAATACGAAGCATGTACAAATCCACATGGAAGTTCCTAACCGAATTAATTAGCAGTAGTGGGAGTGCAGGACAACCAAAAAAACCCATTACTCAACCACTTTATCAGTTGCTCGCATCCAAGGCCAATTCTTCTCACAGAGCTCATTTGGGGATGCATCATCATTATCTTTTATGTCAACATCAGCATTATGCTTCACAAGGTATTCTGCAATAGCTTCTCTATCACAAACAACAGCATAATGCAATGCGGTTTGTCCTTCATTGTCCTGCAATAGCAATTAATAGTTATAGTAAGATTAATGTAACCAGTAGCTGATCAGATATCAAGATACTGGATCCCCAAACAGACAAAAACAGGATGAAGCAAATGGAACAATATTTGGAACATTACCTTAGCATTCACATCTGCATCCTTGCTATAGAGCAAGTCTATGACAGGAAGATGACCACGATCAACTGCCCAATGCAACGGAGTCCGGCCTTCACTATCTGAAGAAAGTAATAATGTATAAGATGTTCTCACACAAATGACTAGAGGAAAATAGTCCTGTGATAAATCATGCCAGCTCTATTTACATATGCATTTGGCTCAAAATAATAAGTAAACTGGAATATATATTAACCACATTCGCCTATTTGATTGGGTTTACTTTTTCCCACCACCTCCAAGGATAAGAAGAGTACTTTTTTTTTTTGATAAAATATAGTTACCTCGCTTTGAATAGTTTCCAATGTATCTACAAGTCTGGTCCAACTAAAACTTCCAATACAGACAACTTCACTCGCTCAAATTAAGAGTTAAAACAAATAAATATCTATCTTCTGCCAGACCTTATTAATATAGATCACTACGATATCATCATTCATAACAACTGCTTGTCAAATTTTTATAATTTTTTCCTAAAGACTCTGATCTAATCATCCAGATTTATAAAACCAATAGGTTCACATAAATCACATATAATTCTTGTGTGCACTTCTTCTGTGCAGAGACACGTGAATTTACATAAATCGTTCAGTAGTTGTTTTAAATTTAGTTTAAGATAACATTCATAGACTTAGAGCGCAAACCTTTTGAATTTGGTGAAATGCCGTTCTCGATGCATTTAAGCAAATTCTCTACATCACCTTCTCTAGCAAAGGCATGTATAGCATCCATTTTCCTAAAAAGAAATAACAGCATGAAATAACATAAAAAATAACCGACCAAGTTGCCCATTCCCATATAAATACTCAAAAAATTACACACTGAATACCTTCAGCACTAAAAAAAAAAAAAGAATTTCCAGACCTAAGCATTGATGAAAAGACATAGCACCAAACATGTCCATGCATGAGAAAGGATGGACCATTCAGTGACTGGAACAGCTTTTAATGTCAGATGTCTTAAATTCATACAATTTCATCCAGACAGCCTATGTTTAACGACAAACCAGACAGACTCAACAGACATTGAAAATGTACGAGTATTCAAGCATATTAGTAATGATGATCTTGTAAGATGGAAACCTAAAAATAATGAATTCTTAGCTCTACATTTCAGAAGTATGTGAGACATTATGTATACAACTACGCCCTTGAACATGTCTTTCAGCCCAGCAAGTACTTAGATAATTTCATGACATAAACAGGACCAATGGTTGGACAGAAGGCATTGCAATTTTCCAGCAGAAGAATGATATAGATTACAGATAAGATCTCACAGCACATTGAAAAGCATACTGACCAAACATAATCCGCACACACACCCCCCAACCCCACCCCCACAAAATTATCATAAACAAAAAATGCAATACTTGTATGTAAGTTTCATAGTTCTGGCAAACTTACATTTCAACTCCAGAATCCTCCTCATGAATGAAGCTGCTGAAAACTGGTCCCATAGGTCCTTTTGGATCTGAACTATGCTCCTCGGCATCTCCATTTTTGGTTTTCTGTCAACATGGTTGAAGGAAGAATAAAGGAACTTATAAATTGGAACCAAAAGTCATTAGCATTAGCATTAGCCAAACTAGGGGGTGTTGTCTGGGGAGAGAAGGGGGGGGGGGGGGGGGGTGCCTTCTAAAAGTACAATCTCACCTCTGCTCCACCACTTGCCCAAGAAGGAAATAATTCTGTCACAATATCAACATACTTCTGCATTGCATCCTCAGGAGGCATAGCACCCATTTTCTGCCACGCATTCCTATATTATATCCCAAAACAAATTATAGTTAGTTAGGAGAGTTTCTCATGATCATGGGGGGTCAGTTCTAGGTCATCATATTCTCCTAGTTTCATTATTCTTAGTTTAACTGCGATGGATGAGGTATGGACTCATGTCCACCAAGAGTTATACAGAGAAGATTGCTAAATTTGATATTTTGATCATCATACTGCAATGCCTTAATCCCCACCCCAACACACACAACAAACACAAGAGAACAAGAAATGTGTCTACTTTACTTTCAACTCCATTACTTTTTCACTAGCACAGCACAAACATAAAAATGTGTCTACTTCTTGAAAAACTCCCTTTCCCTATCTAGTATGCCTAATGTAAGAGGTTAGAGTGAGTGATCATAGCATCCACTTCTCCACACATTTATACAAGCAGCACGTCAACCACAGGGAGCCGTCCTACTCCACATAAGACCAACATTTTCAGAAATCAACAAAGTATGTAATGTACAAGGCTTCCATGAATGATTATGGCATCAACTTCACCAGAACAAAACAATATAGAACACATCAAGGCAACATCTTTAAGATAGAAAAAGACATCCCTCACTTCAGCTATTGTTAAAAATGCTTAATTGATCTTAATCAAAAGGTCCACAAAGGCAACACCTAAATTTTTTAACTCGGTAATGTTGCCTAAATCGACAATAAAATAATCCTCACACAAGCTACAAGAATGTTTCTTAAAATTAAATAATGACATCAACGTACTAGCCGTATCAATTATTGGTCTTAATCAAAATAGGATATCCTCTTCATCAGAATTTCGATACTAAACCAAAGTTTCTTATCACAATCCAAAATCAATCTCCGTCACCAACTATTTAAATAAAGACCCCGTTTAGTTCAACTCCAACTTTAGTAAATTCCTATCACAACAACACAAATCAAGCCTCCTACCACCCAATACTTCATTTTAGTCACATCATAATCCAACAGCATACTATCTCCATCCAGAAACAATAATCACACAAACTATACTTAAATACCCAGAAAAACACTGTCCTAATTTATGATTTGATTTTCTCAAAACATGCCTCTAGTTATGTTTTCGATATGGTAAAGCGTAAGATCTAATCAACAATCACATCAGTTCTTGGTGAATTCATGCCATATAAGGGGTTAGTATGTCAATGTGACAATCACCAAATCACAGCCAAATCAAACCACCAAGAAACAAGAACATGTACATATAAACCACAAATAAAACACAACATTATTGACAGAAGTAACAATACCACTTGGCTCGAGCTGTCAACTTAAAAGCCGGTGGCGGCGGGGCGCTGCAGGGACCTTCAGTGGCAATCTTATACAACCCATAAAGCTGAAGCTGAGCATCATTCCCCACTTTCTGAGCCATAATCTTATCAGCAGCAGACGCCGCGACGAAGGCGGTAGCAGCACTAAAAGCCTCATCAAGCTCAGTACTCTCCACACCTTCCCAATCATCGTCATCAGAATCAACATCATCCAAAAACGCATCACCAGCAGTCACACTTCCTTTCTCCGCCAATACCGACGCATTATCATCACTAACTCTCGACGCAATCTCACTCAATTCTCCCTCAGACACCGTCGAATCAGGCTCCGATTGAACCGACGCTTTCCGAACATGACGCGCATTCGACGGCGCAGGCGCCGCCGCAGCTACAGCGTCAGCATCAACGTCGGCGTCAGGTGCGCGAGAAATCGAGAGATTCTCATCACGAAATGCAGTAACAAACGAGATCAACTTCGCAAGCAAGAAAGAGAAGATTAATCCAATGATTACCGATTGTAATAGCTGCTGCCAATCGCCCCCCATTTTTCTGTAACCCTAACCCTAACCCTAAACTTCAAACCCTAAGAAGCTCAAAAGTTGGGGGAAAATGGCGGTGATTGCGATTGAATCGAAATCGCAAAACCCTAATCTTGAACAAAATTTGATCGAATACTTGATTAATTGATTGATTAATCGGTGATCGAAGAACTAGAGAGAGAAAAGATTCGGAAGAAGAAAGAAGAGAGAGAAAGAAAGAAAAGGAGGTGTCAAAGAAGGAAGATAGAGAAAAGTGCAGAATTGAGATGAGGACGATGAGCTTGTACCACGTTTTTTAAATTTTAATAATTTGTCAAAAAATGTGAAATGTAACAAATGTTGGATATTCTTTGTGTATATTTTGAGTCACCATTTTGTATTTTAATTAATTAATTGGTAACATAATCCAAAGGGAAGAAAACATTTTTATTTTTTTTCAATTTTCTCAAAAAAGCCAAAAAATATGAATGAAAGAGTCAAGACCTAATAATTTCTTTGTCCTTTGTACTTTTGTAGCTAGGATTAATTGGGGACTCATGATTGTCATGCAATCTTGCTTGCACAAACGTTGTAGATTTGGGTGTGAAATTTTGGGCATCATACTAGTAATGTTGCAATAATTGATACGCTGTATATGATTATTGCAAACATATTATAAGACTTAAGAGGTAGAAGTCAAGATAAGATGTTAACTACACTTTACAACGTTATCTATTAACATGAATGACTATATGGTATCGCGCGGTTGAAAGATTTAAAGTTGAATATCATTGCTGATAGCTTATGCCATTACTATAAGTTTTTTTTTTTTTTTTTTTTTTAAACGATTAGTTTTGCAGTGTTTTGTTTCTCTTTAAAATTATTGTTTTGAATGTGACTTTAAAATTTCAATCTACTCACATTTTTTTTTTTTTTTTTTTTTTTTTTGTGGCATAAAGAAGTTGTCGAAGTGGTCAAACTCATCATGTTTACCAATACACGAAAATTCTTAAAAGTGCATGATAACCTAATAATACATAGAGATCATATCAAAATCGTGTATTCTTTTTATTTTGATAAATGCTCGAAGTACTTTTAAGAATACAAATTGTATGTCTTTATCAATTATTTTCATAATGGCATAATTCTTATCCCTTCCATGGCCAATTAATTTTTTTTTTAAAAGGACAAGATTCTCTAACAGAAAGAGCTAGGCTAGCTTAGCCAATCAACCAAAATACAAAGGCAAAATAGGTTGAAAGATATAGCATAAAAGTTGTAGTAATTACAATTCCAAAGCTTAAAAGATAGAAATATTGTAAACAATCCCTTTACATAACGTAGGTGGTGCCGTGGTGGTCCTAGCTTGTGAAGAATAGTTGGGATAAGATGAAAGCAACTTTTAAATTTCACAACTTTGTCAAACTTTACTTGAAATATGCTAGCTAAGAGTTTTGAATCATTCAACAGAAATCTTATGTATAACACAATTTTATCATTCAAGCAAGTTACAATTACATAATCTAGTCAATTCTCAATATTTGCATATACAACAATTCCCCTAAAAGAAAGGAATAAGGTTCAAAATTTAGGTTATTTAACTTTCATTTTGAGTGAATTATTAAATTTGTAATGCTAATTATTAAATTTGTAATGCTACTCGTACCTCGTTCATATACTTCTTAGTCCGTACAATTTATTTATCGGATTTAATAAGAATGTAAAAGAAAGAAGGGAAATTCTACATAATACCCCTGAGGTATTGACTATTCCACGTTGTGCCCCTCCCTTTGAAAAGTTCCACGCTGTAACCTCAAGGTTCCAAAAGTGATTAAGCTGTACCCCTGTCGTTATCCTTCCGTTACATGTTGCCGTTAGTGGAGCCCACTTTACACCTATTTAATTTTTTTCTCAATTTTCGTGCTAAAAAATGTCCCATTATATGTTTTAGGGGTCATTTTAGGCCTAAAGGGACCAAATTGAGCTTTGATTTTGCAAAAAAAAAAAAAAACGTAAAAGCCTCGTATTGTGAATTTGAATTCTCACAGTTAAATTTAGAATTCATAAAACGGGGCTTTTACGTTACTTTTTGCAAAATCCGAGCTCAATTTGGATCCTTTAGACCTAAAATGACCGCTAAAACCTTTAATAGGACTTTTTTAGCACGAAAATCGAGAAAAAAAATAAATAGGTGTAAAGTGGGCCTCACTAACGACAACATGTAACGGAGGGATAACGACAGGGTATAACAATCACTTTTGGGACAATGAGGTTACAACGTGGAACTTTTCAAAGGGAGGGGTACAACGTGGAATAGTCAATAGCTCAGGGGTATGAGGTAGAATTTCCCAAGAAAGAATATACAAACATACCTGGATTGGTAGAGGCAATTGCTTTAGACAGTGTGTCCAAAATTGCAATAGTAGCATGACTGCATGAGCCAGAATAATGATGGGCCTGTTAGCTGGCTTAGCCCAGTAGCATAATCGTTGTTCCTTTGACTTCTGTAGCACATCTCTTGAGAACAGCCCAAGACCAAGATCTAATTGGGCTTAATGGCCCAATATATGAGTTTCATTTGCTTCAACCCAAGCCATGTCACATAGCTTTCACAAGAAGTAATCAACTTATAAGCCAGTATATAATGGTGATGATCATGAAGAAGCATAAGAAACCATTAGGAGGAGCACTATATGCCATATTGGGCCGAAGGAGCCCAATATCGTAGATTGGCACGAAATTGGGGCTAAATAGCCCAAAGTGCCTTTCATAGGCCGGGCCCATCTTCAGATTTTCATCGAACAATGCAAAAAGGTACGTCTCAAAGGTCCGGTTTGGCATTAGTGGGGTCCCCAAACCGGATGTGACGTGGCGTACTATGTTGCCATTGTACGTGGCTGCGGTTCGTAGGTCCACGCCAACATGGTCTGACTCCCCTTGAGAAGGCCAACCAGTTTCAGCTATCACAATATCCACGTCATCATATCCAAAATTCTTCATAGCACAAAAAACAGCATCAAGTTGTGCATCAAACATATTGGTGTAGTTCTTACCCGTATATTCATCAAATACCCCTGAGTTAGGCCCAAACAACGCGTAGTTTAAGTCGGTTTCATTAGAATCAATATCAAAAAAGGGATAAGGGTTCACCATAAAGGGTGAACCTATAACCCTTAAAAAGCTTAACAACGGCCAAAGAACATGCACATCGTACCCTTGCCTGAACCTCCCCGTCGAGGGAGGGTTCGAGCTAGAAAGTATCCCAAGAGAATGAGGCGTCGAAACTTGAACTTCACGCTCCAAGGACTCTACAACGAGGGCGGTGTAGAGGGTCTCCATAGCAGGGACAAGGTTGGTAATGAGGAGTTTATTAGCCGTTGCCAACACCTCATTACCTACCAAGATACACTTAATGTTTGTAGAATGTAAGTGTGAAGAAATGTTAGTCTTAACCCACTGTTGAGCAAATGTGAAATTAGTAAACAGAGGAATCATAACATTTGGGATTGTAACAGTTATGTTAACCCTTGTATGTGCAAAGGCTTGAAGAATATCAGGGTTTGCATCGAAGATTCTAACATAATTGATGATTGTTGAGTTAACAAGGAATTTCGCGACTTCTTTTGGTGGTGGAAGATTATCTGCATTCACTCCATAATTGACTCCAATGTTTGATTCAACTCCTACATAATACCAACACACAAAAACATGTTAAAAACTGTACTAATTGTACTAAACTAGTACTAATGATTGTGTGTAGAGAGTTAAGATTCGCGCTTACCTAAGATTCGGATGATCAAGGGGACAATGACATAGATTAGTGTTTTCAAGGCCATGATCATGGGAAGTTTTGCTTGTATGCTAACTGTTGCAGGGTATGACTTTAGCTTGTTACGAAGTACTTAGTTAAACAGAATTGTCTAAGAGAATAAGTATCAAAATGGATTAATGAAAGATACTTTTCTTTGTTGGTGAGTTTATGAGCATGATGCAATTTTAGCTAGCTTGTGCATTGCGTAAAGTGTATTTGACACCACATCTTAACTCATAATTGTTTTATTACTATTATATGGAGTATGATTCAAGCTTTTCTTTACAAATGAAGGTGATCTATGTCAACCGGATCAAAAGGTTACATACTTCACATCCTAATTAGTTTTGGCAATAATATACTCACTTTTAATATTTTCGTAGTCCGTGGAGAATCCCGTTAAATTTCATGGACAATGTCTCTATAGTTTGTTGAGTCATTTCACCAGGCCAAGATCTTATCTTATCACATTTACAGAGAAGCTAATAGTGCAGCAGATTATGTTGAAGCGTTAGGACATATTTGTCAAACCCATCAAGAAAAATACTTATATATTTTCTTATATAGTAATTTTTAAAAAAATTCTCTTAATAGTATGGTAAGTCTCTTCTAATAATCTTGGTGTAATTTATTAAAAAAAAAAGTTGGAAAAATTATTGAAGGGAATTTTAGGAATATTTCAAGATTAGGCCACAAGTTATGGGATCTGTATTTATAATTGTCTTGTCACACTGACTCTTGATACTACTCATATATGTTAAGTGGTAAAGCATTTTTGTCGTTTATTTTAAAAGCTTTATCTCTAAAGGGAAAAAGTTCATTACTAATGTAGCTTTAATCATATTTAAATGCAACTTTAATTATATTTAATGTTTGTATAGTAACCTAGGAGTATTGTGTGGTGTTGTATATTGTGGTGGGTGAATTACATGGTGTTTAGTACTTTAGTACGTGGGAGCTGCCAGTCCAAGGAGTAACTCTAAACTAACACCCTAATTACATACTCAACAAACTAACTCCCTTCCCTTCGATCTACATCATCAAACTTTCCCAAACTGACTTTCAATTGTGAACACTTCTTTCACGTTCCTCCCATCCCTATCTTGGACCAACAAACCCGACTTTTGGCAAGGGTATTTTTGTCATTTCATCCTGAGGCCGACGATATATATTGTGAGGTACATATATAAGTGATATAACTACATAAGATTTATTACACTTAAACTTATGAATTGTGTTCAATAATTCCTCATGAAAACCTAGGTGTTATGAAAACCTCTTTGTAATGTTTCTTGCTCAAATGAGTATTCCAATCACTGCAGCAAATGGCCTAGGTAAAAATTAGAAAATTGTTGTATTTTATTACTACTACAAATTATTAGTGCTTTTTTTTTTTTTTTTGAGGCAAATTATTATTAGTGCATTTTGGAGTGATATTTTTGATTAAAAAAAAAAAAAAAAAGAAGAAAAGGTGTGAGCTAGTTTATTTAAAAGAAAGATTTTTTTCTATGATTTCTTGTAAATTGTTGATGATTGATTGAGATGCTCATTTGAGTAAGCAGTATTATGAGAAGAGGTTAGTTTTCCAGTTTGTGCTCTACCTCCATTACGATTGATGATCTATACCAAATTACCAATTACAGGTAAATCATCAAATTAAATATGTAATTTTCCATTTTGATTTATTTGAAATATGTAATTTAAATAATAGATATGATTAATCATTAATCATTTTGAATAGTTCGTCCATAAATTAAAGTTTGTACACAATTATCTTGTCAATCAAGTTTATACATATAAATCAATGTCTCCTCCGAGATTTACTGATTTACATACTTGTACATAGCATTATATAAAGTATATTACATCAATTCAAAATTTCTTGATGTTATCAATATTATATTTTACGGAGTATCAATTAGTAATAATTTGTGAGACAAAAAGAGCCTAAGAACTAGTTGATTGTGAGAAGATGATATGTACTAGTAACTTGATAAGCATATTTTAAGGGTTACTTTTTTTTTTTTTTTTTTTTTTTGAGCTTTTACTTACTTTTAATATTGTATACGTATTAGATTGTTAAGATCTACCTCAGCTTAATAATGAATACTAGTAAAAAGGATCGGATTATGAGCTTCTTGTTATAGTACTTACTCTTTATATGTATCATTAAATCTTGTAAATTTAGATCATAAGTTTCTAGATCATGAAGTGATGTTATATTTTGTAGAAGAAAAATAAATCTAATGAACAACTGAGCCATAAGATTTCATGAAGAAGGAATAAATATCCAGTCCAAGAATTTAAAAAGAAAAAAAATAAAAAAAGAGGATAGAATATGAAGTTTATTATTAAAAAAAAAAAAAAAAAAAAAAAGACAAATTTGCGCATCCGGGGAATCGAACCCCGGTCAGTACCGTGGGAGGGTACTATGATACCACTACACTAGATGCGCTTATAATATTCTTAATTCATTTACAATTTAACTATTGTACATTGTAGAAAATCAAAATAATACAACATTTTTTTTAAGGGTTTAGAGAGCTGCAACTCACAAGAGCAAGGTGATGAGAATCGATCACAAGGTCACCTGAAAACAAGAGGAGAGCTTTAACCACTTGAGCTATTCCCTACTCAAATAATACAATATTTTTCACCTATCAAAGTATTACTTCATTAACTCTTACTTTCATCGGTGTATATATGACATGGACACATGGTGCAAGCGACCATTATCTTTACAATGCCTCTAATGTTGAGTTACAAACACACCACTTAAATTTATGATGATTGTGCAAATTCAAGATTATGGTAATGCATTGATAAATTCAATAAAAATACGTGTGAAGAGCTACTCAATTTTACTTTGTATAATCCGATTCTTTTCTCACTAGTTGTGAATTCTTTCTAATAATAAAAAAAAAAAAAAAAAAAAAACCGAAACCATAACATGGTCCTCCCAATATACCAAGAAATTGTCCCCAAATTAGGTTCCATAAATGTAACAATTCAGATGTACATTTTTAGGTCCAATGAAAACGAGATCTTTAACGTACTGTATTGTACTTGTACAGTCCAACTCTTAACTACTTTACCCTTAAACCTTGATCCTTAATCCTTTTCTTTCTCCTGTTTTCTGATGAGAGACTGACAGACGATACTCCAAGGACAGTATTAACTGTTAATAACAGATACACTATACACATGAGAAACTCAAGTAATTGGTGGTTATGAATCTTATGATTTGTATAAAATGATAGGTACAATTGTACAAGTAACATAACTCATACAAAAAAGACTAAAAAGAAAGAATTATGAACTTGTTCATCCTATCAGTATTAAGTGCATCACTATTATACATAACAATACTTGTTAACCTTTAGCTGTCGATTACGATCTCTTCCCCTTCTTCACTCTCAGTTTGACACTGTGAGTCACGAAAAAATTGTTGAAAAGAGAACTGGGTTCGGAGAGCATAGGTTTTACGGTTTATCTGCACCCAAGTTCAGCTCTTCCTTCCTCGCTGATAGATTTATTTGTACAGATCTTTTGGAGATCAATGTAGCCAATAATGGTGTCCTCAAATACAACACCGTCTAGATTGGCCTCATCAAAAGTGGAGCCTGATAACACAGTATTCTTAAACACAGCTCCTTGTAGATCAGCCTTCCCAAAATTAACACGATCTATAACTGCATTTGTGAAATCAGTACCTGCATAAAAATCAATCTTCCGAGGTCAGCAAGAAATAAACTTTACACAGCACTATTCTATTACTTGGTTAATAAGCGAATACTCCCTCTATTCCTAAAAATAGTTATCATCTTCCATTCTGCAATATAACTCGATGAAAGTCAGAAACTCAGAATACGTCTTTCACAGGATATTCATCTCTTTATATTGACTTATTAATCTCCGTGCACAAGTTAATGTTACGGAACTTATTTTGGGAACGAAGGGAGTGATTAGCTTCAAGGTGGCTTCAAAAATTAAATAGAACTGATCAGTAGAAGAGAAATAGGGAGTAATATACCCTTGAAACTAGCTCCCACAGCATAAGCCTTGGACATGACTACTTCTGTCATGTCAGCACCATCAAACTTAGCATCTGACATGAGAGCAGCTGTTAGAGACTTCCCCTTAAGTTGAGACTTTTCATTTGTAAAGTCACAAAAGCGAAGATCCAATGGCTTGTCATATACACCATTTGCTTGACCAATAGTGTTACCAACGAATGCACGCTCACAACGATCAGGATCGGTTGACAATGGAGGAAGTCTCTGCAAATGAATAATTATGTACTAATAAAAAACAGAGAAAAACAACTAGCAATCCTCTAAATTTATACATTAGAGTTTATAAAAAAGTAAGCTTCTTTTCACAGGTTGAGGAGAATTATACAAGTATAAGTAACTGAAACATGATGCATATTTGAAAAAACAGTTGAATTGTGCAATAATATTTTGTTCTGCAGCTGATTCAATATCACCCCACCTATTAGGAGAAATGAATGTTTTCTGTGAAAACATGTTAAAAGCTACTGAAAAATAAGAAGTTATCTGTTGAACCCACTATACAAGGTGTGAGTACAAAAGAGTCAAACAGACCAGATAAATGAAGCTTCTTAGGCATGAAGCTATAAGTTACTAGAATTTGGGAATACTAACATGGGAATAATTATGCCTATCAAGATGTGATGGAGCATCTAATCTGAGCTTTCTATGATAGATTGATATCATAATTTGCTGTGAGATTGACATGAGAGAGCTATACAGTCTAAATTATGAAACATAAGCTTTAAAATCAAACAATTGAGCTTTTCAAACCTAGTAGGATAATTTTTCTCAAAAAAAAAAAAAACCTAGTAGGATAATTCGTGTTAGATATATAGCTTAGGATTTAGATTATGAAACGTACAAATTAAAGAACATTATAGCAGCTTGAAAGCTTTTATGATGACCTAGGCTCACCAAGTAAACATATCAAATGGGGCGGAGGGGGGGGGGGGGGGGGGTGGGGAAGAGCATAATTTTGGGTTTTGAGCCCAGAGAGAATGGGGATGCAGACAATCAAACTTCAACTGAGAACATGAGAGGTCAATTTTGTTAAGATATGGCTTTGATCACGAGTTCACGACAATCAAGAAATGTAAGCGTCCTAAGCAAAAGATAGATCAACTCAACAACAGCAAACTTCCAATACCCCTACTTTTTCAACTAATGAACTCTAATTATCTTATAACCATAAAACACTTCATTTGGATAATGTCAAGCAGTAGAGTGTAAATCAGTAGTTGTATCTAGAAAACTTAGAAGCATGAGAACAGAATCCTAAATCATAAATTGTTTCAAATGAAGGCATCTGCAATTGATACTGAAATCATGGCTGATTCCTAACCTGGTTAGCAGCTATTACAGGTGAGGCAGCTGTGACAGCCCACGTGGCCAGGAGGCCAAACGCCACATTCCTAAGTTCTTTGAATTGAGATGAATTTTCTTTCTGAGATCCATTTCCAACAGCTGCACCAAAAATGAAAACATTTATGAGTTCATTTAACATCACCGTTAGCCCAAAAGAATGAAGAACAAGATAACAGCAAAGCATAAGCATTCTGCAAACTGTTAAGACTCTGAAATGGGTTAGGGAACGAAATGAGCGGTATGTTTAATGATGCAGCGTAGCATTGATGTATCATCAAGAAGCATACAAATGTTATAATCCACTTCTATTTCAAGGCATTTGTTGGATTGGTGTAAGGTGAAAGAAAATGTTTATCAATTGACTTACCAATGTTACGTGATGGATCGAACTGTACTAATAGATTGTCACACGGTTTCCTTTAGTTACAATTCAAGGAGTTTTTGACCGCTGTGAGTGCAACCATGTTGGTATTTTGGTGAACACACTAACTTAAACAGAGGTATTGATAACTCGTTCGACCATCTCAATTTAAACATCTGTCTTATAAAGATTGAGATATACCAAGAAGTAGACTTCACCAGACACAATACCCTTCAACTTTCATTTTGCTTGGATATTATATGTTTATAACACTTAGTAAAGCAGTTTTGCATCTATTCATCTCAATATTTTTCAATGTCTTCAAAAGAATCACCTGCCCTGGTTTCAAAGTATGATTGCTATGGTAATTAAAAAGGGTTAGATGTACTCTACGTCACCCAAAATGTAGTAGAGACGCGGCTGTCAAGAGATCTAAGCTCAATCGGAACTAGTGTTAGATGTATGCAATGATTGTTTAACATAAAGTGTCACATTCTCCTAACCTGTCATAAGTAAGCATCTAAAAACAAAATAAAAAACTTGTGACGTCCCATTATAAACAAAATTACAAAGGCAACCACACGATCAATCAAAACATGTCAAGAAAAGCACATTTTATTCGAAATTGATAACCAAAAGAAAAAGATATGAACATGTCCCTTTAAAATACAAGAGATGCACAATTTTTCGAGAGCATAGGGAGCGCGCCACTTAAGCAGGCAAAAGAGGGACTTTAAGCATTTGCAAATAAGCTAAAGATAAGAAAGTCAAGCTCAACCAATACAACAACTAAAGCAACAAAACAACTTGACATATAAAGAGAGAGTGAGAGATTGTGCGTACCAGAGCAGGAAATTGGGAAAGAAAGATGAAGTTTACGAGCAGAAAAGAGATGGCGTTTGGCAGAAGAATTATTCAAAGAGATGGTATTTGGGTGAATGCCAAAGCTAGCCATGTTTCAAATGATGATTAACAATGTCAATTCCATTTCCTATCTTTTTCTCTCTCCCTTCTTTCTCCCTTATTGGGTGAGCTTATCTTCTTACGTGGCACTCAAACTTACTTGTACTTTTCTTTAATTTTTGACAAGACCTTTTTTTTTTTTTTTTTTTTGGATTGTTAATTTTTTTTTTTTTTTTTTTTTTTTTTTTGGGACTTTTAGTATTTCCTCCCCTCCCTCTAGAAGTGGGTATTTTGCACAATTCAATGACATTTAAAATCTGGTGATAATTATAGGTAAGACATAGATAATTAGATATTATCATAATGATATTTTCCTAATTTAAATATTGGTATTTCATTTTTAAATCACTTATTTACATTTCATACTAACAAACTTCATCAAGAACTTTGATTGCCTTCAACATCAAATACGAGACAAAAAAAATGTAATCATGTGAATTCCCACTAGATTTATCTTTATGTGTGCTTTAACAATTTTTATTCTTGTTTTATTTATTTACTGCAGAGTAATTTAAAACTAAAGATATTGATATACAAACGCGTATATAAGAGACCACACAAAATGCAAGTTGATATCCAAAATGCAAAAATGCTATAATATCAAACGGGAAATTTTGGTGAAAATAAACAGATATTTATTTATTTTTTATTATTATTTTTTTTTTTTTGAAAAGAACCTTGAAGGCTAAAAGCATCCAGAAACAATCAAACTAGATCCCTAACCTGGGAATATAGGCCCATGGCTTCAGGGGATTCTATGTTATTACGGAGTACTCATATAACCAAGAAAACAGAAGGTATCTCAGACTTCAAATTCACCATATATTACAGAGTAGATGGAAATTCCTTGCCACTGCAATACCCATGGTGAAAGTTCCTATTGCGCCATCCACCCCATAAGAGATTGATTTTTAAAAAATGAGGGAATTCTGGTAAAGAATGAGATTGCTGACCACAAGTCCACAAGCCTTTTGCTATGCTGAAGGGCAAAAATATCAGTTCATTACAGTTGGGGCACTGACATAAACATTCACAAAAGACAAATTTGGAGAGCTCGGGGCCAACCAACAAGGGTTATGCAGCTTCTATAGCTTTACTTTACTATTGGTATTGATCAATAAGCGGATTTTCAGAGAGCATGAACTGCAGGGAAGAATAACACAACCTGGCAAACCTTCAACGGTCCGAACAGAAATCTCATCCTCAGGATCCCTACACAGCACATAACCCATTTCTTCCAACTCGGACCAACTAATCATAAAAAAATCACCACATCGACATTGATAACAGAAATCCAATTCTTCCCCATCCTCAACCATCATGTCGTCCAAAGCAACATCTTCCGCAACTAATTCATCACATCTCAAACTTCTTAATTTGTCATCATAGAGAGCACGTGATCGTAAATCCCCAAGGGTTTCCCAAGCCTTTTGGACCTTCATGAATCTATCATCTACATTGTCAACTGATTTTGGCATTTCAGATGATTTGCACAGTTTATCAGGGTGGGACTGGAGTAAGGCTAACCTATAGCTTTGGCGGATCTCATCAAAGCTTGCGTCCTCCCTTACGTGAAGGATATCATAGTATGTTTCCAAGGTGGACTGCACATGAAGAGTCATGCTCAGAGGCAAATCCCTATGACAAGGCATGCAGAACATTATTAGCCCAAACAAGGGAAAAGAAGGCTGAGATCACAGCAATCTACTTGTATAAGACATGGATAAAACTTGGCTTGCCCACGGAAAATAAAAGTTACCCAATAACATACTCAAGAGAAGGATTGGATTATAGAGGTATTATTGAACAGTACTGAGAAATTCATTATAAAAATGCAACCAAAAATCCTAGTGTTTGCTCTCGAAATGCAACAATTTTATGTTCAAAGTTCAGGGTAGCTAACAAAATAGCAGCCGAATTATATAAGTTGGACTCACCTTGTACCCCATCTCCTGTCCAACAAACATCAAGTTCCACAGAAAATGAGTTACTAAGGAAGTTAAGGTCCACGGAAGAGAGACAGTCAAATAATATAATAGTTCCCATGACAACATATACACAACAAAGATCTTTAAAATAACGCATATAATTTGTAAACACCAAAATATAAAGGACACATAAGATAATGTCAAAACCATAATAATCAGGTCTTCAACATAAAAGCTTGAGACTACATTGGCAACTCAAAATCAAATTTTAAATGTACACTCATCAGAGTCATCACCGTATGCTCCACTACAAGCACTAGGTTAAATCCTAATTATATATAATGATATGCTAGAGAATACATCTGTGGCAATCTTAAAAGATCAATAAGCGAAGTCATGACCCCTATAAATGGCATGCATGGCTCAAAACACTAATCTTGGATCACAGCATGTGTAATCAAATTGAGGATTACATCATACCCTGAGCAAAAGAACCTCATTCATAGCATTGCACACAGCAATAGACAAGATGGATCACCAAAAAAAAAAAAAAAGAAGTGATTTGCTGGAAGAGTCAATTTTACACAGATTCTTGAGTCTGCCAAGTATGAAGATATATACAGCAAAGTTTAATATTAGGTCTATGAAGAATTGAAGACACTGAGCAACTGCTCCTTACTTTGAGCATTCTGTGCTTGCATAAATCACCAAATATTATTCTAACAAAACAAAATAGTGTTCACTAAAAAAAAGTCAATTTGCATATTTGCATCCAAATAATCTGCCCTATCAAGCAACACAGACTTCCACAGAGCAAAAAATAGTTCTCCAAAATCATAATCAGAACCGTCCTCTTATAGTTGCTTTCAATCATCATCCACGAGAAGTGATATGCAACTCTTTGAGATCATATAAAAATCAAGCTTTAACTTGAACTTGCTTGCGTCTATCGTCCTCAAGCAACGCACCAAGCCCTGCTCTCCCACCAATTCTCACAACTCTAGAACCATTACTATCCTGATAAGCAGGATTAGCTGTCAAAACTCGTGCCTCTGAATTCTTAGCAATCTCCAAAACCTCGGGCAATCCATTAATACAACCCTTTGACATACCTACATCAATCCTGATTGCCTTGCCCTCACAAGCACCATTGATCCCTTTCCCTTGAATGGTATGCCCCATGATCATCCTCTTCGCTCCAGGAATTGTAGTAAGAACATGCTCAAGTGCTTCACAATCACAACTCTCCGCTAATTCATGCGAAAACCTCCTCAACCAAACGACTGAGTTGCTACCCCTTCCAATATCTCTCCACAAATCTCCTCTGACCCCATTAATCCAATCTTTAACCTCCTTATTAATTCTCTCTAATCCATAATTCACATGATTTGCTAACAAACCCCCATGAACAAACACACTCTCTCCCATCACCAAAACTGTTGCATTATTCGCTAAAAATCGAGTGCTCAATGGCCCATTTGGCTTCAATGCTGCAATTCTAGCCCTAAATCCCTCATGAAACTCCTTCCTAAGACCCTTAAATTCAACAGGAACACCACAAAATGGATCTTTCGGCACATCCATAATTCCAGAAAACAGTGTTTTCATTGAATTACCAACATTGTACCAAAAGGCCCAATTCGAAAATTCTTTCAACGAATCAGCTGTAATAAATCTGAAATCACCATTAATGTTCATAATTTCATGGTTCCCATTCATCGTGATAACCTTCCCACCAGCTTTATCTGCTTGTCGTTTTAATCTCTCAAGAAAGTATAGGATCTTAATTTCATCACTTCCACGGTCAAGGACATCGCCAATTTGCACAACAGTAGAGGAGCCCCCAGACCAGTTCCCCGTGGCATCAATTATTCCGGAAAGAAGAAGAGATTGCTTGCATTTCTCTAAATCCCCATGGATATCACCAACGGCAATGAGGCGGTCTGGTGAAGGGTAGAAGGTGGGTGATGGCTTATTAGGGTCAGAATTTGAAGGGGAGGGAGGAAGAAAGAGGCCACTAACAGAGAAGTCGACAAAGGTGTCAACGAATGAGGAGAAAAGGTTTGGAAGGTTTTTACAGGTTAGGGTGTCACTTTCTCCTGCCATAGTTGTTTTCTATGATGATTGATCTGTAAAAAAGGGTAAATGACGAAGTTCAGGGTTTTCGTTTCATAATCACATAAACTATCAATTATAATTCAGTGTGCCAATCTAAGGTTAATTAGTCACTATTTGCATCAACTTAAGGATAAGTATACGACCTAAAGAAGTTGTGATGACTAAAATAGATGTATATTTAGTCCCCCCAAATAATAAAAAAATTATAGTGGCCATAACGAATTAATGTATAAATTGATCAAATTCAAAGAGGGTGATTCAAGTAGATAATTGTTGAAAAGTAATCATATGACACGAGTTGTTTACTACTCGTACTCCATTAGAATATAGAATCCCTTAGTTTACATCTATTCAGAAGAAACTACGGATAACTTCCAGCATATTCATCCAGGTATACTTTTCCACACAATTGCCTCGTTACACGAAACGTAACAAACATACATCATCTACACATCACTGGCTCTCTAAGGCCACCTTAAAGAATGTTCAAACTAGCAAGACAGCAACACAAACTCGATTATTTCCACTATTATACAACATCATACAAACATCTTTGAGGTCACTGCTATAAATCTTACTCCTGATCATCATCTAAGCATATCTTAAAACATATCCAAGCAAATTTCATAGTTAAAACCTAACATTAAAGGGTTCTGCAATCATTAGCAACCAACTTTGAATCAATTACCAAATAATTAGGGATATTTGATTCAATCATCAATTGAGCTTATAATTTTGTTTCTAACAACATAATTGCTGGTTCTGATCTTTAATAATCTTATTAATTAGAACCAATAGTTCAGAATTCCGAACCCTAAACTTACTAAACAGACAATTAGATTAAATTAAACCCTAGATTGTGAAATTCATATGACGATTACAAAAGGAAACAACGACTTACCTCTGAAGCTGCTTCAATGGGGGATTCAAGTATTAGAAGGCGCGTCAATGGAGAACGTCAACTGAGCTTCAATGGAGCACGAACTGAGAGAGAGAGAGTTCTTATTGAGTTTCTGACAAATAGAGCAATTCAATGGGTTGGAGGGCTTGGACGCTTGGACCCCCATTAAAAGCCCTGATTCGCCCCCAGTTATATATGGGTCAATCATTCAATTAATAATTAGGGCGGGTCTTTATATAGTCGTCATTTATAAATTTTTATTGGGGCGACCCAATCTATTACGTATACGGGTTTGGAATTAGAAATAAATCTCTATTATAAAGTATTAATAATATTTCATTTTGTATAATCTCTTATCTAATACGGAGTAAATTTATTTATTTATTTTTGGGTTAGGAACATTCACCCTTAAGAAGACAATCGATTTTAATTTTGGTTTTGGATTTATTGATACGATGAGAAATATATAAGCATGGAAGAAAAGAAAAAGAGCAAAAGTAAATTAACTCATACAAAATCTTTATTGGATCTACAAAAAGACCTGTACGAGTTGGAGTAATCAGAGGCAAAAGCAATGAAATTGACTTACTGTTTAGAGTAAAGTAATGCCAATTCACTTACTTGGAACAAGTATGACGACGAAAGTCGACTTATTTTTTAAAAAGTAAGGCATTTAATATGATAAAACAAAATGGAATTCTATGTACCCCAAAAGAAAAAGAGCAAAAGTAAATTAACTCATACAAAATCTTTATTGGATCTACAAAAAGACCTGTACGAGTTGGAGTAATCAGAGGCAAAAGCAATGAAATTGACTTACTGTTTAGAGTAAAGTAATGCCAATTCACTTACTTGGAACAAGTATGACGACGAAAGTCGACTTATTTTTTAAAAAGTAAGGCATTTAATATGATAAAACAAAATGGAATTCTATGTACCCCAAATTCAGGTCAGTGTACGTGCTTGTTTTTACACAAAAAAAAAAAAAAAAAAAAAAAAATCGAAATCTACCAATTCAATTTCAGTTAGTGCCAAATTGAAGTTTTAGTCATAGAAATATGATTTACATTTGGATTGAGTAATTCATGTCAATGGATTATTTTCTCAATTCGCAACTAAAAAAGAAAAAAATCAACAGTTAAGTGTATACAACTTTTCTTTAATGATTTAAAAAAATCGTAATTACAGAACTTTCATCCTATTTTGCAATTTGATATTATTTTTTATAGTACAATAATTGTATTAAACTAATGATAAATATTGAAATTACCGTGCATGGCATGGGATCTAACCTAGTTCTCAACTAAAAAAGAAAAACAACAACAGTTAAGTGTATACAAACTTTTATCAAATCAATTTTAGTTAGTATCAAATTGACGGTTTAATCTTAGAAAAACGGTTTACATTTGGATTGAGTTATTTACGCCGACTGATTATCAAATAACGAAAAAATCTCGTACCCTCCAAAGACCTATTCCAAGATTTCCAACAGTATGAATCAAAGAAGAGCCCAAAACCCCAAACTCAATAATAACAATTCTATAAAACAATGAGCCCATAATCAAAATCAATTAGCCGACTCACTAGTCAGTAGTCACTAGTAGTAATAATGTTGAAATTGTCCTTCTCAATTTTCTCCCTTAAAAAATCTCACTTAAAAACTAATCAAACTTTCCCTTTTTTTTTTTTTTTTTTTTTTTTTTTTGAATAGTAATCAAACTTTCCTTAATTCTCAATAACAATCCAAATTTCCTCTCTCTGACCTTTTCCCCTTCAATTTCTCCGATTTCCACTCTCTCTCCGCTTCAAATCCCTAATTTCCCCAATTCCCAATTTCCCCCTAACCCTAAAACCTTTGACCTTCGAATTTCTTCAACATTCATCAATGGAGGAAAACACCGCCATAACCACCACCACCACTCCCACCGGCAAGCTTTTCATGGTGGCCAACTATGTCGGCGCTAGCGTCGTCTCCGCCTTCTTCACCTCCCTCGAACGTTGCTCCTGCATCAATCTCAGCACCTCCGACAACGACGATGAAGAAGACGCCATGGATCGCGGCTTAATCTTCAACCATTCTACTCGTCATGATGATCCTCGCTTCGCTCTTCCTGCTCCTCGTTCCGCCATTAATGCTTCATCTAACCCTTCTCCCTCCGTTGATTCGCTTCCCGTTTGATCTCCGCCGTTGATTTGAGATCTTTCATGGCGGTGAGGTGAGATGAGATGAGGTGAGGTGGGGTCTGGTGAGGTGAAGGTCGTGTTCGTCATGTTTGTATGTAGTTCTTTCATTCTCCTTTTGTTTTACAATGTTGAAGGTGTGATGTTGAAGAAAGAATTCGATTAATTTTCTTTTTTTTTTTAAGTGTTATGCCTTGTGAATTAAGAATATGTTGATCTGAAACTTGATCAATTGTATGTTACTGCTATATACAAGTATGCTTTATTAAATGAAATCATAGGTATTTCCTCGATCAAGGTTTCTGATTTCGCTGTGTCGTTGTTCGATTTTTCGCCTATAGACGAGTTTTGATGTTGCTTTATTAGTGTTGAATCATCTTGGTACTCCAATGATTTTCTGAATTATGTACTACATTGCTATTTTGAAATAGTCCAAGATAATTGCCGCTTTCTAGATTCTAATTTACAAGAGTTTTAAGTTCTAATTAGTGAAAGATAGCTATGAGAATTTATAACTCAAATCCTTGAAGATTTCCACCTGATTAAATCTGACATATCGCTTAGAAACCGAGTGAGATTATTTGAACGGTATTCTATTGTGTATAGTGGATACTTAGTTATTTGATTGATTGGTTGGTGTTGGTGAGATGATTGGGGGGATTAGCTATGTTATTGGTTATGTTATTTGTTGTAGAATGCGATTGCGGACCAACAAAGTCTTTGTTGTTGAAGCTAAAATCTTTTGTCTATCTTCTGCTAGGGTTTTTGAGATTGATTTTGATTATTTATTTCAACAACTTATCCTTTGATCATCAAATAGTTCGTGTAAATAGGCATGTGGTAGTTGAACTGTTGAAGCCATTATCACAGCAAAAGTAAACTCTTATATGCTCTTGCGTTACGTATGATGATTTAGAATTAATTTTCGTGTAACTTTAGGATTCTAGGATAAAAATTTTGGGATCATTATTTATTGATAGTTTTGGTCTTTTGGAGCTGAAGTACCCCTGTGCTCTACATCGTAGGTGATCTTTACTTTGCTGTTTGCTTCATTTAAACCTTTCCCTCCATTGATTCTCTCCCAGTCTCCCCATTTGATCTAAGCTGTTTAATTGAGATGTCTCATTGAGGATTAAGTGAGGTGAAGTTTGTGCTCTTCGTATTTGTATGTAGTTGTGTTTTCCCCAATGTTGAGGTGTGATTTTCAAGAAATAATTCAATTATGTTTTATTTTATTTTTAAACTTGATTGTATCCGATCCACTAGGTTTCCCCATTTCTCTTTTCTAGTAGTCCCATTGAGTTTTCCCCATGTACCTTTGACTACCTTCCCTTGCATTAACTTTTAAGAAAGTGAAAGAGCTCTTTTGGGGCAATCTTGATAGGTCAAAGTACAGAGGGAGTTTTCTTTCCCTAAATTAAATCATAGGTATACCCTTCTCGGGTTTTCTCAATCAAGGTCTTTTGTTTTGTTGAAATTATGTTTGAGTTTCATCCAAAGAATAAATACAATCATGAAGGAATGAAGAAATCTGACCTCTTAGATGGGAAGTTGTTTGTGAGGGTGATGATAAACTAAGAGTAATGAGTTGTTTGGGCACAACGTTCACCCCTTGATTAAATCAAATATAATGTTTGAAATTTATTTGTTATCTAGATTTGCGTTAATCTTACTCTACTCATCCATGAATTGAACTATTTAGCTAATGAAATCACAAATAATAGGAGAATTGCTTTACATCATTGATGTATATATTTTGGTTATTTTAAATGTTTTTTTAGAATTATAAGTTAAGAGAATATAAGAAGCAACATTTCCCATGAAAGCCTTTGAAGTGGAGGATGATGAAGTTTGTAAGTGGTTCTAGACCATTGTTCTTTTCCCAGGTTGGGTATTGTTTTTGGTTTTGGTAATCTGACCATCCTTTTGAATTTTGTAGGATTTTTTTGATATTTATGCTCATTTTGTTCATTTTGAATCACGGTTTTTTTTTTTTTTTTTTTTTTTTTTCTATTGATGTACTGCATACTCTTCCCTTTCTTCCTCTGCCTTCTTTATACCACACAAACGAATGACATTGATGACTTCAAATTCCATTCTTTTTAAAATACAACAATATGATCTCCCCTAGAATATTTGAGAACGAGAAAGATAGTGGAATTACACCCTGAACCTTGGAAATTAGGCCCATTACCCATTTTCTTACGATCTACACCATAACTCTTCAATTATCTTTTGGATGACTTTTTTTCTTCATTCTTTGTACTATATTTCATTTTCTTGCTTTTACATTTCTACAGTTGAACTTAAAATGTGTTCATTGATAAAGACCTACTTTTGTATGTCCTTACATGCTAAAAATATTGGGCCTCCTTACATACTAAAAATATTGAGTGGCCCAATATTTTGGGCTATTCTAAATAAATGTGGCCTATACGCCTATTAAGTGTGGCAGAGAGAGTGCATTGTGCATATACCTCTTATTAAGTTGTTTGGTTGATGAGTTTGGTGGAATGAATAGTGTGAATTATCACGAAGATTAGAGATTGAAGAGGTACTTGCTAAAGATTGATTATTTATCTATTTTGGCTTGTATTTAGCAAAGCTTCTTGGCCTTATTTCCATATTTTTGGGTCCATTGTGGTTGGAGATGAAAATTTTAGCGTGCCCAAATTTTGTCATCAGTTGCTTCATAACGACATTTTTGTTTTTATTTGGATATTGAAGTGTTTTCTGATCAAAGATATTATACTATGAATGGTAGGTGATTAGTGTGGGAATATGCATATGGTTATTGAAGCTACTATAATAATAATAATATGGATTACCTAAGGCCCTAAGGGAACTTAATTTTATCTTGTGGACTGGTGACATTAGCATTGATGATATATATAATCAGGGGTGAATCTCGCCTAGGATAAGAAAAATTGGGATCTTGGTTTTATTTTGGGGCTAAAATAGCCTGTAACTGTGGTCTACAAGATTAGAGGTATTTAAAAGGTGATCTTAGGATAGAAAAATTAAGCTGTTAGGAATATTCTGGTTATTGTGGTAATCAAGCCAGAGCTCAAGGAATTGGAATAGAGTTACACTCGCTCTTCACTTTGGGTTTTTTTGTTATGCTCAGGCATTGGAGAGCTATTACATTAACATGTAGGAGTACTCCCTTGATTATGTTAAAAAATTTTAGTTATCAGCCAGTAGCTTGGGCAAGCCCTGGTAGATTTGGTGCAACTCTTGTAGTTTGGGACTGTTTGCAAGTACTACCAATCACTTCTCATAGGAAATTAGTAACACACCTACATTTTGTTCTAATTTATGCTTCAGCACTGTTTTTTGCATCATTGCAGGCATTACTGTGTGCTGCATTGCGTAGGATATCTTTTCGAGAAATGGATACAGTAGTTTGTTCTTAAAGTTTTAGATGGCGTGATATGTGATTTGTGTGGGAGATGGGCTTTGGCGTTAATTAAAAGGAGTCTATTGATTAACAAACAAATAGATTTGTCCTGTGTTGTGTAAAACTCAGACACCCTGTGTTTGGGCTTCATAAACTGTTAGATGGGTGATTGAGAAGGCCGAACTGCATCACAATCAGATGCATCATTTCACAGTACGGTTTTCCTCCCAGTGCAGTGTCTTTTACGAGTACGATTTTTTCACTCCAAAATGTTGGTAGATTTGAATCCCAGGTTGTTGGGTCAATTTATCATAAATGAGTTGGAAAGGTTGTACTACTCAATGTCTATATCATTACACCTTGTGTTGCTTTGCCAGTTGTTGACTCTTAAAACAGGGGTGAAATTAGCTGGTAAAGACACTATAAATCGAATTTTTGTTTGTGCTCTCTCACAACAGTCATAAATGCTAGTATAGCCTAGAACGATGATCAATTGTTGTACTTAGTGGCTGAGACTAATTTCCATGTTCCAACTACTGATATTTTTAATTTTCTGCATATCATTGATAGTTACTATATTTCCTTCAATATGAAGATTTATGGGGGCCATTAATAGTCCTTCAGATACTCCTGCAGATGGCAACTGTTTCAGCTTAAATAGGATTCGATTTCTCCAAGTTAAGACGCGAGCTCTTAAGAGTCTTGGTAGATAGTCATTAGTCATTTAGAACTTATGCTGGGTAGATAGCTATTTAACCAGATTAATACATTAAGTATGCGTCTGTGTTCCATTTTTACTACGTAGTATGTATCTTGTAAGATCGATCTCCATAATAACTATGAGTATGATCATAGCGTCTTACGAGTACACTACACGTGGAGAGGTATCAGCTCTAGGATGGTCCCTTGTAGGGTTATGAGGATCAGGCATTCAGGCTCTTTAGCATAAGCTATTCAAGGAAAAATGCACATTTCATTTGTACCCAACGTTCTAGATTTAGCATTCATTTAGCACACGTTCGTAATTTCCAAAATAAAATGAGAATGGACCTATCAATTGCAGATTGAGGCATCTGGCAAAGCTCTTTTATGGTTTTTTTAATTTTAAGCTCTCACCTTAGCATTGACATGATACGGGTGTACATAAGACAGTTTTTCGACTTGACGTTTCGGGTTTCAATGGTTATGGAACAAGACAACAAATGATGGCTCTTGCTCTTAAGGTTGGTGAGAGAAGTTGATCTAAATAACCCTTACTTCGTCTTTTTGCAGCCCATTTATACATGGATCCTCGTCCAACTGGCCTAATCATAAATGAATTCCTAGACTTTTTTTGTGTCAATTCACGGTCTTATGTTAACCCAACTATATACCGGATACATTTTACAAAACTATTTTATGTACCTTCTTTACCTTTTGTGATTCTCTATATGACTCGGATAAAAAAAAGTAAAAAAAAAAAAAAAAATACAGTGTTAGGAGTTAAGAGGAATGTAATTCATTATAGAAAATTTTGTCAAAAACTACCAATTAAAGTGCGTGTTTTGAAAACAACTACCTATTAAAAAAAAAATTTAAAAAAACTACCACAAAGTTGTAAAAAGTTTAAATAGCACTACCACTTTAATAATTCCAACTAGAATATTCGGCATGTAGGTTTTATTTTTTACCTTTACCTCATAAAATCATCATCTAAATTAACTAAATTACCCTTCATAAAGGTAAAAAAGTGATAAAAAGTGAGACCCAAATACCGGAGATTTTAGCCAAAATTGTTAAAGTGGTAGTACTAGTTAAACTTTTTATATCTTTGTGGTAGTTCTTTTAAAAAAAAAAATTAATAGGTAGTTGTTTTCAAAATACGTGCTTTAATTGGTAGTTATTGACAAAATTTCCTTCATTATAATAACTTTTTTTCTTTTGAGTTTATATTAGATCAAATCAGGAAAAAATAAGATTTGAAAATACTTTATCATTCAATTTACTAAAATCTCAACATTATTGAGATCTTCTTATGAGAATGACGTACGAATCTTAACCATAACCATTGATCCAGAATTGCAGATAGGTTTATTGTAGAAGTAGGTTTACAAAGTTTCTTATTCTATGAACATAAATTATAATACTCGATTAATTTTTGCTATGTCATACACTCATACGCGTTGAAATCTTCACAGTTGGCCTAATTACATATTCCGTACAATGTGTTAGTGTGATTGTTCACTAGTCATTGTCAATCCTAAAGACTATTTATGACGACAATGTTATAAAGACTGTTTGTATTGTTGTCTTCTTAAATTTACTTGGTGTAACTAATTTTTTTGGTTCTTGCAAATTGTTAATGATAAATTTATAATCAAGTAAATTTGAGGTAACAATAATGACAGCAATATTAATTGTTCTACGAGAGATTGTTATATGCATCCAGGTGCACCGTATATCCATGAGTATTTTGTTCTCATTTTAATAATTATTTTTCATTTAACCATCAAATGAAGAGCAAAAATTAGCCTCAGGTTAGTTGGGTGTACGGTGCACTTGAATGTATTAAACAAATTCTAATGTTCCACTTGTATTATTTATGACGACAGATGGATGCTGTTTTACATAATAATGCTATTGGAATAGAATTTGAAGTAGACAAGTAGTATCATGCTGTGTCCAAATATGTTCCTTTATTGCTACAGTAACATTGATGCAAGTATTTGCTAATAACATATGTAACCACGGTAACATTTTAATGCTCGCTAACATTCTCGTATTAGTTTTACTCATACAAGTTTATGCTTAAACGTAAATACGAGAACAAATTAATGTTACGCGACTTGTCACACACAATAGTTTTTCCGGTTTAGTTGCTACGCCTCGTTTCTTGGAGCGCGAATCAACTACTCATGGCAATATGCCTAACACGGCCACACACCTATACTACACTGTCGGAGATGTACTAGCCAGAGTGCCAGTGATTCAGTGAACACAAAACAGCTTGGGTGCTTGCTGCTCCATGCTTCTTTTGCCCATAACATAAATTGTGTCTAAAAAGAGCGTTTAGAAAGTCTGACATTTCATTGAAAGTAGGTAACAGGCCTAAATAAACTTAGGCAACTAGATATAGACAAGCCTAAAACTATTACCTCATCTATCTCCAGTTATATAAGAGTATCTTATTTATATAAACAGGATAGTTTTCAAAACATAACACATAAATCAGAGGATTGTTATAGATTTAACGACAATTGCTGCTCTTTTTGTCAGAAAATTGCTAAGATGTTTTCAACCTTGTGAAAGATCTTTATATAATAAGTCGGCTCTAAAAAGATGATAAAAATTTTAGTCTGGCCTGTAACGCCCCATGCTGAAGAATGTCCTGCAACATGTTCTTTTTTCGAGCGAAACAGAAATACCTGTGGCTGAGTTCTTTGAAGGCGGCACGAGTTTAATGAGGATCTCGCTTACACGCCTTTGAATTCTGATAGGCAAAGCAATGAATGAGGCCGGTATAGCTTAGTCGAATACTCGAATAGAGGAATGATGCTGAATATTGATAAATTCACCAATGTAAAAGCGAGAGCATGTCAAAAAACATCATTATCTATTTTCTTTGAGAAGTAAGGCGATTCAAATAGACCAAGTACACTCTCATCTTCATATATAGACCGGGATATTGGATACATTAGATCCAGTATTCGAATCCTCCTCCCCCAATTTAATCGTTGTATTGGCCATTGTGCCTTTACATGACCCGAAAGGGTAGGAGGGTGACCAAAAAAAAAAGAATTCATTTACACAAGTTAACTTACAATTTGCATAGACCGAAGATCTAACCTGATAGATCTAGTAAATCCTAAACTATGGTGTTAGTACATAAAATGTCAGTAATTGTCCTAAACACACATATTTGACTCTCTATTTAACCCGAAAAAAGGGTATATTTACCAGCAGATAGCAGAGACTATATGCTGCATTCCTCCTACCTACAGCTTGAAAAATGTCATTCTTGCTCTCTCGTCTTGAACACTTGTATACTAATGCTGGATGTTGACTTGCAACCAAACAGGAACATGGGTTGATCTCCACTTTTTAGCAACGGACCGATGAGCCAAGCCCCATTGAACCCCACCAGCTCTTTTAAACTTTTTCTTAAACCCAAATGTGCCTGGGCCTAACCATGGGGACAACATCCAAATGGCGGACAGGCGAATTTAAATCATTCTATAACAGCCAATATAGCATAAAGGCTGAGGCTTCCCCACTCCAAAAATTTCCTCCTCCCGGGGATAAAACCCACCAGTTTTGCAATCACCTTCCACACAATTTTAAGAGGAAGATATCAAAAGAGGTTCCACTCAAAGACCCCACAAAGCTTAAATATGCTCCTATCACATGGATATGCAATCCCAAATAGCCAAAATTAAGCACATGAATTGCTCCTTTCTGGGCCACCTCACGCTAAATTCTCATGGTAAATGAATGGAAGAATCATATGATTATGTTGGGATTTGCCCGTGATTAGCATCCGTAATAGGCTAACCTCAGCATCGCATTATAGCAAGAGGCTAAGCGGAGATATCTGGCATGGACCCACCAGAAAGCGCGATGCACCCCACTGTATTTTTCCAACTTTTCCTGAAATATTGTTAAAACCAGGAATTTCAATGGGGTACTGGTAATCCATAATTATGGAATGATCTGATCCTGCCATCCCATCCAGCAGTTACAATAACCATTCCCCATGCATTGGAATCAGATCTGCTCTGACAAGTTTTCAGAAATCTGTACTCAGATTTGTGCATTGAAGATGTTAAACTGGGAGAACGGCTTGGGGAGACAAGCTTTTCCTCGGGCCATAATGCGGAACCTTTAGGATGATACAGCTCTAAGAAGAAATCCTGCCTACAGGAGAAATGAGGTGGAGAAAAGTAAGGGCGCGAACCATGAGGCAAACCATTAAAAGCACCATCACGCCACTGAGTTCTGTTGACATCGTTTTGTAGCCCTGGCCAAGGTAGTGCAACAGACGCATTGGAAAGAAACCGCTCAGAAGACTTAATCTTCTTTGTCTTTGACGAGTCGGTGTAGTCCTGATCATTACACTTCCAAATATAGACATTGGAGTCTTCAGATGCAGCAACTATATGCTTTCCATCAGCAGTGAAAAACGCAGTGCAGTGAGCACCAGTTCTTCGAAGGCCTGGAAAATAGAAGGGAAAAGAATACAAATCAATTAAGGAACTTATAAACTGTTTTTAAACACTGATAAGTCTTGCCAAAAATCCGGGTGTCTAATGAAAAACTCACCCTTGTATTTTCCAATCACATTCACCCCTTGAAGAATCCTAACTTGTGAATCAGCACATGAGATCATCACTTTGTTTGGGTCTTGAGGAAAGAACTGCATAGAAGAAACTTTTTAATGAGAACCATGACAGATTACTCCAAACGAATAGAATATACTCTATAATAGAAGGAGAAATTGGTAATAACCAAGAAAGGATGAATACCTGAAAACCAGTTATCCGTTTCCCAGATGACTTCTTATTGTGCAAAAAGATCTGAGCATCTAGCTCCAATTGATTATCTGAAACACAGAAGGGAACACACTTCAACAAATCTCTTTCAAAAAC
Organism: Chenopodium album; assembly: GCF_948465745.1. NCBI lineage: Eukaryota > Viridiplantae > Streptophyta > Magnoliopsida > Caryophyllales > Amaranthaceae > Chenopodium > Chenopodium album. The sequence goes on from NC_137838.1 coordinate 5,370,709, forward strand.
TAAATCCTCCAGACAATTCATTAACCACCTAACGAAAAGACTAAAGTTTCACCACTACATGATTATCAGGAGCGATATACATACTTTGCTTTACTAGCCTATCTTAGACATCCTCTATACCAAAATTAGATCTGTTAAATCAGTAACCGAGTTTCTATTTGAATTTCTTTTCTCAACATTATTTGTTTATAATTGCACTGATCACACTCTGTGAAAGCAGATATATACAAGTTTACATCATACCCAATGGAATACATAATGGTTAGAGTTGCATTTAAAACAGCCGGGACAGGTATCTAGCAATATTTAGTACCTGATATGCTGTAAAAACGGCAACTCCCTGCAATCGACCCAATGATTCCTCCCTGATACAGGAGCACAATTTATAAGTTTACTACATAGAAGATCGGTAGCATTTTGAGACTAAACAATAAATTTGAAAATATTTCAGACAGCAAACAGACAATGTACCTGGCCATCAGGGCGATAACACACGGCAGTTACTATGTCTTTAGTCTCAGTCCAATTGACAACCTTACAATCAGATAATCCCCAAACGCGAACCTTCCCATCTATTGACCCGCTAATGAAGCAATTGTCATCAACAGGGTTAAACTGAACGCATGTTACTGCATCAAGACCAAATTAACTCAATAAGCTTATAAGCAGATGATAAAAATCAAGAGTTGCATAATACAATATATATATAACAAGATTCTTGAAAAATTACCATAGTTATTATGTGGAAAGACTCTAAGGCAATGGTCGGTTCCCACTCGCCACAAACGAACAGTTTTATCCACTGATGCTGACAAGAGACACTGCATTTCAAGCAATAGATGTAATTAGACGAGTGTCACAGCAATAAAAAAAAAAAGTACACAATACCTTATATGCAATCACTTACATCATTTTTGGACCATGATAGATCCAATACTTCACTCCTATGGCCTTGAAACGCATGTAATGGCTTTTCCGATATCCGAAACACCTTTGGAGGAAGAACCACACAGGCTGAATCAGAAGTTTTCTTCAATTTGCTGTTTTTCTCTTTATCATGGCTGAGGGGTTTCAATTCAGATTGATGGTTCATTGTGAAGTACACACATGATGGATCCATTTCCGGAATGTCGATCTCATTCGATCTATCATCCTCCACCACTTGCCACACGCGTACAATTCTGTCCTCCCCGGCACTAGCCAAGAATTGCCCATCAGGACTGAATTTCATTGTCAAAATCGCGCCTTTATGAGCTTGGATGTTCTGGCCATAGTATAGGGCTGAAAATTCCTTTGACTGTTTCTTTGTTTGATGAACCTTCACTCTCTGAATTCCTCCCCTAGCAGATGAATCACAGTTACATGATTCAGGTTCTCCCTCCATAACACAATTAAAGCTGCGTAATCTGTTCAACCACCACTTCTTCACCTTCTTGGTAGGACCCACTGAACTGCTCATTTCTGTGTTTTCAACAGGTGAAAATCCTTCACTCGACGAAGAAGAGCTCAAACTGCCCTCAGACTGATGTGCTCTGACAGCATCATCTGAACGCGATTCGTGGTTTTCAACAACCACATTGCCCTTCAATCCCTCACCTACATTTTCCTTATGAGTCAGATTTCCAGACAACTCCGTATCATCAAAAGAACAGAATGATACAGGATGCCTGCTCGACGAAAGCTGACACTCAAATCTTCTGTTTCTCAGCTCATTACCATTAACATTTGTAATCCTATCAACCTCAATTTCAGAATCACAACTTTCTTCACAACAATCACCAGAAAACTTATTATTTACATCAAACCCCAACCAATTAAAGAATTTACTACGACGAGATTCAACACTTTCTGGATTTTGTATCCACACATCAAATTGTGCACTACTAGACACAGAACAACTAGCTTCCCGGGAAGAACTCGAACGCAAATCGCAATCGGAACCCGAATCAATAATCTCTTCAAGAGCATCAAAAAACTGGTTTTCACCAGGATCACTGCAAGTATCCATTGTTTGCTTGAGCATAAGCCTCAACCCATCAAACCCCTCCTCAAGTAACCAACTTTATTATATAACCTCGGCAATGTGCAAACTCCTGAATTTCCTCCAAACAAGAAATTCCCAAATGAGCAAAGATTTAATACTATATAAAATTCAGATAATAAAGTAAAACTAATTGATTTTTCTCATAAACAACATATAGACACACAAATTCCAAGACCAGTATTTTTGCACCAATATTATTATATTTGCTCCAAATAAAACAATTCTAGAAATAAGCACAAAAACACAATCAATATTAACAAAGGATCCCGATCCAATAAACTAACTGAACCTGGTCTTTTAGCACCGCAACACTCAACATTTGGAAATGGTCAAATTTCTCAATAATTAAGCTTTCAAAAGTTTTAATTTTTAAAATTAAAATTGGAATTGAAATCATATAAACCCTACTTGCATTTTCCAGTAAAATAACCCCCTAGAAAAAATCAAAAAAATCCATCAACTAAAAACCCTTGACAAAAACCCATCATCAGAAATTCAAATCAAAGTAATACCACTTCAAAAATCCTATAATTCGATTGAATTCCACTCAGAAACAACCCAGAAATCAAAATTAATTACATGTGAGCCAGAAATTAAAAGGGGGAAAAGAAGGAATCTTACAAAAAGATTATGAATTTGCCGAGAAATCAGAGTAGGAAGTAGGTTGATCCAACATTTAGAAGATGAAATTTGGAGCTATCTAGAAACTTGATGGCTCCAGGAAAGAAGAAGAAAGAGCAAACCAAAGCAAAGCATGATACAGAAGAACTACCAGGAAATAGAAAATTATAGTACATGGGAAAAATAAAAAGGAAAATAAATAATTTATTATAAAAACTAGAAAATCAGTACTATTTGGAGAAAGGGATTTTTAATTTCCTTTATTATTTTGGTTTTATGTGAGGAAGCTTTTTCTTACCGTAATTTTTTTTAGTGAGAGAAAAATGGAGGGTCCAAGAAACGAGAGAGAAAGAGGAAGGTGTGGGTTTTATAAATTACTCGCAACTTTTCCCTAATAAATAAATAAATAAATCACTCGCAAGTAATTTTCCAATTTTATTACACAACTATTCAATTTGGAAAGGCAATATATTTAACCTCTAGTAAAATTTTGTAAGAAAATTACCACTATTTAACCTATACTCTTTAAAAGTTGTAAATACTTGTATATCTTGTCATGAGATTTTTTTTTTTATTATTATTATTATTATTATGTTAATGGTATTTAGATATAGCATGTTAAATTTGAAAGTTGAAAACATTAATTTCCCGATCTTGTGAGATATGAAATCCTAACGTATTTTGCGTATATTTTATTGACATAGAGCGATAATTTACATTAGTATAAACACTCTAAAGTGTGCCTAGTTTGACACTTAGCTTTACATTTGTTTGCGTTATTACGTAGTTTGCTTATTTTGTAGTTTGTATTATTGGTGTTTTTCCTTCTCTTTCACCGGGAAACAAAAAAGGTATATTTTTTATTATTAATTTTAGGTAATCGATATTTCTCTACTTTTTCACATTGTGTAAATGTATTATTATAATATATTCAAAATTTTCTTTTAAGAAAACTATGAGTTTGTTTTATCTAACTTAATTTTGTCTTAACTTATGTTATTTGACTATATATTTTTTTGTTGCACTGTATCTATTTATTTGTATGTTGAACTTATTTTAATTGAAGCGAGTTAATCAAAACTTTTTTGATTTATTATAAATAAATAAATAAATTTGCTTAGAATAAGTCAAAATTAAATAAACTAAAGAGGACTAAAATTACAATGTAAAGTAAGATTATCCGATTGTGGTAGTCTTAATATTTTTTAACAAAAAAGCATCTATCACTTTAACTCTTTAAGACATGGTATGAAATGGTATCGTGATTGGGAAATTTGACGTTGCACACATCACAATTGAATTGCGAATCATCAATGAAATTGGAGAGATAAATCAAAGGTTCTTAAATTTCTTGCTTAAAATTGAGAGCAATTCCAAATGAAGAGTTGGTTGCTCTAGTTTCCTTTTGTGAAGTCTTTGGTAAACAAATTTGACTTTGAATTTCTAACTTTGGATGGCCTTACTTAATTGGTCAACATACAACACTTCTTGCGGGGACCTAATTTTCTCACAAATTATAGTCTGAAATTTTCTTTTGCTTTTCAATGTTCACTTTCACCAACCAAATAAAGTTTTATTCATTTTATTTATTTATTGGAAAAAGATATATACAACACTAAGGGTTGCATATAAGAAGTTAGTAATAGAAAGAATTGACAATAAACAAATATTGATTACACCGATGTACTCGTGAATTGTTGATAAATTTCCAACTTAATTCTAAAAAAGGAAGTATATTAAATGCTTAAAGCAGCCCTAAGGGCTGCATATAGCATTACCCTAATTCTATTTAGTGTAACTAAAAACTCGGTATGATCATCAGATCGTCTAGTACGTATTAGAATTAGCGAATTCTCAAAATGTTTTTCAAAAGTATCAAGTTCTCGATCATATGCAACGTGCTAATCGATTTATCTTAATAACCCATTTCACTAGTCGGGCAAATCAACACTCTTTACCTATTACCTTAATATATCTCCTTATGTAAAAATACTGAAAGAATTGAACATGCTAAGCACAACTAACCATGCATATTAAATCGCATAATTGTAGTGGAGGGGGAGAAATAGAGCATAAATTGATGTATGTCCCTTAATTAAAAAGGAACATTTACGCATAATATGGGCCATACAACAAATAATGTACACCATCTTCTAAATTATTGGTTTTCAGTTGAGTTCATGTGCTCATTATGAATTGGTTAGTTGTTCTGAAGAAATTAGCATGTTCATCATTTCCATATTAAATTTTAAATCATTTCCTCGTACATTTTTCCAGTTGATATATTCAAGGATACCATTGGTTTTTTTGGACAAAGTACCCAGCATTTTATGACAATTTGATTGGAAAATGTCAATTTTTTAATATATATAATGGTACCTTTTTCTTGTGATCGAATTTATACCATAATTAAGTACATACTAGTAATTGAAGGAAAATAATTCATTGAAATTAATGTAATTGTAACAAGGTCAACAGATCTAAAAGCTTATGTCTCCAATAGAACCCAACAATATCATAACAATTACAAAGGTTAATTGCTGTCTTTGTTTGCATTTTACATAACAATTTAACTTTAATTAGGTAATGGTCTCTTTTAGTTATTTTTTTTTCACTTTTTATGATTATGATTTATTACTATTACTACTTTACTAGTACTAATATTTTCAACCCCTATGATTTATTCTTACCTACTATGTATATGTCTTTAAATTGAGGGATTAGTCTATTGTCTCCTAATTGAGGGATTAGTCTACTAGTAGACTTTCACAACATTTTTTTTACAAAGAAGTTACTATTTTCTTGTGCATCTCCTTTATACCTCTATGTTGGGACTAGATTAAGTGTAACTACAATCATTTAGATCATCCTACTTCGGACTTAAGTAAGAAAATCAATAATTATGTCGAGTATCACTAATTACGTTTATAAAATTATAAATACGGAGTACTCTATTGAGTATGATGAATGATCATTTGGGATAAACTATTTGATATCAACTAATTCGCTTAATTGCACAATATAAAACTTTCACTAATCGATCATAATAGTTTCTCACTTTCACCAATAATAGTTGTTTAATTTATAAATTACATGTCAAAATTTTGGATAACATAAGCAATTTGAATATTACGAAATTGTTTTAACAAATGAACACTATATTTCCTCATAAAAAAATATTTAAAAAGATGAAGTGATCTTGGGTTAAAAAAGAAGTCGATAATTTGATTTATGGATCAAATCAAGGCTTGATAATTGTGTGGATTTTCCCAAACCCTTCTTATAAGGAAATGGGTATCTAGCTTCACTACAATGCCTTTTTTGTAAAACTTTCTTTAACTTTTTGAAGAGCATTATGATGAAAATTAAATCATCTTTAATTTTTTTAAAAAATTGCTAATGTTGGTCATTACTGTAGTTTTAGTGCTAAGTATGACACTCTATTCTCCTAATCTTTTTTAAAGAGCTTTGATTGCATGTCGTCCACTCTATTTGACTATTTTGTCAATATTGGTTCTTCTTTTATTAATGTATCTAAACATTGATGAGTTTTTAACAATATAATGCAGAAAACCTTTTTGGTGTTGTAATTGTTTTTTTTTTTTTTTTAAAAAAAAAATATGTGTTAAAACTATTTGAAGTAAAGAAAGGTGGAAGATATCATAATAAACTACTACCTTATTCTGCTATCTAGTGGTCTTCCATTATACTCTACAAATTTGTAAATAAAAATAACTCTACAAAACTTAAACCTTACTATTCTGCTACAAGTTAGCTTAGTGACAATTTTCTTCTACTTATAACGATAAGTCGATAACAAATATTTTTGTGTAGTACTTAACTAAAGTCAACAAAATATTTTGCACAACAAGTGTATTGTATACAACAAAGTTAGTCATTCCAAATAGCATATGAGTCAACACTCAGCTCGTTATGTATTACTCACAGTATACAAGATTGACCTAATATACAACCTCTAATCATCGGCAAGTTCTAGCTTATTTATAAAGGAGAGCTTTGATTATCCATAACACACAAGATTAACATATTCTAAAAATGATTATGCTAGCCATGAATATACTTAATTGGGTGGGATACCTAAGGACTAAGGTCAATTAACCCAACCACTAAGCAACATAAATAATCAACCCCTTTCCAGGAAACAAACCAAGACATTGTACTTAATTAATTAGATAATCAAACCACCTTATAACTATATTATATGAGATGTATGTCACATGCCCTAAATCTATGTCTCTACCCTACAACAGTACATAAGCAAATAACATTACCTAGAAAAGCTTGAAAAGAAAGACATCTACTTTTTTTAAATCAAACTAAATTTCATTACAAATTTATAATATATGCTTTACTATATAATTTCAAGCACTTTAATCATCCCTTAAATATCACTATCATAGTAATATCCAAAATAATATGTCCTTTAAATAGTTTTTGTTGGGGCATTATGAAGAGTGTCACTATCATTGTCTTACAAAACAAGGGTAAAAAATTGTATACGAAAATTAATGGTAAATGTTATAATGTTGTTAGGAAAAAGGCAAAAGGCCAAAAATTTAACAATAACAAATTAACAACCGTGTTAGGAATCATCCAATAATGTTAAAAAGGATTGTCTCCCTCCTGCCCCCCTTTAATTATAAATAATTAATGCTTGTTTATTTTGTTTCCTGATTTAAATTTTAATAAATGAACTATAATCAGACAAAAAGTATGCTAATAATGTGGTAGGTGATCAAATAGAGGGAGTGTTGAATTAAAACACCATGTATTTTAATTTCAATCATATGTTATAATACGATGAACAACCCTTATCGTGAATGCATGGTTGTATACTTGTATGTATATAACGAGATATAAGTGAAAATATTAAAATTAAATCAAATTAATGGGTTTTTCGCGCATGTATAGCTAGTTTAATTAACAACTTTAAATATTTTTATAAAATGTATGTGTAGATAATTAATATTTTTTTTCTCAAAGAATGTATATTAATTATAATTTTAGAATTGTATATATCACCACCAATAATATAATTGTATAGCAATGAAAAAAATCTGCATAAGACAATCATTGGTCAATACATTGCGGTGACATTTATACATCACAATAATCTATATCTATATCTACACTTAGTATTTAAAAAAGACATATGTCATCATTCTATTACACTTCCCTATCTTCTTCTTCAACTCAATGTGCCACATGTCGTTTTACATTTTTTATTTTTAATTATACAATTTTTCTTAACTCTTTCATTAAACACTTCATCTTCATCTCCCCTCTTTAATTCAACCTTTTTATTTTCTCTCTTTGATTTTAGTCCCTCCATCTTCTTTCTATTAAGTCTCATTTCAAATTAAAGTTCCAAAATTTTTATTTCTTTAATTATGTTTTCATTTACATATTACACTCATAATTATTTATTGGTATTTCCTTAATCATCTCTCAATGCAATTTTCTATGAACAAGTCGTGCATTGTACGGGCCAAAAGACTAGTTTTGTTTAAAGCAGTATCAATTACTAGTAAACACTATACCTAGACTCCATTCTCTGTAATGATAGCTTGTTATTATCTATGTCAATTACTTTAATGAGTTCAAATAAATGTATGTTAAGACTTAATTAAGAGTGCAATTTTCTATTGCAATTAATTTACAAATAAACCACATGAGCAAAATGGTCAAACATTATAAACATAATAGTCAATAAATCTTACTCCGTACTAATAATATCATGAATGAAATAAATAAAAAAAAGGGTCGTCAATAGTTCATAGAGAAAATTGATAATTCTAGCTAGCTTAATATAAGTTGGTCTAAAATATAAGTATTACTCCGTAATTACTTACTTCGTTTCTTAATACAAATAATAAGTTTATTTTATCATTGTATATGATCGAAAGTCAATCAATCTAATCCTCGCATCAATTCAACTTGATCTATGAGAAAGTGATATCGATCAATTTCTTCACATTCAAAACATCATCACACACAAAAAGTAAACACAACATCTTGTAACCAAAAAAAGTGAGAAAAATATGATTTATGATAATAATAGTAGATAAATACATGTTGTGCCAACTAGACATACAAACATTATCCAAATTGTAAGAACCAAGGTAAAAGACACGTGAACCACCTCTATCTTTTTATGCAATTATTTTAATTGTTTAACCATAATAAAATAATATTATATAGCATATGAAATAAAGAGCCAAGTAAAAGAGGTAATATTTTTACGTAACATTTACTCTTGTTACAAGCATATAACTAATTCTATGTATATATGTTTTGTTGATGTCATGGCTTAGGTGCCTTGCAATTTTGCATATTCATCATTTCACGTACATCAACACGTGAGTTCCATATGGTCGGTATTTACAATAAGTTGCTAATAATATTAATTAAAGAAGTTAGCCAACCTAATTGCTTGTTATGTACGAAGTTTACATATAAAAATATATTAGTATAATAATATTCAATTTTTATGGATTAAAAGGGTAATGGAGTTGGTTTATCAGTTCAACGAATTTAGAAGGCTCAATCTTCATGATCTATAAACATATGCTTCCAAATAGACTAACCCAAAAAATAAGGTAAACTTGTTTGAATGAAATTGCAATATATTGGTAAACTATATAGTATTGTTGAGGTCTTGAGGAGGACTTGATGTGGCTTCATATTTGATCTATGTGTCGATGAGTAGATAAATTAATTAACCGATTCATAGTATTATACTATGAAATATGACTAGTCATCACACACAATATTTTGTGATTTTGGATTTTTGTTGAGGTAATGGCCACTTCCGTTCTAATTAATAAATTATAATTAGGTCAAATGTAAGACTAAATTACAGAAGAGTAGTCTAACTACATACAAAACCATCAAGGTCAAATAAATTTGGTAATATATGATCTTATCCATCAAATATATATTAAGTACATGTAGAGGAAATTAATTAAAGATACATCTTGAAATATTGAGTACTAAATTGACATACATATAATAATAAGCTAAGGTGATTGAATTAATATAATGGAATTGTGAAAGAAATTAAAACTGTACAATTAACTAAATAATTAAAAATTTCAAAGATGGCATTTCTTATTAGTTATTACATTAATTTTAAATAATCAATAAAGTCTTAATAATAACAAATCAAGAAATTGTACCAAAGATGAAGGAAAGTAAGGAAAATGAGAAAGGGAGGAATTTAGCTGATTAATCGCTCATATTAGAGACATATAACCTCAAAATCAGCCTGTAATTACAATTAACTTACGTTTAAGTACTTTCCACATAAAATAAAATAATCTCGAAAATATGCATAGAAAGTAAACTTTATAATTAAATCATCAAGCTAAGGCCTTGTTTATTTGAATTTTAACAATTAGAAAAAGCCAATTGTTTGATGTCCTGAGTTGTAATAGATTCTAAAGTGGATTTCCTATTAATTTGTTTATGAATGAAATGAATATTATAAATTGGAGTTTGGGTTGCCTGTTAATTAAGCAACAAATCTTACCCACGCTCAACCCATGATCCTAGCTAATAAGCCCTTAATGATATAACCCATCATTTACAGATAATTAATTACATATCATAGATTGCATGCATGGAATGTTTTATTCCATTTGCTATAAATAGAACCAGATTCTCCTTATAGTTGACTTATTTTTCTAAATTTTTTATTTCAACTTTGATCTTATTTATATATATATATATATACATACCTATAACATATAGTATAAATATAAATGGTTGTTGGCTCATCAAATCTATAATATTATTTCCAATCACAATTTGAAAGCTCAAGAATCAATGCAATATATATTTATCACCGTAGAGGTAGTTACAAAACTCTTATTTGTATGATTCTTTTGAGACTCAATTCAGTGAATATGAAATACTTTGATCATTGCATAGTTATAATGTTATATATTTCTAATCATTATGGTGCATAGATTTAGGATCCGATTTTTTTTTTTTTTTTTTTCTAATTTTTTTAGTATCATCAACTAAACTAGTTGATATCTAATCACATAATAAGTCTGTAATAACTTCAATTTCGATAATTTTACATGTATAATTGGTTTTAATTTGTCTTATATATGGTACAACCAAGACTATTTATTTATCCATGTGCATGTAATAATTCGACTATGAATCAGTTGTAGCCTTTGTAGAATGAACATCTTCTTATAAACGTACACAATGTAGCCGATCCGATAGTATAATATTTCAATAACAACGAACATGACTACATGAAAGCTCAAGAACCAATATCAATGCAACTTAATAAGCAATAATAATCAAATATACATAATGTAAATATCAATGCAACCTATAATCAACTAACATAAAGATAATATTAGAATAATTTTTTAGACTAAATTCACTGCATATATAATCAACTATAATGCATGTTATATATATAATGGCATGTAATTAACCAAGAAAAATGAAAGATATTTACCCTATAACCTAAGAAAATGATCAAATTAATTTTTGAATCCATAGGTTTGAATAAAACCAGGGTATAATTCATGTATAATTAAAATTTAATTAGGTTAGCAGCAAAATATAAACAGAGACAGTGCATCTCTTTTGACACATGCACCCCTTATAAATTGGTTGTGTTTGTCTCCTAAATATATTCCTTAATCATTTCGTAGACTATAATGTTGCCGACATTATGAAGTTGCTATCACACTAATTATATTCATTCGTACGTGTTAATATAACTTGTTATTGTTACTTTAAACGCTGATTTTCCTATTCATCATTATGGAACTCATTAATCCACGTACATACCTTTCTTCTTCTAATTCATGGCGTAATTACTGATTTTAATTGATTATGTTGCCATTGTTTTTATCACATAATTTTCTGTGGCCAACTTGTCAAACTTTTGACACATATTAGTTGAAATTTATATTAATTATATTTTATTTGAATTACTTTATAAAGTTTTTTTTTTTTTAGATGGAAGGGACAGTATAATAACTAATTAACTATGTTCAAACATTACCTCTCTTTTTGTAACTTAATTATATTCATCTAATTTCCACTTATCTGAACTTAACAAAACTCGTTAACTACTCAGGAATCATAACAGTTGTAAATTAAACTTTGATAGCTTTATTTTTCTAAACTTTATTGACCTCGGTACAAAGTACTAAGAATTTGAATTTCATATTACTCGTCAATTGAAAGTTGGTGTTGTAATGTTGTTACTTGTTAGTGACAAATATATTGAGTAGTACAATAGTTATTTTCGAGATGTAGATATATTTTACAGATACAACTTATAGTGTTATTTTACACCTACATTTAGTATAACTTAAGTTTTTTATGCAACTTCTTCAATTTTACAGATACACAGTATAGTGTTACACACATAAACTGTTAATTACTGTATATTTTGGGCTAAATCTTCTTGGGCCAAGTCGCTAAGTACTGTATTAAATGTCACTTAATAAGCGGCGCCGAAGTTTTAAAGCCCGGTGCAAAATTCTAATCTCCCAACAGTTTGGGCTCAAAATGTGTAAATTTTATCAGTGGGTCCCAATTTGTTTGGTTAGTTGTTTACAGTTTAGACCTAATTTGTTCAATATTTCAGTTTCATTTTTCTTAGGAGTATTGACTATTTAAAGGAGGCATCACTTAATTGGTTCACTTACAAGTTTACAACCTTACAAGTACAGTGTGTACATCTTGGCCGTTTTTTTGGTCTAAAAAAAGGCACGTATGTTAGTTTAAATCATATTAACGACCTGTTGAAAGATGATGTATGTATGTAATCATTGAATTATAAGTTATTTCACGTTTTGGTTGCTATTATAAAAGCACTATAAATTTACGACTGGTCCCAACAACCCTTATTGCGTTGTACCCCTCCCCTTTAGGTCTCAACCCTTCCTTTCCTCCCTTATAATGTCCCTAACTAAATTGATAGGATAGATTATCATTATCTTGTTACAAAAGTTCAATGCATTTAGACGTGGACAATGTACGTAAGGAGTTTATAAAGAGTATTTTCTTCTATAACTAGTACTTGGAATATAAACAATAGAGAAAATGGACAAATTACATGTAAGGTCTTAATCAATCACCATTAAGGTAGCTAAGGTGGCTTATGTTTGTGAGTAGTTTCAAACTTATTAACATTGAAGTATTGATTAGTCTTTATTATGCGAAGGTGTGAGTGTAGAAATACTTTTAATTTATATAAGTCTTTGTCCCAAAAAAAAACACAAATGTGTGAGAGAATGAAGGGTATAAAAACTATAAATTTCTATTGGTGCATAGAAACAAAAAGATAAGGCAATATTAATTATATAAAAAAAAATGTAGTGATATGTTAAAAGTTTAAGACATGCTTTTAGTGTGCAATCTACTTTTTTGTGAAGACAACATGAATAATGGAATGAATAATGGAAAATGATATATATATCCACTAGCTTGTAGCTTTAGCTCCAACACTATTACAAAAAAAAAATTCAAAATTTTATCTTGAAATTAAAAATTAGGCTAGTTTAAAGTAGTGTTTGGAAATATGGAGCACAAAACAAATGTAAGCCATAAGTATATATGATGACCTATTTGAGTTTTAAAATTTATTAATAACACGATCTGACATAAATTAAAAATACAAGAAATGTGTTTTTGACCTACAATCAATCATCACAATTGGGGGTGATATAGTTAGGAGAAGGCTCTAGTGTTATACCAAACAAGCTAGTGTTCAACTATTTTTAGTACGAGTACATGAACTAAGTACTTGGCCAAAAAAAGAAAAAAATCAAGGCCACACAAAAAGTAGTAAATACACATCGATATATATTCCCCTTTTATTACTTCAAGGAAATATATATAACTTATGAGTTCAATTAGAAACTTGCATGAATTATAGGGTTACCATAATTGGTGACAACAAAAGAGAGAATTACAAATAAATGTGTATGTACTCGTATGTAATATTATCAATACACATATTATTTGATAGTTTTTATAGATAATAGTGCTACCTATATGAAGTATCTAACATTCTAAGCTGTAACAAAGAAAGAAACAAAAAATTGGACGGCTTATGTAAAATTAAAATTATTATATATTTATAAATTAAATATAGTACTATGATATGTATATTTGATTGATTGGTATCTAAAGTACGTACCACGGCCTAATAAGGATAGAAAGAGAATAGGAGGTTGATATTTGATAATGAGAGTGAAAAGGTTGTAGTAGTGGAAGATGGATATTATTGGGGCATTATTTTCCACCAAACAAATTTGCTTGATAATAATGGTGTCCTTTTTTTATCTTTCACAATTTTTGTAATTTTTATCTTTTATTTTTGAGTGTGTGTTTGTGTGTGTGATGGTTGCATTACACTGCAAAATGTTTTTATTGCAATCAGAAGAAGTCCCCCCATTTTACAATGTCCACTATCACTACTTATTAATCTCCCTTTGTCTTCAAGTACGTACAAATAGCCCATAAAATTTTTACATTTACATTTACTATTACTATAATTATTATTTATCTAACATGTAATATTTTGTGGCTACTTGTGTAAGTTCACTTGATATGTATAGCTTGGCTTTGAGGGAGCAAGCGTGTGCTCTTTACCACCTTTTGTTTGTTGTCGGAGATCTGGGTTCAATTTTAAATCTCATTGTTGTTACAGATAAGAAGAGAGTGACCATTTTATATTATGACTATTTTCAGCTAATTTGCTCATTTGTAATCCTGTCATCTACTCATCTTTCTAGATTGAATTTTCATATGATTGATAAATAATTTTGACCTTTGTGTGCCTACACTCTTTACTAAACATACATATACTCGAATGTACGATAACAATTATGCATGCATTAATTAGCTATGATCAATATCAAATAAATATACTTGTATCAAATTTGAATGAGCAACCAATAACTTAAGAGAAAGTATTGTGCAAATTGTGACCTGTGAGAATGTGAGTGCCACGTCACCATGCAATGAAATCAATACAATGATTGGACTCTCACAGTGATCATAAAAGCAGAAAATTTATTAACAATATCATACTCGGTAGAAAGTTAATTGATTTTTTTATGGGTAGCTAAGGGTTTGTTCATTTCAACTTAATTTCAATTCAGCTCACTTCAACTCCAATCAGTTCAGTTCAATTCAATTCAGCTCTTAATTTTCTTCTCTAATAAAATATTTATTATTTATTTCAGCTCTATTCAATTCAGTTCAGCTCCAATTAGTTCATTTCAGCTCAGTTCAGTAGATATGAACAGACTCTAAGTATCAACATAGTAGATCCTAGTGGATTGGAATCTTCTACAAGTCAATTCAATTTGGGATCAGACTCTGATCTTTAACTAAAAGTGCCCCCAAATGGTTATGATCGATCATATAATCTCGTGAATGGTTATAATCCACAAGACCTAATCTTGATTGGTAATTATATTTCCTTAAACTCTCGTAATATGACACGTACTTCATAAAAATTAACCTAGCTAGTAGCTACGAGTATGTAGTCGAGTACTCATAGTCGATCAATTTTATATTTGACATTAAATCTTGTTTACCGCACGACTCTTTCATAAAAAAAACATTGACAACGATGTCTCAAACTCGTATGTTGTCAATCTTGTCATGGAATTAGATTGTGTAAATGCTAACTAGTGGTTGAGAATTTGAGATAAAAGCCCAAAAAAATGCAAGTAAAAATATAGATCGATAGAGGTGGCTAATTAAGCACGCTAACTTATTGGTAGAAGAAGGAGACCAATAGGTATGGTAGGAAAGAATACTGTTTCATATTCCACAAGACAAATAAAAAAAAAAAAAAAACACAGCCTGTTATTATTTATTTTAAAAAATGGATCGAATACAATTTTGTGGCTCAGATAGTCAGATGATGATACATGGAATGATGGAATAATAATAATAATACATTTGGATAATTTCATAAAATTGTCTACTCAATAAAACTAGCACTTTCAGACAATATATACTTCTATATTACATGAATACTTATATTTATCTGATATTAATCATATTATTGCGACCTACTCATATCTCTAAAGATTGATTGATAATGATTTATCTGATTTAGCACTTCCATATTAGTATATGGTGTCAATTTCTCTATTCTTTTTGCGCCATCCATGTATTTTATTCGATCTGATTGGTTAGGAAGACTTCTACTTGTTTCTTTTTAGTTTTATTTTCTTTTTAATTTCAAATTATACCTTCGAAAGAGGATGCATGAAATAACAAGCTGATATCTACAATTGCTGAATTTCGTGAATCAAACTTTATTGTGGGACGGCCAAATATGCTCAAAGTCACCAAACCTTGACATATGGCTAAAAATTGACTTAAAAATAGCAAGGTGTACAATATAATTGATTCTCCATATTTGTGCTCTATACTTTAAATTATATCAATACCTAATGCGTATCCTGTCCTTGATGAGTACAATTGTACAAAGTCCTTTGTGTTAGGGTCATCTCACAATGAAAGCGGGTGCCACTGCTAGAATAATGGAATTAGTCTTGTATTTCAACTAATTTCTTCCTTTAACTAATTAAAAATACTGACAAATAAATGATAAGTGCTGCCATATTTGACAATAGTTTAAGCCACTCTTAATTTATTGCACTAAAATTTTCTCCTACCTTTAAATTTGAACATGTAAACTGATAAAAATAAATATACTTTGTAAATAGATGATTAATAATAGTAACCTTTGGCCAACTCAATCAAAAAGTTAATCTAGTGATTGAACATTTGAACTCCATGGATTGATTTTAATTTATACTTTATCATGTTCCCTCGCATAAAACCAAACCACATGAGTTTAAAATGTAGATGCCATCATAGGTCTGGTTATATAAATGAGATTAGAACTCCTAACCTTCATGTTACCTTGATTTTTGAAAACCATGTCAAATGATTAACTCAATCAAAAACTTAAACTTATGATGATTGAATTGAGGCTTAAGGATTGATTTAAACTCTATTAATTTTTTACCGTTTTATTTTAATTAAAAATCGAACCATCTTAGGTTAACTCTAGTGACACGGGCTTGGAGATGTGCAATTGAAAGTATAATGCTTGAATTGTACTCTGTACCATTTGAGGAGTTAATGGCCATTACGTGGTATGTACAAGGAAACTCACTACATGCCTATACAAGTATACATTATACATTATTGGTTTTGAAGTTGGAAATCAACTTAGAACAACGTGCAACAAGTTTTATTTATACAAAAGAAATTATTTGAATAAGTAAAATGGAAGGATGAAAAAAATGGGACTAAAAAATTGTCCAAAAATCAAAAGTCATTAGCCAAAAAAAGCAGACATGCAAAACGAATCCTATATCATATCTGCATTGTTTTAAGGTTGCAATTCAATTTAGTGGCAACCTGGCAAGAAGCAGTATAGAACTACTACAAGGACGCACCCAACAACAAGTAACAGCGATACAATCAATATGATTAAATGAGCTTTTTCCAAGGAGAGCATAACTTATTTTAGGACCACTATTACACTAGGGCAAGGAAAGAAATTGAACGCGTACGTGCTAGCTAGCTCTTACATGTTTTATGATCGTGATCGACAGTCTAATTAGCTGATATGTCAAAATCTATATTACATATCTTACGCGTACGTGAATGAATTTTTAATGCACTTAAACGCATGTAAAGGTATTGTATGTCCTACGACTTAACTGCACCGTGGCACACTCCATCATGTCATGTACACATCTGAGTAGAATTATAGCTGTTGTCATTTAGGTAACAATAATGCAAATAAAAGTCATCAATGACCTTACTCATGCTTTAAAAGCCCCTATACATCTACGTAACAATCCCACCCTGCGGATGACATGTCAATTACAACCTGTACCACTGTACGACACTTAATTTGCATGCATTACTAAATAAAGAATAGATGTATATTTTAAAATCGGACGGCGGGTGATGAATCAAGTGAGGGACCAAATGAATCACCTACAACAGTTTTTTCTAAATTTCTGATGCAAAATCTTTGAGGGATGACAGATGATCTCCTAGCCTGCTTGTAACACCCAAACACAAGTACACACAAAATATACAAACCTTGTGATTTTTTGTAGGGGACCTGATTAAAGCAATCTGGACCATTTGATTAAGATCAGATGGTAACCACGCCTTCCAGCTAAGAAGGGGGGTGCATTGGACCACACTTTGTGGGGATACATCTGATCTGATCCCATACATCAAAGCTGAGTCTGGAAGATGGTTGACAAACACAATCAAGTTCCCTCTCTTTTTTCTTCAATTTTTTTTTATTAATTAAAAAATATTATTACAGTATTTATTTTTTGTTACAAGTATTATTATGGACTTTTAAGTCTTTTATGGAGAGACCCAATAAAAATTTGGACCACCCTAAAATATTTACTCGCAAAATTTTCAGTTCTATAACACATTTTTCATAGGGTAGGGTGGTCCAATAATATTGTATGGAGTGTAGCATATGAAGTGGTTTTGAAAATTGGAGTTTGTTACCAAGAAGCAAGTCGAGCCCAGACTTGACTGACAGTCCTTTTTTCTTAATAATTGTTTGAAATGATATTTCTACCGAAAATGTTAAACGTAGCCTAGCGTAATGTTTAAGCGTTAAGTAAATTTTTTCAATGTAGAACAAGTAAATGTTTCATTTCACCAATAATGTATAATTTTATCATAAACTCTTACATGTAACTAATTATAATTGAGCAGAATATCTCGTGTATTTAATATTTAATGCTTATATGTATCCGTTGTTTTGGTGTTCGGCTCTGGTGTTGTAGGACTTGAGTAGCCAGTGAAGTGGTGACAAGAACAAGTCTTGAGTTTGTATTTTTCTACACAAATATGATTGTTTGGGAGGGCATTTGGCATTGAGATTTGGAATATAATCATAAATTGGTACAGATTGATTTCAGAGCTTTGTCAACATATACTTGGACAAATTTACCAGAATCCCATGCATTATACTGTTTGAAAATATCAAAATAAACTGCAATTTCTTTTTTCTATTGTGGAGGGGCCAAAGAGGGAAGTCAATATAGGCTAAAAGCCCAAGATTGTAGGGAGTATAATGGGCCTTTAAGCCTACTTTTTATGTGGACTTTTGTTTAGATCCAATTTAGCCCAAGTTTAGCTTCCTAATCTTGCTGTAGATTTGGCAGCAAAAAAACCTCACAATGTTGCATTGATGATGTAAATCTGCCTTAGAGAAGAGAATGTAAGAGACTTCTTGGACATCTGACTCCTGTGAGAGTCCTCCAAATACGCAGGTTCATGGCCTAATATATACTGCATACGAGTTAAGCGATGAAATCACGTACTCTTTCCATTACATTACAATGTTATACACCTATATCTGTATAGAGTTCTTCCTATCTACTTGTACTCTAGAGTCAGATGCTCGTTAGTTCATAAAGTCGAATATTAGTTTCATGAAGATTGTCATCATTAGCTAAAATGTCAGTATGAGATAATATGATCTACCTACAAGTAACTTATCATCATTGTTTACAAATGCTGTAGGTTTAATCTTACCCTCACTGAGGAACTTTTATGATGTTAATTGTTTTGCCTCCATTACATCATAATTGTCGAACTCTTTTATACTAGTCAAGGAGTAGATCCTATAAAGAGAATTCGTGTATGGAATTGATCTCAATTCTCATGTGAGAAATGCCACCTTAAGATATTGGAGCTTTAGCTTACATTTAGCCCAACAGATAGAAAAAAAAAAGAAGAAAAAAACATGAGAAAAGAAAAGAGAGAAAATAGCATGCATCAGCAATTGACTTTGATTATTAAAAATTAATCAAGGAGAAATACAGTTCTACATTATGAACTGACATGCAGAAGACACCTAAGGACTACATATACAGATTACAGATTGCATTCAGCACATCAGGGAAGCCAAAAATGGGGCTCAATTGCTTAAGGTCAGAAGTAATTCGACCCACCTTGTGTTAGGTATGATGGCAATAATGAGACCTTACATGTTATACAAAATGCTGAGTTGGGTATTCATTCTCAAGTCCATTATAGTCATAATAGAGCCTCTCTCCTTTACGTATATCCCTATTTGCAATTAGCAAAACTCTGCATTCACCACCAACATCATATCTTACACACTTCAAGTTCTGCTTCTTCTTCCCCTCCCTGCATTAAAAGCAAGTTCAAACTGGTCACTTCAAGCCATTATACAAGTCTTAATACCAAATGATATAGTTGAACTAAGTGGAAACGGTTTCTGAATGAAGGCTGCAGTAATTGGGAGGGAAGCAAAATCCTTCCTAAGATACCGGCTTCTCCAAAGGGCAAAATTTAGTTTGGCATCAACATGTATATATGAAGAATACCGTTCAAGAAGGGCCGCAATTAAGAAAAAGAAGAGAGCTTACGGAGTGTGGTTGTTGATGCCATTGATAAAGCGTGCAATGTTACTGCGCTTGTCAGGGCAGACCACGAGTCTCTGTGAAGGATTACTAGCTGAAAGTAATGTCATAATGCTATCCCCATCATCATTTTCACAGTTCCGGAGATAATCAACATCTCCAACATATTCTGTGATAATTGTCAAGTCCCTAATGAATTTATCTGCTTGTACTGTGAACCTGTTTGATTAAATACCAACTGTTAGTTGATCCTGCTTTTCTGCCATGGTGTGCAAGTCTAAAATTTTAACAAGTCTACTTACCCTTCTTTAGTATCAAAGACAACTAGAAGGGGAGGCCAATCCCCTCTTTCCATCATTTTCTTGCACAGATGCAAGGTTTCGGTGTCTTCTTTTGACATGACCTAAACCAATTGAAAATTCACATTGATCATCAGGGAACCTTGTAGATTACAGCAGTGATAATAATGGCAGCAAAACTATGCTTGATTAATGTCAAGCGTAAGAGAATACCATTTTAAGATTTCAAACAAGTAAATGTGTATGTATGAGCTATCCTACAAAACATCCTTACTGGCAGAACATCTAAAGGGATCAAACAGACAATATGTATTTTTGGAGTTCTCACAATTAGATTTAAGTTTTAAGGCCTACTGATGCCCAACTGTAATAGATTAACCTTAGGAAGGGCAATGAACTGAACCATAACAAACCTGAAATACTAGTAAAAAGCTCACATGTCTGGCACAACAACATGATTCCAGCAAACAGTAACATTTCTCTTACTAATGCATATCTCATAGATAGATTATGTAACTTGCAATAGTACATACAAAAAAAAAACAAAAAAAAAAACAAAAAAAAACAAAAAAAAAAATTTTAAAAAAAATGTAACGGCCAACATGAATGCATTACCTGCATTCCTCCATCCTCCAAAGCAGCATAATTTGCTGATCTAGGAGCCATGCCTGGGACATAAGTGAGCTCATTGCTAAATTCGGTCCCAACTGATCACTGAAGAGAACAAGAAAACCTACTCAGATAGGCAACAAAACACAACTGTATAATACTCGGTTTTACTTTCAAATACTGTTTGAAAGAAATAATGACTAAAATTATGAATTGTAGCTCCACTTTCTCTGATAGGCTGCAAAAAGAATTAAGTAAGCGGTTTATGCATTGTGCCATATTTATTTGATATCATTTACTCATGTTGTTAATTTGTTTTAAGGCAGAAGCATATTCCCAATAAAACTGTGAAGGTGATGATCAGTGATAGAAATGGAAATGGCAATACCTGTGGAAAAACGCAGGTAGTAAAATATATTTGCAGATTTCTAGATTAGCACATACACACTTATCATCAGAAACTAACTACATTCTCATATCTGAAGGTTCTGCAAATTGAAAAGGCAAGGAAGGTAAGGTAAAGTTGAGGGGATGTTAGTAAAAGAGAATGTGTTTTAAAGAGACAGGAGTAAGTGGGTGCTGAGTACTTACTTGGGTTGACACAACAGAGAACAGTAAGCAGATAATTAAGCATCAGCTGTAGGACTACTTAAGGGATATGTTAAATACTTAAATGTAAGGCCAGTATTCCCCAGTTGGATTCTGATTAGAAAGTCGTATGTTTAAGTAAGGGATATGTTGAATGTATGGCCAATACTCCCCAGTTGGACTCTCACACCGGCACTTCTCTGTGAGCACTGCAGAGCATTTACTAATTGTGAGTGACTTCAAGTTGGAGAGATTGCTTATCTGATGCGGTAGGGATTCCAGTCTGGGGCACTCCCATATATAGAGGCTTGTGAGGGACCTCAGGCTATCAATCCACTCTGGTATAGCCTTGAGTTGTTTACAGTTGTCAATGCGCAGGTATTCAAGACTGAAAAGGTATTGAATCTCATCAGGGAGAACTTCTATCTCGGGATTACCTGAAAATTGCAAACAACAGAGATTGGGAAAGCAAGTATTCAGGGGGGTTAGTGTTTGTTGTTGACACAATGGTAGAGACACACTTTTTTTTTTTGAAAGAAATGGTAGAGACTCTCTTGAATTGTGCTTAATATAGAGACGCTCAAGAGAAGCAAAGCCCGGCCCCTTGGCTATTGCAATTGCCAACTCTATGCTGTCTGTTGACAGGGCCTTCAGTTTAGGAAATGCAGGCCTCCATTCAGTGAGATGATTCCGATATTGAACATCATGGTGCTGTCTTAAATCGTGGTCTCCCCTCGACGACATATTCCACCATCCCTTCAACTTGGGAATGCCCTTAAGCCGAAATGTTTCTATGCTGGGGAATAAGGACTCAGGAGTAGAGGCTTCGTCATCAGCATTATTGCTTCTACTACTAGTATACTCCTCTATGTACTCCACATTATCTAACCCCTCAAGAAATAGGTCTTTCAAATAAGGGAGCCTTCCCAAGTGACAAAGGTATCTGCACCTTTGACAATTTAATATCTTGATTTGAATCAAATTTGGAAGCCTGCAACGGAGATTATCATCTATCATCCAGCTTGGTAATCTCTCCCCACCATAACCTTGTATCTTTAGATATCTTAGGTTGGCATGGGGTTGAAGGCCTTCTAGCACCGTCTCATCTTCTTTTGTGCTATCCCAAAAATCAATAGACAAGTCTATGAGCTTCTCTTTTCTTCTCAAGTTTGCCATCCTAGCTCCCGACACTATATCCTTTGGCTGCTTACACACCTGGATACTCAACTCTCCCTTCAGATTGTTGAGGTGTTTAAGGTCTTCCAACCCACCTACATCATTGGCCTCAAATTTTCTTCGCGGACTTTTCTCACTGACTACAAATAGGCTTAATGTTTGAAGATCTGTCAGATTTCCCAACCCCTTAGGCATATGGGTCAATTCCAAACACTCACTTAACTGTAGATATCTAAGCTTCACCAACTTGCTCATGTCCTTCGGCAACTCTTGAAGGTTAATACACGAATACAATTGAAGTGATAGTAGATTCACCAGCTTCACGACTGAGTTAGGTAGTTTCACTATAGCAGTTTCTGACAAGTCAAGATGTCGCAAGCAGATTAGCTCACCTAGCGATGTTGGTAACTTCTTTATCCATATCCCGTGTAGGTCCAATACCTTCAAACACTGAAATCTTGAAAGCATCACTTTATGAAAGATGAACCAGTTCCTCGTTGTTAAGTTTGTTTCCCTAGATACCACAAGGAAGGACTCGAGGTATTTAATTTTGGAGAGCGAGGAAAGGACATCCCATGATGAGTCCACCACATTGCCAACAGACACATGATGAACTCTTTCATCAAATTTTACAGTGTTTGAATCAACCATCTTATACTTATGTCCTGCGAGCATGACAACAGCATCATGCATCACATCATGCATCTTTAAGCCATCACTTCTTTGGAAAAAGCCACAGTTTAGCAAGCCGAGCATATATGCTTCCCCTGCTTCTTCAAAGCTTTGGTTCTTATATTGTGGCTCTACGTAACCCAAACAAATCCAGAGACGAATCATTTCATCTTCATCATATTCAAACCCCTTTGGAAATAAAGCACAGTAAGCAACACAAAGCTTCAGCTTTGCATCTAGTTGGTCATAGCTAAGTTTAAGTGTATGCATAATGTCACGCCCATAGGTAGAGAAATTTGCAAGCTGATCATTTCTAAAGGCCTCCCATTCCTTCAGTGTAATTTTTCCTGCTAAGAGGCCGCCAATACTCCTTATAACAAGGGGCACATTAGGACACATCTTTGCAATCTCTTTCCCAATAGCCTTCACACCTGGTTCTTGTAACTGTGTAAAAGCAATCCGTTCAAAGAGTAGCCAAGAGTTGTAATCTGTTAAATCCCCGAGCATGTAAGGACTGGTGGAGTCCATTGTTGCAGCAACTTTCTGATCGCGTGTGGTAATGAGAACTTTACTCCCATAGGCACCAACTGCTAGCAATTTCTTTAATTCTATCCAAATTAGCCTCAAAGCTCCATTGTTCCAAATATTATCAAGAACAAGCAGAAACTTCTTTCCAGCAATTGCTTCAAGGAAGTGATGGTACAACTGATCTATATCACACCTGCGAGGCATTTCATCCATAACAGATGCTAAGATCTTCTCCAGCACCTCTTCAACACAAAATCCCTTAGTTGCATCAACCCAAAACCGAACATCAAAACAGCATTTCACCCTTTCATCATGGTACACATAGCGAGCCAATGTCGTTTTCCCAACTCCACCAATCCCAACAATAGATGCAACGGAGAGGGTCTCTGAAGCAATGAAGTTGTTAGAAAGCCTGCTTATGATGGTGTTCCTTTCTTTATCTCTCCCAATGACTACATCAGAGATAATGTGAGACCCAGCTGTTTGGACACTTGCTGCCTGTGTTTGGTATGCAGGTAGTACACTAACAATGCTACCAAACCGAGCATGGTCTCTTGCAATGGATTCTAGTTTCTTCCCCATATCCTTGATATTCCGAGCATCTCTAAATCGAGCAATAAGCTGGTTTGATGTAGAAAAGAACAAGCCCGCCTCTTTCATGAAACTACTTCCACCCACGACTTTTTTATTCTTGGATTTAACTGCTTTTGCATCCAAGAAGTTCACCAACCTGTTAAGCTCCCAGCTGAGCTTCTCGAGCACATGTTGTTGAACATGGCTGTGCTCTTGCATTAAGTCTGCATCAAGGAGTGCAGCTTGAACGATGGTCCTTGTTTCCTGAAGCCTTTTCACTTCAGACTCGAGGTTCACAATTGACTTGATCTCTTGATAACTTTGGGAAACCAATTTCTTCACAGCAAGTTCAATGACTGCAGTCTCAATGGCTTCACTCATCTTACTCTCTGTTTGGTCTCCTTTTTCTTACAGATTGATAGTCATAATAAGTAAAATATTGTTAGATTTATCTTAATATACAATATATTATTGGAATAAATGTCATATTTTTATAGATTTTACTACGAAGTAATATATAGTTAAAGATATTAATAGTCGAAGTTATGATAAAAATGAAAATGTGTCAATATATAGTCCATATTACAATTATAAATGCAGTCTCAATGGTATATCAAAGTGTAGAATTGTATATCTTCTTCATGCTACAAATTTATTTATATTTCACATGATATATATGAATTACACAATCAAAATATTTAAATTTTAACCAAATGAATTAAAAAAAAAAAAAAAAAAAAAGAAAGAGTAAGTTCATCAGATAAGTATAGCCAAATGATATAAATTCAGATAATATTTTTTCAGATAAAGTAATATAATCCAAACAAAGACCAAGTATTACTACATAGGATTGGATTTGAAAAGAAAAAAAAAAAAATCACATAACCGTCAAGTTTATGATATTTATATTTTTCAGTCCAGTCATATACTATAAATAAATATATAAAATTAGGATCTGGTGAGAAGTTGAGAAGTGAGAACCATAGCTTAAAATGAGAATAAAGAACTAATTTGAGCTGTTAGGTCATCATAATCAGACGGTCATGGTTCTTGTGTCATTATATGAATGAAAAAAAAGAGTGAGGAGTAGCTCAAGTGGTTAGAGTTTCCTCCCAATTCCAGGTGATTCTGGATAAATTCTTACCCCGCCCTTGTGGCTCTCTAAACACCAAAAAAAAAAAAAAATATATGAATGAAAAGTTATATAACTTAAGAGGGATACCCAGTCAATTTTATCGGGGGTATAATTGTTTTTTCAAATACTAGTAGAGGGGTATATGCGTCTTTTCATATACTAGTTGAGGGGTACATGTGTAATTTTCTCACCAAACAATAAAAGCAAAAAGCAAACAGTGATTGAACAGCTCATCAAAAGTACTTAATAAATGACCCTGTTTTTCAATATATTTACAAAAATGCTATCAGATTAACAAAAATTCATTTATCTAGCAGATTAACTTGTATTTTCCCATAACTTAAACCGTTTTAGGCCTTAAAGATTTATAAATCTATCATTACTGAAGCAATTTCATGATTATTAAAGTGTTTAATTCATTAAAAGCAACAAATATATCGAGTTAAAATTTGCAAATATATAAAAGCTACTTCTACCTAAATACTTTCATCAATTTTAGATTTTTAAAAAAAAACACTTACATGTAAGAGCGAATTTTGGCAAAAGTGCAGACTGCAGAAAAGAGGAACTGTATATCAAGGAAGCAGCAGTTGCTGGTATTAGACCTGAATAATTAAGAATTCAGAATTGATTTTGCCATCTTTTGTGGATGAAACTTCGCCAAAAAAAAAAAAAAAAAAAAAAAAAAAAAAAAAGAGTTGACTTACATGTCACATCAGTAAATGTCACCCACCGTAGACTTGTATAACCTTAATTCACCATATTGACTTGATTAGTACATACATGCCACCTATAGTACTTTGATATTCCCTCTGTTTTGTGTATGGAATTGATCTCAATTTTCAAACGAGAAATGCCACCTTAAGATTGTCAAATCTTATGTAATATTTTTTGGAGCTTTAGCTTAAATTTAGCTCATTTACAATTTTATTTTTTTAAATAAGGATAAAAAAAATACTGTAATTTGCATCGGCAATTAACTTTGATCATTAGAATTTGCTCAAGAAGAAATACAATTCTACATTATGAAGTATGAACTGACATACAGAAGACACCGAAGGACTACGTATACAGCTTACAGATTGTACTCGACATCATTAGGTATGATAGTAACAAGGGAGATGTTATACAAAATGCTGAGTTGGGTATTCATTCTCAAGTCCATTATAGTCATAATAGAGCCTCTCTCCTTTACGTATATCCCTATTTGCAATTAGCAAAACTCTGCATTCACCACCAACATCATATCTTACACACTTCAAGTTCTGCTTCTTCTTCCCCTCCCTGCATTAAAAGCAAGTTCAAACTGGTCACTTCAAGCCATTATACAAGTCTTAATACCAAATGATATAGTTGAACTAAGTGGAAACGGTTTCTGAATGAAGGCTGCAGTAATTGGGAGGGAAGCAAAATCCTTCCTAAGATACCGGCTTCTCCAAAGGGCAAAATTTAGTTTGGCATCAACATGTATATATGAAGAATACCGTTCAAGAAGGGCCGCAATTAAGAAAAAGAAGAGAGCTTACGGAGTGTGGTTGTTGATGCCATTGATAAAGCGTGCAATGTTACTGCGCTTGTCAGGGCAGACCACGAGTCTCTGTGAAGGATTACTAGCTGAAAGTAATGTCATAATGCTATCCCCATCATCATTTTCACGGTTCCGGAGGTAATCAACATCTCCAACATATTCTGTGATAATTGTCAAGTCCCTAATGGATTTATCTGCCTGTACTGTGAACCTGTTTGATTAAATATCAACTGTTAGTTGATCCTTCTTTTCTGCCCCAGTGTGCAAGTCAAAAATTTTAACAGGTCTACTTACCCTTCTTTATGATCAAAGACAACTAGTAGGGGAGGCCAATCCCCTCTTTCCATCATTTTCTTGCACAGATGCAAGGTTTCGCTGTCTTCTTTTGACATGACCTAAACCAATTGGGAATTCACATTTATCAGGGAACCTTTTAGATTACAACAGTGATAATAATGGCAACAAAACTATGCTTGATTAATGTCAAGCGTAGGAGAATACCATTTTAAGATATCAAACAAGTAAATGTGTATGCATGAGCTATCCTACAAAATATCCTTACTGGCAGAGCACCTAAAGGGATCAGACTGGCAATATGTATTTTTGGAGTTCTCACAATTAGACTTTAAGTTTTAAGGCCTACTGATGCCCAACCCAGCAACAAATACTCTTGCCTAATTAATTCAGATGAGAAAGCTATATTCTAGGATTTCAGTCAGCATATCATTGTTTGTAATGCACTGAGTTGAAGCATCACTAGATTTAGTTCAACTTGGGAAACCTATACCAGAACTCAACATGAATTAGTTGTAATTCATGCATTATTAATCGAATACTTGCCCATCAATGAATTGAACCATATCAAACATGACATACTAGTAAAAAGCTCACATGTCACCACAACAACATGAATCCAATTCACAATGACATTTCTCTTACTAATGCATATCTCATAGATAGATTATTTGATTTGCAATAATACCAAGTATATAAAAATATGTGACACCCAACATACCTGCATTCCTCCATCCTCTAAAGCAGCACAGTTTGCTGATCTAGGAGCCATGCCAGGGACATAAGTGAGCTCATTGCTGAATTCGGTCCCAGTTGCCATCAGCGCGGTAGCTAAAGATGCCATCTGCTCCAATCTCCGATTAGGGTCTTCAGTTGGGTTGAAGGGCAACAACTTCCTGCTCTTTTTTGACACCACAAAGCTACTAGAGCGCTTCTTTCTTTTGCGAGAATCTATAATCAATTAGAAAACTTTAACAATTACCACCACATTATCCACCAAAACTACCAATAGACATAAGGGTTGATAAAATGGAGTGCCATAAAGAACGGTTTTAGGCATCTACCTGCCATTGACTTTTCATCTTCTACAGGTGACTTTTGTATTCTGAAGAAATCAACAATTTTAGTCTGCACCAAAGGAAATGCTGCCCAAAGGAAGAGAACTCGGTATAAAAAGCTGAAATGCAAACTTATTATGTCTAAAAACATGTTCCAACAACAATATCAAACAGACAAATATCACAGTAAGAAATTCTTAAGCTCAACAAAAACAACAATAAAATCATTGAACATTTCGATGAGTGTAACCGTAATGCTATCAAGTATCCAACAAAGAAGATTAATCAGAAGCATTGGAACCCTTTACAAGATCTGTCAACCAATACCATTTTAACATGCAAAGTATTCAACTTCAACCATTTGCAAATTACAATGTGTCATATCTCACAACATTTTCCAGCAATGTACTACTAAAATCCCACACCAATTTGAAGCAATAAACCCTTTCATTCACATTTTCCCCCAAATTTAGACCAATTTATAAAATAGGACAAACCCTAATTTCATCATTAATTTCCCAATGTTATGCTATTGCACCACATCAACAAAACCCAAAAAATCAAATCAATTAATGTTAACCAAATTAAAGCAAACCCCAGTAGCATAGAACAATAGATTAACATGCAGATCCGACAAACTTCACTAATCAACTATTACTTCAGATCCAAACCCCACAAATTTCTAGCTGATTGTCATGTAAAATGGCGATTGATAATGAGAAAATAAAAACCCACAAAATATCAAAAAGAACCCAGAAACATACTTTTGAGCTTCTTGGCACCAGAGCAAATTGGGCAAAACCAGGAACCTTTAGGAACAGCAACAAGAATGGGTTTAAGACAATACAAATGGTACCCTTTATCGCATCCGTCGCATAGCAACAAATCAGGAGCATTCTTCCCAGATCTACACTCTTCACAGCTCACATCTTCAAAGTCTAAATCTGACTCAGATTCAGATTCTGATTCAGGTGATGGTGAAGGGGGTTTATAGACGGGTTTCGGAGCTCGGGTTCTTCGGCGAAGAGCTGCGGAAGCCATTGAAATGGAGGAGAGAGAAAGTAGAAAGGCGGGGAATAGTGGTGAATTTGGTGGTGTTGTTGGGGGTATAAGAGGAGTGAAGATGTTTGGCGGGAGATTATTTTGGTTTCGCGGTATGTTTGTGAAACAGTTTTGGCGGTAAAAGGTGCTTTTGACTTTGGAGAGAAGGATTATTGAAATGGCCAAAATCTGGGTATGTAAGTAATGTATGTTCAATATGAAGTACATCGTATTTTGTTTCCAACAAAAAAAAAAAAACATCGTATTTGTGCATTTGTTTACAAGTCGTAATTGTCAATAATATACGGGTACAATTGTATCTCATATATTAGGTACCATTTTCAAAAGTTTTGACCAACAAATATGTTTATTCAAACAATTGTTATTGATTGAAAACCTATTTGTGCCCGTAAAAAAAAAAAAAAAAAAAAAAAAAAAAAAAAAAAAACCTATTTGTGGGAAATAATACTTTTTATATTATAGGAAATGTTTATGTCAATCAAACAACTGCTCTACTGCTAGACCATTGTAGAGTACTTTATAGGAAATTAGACTTTTTAGGAATTAGAATGCCAACCAAACAACAGACGATGTAGGCTTAATTTATTTGTTTATTTTTGTCAGAACTTTGGTCAATAAATATCCTTTATTGTCAATATAATACATAGTATATCAGATAGGTCTTTGTGAATTTGTGAGTCTTATAATGAATTTTGGAATCCAAAACTCATTACCTAAAGTCTTACACCACTTTTATTGCAAAAAATACAGAAATCTTGTATATGAATCTTAAAGCCAAAACTCCACAATATGGCAATAAACTCATCCTAATAGGTGGATATGGCTCATAATACACCACTACTCCACTAGGTATCAAATAAAAAGTAAAAATTCATTTCCAAACAACAATCAAATACATCGTCAAAAACACACAAGGAATTATGAATTAAAAATCAAATTCAAACCTTGTACAATTCTAGTTTCATTCTTGATTCCAAATTCCAAACCCAAATCATTTTGTAATCAACCCCATTTTAAATCCAAATGCTAAAGTTCAAAATAAACACCTTCAAAAAAACCTAGTAAAAGTTATTTAACCTTGGTTTACTAGGGGTACTAATCGAGCGAGTCGATCACGAGCAGAGGGTTACTCGACTCGTGCTCGTTAATTTTCGAGTCGAGTTGATCACGAGTTACTCGTTTAAAGGTTTACGTCTCTTGAAATTCAAATATTTGTTAATGATATTTTCTTCTCTTTATATATATTTTTTTCTACTTAAGCTTATTATTTTAAATTTATTAAGTGTCAAGCTTAATTTTTGTTTTTAAATATGAAATAATAGAAAAATATTAAATTTCTTATACGCTTATCGAGTTTCGAGCGAGCACGAGCAAACTCGAGTCGAGTTTTGACCGAACGTTGACCGAGTCAAGTTGCTCGCGAGTTGCCCTACTCAATTAGCACCCCTATTCTTAATCATGTTCAATTGTTCATATATTAGCACACCGACTCACTAGTTGTAGTCACTAATGCACAAGTAGGGGTGTCAATTTGGATGATCGTATCGGGTTTGATATGGTCGGATCAAGCCGGATAATTTTTTAAAGTTAACTCATACTAAATAGTTATGTCACGCGAGTTTAAATATAAATCGGAGATTTTTCGGATTGGTTTCGAATCGGGTCGAGTCGGGTGTGCTTTTGACACTTAAGCACAACCCTTGTAATTTACGGGGTATCCATTTGTGGTATGATAACCCCTTACGTCAATCTATTTTCTCAGTAACAGCAATAATGGAAAACACATACCCGAAACCACTAACAATACACTGGGTCTCAACCACCGACTCGCCCGAGTTCACCCTTCTGAATTGGGCACTGACCCACTCTTCACTCGTCGCACTCGACGCAGAATGGAAGCCAGTTCGCACTCAAACCACCCAACCAACCGACTCCAACCAGGACCGCACTTTCCCGACCGTATCTCTCCTCCAACTCGCTTGCCGACTCGTTCATTTTCCACCCGATTCGGACGGGTTGACTCAGTTGAACCACCATGATGACTCGGTCGTGTTTCTTGTTGACTTGCAATCATTGCCTTTTGGTTCAATTTATGAGGAATTGAAGCAGATGTTTGTTGATCAAAATGTTTTGAAATTGGGGTTTCGGTTTAAGCAGGATTTGGTCTACTTGTCTTCTACGTTTTGTTCGAATGGGTTTGAACCTGGGTTTGATTTGGTATGATAATTTTTCTGAATTTATCATATTTGCGAAGTTATCGTGTTGTTTGCTTATTGAATTGATATAATTTTCGTTATTTAATGGCTAATTAGGTTCATTTTTAATTTGCATGGTTAATTCTTTTTGTGCTTTAGTTTTGTTGTTGAAAGTTTGATGCTTTATCAGTTGCTTAAGTTTGTTAGGGTTATCTTGATATGGTGTTTGATAATTTTGTTTTGGTGACTTTGCATTGTATATTTTTGTTTTTTGCTTGAATAATAAATTATGTTTTTGAGTGATATTTGAGGTTTTTGTAATTTTGTTATAATTTTCATTTTGTTCCCTATTGTGCTTACTAGCTTATACATTTGTTTAGGTTGAACCATTTATCGACATTTCTAGCATATATCATAACTTACAAAAAAGGCAAATGGGAAGAAAGATAGGAAAGAATAGCAAGAGTTTGGCAGCCATTTGCGAGGAATTGTTGGGAGTTTCTCTTTCCAAGGTGAGATTTGTTAATTGTGTGATACATAGGTGGATAGTCATATGTGATATGTGTTGTATATAATGAGTTTTCAAGGCTACAAAAGATAATGTGTATACAAGGAATTGATCAAAGAAAAATCAGTGTGTCGTGATAGACATCGCTGACTTGAGAATTCTTAACTCAATGCACCTTGCCTCTCTTTACTCCAACAATATGTAATCTGGATTATGTTCTTTTATAGTCTGGAATTTGCCTGATTTTTTGACTATTCTTTAACTGTAGTGAAATTGCATCATTGTTGAGATGTTGTGAAATAAGCTAATCGGTTAGGGTTTGCTATTAATTTGTATTGGTCCACTGTGAAATTATCTGTCTCTGCCTGTAGACGTAGCCCACTTTTATTGGTGAACTGCTAGAATGTGACTCCCATTTCTTTGTTCTTTATTTATCTTACCAATCACAATGATCATGATAGCTAAAAATAGTGGAGCCCTTGATATATTTTTTATTTTATTTTATTTTATTTTAATTTCCCCTTTCCCTTTTAGTATATGTTGGTGAATTCATGGTTAAATATGGCCTTATGAAGCTTGCCTCATGAACGGGTCTTTCCATCATCATGACAAACTACCAACCATGGTGCCAACTGCCAAGCCCCTGCTCTTGTTCTAGAATATGCTCTTTGAAGTTCAAACTCAGGAGTGAAGACCATCCACTGGTATTAAACCACAAAAAGAAATGGTTTTTATAATTTCTCTCTTTATTTCCTGGTGATGGGGTGTGGGGCAAATTGGATTTGAGAATTCCTTTTGTTTGCAGAATAACTCTTACAAGTTATTATTTTTTTGACAACACTGCTCCTAGGGACTCTTATTTTGTTGGATATTTTGATAGACTTTAAAATGGGTTACTTTGGTTATCTTAATAATGTTCTAGTTTTTTTTTTAGATTGGTTTAGTCTTCCTTTTTCCCTTTATTATTATTATCTGGTATCTAGGTATGAATTGAAATATTTTGATTCTTTATTATTCGATTGTAATGCTCAGCCATGAGATAAGTCCCTTAAGTCCCTATTCTTTACAACTTAATTTTTCAGAATTTCAGTTCAGTTAAGATCTATTAAGCTCTATTCAGTTAACTTCAGCTCTCCAGCTACATTAAGTATAATTCAATTCATCTCAATAAGGTTCAGTTTAGCATATATTATCCTCGTATGCAGTCATGGGTGTTTAGGAAAGAAAATCTGTCTGCGTCTATATAATTATATATACGTAGTACATGAACGTTAATCTGGGATAGTATATCATATAGAAATCTTACCAAAGTTCTAATTGGAGTTTGTCACATATTACTTTCGTTTTCGAAAGTTTATAACACTTTACATTTTTTAAAGTTCGTAAAACTTTCAATGTTTTTAACACTTTACCACTTTTACTGCTTTACCCCTCTTACTGTACAATGTTATACACCTTGTCACTTCTGTTCTCTCTTTTACTTTGTTCACCTTTTCTTACATCACTCTTTCTCCAATTGCCTTAATTTGTTTGTAAGCAGTAGATTTTAAGAGTCTTTGGTAACGGAGGTAGTATGCTCATAGTTTGCTTTCATTTTTATCAGGAGCTTCAATGCAGTGATTGGTCTCAACGCCCCCTTACAGAGGAGCAAAAAATTTATTCTGCAATTGATGCCCACTGTCTACTTGAGATATTTTCTATTTTCCAACTAAAGGTTGACAAAGAAGGTCCGTCAAGCCTGGTACTTGATTCTTCTTAATCTTTGTAACTTCTGTTTTGGATAACTTTCACCTCATTTAGTACTCGACATTTATATATTCCTTTTGATTCAGAATCACTCAATGTAGCCTTTCAGAAGCTTTAATAAAATGCTTGAGTTGATTCTTTTGCTGTAGTTTTGACAATGAAAGTTGTACACATAACTTAATAAATTGGAAATTTGGTCCTGCTTGGCCTAGAATTGTGCAATGATTGCAGTATTCCACTGCTTGGTTTTTTCCCTTAAAACAGGTCGAGGTATCTTATGTTGTGTCAGATTAGTAATTATGCAGTGGGAAAGGCTTGGAACTTGATATTTAGGTCAAGGGACAATAACCTGGACAGCGTATCTTTTGTGAAAGTGTTTAATATGACTTTCTGATTGTTCACTCCTTGCATTTGCCCTGTTATGTATGTAGATACACCATGTTTACACAGAAGATTTTGGCTGCTATAAATTTATTGCTTCTGTGCGTGTTATTAGATCTAATTATCAACTAGATAGTGTATGAAGTGTGCTTTGCTAGTATGATTTTTCTTTTTGAAAGAAGGGCACTAGGTGGCATTGTGTAATCCTTCTGTTGGTTCTGCAACAGAGAACTTTGCAAGTGATGTTGATGTGCTTGGTTTACCTAGTTTAAGTCTTGGATTGAAAGAAGTTCTTGAGAGGCCAACTGCTTGTGAGAGAATAGTACGTAGTCGAGTTGGTGAGGCTTCAAGTATCGTTGGAGCAACAACAGCTACTGAATTTTTCAAAAGTGAAATTTCCATGGACACGGTTGTTTCTGACACATTAAGCAGACAGACCATACCCTTTGACAAGTCCCTTTCAAGAATTGTTTCCAACTATGGCAGTAAGATTTTACTGAATGAGACAGATAGAAAACCTAAAACCTCTAAAAAGAAGGGGAAAAAACAGCCTAAATCAAGTTTAAATGGAAAACACAGAGGTGCTGATGACGATTGGCAAGGCCCTCCACCATGGGAGTCACTAAATGGGGGTGATGGATACCCAAAGTTTCTTTGTGATGTGATGGTAAGTTGATTTATTTTTATTGTTATTTTCTGCTGTTTATCTTGTATTTTAAAGTGGCTAGATAACTTATCTAATGTTAAATTGCTTGTCTATGCATATAACAAGCTGATGCACCTATTTCCAGATTGAAGGATTGGCAAAACATTTACGTTGTGTAGGAATTGATGCCGCAACTCCCTACTCAAAGAAGCCTGAGAGCAGGTAAAAGTTAGCTTTTAGATGCTGTACTTGAATGTTCCATGCGTAGTTCTGATCGATAATTATTGTTCTCATCTTTTCCAGGGAGCTAATAGAGCAGGCACAGAAGGAGAAAAGGGTGATCTTGACTCGGGATGCCAAATTGTTGAGGCATGACTATTTGTTAGAAAATCAAATATACAGAGTGAAGAGCCTTCTCAAGAATGAACAGCTACTTGAGGTAACACATGATCTGACTTAGTAACTTTGTAAGTAAATTCAAGTTGGATATATCTATGTTATGCTTGAAAGTAGAGTCAAACTATCCATTTCTCGGTTGCAAATTGCACTTATTGGTTACTGAGGATGAGTGCTTGTTGAACAATGAAGGATGGTTTGTTATAAAATATGATTGTCTAATTGTCTATGTTCAACTTGTTTCTCAACTTTCACACACTAAAGTTTAGCTTCTGATTTGTACCCAAATCAAATTACCCTACCCAATATATGATTGGAATTGAAATCAACTCAGCCCAAGCTGCCAGTCCCGAAAATTAATTTAACTATTCGATTGATTTATCTTAATAATTCAGTTGATAAACTGATAATTGACCTGTATATGACCCGATTAGGTCCAAGACCTATCTAAATGAGTGAATAAAACGCCAACCAAATATGATCCAAACCAGATGGAGCCTACCCAAATCTGATCTGAAAACCTACTCCTCACCTCTAGTTGTAAATATTGAGCATGTGGTTAATTGCGGGTCATTATGTGTCTAACCTTTTATGCTGTAATTTTTTCAACTATTAGTTGCAAAAGTTACTCCTCTTTGATATTAGAAATGAAAGAAGCATAACTCAAGATTTTTTACAGTACTAGTCTAGTGGACTAGTGGTACCAGCATGTGTACTTGCCAAGAATGGTTTTTGGCAATGCTGAGATTTTAAAAGAATGGTTGATCTTCCTTCCTTCCAACACTAGATAGGAGTCTAGAATGCTACCTCTTCCATCAACCTATATATTAGTGCTGGGCCTGTCTGTGACTCTGTGCTAATATCAAGAATGGAACCTCATTTTCTGGAACCTGATAATGAGGTGTTTTACACAGGTTATTCAAACATTCCAGCTAAAGATTTCAGAGGACCGGCTAATGTCAAGATGCACGAAATGCAATGGCAGATTTATCCAAAAACCGTTGTCAACAGAAGAAGCTGTCGAAGCTGCCAAAGGTTTTCAGAAGATACCTAATTGTTTGTTCAACAAGAATTTAGAATTCTGGCAATGCATGGACTGCAATCAGCTATATTGGGAGGTATGTATCTGCAATCTGCTTCTTAGTACGCCTGACAATGTTAGTAATATGCACTTCCTCCTAAACCTAACCCTTCATTATTAATGATATGACTTAATGCTATAAAAAGATTAATATATTAGTTTCTCTCAATTACTTAATCAAGTAGGGATATTTTTGCAAATCCAGTCATAAACCAATACTCTTATTTTAGGACAAGTGGACTTTTTTTGGAAATTTTAAAATTGCATGTGATTTTCAGATGGAGGGAGTACATGAATTTGCAATGCATCTAGTATTGTTGAATTTCTTTTAAGAAATTGGGAGATGATACTGATTTGATGCTATATTTGAGGCACATTTGTCTGCCATAAAAACCATTATGCAGCGAGTATCATATAAGTGGCATAGGCTCTTGCAGTCCTGCCTTTAAGTAAATATATGCATTTAATCTTCTCATGAGATGCTTTTTTATATAGGTAATTGATTAGGATTCTGAAGTCTTAACTTTATGTAAATGTTTGAACACCAGGCATCTATCTGTAAAATAAAAGAGAATAAAGTTTTTGCATAGCAGTTGAAGAATATGATGTAGGCTTCTTTTTTGTGGGAATAATAATGGAGGCTATAGTATTGCATGAAAATTCATCTTTTAGTAATACTTCGTAATCTTCTGAGAAGTTTGGTCATACATGTTTTGACTTTACTGAGGAGAATTCATAGTAGTATATGTTTATGAAATTTCTCATTGGATTTATAGGCACTAGAACCTGCCTAATTTGCTTTCTTTGGCATTATTCTTGAACTTTTGAAAATTTAAACCTTGATCTCAGGGAACACAGTATCATAATGCAGTCCAGAAATTCGTCGACATCTGTAGCTTGAATGAATAATCCACTGCCTCCTCTCATTCTTCGAGTGAAGCTGGCATTGCCTATCAAAACTGACTGTATTTTTGGGAGTCAAATTCTTGAAGCTTATGTCTTTCTTGTGTTCATATGCTCTGTTGGCTGTCTATGCAGCGTTGTAGAAAAATCAAATGTTCTGCAAAAAGTTAGATATTCCGGTTGAGGGTATGATCTTTCTACCTAGTTCTGCATTGACAATGTGACACCTTTTACTTAGTTGAGGCATTTGTGAATTACGGCCCCATAAGTGTATAATAGTTTAATACTTATGTACGAATGTAGATGACCCTATGTGGGTGGCATGATTTTAAGATTATGTTTGTCACCTTCAAAATTCTTTTGTTCCGTAGAACTAAATGTGCTTATGTCTTATGAGCCTATTTTATAATGTTATAAGTTGTGACAAATAGAAAAACTATTGGTGAAGTCTTTTACATATGTTTCAGTTGGATATCTTCCATTCTTTTGTTGCTTCTATAGCCTATAGGTACTTGGACTACTTGCAGGTTACTAGGTTAGTGAAAAAATATATTCGTCATTTCGTCTGTAAAATAATAATTGTGCACATGACAATATACTTGGAGTGGATGTTTAAGTGAAATTCATTTGTAGAGATTACGAGAGTCAAATTATGTAGGGATTTTGGGTCACATCCCAAATTCCGGGTTTTTGGCCAATCGGGCAATTCAAGCTCAAATTGTGGACAGATTGGTCTGAGCATCCAGAGTCACGCTCTTTTATTTACCTCTCTAATTGTATCCTTATTATACGGAGTACTGTATCATATTAGATGAAATCCGTGTGATGCATGATTTACATAGAATATTTTATACTATGTATAATTCTTGACAACTCTTTAAAGAAAACTATTTCTATAAAATTCTCAATAAAATCCGTATAGGATAAATGTTTTCATGTAAGTTTAAAAACTTTATCTTATTCATCGGATTTTTAGATAAAAATTTTAATTTCAAAAGATTATTTCCTGTTTTAAAAATAAATTTAATTATTAAATTACGTTTCATTAGTCGAAATAATAACTTTCTATAAACTCCCAGATTTTCAACGACCAACTTTCATAGATGAGTTGCAATTCCTTTTCCTAGGAAACTACCACCCTAAGCAAAAGGCAAAGTTTCAGCCTTTAAGTGTCAAACAGAGACATCTATGACTAATCCCCAACACACGGAGTCAAAATTATCCCATCAAACACTCTTCAATCTTCTTTTTCTTCAATTCTCATTATAATAGCCTAACTCTTTTAAGCCTTCACCATTATATTCATTCAAAGATAGAATAATAATCTCCTTCTTTGAATAAATTTAACAATTTCAGCAAAACTTACGTCAATTTATATGCTATCTTATATTAGTCATACTTTTACAGCTACTTCTCATGTCTTTGACTAATTCTATATATGTATATAATCTCATCTTTTTAATTCCCTTTCTTGACCGCCTTCGTATGGTTTAACTATATATATAAACTCTGTATCTTTATTTATAATCTATAGTTTTTTATTCTCAAAAAATATGATCCCTGAATTCTCGTTCTTAGTATGGTTACTAATTTCATTAGTAATCATAATTTTATTTGTTCGTTTGTTGTATCTTACTTCTCTTTTTTGTATCATTAGTAGGTGTTTAACTATTTTAGTAAACCAATTTCATATCTATAATCAATACAAAATCCCTCAATACAATGATGATTTTCAAGAAAATCCATTGTTTCGAAAAATCTTTACTTACATAAAATCATTGCCTTCTTTGGAGGATTCCGATTTTGCTGCTCTCTACTCAGGAGATAAACCGGGTGATATTCTTGTGTCCCTAGACTCTAATGGATATGTTTTGGATACGTTTTTACATGCTCAAGTTATTTGGATGTATAATAAAAAACGCGACAATGATCATGGTGGTGAGGTTGTGCTGAAGATTAAGGCTAAGGATAAGAAGAGGATTTTGGTTCCTTATATTCAACATATTTACAAGGTGGTTGATGAGATTGAGAAGAAGAAAAAAGAGCTACGAGTTTATATAAATCGTTCTTCGTGTGTTGACGGGCTTAATAATCCGTTGTGGAGATCGTTTCCTTTTGTTCATCCTTCGTCGTTTGATAATATAGTCTTAGATGATGATGTTAAGACCAAGGTTAAGAATGGTCTTGAGTTGTTTTTGAAGTCTAAGCAGTATTATAACAAAATTGGACGTGTTTGGAGACGTAGTTACTTGCTATATGGAGGTCCTGGTACGGGCAAGTCTAGCTTTGCAGCCGCGATGGCAAAGTTTCTGTCGTATGATCTTTATGATATCGATCTTTCTAAGCCATCGGATTGCTCGGATTTGAAGATGCTCTTGTTGCAAACTACGAGGAAATCATTGATCTTGATCGAGAATTTGGATTGGTTTATGATGGGTGAATCGAATGGGATTAGTTTATCTAAAGTCTTGAATTTTATGGATGGTGTTGTATCAAGTTGTGGTGAAGAAAGAGTAATGGTTTTTACCATGAATTGTAAAGATCATATTGACCCTTTGGTTTTAAGGCCAGGTAGAGTTGATGTGCACATTCACTTCCCATTTTGTGACTTTAATGGGTTTAAGGCTTTGGCTTTGAGTCACTTGGGTTGTAAGGATCACAAGCTATATGGTCAAGTGGAGGACTTGTTTCAACAAAACGGGTCGCGGTTAAGCCCGGCTGAGATAAGTGAGATTATGATATCGAATCGGATGTCTCCTACTAGGGCTATAAAGACTATAATCAAGGCATTGCAAAGTGAAGATGTTAAACAACTAAATAGTGGTGAACAACAACTAAATAGGAGTGGTAGTGATCAAGTTTTAGAGGATTTAGATGTACCAGACTCAAAAATCAAGCGAGATGGTTATTATGCAATAAGGGAAATTCAGAAAATGTATGGAAGATTAAGATTGAAAAATAGTAGGAGAGAATCT
Source organism: Chenopodium album (assembly GCF_948465745.1). NCBI lineage: Eukaryota > Viridiplantae > Streptophyta > Magnoliopsida > Caryophyllales > Amaranthaceae > Chenopodium > Chenopodium album. The sequence continues at coordinate 5,411,210 of NC_137838.1, forward strand.
TTAGATTTAACTTAAACTTTGATTATAAGTATAATATTTGTTTATTAATTTTATATTAAGTAGAGTAAAATAGTTTGTATTTTAAGATTTTACAGAAATTGTAATATTTGTTTATTTATTTATTTATTCTGTGAGGGGTGAATGTGTTACAAAGGTGACAATAAATGGTATATGGTACAATTATTAATTATATACAATGTAAATACCCTTAATGTTATTTTATAAGTATAGACTCCAAATAAATTCACAATGATTTAGTATAACAACTATACTTGTAATAATTGTAAATTATCCTTATTTTACTAATGTATATATTAGCTCAAAAATCTTTCAATCATGATTCAAACTAGCTAAATTAATTGTGATTAATGTGATCAATTGCCTATATTTTACACAAAAAACACAAAATTGAAAATTACGGTAACATTTGTGTAATCTATAATGAAACCAACATCGCCAAAATTACTACATTTGTTTAGGAGTAGAATGGTAAGAAAATTTCTGTTCTCAAGCGCTCACCTACAAAGGTTTAAAAGAAAGTAGAAAGGTAAGAAAATTTCTACTCTCAAGGGCTGACCTATGAAGGTTTAAAAGACGCGCTCTTTTTAACTCCCGCCTTCTTTCAAAGGTATCCATCATCTCTAAAAATGGCGACAACACTGCGTCTACGACTATGGAGTTCCAACCTAAATTTCCTTCTTCAAAAACCAAAATCCGCCATTTCACCCTTTACAACAAACTTATGCAAGCCATTTTCTTCTCATTCTCTCTCCTCTACTACCCACCTTCCGAAGAGCGTGGGAACGCACAACGGCAGCTTTCACTGCGACGAAGCTCTTGGCTGCTTTCTCCTTCGTCGCACCTCCAAATTCGCTGATTCTCAGATCATTCGAACTCGAGACCTTCAGGTTTTGATACCCTTTTCCTCTCTCCTCATTTTTGCACAATTTACCTGAATTTTTTTGACAATTTTTTTGGAATATGGTCGGATAGGTGTTGGATTCATTGGATGCGGTGCTAGATGTTGGAGGAGTGTATGATCCGACCCGTGATCGCTTTGATCATCATCAGAAGGGTTTTGATGAAGTTTTTGGTCATGGGTTTGGGACTAAACTTAGTAGTGCTGGACTTGTCTACAAGGTGTTCGACGAAATGCCTCTTTGATTCAAATCTTCGTTTTTTGAGGTTTTTCTTGCTTATTTGAGTTTGTGGATTTGTGTATAGCCAATTTTTATTTGCTTGTACACTTTATGTTGTTAGGTTATTGGGTTTGGTTGTGTGAATTCTTAATGGACTTAAAGATTACAATGGAGTGATTTCATATCCTAATTATTGGGAATGGTCTTGCTGATTGACATTATGTATTGGTTTGTCGATTGATTATAGTTTCTTTGTTATCGTAGACATAAAGAGTGCATTAATCTAACGGTCTAACCTCCTTTACCTCAACTAGGGAAAGAGTAACTTTACAGGCATTGGAGTGATAATGTTGATGTTTGTAGGAGTACTGGTCAACTGAGGGAAGGATTAGGATAAATTAATGTCATAGGGGAACTGTAGACTAGACATTGGAATGTGGGATTGAAGGCCCTGAGAAACCCCTTATATTTGATGAGAATCGAATCCCTAATCTCATGGTCAAAAGGGAGAACTAACTTGATTCTCTGCTTGTACACTAGGCCGTGGCACGAGTCACTATTTTAGTCATTTCCCCATGGTTTCTGTTTGCAAATTTACCATGGAATTAAGTTTAGAAACTGTTGGAAGTTTCAATGGCTAAGAACTGAAGGTAGTTGTTATAGATTGAGAAAAAGTGCCCTGAGTATTTGCACAGGTATCTAAACCTTATGTGTTATCTGTTGGCTAACAACCGTCTTGTGGAAGTTGTAATGAATGTTGTTTGTAATAGATATCTGGTTTTATACACTGATAATTGATTTATCTGTTTTCTTCTCTCTTCTAGCATTATGGAAAGGAAATAATTGCAAAGGAGCTTCAGCTTGATCAAAGACACCCAGATGTGCATCGCTTGTTTATAGCTATCTACAAGAATTTTGTCGAGGTAGTCAGAAGTCACATTGTAAAGCTGTTTTGTTGATGGCTGTTAAGGATTCTTCTTGATGCCTGCTTGTGCTATTTGTTTGTTATTGAATGTGTCATTTAATTTTTCACTGAAGCCTGGTGGTTTTATGTTTGATATAATTCTTGTAGTTGATCAATTTTGCCATTAAATCAAAACTCTCTTACAACTGCTTAGTTAACAGGTGCCAGTAAATTTTGTTTGATCCTTTCGCTTAGTGATTTTGTTTATTATTTTAGTTATTAAGTTCAGTGATTTTGTTTGAGACAGAAAGAGGAATTGGGGGCTGTGGTAACTTTTTTTTTTTTTAAAAAAAGGAGGGGCTATGGTAACTAAAAAGGTCTTAATGCCTGTATGTTCTAGGGTTATTGGGGGGTTGTCCTGGCACATACAGCTATCTGAACAAGTATCTCAAACAATAGGAGTGCAAGTTGAAAATCTACATGGAGAACTGTTTGGGAGGATAACCTGCTGGAACTATAAATCAAGGCATGAACTGAAATGAGAGATGGTACAATTTCTATTTCTATTTTTCTATAGCTAAACAGGGTCCTTCACAAAATAGGAACACTTGTTCTCATGGATTTGTAAGGGGTAGTTTAAATTTGGACATTGGATTCTGCACCAAAGACTCTAGCAACATGATTTTTGCTTCTCTTTTGGATCCTCTTATACTTTTAGGGAGGGGGGAGAGGAAAGGTGTAAATGGGATAAAATCTACCTCATATTTTTCTTGCAAAATTTCTGTTTATTTCATTGGATGTATATTATTCATTGATCTTGATGTATCAACTATTCTGGCAGGCAGTTGATGCTGTAGACAATGGGATTAATCAATACAATACAGATATATCACCAAAATACACTATTAACACATACTTATCGTCTAGAGTGGGAAGATTGAATCTTGGCTGGACAGATCCTGATCAGTCAGCTGAGCGAGAAAATGATGCCTTTTTGAAGGCGATGACATTGGCTGGGAATGAGTTTTTGGAGGTGCATTTATCCGAACTGCTCCTTTACCCTGTTTCATTTTCTCTAGTGATAACTCTGATAAGCAACTATTGGTGGATGCATGATCTAAATAAATACTGCTATAGGGATTCCCTTACCTCTGCTTATATTCTGCTCTTATATTTTATGTTGCAGAGCATACAATTTCATGCACAATCATGGTTACCGGCTAGATCAATTGTAGAGGAGTGTCTTGCAGCAAGGCAAGATATCGACTCTAGTGGTGAAATCATGGTGCTCAAGAAGGCTTGTCCTGTAAGTCAACATGCTGCCACAATTGACTAGAAAAACCTTGATGGTTTCTAATTCAACAAAACTTGCTGTCATTCTTTTGCCACCCTTTTTTCCAGGGACCGAGTTATATTGCTTATTGTATTGAGTTATTGACACTTGGTAGCTTGTTGCATACTTAATTATTAACTTGCCCTATGCTTCTCCCTTACTAATTTTTTTATTTTTTTTTTCCCTCTTTTTTTTTGAGGGTGGAAGGATCAGTAGAAAAACTTCTTTTTTTTGTAATTTCACATGGTAGGGTTACTAAAATGGAAACTAAGAAGATTATATTACTTTTGCCTAAAATCCTTTTTTTGCTTTTACTTGTGAACAGTGGAAGCTTCACATCTTTGAGCTTGAGGAGGAATTGAAAGTTGAGCCTTCTACCAAATACGTTCTTTATGAGGTAATGTCAGCATTTGGCTAATAATCTTATGTCATTTACTCACTAGTGTAATTACTATATACAGCTTTCTTTGTCCTTTTTCAGTTTTTTGGACAGGTAGTGTTGGGTCCTTGGGGGTGGGAGGTGTTAGGGATTGTAGGATATAATTTAGTTGAATGCTTTGGCTGAATACCTGAATCACACTGTATCATATAGAGCAACATGCAGTAGCATATCCAGCAATTCCAAAGTGAGCGTTCGAAATCCTTAAATGTATAAATTGAAAGTTCAATACATAAGCTCAAAATTCGGATTACAACGGATCACTCAGAATTTGATACAATGGATTACTCTTTGAAAAATGAAAAAAAAAAATAAAAAAAAAATCACAATCTATACAAAGTAAAATATATATGTTATTATTATTACTATTACTCCCTCCATCCCTTAATTATATGCCTATTTCTTTCATTTATTAATCACATAATAGAGAGAAATAGGCATATAATTAAGGGACGGAGGGAGTATTATTATTCTGATCGATGTAAATCTAACTCTACAATTAATAATTGATACAAATGTGTAAATCAATCTAACTTTGTAAATGAAAAACAAGGTTCAAAGGGATTCGAACGCTTAATCAAAGGCCCAATTGGATAGTAAAGCAAAATTAAAACAACCACTAAGCTTCGCTGGTATCACTTTGCTTGTTTTACAAGAGTAATTCTTTTAACCCTTATTTAATTTTTTTTAAAAATTAAAGGGAAAAAAAAAAAACTTTTCGTTTTTTTTTTTTTTTTTTTCAAAAAAAAGTGGGTTCATGGATCTGCCGTTGGCAACATGATAATACCTTTTGCATATTTGCTCACCCTCTCCTTTTCACTGTATGCAGGATGATAGACGAACTTCATGGCGGGTGCAGGCAGTGGCTTTAGGACCCGGTAGATTTGAAAGCCGAAAGCCCTTGCCTCATCTTTGGAGGGGTTTGGAGGGCAAAGAACTCTCGGAGATAGCAGGGATCCCTGGCTGTGTATTTGTGCACATGAGTGGATTTATCGGTGGAAATCAGACTTATGAGGGTGCTATTGAGATGGCAAGAGCTTCCTTGAAAGCATAAAGCAGGTTTAAACCACTATACAATTTTATACATATATCTTACATTAAACTTCCGGGATTTGGGAGATAAAGGCATCTTAGAGCTTAAGGATGTCCGGTGGTATGCAGTCAGTACCTGTATGCACAATCTGTTCATCTTTAGTTTCCCGTGGATCCAATCAGTCAACGGAATTCATTTTCTGATTAATGAATGCAAGACAAATGTAAGGCAAACTCATTCCCAGCCTTCAAAGATTATCAGCTTCTGGATTCTGAAATGCTTGTTGGTCAAAGTATTCACTGTTCAGAGGAGGTATCATTCTCTTTAAACAAAATTTTGTCTGATCTTAGGAATTGAATTATGTTTGTAATTCTATTGATTCAATCATCTTTATGAGAATAATTCCTTATTTCCTTTTTGTTTTTTCAGTTTCTTATCATATAAAATCCTTTTAGGCCATTGGGAAGTACATAATCTTGATCTTTGTTTACCCATGCTAAGGTGATTAGTTCTTTACTGATCCTAGATTCAAATTTGTTTATTTTTTTGGAATTCCACAACAAATTCTCTTCCCAAAGTTGATTTATGTAGTGGTAGTCTACTTTCACCATTGCAGAGACGCAAGTTTCTCAATGATAACTGTACAGGAAATGCATGGGTCATGGTGAAAAAGGTAAACTGCACCTATGTAAGGCAAACTCATTGTCTATACACAAATGATATCTATCACACGTACAAAATTAATCTCCTCAATGCTATCTTTGTAACTTGCAAGTTATTCTTCTGAAACTAGTGGCAGATCTTCTTTGGACCATTTGTAAAGACCTCCCTCTAGATGAAAGACGTTCTTGTATCCATTGAGTACAAGCAAGTATGCTGCTATTAAAGACCTGGACATAAAGTTTTGTAGATAGTGTTAGTGAGCAATTAATGTGATATATTGTACTATTGTAGAGTAGAAACTAGGAGTCTAGGATTCCAAGCCTACTAGGAAAAGAAACCAGAAGGTAGCAAAGTATTATATTATTGTGAATCGTGACCACATATATGCTATGTGAAAGAGCGGAAGTTTTGATTGTTGTTTAGTTGAGGTCTAGAAAAGATGGCAGTTTTGGTTTGGCATGCCTATGTGAAGATAAGGAAGAAAGTTTGTTGAACATTTCATGCAACCAAATGCATCAAATATAGGAAAAAGAGGAAATATCTCAAGTGGCTTGTGTACCTTGATTGTTGACCTTCGGGAAGATTTGGGGAGGGTTTCATAGTGCCCCCAGCTGAGCAGGCCACTATAATCTTGGCATTTTTGTCAATTTTCGATTCAACCTCTGTAAGTGTAAAGCAAATGATTAGTTGGTTTCGGGATTACTTGCTTTTTCAAGTGAGTCTGATAATCTGAAATCTGCTCATTACCTTGTAGGAAATTAGGATTTTCTTCTGTGCCTGAAAAGATGCCGAAAAATGCAAATGCAGCTCGCCTAGCAATGTCCCATGCTGTCCACTCTTTTATAAGCCTATATATTTGCACATTAATTGCTTCTGGTGGGTGACCCTGCCCAGTAATTGAAACTTTTAATTAACTCAAAATTTTGTGAATCTTTGAATCATCAGCAAGTCTCTTTTTATCCAACTGTGGGGTAAAATTTAAGTTTCTGTGTTGCCTGAGTTTCAGAATTCAGACTGCATTAAGTTCAGTTGCAACCAAGTTAGCAGACTAACCTCTTTATACTCTGCCTCTGGTCGTACATCGAGCATCACAAAATTATTCTCCTTCTGCAGGCGCAGAGCTTCTTTAACATCTACACTTCTTACCTGAGGAAACCAGATATTAGGACTTGTCATGCCATTTATGAAAGTCTTGCAAATTACACCCTCGTTTAACCGTGTCTAGCTATATTCTTATCTTGGGACTGGCACGAGTCTCAGAAACTGAATCTTACAGAGCACAAACTTTATCTAGAGCTAGGTACTGACTATTTCTCACACCAATCCCTTTTGTGATAAACTTTTCGTTTGAATCCTAGATTATTGTTCTATTCTTCTATAGTGGATGTAATTTTGCCTCATACTTATCAGCCTTAAATCTCAGATTATTCAGATAAGCAGATGTCAGAGAGAAAATTGTCTGACTTTTAAAATTGAAGGAAATGATAACAATTTTTACCATGTATAGATTTCCTTGTGAATATATTAAGTGTGATTTATTCCGAAGGGTGACTGGGTGATTACTGTGATGATCATCATCTGGGAGTTGATGAACGACCTCGGAAATCGTAGGCTTTTGTTGGTTTGTTTAGTTCATCATTTAATCTGATGCCCTGAGGTTGGAAAAAAGAAATATGCAGGGAAAGTGGGATACCTTGTTCTGGAGCAAAACTTCACGCTTTACCTTCCACTCTTCTTCAGCTAATCACTCCAAGACAAAGTCATCAGAAAGTCAGAAAAAAGGCAGTAATACAGTATCAGAAAATCCTCAATCAATGAATCTTTAATTCCTAAATTATTATCATAATGAAGATAGGCTTGAAATACCTGGTGATTTAGCTTGTTTAGTAGCTGCATTACGGATGGTTAAACCCATTGGTGAGCCGCGGTAGTGTAAGCTGCCTGCAGGAGTTCTTGCTGAGCTGACCATCAGAGAAGAGGACAGACTAGATTTTGAGGAGTAAGATTGTGTTGAGTCATGAAATTTATGGTACAACGACGACGAGATCGATTGGTGCTGGGTGATTGAAGTGAAAGTGGCCATTTTTTATATACTTCAAAGCTTCAAAGTTAGAATCAATAAGGTTGGAGTTTGTTCTGGGTTAGAAACTGCAGTTCTTTGATTACAGAAAATGAGATTGATGTTTTGTTTCAAGTGGTGGACCACAAATACCCTGATCAAGATATTTTGGTTAGCGAACAATCTGGTTTTGTGGTGGTCCGTTGGTGCGATAATCTTAATTGGATATATCCTCATCCCCATTTTGACCCATGTCTTTTCTTATGATATGATTTAAATTCTTATGGACTATGATGAATACATGAATGATTCATAGTACTATCATACTATGGCAATTATTCTTAGAAGGAATTACAACACACGATTTTGGATTTATAATTCATTTGATTAATATTTCGTATAAGTTTCAAGAGTATTCTGGAAAAACATTGAAAAAATATGGATAATTGTAGTACTTATATTGTTGGGATACGGAGTATAATTTACTAATTGAGTATACGTAGCATTGCCAATAAAAGTGTACTCGAGCTGATATATCTAATACGTAGTATGAAGTACTTGTTATATGCTTATTAACATCTAATTATCTCTATTTTTTACCTAAAAATATATATTGATGTATTAGCACCATACCTATTAATATTAAGTATGAACTCTCAAGTTGTCATTGGCATGTGAAAACACATAAAATGATGTTACTTGTATACGAGTCCACACATTGTTTCTTGACTTTCAGGGCCATGATATGAGCCTTATTTGCCTACCTGTTGTTAGCTAGTCTAGTTCATTTGACTTGTTTGATCTACTAGTAGTGTTATTTATATTCATGTACTTAGCGGCATTTAATACAAGTTTACGTGAAGATGATTGATAAATGGAGTTGATTATAGGTGAAGTCTAGCAATCTAGTTTTTGTCATTTAAAAAAAAAAAAAAAAAAAAAAAAACAATCATCAAACAAAGCTTACGGGACTCAGGTGAACTCAGTCCTAATTTTACATAATAACTTAACTAAGATTCATCGAAAAAAAAAACTCTATTGAAGAGAAACTTCAACGTACAACCAATTATATATTTCAAAATTCACAATAAATCAATGATATTTTTTTTATACCATGCACAAGGTACAACCAATTGTACATACAAAATAAAAAGCATACGAAGTATAATAACTACAGAGTAGTACTCATATTGGAGATCCATCCCTCACTTAAAGTATTGCTCCACATTAAACAATCTTTACATGCTTACCCTTTAGATCTTGAACAAGGTTGCACCATTATTAATGGCACATTGGCACACCATAACTAAATCAAAAGAATATTTCTAATCCAAATATAGATAACCTATTTTAATATTGCAGATCGACCGAACGACACTATAGTGAGTGAGCTCACTGAGTGAGTGAGTGTAGTGATTAATTAAGCATTAAATTAAGAGTGGACGTGGACCAACCAAATTCAATATCCACCGACACCCAAATTTACTAAATTACGCCCTTCTTCACGCTTCCCCTCATTCTGCCACGTGTCCTCTCTTCTCTTCAACATCATCAAACTCGCGTCTCTCTCCTTCTCTCTCTGTTTATATAATCTCACTGCTTTGAGTTCCATTTTTCCCAGAAATTAATTCGTTTCTTTTTTCTTCAAATTCTCTCTCCTAATTTTCTTTATTCGTAAAAATGGAGTGGTTTTTTTACCTGGTTTTTGGATCCCTTGCTGCTGTTGTCGCAGCAATTGAGCTCAGCAAGAACAATAAAGATCGTATCAATACTTCTTCCGCTTTCAATGCCTTCAAAAATAATTATGTTCTGGTTTATTCTCTTATGATGGGTAATTTTTTATTAAGATTATCATTCACCCATTTTTGTTTTTAGATCTTACTCTTGCATTTTTGTTTGTAGATTTTGTGGGGTTCATTTTTTTTCCCCAAATTATGGTTGTTTGGTTGAGTTTTGATTTGTTTGAGGTTTGATCTGATGTTTTGTTACATTTTTGTGATGATTTATATGCGTTTTTATTGTTGTTGGATCAATGTTTGGTAGATTTAGATTGATTTGTTACTTGAAATTAAATAATTGACATTGTATCATGTGGGTCCTATAGAATTATTGTCAATATAGATTTTGTAGGTGAATTATTGAAGAAGAAACTTAAAGTAAGATTATTGTGGGTTATTGCTTTGAATATTTTTTTGTGCCTTAGATTGGTATCGGTAAATAGCTAAGGCTAGCTTAGTTGGTTTAAGTCGTGGGATCAAATCACGTCTACATTGTCGTCTTTGTGGCTCTATATTCATTGGAATAAGAAAAATAAAATACAGACGTAGATTGGGATTTGGGAGTGTGGTTTTTGCTCTCCTCTAGTCCCACTAGCTCATTTGCATACCTTAATGAGTTATTATGTAGTGCTATTTTCGTTGCTTGTATTAGGAGTGGGAGCTTAGTGCCAAATTTCTTTCCCAATTCGACTTTTGGAAAAAAAATTCTATCCCGAAATCATAATTTTACTCTTCCTTTGATCCAAAATAAGTGTCGTTTTAGAGATGTAAAAGTTTGACCTCATTCTTTGCATTACCCTGACTTTAACCTCATTTGTAATCTACTACCTTAATTTAATACACGCGATTGAATAAGATTTTGGGTAACTTTCTTCAACATGTTACCATTTGAGCGAAAGTCTTAAATGACTGTTGTTTAAAGGGAGTATCCAGATACAATGAAAGATTATGTATTCTTGTGATCAAGGCCAAGTTGTGAGATAAACTGAGTGGTTGCCTCAACTTGCAAAATAATGTGCACTCATAAGCTATGAAAGGTACTTTTAGCTTATGAATTGTGACGTCATGGTAGTATAGATCCTTAGGTACTCGCGTCAGGAGTTCAGTAATACTAGTTTAGACATGTTGTACAAATACAATTACTGATTTTTAGAAACATGACTTCTTAGGATCAATGACCATGAGTATAAAGGTAAAAGATCAGAGTTTCCTTCTTGTAGAGATTATGAAAGGTCATGTTATCAGACAAATTGTTGGAGTTGCTTTAGGGGTTTATTGACTTGATGATAAGTGGTTGCATCTGTATGCACTACATGCTGATGGTATTAGAGTATGTGGGCTATATTTAATCATACTTCTTGTTTTTATGAGATGATGACTTTACAATAATGTTTTATTACGGCTTTTATACCATTGTATGTTCATTGCCCATCTCATATCTGGATTGAAGTCAATTTTCTTACAATCTTTAACCAGCTTCTAGTTTGTTTAAGAGGGGCTAGCTCAAGCACAATCAGTGCGTCCAAAAGCTGAATTGATCTTATTTGGCTATTGAATTGTGGATGAGAATGTATAAGTGATTCTAACTGAACTCTATATGTGTGAACAGCTGGTGACTGGTTGCAGGGTCCTTATGTATACTACCTGTATAGTACTTATGGTTTTGGGAAAGGGGACATTGGACAGCTATTTATTGCTGGTTTTGGATCCTCAATGCTATTTGGGACTATTGTCGGATCTTTGGCTGACAAACAGTAATATTTCCTTGTACTTTCTTTCTGATACTTCTTAATGTTCTATTGGTTTTTAATTTTCTCTTAAATCTTAATACTGTGCAAAAATTTAGGGGACGGAAGAGGGCATGTGTGACTTATTGCATAACCTACATCTTGAGTTGCATAACCAAACATTCTCCTCAATACAAAGTGTTGATGCTGGGCCGAATATTAGGAGGCATTGCCACATCACTGCTATTCTCTGCCTTCGAGTCATGGCTTGTTGCAGAGCACAACAAGGTGAGTTTCAGATCACTTGGTATGATTATATCTGCTTTCTTGACATAAACACATTTGTTTGAAATCCTATCTTATACTCCCTCCGTTCCCTTTTGTTCTTTACGTTTGGAATTATGCGCGGTTGTTAAGAAATTGTGTAAAATTGAGGTGAATTGACATAAATTAATCATTCAAAGTACAATTATAGTTAAAAAAAAGGAATATTGTACATGTGGGGTAAAGAAAGTTGGAAGGATGTAGAAGAGAGATGAGAGAGAAAGTAATTATGAGTATTGAAAATCCATTAAAATATTATAAAAGGTACATATGCACATGAAAAGTGAAGGGCAATTGAGTATTTAATTTGTAAAGCAAGGGTAATTTTGTCTAAAATCAATGACTTAAAAAGGAAATATCCTAAATGTAAAGAATAAAATGGAACACCCTAAATGGAAACGTAAAAAACAAATGGGAACGGAGGGAGTACAATACCTCCAGTGTCTTCACGACATAGTGACATTTGTAATTCCTTATTTGTGAAAATAGAAGTTCATGCCGCTACAGTGCCTTTGGAAATATTGAATAAAAGTGGATGAAAAAATAGATTTGTGACATTTTTCATGCTTTGTATAATTTTCGTGATAAAAAAAGATTTAGGTCAGATATGTGTACTACACATGGATGTTTGTTTTAAGCTGTTAACACTTTCTGTTTCGAAATTGTTTCTATTTGATTATTTCCTCTTTCCTTTCTGCACTTATTTTCTTTGGGTTACGATTCGGTCTTTGGAATATTGTTTCTTTACATGAAATTCTTATCATAGTGGATGGATTATGTATATCTTTCTTGGTCATCTTAATAATAGTTATTTATTTATTTATTTTAATTGTTATACTCCTGGTTTGGTGCTTATATGGTCAGTGAATTATTGCTCTTTGTCTGATTTAGTTCACTTTAAATTTGAGTGTTGTCTACCTTATATTTGGCTTGTTGCATCTCAATTTTTTTCTTCTATCCTTGAGTTGATGCTTATTTGTTTGTTGCGTCTTTATCTTCTGGCTATCTATTCTATTGACTATGGCTTTCTTCTCTCCTATGATTTATGTAGAGGGGCTTTGAACAACAATGGCTCTCCGTAACTTTCTCAAAAGCAATTTTTCTTGGAAACGGTCTTGTCGCTATTCTTTCTGGCTTGTTTGGAAATTTATTGGTGGATACATTTGGGCTTGGGCCTGTTGCGCCCTTTGATGCTGCAGCATGTCTTCTTGCTATAGGCATGGCCATTATTTTATCATCATGGACTGAGAACTATGGAGACCCTTCAGAGAATAAGGACTTGCTTGCACAATTCAAGGGTGCTGCGATAGCTATTGCTTCGGGTAAGTTTTTCTTGAAACATGAGGGTAGATGCCTTGTATATTTGGTACTTTCTTAAATGTGAAAGTTATAAGATGTGTAAAAAATATGATTTTAGTGATTGTAAATTTGTAATATTTGTGACTACATTCTTTTCAGTCCTTGTGATATCTAATTTGTGGATAAATGCTATTTATTGATGTTCAGATGAGAAAATAGCTTTACTTGGAGCCATTCAGTCATTGTTTGAGGGTTCTATGTATACCTTTGTATTCCTCTGGACCCCTGCATTGAGCCCAAATGACGAGGAAATTCCACATGGGTTTATTTTTGCAACTTTCATGCTGGCTTCAATGTTGGGAAGCTCTATTGCATCTCGGCTTTTGGCTCGTTCATCTCCTAGAGTTGAGAGCTATATGCAAGTGGTTTTCTCCATCTCTGCTGCCTCTCTTTTGCTACCAATTGTGACAAATGTATGTTGACCTCCACTTCTTATCTCAAACTAGATTGGATTTATATTTCTTGTAATAGTTCTGACTTTCTTATTCTTACAGTTCCTTGTAGAGCCATCAAAGGTGAAGGGTGGTGGCATCAGTTTTTCAGGTTGTATCCAGGTTCTCGGCTTCTGTGCTTTTGAAGCATGTGTGGGAATATTTTGGCCATCTATCATGAAGATGAGATCCCAGTATATTCCAGAGGAAGCTAGGAGTACTATCATGAACTTCTTCCGCATTCCACTTAATATCTTTGTCTGCGTTGTTCTATATAACGTATGTCACCAAATATCCTTATCTCCTTAGTATTAATTTTTTAAAAAAATTTATGTCACCATGTGAACTATTTTCTGCATCCCTCTTTATATTTTCGTTTGTTCTATTTTAATTTCCACCCAATTTTTTTTTTTTTTTTTTTTTTTTTTTTTTTTTTTTTTTTGTTTTGGTGGCTGTAGAGTGTGTCACTGTGTGTGGTTCTGTGTTACAATTTCTCCTCAAGTTTGTGGTCGTTATTTAGTCTCTTCATAAATTTCGCTCAATCTCTTTGCCTCTTGCTCTGCTCTGTTTCTAACACATGTTTATTTCTGTCCCTGAAGGTCAATGCATTTCCCATTACTATCATGTTTGGCATGTGCTCAATCTTCCTCTTCGTGGCTTCTATATTGCAGAGGCGACTCATGGTGATTTCTGACAAACATAGTAAGTAGAATGAATGCTCATTTGCTTTCTAATAATGGTTCTTGTTATTCTTATGCCAATCTAGCTTTACTGCTTTATAATACTGGTATCAATCTATCAACAGAGACGGAATCATATGGACTCAAGGAAAGAGATACTGAAGCAGAGCTATTGAGCATCTAAGCTTGAGATGTAATAGGCATGAAAGATAGATATCAAAACCATTCAAAGCGTCATGATAGAGTCAATACAGATATAACTCAGAAGCATATTGATGTTTAAATGGTGATCATTCTTATAAGAATTAGTTTTGCTGCTCCAAACTCGAGTAAGAATACACGGAAATACAAGGTACTTCAGTTCTGCAGAAGTAGTATGTAGTTTAAGGTCTTCATAGCAGTTCACTAATGCATTAGGTGGCGATTTTTTTTACCCTATAACCTCCCGTCCTCTCCTATTCAAGAGTTCAGAGAATGGTGAGTATATGCCAATTTTTTTCTTTAGGCTCCACATTATTTGTTATGCAATTGAACAGTTGATCATATACTGTATTTTTCTCCCTTGATTTTTTTGGAGATTTTTTTTCCTCTTAATATTGAATTGACTTTGTAAGCAATTTCTTGCGCAAAATATTTAGAGCAAGTGATTATGAGATTGTTATCACAATTTATTTGAGAGCAATCGAGAAGTTTCATATCCAATTGTTCTTGTTTAGTCTGTTCACAGAGTATTAGAAAGAAAAATAGTTTTTCAAGAGTTGATCTTTGACATGTTTCCTACTAGTTACTTTCATAAGCTTCATCTTCATCTTCGGCTTTTGATTTACCAGTCTTCCAGATAACTGTTGCTTTCTTTGAGGCAAATAATCAACTATATCTAGCAAAATCATTTTTTGCTTCTGTTTCGCAAAATAATCACACTCATATATGTATTGGCAATTTTGCTAGAAATCTTGTAAATAGAAAGTATTAATAAATTATGTAATGAGATAAATTGAAGATTAAAGTCGGTCCCTAACAAGTCACAAATGATAACATTAACAAGATTACTTTGCAATGGAGAACTAATTCCACAGAAAAAAGCCTAACAAATGAAAGCATTAACAGGATTAATTTGCAATGGATAACTAATTCCATAGAAAAAGCTGTTATCCTTCTTATACTCGTATCAAGTAGTGTTAATTTGTAATATGTATTGCACCCAAAAAAAGAGTAATGAGAATTCTTAATAATCAAACATCCAAAAAAATTACTCCATAAAAAAATAAAAATTGACGAGGTAAAAATTACTACTAAACACTTTATCAGTTATCATATACAATTAAAGTTTATTTTGAATTACAGAGTAATGTATGTGAACTATTTTCAGTCTACTAGGAGACGAGAATTATCATCTCATACATATAGAACCATTTTTTAACAATACATGGTTCGACCAACTTAAATTTTACAGAAGGAATGAACAGACGCAAATCATCCACTGAGATTTACAAGCGAAGATTTGTTATACATACAACTGCGAAGTAAGCTTACAAACATTGTGGTTAACATAAGGGGTTGTACACTTCAATTCATTCACATTAATCGACTTCGTTTAACTTCATTAGAAGCGACCTCCAGATCCCCAATGAAGAAAAGGATCCTCTCTAGGATCCCATAGCTGGGTCCTCCTGCCAAAGACCCTTCCTGGGTAAGTTCACCCTGTATGCTCAAAGTGGTGGCCTCCTGCCGCTTCCTCTGCCTCCTTGAACCCAAATAACGTTGAATTTCACCACGGTATATTAGGTAATAATCAGCTCCCTCCCTTATTATCTTCAATCCTCTGAAGAAATGACAAGACAGTCAACAGTATCAAATAAACACACTACCAAGGCTGCTGTATGCTAGCTTCTTTTCATTATAATTCCATTTTCGAAAACATGTAAAAACATAGGGTATATTGCAAGCAAAAACTAGAAATTAAAATATGGAATGGAACCATATAGCACTTCAAACTTACAATCCAACACGATCACAACGGTCTTGCACTATGTACACATCTTTCCATGACTTCGAATCAGTTGGAGTGTAGAACACAGCGCGATCTTCACCCCACCTCTCCTTGAAGAGGTCAGCCCATAAAATGTTATCTGAGCCCAAGACTTTCCATTTCCTGCAAACTTTACACCAAAGATCCACATTCACTCAACTGAGAGCACACCAGATAGAAGGGTACCCCTAAATAAAACACATATGCCCAATAAGGCCCCCTTTTTCTTTTCATCATACCTACTGACCAATGTTATTCAACCAAGTCTTGTGCTTTCTATCGAGCTAATAACCATAGAGGTATTCAACCATCATAAAAGCATAATTGCAGCCTAATTAAGTTTAGTGAGATCTATGTCCTCAATCTCCAGATAATGAGACAGTTCAGACCTGTCAAAAGAAATGGACAAAAAGGGGACGGGGATCCAAGGAAGGGAAGGGGTTTTTGCTCCTACTTCTTAATCTATTTGCTTACTTTATGAGCCATCCAGAAGAATTTAACTATTGGAATTTGCGGAGTATGAAACTATGAATTAGATGCATATTAGGTGCATAAACGGATGAATCGTGCTGACATAAGCCTTGTAATTTATCATAATAACAGTACTAAGAGACTAATGCTTTGTTTGGATAGCAAAGAAGGAAGGAAAAGAAGGGGAGGGAAAATGGAGGAAGGGGAGGGAAAAGAAAGGGAGGGGGAGGTGAGCTCCATTTTCCCTCCAAATCTCTCCAATTTTGGAGAGATTATGGTTATTAAAGAGAGAGGGAAAATGAATCCCTCCCCCTCCTTCCCCTTCCTTTCCCCAATCTTTTACCCAAATAAGAGATTTTGTCCCCCTCCATTTCTCTTCTCTTCTCTTCTTTTCCTTCCATTTCTTCCTATCCAAACAAAGTGTAAAGGAGGAGGGTGCTGTGCAACCTGCAAGACGTCCTCAAAATGAGAAGTCATGCCTAAAATATGGTTTCCTTGCAAGTAATAAACTAATATACATGTCATATACTACCTCCGTTACATATTATTTGCAACAATTTGACATAAAGTAGAGGGAAAAAATGTCTAATCGTTGCAAATAATATGTAACGGAGGTAGTATGTAAAAGAAGCGTGTAAATCTGAATGTTCGGCCACAGGCATAATTTAAAAGGTCAGCCTGCAAATTCGATTTCATATACATTTAAGCTTAATATACCTTAGACTCGAGTCTAGAACTCGAACAACACGAAAATCATGATGTGCAACCACACGCCACTTACCAAGGCAAAGGGCAACTAAGTCTCTTACAAAGCCACATAAAAAATTGGACAGGTATCTACATTGTTACTCTCAAGACAGACATCAGTAAAAAAAAAAAAAAAAAAAAATTAAAATTGGGCAGGTGTCTACATTGTTATTCATGAATCATGATGATAAATATGATAATTAAATTGGATCATATTTCTCAAGCAATCTAATTTCTTCCAAACTGATCATAACTTAATTCCCACAAAAAACATTATACAACATTCATCAACAAATAACTTCACAAAGATCTAAAATTGGCAATTATTTTAACAAATTCAGGTTCCTCAATTCAGATCTCTTAATCATACTGCCAAAGTCAACATTATAATTGCTCTAAATATATAAACTAGATCATCATAAATCACAAAATTACCATAAAATTAAACAATGAAAGGAAAATTGAGAGAATTCCCACATGAAAATGAGATAATTCCATTTGAAAAGTATTGGCCCAGGGAACTAACCTTGTTGAGCAGTTGACAAATTTTGATAATCCAAGAAACAGAAGATCTTAAGGCAAAGCTCGACTGGTAATTCCTCCATTAATGTTGCAAATCTCAAATTTCCGGATTTATCTTAAATTGGATGAGTTAAGAAAGAGATCAGAAATGACAACACTATTTCTTCATTTCTTTCCCAATTTGAGAGGATGAATTTAGGAACTTTCCATATAAATAGTGTTCAACAAATAGAAAATACTTACAAATCACGGTTAGTTGCTAACATTGTCCATTCAGATTTTCTAAAAGAGTTAAAAATTAATCTTATTTATCCTACTATTACACGTGTGGTGGAGAGAGGATGACATGTCATTTTATTTTATTTTATATTTTATCAAATTTTAAATTTTTATACGACATCCGTTTCATATTATTTGTAACGATTAGACATTTTCCCTTCTCTACTTTATATCGTTGCAAATAATATAAAACGAAGGTTGTATTTGTTCTTATTAGCTCGCCTTGACTTTGAAGATTAGGCCAATACGGGGCGTTCGATTCCCACATTTATATGAGTTTAGAATCAGAATGAGATTTAGTTATTTAGGTGGTATAATAACTACTACCTCCGTTACATATTATTTGCAACGATTTGATATAAAGTAGAGAGGAAAAATGTCTAATCGTTGCACATAATATATAACGGAGGTAGTATATAGGGTGGGCAATATTTAATATTGTTAGTCTATCATGTATCCACGTGTTTGGTTTTGTTTGGAATGAGCATTTTTTTTTTTTTTCTTTTTTTGGTGTTTAGAGAGCCACAAAGGCGGGTGATGAGAATCGAAGAGGAGATCTAACCACTTGAGATATCCCTCACTCTCAACACGGATACAAATTAGTTGAAGTAAATTCGTAGTTAAAATGG
The DNA here is from genome assembly GCF_948465745.1 of Chenopodium album. Lineage (NCBI taxonomy): Eukaryota > Viridiplantae > Streptophyta > Magnoliopsida > Caryophyllales > Amaranthaceae > Chenopodium > Chenopodium album. Next base: position 5,429,756 of record NC_137838.1, read on the forward strand.
CAAAATAATGCATCACTTTTTTCCACTTGAACAAATTTACTAATGCTAATTTGCTACTAATTGCGAGTAATTCTGAAACCAACATCTGAAGCAAAGAGAACAATTTTCTGGAAAAGACAGAAAATGGAGCACCAAATTGACAACGAAGCTATTAAGAAGAGACCTGCTATCTTGGTTATCGGATCTCCCGGCGTCGGAAAGCGCACCATTCTCTCCAGTATTTCATCTTTCTCCTTCATTGTTGATTGTATTTTTATTAATTTGATCAGCTTAATTGCAAGTTTTTATTTTTTGGAAGAATTTCAATTGTTTTTGATCAATTGATGAATATCATGTGCTAAAATGTTCCAATTTGCAAGATTTTTGTAACTTATCATAATCGATCGATTTGAGGGTTTTTGTAGTTCTTCAATTGGGCGAATTTTAGGTTTTGGGTAGGTGGTAAATTGTGTTGATATTGTGAATTTGTGATGTTGGTGAATAAATTGATAACCTGGAAATCTGGAATTTTTATGTTGGGGTATTGATGAATGAATTTTTAGCAATTAGCGGACTTCAAAGCCAGCTATTATGAATGCAAATGAGTTTAAGTATATATGTAGTACTATGAATTAACCTAAATTGATACTTTTATGATTAATCAAGATCATTTTTCACTATTTCCTTCTGTCAAGGAGTAGTAATTTGACTCAGACTCGTTCCGAGTGTGAGTATGATTATTCTAGCAGCATGCTAGCATATGCATCATGTACTTGTATCCAAGTAGTCTTCTCGCAATGAGTTCGGGATCAGTTAAGAGATAGGTCATTTTTTTTGGTTTTATTCAACTTTTAAAGGGCTGTTTTTGTAGAAGAGTTTCTACTTACTGTTCGTGAAAGCTTCCATAGCATTGCAACGTTTCTTATAGACTGTCGTTGATGTGTATTGATAAATTGAGTGCAGATATAAGACTAATAAGAGTACCTTAAATTCATCTCAAGTCACTCTGTAAATGTTTACAATTATACCTCGTAAAACAACAAGTTAAAGGTTCAAAATGAATTCTTTCTTCTTGAATTACAATGCTAAATTGGTGCCTTTTCTCATACATATTCAATTCATGGTGTTGTGATAGCTGCTGCTAAACCTGTGAAATCCTGTTTTTGATATTGTGACTGTTACCGTTATAGCAATCACAGTTGTGATTTTTAATTCTATTGTTTTTTGTATTTTTTTTTCCAGCTCGATGCTCTTCTAGGCGTGTGTACTAATACCTGAGTGATTGACAGTGGTTTATGCTATTTGATACACTATTTTCGGAAGATGCTTAACTCATCTGAATCTTGTTATTGGTATATAACACAAGTACACAACCTTTTGTGAAGAACTAAATATCTATCATTTTGTAATAATTGTGGTATACTTTTGTTTTGTGATGAAGTATTGAGTTTTAGCTATTGATTATGAAATAACGTTATTCTATTATTAATTGTGAGTAAATGGCGTGCCATGTCTGTAAGCATTTTCAGTTTTTTACTAATATTTTTTTTCTTACTTCAGGACTATTGTCAGTGGATTATGAAGATGCTTTTGAAACACCATCTGAAGTACATATACAAGGGTATGCTGATTGAATACCATAATTCAGCATGTGGATAGAAATGTGCTATTATGAATATTATTTCCATCCTCAGAATCTTACATGCACATCTTAGGCATCTTTTATTCATCAAATATTATGTAAATGTTTCTACCATTTTTCATGTCGAACAGGTGGACTATTGACACAAAATATTATTCGGCTGATGTTGCTGTATGGATGGCTCACCTAAATGATGATATTCCCCCCAGTTCCCTGCCAGACATTCAGTTTGCTGCCATAATGATGGTTTTTGACATGAGCGAGGCATGCATCACTTACCTTTTTACTCTTTACCGATCAATTACTTTTATTATATATTTTCAAATATTGGCGCCAAAACTTCATGTGTGGCACATTTGTGTTTAACTTTATAATGTTGCTGAAATGACACTGCCTGATTTTACATTTTTCTGTTGTCGTTTTGTTATGCACTTGACAGCTATCTTCTCTTACTGCTCTCAAAAAATGGGTCTCTCATACTGATATTCAGAAATCTGATATCCTATTGTGTGTTGGAAACAAAGTGGATCTTGTTCCAGGTCACCCAGCTCATGCTGAATACAAAAGACATTTACAGAGGCTCAATGACCCTTTTGCTAGTTCAGATGTGGATTCATTAGAGTATGGAGTTTTTGAATCTGAGGGAAGTAGTCTATTGGGAAATGAAGAGCCATCATGCGATATTAAGAGATCTTGCTTGGAATGGTGCATGGAGTGTAATATTGAATATGTGGAGGCCTGCGCTTCTAATGCTGAATTTGATAAATGTGAGTATCTCGACCAGTTTTTATCAGGGAGTTGATAGCATATAGTGCGTGCTCATCTTTTGTGTCACCTTCTTACTGGTGGGTGGTTTCATTTACTGTCATTAAAAAATGCAGGAGAACTTAGACGATGTTGATGTTGTTGGTTTGATATTATTAATATTGATGAAAGAATGTACTCTGTGTTATATTATTATTTAAGATAAAGGAAACCTAATTAAGACAAAGTACAATACACTACAAAAGTACAAATACAAGATGAAGAGACTGTTAACATCTGATGCTACTTTAATAAATTGAGGTGTATGGAAACGTGAATCAGAGAAGTATATTAAGCAAAACTTGCTTATAAACAAACTCCCTATTGTATTATTCTCCTTGCCTCATTTATGAAAGGAGTGAGTGTAGATTAAGTCATGTCTAGTTGGCTAAATTCCTAAGACCATGTGTACCTATAAACCCCCTTTTGTAGTATTCTACTTGACTTGCTTTTGAAGGGATTTAAAATTTGTTCATGCCTAGCTTGCTAAAATCCTTAGATTAATGTGTTTTCTCCTTGGTTTCTATCAATATCAATTTGCCAGTACACTGGACACTACCCTTTTTTTTTTTTGGAGGGGGGGGGGGGGGGTGGTTGGTTTTTTAAGTAATAATTCAAAATTTGGAGGCTAACTTTAATATAGGTTAATTTAAGTTAAAAAAAAAAAAAAAAAAAAAAGATAGAGAGTCCATGTTAAAGGTGAACATTTTTGGCTAAGCACGACCCACGGTCCAGAGCACACAGTAACATGTCTGTGCCTTGCTTTTTTAATGCTAAGTTGTGCCAGTCATTTTTCATGCTCAGTTCTTCAATGCCCGGCTGTTGCTGTCTTTAGTTCTTTACTCCTATTGTGCCCAAAATGTGACCCACGGTCCAGAACACTCAATACCATTAAAAATGTGCTTGATTCCCGGGATTGTTTTCTGATTGAACTCTTCTTTGGTATAGAGAAGCTGGCAGGTGATGTTTCTGTTCTGTTTGGGCCTGGAGAAATTATATCAGAGGAGGTTAAGCTGTCATCACTTTGTAGGTGTTATTTTTAGGGTGTTAAGGGTGTTAGGAGGGGAAAAGGGGGCATGTGGTATCAAATACTAAGACTTTCCTGAGCTACCATTAGTCTGTCACATTGTTATGGGCCATGATTATGATGTGTGAACTTGCCCAAACAAGATAAAACAGGGGTGAGATGAGGAAACATAAGTAATTGTTTTATAATCCATAGTTGGTCTTTGGGAGAATAAAATGGGAATAAGTATAAATTGAAAGAAGAACTAAGAGGGTTTGTAATGCTTGTGAACAACTGCTTATAGAAGAAAAGAGACAAAGTGATTGGGGACCTAAGGATAGTGTTTAAGGAAAACAGAAATTATTGTTGAAAAAGTAAACCTTTTCTTTGAGACTAGAATTAAGTGGAAGGACTCAATGAATCCTGCATTTCATCTTAAGCTTTTGTATACAATATATATTAAAAATAAAAAAATAAAAAACACCATCCTACCATTTAATAAATTCTACCTTCTTTCTAGAGATCTAGAAGCACTTCTGCTACTTTCTATCTCCTTTTCTATTTTCCCCTAGCGCTCTTTTTTTACTTCCTCCATGAAATGAATTGCAGAAATGTGGAAGCATAGCGTACAGCATACTCTTAATGATGTCAGAAATATTGAGACCAGCTAACTTTCCAGCTATTTTATTGCGTCATCTGCAAATATGCAGTTAATTAACTATTTTTCTTTGTCAGGTTTATCCATTGATGGTGACTCGCAAGGAGTCGAACGGCTTTTCGGTGCACTTTCCGCCCACATGTGGTCTGGAATGGTTTTAAAATCTGGAAACAGAATTCTTGCACCAACTCTACCTGAAAGACAAGGTTCAAGTTTATCTGATTATATCTTTCAGTTTGCTTTTGTTAACAGTGTCTTAATAGCTGACCATTTAGTTTTTCTTTGCCTATAGATTCATCAGATGACGAATCTGAGTATGAAGCTGAGTATGAAGTCCTATCTGGTGGTTCAGCTGAACTATGGGATGATACAGAGGATGGCTGGGTGTCTGCTATCCCTCCTCCTAATGCATCTTCTGTTGAATCCGCTGACCTAAAGTCTGTTTCTGAAGCTGAAAGGGCTGAACCATCAACTGCGGCATCTTCTGAATGTAGAGATAATGTTGAGGAAGTAGAGCTTAAAGCAGGTGAGGCTTACAATGGTGATAACCTTGACAAGGGTGCACATCTGGAGCTTGAGGATTTGGAGCATTTAATGTCAGAAATTGCAAATATGCGCAGCAGCTCAAGGTTGATGCCTGATTTTCAGAGGCGAGAAATGGCTGCCAAGCTGGCCATGCAAATGGCTGCTCTCTTTGGGGATGACAGTGGTGATGAAGGAGTTGAGTAATAATAAGACGAAGAACAAACTCTGTAAACTTCAATGAAGGAAATGCAGAGGCAATGCTTTCTCCATGCAAGCACATCAATTATAAGACCTATGGATTATAATGTGTTATCATCTGGAGATTCATGAGAAGATTTGCTATACCGATTTTCTTGCACAGATGAGTAAGTTCTTTGGCCTCCCCCCCCCCCCCCCCCCCCTCTTCTCTCTCTCTCTCTCTCCGAGTTATTTATTATTTTTGAGTCGTATCCTACAAATGATAGTTTTTGAGTTATCATGAAATCTCCATGCTGTTGGTTGTTAGTCCATGAGGTTGTGATTTTGCCTGCTTTTTGGCTATTTTGTGTTAGATCCATGGCCTGCTTTTGGCTATTTTTGAGTTAAATCTTTTTAACTTTTGCAACTGCTTTATCTATATTAATCATCATGCTAGTGTAAATATATGTACTGATAGAATACATTGGCCAAAGTAATTTCTGACTAGTAAATTACAATGTACTTGTATTGTACTATAGTGCTTTGTGTATATGAGAATGTAAAATTACTAGAGTTTAAGAACAAGTTGAATCTGTTTCAAGCCTAATCTCTTAGAATTCAAGAATATTTATCTTAAATCTAGGGTGCATCCAAGGGTGTGTAAATTTTTATTTTTATTTTTTTTATTTCATCAATTTTGTTAAAAAAAAGTTAATAAACAAAACTTGGCGAGATAGATTTAAAATCAGAACTCGCCTCTGAAAAGCCCTGAGAAGAAAAAATAGAGAAAAATAAACAAAAAAAGAAAATCAGACAAAAGAAATAATGCTTGAAGCAAAAGTCAAGCTTGTGAGTTGTGACCCTTTGTTAAGTGTCAACCCGCCTTTTCATACTCACGCTGTAAACATGGACCCCCAGACCCGAAAATGCTTATAGTAGGGATATGCTGGATTTTGGGCCAGTCTTCGCCTGTTGGCTTCAAGTACCTCTCCTGTAGCTTCTTAGAGCAATTTTCAAGTGTAAGCGTCTTCAAGCTGGAAAGGTTGGTTGTCCACTCTGGTATGGCATTGAGGTCTTCACATCTGCTTACTGTTAGCTGTTCCAAGGTAAAACCTCTAAACTCCCCTGTGATTAATAATACCCACTTTATTTTGTCGACCTGCATATGCTTCAATCTGGGGAATGCCAGTTTTCGCTCAAGGAGATTATTCTGGGTGGGTTGTCTTGAATCTGCTTCACTATTTGAAATAATTCTCTTCCATCCCTTTAATTTAGGCATGTTCCGAAGCCAGAGATTCTCGAGTGATGGAAATAAGGGAGCATGGTGCTTATGCAAGATGTCGTTACTACTTTCATTGCTCCCAGAACAATTCTCAATATACTCTACATTGTCTAAATCTAAAAGATTCAGATTTTTAAGATGAGGAAGCCTCCCAAAGGAGCAAAGGTATCTGCAGCCTTCGCACTGGAGTATCCAAATGCTAACAAGATTCGGAAGCCAAAAGTGAAGGCGATCCAACATCCAGCTTGGTAACCTCTCTCCTGCATAACCATATATCAACAGTTCTTTTAAATTAGAATTGGGTTGGAGGCCTTCTATAACTATCTCATCATGTTTTAGGCTACCATCAATGAACTCTAAATTCAAGCCTAAAAGCTTATCTTTGCTCTTCAAGTTTGCTGCCTTAGCTTCTGAAACTGTATCCATTGACCTCCCAAAGACCCGTAATGTTAACTTTCCCATTAGATTTTTTAGGCTATTTAGCTCTGCTAACCCTCCTACACAGTCGGCCTTTGATCCGTTCTCTGAATTCTGCTCTCCTTGTATGAACATGTCGAGTGTTCGAAGATCTGTCAAGTTCCCCAACCCCTTGGGCATATGACTCAATGCATTACAGTATCCAACTGTGAGATGTCTCAACCTTACCAACCTACTCATGTCCTTTGGTAACTCTTCAAGTTTGTAGCAGCCAAACAAATCAAGTGACAACAAATTCACGAGCCTTGTGATTGAATTGGGGAGTTTAACCATAGGATTGTATGACAAATTGAGATAACGCAAGCACTGCAGCTCGCCAAGAGATCTTGGCACGATCTTTAACCCCAGCCTATGCAGGTCCAATACCCTCAAAGATTTAAGTCTCAAAATTGATCTATCATTGATTGACAAATTCTTTAGTGTCAATTTACAGTGCCTAGACACTACTAAAAGGAATGATTGCAGATGTTCAGTTCTGAATAGAGAGGAAGGGACTACCCAAGATTCTGATATTGTACCACCAAAAGACAGATGACGAACTTGTTCATCAAATTCACGTGTGTCTGAATCTGCCATCTTATACCTGAACCCAGAAACAGAGAGCACGAGATCGTGCATCATGTTATGCATTGTCAAACGGACTCCAGTGCCAAAGTCATAGGTTTGTTCTATCTTGAAAAAGCCACAGTTTACCAGGTTGAGCATGTATGCGCTAGCTGCTTCCTCCAAGCTTTGGCTTCTATACTGAGGCACAACATATCCTAAGGAGATCCAGAGACGAACCATCTGATCTTCATCATATACAAAACACTTTGGGAACAAGGAACAATAAGCAACACAAAGTTTTTGCCTTGCATCCAGCTGATCGAAGCTAAGTTTAAGTGTCTGTATGACATCACGCCCATAGGAGGAGAAATGTTTAAGTTGATCATCTCTGAAGGTCTTCCATTCCTGAAGTGTTTGTTTACCCGCTAAGAGGCCTCCTATACTGCGTATAACAAGTGGCACATTCATACACATTTTCGCAATCTCCTCCCCTATCGCTTCAACACCCGGCTCTTGCCACTGCGTAAATGCTATCTTTTGAAAGAGAAGCCAAGAGTCACGTTCTGTTAAATCCCCTAGCATATAAGGGCCAGCTGAGTCCATTATACCAGCAACTGTTGGAAAACGCGTGGTAATGAGAACCTTACTTCCCTTGGCCCCAACAGCTAGCAAGTTCCTCAGCTTTAGCCACTTCAGCCTCAAACCATCTTGCTCACATATGTTGTCCAAAACAAGCAGATACTTCTTCCCGCCGATTACTGTAAGGAACTCATTGTAGAGCCTATCTACCTTGCGACTGAAAGGCATTTCGTCAGAACTAGACTCTAATATCTTCTCCACCACCTCTTTGACATCGAAATTTTGATTTGCAGAAACCCAAAACTGAACATCAAAACAACCTTTCAGTCTTTCATCATGGTAAACATACTGAGCCAATGTAGTTTTTCCCACTCCTCCAATGCCAACAATGGAGGCAACAGAGAGAGTCTCTGAAACAAGCGAGTCTGAGTCATCAGAGAGTATGCTGACTATGCTGTCCCTATCTCCATCTCTTCCGATGACCACATCAGTGATAACCTGAGACCATGTTGCATCAGTGCTTAGTGCCCGTGCTTGGGTTACAGGCGGTATGCTAACTATGGCACCAAACTGAGCATGATCTCTGGCAATGCGTTCAAACTTCTTGATGATACCCTTGAGTTTCTTAGCATCTCTCAAGGGAGTAACAAGAGGATTTGATTGAGAGAAGAATGAACGTACTGCTTTAACGAACTTGTTTCCGTAAATAATTTCTTGCTGTTTGGCTCTAGCTGTTTTGTCATCTAAGAAATCATCTAACTCAGCCAGTGCATGATTGAGCTTGTCAAGCACGTCTCGTTGCGAATTACTCCAAGACTCCAAGGAAGCAGCATCAAGAAATGTAGCTTCAATGGTAGTCTTAAGCTCCTGAAGCCTTTTGATGTGGGAATCCAGATCCTTTGCAAACAAGATTTGTTTGTATGCTCCGGAACCTAGTTTTTCCACAATAACTGACACGACTTCAGCCATTATCGCTTCAGCCATCTCACTCTCTCTAGTTCAGTTGTTTAATAACAAAAATAAAAATATTGTTAGCTGTTGATTGCTGGTGGATGAGAAACGATGTTTCTGTATCCTGGTTATGGTTGTGGTTATGAAGGCTTTGTAAGACTTATTAGCCATCCAGGTGTATTATTGCAGATTTGGATGTTGGAACCTTGCATTCCTCCAAGTCAACAAAAGGGTTGCTTAGCTAGCATGGTTTACGGACGCGTGTCACATGATATTATGGCATTTTATAGCCCCGAATTTAATTTGAGAAGATATTATGTGAATCCAGATTTACAGGTGGGCTGATAAAAGTTATTGAACACTTTATATATGTTTAAACATTTTTGAAATTTAGATACAAGTATTTGGACATTTTTTAATCGTTTGGGAAATTCTACCATGTAACCTTTTACTCTTTTAGTACTGCGATTTCCACATTGTACCCCCTCTTTTAGTATTAAGATTTGTCTCAATTTGCGTGTTATTAGTATTTGATTACTCAATTTTGTACTCCGTATTGCATTTATTTGTTCTGGATATTTACTTAGGGTCGTCGACTGAAGTGAACTGAACTGAATATTTTATGAAAGAAGGAAATTAAAAACTGAACTAAACTAAACTATACTTATTAAAACTGAACTAAACTGAAAATAAGGAGAGCAGGCCCTTAGTAGTTTAGACTCACATACGGTATTATTCTTCACAAAATGTGTGGTATATATTAAAGCAGTGCTCCAACAAAAAACCTCAAAAATAGTTTGAAAAGTCTACTGAATAAAAAATTAAATCAGTGATGTCACTTCACGGTGAGGCTAATTTCTACAAGGAAGACTAATTTGGCATCACCGCATGAGCCTATCCTAATCTTTAATGTAAAAACAAGACTTTTGAGTATAATATTTTGGACCATGAGATGCTTAGATGTGATACAGCTTAGAGACTTTTCCTGTGATTAGAAGTGTACATTGAAAGAGCATTAAAGAAGGGATAAGAGTTGATCAAAGCTAGACCTATATAATCCTTCAACAAGTCCTTGAAGCTTTCATTCACAAACCACGATATCAGCTTCTAATCACTGCCCTTTCTTATTTCCATTACCCTGCCTTTACGTGAATTGAACCAAACATTCTCGTAACTTAATTTTTGTTTCTTTTAAACTTCTCCTATAATCCTTCAACCACTTCTCAAGCTTTAATTCATAAACTAAAAATCATTGCCCTTTCTTATTTCCTTCCTCTAATTACCTTACGATAACCAAACATTGTCGTAGCCTAACTTTTGTTTCCTTTAAACTTCTCCAATAATCCACCCCTCAAAAAAAAAATAAAAATAAAAATAAAAATAAAAATAAAAATGGCTGAAGCAGTACAGACTGCAATAGTTGATCTTGCTGTGAAAAAATTGATTAACAAAGGTTATGGAGCAATCAATTATGTAATGGACCTCGAATCCGAGCTGAAAAGGCTTGAGAATACAAGGACCCTCATTGAAGCTGCACTCCTTGATGCAGATTCATTGTCGGAGCAATACAGTCATACTGAACAAGACACTCTGGAGAAGCTCAGTTGTCAGCTAGATAGGTTGGTTGACTTGTTGGATGTAAGAGCTTCTAGAGAATTGCAGAAACAAGTCATGAGTGGATGTCATTTCACAAAAGAGTTACGCTCTTTCTTCTCTGCATCAAATCAGCTTGTTGCACGATTTAAAGATGCTCGGAAAGTTGAGGATATTAAGAATAAACTCAGTTCCATTGCAATAGACCATGCTATGATCGGTCGCATTTGCAGCTTGCCAACTCAGGCAAGAAGTATACAAAGTGCCGAGTCATCTCATATAGTTACCAATTTGGTTGTTGGGAGGGACAGAGAGAGGGACCAAATTATAAGCGTGCTGTCTGAGTACTCCGTGATGATGGCTTCAGAGACCCTCTCTGTTGCCTCCATCGTTGGGATAGGTGGAATAGGGAAAACAACATTGGCTCGGTATGTGTATGATGATGAAAGGATGAAGCGCTGCTTTGATGTTAAATTTTGGGTTTTAGTAACTCAGGATTTTGATATTAAAAAGGTGCTGCTGGATATTATAACATCATGTGGTGCAGGGGAATTGCCTCGCAATCTGTGCAACATGGATCAATTGTATCATCACTTTCGACGAGCAATTAGTGGGAAGAAATTTCTGCTTGTTCTCGATAACATTTGGGATCATGTTAGTCTGAGGCAGAAATGGGTTGATCTGAAAGACCTGTTATCAGCACATGCTAGAGGTGGAAGTCGGGTCCTCATTACTACACGTGATTATAAAGTTGCCGGAATCATGGGCACCCTGAATTCTTACATGCTTGGGGATTTATCAAACAGTGACACTTGGCTTCTCTTTCAAAAGATTGCTTTTACACCGTGGCAGGAGCCTGGTGTAAAAGCAATTGGGAAGGAGATCGCTGAAATGTGTCCAAAAGTGCCCCTTGTTATACGAAGTATAGGAGGCCTCTTAGCAGGGAAACCTACTCTTCAGGAATGGCGTGCTTTTAGAAATGATCAGCTTGATAATTTTGCTTCCTATGGGCGTGACATCATGCATACGCTTAAATTTAGTTTTGACCAATTGGATGCACGATTGAAGCTTTGTCTTACTTACTGCATCTTGTTCCCAAAGGCAAATGAATTCATAGATGATGGCCTAGTCCATTATTGGATTGCTTTGGGATATATTAAGCCACAGTATAGTAATCAAAGCTTGGAGGAAGCAGGGCTAGAATATATAATCAACTTGATTAATTGTGGCTTTATGCATCATGAGCATCATGGAAGGTTTATGCCAAAAGTAATACGTATGCACGATGTAATGTATGAGCTCGTTCTCTCTCTAGCTGGGTTCAAATACAAGGTGCTAGATTCAAACACGTATGAAATTGACAAAAGGGTTCGTCATTTGTCTTTCTGGAAAATGATAGGGAGCTCAAATAGGCAAATGCCTTCTTCAGTACCCAAAATCAAGCACCTACAATCATTCATCATAGGCAGTAGTTCTCTGTCTTCAACCCTAACGGTGAGTAATTTGAATAAATTAATATCAACATTTGAATGTTTAAAAGTATTAGACCTGGATGGGATGGGGATAGAGAAATTGCTAGAATCCGCAGGTGAATTAATCTGCTTGCGATATCTAAATTTGTCTAGAACTGAAATAGTGAAACTCCCAAATTCAATCACACATCTAGTGAATTTACAATCACTCTACTTGAAATCTTGTTCTTTCCTTGAGAAGTTGCCCAGGAATATGTGCAAGTTGGTGAATCTGAGACACCTTTTGTTGGGCGGGAGTGAGAAGTTAAGGCATATGCCTATGGGATTGGGGAATTTGACAAATCTTACAAATTTGGATGTGTTTATAGTGGGTGAACAGACTAAATCAGAGGATAATATAATGGGTAGATTATCAGATCTAAATCAGCTGAACAATCTAAGAGGACGATTGCATATTGAGGTTCGTAGGGAGTCAAAGTATATAATGTCATCTGAGATCAGTGCTGTAAATTTGAAGATGAAAGAGAACCTCAAAGAGCTAATTATAAGTTTCAAGAATGGCACAAAAGAGGATGAGAGGGTGTTAGAATGTCTCCAGCCCCCTTGTAATCTAGAACTACTCCAAATAAGTGGGTATGGAGGGGAGAGGTTACCAGGTTGGATGGGCGATCATCAGTTGGAGGATCACCTTCCTAATTTGGAAGAACTTAGATTTACAGGATTTAAAGCATGTAAGAACCTGTTCTCTTTAGGAAGGTTCCCTTGTCTGAAAATTCTACGTCTTGAAAACTTAGATGAAGTGGAGTATATGGAGGACAACACCAGCACTGGTAGCAGAAATGCTAACAACATCGTGGATGAGTTGCCCCCAGCTTCCTTATTTCCCAGCCTTTATCACTTGACACTAAAAGGAATGCCAAAATTGAAGGGATGGCGGAGGATGCAATCAAGTAATGAGCAATATTCAACAGGGGATCTCCAAGTTCAACAGCAGCAGCAGCAGCAGCAGTATCAACATCCTAAATTAGAATATCTAAAAGTGGACAATGTGGAATTGGCGATTACAATTTCAAGGCAGGGGGGCTTCACTTCTATTAAAAGTCTTCGTATTGAATTTGATGACATTGGTGAGCAACCTCATCAGCAACAAGAAGCTCCTACCCTCCAAAATAAGTATTTATTCTTTCCCAACTTAGAGTGTCTATGTCTACAGCATTTGGACGAGGCTGAGATTCTCTCGGAAAGCTTTCGATCATTATCCACCCTAAAACACATATCAATAAGTGATTGTAGAAAGCTTAAGGCAATACCAGAATGGATTGACAGCCTCACCTCCCTAAAAACACTTCTTTTGTTCAACGTATCAAGATTGGAATCACTGCCACAGCAAATAGCAAACCTCCCAAACTTGAATAAACTTGCAATTGGTGGATGCCCCATACTTATGGAGAGGTGCCAGAGTCCAAATGGAGAATACTGGCCCCTAATTCAACATATTCCTAATCTACACATAGATTCATAGTTTTCATTGTACTAGCTTCCCAACTCAGCTTTCAATTATTTTCTAATTTTCTTTTCTACCCCAACCCCCTTACTCCTCGTGTTTTTCTAATTAGGAATTCTTGTTACCATGTATGATAATTATCAAATATAGAAATTACTTGTAATGTTTTTTTCATACTTCAAATAATCTTAATCTCTTTTTTAACAAACAAGTGCAATTTGTACACATAGATGGACACAACACACAAGTGTGGATGAAAAGAGTGATTGAAACACCAAGCCGAGTGAGGTTGCAAGTGGGACAAATTTACCAATAATAGTATAGAAGGCATCCATTTTTAATTTTTAGAAGCAATGTTCTAGGAAAAGAAGAGTATGATCAGTGTTTTAGCCTTTTGGCCTGTGTACAATTACAAATACATTAAAAAAAAAAAAAAAAATAGCCTTATAATTTACCGTTGGCGTTTATTATATGAAGCAATCAGTTTCTCCCTTATACCCAATGATTCAAATGAGCTTCTACTCTTATTTCTATATAAACTATTACGAAAATACGACTGAATTATAAATGTTTAAAGAAAAATATAATAAATCTTGATTCCTCTCATTAGATTAATTGAGCTAAAATGATAGACATGATATTAAATATGCTAATTAACTTCATAGCTACAATAAAAAAGATTTCGCTATTATCTTTCCTCTCTTCTAGCCTCTCTTTCCTCTCTAAAACCTTAGCCTCCATTGTTGAATTTTGAAGGGGCTTCCATCGGATTTACCGGTGGAAAGCCCCAATCATTGTTTCTTTTGTGCTTTTTCATTCTCTTGTTTTAGATTTTTAATAACTCTTCCTCTTCTAGGAGGAATATTTCTCCCTCGAAAGACAAGGTTTTTCTTCCTCTTTAGGAGGATTTGGCTCCTTCGAAAGATCGGGTTTTTCTTCTCTCTTTTGAGGGAAGATTTGCTTTTTTATTTCATGGATTGCTATAGAGTTGTTTCATGGGTAAAATTTTGTGCGGGATTGAAAAAGAGATTAATATTTCAACAACAATCTAACGAATCAGACGGAAATTTTCTGCATGGCTACAACAGATCGATAGACCCCCTCGCCAAAGAAGGCTGTAAATCACAGGGGTATGAAGAATGCACAATTTGCAACAACGATCGTAGCTTTGCTTACGGAATGTTTTTATTTGATTCAATTATTATGTATTTGTTAGATCTAAATCTCTTTGTAGATGTCGTATGACTTATTTATGAATCAATTTTATTTCAAAAAAAAAAAACAATAAATTTTTGTTAAATATAGAGGAATATATGAGTGAATTTTATTCAGTGTGTATATTTTCCATCTGTTACGGGATATATATATATATAGACTATCTAAGGATTCATCGGATAAGATCAAATACCCGTCTCTAGAGAATAGATAGTACATGGATAATAGTCATCCACTTATACATCTATATCATAACAATCCCCCTTGGATGACTTATTGAAGATCGTGTTTCGTTAAAACCTTATTAGGAGAAACCCTGTGGGATAAAAACCTAATGAAGGAAAAAGAGTACAACAATCTTTGTAATACGCTCGAGATGCTGCCTCATTAAAAACCTTGTCAGGAAAACCCAATGTGGGACAAAACCGTGGTCAAGGGAAAAAGAGTGCAGCGCGTATTTTCTCCCCCTGATGAATACATAACTTGAGTTGATCTTCTTATGCAATGAATTCAATATAGTTGAATGTCTTATCTCATGTAGATTGATATCATTCCTTGATCTTGAATCCTCCTAAATTGGCGTTGCAGCTTCAAGTCTTCAATGATGTGTTGTGTCTTCAATTTACAATACTTGCGATAATAAAATTCATGTGCTCACATTTATAATATTTGAAGCTCGTTGTTTAAAGTTGCCTAAAACATCAAATTTATGCCTTCTTCCGGAGGTCATATTTTGCATTTGAAAATTAATGATCAACATTTGATTAAATATTCATTAATAATAATCCGATAACATGCAATGTAATATCATCGATAGATGTTGGTATCGATAGATGCATGTTGGTGTCTAATAAATCTTATATGAATTAGTAGTGCAACATATATAATTGCATACTCTGTTTATGGTTCTGCTGGACCATAAGAAAACGTTCTCACGCATAAGTATCCTGTTGTTATATTATTTGTACATCTCATATATAGTTGATACGAGAGTTCCCTTATAAATATCAATAATAGATCGCACTAACTCTTACATGCTCAAACTTCAGGTTGAGATGTCAATGATTTAATCATATAGACTTTTAGGAGTTTGATAATAAGTACACATTCAAAATACATAATTCGTAGGGCTAGGTATTTAGATACGTCGTATATAAGTTCTTCGAGAACTCTTCTTACATGATTATTCATTCATAGCATTCTATTAAATCGACGCCATATATAGTTTCATCACAATTATAAGCCCATTTGAATATAAATATCTCATTCTAATCTTCCATCAAAGTTGTATATGCACCTTACTATACTTTTAACGTATACTCACATATGTCATATACCATAATTATTGTATGGAAACTTGTACATGCAATATGAAATATAAAACTATGACAGGATATTATATAAACAAAATATACGATGAGTAATGCATTAAACAATTTCTTACACATGCAATGTGAAAACTATTAACCTATGACTTACTAATGCAGACGAACATAATAAGACTCAAAATAATGCAAGACACTGTATAGTGTGGATTTAATATCCATATTCTATTGGACTTCTGGTCCACGATAAATTTTGATCATCATAACTATGTCGACATCAAAATGGACATATATTTGAGATCCCTTATTTACTATTCCATTATTTTACGCATATGCGTTTTATTCATCGGTTCCATTATATACCGGTATCATTATATTCTTTGAAATTCAATTTTCATTTGCGTGCTATCTTACAATAATGATATCTGAATATATCTTCAATTGGTACCATTACATAACTTTTCTCATATCATAGGCCATCTATTATAGTTCAGATATCTATATCGCCTATTTTTGCGGTAATTTATACAATGATATTCATATATTATAATTACACTTTACAAGTATTAACTGCACTATCTTGTCATATATCACATATTTATATTGGAACCGATTACACAACCTACACTTCAGGTGTAGTGATTCAAAGAAAATTAGCAAGATATTTCTCAATGTATCAGTTTACCAAAATTGGCACATAAAACTATAAATTATCTTTATAGGGATCAACTAATTATAATCTTACAATTTTGCCAAATTACTCCATTTCTTCTCCCCCTTAAGTTGGTAAAATATCTCAAATATTGGGGCGTCGAATTATTCACCAACTTAGTACATTATTTCATGTGCAAAAAGATTTCATTATATATATAGGAGGAATTTAATTATTTATTTTTCACAAAATTCCTCTCATAGAAAAGTTATATTCACCAAACTTTTTTATCTCTTCTAGAGAACATTTTATAGGAAAATATACTTTCTTAATTAATTTATAATGCGCATTGCACATGTTAATAAATCTTTCATAATTTGTTCTCTTCTGGAGATCAATATCAGTGGGGAGACATGTATTGTGCAGTTGTCTATCTAACTTTCTTATTTATTATGTGCTGACATACGATAGCCCCAATCAAGAGAATTGTTATACAAACATAAACTTGCTTGTAATTTCAGTAGATGGTGATCTTCTGGATCACTATACTAATTACTCAAAATTTCAACATACAACTCGTATTTGGTGAGCTTCTGGTCACCTTATAGTTGACAAGGTTATTCTAGTAAACTTCTGGTCACCAATTACTCTTACATTAAAAAAAAATTATTCAAACTAATATAACATCTCTGGACTTTTCCTTCAACACAAACTATTAATAATTACAATCAAATATAGCTCAATCTCAATGTTATGTATTGCCTTCAATTCATTTTATATATTTAACATGAGAGAGCGTCAGCACATTTTTCCTTTCATTTCAAATGAAACTTCTGGTTTCCAAAACGGGTAATTATCAAACCCGGATGACCTAATTTAATTATCACATCGAATCATTTTGTCTAAATTTAAATTATGGTCAGTTTTCCAATACTAGTGATCACTTTACTAGACGACTATATACATGGCCATGAATATGATGTGATATATATAAGAACACTAACATGTGTGTCTTTTTATACTTGGAAAGACAATAAACCAATATGTTATCAAATAACAACTCATATTCTACTGGAGTTTTAAGTATAATCTTAATACATGCTAATCATGTTGGACATTTTACACTCTTCTTGAGCATTTTATACAATCAATTTTATTGGACATATTTCCCTTTTGGAGATCGATTAGAAATGCATAACTTTTCCGAACATTTCAATGTCAATTATTTCTCTGTTCGTCTTCAGAGGATTTTTATCATTGTAACTTGTTAGTATACCACGCTTCAGGCGTGCTTCAGATTCATTAATAATCGGTATTGTCCTTCTAGGACATCAAATTTAATTGGAGCATTTATAACTAGTATATAGCCATGACATTTATTCATATCCATCTTCAGGATGGTATCATGCTAAATATTTTATTATCATGTGGCCACCTTTATGTTTAAGCTAACTAGTTGTTGGTGCGCGCGCAACGCGCGCGCCCCCCCAACGTTGTGCTATGAATGACGTCAACGTTGTTTTGATGCAGCGATTTAGCTAGGCGTGACGTCAACGGTGTTTTGATGCAGCGATTTAGCTAGGCGTTATAATGTTTATAATATGGTTTAAACTATGAATGTACATATATACAATGTAGCTGTTGGTTAAAGGCATTGCATGTATCATTTGATTCTTGTTTGTTTTTAGCATAAAGGGATGAGGAATATTGCAGTATACATTTTGTTTGGAACTACGCACTGCTATTTTATATCAGTGCTATAAAGGAATATTAATCATTTGTAAGTTGAACTATGGGCAAAATAAAACTGTGAAATATTTGTCTTACTGTGAGGCTAGCATTACAAGCATAGACGTTGAGATATGTGTTTCCTAATTAATTAGGTTTTTAAAATTCATTTAATGCTTTTGTAACTTGAGTCTTTTGAGCTCCATAAGGTTATATATACTCTTGTAACGTAGGTCTTGGATATTGTTTTCAAACAAATCTTACATATATTCTCTGGATATCTAAAGTGCAATGGGTGAAGCTCCAATGTCATTCACCATTCGCGTGGAAGCAGAAACTCGAGAGAAACTGGTAGGACAAAACTAAGGGTTTGTTGAATTCGGTATTTAGCATATTTTGTCTGGGGTTTTTTCTTTGATTTGTTTTTTCCTGAGGATGTTTTGTTGTGATATGTTTTATGTTCTGATTTTGAAATTGAAAAGGGTTATTTATTAATTGTGGTGTATGTCCTCTTGTGTTTGTTTTTGTTGGCTGAGGAATTGCAATAATCCTTTGAATTGTGAATTTTAGGGTTGTTGTGATATATTGCTTGTAAACCTGCTGTTTTAATTTGGGCGTAATAAAGTATGATATTGGTGATTGGTTTTGCAATGTGAATTTGTGCGGGATGAAGGATGAGTGCAGGTGATTGACAGATACAAAATCCTTACAGTTTAGGCTGGTAGTGTTTAGGTTGAGCGAAGTTGCTGTTATTGCAATCTAGTGTCGTGTTTCATTGCATCGAAATAAGAGGTAATTAATCCGATTGCATGTTGTTGGCTTTGAAGGAATTTCTCGTATCAACTATAATTTTTTGTTTTTGGATGTGGAATTGAATATTAGTTTGTTAGCATTTTAATTGATTAGTAGTTTTGAGATATTAGAATAATTGATTGATCTTTGTAACATTGTAGGTTGTAAGGTTTGTATTTTTAGCCTGGCTTTGCATGTTCATGTCTGCTTACTTTGTTGTTTATATGTTATAGAGTGTCCCTGATGGGTTGGAAAAGGTCTTAGAAGATGGCTTTCTCAACATTGAACTATTGGTAGATGGTAATGCTGATTCTTGGTTTGTCACTCTATTGCATGAAGAATTTGATAATGGTTGGAAGATGTATCTCGACATAGGGTGGTCAGATTTTATGGACGACAATGCTTTAAATGTTGGGGATGTTCTAATGTTTAAGTATAATGGTGATAATACATTTGCGGTTAGAATTATTTACTGTACTGGACCCCCACAGGGTGTGGGAGCAGGACAAGCTCATGGATGTGGCGACTCTGGCAAAAAGTGTGGCCGTAAGCCAGCTATTGAAGGTAGTTCTGAAAAAATGAAGGAGGCAAATGCCTGGCTCGATGCACTTGCAGATGAGTCTGATGAAGATTTCTTCAAGTTTTCTTTCACTCAAAAATACTTCGAACATGCTACAATAGTAAGTTTGCTATGAAGTAAATTAGTATGATTTGTAGTCTTTGTGAAGCTTATTCCATGAATGTATATTATGATTGGTGTTTTCTCTTGTATGATTGTGTTTGTTTGTTGTATGTAACGTTTTGATCTTGTGCTGGCAGAATATTCCTCTGCCTTTTGCAAAAGATCATTTCATGGGATTCCCTCCAACAACTGTTGTGGTCTTATAGAATTTTGATAAACAGTTTGATGTTGAATTGAAGATTGTGATGAAGAAGAATAAGATCATTCAATGTTCTTTGAAGAATGGAGTCAGAGAGTTCATGGACTATTACAATGTTCAGGTGGATGAAGCTGGGCTTTTCAAATATAGGAAAGGTCATCCTATAGTGTTCGATGTGGATTTAGTTCTAGTATGATTAGCCTGTGTGAAGGGTGTAGGGAATGTTCTAATAAAGTGGATTAAGGTGCTTGAAGGTTGTTTTGTTTAGAACTTTAGTAACTTAGACGTGACTGTAATGTGAAATATCATGTAACTGTAATTTGAAAACAGTTGCTACCTTCTGGCTATTATTATGTTTTTTTCGTTTTGGATATTTTTGCTATGCTTTTAAAGACAGAGCACAATCCAATTATATTAAAGAATTCGTCTTTATATTTTCATTACATAATGATGTTCTAATGATGGAGAAATTTTAGTTGGCAGTGCAAATGGTAATTCGGGAACAATTACTTAATATGTCTTAGCATGATGAACTTTTTTTTTGTTGTACTGTGTTGTTTTCTTACTAAGCAGACTGAATATGTAGTCTGAAATCTCACCTTGTTTCTTTGACATAGGTGATAAAAGAAGTCAGATGGATTGATAGCATGTTTATGTAAATGAATTGCAAACAGTTGATTGTGCAGAAAACAGTAAACTTTGAATCATCGACATAAGAAAAGTACTTAGATTTACTAATATTATTTATATGAATCCTTATTTAAGGATACCAGTACATAGATTAATTTTGCTTCATTAGGCAAAATATGTTAATACTACTTTGTACATTGCATAGATGCTAATATATGATAGGGGTCATTCTTGCCAAAATACTAATCTTACCACTTATGCTTACACTTATATTCTAATATACCTAGCAGCATTACTACTCCCATAACTGGTGTTTATAGGGAACAATATTTGTTCACATTTGTTCCTTTTAAACCCCCAAAAGATTTAGGCCTGTCTATAAATCAGGCACTCAAAAGACTTATATATAAAACCAACATTAAGTGTAAGCTAACTATCACCATTAGTAGAGGCAAAAGATGGTGACTATGCATCATAAGATCTTGAGAATTTTATGGGTTCTCAGGCTGAGTTGATGAAGAGTTGAATTCATCAGGACTTTCTTCAACATGGGTGTCTTGAAACAGCACTGTCTTCACCTTCTTCTTAGGTGGGGTGTCATCAGTATTCTTGCTTTCTTTTGAATCATTAGCAGTAGATTCTTTTCTTTTTGGTGGGCTACGTTTGCGAGAGAGCTTATTCCAGTTTGGGAGAACTTCCTTTGGTGGGGTGTTTATCTCAGGAAGCTGTAGGGGCTCCAGACTTGGCTCAGATAGCAGAAACATGTCTGCATCAAATGTTTGGGAGGCTAAGTTCATTTCTTCCATTTGAGTAAGTTCGGCAATTCTGGCATCATTTCTGGTTGCTGGATTCTGGAGTTCAGCAGGAACGGAGTTAAACTCAATTACCAGAGGCTTTTTACCATGTAGTCGTTCCTCAAGCATCAGTTCTCTCTGTAGCTTCCTTTCTTGTTCTGTTGTGACAACTTCTCCTTGATTTGTATCCATTGCAGATGATGGTGATGAAGCTTTAGGTTGTTCTGCTTCATCCTCTATTTCAACAGATTTGAGTGTCCAAATGAGCACACTATTCATTGACAACTCCTTTGTGGGCCCCACCTTGATTAAGAATGGTTTGGTGGAAAGGATCTCTTGGATAGCTGCAAAAGCTTCTAAGTTCTCCTGGAATGTGTAAAGGGTGTATAGTCATTGCCTATTCAAGTATCTATTGAAGTATAGTATAGGGAATCCATGGAATTTTAAAACACAAGGAGCAAACAAGTTACAGGTTATATTTGAATAGAGCTGCAATATATTTGGTTGTGATTAATATTAAGAATGCAGAATGAAGTTCAATCCCAAGAGTGTACACTACTTTTAACAAAGTACTAATAAAACATGGAGAACATATTTGTGAATAGATGAAAGAATAGAACATAGACACTTTTTAATGAAAGGGATGCTTACAGTATTTTTCATGCTAGAAATCTCAGCTGCTGACATTCTGAAGAGTTTCTCTGTGTCATCATTGAAAGTGGTGAATGACATAGCTCCAATGTTATCCATTGCTTCAAATTTAAATGTAACTCTATTGAACATGAACGGAATTAAATTAGAAGCAGTTGTAAGTATATATATTGTACAGATTGGAAGAGCATAGGAATAATTTACTTGTGAGCAGAGATCGTATCCGTTTTCCTGCAGACAGTGCAACGATAGCGAGATCCCACAGGAAGATTTGTGCGTTTATAGCATTCATGACAACCAGCATAGGCATGAATCTTGTTAAGTTCAGCATTAGGTATGGTGACTCTTATCCATGCTACCTCTTCTTGCATAGTATTGGATGGCTGTATTTTTTTTTTTTTTTTTTTGCAAGAACACATTATCAACTGCTGTCAAAAGATATATAATTACTACTTAATGAATAGAGTTTCTAGTACTGGAAGTGAAATCTTAACCTTTTTGTTTCTTAATCCTGCAATTGTGTAGATTTTTTTCTCTTTACTGGGGTATCTGATAGTAAGTACTCTAGCCTGCCTATCAAGCAGGACTTGTGGATACACTTTTGCCCTGTAATGAAGGTGCAATCATGGTCAAATGTAGGATAAAAAGTGATTAGATCATGACAAATGGACTACTAAGAAATGTACCATTCGCGAAGCACGTTTGCTCTATCTCCTTGAGGTTCATGAATGAATTGAGTTGACATAGTGGTGCTCAAAATGAATCCTGCATCATTAACCGGTAATGTTAGACTTCATTGTGTGTATTTGTTGTTGTATAATAGAATTGCAAAAATATGGAAGTAATTAACCTCTGGATGTGTTCTGAGCCCTAAGAGAAGTGAAGCCAACAACATTGAACCTGTCAGCCCAGTTGTTGAGTGTATTACAATCATTGATAGCAAGATCATTCCATGCTGAAATAGTGATAGATTGATCATGGCTGTTTCATGGATTTTGAAATATATGTCAGCACAACAGCTCAGTGATAAATGATAAGTCTTGTAAAAGCTAAAGGAATAACTATTCAAAGCTCATGTAACCTTGTATCAGTGACAACTATCTCACGAACTGGGCTCTCACGTCCACGCGAATTAGTAATCATGCGTGGCTGTTCTTCAACAAAGAGAACTACTACAACAACATCTGAAGCCAAGGAATATAAACAGCATTAAGGTAGAACAAAAGCTACTTGATTTATTGTTAAAAAAAATTACAATTACTGTAGTCAATTTTATACCAAATTTGCTGTCTGGATCAGCTGTCCTAGGAATAGTCGACAGAGGCTGATACATGGGAATAATAGGTCCAGCTTCAGGGTTCAACCTCTGCACAACAATTTGCTGTCCAATAGTCATTTGATACGGAAGTTCTTCAAGGTTGAATTTGAACTGATCATCCACAACACCTATAGGAGCCCTAGATATCTCATACTTTCCTGTGGGTTTTAAGATATCCTCATAAGCCTTTATTTGCTCTCCGAAAAGAGCGCAACGCATCTTGTTTTTCTATGAGTAAAACAAAAGTGAAACAACATATGTAAATCTTTTTAAAACAACAAATGGTTTAAACTAAACACAAGCAATTTCAAGTATGTAATTCCTGGTTTGAATTGAACACATAAGGACAACTTTATTAAGGCATCCATATGATTACAGCTACAGAATTTTTGATCAAAAAAAAGTTTGTGCAGATTCTATACGGTTTTCCACTCCTTATTAGACATAGACAGTATAATATGGATTGAATATAGCTACTTAATAAGTTAATGTTGCAGATTTCTCATTCCAATACTTTTTAGCATATTATGGCTTATGAAACAGTGCTCCAAAACAAAGATTTTTCATGAACAAATATATATAAAAAAGAAGTTAAAAATAAAGTATCAAGTTCAAGCATATTCACCTTCTCATCTTCCATGATGAGAGTTTGGAAGACTAATCCTGGCTTTTTAGGTGATTCTCGAGGACGACCCTTTTCAGCAACCGTAACTCTGACCTTGTAATCTTTGCTCTGAGTGTTAAGTTCATCCAAATAAACCGGTTCAAGCTTCATATTGTATTCTAATTGCAGTCTGTAAAATCCCACAGTTAATATTGATATAAGTATACAAATGGATTTAACACAGAGATTTTTAAAAGCTCATATATTGTGGCATTACAAACACTATTAAGGTATATGATCCAATCAATATGTAACTTGTGAAATTCATTGTATGCAAAGTAACAATACATGTTTTACAGATTCATGAAATCATCTTCTATAAATCCCAGAAAAATACTTCTTGATAGCAGATTTACAAGTTCTGATGCAGGAAGTTTTCAAGTGCAGAAGGCCGAATATATTTTGACACAAGTGCTATCATCCGTTGTAAAAATATAATCAATAGTTCTATACAGTCTGGTATGTATTTTTCCATGCAAAAGATTCTTAAGCTTGGAATATTCTTTATATATTCGACATAGTAATAAATATTAATGGGAAAAAACTTTCAACAATTCAATCTGCGGTATTTAATAAGTGGAATTTATTTAACGAAATTTACACTATGCAGAAAAGATTCCATGCAATATGTATCAAGAAATTATACATAAAAGCAACAAACAATCATGCACTTGTATTTATTACAGAACAGAAACTACAATAGGTAGTTGACCAGTTTCCTAATATAGCATGTATTTGTGTTAAGCTATTTTACAGATGTATAACTTTTATGGCTATAATGACAATATAAGTGAGTAAACACTTGAATTGAATATGCAGTACAACAATGGTGTTAAAAGATACATACATTTCTATATTTCAAGGCTTTAGAGATAAGAGTACCTTAAGAGGAAAAAGTGAAATTCTAAGGGTTGTAAAGGCGTTTTTTGGGAAGAAGTGAGGTTGCTATTTATAGTCAAGAATAGGAAGTAGTAGCTGAGTAATCAGTTGAACAACTTTGACACGGATTAAAGGTTCGAATAGTAATCAGCCCATACTTATAAGTGATTAGAACAGTTATCCAGTACAGTTTTGTTTTTTTTTTTTTTTGCCACTTAGAATTCTTTGTTTTTCTAATTATTATTTCCAGAAATGCTATGCGTTATCTTACTTGTTTATAAGTTTCTATGTTTGATAATTAATCTATTTTGTGCTTGTCTTTTCTATTTCTGTTTGTTGTTGCCTTTTAAAAATCACAAACAGTAGTTGATAGTCATCTACTTCCCTAAGTAATGTCAAGTTCAAACAGTTACAAGCATGGGTTGCAAAGATTTAGTCTTCTTAATTTGAGGGGATAGTACAACATATAAATAATATAATAACACAAATAGCTGTAAAGTTATGTGAGTAAAGATTTTAAGTGGTTGTGAAGACTTCTTATGTAAGATACCATTCAATTTTTAAATAATAAAAGATTTTATGTGGTATTTCATCTATCAAGTACAATTTATGATGTCCTTTAAGTAACTTTCTTTTGTGCATGTGACTATGTGAAGTGCTTGCTTCTATAGTAAGTAAATTGTATATATTTGTTTCCAAAGTGTAATATGTACAAACTGTGTAGAATAACCTTTAGTTCAAAGGTGTTGTTAGTTATAATTGAATTAACCACAATTCATTACAGAATGCGGTAACGCTTTGCGTTCTACTTAAATTGACAAAACCATTAGTATACGACTTGTTTTACAAATGCATTTACAATTCGAAGTTTTAATAGCCAACCAAAAATGTAGGTTCATGGCCTAATATATGGTGTCAAGTAAGTAATGTAAATTCTTAGTCAAGGACGATAGTAATGCATGTATAGTATTGAGCTCAATATTATATTTTGCTACTTTGGATTTTGGAACGTGATTTAGATGCAAGGTAGACTTAAAAATAACCATATGTATTACTATAATTTTGTATGCAGTAAGTAGGAAATCAGAATGGTTTCTTATGGGATTATTAACTATGGAAGAGATAGAGAAATCCAAGCCACACTGAGTCACTAATTAGTTCTAGTTCTTAATAGCTCATCATGACCTTAGCTATGTGTGTATAACTATATATCTACTCTTAATGTCGATAAGTTTATAAATTATATTCCTTGGGTTATCTAGCTTTCTACTTTTTGTAACAATACTCTCTCTATTCCATATTCACAATTTTTAGAGTTCCATAGTCGTTAGGGTTTTGGTTGTTTAATTAGGTCGCTGGAAAACAATTTTCTAAATTTATTTGTACTTCGTACTTAGGTACCTCTTATTAAACCCTATTTTATATAAACCCAACATATGTGAACTGATTAGATATGAAAAAACTGTATAGTATGGAGTAACAAACTATGTCAAGGGTTAAATCTAGACTTTTTAAATTTGTCATTTAAAAAAAAGAGTTTTCTTAAAATTGATTAAGTTAACCCACACGTGACTTGAGACTATTATCCTATCTACAATAATTAAGGAATTATTTACCCTTTTTTGTTGGGGAGGGGGGGTCTGTGACACTGTGTTGTTGAACTATTTTCTTATTATGCAAAGTTTTACTTAGTGAATGCCTACTTAAAAGATTGTGATATCATAAAAGTATGGCTATGTCTATTAACAATCCTTAAAAGTATTGAGCTTGTAGATTATATGAAAAATGCAAGTTCAAGAGACTTGAAATAACCCTAGATCAAGGGGAAAAACAAAAAACCAAATATAATGAACTCTGAGTTTCAAACATTTTTTATTGTTCATTTTATCAATAATAATACTTTAATACAGTATTGGTTTCTTAAGGTGCACTAAACAACCAAGTTTATTATTTCCTTTACACCAACCACGATTCAAACATTTGATTTCATATAAATAATCTAATTTAGTTGTCCATTGCCATTTGTTTTTAAAAATGTTGTTACCTAATCCTCATTGTTGGTATATAAAGTGTAATGAATGGTTCAACACGTATAAGATAGTCTTTTTCCGTGTTGATTGATCAATGACATATGACTTACACAATATATTATGTAGATATTTGGATATGGTGCACTTCACATGGCTACAGTTAATAATTAGATTCTTTTGAAAGGTATCATTTATTATATAAAGGTACTATCCAAGCTATTGTGAGAACTCAAGTTCTAGTATTTGTTTAAAGTGTCTACCCATGGTAAAGATGGTCTGTGATGACCTTGTTAAGTCTATTATTTGTATTTGTGTTTTAGATAAGTTTTTCCATGCCTTTAGCTAATTTCTCAACTTCTTATGTTGTTAGGCTGAAAACAATGCTATCATGAGATGGATACTCATAATTGAAGAAGAACACAAAGATATGGCAGTATGTATACATTTCAACTTTTATGAGAAATAATTCATATATATATATGCATATATACATATATACATATATATACATATATATGTTGCTCCCACCAACTAACTGTGTTTTTGCTGTGATTTAGGAGATACCTGTTTTTTTTTATCATATCTTATACAATCAATGTGGAGCAGCCAAGATGTTCCGCGGTAGTGATGGACCAGCATGGGATATTGTTATTAGAAGAACCAAATCTGGAAATATGATCACTGGAATGTATGTCGAGGGAGGCTGGAAAGAGTTCATCTCAGATAATGATATCGAAGTTGGAGATACCTTGATGATGTACTATAAAGGTAGAAAAATATTCCATACTAAAATTTTTTCATATGATGGCCATGATAAAACCAATCTTGGTACACCAGTTACCCAAACCAGGGTTACTCGAAGGAGGCTTCCATTGTCTTTTGCAGAAATGGAAAATCACTTAAGGTTAATGCAACAACAATGTCCTTATCCATCATTTACATATGTGGTTAACCCTCTGGTTATTTTCCAAGGAATTATTGTAAGTTTCATTGTCTGTAAGCTGTAGATCTGTATATCTTCTATACACACTTGTGTATCATATTAGTATTAGCAAATTTTTAACTACTGGTTGTTTCTAAATTCTGATGTGAAAAGGTTGTTCCAGTACCATTTTCTACAATGCATTTCTGGACAGCAGATCCATGCACAATTGTTCTTCTTCGGCACAAAAGGAAATAATGGTGTGTGGACTTAAGAGTAGTTCGAGAAGAAGGTAGCATTATATCATGTGTACTATGCAATGGTGTGAATGCGTTCTACGAACACGTGTTTGCCGTAGTTGGTTTAGGTGCTCTAGTGATTTATCAAACAGGTTTTCCTCTAGTATTTGAGGTGATGCTTGGGCCAGCATAGCTTTCCACATAGAACTGCTTTCTAGTTCACATGTTTGACTAATATATTAGCATCAATATGTATTATCTGAAGTAGTATGGGTGTGTAATAATAAAGGCGTTAAGTATTCACTACAAGATGTGGAAAATCAGTTAGTTAATGTTTAATACTTATGTAAGAAAGGCAATTATGTATTGCATCTGTATAATAGGCATGTTATGCAAAATTAATATTTATGTGTTAAGTAAGACTGCAGTATTAAATCATGCAGGGTAATGCCTTTGAAAAAAGCCAGTGTGTAATAATAGAAAGATTACAGAAATCTAACATGTATAATATAACGGAATTAAATTTTCGAGCTGCAAGCTTACAAATTCATAACAATGCTCAACAAGAAGAGTAATTATAACTTTGTCATTATGATAGATTGCATAGGATAAGCTCAAAATTATTAGGTAGTTAATAACCTTGTGTTTTATTTGCTGTAATTACTGGTTTGTGTCATTTCAAAACTGCTTAACATGACAGGGTCATAACAGTCAAGTATGTAAGTTTCAGTCATTGTAAACATTTGACTGGCTAAACATGTAAGGTAAAAATTGTGAATAAACATCGTCAAATGTGGTCAGCAAACATTAATGTACTGCTTAAGTATAATCATTGGCATTAAAACAATACTTTGACATTCCTATAAAAGTTACATAGTTTGTAGCCTCCCAGTAACCCGCATAAGAGGTTGTATCGAATACAATGTTGAAGACAGTTGCTTTGATAAGCTACTATCTGTAGCAGAATTAAAGAGAGAATGTCACAAGTGTATTCCAGTGGAGGTGTATGCTATGGAAAAATTGGGGCTGTTTTCCTACAGAATAGCGATCCTATTGTGTTAGAAATAGTTGTCCATTAAGCTGCAGGTATGTTAGGATTTATAGTTCAGCTCAGTTAAAAGACTCTTTAATGTACTGTTTTGAATAAGATTAATAGTAAGTGTAGAAAACTGCTTGGCATGTACATTTGATTCCAGCATTAGCAATAAGAGCAGGTTTATTGTATTAATATCATGGAATGTATATGTCTAATGGGCTTTAAAGATTTAGTAATGTTTCTAGTTTCATTGAATAACCTGGAGCATGTTGAAATGAGATTCTAGATAAAGGAAGAGCACACAAAGAACGTCTAGGCATTTAAACCACCATGTTTGATATAACATGTTCCCAAAAGCTTAAATTTTAAAGGCATAACAATAAGCATGGTAGATTGAGAAGAGGTAACCGGGGAAAAAAAAAAACAAAAACAAAAAAAACCCAAAAAAAGAAGGAAGCACTTTTCTGCTTTTATAAAGTATAGGACTTCCTCTATTTAAACTGCCTTCAGGTTCAGTTTACTATAAGATGTAATAGTTTCCTGAAAGGGAAGGAGATTGTGATTGTTTTAACTCGTTTTTCACAAGATAATTATTTAGATGAAAAGACTCAATTGGGTAACAATTAGATACTAACTACTGTCCTGGGTATGTCATATGTTTTAGAGGCTATAACAACTACTTACTGCTTGCTCTGTCCCAGTCAAGCCAAATACTTTTATAAGCATTTATGATATTTCTTTCTTAAGCCAATCTATCTATCTAGTAGGAATTGGAATCTTTCTCATGTCAAATTAACTATTAAGCAAATCTTTATCTAGCTCAGGTCCTAGCTACATCCAACAACCAATAACATGTTTATTTTCTATTACAGGTCTATCATGTAGCCACCTGCATATAAATTCGAATGCACCCTATACTAATGTTCATTGATGAAAGCACTGAGTAAATAAGATAGCATACTCTAGGTGCTCAGCTATTACATCTACCAGCAATCTAATTAGATAATCTGATGATATGTTCAATGTAACATATAAAATAGTGTGGGTTCACAGCAACTAACATGTCATTGAACAGTGACACCAGGCATACCTTTTCAGAACAAGCCTATATTTTGGTGGTTCAAACATTCTGTGTATATGCTAGTCATTACTGCAAATACAAGCTTTCAATATTAGTTATATACTTAAGTCAAATTGTAATTAACCGGATCTATTCACCTTCATATAACCACAGCTTGAACATTTTAAAAAGAATTAAAGTCTGAAGAATCTTAGCAAGAAAAATGCTATAAACTATATTAATTCTCCTGATATATGTATACAATTCTGTAAACAACTCTTTAAATGAACCAAATAGCAAAACTAAACAATCTTTGTCATAACAAACCTAGTACATTGGTGCACAATATTGAAAGCAGAAGTAACAAGAAGCAAGTTAGAAACAATTTTTTGTTCAATACGAAAAATAAACCTTGATCATGAAATTCATATTCGGTTATTAAAAATAACTGATAATTAGACTCAATACCCCAAACCTGCTCTTCAATGGAGGATAAAGCTACAATACCAGAAGGTGCAGAATATATTCCTCCATATCTTCTAAGTTATAACTGCAGAATGACAGCAGAAGCACAGCAGTCAGCATGCAAAAAATAATGTACTTTCACAGGATTCAGCATTACTCCATAACAATTTATAAAAATCAAATTCTACAATGTATTATCAAGAAGAGTAGAAGAATCAAATGAATACATGAACCGCATCACGTGAACACCATGATTAATGGTGGATTTTCCTTGTTTTTTGCCTTAGGATTCCTTCACCCTGTCAATATATAACTATGAACTATCAGCTGTCTTCTTAAATATATAAAAACTTTTTTAATTTCAAAGAAACAAAAGGGAACATACTTTGAAGTCCTACTTTAATGCTCTGATTAAAAACAGATATTTATGTTTCTTCTTCTATATTATGATGCAATACACCTGCCAACCTCAACACTTCAAAAGCCACTACATTTTGTACAGTGTTTTGAGGGTGTTGATCTGGAGGCTTAGCATAAAAGACAGCAACATCTGCTGCCTTTTTAGCCCTTGACAAAGCAACATATAGCTGACCATGAGAAAAACATGGGCGTGGAAGATGTATAGACACCTGATTAAGAGTCTGCCCCTGAGATTTGGTTATTGTCATTGCAAAGCTTAACTTGATGGGAAACTGTTTCCTTTCAAATTGGAAAGGATAATTCATAGAACCAGATGGTCTTAAATTGATTCTGTGGATGAAAACATGATCTCCTTTGTACTGTCCTGTAGCAATTACACATTGGATAACGTTTGGGAAAAACCTCTTACAAGTAAGACGGGTGCCATTGCACAAACCAGACGAAGGTAAAAGATTCCTTAAAAGAATTACCGGACAGTTCTCCTTCAGCACAAGCTCATGAGGGCTCATTCCTCCTGGGCACAAGCTATTCATGAATTTCGTAGGATATATATTACATGTATCATTCAACATGATATCAAAACTCTTGTATATAACAGCTCTGCCTTCAAATTTTTCTATCATGAATGCATTAATCGAATCCACTTCATCGTTTAATGGTGTTAGGATTGCTCGATTAATAAATCTATCAGTACCAAGGTTACCTTGCATCATTTCAGGGAACGTTGCTTCTATGAGATCAGATATGAAATTGTTTCCGGATTCACAAAATTGAGCTACTTGGTCTGGAATCTGTACATACGCTGTTTCTTAATTCTGTAGCTCACCATTACCCAAGGCAAGCAAGAACTCAGAGTATGTTAAATCTTCCCGAGCTCTAATATTTTCTATCAACCTGAACCTTATGAATTTAGGCCATAAATATGATGTAACAATACTGGTTTCAACTGCTTCTTTCATTGATCTATGAGGAACTACTGGCAGAACTTACCTAAAATCACCTCCAAACACAACAGTCTTACCTCCAAACATGAGTTTATTATCACACACATCCTGCAATAGTAAATCCAAAGACTCAATATTCTGTTTCTTAGCCATTGAAGCCTCGTCCCATATTATCAGTGATGTTTCCCTAAGTAATGCTGCTAAACTACCCTGTTTAGGAACAGCACATGCCAGAGAAGCATCACTATCAAGTGGGATTTTAAACCTTGAATGAGCTGTACGTCCCGAAGGTATGTTCGATGCAGCAATACCTGATGTTGCTGTCGACAACACAATCTTGTTCATTAGTCTAAGCTCTGCATACAATGCATTGTATAAAAATGTTTTCCTAGTTCCTCCCGGGCCATCTATGAAAAAAGCACCTGGTTTCCCATCCATTACATATTGCATGATACATGAGAAGGCAGCATTTTGTTCATGGTTCAATCTAGAACGACATGTAAGAATTTCTGGTGGAATAGGAGCATCAAGAGCATCCACAATATCCTTTGTTCTTCTGATCTCAGCATCAACATGAGCAATTAAATGATCTAATCCAAAAGCTGACAACGATTTCCCCATAGCTTCAAGGTACCCCTCAACAGAACGAATAGTCAAATGCTGAATCCTAAAGTCATTGTTCGCGTATTTATACCTGAAATCCTCAGACAAAAAAGGGTAGAATTTCTTCCACAAGACAGGCGGATCAGCCGTTTGACAGAAAATAAGTACTGTTGCAAATAAACGGCGTAAAGCATCAGGCATCTGGACCTCTGAAGCTTCACACAATGTTAAGTCCGCAACATTATCATTTTCTATTAGTCCCAACTTCAATGCCGCATCATAAAAAGTTGGATACACATGACCATTAACAGTTCGAAGCCCTTCAAATGAAGTTGGACTTCTGACATTAAGAAATAGCAGTCGTAAGAAAAAGTGTTCCCCTTCTGCAGGATACACAAATGCCAAACGCCCAACAGAAAATAGATCTAACACTCTTTCTTTCCATTGCTTAGTACCTGCGTCCCATCTATAATGCTCACAAAATTCACCATATAAGTAGCCTGTACCACCTTCAACAGCTGCATTGACTGCAAAAAATTCAGTCAATTGAGTATGAGAACGTTTAGAATTAGCAACAACAGCACGTAGTCTTTCATGAGGATGTAAATGGACAGTTTGTTCATTAGGCAAATGAACCTGTAGAGGAAGAACGGGAGGATGCATTTCAAACAGATCAAAACTAAATATTCTCCACGCTGCTTCACAAGGGGAAACCCATCTACCTGACTGGAACTGTTTTATTTCATCAACACAGTCGGACTCACCAAGTACTATATTGAATGAATACTTATCATGCCCCTTGTATACATATTTGTATAGGTATTTCACTGCTTTAATTGTGGAACAAACCTCAACATTCAAGTGGCAATCAAACAATGAAGAAAGATAAGGATTGTACGAGATAATCCACTGATTATCAAGGTATGTGTTACGGATCTTTACTTGTTCCCCAGTATCACGTCGTTGATAGATGGGATAGCCATCTTTGTTATTAGTTGTGTCGTTTGAAAACTGTTTAGGATATTTATTTTTACAGGACAACATACCACCCTTGTTACGCATGCAGAGACATTGTGGATTTAACACACCACAGGGGCCATGCATCATATGTGCAAGCACTGTCCGTCGCAAGTTACTATTGCTAACAGGAGGTATTTCAGCACACACATATTTATCATAATCAGCAGGACATTTCAGCTACCAATCTGATTTCAAGATGATCAAGAAATGAGCATGTGGTAATCCTCGTTTTTGGAACTCAACAACATACACCATTGCAGCGACTTCACCAAAAATATGTTTCACCAATATTTCTTTCTTCAGCAACAGTAATTTGGCTCTGAATATCCTAGCTATTAAATCAGGCCGATCTTGTGCTGTTTCACCTGGGCTTAACTCAGCTTTTATTTCAGGCCAGTTAGCATTGCAAGTAATAGTGACAAATAGATCTGGTTTCCCATATCTCTGAACCAAGGCCATGGCATTTAGGTAACGTTTCTTCATGTCACGAGGTCCTCCAATAAATGTTGGAGGTAATATTACTCTACGCCCTACATTTTTAGCAACAGTTTCCCCATAGTCCAATGAATCCAGAATACCTTGATATAGATCAGCCCGTATACTTTGTTGGTTATTTCGAAAGTAATCAAGCCTAGTGTTTTCAATTTTGACATACATGTCAACTATATACTGCTGGAAACACCTCCCAGCTCGCAACAACATGTTCTCAGGCCGAATTTGCAACTTGTAGGCATAATACTCTCTTGCAGAAATGAACTTATCAGCTCTAGTATTCTTTTTACACGCTCCTGCATAACAACAGCATAAACAATTATTCATAATTTGGAAGATAGAAAACAAACAGTAGTACATATAAGTAATTTTAGTGTAAATGTGTCTGGAGAATGTACTTCTGTCTTCTTCATTCAACAAATCCTCAGCACTGTGCACAGCACATGACATAATTGGATCTGGCAATGGAATTGTGTTCCTCGATCCACTGTGAGACTGTTTTTTTAAGCCTTGAGTCCAACCACATTCCCCACGAGGGAATAACAAAGGATACTGCAATGGGTCATAACAACCATAGTTATGGTAAATTCTATGAGATATAGCAGATTTACCAGACAGTAAGATATGAGGACTCAAAGTTTGGCTAGAAGAAGCATTTTCTGGCCATATGACCACAACATCATCTACAGCAGGTGCATTGTAAACACGTTGGTCTAGCACTGTACTTTGATTAAGGACAATTTTGGTATCAGCAGTTACATGTCTATCTCTGAGAGATCGAAAGAACACTGCATATGGATTCTGCTCTGAAACTCGCATCAGAATTTCAATCACATCTTGACGGACCTCTGGAAAGCACCTAAGCCTATTATTAGCTTCATTTTGTCCATCGTAAAAATAGAGCTGCAAATACTTTGGAGTGCCTTTATCGGGCAGTAAATCTGGAACAAAATGATACATTTGCTCGTGCATTTTAAATACATATATACCCTTGTAAGTGCTTGCATCAAAATTCCCGCCTATAGAACTAAAGGCAAACAAATTATTGTATAACCTAGCATAAGTTCTGAAGTGAACTGCATCTTCATCTTTTGACGTAAACAAACGCTGCAGTTCAGAAGGGTATTCATTTGTCACTATCTTAACCTCTCCCCCACCACAACAAAATTTCAAAGTCTCAAAAGCAAATTTTTTTGCAGCGCAATGTACACATTGTGTAGGGGACGATAATTTCAGAGGCTCCATTGACAGTGGCTGCCCAGACATAGCAGCAGGAATATCTGGCATTGATACAAATTCAATTAATCCAATTAATTTCACATAATGCACAAATTCAGTATCATAGAACTACCAGCCATATTAAGAAAAGTTGCTCAGCAACATACAGTGCGACTTTGGCTTAGAAGTAGATTTCCTCTTCTTCAGTACTGAACCACTACATATGAAAAACATAATTAGCACTATATGTTTATCTTAGATAACCTCTAACACTAATTTCTAATACTTGTACCTTTTCGATTGTGACCGAGCCATATCATCGATGCTGCGTTTTTTCTTAGTTACACGTTCTCGAGGTAAATGTCTAACTCCATGCTGATTACTGAATACAATCAAATTGTGTCAACAACAACCATACAAAGCAACTACATTCCCACATACCATGTTACAATTGCATATACTTCTAGATTCACTAATGATTACCTTAAAGATTCTTGATGGCCATCAATACAATTCGTAGGAGAAACACAAACTAACTGAGATCTGCACATGTGGTCATGCACATTACTATAATCTATAACCAATAAACGTCATCCCAAAAATCACCCCAGTGCACAGTCGTTTACCTATCTGAGTGCACCCCTGGCAATCCATTCAGCAGTCGATTCCTTTTTGAAACTCGTATACAAGAAGACTGGTCATCTTGTTGTTGGCTATTAATAGGCAATTATTAAAATCCAATAATTAAATTAGGGCACTCCTTGGAAGCAGAAAGCTAAGTAACATATAACAACTATGTGTAAGCATTTACCCTTGTACTGCTATTTGGGATGATCGTTGCTGAGCTCGATTAGCTCTGTTGCAACTCTTACTTGATAAATAAGGAATACCATACTGGCAATCAACCATGCTGTTTTGGATTTTTTGCTAGATTTTGCATGACAGAATACAGATGCAACCATTCTGTAAATTAGAAAGCAATAATAATACACACAGATCAAACCAGTAATTCCTTATTTTTTTTTGCAAAGAACCACATACTAAAACAAAACCACTAAAATACTGGACTTTAATGTATGCGCTATAAATCTGCATCCTAACATTAGCAATATATATTGGCATGTATAGGCTAAACATTACACAATATGTATCAGTTACTATTTTATACTGGGAAGAAGATTTGAATTACTATTTTATACCACAACGCAGGAAGGAATGCAAACCTTAAGCTAATAACTGCAAGCATTAATAATGGCATTAAAATTGCAACAAACACATGTAAATAAAGTACTATTCCATAGATATTTACATTGGAAACACCATTACAACAAAAGCGGTGGCAAGCTTATAAATGCCACTCTAGTTACACTGACATTACAACCCAAATAACCAGGTTCCATAGCCTAGTAGGCCTTTCCTTTTTTCAAAATTTAAACAGAAACAAAATCAACATCTTTTGATTGCTGTTCTACATATTTCCACAAAATAGAGCATGTCAGCCCCTTACAACTGCTAAGCACTAACTAATCAGTCTCAACATTACCAAACAGCCGACCTAATTCCAACAAACCAGACGCTGCCTGATCTGAAGTACCTACCCCCACTTCCTCTTCATGAGCTATCTGCAGTAGCTTCTTTCGCTTAGCAGGAGTAGCAGACGTAGTGTTGCTGACAGGAACCGGTAACTCCTTACAAATTTGAGACACATTCTCCTCCTGAACCACATAGTATGTGGCAACAGGAAGCTGAGATGTCTGCTCCAACCGTTCAAGATGCCCCTTTAAAATTAAATACTTCTCCCTCAGCAAGTAACACTCTCTACTCAACTTTGCTGTAGCCCCATAATTAGCATCAACTATCTCCAGATTGTATCTACAAGCCAAGTAAAAGACAACCTTCTTTGCAACCTTTTGTTCAGCAACACTTGTCAAAGGACTGAACTCACTAAAAATGCACTCCATCCCATTACTACTACGTGGACAATTAACCATAACCCACGAAACGAAGCCATGACCTTCCACCCAAGTAGTTTCTATAACTATCACAGATGCACCAGTCTTTCGCACAACAATCACTAATACTTCTGCATAGTCAATGGAAATATGAAAACCACTACCAAACAGGGTATGTCCTGAACTTTCCCCTGCACCTTGCCCAAAGGATTTGCCCTTCTCTTGCAATACCTCAGCACATTTATTCCTAAATAGCTTCAAACACAATTCATGGAGTCTAATCTGATCATATGTGAAATCATACACCTTAATGCCAAACAGATGAATCATTTTTTTCACAGCCTTCTGAGCTGCCCTCTCACGAGATTCTTGAACTGTACTTGCATCACCACCAAAGAATGTTAAGCGTGCTCCATTGTTTGATCGCACGACTTGCACCCAGACATTATTCCTAGCACTATCTATGAATCCATAAACTGGTGCTGGAAACTGTAGCCAATCAGTGATCTTTTTCAACAGAGGTTCAAAGGGAATGTAAACCTTGTTAGGCCGAGCATCCATAACCTGTAATGGCAGTAACCACATTTAGATTGAAATCCCGTACACAAAGGCAAAAATGGACACTCCCCTAACATAAGCTGCACAACTACTGAAACCATAACAGGCACTATAGCCAAATTACAAGTCTCAAGCAGAATCAGCCTACTAAACAACTCAACTCCCTTATTCACAAGCCATGTCAGATAGTATGAACTATTTAAGGGCAGGCTACCAGTAACTACACCTTCAACATCTTTGTTTGATCAATCTTAAACCTCATATCCCCTCATCTCACCAATACCAAGGCCCACACTCATCTACTTTAAGACTGTTAACTAATACCCAGACAACCCAAAACCCCAGCACTAAAATCCCAAAAAACAACACAATAAACCAAACAGAAGGATGAGGAAAAAGTATAACCTGCCTAATGACACCCATAATTACTAAACACCACACCCTCAACAAATAAGCAAACAACCCGAAAAAACAAAACATATGTAAAACATGCATACCCAAAGCAAGCCACATAAGAAAGTATTTCAAAGTTACGTACCATTGAAAAAGCAATACCCTTGCAAAGCAGCAACAAACCAAGAATATCAACAAGCACCTCGACACTTGAAAGTTTTCTGAAATCGACACATAAATAATGATTACATCCCCATAAAACAAGTCTCAATTGTATATAAAATGTATGATACACAACCCAACAAAACACAAATGTAAAACAACTAAATTGACTAATACAGAAATACATAGTAGACGTCCATCCAAAACCACATATTTAAAAGAAACAATTGTATCTCTAAGCACCATACAAGCCAAACAACAACAAAGAAAAGGCTAACAATTAAGCTGGCTGATACCCCAAAAATTTAAACCGTTTCAATTGTATATTAAAATACAATACACAACCAAAAATGACACAAATTATTTCCAATTAGATTGACCAATTAAAACTTAAACAATGGGTGTTCATGCAAATTCACACTTGAAAAGAAACAATGGTATCCCTAAACACCATACAGCTCAAAAAACAACGGAAAACAGTCGACAATGAAGCAGTTTGATACAAAATTTCTATATAAACACAGCAGAACAGTAGAGTTTCATACAGCATCAATAACAAAAAGAACTACACTACACTAAACAAAACACTGATGTTTCTTTTTTCTTAAAAGAAGGATCAACAAATAAACCAAGAATAGTAAAGAAACCAACAACACTAAGAACAACATAACGAAAATACACTTACAAAAAGAAGATCGCACACACCCCACATGAATGGATGTGTATGTCTCTCTCTCTCTCTCTCTCTCTCTCTCTCTATATATATATATATATATATATATATATATATATATATATATATATATATATATATATATATATATATATATATATATACTGTCTTAGGAATGAGCAAATTTTTTAGGTTCATGAACACCGACCTAAGCAAAGAAACAGTATCAAGTACTGTACGGTCCAACAACTCAAACCTCAATCACCCACTCCCATTTCCAAATTACATTAGCGTAACCAAATTATAACAGAAATTAATTTCAAAATCAGATTCAACAAAGCTTTAACACTAATTGATAAATAATACACGGCAGGAAATGCACCATTCCTTTCATGTCATCCTTTTTTATCGCTGAATAAATAATCATGATGTGAATTATAAACCATCAAACCAAATTAACATCTTAGCTGGCAGTAAGTACAACAGTGTTCTAGAAATCCACCTCTGCAAGCAAAAAAGGAAATCCATCTATGCAAGTAAATCCAGTCAAAGCAAGCAAGGGCAGATTTGGCAATGCATTAATACCAAGGGCAAGGTAGTAATAACGCCAGTTTGCACTATTCATAAGGAGTTACTGTTACTAAGCTACAGTGATTCCCTCTTGAACTTTTATATGGGTTATTGATATATGTACGCAACTGACCATACATCAATATATTTTTATATTCATAATGTGCAAGGATTAAATGAAACAATAGAATAAATGTCATCTCCCCCTAATCCTTGCATATGGGGTATAAAATTAATCCAACGACTTTTTAATTTCTTGCACATTTTAAGCCATTAATTCTTTTAGCAATGCATGTATCAAGCAGAGTAAACTTATTCTTATAAAGCTTCGACTTATTTCTCTTGCCCAATTAAATTAATCTTTGGAATTGAATCTCGTATATATATAGGCACAATATATACATAAATCAAGTTTCTCACAATGTCATGCACGCATGTTCAACTTCTTAAACTTATAAGCATTATTTCTCAATCAAGTATATGATATAAAATCATAAATTAAGAATACATCATGGAAACATACTTAATAATAATTTTCTTCCATAATGGCCTCCCTTCCTTTCTTAATTCTTATGTTAGTAATTTTCTAAATGGGAACTATATTATTCTCTCATGACATTATATTTATAGAATCACATCATTATTGCGAATGATAGATTATTTAAGTAATGACATACTTTAGAAACTCATTAGAAATTTCAAGGTCATCCTTGACATATGCACAATAATCCGACCTATTCATCACCCACATATTTACAAGTTCTATGCTTAACATGAAAAATAGAAAATTACCGTATAATGTAAGTCAAGAAATTAGTGCTACATCAAAAATATAAAATGTCCCAAAACGAAAATCTTATAACGCAAAAATCATAATACTACTATTAGCTTAAATAAGGGAACATAAAAATAAATGCAAACTAATCAAGTTTATTCGCCTAGAGGTAACAAAATTAGTAGTTTCTAAGTGGGTTGCATCACCATAATCGAAATCACCTTCACCATCCTCGTACACCAAATTAGTTTCCACTTTCTTTCCTTTCTGATTAATTGATTGTTGATAAAGGTCTACAAGATGTTTTGGTGTACGACACACTCAAGACCAATTACCTTTTGCTCCACAACGATAACACATATTGGTCTCATTTTTTATTATTTTTTTCCTTTTCATCAATATTATCTTTACGTTTCCACTTCGGGTGGGAATTTGAATTACCTCCACGACCTCTACCATATCCACTAGATCCACGTCCACGACCTCGGCCACGCAATTGACTACGACTGCGACCTCGACCATTACTGCTAGAATGGTGTTTGTTTTTATACTCTTTCCCATTATGGGATGTCGCATTCGCTTCAGAGAATGGAGTATAGTTAGTAGGACGTGATTCATGATTTTTCATTAATAACTCATTATTTTGCTTAGCCACGAGGAGATAAGATATCAATTTAGAATATTTCTTGAAAACGTTTTCACGGTATTGTGTATGCAGGACAACATTGTTTGCATGAAAAGTAGAGTATGTTTTCTCCAACATTTCTGCATCCGTGACTTTCTCCCCACATAATTTCACAAACATAGCTGAGTTATATTCACTCACAGACTTAAAGTCTTGTAATCTTAAATGTAGTCAATCATAACGAGCTTTTGGTAATATCATAGTTTTCTGGTGGTCATACCTCTCCTTTAGATTACTCTAAAGAACTTGTTGGTCTTTAACAGTCAAATATTCATTTTTAAGTACTTCGTGGAGGTGATGGCGAAGGAATCAAACAGTCTTAGCTTTATCTTGAGGTGTTGCAGTTACCCTCTTTAATTGTATCACCAAGTCAAATTGTGACGATCAAGTACTATACAAGTAGAAGATTAGAGAGAATAATTGACATGGATTAAACATATCTCCTAAGTATTCATATGAAATTAGGCAACTTGTATCAATATATTCACTCATAAATAATCAATACAAGTTTGGAAGATTATAACATATTGCATCAAAAACATTCATACAAGTGTCGTTTGGTTCTCATGAATTATCGCAATTACATATATACATACCTTTTTTCGGCAGAAAATTAATTAATAGTTGATTAATTGTGTATAGAATAGAGTACAAACGTACCTTTTCCAGCATAAAATCGTAAGGTTGCTATTTACTTCGTACATCTACTCCCTTTGTATCACGTCTATTCTGCTTCGTACTGCTATGGTGCTGATAACGTTTTAAATATAGAGGAATATATTTGTGAATTTTATTCAGTGTGTATATTTTCCATCTGTTACGGGATATATATATATATATATATATATATATATATATATATATATATATATATATATATATATATATATATATATATATATATATATATATATATATATACATGTAAATTATCTAAGGATTCATCGGATAAGATCAAATACCCGTCTCTAGAGTATTCTAGATAGTACATGGATAATAGTCATCCACTTATACATCTATATCATAACAATTTTAAATATGTTAGCATTTGTATTTGATTCATTATAAAAAAAATTTGAAAATTAATAGAGTGGAAAATCCAAACTCTACATTCACTATTAAAATGCATGGGATTTTTTTTTTTTGGTTTTTTTTTGTTTTTTTTTTTTTTTTGTAAAATCTGTGTAAGTGGGGAAAAAAAATTTGTGCGCTGTCTATAATCAAAGACCACTATCAATGAACAAATTCATGCTTTCTTTCCCAAAAAAAAAAAATTTCACAACTCAGGGTAATGGCTGGACTAATACAGACATAGAATATGCACTAGGGTGTGCATTCTCCAGGCCAAGTGCCCAATAACAGATGCCTAATCAGGAGGGATCTTTTACCAAAATGGCTAATTTGACAAAAGTATTTACCAAAATGGCTAATTATATAATTTAATTCCCAAACTAGCTAAATTTATTGATTTGAAAGGATATCATAATTTTTTATTTTCCTTTAAACCGGTCACTTTATTTTTTTTTTATTTAAAAAGAATTATTTTTTTTTTGGTTTTATTTAAATTTTAATGCCATACTTTAAAATATCTCATTAATTTGAACAATAACAATCAACATAATACGTATGCAGCAATTATTCTCATTTTTTTTAAAAATTGCACAAAATAAACAACCACTAAAAATATTCATATTAGCCGACATTAACAAAGAGTATACAATTAATAGACATGAAAAAGATGAACAATACCTTAAAATCCCTTATCGTCGTATAAATTTGCGGTAGTCTTGATAGAACAATATAACTTGAAATTCCAAATTTTTGTGATTGGTATAATCAAGATGAAAAATTAGGACTTTTAATTAATTATTTATTTATTTTTATCGAAATTAGGGTTCTACGAGTCTACAGCTGTTTACGTTCTTCGTAGTTTTTGAGACTTTGAAATATAAATACGAAGTTTTTTTTTTTAAACCAGCAAACATAAATATTTATTTCACAGTACCCTGCCAAGAGCAATGTCGATCAACGTTTTAACACACATATTTGATGCATTACACTGAATGCAGAAAAAGAACTAGTTCCCTACCTCTTCTAAACCCTTGCGTATATGTTATTCCTTAAATTTTCCAACTTAAAAAAATCTATAAGGAAATAAAAACAAAACCAAAAAACAAAATTAAAAAAAAAAAAAATAAAAATAATAATAATAATAATAATAATAATAATAATAATAATAATAATAATAATAATAATAATAATAATAATAATAATAATAATAATAATAATAATAATAATAATAATAATAATAATAATAATAATAATAATAATAATAATAATAATAATAAAGTGAACCAAACCGGTTCAAAAAAAATAAGAAGTAGATAAATTCCTTCCAAGTTAATAAATTTAGGGATCTTTCAAAAAAAATTTAATAAATTAGCTAGTTTGGGAATTAAATTTTATAATTAGCCGTTTTGGTAAATACTTTTGTCAAATTAGCCGTTTTGGTAAAAAAAAAAACCCTAATCAGGAGTTAGAATAAGAAAAAGTGGTTCGCGTAATAATTTATGGTACGAAAAGAGAGTGAAGATGACAATTGTTGAGCAATTAATTAGCAAAC
This sequence comes from Chenopodium album, assembly GCF_948465745.1. Lineage (NCBI taxonomy): Eukaryota > Viridiplantae > Streptophyta > Magnoliopsida > Caryophyllales > Amaranthaceae > Chenopodium > Chenopodium album. The sequence goes on from NC_137838.1 coordinate 5,473,320, forward strand.
CATTATAATATACTCCGTTTATGTTATGAATTAGCTTAATAGCTAGTTGAATTCAATATGTAAGCAATAGCAAGCAGCAAGCTAAGTTTAATCAAAAGAACAATCCAACCAATATATTCACAATGGATAGATGAAGGCAACAGTGAAAGGATTAAGGGCTCAAACTTATTGCAATCAACCCACAACAATGAAGAACATGCAAGCACAACAACTAAGAAATGAAGAAATTAAAGCAAATAAAAGGGAGACAAAGTTACCGTGGGAAAACCCGAGAACCGGGAGAAAAAACCACCTTGCACTATGGAGTAGTATTGATGATGAATGAATCAAGATTACAAGCATGAAGTGTATATAATTCCAATGCTCCTCACAAAACCTCTCATAAACCCTCTCTTAGTGTTTAAAGTTTGTGAATGCTTGGAGAAGAAGTATAACAAAACTATATATAGTCTAGGTAAAACACGACAATCCAAGGGCTAGCAATTAATCAAGCAATACGGACTAAAATCGCACCGCAAAACAGGGTCGCAAAGAGGTTCGACCGAACCAACCCAGGGTTCGGTCGAACTCAGGGTGGTTCGGCCGAAAATGCAGTGGTTTGACCACTCCTCCACTTTTGCTAAAAACGCAAAAGTTTCTATCTTGAGGTTCGACCGAACCTCGGTAATGCCAATGGAGGGTTCGGTCGAACTTCCTCTATCATGCTTACCATTGATTCTTCCTTATGCCTCCATATATTGATGCATCTCCACACTAATCCTAACAAACAGTTGATGGCACACTGTCAGATGATGTCATGCACATTCCTTAATTGTTTACTTGTTAATTAATAAACTTATTTATTTAGCCTACATTTTCACAACCACAAAACAATAAAGCGAAAATCACTAGTAGAATAAACGTAATGGCAAGCGGTTCAAACCCCTTAATGGCAAGCGGTTTTGAACCGCATGGGATTAGGGGGCTTGCCATTAGCCATTTAAATGGCAAGCGGTTCAGAACCGCTTGCCATTACTAGAGAAAGGGCAGCGGTTTTGGCGCCAAACCGCTGCCCATTATGGGTATAAAAAATAATAAAAAAAAAACAATTTTTTTGGGTTTTTTCCACAAAAATTGAAATATAAACCAAACATATGTAAAAACATTAATACTTTTATTAATTATTTGTTGTAATATTACATTTACATTAAAAAAAATTGATTCAACTAATAAAATTAATACAAATAATATTCCTCAAAAAAAAATTAATACAAATAATAAAAAAAAAAAAAAAAACATTCATGTTCCAGACCAGACTTCCAGCCACGACCACCAACACCACCGTCCAGCACCACCACCCACCACGACCCCCACGAGCAGCCACCACCATCAGAACCCCAACTGACCCTCACCGAAACCCACCAAAACCCACCACAACCCCCCACCACCCCTCACCCACCAGAACCACCAACTAACCCCCACCCACCAAAACCCTCACCGAAACCCACCAAAACCCTAACCCAAACCACAACCGCCACCCACACAACCAGACCCCACCCAAACCACGACGCACCACCCACCACGACCGTACCCCCACCAAAAATAAATCTAAAATCGAAATTTAAAAAAAAAAAAAATTTGACCCACCTTTTAAAAAAAACCATCTAGCCCACCACGACCTCCACCCACCCCCATGAAAATGCCAATTTGGACTTGAAATTAAGGTTTTAAAGGTCAAATTCGACCATAAAAACTCTATATCTAGAGTTTTCATGGTCGAATTTGACCTAAAAAACTTGAACACCCAAACGCATGCACGAATTTGCTTGAAATTATACTCGAAATTTGCTCGAAAACTTGATGTTTTGGTTGAATTTGGTCGAATTTTTTTGGTTTTGGTTCGATTTTTTGGAGATGAGAAAGAACAAAGAAAAAAAGAAAGTGAAAGAAGAAAGGATTGAAGGAAAGAGAAGAGGAGAGAGGGGGGAAACGGGAGAAAGAAAGAGGAGAGAGATAGATCAGAGCACCGAAAATGGAAGAGGAGAGAGAGAGAGCTGAGTAAAGAAAGAGGAGAGAGAGAAATAAAGGGAGGGGTGGGCACGGTTTTAGGGTTTTTTTTAAAATGGCAAGCGGTTTGGGGTTGAACCGCTTGCCAATTTAATAATGGTAAGCGGTTCAACCTTAAACCGCTTGCCATTAGTTAAATTCCAAGCGGTTCACGCCAAAACCGCTTGCCATTTCATTGGTTTTTTTTTTTTTTTTTTTTTTTAAAAAAAAAAAATTAAGTAATGGGAAGCGGATTATTAAAACCGCTTGCCAATAATAGCTTCCCATCACATTTATTCTACTAGTGAATCAAATTTGGTTAGAAATCTTGGTCATTATGATCACAGAGTCTAAGGTTTGAAGCTGACGACTACCAATGAGAAGATGGGATCTTTTAGGGGGTTCAGATTTGGTCAAGGGCTCAAACATAAGTTCAAGTGATTGTGTTTTTTATGCAATATACTTGATAACAGGATACAATTATGAAGTTATGATAATGAAACTTCTTAGTAGAAGCTGCATCAGAAAATTCCTTCCTTGGATCAACTTATATAACAAGGAAAATGTAATATCAGTAATTATATTAAATTAGAATGTAGGAAACTTCTTAAATTTCTTCTTTAAACAGTCAAAAAGCCAAGTCCACATAATAATAATAAAAATCAAATAAAGTTTTAAAAGTAGATATTGAAAAGTTTCGGTCCATAGAGACATATGACGCCTTATCTTTAAGAATAATAATAATCAAATCTAGCTATCAATTTTGAATTAATAGCACTACTTTACTTTCTATGTTAATTTGTGTTGATTAGTGGGAAAAGTGCTTTTTTTTTTTTTTTTTTTTTTTTTTTTTTTTTTTTGTGTGTGTGTGTATGCAATTATGCATAATGTAGTATAAATCAAATCAGTTAACTTCACTAAGCAAGTAAGCAGAATACTATATTTATTGAAGAGATTAAACAATCCAACCTCAGAATAACATATCCATGGCGCTAATTATAATCCCTCCATTCTACAGGAAACTTCTCACTAATCACTAAATAGTAGTGCTGTCAAATTTCAAACCGAAACCGTTTAACTGCCCGAAACCGACCGACCCAAATGAAAACCGAACCGATTAAAAACCGATTTTTTTGAAACCGAAAACCGACCCGAACCGTATTTTAGTAAACCCGAAACCGAATCGACCCGAATAATGTTAAACCGTATAAGAACCGAACCCGTTAACAAACCGAACCGAATATAAACCGAACTGAAAGAAAACCGAACCGAAAAAGAACCGAACCGTATCTAACCCGAAACCGGTTCCAACCCGAAACCGTTTAAACTGGCAAAAAAACCGCTTGCACCGAACCATTTAAAAATCGAACTGGTTATAAACCGAACCGTTTATGAACCAAACCGCTTCTAAATCGAACCGTTTACAAACTTTTTTATATAATTAAATGCATTTTTTTTTTTTGACGGGGATATAATTAAATGGATTAAATATTAGAAATCTTAGAATATTTTTTTTAAAATAGCAAGGCAAATCATTCATTAAGGTCTTAAGGATAATCAGTGTTCACAAACAAGAGCAAAACAAGCAGGCCCAGGCCCTGCCTCAAACTATTAGCAACACTACTGCCTCTAGTCATGTATACATTTGAGGTGATGAAACCAAATGAACAAAAAGCTTGTAATATTAAGTACCAAGGCTTGGCTGAAGACGTAATAAATAAAATTAATTCACGGAGACTATTAAGCATATGATTACATTGATTCTGTGAGTAATAATGAAATAAAGATGGGAGTGTGCTAGTGACATGAATATACTATTAGACTATGTTTTAATTCAAATTCAACTATAATTTAGTAAACTTGAAATGGAACCGATATGAATAACGTTAAAGTGGTTAAACAATCGAAGAACCGAACCAGTTATAAACTGAACCGAAAAAGAACCGAACCAGTTAAAAACTGAACCGAAAAAGAACCGAACCAGTTATAAACTGAACCAAAAAAGAATCGAACTGTTTCTAACCCGAAACCTTTCCAACCCGAAATTGTTTGAACCGGGATAAAAACCGTTTACACCGCACCGTTAACAAACCGCAACCCGTCTGCACCGAACCGTTTACTACCCGAACCGAATTAAAACCGCTTAAGAATAAACCGAAACCGAATCGAACCGATAACTATTTAAACCGAACCAAAACCGACCCGTGAGACAATTAAACCGATTCCAAACCGACCCGATTAAATACCGAACCGATTTCAAACCGAACTGTGAAACCGTTTTGACAGTGCTACTAAATAGTAAATACTTGTACTTTTTCTCATGTATAAGAAATTAAGAAAGATAAGACGGGTATTAAGAAACATTAATCATACCAATTTACACTTTATGCTTTAAAAGTATATCAGTCTTCTTTGAAAAATTAGAATCAATAATCTACTTTTAACGGTGATGACGGAAGTTCATTTCCAAATTACCTCTAAAAGCAGTCGTGATTTGTGACTTGCCTAGTTAATTCGAGGAAGCATCTACTTTTACTTAAAATTTGTATATAATCCCTCAACCAGCCCTTCAAATTTCCATTCACAAACCAAAAATCATATTAATTCTATCTTACTCCCTTTTTTTCTTTTCTTCAACTCTCTGAACACCCACAAAATCACCCTTTTCTTAGAACCCTCTTCCCCACTCCTCCCAAAAAAAAAAAAAAAAAAAAATGGCTAAAGCAGTAGAGACTGCAATAGTTGATCTTGCTGTAAAGAAATTGGTTAGCAAAGGTTATGGAGCAATCAACTATGTAATGGACCTCGAATCCGAGGTGAAAAGGCTTGAGAATACAAGGACTCTCATTGAAGCTGCACTCCTCGATGCAGATTCAATGTCGGAGCAATACAGTCATACTGAACAAGACACGCTGGAGAAGCTCAGTTGTCAGCTAGATAGGTTGGTTGACTTGTTAGATGTAAGAAATTCTAGAAAATTACAAAAACAAGTCATGAGTGGAGGTAACTTCACAAAAGAGTTACGCTCTTTTTTTTCTGCATCAAATCAACTTGTTGCACGATTCAAAGATGCTCGTGAAGTTGAGAATATTAAGAGGAAACTGAATTCCATTGCAATAGACCATGCTATGATTGGTCGCATTTGCAGCTTGCCAGCGCAGGCAAGAAGCGTACAAAGAGCCGAGTCATCTCATGTTGTTACCAATTTGGTTGTTGGGAGAGACAGAGAAAGGGACACGATTGTAAGCATGCTGTGTGAGGACTCCGTAGTGGTAGCTGCAGAGACACTCTCTGTTGCCTCCATTTACGGGATTGGTGGAATAGGGAAAACAACATTGGCTTGGTATGCGTATAATGATGAGAGAATGAAGCGCTGTTTTGATGTTAAATTCTGGGTGACAGTAACTCAGGATTTTGACATTAAAAAGGTGCTGGTGGAGATGATAACAGCATGTGGTGCAAGGGAATTGCCTCACAATCTGTTCAACATGGAGCCATTGTATCATCACTTTCGTCGAGCAATTGGTGGGAAGAAATTTCTGCTTGTTCTCGATAACATTTGGGATCATGTTAGATTGAGGCAGAAATGGGTTGACCTGAGAGACCTGTTATCAGCGCATTCGGCTGGTGGGAGTCAGGTTCTTATCACTACACGTGATAAAAAAGTTGCCGGAAAGATGGGGACCGTTAGCCCTTACATGCTTGGGGATTTAACAGAAGATGACTGTTGGCTTCTGTTTCAAAAGATTGCTTTTACACATTGGCATGAGCCAGGTGTAGAAGCAATTGGGAAGGAGATCGCTGAAATGTGTCCAAAAGTGCCCCTTGTCATACGAAGTATTGGAGGCCTCTTAGCGGGGAAACCTACTATTCAAGAATGGCGTGCTTTTAGAGATGATCAGCTAGCTAATTTTGCTTCCTATGGGCGTGACATTATGCATACGCTTAAATTTAGCTACGACCAATTGGATGCAAGACTGAAGCTTTGTGTTACTTACTGCATCTTGTTCCCGAAAGGACAGGAGAGTAACTTCATTGCACTGATCAGTTATTGGATTGCATTGGGATATGTCACGCCACAGTATAATAATCAAAGTTTAGAGGAAGCAGGGGAAGAATATATAATCAACTTGATTAATTGTGGTTTTTTCAAGCATATTAAGTTTGATCAATTGAATTTGGCACAAAATATAAGCATGCACGATGTAATGTACGAGCTTATTCTCTCAATAGCTGGGTTCAAATACAAGGTGGTAGATTCAAACACGTATGAAATTGACACAAGGGTTCGCCATCTGTCTTTCATGAAAGAGATGAACAGTTCATACTGGGAAATGCTTTCCTCAATATCCAAAATCAAACGCCTACAATCATTCATTGGAGGCGGCCATTCGATAACTAGTATGCTAACGTTGAATAATATGTCCTTTTTTAATGAATTATTATCAACATTTGAATGTTTAAAGGTATTGGACCTGTCTGGGACAAGGATAGAGAAATTGCCAGCATTTGTAGGTGAATTAATCTGCTTGCGGTATCTAAATTTGTCTGGAAGTGGAATAGTCAAACTTCCGAATTCAATCACGCGGCTAGTGAATTTACAATCACTCCAGTTGAATTATTGTTTTTTCCTTGAGGGGTTGCCGAGGGACATGAGCAAGTTGGTGAATCTGAGACACCTTTTGTTACACGGGAGTGGCAAGTTGAGGCATATGCCCTTAGGATTGGGGAATTTGACGAATCTTACCACTTTGGATGTGTTTATAGTGGGTGAACACACTGATTTAGAGGATAATATTGCTGGCAAATTATCAGACCTAAATCAGCTGAACAATCTAAGAGGAGAATTGCATATCGAGGTGCGCAGGGAGTCAAAGTATGTAATGTCATCTGAGATTAGTGCAGTAAACTTGAAGATGAAAGAGAACCTCCTAGATCTAGAAATAAGTTTCAACAATGGCACGACAGAGGATGAGAGGGTGTTAGAATGTCTCCAGCCCCCTTGTAATCTAAAGGTCCTCAATATAAGTGGTTATGGAGGGGAGAGATTACCAAGTTGGATGATGGATCAGGATCAGGATCAGTTAGAGAGACACCTTCCTAATTTGGTTGGAATTTATATTACGTATTGTAAAGCATGCAAACACTTGTGCTCCTTAGGAAGGCTCCCTCATCTGAAACTTCTACAACTTAAGGGATTGGATGGAGTGGAGTACATGGAGGATATCACCACCACTAGTACCGGGAATGCTAACAATATCATAGACGATTTGCCCCCAGTTTGTTTATTCCCCAGCCTTGAAACACTCATAATGATCGGTATGCCAAAATTTAAGGGATGGTGGAGGATGTTCTCAAGTGATGAACAATGTTCAAGAGAGGATCTCCAAGTTCAACAACAGCATGCCAAGCATCAACATCTTGTTAAGTGGAAGCCTCCATTCCCCAAACTACTTACTCTATTCGTGGACAATGTGGAATTGGTGATTACAATTACAAGGCAGCACTTAGGGGGGTTCACCTTTCTTCAAGTTCTCGAAATTGCCAATTATGGGCAACCTCGTCAGCAACAAGAAGCGCTTACCTTCCAAAATCACTCTGTATTCTTTCCCAACTTGAAGAAACTGTCTCTATATAATTTGGACGAGTGTGAGGGTCTTCCAGAAAGTTTTCGACAATTACCTTCCCTGGAATTACTACATATAAGCTATTGTAGAAAGATCAAGGAAATACCAAGATGGATTGACACCCTCCTAGCTATTGGTAGAAGTAATGAAAAGACGACGCGTGAACATCATGTGCCTCCAAGAGACAAGATGGACAGGAGAAGGAGCTCGAGGCTTGGTTTTGGGGTATAAGGTATGGTATGTTGGGCAAGAAACGAGCCACAGAACAAGGAATGGTGGAGCTAGGAACGGAGTTGGTGTGGTTCTCGATGAGAGGTTGGCAAAAGAGGTGATCGAGGTCTATCGGAAGAACGATAGGTTGATAAGGCTGAAGTTGCTATGTGGCAAGGAGATTGTGAATGTTATCAGTGCTTATGCTCCCCAAGTGGGTTTAGATGCAGAAGAGAAACGACAATTTTGGGAGGACCTAGACGAGGTGGTGCAGGGTGTCCACCACTCAGAGAAGTTATATATTGGAGGGGATCTAAATGGGCACGTTGGGGCGAGCCGAGATGGCTATGAGAGTGTCCATGGAGGCTTTGGGTATGGGCAGAGGGACGCCGGTGGTGAAGCTATTATGGATTTTGCCCAATCATATGATTTAATTTTGGCTAATACTTGGTTTAAGAAGAGGGATTCACACTTGATAACTTTTCGGAATGGAGCAAATGCAACTCAAATAGACTTCCTGCTCACAAGGAGCATAGATAGACAAAGTTGCATAAACTGTAAGGTTATCCCAGGGGAGAGTGTGGTCACCCAACACCGGCTATTGGTAATGACTATTCGTCTGAAAGAGAAGGCGAAGAAAAAAGTTAGACAAGAAGAACCAAGGATAAGATGGTGGACCCTAAGGGATGCAAAAGCTAAGGTTTTTACAGAAAAGGTAATTGAAGAAGCGGATTGGGATGGAGAGGTGGATCCGGACATGACCTGGTTACGAATGAAGAACTGTTTCCTAAGAGTGGCCAAAGAGGTCTTAGGGGAAGTAAGGGGAATAACTTCGGTACAGAGAGATACTTCGTGGTGGAATGAAGAGGTGAAAGCAGTAATTAAGCAAAAAAGGGAATGCTATCAAGCCTTAGGAAAATGTAGGAGTGATGAAACCTTTGCAGCGTATAAGGAGGCTAAGAGTAAGGCAAAGGCAGCTGTTCGCCAAGCAAAAGAAAAGGCATATCAGGAGGTTTATGAAAAGCTTGATTCCAAGGAGGGAGAAAGGATCATTTATAAGATGGCAAAGAGAAGACAAGAGGCAAGGAAGGATATTGGCATGGTGAAGTGTGTCAAAGATAAGAACCAAATGGTCCTAGTGCAAGAGGAGGGCATCAAGGACAGGTGGAAGGGGTACTTCGATGAATTATTTAATGGAAGTAATGGAGTTGTGATAGGAGATACCTCTATGAGTGATGAAGAAATCAACATGGAGTATGTGCGAAGGATTAGGAGAGTAGAGGTGGAGATTGCACTGAGGAAGATGAAACCTAAGAAGGCGGTTGGCCCTGATGGGGTACCGATAGAGGTGTGGAGGTGTTTGGGTAAGATTGGTATTGATTGGTTAACAAACCTTTTCAACAAGATATGGACGGCTACAAGGATCCCACAAGATTGGAGGAAGAGCACCTTGGTCCCGGTTTATAAAAACAAAGGAGACGCTCAAGATTGTTCTAACTATCGAGGAATTAAGCTTATGAGCCATACTATGAAGTTGTGGGAAAGGGTGATTGAACAAAGGTTGAGGGCATGCACAAGCATTTCAGATAACCAATTTGGTTTTATGCCTGGGAGATCTACTATGGAGGCAATCCATTTGATAAGACAAATGATGGAGTTTTATAGGGTAAAGAAGAAAGATCTTCATATGGTCTTTATTGATTTAGAGAAGGCATATGACAAGGTGCCAAGAGAGATACTTTGGTGGGCAATGTTGAAGAAAGGTATCCCACGAAGGTATGTAGACCTAGTTAAGGATATGTATCGGGATGTGTCAACAAATGTGAGGACATGCGGAGGGTTGACAAAAGATTTCCCTATTACAATCGGATTGCATCAAGGGTCTGCATTAAGCCCTTTTCTTTTTGCAACGGTTCTAGATGAATTAACTAGACCAATTCAAGATGAGGTTCCATGGTGTATGCTGTTCGCAGATGATATCGTTTTGGTGGATGAGACTAAGGATGGGGTTAATGTCAAGTTGGAGCAATGGAGGCAAAGGTTGGAATCTAGAGGGTTTAAGCTAAGTCGGAGTAAGACTGAATATTTGGTATGTCGTTTTGGCACTCAGAGGGGGACAAGCAATGAAGTGGTGAGTTTGGATGGAAAGGATCTGACCATGAGTGAATGTTTTAAGTACCTAGGGTCGATCATCCAGAAGAATGGTGACATTGATCAAGACGTGACCCACAGGATTAAGTCAGGGTGGCTTAAATGGAGAGCGGCCACGGGAGTGTTATGCGACCGCAGCATTCCCTTAAAGTTGAAGGGAAAATTCTACAGGACTGCCATAAGACCAGTGTTGCTCTATGGTACAGAATGTTGGGCTTCTAAGAAAGAGCATATTAAAAAGATGGAGGTTACGGAAATGCGCATGTTAAGGTGGATGTGTGGAAACACTTTAAGAGATAGAATCAGAAATGAGGTTATTCGCAAGAAAGTAGGTGTGGCGGGCATTGTAGATAAATTAAGGGAAAATCGTCTGCGTTGGTTTGGACATGTAAGACGGAGACCCGAGGGTGCACCGGTGCGAAGAGTGGAAGAGTGGGACCATGGAGGGATTAAACGAGGAAGAGGGAGACCAAAGATGACTTGGTTGGAAGGAGTGAGGAAGGATATGAAGTGCATGGATTTACGTGAGGATGAAGTTTTGGATCGTAAGGGATGGAGGAGAAAGATTTATGTTGATGACTACACGGAATAATCAAATTTGGTTCATGTTAGCCGACCCCACTTTTGGGATTAAGGCTTTGATTGATTGATTGATTGATTGATTGATTGACACCCTCACCTCCCTAGAAACACTTCAATTCACATTTTGCTTAAGATTGGAAACACTGCCACGTCAGATAAAAAATCTCCCAAACTTGAAGACACTTCGAATTGAAGGATGCCCCATACTTTGGGAGAGGTGCCAGAGTCCGAATGGAGAATACTGGCACTATATTCAACATATTCCTCATCTACCCGGCCTTAGAGGCTGATAAATAATCGATAGTTTTCATTGTACGGAGTATTACTTTCCTAACTCAGCTTTCAATCACGAAGTATTTGTAAATTTCCTTTTTTTGACCCCAAACCCTTTACTCACTATGTTTTTCAATTAGGAAATCTTGTTACAGTACCACATAAAATAAAATCAGAAAGTAATTGCAATGTTTTTTTTCATGTTGAGTTTTGCAGCATTGCATGTTTTGAAATGCATGATGTGACCGACGATCTTATGATATCAAGATATTGAAGGACCTTTAAACATTGGATTGGTTTGTCGTGGGGAAAGACAGTAATGTACATGTGGATGTAGACCCTATGGAAATGTCACAGAGAGACTAACTTGTAAGAAAGATCATGTTTGCCATATTGTTCATAACTCAGGGTAATGACTAGACTGATACAGACATAGAATATGCAGATTGCAGAAGGGTGTATTTTCAAGCACCATAAAACAGATGCCTAATTAGGAGATAAGAGAAGAAATAGCGCTTTGTGCAATTCAAGCTAAAAAAAAAAAAAAAAAAAAAAAGAGTAAAGATGCAAGTGGTAAGTAATTAGCAAACAAGTATAATATACTAGTATTATGAAATGGTTCAATTAAATATAAAAGCAATTGGCAAACAATTCAACAAGGCCATTCAGAGAACAATCCTTATTCACAATAGATGAAGGCAACACTTGATGGCACACTGAAGTGCACATAGTGTGTCAGGAATGAACACTTGATCAGAACAACTTCTATACAAGATAAACAGAAAGACATTTTCACTCTTCCAAAAGAACAATGAAAGAATAGGATGGAACATGGAAAACATGGTTACCAGGCTACCAATCCTCCTTGACAATTTTGGACTTCTCGAAAATGAACTTCCCTTCCTTATACCTTTGCGACGGTTCATAAGCACGCAAGTACTTCCACCCTAATACTAGTCGACAATCAGCACAATTGATATCAGCAACCGTGTGAAGGCCAGTCATAAGCTGCCTATCTTCCTTAGGCCCAACCTCAACATTCATAGCATGGGAAAACAAAAATGCTCGACCATTTCTTCCCTAACAACAGAATTCACACTAGTTGGGTTGGACACACTCTTACCTCAAGTTCCATGAAATCCTCAAACTTTTACACAACAATCACTACCACATTATATCTCAAAATCAATATATTCATCAACACACAAAATATCACAAACCCCTCAAATTAAGAAATACACTAATTTAACAAAAACCCAATACCAAAATTGGCATATTGCCCCCCTTTTTTCGCTTACTAACCATCTTATACAAGATTTTGTACTAACAAACAATGGTTTATCAACCAACTAAAGCAATTCAATCAATTCATCAATCAAAAAAAACAATTATAACAATAATATTTATTTTAAAAAAAAAAATTGATAATCCAAACAAGTTAATACAAAATTGGCAGTAGCCACAAGAGTACTTGTGTTAGAGTAGTCCCTCTATTTTTTAAAAGGTTGCACTACTTGGACTTTTGCACTCATTTTCGGCATATGTTTATTAATTTAGGCTGATATTAAATTATATACAGTAAAACAAAATCTCATATGAAGCGGACTTCACAAATTCACAAAAAGATGTCAGATAGATGATAATACAGGCTTGTTTAGCCAGGCGTGTTCTTTCCCTTTGATTTGGAAAACTTTGGTTGTAAATTGTGATTTCGTAACACTTGCTTAACAGAGTAGATGAACACATTTTAAAATCGCCATTCTTACATTTCAGTTTTGCAATAATTTATGGACTCACAAGCTACAGTGATATAGCAATAATTCTAGAGACTTCTCCTACTGCTCGAGGATTAAAGATTGTCTAAAACTAACTTGATCGAGAAAGACATAAGCATGAGAAATCTGCGGTGCTGTCTATAATCATAGACCACTATTAGTTAACATACAATTCATGTTTACCATATAATATAGTTCATAACTCAGGGTAATGACTGGACTAATACAGACATAGAATATGCACAAAGGTGCATTCTCCGGGCCAAGCACCCAATAACAGATGCCTAAATCAACAGGTATGATAATAGTATGAAGCAATTGGAAAGCAACTGTTGGAGATAGCGGAAGTATAATGGGTGATTGGATCAGATTAATAAGTAATATTTATAAACTATATGAGAAACGAGTAGAGCTGCCGCACCTACTTATATTTATTCTTGAAAATGAAATAATACCGAAGAATATGTTTTCTTTTATTATATTCTCTTATATTGAAAATGATATCAATTACAGTTTATATAGGAAAAACTCATCCTAAATAAATAGTGATAGAAAATTTAGGAGCATTATATGCTTTACATTTTATTTAGGTTTTACTATTTTATTATTAGTTTTTCTTAATTTTACTTATCTTAATATAGTTTATACATTGCACAATTAACTTTTATCTCACAAATTCCCCCTCTTAATTTGCAATGTTTAATAATGTTTTAAATTTCTCGAACTTTTCCGTTGTTATAGCTTTGGTAAGCATATTTGCTGGCTGATCATTAGTGTTGATGAACTCGAGCTATATTTCTTCTTCATTGACTAATTCACGTATAAGATGATGTCGAATCTCAATGTGTTTACTTCTAGCATGAAACACTGGATTCTTTGTCATAGCGATAGCAGACATATTGTCACAAAATATCATCGTGGGGCTTTCTTGCTGAAGACCCAAGTCTTTTAAAATTCTTCGTATCCAAACTGCTTCACATGCTGCTTCAGTAGCAGACATGTATTCTGCTTCTGCAGAAGAAAGTGCTACTGTTTGTTGTTTCTTTGAATTCCATGATATTATCTTAATGCCTAAACAGAAAATGTAGGCTGATGTACTCTTACGATCATCAATGGAACCAGCCCAATCACTGTCAGTATAACCAATCAATTCTTTATCAACTTCACTCTGGTATCTTAGACCTACTTTCTTAGTACCTTGAAGATATTTGCGGCAGCAAAATGTAATTTGCTAGGATTATTCATAAATCTTGATACCTGAGCTATGTCAGGTCTTGTATGAGTTAAGTATAGTAAAGAACCTACCAAACTTCTGTACACATTACCATCGACCTTACTAGCTCCATCATCTTGACTTAATTTTTCATTCAATACCATAGGAGTATTCACTGGTTTGCAATTTTCCATATGAAATTTCTTTAGGAGATCCACAGTATATTTTTCTTGATTAAAGAAAATTTCTCCCTTGGTTTGCGTAACTTGAATTCCAAGTATAGTTTTCAATGGGGACCACAAAAAATGATGTCACATTTAAGTCTTAAGATTTGGGGCTAAACTTGCTCTAAGTATTGGAAAAACCATGACTTACAAAGTCAACAAGCTAAGTCAAGTCCGTATTATAATAATAAAAAATACATATAAAATAAAAGAATACAAAAAGTGGATATGGAAGATCAATCCTTACAAAAAAAAAAAAAAAAAAGATCAATCCTCACTTTGTCTTAATACTCCATAATAAATAAGAGTAATTTTTACAAAGTGGAGGCAAAATTCAAGAAAGGATTATGGGAGTAGGTTCGTATTTGTCTCCTATCATGCAATGCCCTCATCAGTTAATTTGGAATATTAGAGGACTAACTCTGTATTAAGAGAAAATTAAAGCAGTTGTGATTTGTAAGTTGCCTAGCAAGTTCTAGAAAGCATATTACATCAAGTGTAACTCTACTTTTACTTTATATTTGTATATAATCCCTTAACCAGCCCTCCAAATTTCCATTCACAAACCACAATTCATATTACTTCTTAATCCCTTTTCTCTTTTCTTCCACTCCATTAACACACAGAAATTCACCCCTTTTAAGACAATATACATCAGTTGAGATGGCTGAAGCAGTACAGACTGCAATAGTTGATCTTGCTGTGAAAAAATTGATTAACAAAGGTTATGGAGCAATCAATTATGTAATGGACCTCGAGTCCGAGCTAAAATAGCTTGAGGATACAAGGACTCTCATTGAAGCTGCACTCCTTGATGCAGATTCAATGTCGGAGCAATACAGTCATACTGAAAAAGACACGCTGGAGAAACTCAGCTGTCAGCTTGATAGGTTGGTTGATTTGTTGGATGTAAGAAATTCTAGAAAATTACAGAAACAAGTCATGAGTGGAGGTAACTTCACAAAAGAGTTACGCTCCTTTTTTTCTGCATAAAATCAGTTTGTTGCACGATTAAAAGATGCTCGAAAAGTTGATGATATTAAGAAGAAACTGAATTCCATAGCAATAGACCATGCTATGATTGGTCGCATTTGCAGCTTGCCAACACAGGCGAGGAGCATTCTAAGAGCTGAGTCGTCTGATGTTCTTACAAATTTGGTTGTTGGGAGGGACAAAGACAGGGACCAGATTATAAGCATGCTGTCTGAGGACTCCGTGACGATGGCTTCAGAGACACTCTCTGTTGCCTCCATTGTCGGTATTGGTGGAATTGGGAAAACAACATTGGCTTGGTATGTCTATAATGATGAGAGGATTAAGCACTGTTTTGATGTTCAATTCTGGGTTTCAGTAACTCAGGATTTTGATATCAAAAAGGTGCTGCTGGAGATGATAACAGCATGTGGTGCAACGGAATTGCCTCCCAATAATCTGTGCAACATGGATCAATTGTATCATGACTTTCGACGAGCAATCAGTGGGAAGAAATTTCTGCTTGTTCTCGATAACATTTGGGATCATGTTAGTCTGAGGCAGAAGTGGGTTGATCTGAAAGACCTGTTATCAGCACATGCAGGAGGTGGGTGTCACGTTCTCATCACTACACGTAATCAAAAAGTTGCCAGAATCATGGGTACCGTCGATCCACATATGCTTTGGGGTTTAATAGAAGATGACTGTTGGCTTCTCTTTCAGAAGATTGCTTTTACACCGTGGCATGAACCAGGTGTGGAAGTAATTGGGATGGAGATCGCTAAAATGTGTCCAAATGTGCCCCTTGTTGTATAGGAGGCCTCTTAGCAGGGAAACCTACTGTTAAGGAATGGCATGCTTTTAGAGATGATCAGCTTGTTAATTTTGCTTCCTATGGGCGTGACGTTATGCATACACTTAAATTTAGCTACGACCAATTGGATGCTAGATTGAAGCTTTGTGTTACTTACTGTACCTTGTTCCCAAAGAAAGAGACCTTTCGTTGTGAAAATCTGGTCCATCGTCGGATAGCTTTGGGATATATCAAGCCACAGTATAGTAATCAAAGCTTGGAGGAAGCAGGGCAAGAATATGTAACCAACTTGATTAATTGTGGATTTTTCAGGTGTAATATGAGGTATGCACGAAATCCATCGATGCCTACAGGAGTAATCATGCACAACGTAATGCACGATCTTGTTCTCTCACTATCTGGGTATAGATACAAGGTGGTAGATTCAAACACGTATAATTTTGACGAAAGGGTTCGTCATCTGTGTTTTTGGAAACGGGAGGAGAACTCATATTGGGAAATGCCTTCTTCATTACCCAAAATCAAACACCTGCAATCATTCATCATAGGAAGTTTTATGTATTCTTCTAGGCTAAAGGTGAGGAATTTGACCATAATTGATAAATTAATATCAACATTTGAAAGTTTAAAAGTATTAGACCTACATGGTACGGGAATAGAGAAATTGCCAGAATCCATAGGTGAATTAATCTGCCTGCGGTACCTAAATTTGTCTTATACCGATATAGTGCAACTCCCAAATTCAATCACACGTCTGGTGAATTTACAATCACTCTACTTGAAATATTGTTATTTCCTTGAGAAGTTGCCCAGGGATATGAGCAAGTTGGTGAATCTGAGACACCTTTTGTTATTTGGGAGTGAGAATTTAAGGTATATGCCCATTGGATTGGGGAATTTGACAGATCTTACAAGTTTGGATGTGTTTATAGTGGGTGAACAGACAGAATCGGAGTGTAATATAATGGGTAGATTATCAGATCTAAATCAGCTGAACAATCTAAGAGGACGATTGCATATTGAGGTGCGTAGGGAGTCAAAGTATATAATGTCATATGAGATTAGTGCTGTAAATTTGAAGATGAAAGAGAACCTCCTATGTCTATATATACATTTCAAGAATGGTACAAAAGAGGATGAGAGGGTGTTAGAATGTCTCCAGCCCCCTTGTAATCTAGAACTACTCCAAATAAGTGGGTATGGAGGGGAGAGGTTACCAGGTTGGATGGTGGATCCTCACCTTCTTAATTTGGTACAACTTAAATTTATGAATTTTAAAGCATGTAAGAACCTGTGCTCCTTAGGAAGGCTCCCTTGTCTGAGAATTCTACATCTTAAAAACTTAGATGAAGTGGAGTATCTGGAGGACAACATTAGCACTAGTAGCGGAGGTGCTAACATCATCGTGGATGAGTTGCCCCCAGCTTCCTTATTTCCCGACCTTTATCACTTAGCACTAAAAGGAATGCCAAAATTGAAGGGATGGTGGAGGATGCTATCCAGTAATGAGCAATATTCAACAGGGGATCTCCGAGTTCAACAACAGCATCAACATCTTGTTGATTGGAAGCCTCCATTCCCCGAATTAATATTCCTAGAAGTGGACAATGTGGAATTGGCTATTACAACTGCAAGGCAGTACTCAATTGTCTTCACTTCGCTTATAAATCTTGATATTTTCTATGGTAAGCAACCTCGTCAGCAGCAACAAGCACTTGGCCTATTCTTTCCCAACTTGGAGAATCTGTCTCTACGGGGTTCGGGCGAGTTTGAGGTAGTTCCAGAAAGTCTTAAAGGATTATCTTCCCTGAAATATTTGCAATTTTTTCATTGTGAAAAACTTAAGGCAATACCAGAGTGGATTGACACTCTCACCTCCCTCAAAACACTTAAATTGGTAAATTGCCCAAGATTGGAAACATTGCCACAACAAATAGCAAACCTCCCAAACTTGAAATCACTTGAAATTAATAGATGCCCCATACTTAGAGAGAAGTGCCAGAGTCCAAATGGAGAACACTGGCCCCTAACATATTCATCTATTAATATACTAGTATTGAGAGACTCAGAAACAATCATAGCTTTCATTGTACTACTTTTCCAGCTCAGCTTCAATTTTTAAAATTTCCTTATTTGTATCACGAAAAAAAATTAGCAATTGCATTATTGCAATGTATATTTCATACTCTGTACTCCTAAATATTGCTCCATATCTCACATTTGCATTTTTAACAAATAAAAAGTACAATTTGTACACATGAGTGAGGCTGAGCACAAGTATGTATGAAAAGAGAGGTTGAAAGAATAAGTGAGGTTGTAAGTGGGTAAATTTACTAATAAAACCATCACAGGGCATCCATTTTTAAGGATATGAGAGAGCATAGCTGTATAATGGATATTTTAGCCTTTTTCATTTTGTACTATTAAGAATAATACTACCTCTGTTAAATATAAAGGGGTATTATTTGTGAGATACAAAATATTCCTTTGTTGCAAATAATAGTTAACGGAGGTAGTATATGTTTTTACTAGTTTTCACTCTTATAATTGATAAATAAATGTAAAGTCATTTTGTACATCATGTATTTTATCTAGTCCAAAATAATCATACTCCATACGAGCAGCATAATGCTAACAATGCAACAGATTTCAAATACAAGAATCAATTAAGCTGAACAGTCTTAAGGAGTTTTAAAGTAATACTGAGTACAAGATAGGAACTTCAAATCTACAAACACTAGCAACTTGATAGTTGATACCATCGTGTAGGTCAAATTAGTATACTCAAATTATTTATGGAAATACTGTTATTCCAGAAGAAAAATGTAACAACCTATTGAGGAAAACAAGCTTTCAATAATGCAATTCTTGAACAGAAATTATACTTTGACACAATTTTTAAAGTGAACTCTGGTCCAGGAACAAGGATAATCTTGTTACCAGTTATTACCAATCATTCTTGAAAATTTTGGACTTCTCAACCGAACTTCTCCTTATAAATAAATAAAAAATAACACTAGTAGTCTATGGTTTTGGTCAAGCAAGTAGTCATCTTAAGAAATTAAATCTGACAACAAAATCCAACTAATTTTGGTTAGTTGGAATTAAAGCAGTGCTTCAAAAAATATTCTCAAAAAAAAAAAAAAGTTTGAAAAGTATAGTGAGTAAATAAATTCAACCAGTAGTGTCACTTCATTGTGAGGCTAATTTCAACAAGGAAGACTAATGTGTAATGTGGCTTTAAAAATCAGACTTTTAGAGACATGTTGGGCCATGCCATGCTTAAATGCGAATTCACATCTTTGAGACTTTTCTAGTGTTTAGATTTAGATTAGAAGTCTGTTAACCGCGATTTACAAACGACAAAAATGGAACAATTTAATTCAAATTCATTACTATTGCAACGAAGAGGGGCTAGCAGAAGGAAGCTAATATTACTTTCTGTTAGCATATATCATCAGAAATAATAGTTACACAGCCTATACCCATATATGCTTCTCCTCACTCACTCAAGTCTCAATGCACTATTTATATTCACCTAACAAAGATACAAAGATTTTTGTTAAAAAAAGGAGTAATAATTTGTCGCATACTATGCTTAAGAGCTCAGATCAACACAGTATCGCATTTCTAATTATTTGATCGAAAAGATTTCACATATATCACACAATAGGCCAGGCATATAAAACACACTCGAAAACCAATCTTTAATCCTTTGATAATAAAGCTCTTCATTAGAAAACATGTTCACTTGGACCTACAGTAGGTCCAAGTGAACATGTTTATTAAGCCTTTTCAAGTTGATCATCATGGTATACCTATACCACATCTTGACCAAGTCCTTGTCCACTTGAATACAAAGTAAAACGACTTGAAACAGATGCTATTTCTCAGAAACTTCGTTACTAGATAATTTGAGCAAATATTTTCCAGTGGCAGAAAACTTCAAGTCAACTAAGTTGACAACATTGTAGGTTTGTAAGATACATTCAAAGTAAAGTTTTAATATAAAGTAGTCCATCGACATCTGTGCAAAGTTCGCTTGTGTCAATTATTCTGGGACAACACATCACAAATCCCTTTATAATTTATTCCAAATTATTTATCAAAATCCCTTTTAAGATCCTTCAACCAGTCCTTCAAGGCTTCAAGCTTTTCATTCACAAACCACAAATCAATACTAATCATTGCCCTTTCTTATCTCTTTTCCCTTCCCTTTAAGTGAACCAAACATTCTCGTAGCTTGATTTTTGTTTCCATTAAGCTTCTCCAATAACCAACCCTTAACACAAATCCAAAATATAAAAATGGCAGAAATTATAGCTGATATAGCTGTGAAGAAATTGGTTACCGAAGGTCATGGAGTAATCAGCTTTGTAATGGACCTCGACTCCGAGCTGAAAAAGCTTCAGTATACAAAGACTCTCATTGAAGCTGCACTCCTTGATGCAGAATCAATGTCAGAGCAGTACACCAATTCTCAACAAGACACCCTGGAGAAGCTCAGTTGTCAGCTTGACAGGTTACTTGACTTGTTGGATGTAAGAGCTTCTAAAGTATTGCAGAAACAAGTCATGGGTGGAAGTAATTACATAAAAGAGTTACGGTCCTTTTTCTCTGCATCAAATCAGCTTGTTGCACGATTTAAAGATGCTCGGAAAGTTGAGGATATTAAGAAGAAACTTAATTCCATTGTAATAGACCATGCTATGATTGGTCGCATTTGCTGCTTGCCAACACAGACAAGGAGCATTCAAAGAGCCGATTCGTCTCATGTTCTTACCGATTTTGTTGTTGGGAGGGACAAAGACAGGGACCACATTGTAAGCATGATGTCTGAGGACTCCGTGGCAGTGGCTTCAAAGACCCTCTCTATTTCCTCCATTGTTGGGATAAGTGGAATAGGGAAAACAGCATTGGCTTGGTATGTATATAATGATGAGAGGATGAAGCGTTATTTTGATGTTCAATTCTGGGTTTCAGCCACTCGGGATTTTGATGTCAAGAAGATGTTGGAGAAGATAATAGCATGTGGTGCAGGGGAACTGCCTCCCAACCTATGTGACAATCAACTGTATCATCACTTTCGACAAGCAATTGGAGGGAAGAAATTTTTGCTAGTTGTCGATGACATTTGGGATCATGACAGTCTGAGGCAGAAGTGGATTGATCTGAGAGACCTGTTATCAGCACATGCAGCTGGTGGGAGTCAGGTTCTCATTACGACACATAATCATAAAGTTGCCGAAATCATGAGTACTGTCAATCCCTACATGCTTGGAAATTTAACAGAAAATGACTCTTGGCTTCTCTTCCAAAAGATTGCTTTTACACAGTGGCAGGAGCCGGGTGTGGAAGCAATTGGGAAGGAAATTGCTAAAATGTGTCCAAAAATGCCCCTTGTTACACGAAGTATAGGAGGCCTCTTAGCAGGGAAACGTACTATTCAGGAATGGCATGCCTTTAGAGATGAACAGCTTGCTAATAATTTTGCATCCTATGGGCGTGACGTTTTGCATAAGCTTAAATTAAGCTTCGATCAATTGGATGCAACACAGAAGCTCTGTGTTTCTTACTGTGCCTTATTCCAAAAAGGGGGTTCATTTCTTAAAGATGAAATGATCCATCGTTGGATTGCTTTGGATTATATAAAGCCAAAATATGAGAATCAAAGCTTGGAGGAGGCAGGGGAAGAATATATGATCAACTTGCATAATTGTGGGTTTCTCCAACTATCTGATTTTAATGATACAATATTTACGATGCAGGATTTGATGTATGAGCTCGTACTCAGACTAGCAGGGTTCAAACACAAGGTGGTAGATTCAAACACAGATGATATTGATGAAAGGGTTCGTCATCTGTCTTTCTGGAAAGCTGCAACAGGCTACAAGAAAGAATATTGGGAACTGCCTTCTTCAGTATCCAAAATCAAACGCCTAAAATCATTAGTCAGAGGTAATTCAATAGGTAGTGAAAAGCTAAAGGTGAGGAATTTGTCTATGTATGAGAAATTAATTTCAAGATTTCATCCTTTAAGAGTATTGGACCTATATGGGATGGGGATAAAAGAATTGCCAACATCTGTAGGTGAATTAATCTGCTTGCGGTTTCTAAATTTGTCTGCAACTGAAATACTGAAACTCCCAAATACAATCACACGTCTAGTGAATTTACAATCACTCTACTTGAATTATTGTTCTTTCCTTGAGGAGTTGCCAAGGGACATGAGCAAGTTGGTGAATCTAAGACACCTTAAGTTGAAAGGGTGTGAGAAGTTGACGCATATGCCCATGGGTTTAGGGAATTTGACAAATCTTAGAACTTTGGATGTGTTTATAGTGGGTGAACTGACTGACTCAAAGGTTAATATTATGGGCAGATTGGCAGATCTTAATCAGCTGAACAATCTAAGAGGAGATTTGTATATTGAGGTGCGTAGGGAGTCAAAGTATATAATGTCATCTGAGATCAGTGCAGTAAACTTGGAGATGAAAAAGAACCTCTTAAAGTTGTTTATATATTTCAAGAATGGCACAAAAGAGGATGAGAGGGTGTTAGAATGTCTCCGGCCCCCTTGCAATCTAAAGGTCCTCAAAATAAGTGGCTATGGAGGGGAGAGGTTACCAGGTTGGATGGTGGATCAGGATCAGTTAGAGAGACACCTTCCTAATTTGATTGGAGTTTATATTACACATTGTAAAGCATGCAAATCCCTATGCTCTTTAGGAAGGCTTCCTCATCCGAAATTTCTACAACTTGAAGAATTAGATGAAGTGGAGTAAATGGAGGACAACTCTACCACTGAGTAGAGAAAATGCTAAAATCGTGGACTGAGTTGCCTCCAGCTTCCTTCTTCCCAGCCTAGAAATTACTGTATGTACGTGTGTCCTCTGTATAATTAAAGCTTTCTTTTCTAGGTATCTTAGTTATTTTGATATTATGTACATTTTGTACATTATTATTATTATATTCTTTTATATTTTACAGATACACAATTTAAGAAAATATTGAAATATGTGAGTAGATATAAAGACAAAGTGAGAATGTAAAAAAATTATTTTAGTAATTAAGGGAAAAAAGTAAATAAAAGAAACAAAAAGAGTACTAAAAGGTGTAAATATAGTGGTATTATAGGGGTCATATGGTAATACGGGTAATACCAAAAATAAAATTGAGCTAAAAATTAATAAACACTTCGTAATAAAAAAAAGGGGGGGGGGGGGGGACTGGAAAAAAATTAACAATAATTGCTACTGTTATTAAAATGAATTAAGTTTTAAAAAAAATAATTAGAAACAAGAATACAAGGATGGAGGCAATACGAGGAGGTGACAGGGGGAAACTACTTACCTCAGTATGTAGAAAACTAAGAAAAGTGTCTTATGGGTCGTAAGACGGCACATAGTCCCACAATCAGTTAGGCCTTAATAACTGATTCTTTGAGGGGAGTGACATGATCATGCAGACATTTAAGCTATGATCACCTAGATAGAGAAGTAAGCTTTGTGTGCTTACTGCTCCTTAATTCCAAAGGGGATGCTATTTGACGCATATGATATGATCCGTCTTTGGACCGCTTTGGGATCTTTTAAGGCACAAAATTAAAGCTTGGAGCCTTAGAGGATGATGGGAAAGAAAATGTGCTTTAGTTGGTCATATAAGGCTTCTTCCAAAGAGCCAAGGAAGATGAGTTTTGCAGCATTGAATGTTTTGAAATGCATGAAGTGACTGGCGAGCTTATCATGTCAAAACGACTTATATGCCAAAGGGCTTGGGGATAATGAAGGACCTTAAAACATTGGACTGGTTTGTTGTGGGGAAAGACGTAGATTGTACATGTGGATGTGGATCCTAGGGTGTCATCACTCTCATCAGAGAGAGACTTCTCCTCCCTTGAATACTAAAACTAACTTGATTAAGAAAGATCATGTTTACCATATCGTTCATAACTCAGGGTAATGACTAGACTGATACAAACATTGAATATGCAGAAGGGTGTATTCTCATTTCTCAAGCACCATATAACAGATGCCTAATCAGAAGCTAAGAGAATAAATGGTGCTTTGTATAATTTATGGTTAAAAAAAGAAAGAGTAAAGATGACAAGTGTTGAGTAATTAGCAAACAAGTATAATATATTATGAAATAGTTCAATTCATATAAAAGCAATTGGCAAACAATCCAACAACGTTATTCAAAAGAACAATCCAATTTTATTCACAATAGATGAAGGCAACACTTGATGGCACACTGAAGTGCACATAGTGTGTCAGGAATGAACACTTGATCAGAACAACTTCTATACAGGATAAACAGAAAGACATTTTCACACTTCCAAAAGAACAATGAGAGAATAGGATGGAACAAGGAAAACCTGGTTACCAGGCTACCAATCCTCCTTGACAATTTTGGACTTCTCGAAAATAAACTTCCCTTCCTTATACCTTTGCGACGGTTCATAAGCACGCAAGTACTTCCACCCCAATACTAGTCGACAATCAGCACAATTGATATCAGCAACCGTGTGAAGGCCAGTCATAAGCTGTCTATCTTCCTTAGGCCCAACCTCAACATTCATAGCATGGGAAAACAAAAATGCTCGACCATTTCTTCCCTAGCAACAGAATCACACTAGTTGGACACACTCTCACCTCAAATTCCCATGAAAGTCTCAAACTTTACACAATAATCACTACCACATTATATCTCATTATCACAATATTCATCAAAACACAAAATCTCACAAACCCCTCAAATTAAATAATAAGCTTATTCGCTGATTAACAGTCAAATACAAGAACTTTTTACTAAACAAACAAAGGTTTATTAACCAACTAAAGCAATCTAATCAATTAATTAATCAAAAACAACAATTAGTAACAGTAATAAAGAATTGTACAACATGATAATCCAAACAAGCTAACACTGAATTGGCAATACAATTAAAATTAATGATTGAAATATGAGGATAATTTACCTGGAAAGCCTTGGAGATAATATCATCATGAAGACAAACTTGATTTCGACAATTATAGCAGCTATACACTCTTGGTCCGCCCAATTGAGCCATCCAATTACTTCACCCCTAATTAAATTCCAAGCCTTCAAAACAATTCACACTTCCAAGCCTAACAATTTGAGCAAACCCCACAAAAAACCCATTAATTAAAAAAATTAATAAGCAAACCCCAGTTGAAAAATCATGAATTATAACAAGAGGGCACAAACGATAATTTAAAAAATGATCAAATCCAGTTTTACAGCAGTAAAGATTATAGATTGTGCAGAAAAATGGAAGCTTTTGGATCTCAAATACATAATAAAAGCAATTAGGTAAATTTTGGGGATTTTACCTGGAAATGAAGATGAAGAATTGATGACAGTGACGAAGCAAAAGCGCAAACAATGAACAAGAAACTCGAAAGATTGTTGGCGTGCAAAGTGTAAACTTTTGTTTAGATAATCAAAAGATTCATTGCACTCAAAAAAGAAATACTTGTACTTGACGAAATTAAAACACATGATTAACACTCTTGTCTTTATGTGTATTTAAGTGCCTCAATTTGTCTTTAATGCTATCTATATAAACCTCGTTTATATGATTTTATCAGTGTTATATAGGTTACTTTACTCTTTTACAAGTGGTCGCACGGTGTGATTAGTCATAAGTTGTGTTTTTATTTATCTTGTGAGAGTTTGAGGGACATTTATTTCATTTTCTACTTCAAACTAGTTCATTGATAGGGATTTGTGCAATATACAATAGCAACATATGTTATCATTTCTCTTACTACAATTAGTTGGATAACCCTCTCATAAAAGATTGTCCCAAATAGTAATATACTAATATGGGATACGGTATGCAGAAACGCCAAATTTAAAAACAACGAACATATTTTTAGCTCTGATTAACGTAGTATATGTCTTTGTTATTTGACTTTTTTTGCATATGTCAAATGAATTTTAATCAATGAAGTAATTATTCTCTTATAGCAAAATACTGTATATCATGAGATTCATGACCATAAATCAAATGTACTCCGTAACTCATAGCTTAGAAGCGAAATAACTTACATATTCAAGAATTAAGTGGTCCAACTGTCCAATATTATCACCTATAATTTTATCAAACACCTTGTTATACGGAATAATTAATTATGTTGAGAAATTGAACCATATGACAAATTAAATTGCACATAATAATGAGTGGTAAGTTTTCACATATTATTCTTCATTCACAAAGTCATTTTAGATACAACAAGACAATTTTGTAACATCATCACCAAACCATTATTTCAAAAGTGATAATCAAACAGGGTATTTGTTAACTTTAATCTGGATTAATTTCCTTTGAATAGCTTAGCACGCTCTATAATGTAATTGCCTTCCTTGTATGCTTGCTTTGGATCATGGGCTCGAAAATATTTCCAACCCAAAACTTGGCCACATTTGACGCAATATATATCAGCTATTGTGAACTTGCCAGTAATGAGTTGCTTCTCAATTTTTTCTCCCACCTTCAAATTCATTGCATTACGAAACATGAAGGCTTGTCCAGATGAAGCCTGAACACGTACAGTTGAGCGAAAAAAGAGTTAATTGATACGGAGAATGAGGTATTTTTGTATATCACATGTCTCATTATATTGCGATGAATGTTTTATTCTCCTAAAATTGAATTGTCAACTACTCAAATAGATTGATAAAGATTCAATATGTACCATTAGACAAATGATAATTTAACTAATACATTGGTTTAACCTACTTTTATCTTTACCAAATAAATTCCAATTTACGATAATCACAACTCAACCATAGTAACGTGAAAATACTTTGAAGACCAATATTTTAATTTCATCTTCAGATTTTATTAAAATAAATTTCTTAAAATTAATAGAAAAGCAAACCAAGCTATATCAGATTATATATGCTGTTTCCTTCAAAAAAAAAAAAAAAAAAAAAAAAAAAGATTATATATGCTGTAAATAAAAGGTAAAACATAAATGGACTCAAATTCAATACTTCGTCGCAATAATTCACATATAAATTTAGACTACTAGATTGAAAAAATAACATACTAACAATAATATGATTAAGTTAAGCAAAATGGCAGGCCTGTTTATCAAACTATATTAATCAATAAAATGTTAACTTTATATATTACCAAAATAAAAATAAAATGAAGAAAATAAAGCAACTTACCACAAAAGCCTTAGAAAGGAGGTCCTCTTTTAAGGCAACAGGGTTCCAACAATTATTGCAACTATAAAATCGGTTATTATTTGAATTAGCCATCAATTAAACCAGATTACAGATTATCAAATACTGATCCAAGAGCTGATAGATCATTGATATGCAAAATAAAAGGGGTGTTATTTTTTAATCTTTATGGCATAGTGAGGATAAGAATGATGTAATAATCCAACGACTTTTCTTAGACACGACTTTTCTTTTCGTTTTTTCCCCTGTTTTTTAATTAATAAAATCGAGATTAAGCCTGGTTACTTCACCTTAAAAAAAAATATTAAGTAAAATTAATTTCACTTCACTAAAAATAAGTTCAGTTCACTAAAATTAATTTCAATTCAGTAAAATAAGTTCAGTTCAATAAAATTCAGTTTTTATAAAAGAAAATGATAATAGAATATCAGTATAAATAATTTCATTTCAATTAAATTAATTTAAATTCAGTAAAAATAATTTAAGTTCAGCAAATATAATTTTGTTTCAGTAAAAATAATTTCACTTCAACAAAAATAAGGTAAAGTGAACAAAACCTTAGTATTGTTTTATCTTAAGACTTTTTCATATTTTTATTTTTATATTATTTATTTTATATAATTGTTAAAATTTAAAATCTATTTAGATTCAACCTTTTTTTAAAGTTTTTTAATCTCTTAACTCATTTAAGACGTTAGATGTCTAAAAACCACTACAGTTATATCTAATTAGTCAACATCAACAATATTATACTCCTTTTTTAAAAGTTTTTTAATCTCTTAACTCATTTAAGACATTAGATGTCTAAAAACCACTACAGTTATATCTAATTAGTCAACATCAACAATATTATACTCCCTCTATCCCATAATATATGTCTTATTTGTGTTTTTTCACGGTACTTAAGAAATAGTAGGAAAAAGTGGATGAAGTACATCAATAAAAGTAAAAAGTACAATTATAGACAAAAGTTAGAGAGAAGGTGGAAAAAAGTACAAGTCATGTGCAAAATTTAAGGTAATTTAGGAAATACAATGAACAAAATTTGAGTGAGGGTATAATGGTCTTTACATACTATCCAAATATAGAAATAGGGACAATATTCTGGATCTCCGAAATAGGAAAACGGACCTATATTATACTTCCTCCGTTCTGATTTAGTTGCAACACACCCCTTGACACGCATGTTACGGAAGATATTAGACTAAGTTAATAGATAAATTAATTTACAAAATTTTAACACCTATACTTGCTATGGTTTAAATTTCATAGCTTAATTCATTCGTTTACCTAGTTTAATCACCTCATTGATAAGCGTAATAAAAGGTATGTTACAAGTATAAAAGAACAGAGGAAGTATGACGGATAGAGTATGTGTTACATCACCAATAATGTTTCTTTTTCAAGTCTTAGGGCCTGTTCCGATTGACTGAACTCAGCTGAACTGAACTGAACTGAACTGAACTGAACTGAACTGATTAATTAGTGATTTTAAACTACGGATTAGTGATCTTTGATTATTTATTGATTATTTATTACTATACATATGTGTATATACAAATGTACATATTAAAATATTTACGAAAAATATACTATATAATTATAATTATAAAATGTATGGAAAATATATTATAAAATGTATGGAAAATATATTAAAAACTTGAAACCTTTAAACATTTTAAACACATATACTATTTAATTTAAAAATAAAATAGTATTAGGACAAAAGAACACAAAACACTTACATGTATCTAACCCATTTAAACAAATTTTTTTAAAAAAAAAAAACCAACAAGAAAAGCTAAAATTTGCTACGGCCCAACACCCTAACCCACTCTCTTTTCCTTTAATTAATCACGCACCAAGTTGAAGTCATGGAGCGAAGAGAAGATCATACTATGTATGTACAATCCTAACAGAAAAGCAGCTATGGATATTGTACGACAAGAAATAGCTGATCAGATATGGGAGTCAGTTCAGAAGAATGCCGAGGTAATGGAGGAGTTTGGTGGACAAGAAGAAGACAAAGAATTAACTGACTATGAAAATTAGTTTAAGTTGTGTAGTACTCTAATTTTCTCAATGAGATTAACATTAGAAATATGTATCAAAAAAATAGAACCATTTGAACAATGAATTGTATCAATATTATTATTGTTATTATTATTATTAATTATTGATGATTATTATTATTATTTATTGATTATTATTATTAGTATTATTATTATTGTTATTGTTATTATTATTATTATTATTATTATTATTATTATTATTATTTATTGATGATTATTATTATTATTATTTATTGATTATTATTATTAGTATTATTATTTCAATTATTATTGTTGTTATTATTATTATTATTATTATTGTTAATATTATTATTATTATTATTATTTTTTTTTTGTTGTTGTTGTTGTCGTTGTAATAAGAGCTTAAAAGAATGAAATTTGGCTTTATATCATTAGCAATATCATTAGACTTAAATTAAGAGCTGAGCTGAACTGAACTGAACTGAATTTCAACGGAACAGAACAGACCCTTAACTTTGGTTTTGAAAAATCAAGATTCCATTTCAAACTTTTGTTAAGACAAAACAACATCAATGCAAAAAATATATGAAATCTTATACTAGTGGGAACTACTTTATGATGCTGTCATGCCAAGTAGTAAGAGTTAGGGCTAATCTTGCTTTAATAATTAATATGGCCTATGACTACTCTAAGAGAAACTAATTGACTACGGCCTTGGTATATGTATATATATTCATGATTTTACACTTTACATACCATTACAAAATTTTAATATATTGAAAGTGTACATCAAAACAAATCACAAAAGGTCATACATAAATACGTAATACTTGTCACTCATGTACAAGTCATAATGGATTATCAAAAGGTTTTTTCTTTATAAAACAAATGATTTATTATTGAATTCAATTTATTTTGAACAAATATACTCTAATATTCCAACCATGGACAATTTATTTCTAATAATTTCAACTAAGGTTTAAATAATCCTAACTATGTGGTCATTAAAGGGATCCGGTGGAATAGTGATCGCACCAAATTAGTTTAACCTATTTTTTTAAGGAAAATGCTAAAAAGAGAAAAATCCGATGAAAATATAACATTATTTACATTGATTTACGTGTAATTTTGGCATACATCTCTAAATTAATATGGAGTTTCAAATTAGAATACTCCTATATTAAATGTTTATCCTTTAGCCTTTAGAGCTACATAATGCATTATCCCTTTTTTTTTTTTAATTCATTCAAATGAGGAATTTATAATATGGACTAGCCACACTGTCTGACTACTTACAAATGAACAAATAAAGTAACCTTTATAACATTGACTAATATTTTAAAAATTAAACGTTCAATAATTACCTTATCATTAATTCAATAATCATCCACAAAAGAAAAAATAAAAATACACAACACGTTTCCGTATGACAAGGCACCGGTGTGGCTGCTTACAAAAGAACAAAATAATTTTTATACCACATGGTGTTATAAAAATTAATTTTCACATCAAAATCAACTTTCCGTATTTAAAATATCATTTTTGTTATTAATTTTTTCAATATTTTCCTATAAAATATATATCCCGTGCATTTTGTACAGGTAATAAATCATTAAATGATTAAATGTAAAGGAAAAAGAAAAATAACACAAACAAAGCAAAATTAGCACTAAAGCGGTTGAAGCCAACATCTGCCTCAACAAACTCTTCTCTTCTGTGTTGTTAGTTTTGGTAAAAAATGTCGGACCAATACTGGAGGTACAACGATTCAAGGCAACCGCCCGCCGTTTCTTCACTCCCCGCTAAGCGCCCTCGCTCCGATTATGGTACCCTTTCTTTCTGTTCTTTTTTTGTTTTTTCCATTTTCCATTTTTAATTCTAGGGTTTTCTGTATTTACAATTTTTCTTTAAAAAAAAACGAAATTTCCAGTTATCTCACTTCCCTGATTCTTCGAGCTTATTTTTCTTGATGCTTGATAAAGTTGTGTTCTTTATTTTCCTTTTGTTTTATTATTTTGTTATTTTACACGATTTGGTGTTTCTATTAGGTTTTAATTTTTCTCAAATTGATACATATTATTTGGGTATATGCAGTTTTTCTGGCTATGTTTTTAGGATTCTTTGATTTAGTCTTTAAAGAAGTGGTTTTTGTTGTTCAAATTGATTGGTAGTGAATTTAGTTTAGAGCTACATAGAAATTTAATTAAGACTGATAATGTCAACATTGGCTTAAAGTGTCTACATTTGCTGCCAAGTTGTAAAATCTTTGATCGTTGAAGCCGACGAGTTTTCAAGAAAAGATACATAATGGAATGATAAAGTTTTCTTTATACATACAAATTAATAGTTTCCCGATTGAGTGAATTATAGATGATTCTGTAAACGCTACAAAACTTATAATCGTTTCCAGCTTGTAATGGATTCGTTGTATGGCTTATTGAATAAATTGTTTGGGTTGTAAAAAACTTCAGCTATATGCCTTCAACATGCAAGTAAAGGGTTGTTGGATGGCTTGTGACTGGGTGTGGAGGAAATTCAAGAATTCGCGCTAATTTTTCTGTTCAATCATTGCTAACCTGTCATATTTTAAATCCTTAATTGCGATTCAGTATTCATTGAAAATTGAACATAATAAAAAGTTGTGGTCTACTAATAATATGGTCATTGTTAATTTGCTATACAACTTTGTGCTTAATTGTTGAAAGTTGTATACTTCACCTTTATATTTAAAGAATATATAGATTCCTGCTAACTGGTCACTATTTAGCTTTGCATATACTGATTACTTTGGATAAGCGCTCATGTTATGCTACTCCAGTGTTAACACACATGCATGCGTTTTGATAACTTCTTATCCCAACCCCAATTTTTTTTTTTTTTTTTTTTTTTTTTTTTTTTTTTTTTTTTTTTTTTTTTAAGACGGAGACTTGAGGGTGCACCGGTACAAAGAGTGGAAGAGTAGGACCGTGAAGGGGTTTAATGATGGAGAGGGAGACCGAAAATGACTTGGTTGGAAGGAGTGAGGAAGGATTTGAAGTATATGGATTTGCATGAGGGTGAGATATTTGATTGTAATGGATGGATGAGGAAGATTTTTGTCGATGATACACAGAATAATCACTTTTGGTTCATGTAGCCGACCCCATTTATGGGATTAAGGCTTTGATTGATTGATTGATTTCTTTGGTTGATTGCTTTCTTTGGTAATGTATAATGTATAATATGCTGAAACTTTAGCATTTTTGTAGATGTTCCATCTGGACGGGATGTAGCTGGTTATTACTCTCGTGATGATGACAGGCAAGCTCAACGTGCAATTAGAGATACCGAGTCCATAAACCAATCTTATGATCGTTACCTACGTAGCACGGTAATATTTCTGAATCTTACTCCGTATGTGTTTTGGCCTTGATCTGTAATTTGGTCTGTTTTGACATTAACACACATCATATTGTCCAGCAACTTTACCCTGGGGCAGATTCAGGAAGATTATCTGGCTCTGGAATATCTAGTCATGCTGTTGATGATCCTCGACTTGGAAACGATCCTCGACTTGGAAATGATCCTCGAATTGGAAACGATCCTCGCATGTCTGGTGACCCACGTATGTTAAGCGATCCACGTATGGTAACTGATCCACGAATCAGTAGCGACCCTCGAATGACAGGTATTGGAATTATGGACCCTGGGATGTCCGTCAAAGGGCGGGGCTCCAACCTTGGATCTGGAAGGTTGGAGGTTTCCCTTCCACCTGATGCTAGTAGTACTCTCTATGTAGAGGGCTTGCCTGCAAACTGTACGCGCAGGGAAGTGGCTCGTATCCTTTATCATTGCAAAATTTTATTTTTTAAAATAATTAATTACTGCCATTTTCATACTCGCCATTTATTTCCGGTTTTCATTCCCTCCCCTCTCGAAACTTCTTGTTTCCTTCACTTCTTTTGTCAGACATCTTTCGTCCCTTTGTGGGCTACAAGGAGGTCAGGCTTGTGACCAAGGAAGCAAGACATGTATGTCTATTATCTACTTCTCCCTTTTTTTAGCCTTTTTTTCATGGATCTGCAGTTCAGCACTCACCTGTAGTTTTTCTTGTAGTCTGGGGGAGATCCAATTGTGCTGTGTTTTGTTGACTTTTTGAGTCCTGCACATGCTGCAACAGCGTTGGATGCCTTACAAGGTGAGTTTGTTGGGGGTTTTCTTTTTCCCTGTGTAACAACTTTGTACATCAACATACTCTTTTATCTATGTGATCTATTATGTGTTTATTACTTTTCTGAACCTAGTATGGAAATGCAATATATGAGCTTCAAAAGGTCAATGATCATAACTGAGTGCTTTTGCATTTGTTTATTGCGCGACAAATTCTCTCTTCTGGCCTTCTGCTAGTTCTATGGGTGTTTGTGACAGATAAAAATGTTGGAAATGGGCTTAAGAAATCCTTGATGTTTATGAATCTAAGCCTCGTTGTCTATGCACAGTAGTAACATAATACTTGAGTTTACAATTCCCTCACGTTAGTTCTGTTATTTTTTTTATCATTGGAGGCGAGGTTCCTTTTTTTATGTTTTTTTTTTTTTTATAAAAAAAATAAATCCCTGTGATTGAACTACTCAAAAGTCAAAAGAGTTTTTCTGAAGTCAAGATATTAGTCTAAAAAAGTGGAGTATTTGCAAATTGTAGATCCATTTGCATACTTCAAGGAGATTAAAGTCCTTAAACAGAAATGCAACGAGGCTTTTGGGATCTAGGATTTTTCTTAACCTGAATCTACAGTTGTCTAATGGATTGTATGAGCAGATCTGTTTACCTCCCTTGATTGTATATGCTTTAAATGGATAATTTATATGCAAAAAAAAGTGTGGTATAATCTGGTGGGTCCTTAAGGTTGATTTGGAGATTTGAGGTGCGACATCTGGGCAAACAATTTGTGAATTTTTTTGCTTCCATTGACGACATGTTTTGAACCCATACCAAACCCTTGGGACTTTTTTTTTACTTTGTTTTGCGAAGCTAACTTATCTTCATCCAACCATCATAGCCTTAGCATCTGATTTAAAATTTTTTTTTTTTAGAATGGGGATGCAGTTGTAACTGTAACCAACTGAAAAAATTCAGGCTAACTAGATTTTTGAGTGTTCTTTTCACTAATATCCTGCGACGAATCAATCAACTTACGACTCTATAATAATCTTCTGGTTGAAACTTAGGTGTTGTTGTTGTTGTTGTTGTTGTTGTTGTTGTGTGTGTGTGTGTGTGTGTGTGTTTGTCATTTTAATTGTCAAAGAAATGCCTAAGTTTCCTAACTGTATTATCTGTAATTGTGATGATTCTCTGAAGGCATACCGTTTGTGAAAGTATTTATAGAGCAGTACATAATGCTTTGATTCTGTTAGCAAAATATCTTGTCCATCATGGAACTGAAGAAATTCTTTAGCTTGCTAGTAATAGTAGAACACGAAAGCTCTTGAAGGAGGATTTATGCAACTCCTCCTACATAGTTAATTGAACTGTCAAAGGGTCACTGGGTTTGAGAAGTATTTTAAATTCTGAACTTTCTAAGGGACATCTTCGACTCGTTTTTGGACTAATGTGGCCATCTGGGTTTTGAATGGGGTGACCAGCATGAACCTTGAACAATTTGACACACTCTTTTCTTTCCCATGCTAATCTTCTTAAGTTGAAAGAGATTGTTGGGGTGAATAGGGTCAATTTGTCCCTTAGTCTAGCTATCAAGACTTAATTTTATGATCCTCCAATTTTAATTGGCTATATATGTAATTTTGTTTTGGCCTTGAACAAGTACGCTAAGCGGTGGTGCGTTTGTAGTTTGTGATGGCCCCCCAATATACGTGTAAACCTGGGCCATAGTATATTTCGCGGCGTGAGTAAAGTTCGATTTTGCAGGTTATAAGTTCGATGAGAATGACCGTGACACTTCTATTTTAAGGCTGCAATTCGCTCGTTATCCAGGTGCAAGGTCAGGTGGTGGCCATCGCGGCAAGCGTTGAACGGTATGATTTTGCAGGTGACAAAAGTCTTCCATTTGATCAGGCTTAGGCACTATTCGCTCTGTAGGCTATAGCTGAAACTCGAACAATTTTTTGCTGTAAATTACCGAAGGGAGTTTGTATGTAGGAATCCGCTCAAAATGGGAGGTTGGCGTCTGCGATATTGAGGTTGATATGATCACCTTACAATTGAGATCCATGCACCAATTTCATTCTACGGCTTTTTATATAGTACCAACTCGTGGGATTTGGGGGATTGTAGCTAGTTTGGAGCTTGTACCCTTTTATTAGAAAGCTATGAAATGCCAGAGTGCCAGACTGTATTCGCTTTTAGTTTTAGATACTTGGAAACTTGCTAATTATGTATCTGACTGAAATACACCTTCGACATTACCTGGTCTTGAAGTTGGTTTTCCTTGCTTATAGCAATTTCTGCACTGCTAGGGATCAATATCTACACCTGCAATGGTTTGATGAGGAGTGACTCAATGTTACAACCTCTCTTCATCTGTTCAGTTCTTGTGATCACCCAATGTAAAAGCCAGCCAGCTGTGTTTCAATTATATACCTTGTTTATTTCTTTCTTGGCGCTCTTTATTTTTGGTGTTTTGGGTTTGGGCGGTTGATAGACTTGATACTGTTTCTGTACCTATTTCTACTTTATTGCAAGATACTAGCATTTCTTTTCCTTCTTTTTCAGCAGGATGCTTTCTTTTTACTGGGTTTTTGAAAAAAGAAAACGATGTTTCTCAGGCATGACTTTGGATTTACATCATCTGTTATATATTTTTTAAATCGCTGCTGAAATTTCAGATTTTTTAAATTGCTGCTGAAATTTCAGATTTTCATGACCTGTCAACACTTCAAATTCCTCAACAAAAGTCCTATTTCAAAGCTTTTCATATTTGGAGTCGAGAATTCTTATAAATTTATCCTGATAAGAAAAGATTGTGCCTTTTGTTTTCAATAGAATGGGAAGATGAGTAATTATTACTATTTTGCTATTGGAGCTACAAGACTTGGCCAACTGGAACTTTGTTGCCTGCTCCGCTGCTGTTATTTCTTATATCAGCTGTATGCCTGTATGTTCTCAGGAATGTCAATCACAATTTTTTTTTTGACCTAGTATGGAGTATTCCAGTCCCCTATTACCTACACTGTCCATTTTTAAGGCTGTACTTGGGGCGTTGATTACTTCAGCCATGAGCATATGGTGGTATGATTGTATTCACTACATCTCGATCCATCTTGTGGTTGTCTGTCAGCCTCTGGAAAACTCTTTCGCAGTGAATTGTAGTATGTTTCTTGAGGAACTTTGGATGCAATTTCTTCATTTCTTTTGACCAAGGCCTAGTTGGGTTGGAGGAGGCATTCATCCATAAACTGAGTTAAGATCTTTGTTGCTTCTCATATTTAGTAATCACTGATGGTGCAAGTGAATATGAGCTCTTCATTAGGTACTTAGTTTAGAATTTATGTAGATTAGTTCTGAACTTTTGTCATTTGTTAAGTTTAGTTAGTGCGACAGCAAGGCTATTAACCTATTACCATGGTTTATGATTAGTACTTGGAATGTCATAATGTTCGAATTAGTCAGGCGACCTCTGTTTTAGAGATCTCTGTACACTGTGTACACACCAGTGGTTCAGTACATTACAAATCCACCATTTAGTGAGTTGAGCCTTTGGCTTTTTTTTTTTTTTGGAAAGCAACTTCATATACAGGTGCTCCTCTTTATGACTAAGAACGGAATGCAGTCGTGTTGAGTGTCTTTAATAGTGTGACCAGGAGTCTAGGACTTGCATTAAGCTGTATGAGCTTGTGATTTATTTGCCTGATTAGTTTGTTTCAAATTCTGTAATTTCTGAGGATATTTTGCTATAATAGCATTGGTGTCCGCTCAAAGTTTGTGTAGTCAGAACGCAGAAAGTGACTCAAGTGAATACTAGTTTTTGTCAGTTTCTGTTGCATTCTGTTGGACTTGACTCTCTGGACAAGTATCGGGGGTAGTGACCTAAACATAGAGTTGTGGTTAAGCTCACAATAGTTTGCTTCGATGGATATACACCATCTTATGAAATGGGTAGGGAATTCTTTGATCTGATAATTATAATCTAGAATTGTTAGGTTGTGCTGTAAGCAGTTATGGCTCAGCAGGGACATTTGTGCTCTTTCACTCGCCCTTGACTGGTGTGCTACCGCCTTCCGGTATGGCTTTACCTTGCAAAGTTTACTTGTCTCCTTTAAATGTTAGCATATTAAATTGAGCTAAAATAATCGAACTGATGCAGCATTTCTCTAGCTAACCTCTGCTCAACTATTGACATAACAGCTCAAAAGTTTTTTAGTACTGCCTAAAATTCATGGCCTATATGGCTATATGTATTAATTTTTATTTTGAGTATGCAAGGTATCTTGGGGTTTCACATACTCCGCAAAATTTACAGTATCCACAATTCATGTACGCATAAATACTTATTTACTATGCTATTGTAAATGAGCATGTATATCTTCACAAGAGTAATGATATATGATTAGGTTTTCAACTATGTAATGTTTTGTTGTGTTAGGTTAATGGACTGGGAAATGGGTAATTCGTATCATCGTCTCTTTAATTTTCGTAATGTTTTGTTATGTTAGGTTAAGTAACATGGAAATGGGTAATTTGTACCCTCGTCTCATTCATTTTGAGAGTGCAACAACTTAAATCTTTGTGAAAATAGAATAAAAATGGCAATCTATCTAAATTTCGTTTTAATTAAGAACATATATGGAGTTGTAGAAGATGACAGTCTTATATGATACGGAGAGTGCTACCCTTAAGCAGTCTTACGGAACCTTAATCTTCTTGATCAGAGACGAACATGCCATGTATGATTCCAAGCGGATTGGCTGTTTCTTGTTTTTCTTATTCTTGGTATGCTGCTCCGCTTGCCACCCAGTAAGGTATAGGCTAAAAATAGGCGTTTCTTTTACGAACAAGACTGCTCGATATAATTTGTTTATAAATGGGAAAACTTCATCTCTATCACATGTAACAATGCAGGTTACTCCGGTATAAACGTTCAGACAGTTTGCAATTGCTAGATATTGCAAATTTGCAATAGCTTTGTACCATTTGCTGCTCTAATTATTTCTAAAGTTTTTCGTGTTTTTATATACGTACGAAGTATTACTAATCGATGACATATGAATTAAAGCAATTAATCGTATTTGATTGTTACTGTGCCAACCAAGAATTGAATGCCTTCATTAAAGAACAAATTTAAAGTGAAAAACGAATGCCTGACATCGATAACATTTAGAAAATAAAACAAAAATCATGCAGTTTTTTTTTTTTTTTTTGACAAAAAATCATGCAGTTATACATTGCATTATTGTACAAACTTATCAGAATATGATATTGATGGCATTTAATCCAATTAATGCATTCTTCTTTGGACGTATATTGCTAGTAGCCAGCTTGCACTATACAGTAGTTTTTAAGTAAGGATTATAGGGGTTTGGGTTTTTTTTGGATGATATGGGTGTAAAAGGACGGGGAATGGATAAGTACGAGTTAAAGTATTTAAAAATAAAGTACTTCGTATATAATTACATAGAGTTGTATGAACTACGATGTATATACTCCGTATTAAATTATTTTGTACATACGGAGTATGACAACGTTTCACGTGATATGGTGTTATTATATGATTGTTTTTGTTATCAGCTTCTTGTTTATGATCATTAGGGGCTTTAGGATTATGTTTTTAAAAATATATACTACATTCGTTAAATATTATGTGCAACTTTGGAATATTTTATATCTCACAAAATAATACTCCAAACTTGTACATACGGAGTAATATTTAACGGAGGTAGTAGTTGAACTGTCTCTATTTTTTATATGCTCGCATGTTTGCTGTGGATAATGGTATGTAAAAAATTTTGTTCAATCTTTTTTCTTCCATTATACAGAGTAATATTTAACGGAGGTAGTAGTTGAATTGAACCGTCTCTATTGTTATTTGTCTTAATCAAATGATATATTATGTATTCATGTATGAGATTTAATTGATAATTGCTCTAACTCAATGCCTCTAGATACCTAGAGGCCATCATAGTGTACCGTAAATTTGATTTTTTTTAATCTATTACGTAACTTTTAGTCGATGTGCACATGCATGATGTCTTTTTGACATTATACATATCTTTTAGGGTTGTTCTCTTTGTCTTAATTTCAGTTTAGCTCATTTCGGCTTCAATCAGTTCAGTTTAGTTTTAATCAATTCAATTCAGTTCAACTCTTAATTTCCTTCTCTCATAAACAATTCATTTCAGCTCTATTCAGTTCAGTTCAGTTAAAGTGCAATCAGTTCAGTCAAGCTCAGCTCAACTCAGCTCAATTCAGTAACCAGAATAGGGTCTAGTTATACATAACAGAACCCTAATAGAGGGCAAGTCGCAAACTCGCAATAGACAGAATAGTCCAACTTGTTTCCAGTTGAAAGTTGAGGAATGCTCGCATTTCAAAGCACATATGCTCATAAAACGATGCCTATTGACGGTTCACATGGTTAAGAGGCTGGTCACGGATTGCCTTATTGTACTCGTACTCTTGTAGTAGTGGCCATGGGTTACACTTACGCGTACAGTCGTATATTTATTGCAAGCTTTTAGACATCATACTACATTTTCACATTATTCTTTGGCTTTGCCCCAAATTGCCATGTTTTTGTGGTA
Organism: Chenopodium album; assembly: GCF_948465745.1. Classification (NCBI taxonomy): domain Eukaryota; kingdom Viridiplantae; phylum Streptophyta; class Magnoliopsida; order Caryophyllales; family Amaranthaceae; genus Chenopodium; species Chenopodium album. Next base: position 5,513,175 of record NC_137838.1, read on the forward strand.
GACCTTTTCCACCTCCAAACTTTTGACATTTTCACATTATTCTTTTGTAAAAATAATTTCAGATTAGTATAATTAATTTAAGTTTAGCAAAAATAAGAAACAGAGACAAAGCCTTACACAATTTTTTCTAAGGTTCCGCTCTCTTTACCTTACTTTTGTTGAGATTAATTTAATTTTTTTTTTAATAAAATAATTATTTTTTAAAATTAAAACTTTTTTTTTTTATATTTGTTTAAAAATTTATTTATTGTTTTCGTAAATGAATTACTATTTGTAGTGTCCACATTTAATTAAAAAAAAATGTTACAGAACTGTATAATTTTTTTTTATCTGTTATACTAATGAGTGAACCTTGTATAATTTTTTTATCTGTTATACTAATTTTTTTTATTTACAAAAATGACACTGTAGTAATGAGTGAACCTTGTATTCAAAATATTTTATGAATCTTCATAATTGGAGACTTTTTATTTATTTTTTATTTTTTCCTAATTAAAAAAAATCGTGTTAAAGTGTTACAGCCTGTAAATATGAGCTATTTTGCTATTGGTTGGTTAAAGTATTACAGCTATACTATTACTAGTGCAACAATTATGGTAGGAAATCTTCTAAAAATGGTTTAATATATCCATGATTTTTTTCCATCCTACTTCTAACCAAGTAACCATACAATTTTTATGATTTCTTACCTCAACCCTATCCAAAGCCCCATAAATATAATTAACAACAGAAATAAAATAAAATAAAATAAAATAAATCCCATCAAAAAAGATTTTTATTTATTTTTTACAGCTATTATTTAAACATATCTCCAAGAATTTCGTGAGAATTAGGTTGTATTATAAACCTCCAACTACCCACCTCCAATATCCTTCCAATAATTTCTTCAAAAAAAAATATTTTTAATATAACGATAATATTACATACGTAATTTTATCTTGATTCAATTAGTATCGATTTCTGATTCGAAGAATCTCTCGTTAATCCCACCAAAACTAGGAATCTCATCTTTATAATCCGATAAATTAATCAGAATCTTCATTGTTTTTGTGCCGTGCATCAAATATTTTTGTAACTTTGTTACACAAAATTTAGAGTTTACATCCATATTATTTCATAATAATAATATGGGTGGTTTAGGGGAAGAAATTGTTCCAGAATCAATGGATTCAACAATGAAAAAAGGCGATATGGATGAAGAATGTTCAATACCACAAGTTAATTTAACCGTGCCTAAAACAGACGATCCAAACATGCCTGTTTTAACGTTTAGAATGTGGGTTCTTGGTTTAGGTGCATGTATTTTGTTGTCATTTGTTAATCAGTTCATGTGGTATAGACAAAATCCCATGATTATTACGTCGATTTCGGCCCAGATTGCTGTTGTTCCTCTAGGACATCTTATGGCTAAGACAATTACAAAGAGGGTGTTCTTTCAAGGTACTAGGTTGCAGTTTACGTTAAACCCTGGTCCTTTTAATGTTAAAGAACATGTTTTGATCACTATTTTCGCTAATTCCGGTGCCGGAAGTGTTTACGCCACCCATATCTTGAGTGCTGTTAAGCTTTTTTATAAGAGGAAGCTCACCCTTCTTCCTGCTGTTCTTGTTATGCTCACCACTCAGGTTAATAATCTCCTAAGTTTTAGTTCGTGTTATTTTATTTGATTGTTTTTAATTTGCGAGGTTTTTATTTTTTTACTAATCTTAATTAAGGCTCAGATTTTATGCATTTATTTTTAAAATGATATGATCAATACCCTCATTGTAATTTCAAGATTTTTTTATTTTTTTTTATTTTTTTTTATTTTTTTTTATTTTTTTTTTTGTTTATGGTGCAGTTGTTTTATATATACTTTTAACTAGACTTGATTTTCTAACAACAGGAAATAAGATGATTATGTATTAAATACTGAAGTTAGCAAACAATAAAGTGATGTAATTTGATGCAATGTGTAGCTATTGGGTTTTGGATGGGCTGGTCTATTCCGGAAGTATCTCGTCGAGCCAGCAGAGATGTGGTGGCCTAGCAATCTGGTTCAAGTCTCAATATTCAGGTGAAACTTCTGATACTAGCTAGTTTGTAGAATTTGAAAAAGATGTGATTCAGTCGATACAAATGTATTTTCTTCATTGAGGCATCTAATGAATTGTGGGAAATTTTCGATTGTGATTGCAGGGCTCTACATGAGAAGGAAACAAGGGCGAAAGGAGGCATGTCCCGAACACAGGCCTTCCTCATTATTCTATGTTGTGCTGCTGCTTATTGTGTGCTACCCACTTACCTGTTCATTATGACCACTAGTTTTTCTTGGCTCTGTTGGATTGCTCCTAAATCTGTTCTGGTAAATCAGTTGGGTTCGGGAACTCAGGCCCTTGGAATTGGCTCATTTGCTGTAGATTGGACTACGATTTCCTCGTACCTAGGGAGTCCTCTGGCTAGCCCTTGGTTTGCTACTGCCAATGTAGCTGCAGGATTTATTATCATGATGTATGCGATAATACCATTTTGTTATTGGTTTGACGTGCTCAAGGCAAAGAACTTCCCTATATTTTCTCAAAGTCTTTTCATGGTTAATGGAACCAAGTATGATATCAAAAGCATCGTTTCCCCACATTTTACATTGGATAAGGCTGCGTATGCCACAAATGGTCCTCTATATCTTAGCACTTTCTTTGCTGTGACGTATGGCCTTGGGTTTGCCGCACTTTCTGCAACCATTGTCCATGTCCTAATCTTCAATGGAAGGTATATATGATTGAATTATGTTGTACTAACGCTTTTCATTAGTGATTTTAGTACTGTTTTTGGGTTAACTCTTGCTGATCATACAGAGAGATATGGGGACAAGTCAAGGGAGCTTTCGGAGCATCAAAGAAAGTGGACATACACACGAAGTTGATGAAGGTCTATGGACAAGTACCAAATTGGTGGTTTCATGTCCTTTTAGTGCTTAATCTTGCTTTGACCCTGTTTACTTGCGAATACTACAAGGAGTCACTCCAATTGCCATGGTGGGGTGTCTTGCTTGCTTCTGCGCTTGCTTTCTTCTTCACCCTTCCTGTAGGCATCATTCAAGCCACAACAAATCAGGTACATTGACTTGTAAACTCTTTCTTTACCTTCAAAAATGTATGTTAGTTGAGACAATTAATACAAGAGGGGGGGGGTGAATTGTATAGAGTTCCTAATGATTACTTTTTGCGGATAAATAAACAATGCGTATAGGAACTTAATAAAACACACAGATTTTACGAGGAAACCTTCCAGGGCCCAACTGGAAGTAAAACCTCGACCCTACCTTAGGAATTTCAAACACAAATCACTTCACTATAATAGGGTAAACACCAAGTTACAACCTATTAGACACGGACCTTTATTTCACAAGTTCCTCACTGGACTTGCTACTTGATAGGAACCTATCCTACCCAATCTAAGCACCACACTTAGATTCACTCGTACCACCAAAGTACTACACGTACTACCAAAGTACAACTACTCGTACCACCCCAGTACAAAACACACAGCCTCACCTAGAAGCCAACATAAAACTGTATATAATACAAACTATAAATTCAACCAAATAACCCAACCAATACAAATATAAGACACCTAGTATGATAGGTAAGCAATGCACGAAATCCGAAACTAATATGACAAGTTAGAAGCTTGGTAAACTTACTCAATTATAGCACTGTGATTTCTCCACGCATAAACTCACAAAAACCTAAACTCATTTTGCTCTCTACTATTTATACAAGTAACACTCGTATAGAAAGTAGGTTTTCTAAAAGATAAATATGTTAACTTAACTTATCTTCTAAACACGGTTTTAGCAAATCAAGTGGAATAAAATCTTTTCCGAAAATAAGTTTAAAAAGATATTTATTAAGAAGACTTATCTTTTTAACAAACCGACTTTAGAGAAAATAATCTTTTTAGAAAATCTTTTCCTAAAATCTATCTTTTATTATTTTCCATATTTATTTTATTTACCAAGCAAACTTATCACGTTTCTAATAAATTTCGTGCACTAACCTACTTAACATATTAACAATAATTTCTAAGATAAAACCTTAACTATTATTGTTGCGCCGCACTTTGATCAAGTAGATTACTTGGGCTCCAAGCATATCAAGTTCCACCAAAGAACTTAAACTGCTTGTCTTCAAGTTCCTGTTAGGGAACTTAGTTCTTGTTAGAGAACTCTTCCTCTGATTTGTTTAACTTCTTCAATAAAGATCTTCTTCATGTCTTCTTAGTTTATGATGGTTCATCAATCTCCAAGATCAATCTTCACCTAGACTAATCACACACTAGAGAATCTTTATTAGTTGAATTTGCTTTTAGTTTAAGTTCCTCATCATCAAAACCATTATGCTTCAACAATTTCCCCCTTTTTGATGATGCCAAATTTAAGCAAACTCTAAAACAAGTTAAACAAAATAGAAGGTCGTATTTTTGATATTTTTTTATTGAAAAAGAAAATTAAACACTCACAAAACAAAACAGAAATAAGCAAAAACAGACTAAATAAGCAAAAACAGACTAAACAAAACAGACTAAACTACTTCAGCATCATATCAGAGAAATTTCTGATACTTTATTAACTAGAACCCAGAACAACTTTAGCCTCCAAGTTTGCTTATTCTTTTCCCCCTTTTGGCATTATCAAAAAGTCCTGTTTTTCAAGTTATTAAGCATCTAGCCACAGCCCCACAAGCAATTCATCGAGTGTGGGAAACTGAAGGCAGCGCTGCTGAGCTACCTCAAGCAAGTTCTACTTTACTGCATAAGAGTTCAGTACATACATAAACACACAAGTATAAGCAAAGTTCCAACTAGTCATTAAAAACCAAAAGATTTATCATCCAATTGAACAATTTTAGAAAATTTACAATCAAAATTAATTGTTCAAACACTAAAACAGAAATTAAAGTTGTTCATGACTGAGACAGAGAAAATAGGCTAGGCTGAATATAGATCGAAAAGGAATAGGATAGGCTAGGTTTCAAGAAACTCCAGAATTTTCTTGTAGTCCTCCTTTGTCTGTTGTGCAGAAGCTTCTAGATTCTCTTCAAGACTCTTGAGTTTCACCAGGAACTCCTCCTTTTGTTCCTGTAGAGCCTTGTTCAGGTCTTGCTAAATCTTCTTTTGCTCTTGAAGTTCCTTGTCCTGTTTCAGCATCAGCTTCTTGAGTTCCTTTAACTCCTTCCCCTGCTCCTGCACCAGCTTTTTCAGGGTCAGCATCTGAAGTTTTCCAGCTGAATTTTTCACCTGATTCTCAACCCTTTCCATCCTGTCCACCAATTCTGCAACTTGCCCATTGAGGATACTTTCCTCAACATCCAACTCCAGTGGTTGTTCCATGCTTGTTTGAGGAACAGTACTGGCAGAAATCCTTCTGCTCTTCCTTATAGGTTGCTCAGACACCTCTTTTTCCTTTCTTTTCCCTGTCACTTTTTCTTTCTTTTTCTCTCCCTTCTCTATTTTTTGAATTTTTCCTTTCACTACCTCCAAACTCAGTCCAGCTAGAGTTTCCTCATTGATCACATTTTCTGGCTTCTCATCCAGAGCCCCATATTTACCTTTCAGAACCACTCCAGCATTTTCAAACACAATGGACAAAATAGCTCCATATCCTACTTTTGTCCTACTTGGAACACAGTGTGCTAGATGCTGGTACATTAAAGAAGGAAAATTAACCTTAATTTTCTTAGAAATACAGAAAATCACAGCCATATCCATCGGACATGCTTCCCCTTTCTTAGCAGTTCTAGGCAGAATGGTTTTCTTAACAAGGTTAAACAACAATTTGTTCATGGGACTCAGATCATTGTGACTCATGACCTTCTTCCCCCTTTGACCACCTAGGGCTTCAACAATGTCACCTGTCAAGTAGTTCCCTACCTTGAAGATAACTTTTCCCTTGATGTAAGTTTCATACCCCTCAGTACGTGTTTTCAAAATTTTACCTAGGGTTTCAATATTTAATTCGATTTTGACACCATCAACTACACTAGAAATTACCCCTAATTTTGCTTGAAAATTTTGACAGAATTCTGTCATAGCAAGAATTCTGTCATAGCAACAGGATACAGATAGTTTGCAGAGACTCTTGACAGCAAGAATTCCCAGCCTTGAAACTTAATCAAATCAAGAAATTCTAAAAATCTTGCTTTCCTACACCAAACTAAATCAATGCGATGTCCTACAACATACCTCCCTGCCTGTGATTCAAGTTCCGCTTGATCAGTTACCTCCTCTTCTTCATCTTCCTTTTCAGATTCTTCCTTTTCTGAATTGTTCTGATCTTCTTTATCTTCTTCTCCCTCATTCATCTCTTCTTCTTCTTCGTCCTCCTCTTTTGTCTCTTCTGGAGACTTCTTTATCTTCTTCTCCCTCATTCATCTCTTTTTCCTTGAGCAAACTCGTCAACTTCTTCGATTTGCTCTTCAAGAGACTTCTCACTTTGTTTCTTCTCTTTCCACTCTTTTAGCCGTTGAAGAATACTTGAGACAGAAGATTCTCCTTGATCACTCTTACTGTCTACTTCTTTGGGTTTCGGAGAAGGGTTTTTAGGGTTTTCAGGAGTTTTGTTTGAGGTTGAAGATGATTTGTAATTCACCATGGCTAAAGGAGATGTTTCTTCTTGAATGGTGTTTTCGGAGTGTTTTCTGAGAGTTTTCTGATGAGACAATTTCAGCAATGATCACCATTGTTGTTTTAGGGAAGGTTTTAAAGTTCAAGAGGGTTTTTACTGAGAAGGGGTTAATTGATTTGACAGTGAGGTGAAAGAGGTGGGTGAAATCAGCCTTTTATAATTAATGAATCGGTGTGAAGGATTTTAAGAGATTTCACTGTTCAGTCATTAATTGAACAAATTCAATTAATTTTTTCAATTTTGAAATTACTAGATGAATTTTCCCAAAAAAAAAAAATTTCTTTTCAAATTCATTTAATTTAAAAGAAAGTTTCTATAAATACACAATTGTAACACGCTTTTTACATATGTGCAATGTATATATTTAATAACTTACACAGTTAAGCAATTTAATGAACTTACCTTTGGTAGTTAACAACGGTGACACTTCAGCTATGCTTAGCACACCAAAATTGTGTTAAATGCTCTTTTCGCTCTATTTCCATTATTTTTGACTTTGCCATATCTAGGAACTTCAGAAGCAATCAATTCAGCTTGATCATTCCAAGTTTCAGTCTCAATTTCTCAAATCTTTCTCTGTTCAAGGGTTTGGTCAAAATATTTGCAAGTTGATATTCCGTATTACAAAATTCCAATTTAATATTCCCTTGCTCCACATTATCTTTTAGAAATTGATGCCTAATGTGGATGTGTTTTACCTTAGAGTGCTGAACTAGATCTTTAGAAATACATATAACACTTATTTTATCACAGTAGATAGGTACACATTCAAAAATAAGACTAAAGTCTCTAACCTGTTGCTTTATCCAGAGTACTTGTGAACAGCATGCTACTGCTGCCACGTATTCAGCTTCGGCTGTAGATAATGCAACTGTGTTTTGCTTCTTGGAACCCCAAGAAACTAAACAAGGTCCTAAAACTTGTACCATATCTGAAGTGCTTTTTCTATTCACCAAATCGCCTGCATAGTCAGCATCAGTAAAGCCATGTAAATCAAATGAGTCACTTCTAGGATAGAAGAGACACAAGTCATCAGTTCCTTTCAAGTATCTAAGGATTCTCTTTACTGCTTTCAGGGTGAGACTCCTTTGGATTTGCGGATTTGCTTGGAACCTGGCACACAAACCTACACTGAAAGATACTAGCTGTTAAGTAAAGTAAAGATCCTATCATACCTCTGTACATAGGTTGATCAACACAAGTTCCAGATGGATCATCATCCAATCTGGTTGCAATACCCATTGGAGTATCATTTATCTTAACATTTTCAAGTTTGTATTTCTTGATCAGTTCCTTTGACATACTTTTGTTGATGGATCATGATTCCTTTCTCAGATTGCTTTATTTGCAGTCCGAGGAAGAAGTTTAATTCTCCCATCATGCTCATTTCAAATTCTCCACTCATAAGGTCAACAAAATACTTGCACAAAGATTTATTAGTTGCACCAAACAAAATGTCATCAACTTAAATTTGTATAACTAATATGTCAGTTTCATTTTATTTTAAAAACAAGGTTTTATCTATTTTGCCACGTTTAAAATCATTTTGTAATAGGAACTTTGACAACCTTTCATACCATGCTCTAGGAGCTTGCTTTAGCCCATAGAGAGCTTTGTCAAGCTTGTAGACATGGTTTGGGAACTCTGGATTTTCAAATCCAGGAGGTTGTTCCACATAGACTTCTTCGTTCAGAAAACCATTTAAAAATGCACATTTTACATCCATCTGGAACAACGTGAATCCCATATAAGCAGCAAAAGAAATAAGTAAACGAATAACCTCTAACCTGGCTACTGGAGCAAATGTTTCTTCATAGTCTATTCCTTCTTGTTGATTGAAACCTTGTACAACCAGTCTTGCTTTATTTCTGACAATAATACCATGCTCATCCAGCTTGTTCCTAAACACCCACTTTAAGCCTATTGTCTTCTTATCTTTGGGTCTAGGTTCCAGATGCCATACTTTATTTCTTTCAAACTCATTTAGTTTAGCTTGCATAGCATTAATCCAGTCTGCGTCAGTTAAAGCTTCAACATAATTCTTAGGTTCCATAAAAGAAAGGAATGCATAGAATGCACAGAAGTTTCTAAGCTAAGATCAGGTCTGAGTTCCTTTTGTAATATCACTCATGATTGCATCTACGGGGTGTGACTTCTGATGTTTCCATCGTTTAGGTGTAAAGTCCTTCACTGGATACAATCTTTCCTGATCATTGTTGACTGGTTCTTCTGTAGGAACTTGTTCTTGAGCCTCAGTTGGAACTTCATCGGGATTTACCTCAATCTGATTTTGATTCTGTTCTTGAGAAGGAGTTCCTGTTGCATTCTCCGTTTCTGGTTCTTCATTTGCTTCCTGATTCGTTTGCTCAGCAATTTCAACTTGCTGCTTCTGCAATGATGTTGATTTTTCATCTGGATTTGTCTTGCGGACAAGTCCAATTTCGAAATCATTATCACACTCCTGTACATCATTTAGAGACTGTTCAGTTTCATCAAATATAATATGTACAGATTCCTCAACACACATTGTCCTTTTATTATAGACTCTATATGCTTTACTATTAGAGGCATATCCTAAGAATACAGCCTCATCACTACGTTCATCAAACTTTTCCAAGTTCCTTTTACCATTGTTATGAACAAAACATTTACAACCAAAGGATCTAAATTAAGAAATATTAGGTTTTCTCCCTTTGATCAACTCATAAGGAGTTTTGTTGGTGATGGCTCTAACTGATACTCTGTTAAGAATATAGCATGCTGTATTCACTGCTTCTTCCCAGAAGTTCCTAGGCAAGCCACTTGAGATCTGCATTGTTCTAGCCATGTCTTCAAAGCTTCTGTTCTTGCGTTCCACCACTCCATTTTGTTGAGGGGTCCTTGGGGCAGAGAAGTTGTGATCCATTCCATGCTCAGTGCAAAATTCATCAAATTTTGAATTTTCAAATTCAATACCATGATCTGATCTGAGGTGTATCAATGGATTGTCTGTTCTTCTCTGTTCTTTCTTTACAAAAGCTACAAATTCATCAAACGTTTCATCTTTACTAACAAGAAAGAAAACCCAAGTAAACCTTGAACAGTCATCAACAATAACCATAACATATCTCTTACCACTTCTACTTTGAATTCTCATAGGACCACATAGATCAATATGAACAAGTTCCAAAGGTCTCTTGGCACTTACCATTTTCTTGGACTTAAAAGAAACTCGAGTCTGTTTTCCTTTGACACAAGCATCATACACTTTGTCATACAGGAACTTAATACATGGAAGTCCTTCCACTAATTCCTTATATCTCAATTTATCAAGTAAAGTGAAGCTTGCATGTCCAAATCTCTTGTGCCACAGTAAAGGATCATTCTCAATAACACTAAGACATGTTAAACTGCTATTGGGAACTTCGTTAAGATCAACAACACATATGTTTCCTTTACGAGTTCCTTCTAAGATGATGTTCCCAGTGTCATTGTGAATGATTCTGCACTTATTAGACGTAAAGCTTACGGAGTTACCTTTGTCACAAAATTGTGAAATACTCAACAAGTTGTGTTTGAGACCCTCGACGAAAAATACATTATCAATTGCATGGGAACTTGACCTTCCTACCTTGCCAATAACAACTATATCTCCTGTCATGTTATCACCAAAGGTCACAGTTCCCCCATAGTAGGCATCCAGTGAGAGAAATCTAGATTTGTCTCCAGTCATGTGCTTAGAACAACCACTGTCGAGGTACCAAGTGTTGTTCCCCCTCACTAGAACCTGCATGAGAAATCAAACATTAGGTTCAGGAACCCAGGTTTCCTTGGGTTCCTGTGTAACAACAGTAGGTTTATTCTTTTCAATCCAAATCTGTTCTACATGTTTTTCATTTTTCTGTGTACTCTTTTCTTTCTTAGGACACTTAACCTGTTTGTGTCCAGTATTTCCACAGAAATAACAAACTATACTACTGGGCAGGTCAACATACTTCTTTTCCTTTTGGAACTTCTTTTTGAAACCCAAACCTTCTGTTCTTTTGGTTTGAGCCTTGGTGATCCAATCTGGAACTCTGTAATCTATAGGTTGTTTGCCTTTCCTAGCTTTCTCAAGTTCCCCCTCTAGTCTTGCCTTATCCGCTTTTATATCTTCCAAATCAGATTTTAGTTTTTCAAAATTCATATATTGAGTAAGTGGAGGAACTTCAGAATCAGGAGCATTAAGACAGAGTTTCATCAAGGATAATTCCACATTTAACATTATGTTATCATGTTTCAACCTGTCTATAGTTTCTTTTAAATGATTATTATCATTGAACAGACTAAAGAATCTATATTGAATATCAAATTTCAAATTATCAACCCACTCACTGTTTTCTTTAAAAGTAACCAAAGCTTCATCACTTTTCTATTTAGCTTTATGCAATTCTTTCAGTTCTTCTTGAATATCTAAAACAGCTAATATTAAGTTTTCTTTAGAGAAATGCCTAAGTTCTTTTTGAGAAAACCATACCTCAGATTCCAGCTCCTTCAGCTTTGCCTTTTCATCAATTTTAGCCATCAAACATAGATGGGCAGTTTCCTCTGGTGGTTTTTCTTCTTCTTCCTCTGAATCTGAATCTCCCCAAGCAGCCAACATGGCTTTCTTTACGTTGTCCTTGGTGAAGTAGGGTTTATAGACTCTTGACTCTTTGGATTGCTCCTTGCCCTTTGTCTTTCCTTTCTCACCATCTGGTAATGGACAATCTTTAATGAAGTGATCTTTCGAGCCACACTTGAAACACGTTGTGTTTCTGGAACTTGCATATTTCTTGTTCCTATCAAACTTCTTGTAGTTCATCATCTTTTTGAACTTTCTGACTAGCATTGCCATTTCTTCCTCATCAACTTCTGTTCCACTAAGTCTTGGGCCTTAAGAGCAAGACTCTTGTTTTTGGAACTTTCAGAGTTGGAACTCAGATGTAGTTCATGAGTCATCAATGATCCAGCTAGTTGTTCCATGTTGAACTTTGTGAAGTCCTTAGCTTCTTGCATGACAGTAACCTTTGATCTCCATCGTTCATCTTGTGGTAGGCTCCTCAAGATCTTCCTAGCTACCCTGTTCATCAATAGGAATGTGTCTGCCAAGGGAATTCAGTTCATTAATAATATCATTGAACCTAGTAAACATTTCCTCTATAGTTTCCTTTGATTGCATTTCAAACCTTTCATATCTAGACATCAACAAATCAATCTTAGAACGCTTTACCTCATTTGTACCTTCATGAGTTACTTCTAGTAGATCCCAAATCTGTTTAGCAGACTTGCATCCCATGATACGATTATGTTCATGAGGTCCAAGTCCACAGTGCAAATACTTTATTGCTAAAGCATTCAGTTCAAGTTTCTGATAATCTTCTTTATCATAATCAGAAAGAGGTAGAACTACCTCTTTCTTTTCATTGGTTACGGTTATTTCAAAATCACCAACTTCAATAACACGCCAAACCTGGTAATTTTGCAAGTAACACTCGTATAGAAAGTAGGTTTTCTAAAAGATAAATATGTTAACTTAACTTATCTTCTAAACGCGGTTTTAGCAAATCAAGTGGAATAAAATCTTTTCCGAAAATAAGTTTAAAAAGATATTTATTAAGAAGACTTATCTTTTTAACAAACCGACTTTAGAGAAAATAATCTTTTTAGAAAATCTTTTCCTAAAATCTATCTTTTATTATTTTCCATATTTATTTTATTTACCAAGCTAACTTATCACGTTTCTAATACATTTCGTGCACTAACCTACTTAACATATTAACAATAATTTCTAAGATAAAACCTTAACTATTATTGTTGCGCCGCACTTTGATCAGGTAGATTACTTGGGCTCCAAGCATATCAAGTTCCACCAAAGAACTTAAACTGCTTGTCTTCAAGTTCCTGTTAGGGAACTTAGTTCTTGTTAGAGAACTCTTCCTCTGATTTGTTTAACTTCTTCAATAAAGATCTTCTTCATGTCTTCTTAGTTTCAGATGGTTCTTCAATTTCCAAGATCAATCTTCACCTAGACTAATCACACACTAGAGAATCTTTATTAGTTGAGTTTGCTTTTAGTTCAAGTTCCTCATCATCAAAACCATTGTGCTTCAACAATGTAGCATGATCATCGCGACTATTTGCTCTAAAGCCTTAACGTTCTCTGTTGTTCTTTTATCATAACAGCAACCAGGTTTGAATATCATCACGGAATACATTATTGGATACTTGTATCCAGGGAGACCTGTTGCTAATATGTTGTTCAAGGTGTATGGCTACATTAGTATGAGTCAAGCCCTTTTCTTTATTGGGGACTTCAAGCTCGGTCATTACATGAAGATTCCACCTAAAGCTATGTTTATGGCACAGGTTTGTTCCCTTTATTTACCTTAATCCTATGTTAAACTTTCATTTTGTTTAACTCGAGCTAATTGTCAGTTTTTACTACTCTATATTTAAGTACTAAATTTATATATAGTCAAAATGATAAAGCAATAGGTGCTTGTAATGAAAAATTAAACAATTTGGGTAGTAATATTGAGCAGAATAATGAATTCTGGTCCTTGGATTAATGCTAATAGGCGCCTATTATTGTTTCAGATTGTGGGAGGATTAGTATCAGTAGCAGTCTACACCGGAACAGCTTGGTGGATGATGGAGTCAATCCCTCACATCTGTGACCCGTCACAGTTGCCACCTAACAGTCCATGGACCTGCTCCTTTGACAGGACCTTCTTTTCTGCTTCGGTGATCTGGGGGCTGGTGGGTCCTCGCAGGATCTTTGGAGACCTTGGGTACTACTCGCACATGAATTGGTTCTTCCTAGCAGGAGCCTTGGCACCTTGCCTAGTTTGGCTTGCTCTGAAGGCATTCCCCAAGCAAAAGTGGATAGGACTCATTAATATGCCTGTTATTTTGGGTGCGACCATGATGATGCCACCTGCTAGCGCGGTTAACTTCACTAGCTGGATCATTGTTGGCTTCCTTTCAGGGTATGTTGTTTTCAGGTATCGCCCAAAGATGTGGGAACGCTACAATTACATCCTTTCAGGAGGTCTTGATGCAGGAACAGCTTTTATGACGATTCTTCTCTTCTTTAGCTTGCAATATGTTAGCAATATTAGCCTTGACTGGTGGGGGAACCATTCTGATGATATGATATGCCCGTTGGCTCAATGCCCTACGGCTAAAGGGATTGTAGTGGATGGTTGCCCCGTCTTTTAGGCATTCAAGTTATTCTATCTACTTCGTATTTAATTCTTAGATTCTTTCCAAAGATATTGTTGTGCGTTTTTTTTTATTAGATTTTTTTTTTAAAGTGTAAATAGATTTCTCCAAAGGGGGTTAGTGATATGATTTACAAGGCTCCAAGAAGCCAAATGAAGGGAAGTATATGGACTACAGGGAATTATAATTACTAGAACTCTAGAAGTTGGATTTAATGATTATTAATGAAATGTACATGTTTAATTTCATAGAGTTCTTTGGTATTCTAACTTTTATTGGCCATATGTACATTTTCTTCATTACAACTGTCATGTGTTAATATATACGCTTTAACTTGTAATAAAAAAAAAATGAAGTGTGTTTGAATGGTTAAAATAAACAAAAGTAAAAATAAAAGAATAGGTTTGGCCATTTTCTAAAGAAAAGAAAATAATTATTTATTCTATATTGTCATCCCTCATGTCTTCTACTAGACTCCAAGAAGCCAAATGAAGGAGAAAAAAAAATGTCATGTCTTCTACTAGGCAATTTTTTTTTCCTTTATCTTTCATTTTTAACCCCTCACTCTATCTTTCGATTAGAAATACAATTATATATGAGATCTGATAAATTCGTTTTGATGAACAATTTCAATATATCAACTTTTTATAATTTTCTAAATGATTATTAGAAATTTTCTTCCAAAAAAATTACGGAGTAATAATTAGAAATATCAATGGTTATTTGTGCATAAAATATTGAATATTACTTGTAATTTTTTACTGAATATAATTTTCTTTTACCTAAAAAAAGCTTAATTATCCATAAATCCATTTCATCTACCCTCATCCACCAAAAAAAAAAAAAAAAAAAAAAAAAAAACAAAAAAAAACTATATATCCGATTGATTTTGATAAATACGCAGCGTTTAAATACTCCTCCATAAAAATGGTTGAACCAAACAAACCCAAAGAAAGAGACGTAACCATGAATTTGAAAAAACCAAACTCCCAAACACCACCGGCGAATTCTCCGACGGGTCAACCGGACTCACAGTCACCATCTCCGTCGGCGGCGGCGGCAATGGCGGCGGTGGAGGAGCTAGTAGAGTCGCTCAACCAACGGAAAATGTACCGAGAGGTTACACTCGCTCTCCGATCCGGTCTCCGAGACGCGCGAGCTGAGTTCTCCTTCCTCCGAGTTCGCGGCCTTCGTTGTCTTCTCAAGTTCCTGCGTTCTGTTGCTGAGTCTGACTCGGTTATTCGTCTCTTTTGCCTTACTCAATCTCTCCCTGATCTTCAAGGTTTATTTTTTCTTCTTGTGTTTTAAGGTTTGATTTTTGGTTGCAAATGTGGAATTGAATTGATTTTTGTTTTTATGTTGTTGATTGATTGATTGTTGATTGTGAAATTTTGGATGATGTAATTGAATTGATGTAGGTAATTCTGGTGAGATATTAGGTTTGATTAGTGGTGTTTATGGGTTGAATTGGTGATTGATGCTATGAAGCAGAATTCAGAGGTTTTTTTCATTAAGATATGACATTGGAGAAAGTTGTGATTTTGTATAATAGAAACTGCAATTGGAAATTGAGTTTTCGAGGAAGATTGAAATGGTAGAAGACGGAATAAGTTCATTTTTTTTGCTGTCAATTTATGTAGTTTCAAGACATTTTATTGAAATGTTGTATCTTATTGGACCACAGGACACCTTAATTTGTAATTTTAATTATATTGGAACTGCCCTCAGCTTCAATGTATTGGAAAGTTTAATTACTTTCATAATTAAACCAATATTTTCGAGTAAATTTGTTGATCGATTTGACTTCTGAAAGTAAAAAATTGCACATACTAGTATTTGTGAATGCAAGGAGCATCAAATAGCATAAGATTGATTGTTGTTGCATGATTATACAAAGCTATTCACTTGTGATTGCTCTTAGTCCTCATATCTTAGTCTGTTTCATTCTTTGAGATGATTTAGACTAAAATATGTCTTTTGGGAATCTTGAAGGTTTATAAAGGTTTAAGTGATATGCCTTCTTAATTTGATGGTTTTGGGTGATATTGACTGTTGGTTATGTATGAGCAGTGATTCCTGTACTTTTTCAACATTCACTAAAAGATTCGGAAGAAGATAGGGTGACCAGTTTGGATCATATATTCACTGTTGAACCTATGAAGTTAACAAACCCTTCAACTGATACTGAAGTTGCACTTGCACTTCGTGTTTTGGAAGGATGCTGCCTGATTCATAGGCAAAGTACAATTTTGGCCCACCAGCACAAGGCAATTCCGGTATGACATGCTCTTTTTGCTATTGTAAAAACCTGGTTTTCATTAGTCTCTAACATGATTATGTAAATGTTTTATTGCATTCCTACCATCATCTTAGGGTTTAGGGATGAAGTGAGGAAATTTATGTGAGAAAGGTAAAAGAAAGAAGCCCGTGGCTGGCGTTGTTCAGGTCTGAGGTAGTCTTAGAGGATGCTTGATTGGGATCAATAATAAAAAAGTGTAGAGTCATGGAAACTGGTGTGTTGGTGTCGCCTTCTCTGGAGGGTTTGTAGCTGATTAGCTCTTACCTTAAGTTTCACATGCTACTTTTCTACTTTTCTGTTGAAGTTTAAATGATAACTTTTCGAAAGATATATTGAAAGTTGTAATGGCTGAAAGCTACTAAGGAAGATGTATGATTGTTTATGAAAATTGAAGGATTCTAACTATTGGGTAGGGAGGAATATTTTTGTATTTAAGTCTACATAAGAAACTTGAGAAGGATTAGTTTCCTGTTACAAGTTATGAATATTTAATCATATGCAGGTGCTAATGAATATATTATCGAGTAGAGGAGCTCTTGAGCAAGGTGCCAGCGTTGATGCTTTGATTGCTTTGATGTTAGATTCGACAGCTAATCAAATGGTATAACATGTCAATTAATTTCAGTATAAAATCTATCATCTATTACACAAGTATGTGTTTAATTTTAATTCTTGTAATATATTGTTTTTCTCTAGGATTTTGAAACCTGTAATGGTATTGAGGAAGTTGCTGCAATTATTAGAGACAAACAAGTTGATGAAAATCTCAGGTATTTTCAATTCCTGTATCCAATATTTATCAAGAGCTTTATCTCATTTCTTTTTTTATAATTGGGACCTTTGATAGTAAGCTCGTGGTAGATATGCATTTAAATGCTTGACATGCTAGAAACATATTTATAGAAATATCCATTCAGTCATCCATGATCCATATTCCATACCTTGCCTTTGTTGTGATTCTCCGGGAAGATGTTAGATAACCTTGGTTATTTGTGTACTTTATATGTTATCACATCTCGCTTAATAACTTAAATCCCAGAGCCTTGGTACACTTTGTAGTATCACACTAGGCAGAACTATCCTACTCAGAATGTTATGGAGTAAATTTGCTGTCAATATCATTATGATAGTGATCTAGCTGTTTGACTTTCTCCTGCCTGCAAGCCTATTAATTCAAACATGTAATTCTTATCTATTACTTCCGGTATCTAGAATTAACTGTAACATTGTTCAAAATAACCAGTAATGTGACAGCCAAATTTGAATGGAGATCATAAATTTATCCACATTAGACTCTTCTGCTGCAATCCTTATGCTGACACTCACTTTGCTATAAATAGGATGAAATGTGGAGAATTTTTGTTATTACTCATTGGGCACGTGGATGGGAGAGATATGCAGCCAATGGCAACAGTGCATGAGGACATACGTCGACTTCTAGGGGAAAAATCTGCATCATTGATATGGGCTGCTAGTCAATTTGGCTCAACTCTTGATCCAGAGGAGAGGATGACAGCTTTGCACATCCAAGCTCGTAGAGTCCTGGAATCGCTTGATCTCTTTGGAGTGTAGCAGACAGTTAGTGATTTTGGAAGGGTAAGAGTACATGATTTACTGATTTTGTTTGGACAATCCATATGCAGAAGATTGGTTCCAACACTTTTGACTTTCTATTATGTCTAAGCTTAGAGGAGTGTAGGTGAGCCGAGTTGCTGCCTTTGTTGCCATCCTCTGTTGGTGTTCTTACCATTTCTCTACAAGACTGGTTTTTAACTCTTGCCTGGAAATGCTACACAGTAACTTTTTGTATGTCAATTACTTTGGGTTGCTGTATAGAGCTTGTTCATCTCCCAGGAGTCATGGACCATGGTTTATTAAACATGTGTCGATGTATAGATGACCGTACATTATTGGTTGACTTTACTGTAAATGATAGTTTCTGTTGACAATCGGCATTAACTTTGATGCTTTATTCCTGATTAAAGTAAAAGATTTTTTTCCAGACTATATTTGATAAATAGATTTTTCTGTTCCCTGAGTTTGCTTGAGAATATTTTCTCAGAGATCAGAACTTATCAAATTTCTCTGTTCCTAATATTAGTACTTTTTTTTAATTTTTTTTTTATTATTATTTTTTAAAAATGAAAATATAGCACAGTAAGTGATACTCGGGCCTTGCAGAGAAAGGGCAAAGTTAAATCAAAAGCTTTAATAAAGGACCAATCTTTCTACTAGACCAAGGAGTTGTAATACTAATATACTATGATTGGTTGTTATCCAAAAAAGGAAAAAGTTTACTCTCTCCGTGTCGTATTAATTGCAACACTTTATGTTTACGTCCGTTTCTAATCATTGCAACACTTTCTTATTTGGTAAGAATCCACTATGATTTTATTAATTATCTCTTTTACTAACCTCACTTTCACAAATTAAATATTATCGTATTTTTCCTTTTTACCAATTCCACTTACAATACCTTTTTTTTTTTTTTTTAAATTTATTATTTCCCTCTCATACTAACTATTTCGTATACTTTTTAAATTAAAACCTATAGGCCTACTCTATATTTCCTTAAATTATGTGCACTCCCTATCGTTACGATTATTTCGAAACAAAGGGAGTATAAAATGATGCACTTTATTGTGATTATGAGAGCCAATTTTTGTTAAATAGGGCTGGATTTAGGTTAAGTTAAATAGGGTGATAGTATTACATTGCAGTCTATTAAAAAGTCAATTTCTTTGAAATAGGGTGATAGTATTACATTGCACTCTAATTATGTTTGGACAGGTTGGATAGACAATTTAGGGAGACTTGTTATGACAGATTTATGGTAACTTTTAACACATTAGAAAAACAAAACCGTGTTAATACAACTAACAAATCTACTCCTAGTTGGTATCAAACTTTCCAAAAATAGGTGTTACCTGTTACGTAATTGGCAAGTGAAGAAGCTACAACTAAAGAAGTCATATAAACAACATCCACCAACAATTTCCCACGTGTTCCACAAAACCTACACCTACTGCTGTCTTCAACTCCGCAACTCTTATTAAGTCAGCACTTCTGTCTTTTTTATAAACCCCTCAAAAAAAGCATAAACAACTCAAAATTAAACTGTTTTAATTTTCACCCAATTTAACATTAAACATGGCCGGAGATTCTGCCGGAAAATCGCCGGAAAACGATTGGATTAATCTATTGAAGAACTTGGAAATTACCCAGATTGCTGAGGTTTTTGATGGGGTTTGTTCAGATTGTCAAACTCTTCTTAAATCTCGAATTCTTTCTCTCTCTAATCGTAAGATTACTTCAAACTTCTCTCTCTTTTTTTTTTAAAGAATTGATTTTAATTTTTTTTCGCTCTTTTAATTACTAATTTATTTGCTTAATTGATTTTTTTACTGCGATTGGATTTTTTTTCTTCTTGTGATTCGATAATTGTGAAGTTGCGATTATGCAAGATTTAAAATTTAAGTTTTTTGGGTTGAAGAAGTAGTAAATTTATAAACTTTCCCTGCTAATATACACACTTACACAGTTGAGTGAGTTTACAAGTGATTGTGATAACAGATTGTTAGAAAAGATTGAATCTTTAGAATTTTTACCTCCATTGGAATATAATTTAGTTATCACATTACTAGTTTATACGAGGTTATACACTTATACACTATCAACTTGACAGTTAATTACAACTTCAAGGCTAATTGTTATGTATGCATGTTTTAGTATAAAGGGTGCACATATAATTTTAATCAATGTCAACACTATTGTAATACAATCATGTTTAAAGAGATTTACACATTCAAGTGGCGTATGGAAGGATAAGATATATGCAATCTTACCTTGTAATTTACAAAGAGATTGCTTCTAATTTATTCTTAATGTGATAGGAAATTTAATTTGTTGATAAATCTGATGATATTTTGTTCAATTTCTGTTTACTGTAATTTTGACTGATTGAAGATGAATATGTTATCCTAAATCAATATGTTTGTGATTTGTAATATGCAGAACATGCTGTCCAAGAAACCAGTGAAATAGGCTCATCAATTCCTGTATCTTCTGAATCAAATACACCATCTTCGCCTTCTGACAATAACCAACAACTTAGCAACCAGGAGAAAACCCCTCTTACCACAGAATCTGTGCATTCGATGAGACAAGAAACCAGTACTGATTATGAATCTCCTTCACCAGCTAATCCGAAGCCACAACTGCGTGATCTTTTCAGTAACCTTAACTCATCTCCGAGTAATGGAAACCATGTTTCTCCATCTACTAGTGCTAATGGATCGCCAGATGAGGAGGAGTGGCGCAGATATTCACAGGTTAGGAGGAAAAAGGATTTTGTGCATTATGAGAGGGTAGATGGGAGGAAGGTAAATGTGGTGCAAGGATTGGAACTTCATACTGGGGTTTTTAATGCTGAAGAACAGAAGAAAATTGTCGAATCTGTTTACAACTTTCAGAAATTGGGACGGAAAGGGCAGCTTATGGGTAAGTTTGTGCATCTCTTTGCCTATTTTAAGGGTTTGAATTTCTTATTTTTAGTGTCCAAGTGTATCTTTAGAATATGCATTGAATCTTTGTTAGTAGGTTTGTGATCAAATAACGAAACATGGTTTTTCAAAAATTCGGTTTCAGTTTTCAAACAAACCCCAAATCATAATATTCTAAATGATATCAAGCAAGCTCTGTAATATGTATGTGATTAAGGTGTTGCTTGTCTTAATCTTTCGTTTGGTTTGAATTTTTGCAGAACGTACGTACTCTGAACCAAAGAAGTGGTTGCCTGGAAAAGGACGTGTGACCATTCAATTTGGATGTTGTTACAATTATGCAGTGGTAATTCTTTTAAATGCCTTTATATTCTAGCTTTTGCTTTTATGTTTTGTGATCATTTTAGAATATCTCATGCATTATACTTTGTATTTTCTTAACTTACTTTCAGGACAAAGATGGAAATCCTCCTGGTATAATTAGGGATGAGGAAGTTGATCCCATGCCTCCTCTATTTAAAGAGATGATCAGAAGAATGGTGAAGTGGCATATCCTGCCTCCTACATGTGTCCCTAACAGTTGCATAGTGAATATTTATGATGAAGGTGATTGTATCCCTCCTCACATCGATCACCATGACTTTCTTCGGCCATTTTGCACCGTCTCTTTCTTGACAGAATGTAATATCGTCTTTGGTTCAAATCTCAAAATCTTAAGCCCTGGAGAGTTCACTGGTCCAGTTTCCATTCCTCTTCCTGTTGGGTATGTCCTTTAATTGTTTGATTTAATTTGTTGATTTCTTGAACTGTTAGTGTAGCTGTGAAAATCTCAAATGTTTTTGTACTTTGATCATCCATCGAAGAGGTAGCATAGTTATATGCACTCCTGTCCTGTATTAGTTGAAATTCTTGAAACATATATAGCTTCTTGGGGGTATTCCATAGTACTAACTACTAAGTATAGCTCATCTTTTTGGCAAGATCTCTCTTTTCTTTAACTACCTGTCATCCCCTTTATCGTTAGTGGATATGGTACAGCTGATACTTAGTAAAAAACCTTATTATGATGCTCGCCAAATAATTCACTGCAAGTCTATAGTTATGGCAATATACCACTAAGTGGCACTAACAAAGGATTGGTAGAAGATAAAATATGTTGTGAATCTTGTGATCGACTTTTTTGTGAGCCAAACTAAGGGAGGGGTTAATTTTCTTCTGCAGACTTTTGTTTTAATGCAGACACTGATCTATTCAGTAGTAATTTCATTCATCAGATAATGTTCAGATTGGATAATTTTGGTGTCCAGTTGGCAGCTCTTCACCTTTAATTTTTTTTTTTGTAATCTTCTGACTTATCACGGTGCTGATATTCTTTTTATGCTGCAGATCTGTTCTTGTTCTAAATGGTAATGGAGCTGATGTTGCTAAACACTGCGTTCCTGCTGTCCCGACAAAAAGGTTTGTCTGATAACTCTATGTCCTAGAGACATCTGATATAACATTACTAACTTTAAATGCTTATTCTTTCTGTTTCTTGTGTTCTCTTCTTTGACATTGTTTGATATCTTGTTGTATTTAGGATTTCTGTCACATTTAGAAGGATGGATGATAGCAAAATTCCTTACCAATTCTCTGATGATCCTGAATTGCTGAACTTAAAGCCTCTTGTTCGATCTTCATTGCCCAAAGTAGGCATAGCAGTCCAAAATCAACATCAAGGTAGTAAAGTTAATGGCAAAGCAGATAAATCAGATGCACAAGAAACAATTGGCTTGTCAAATTCAAGAGAAACAGTGAAGAACTCGTTCGTCCTCCAAACAGACGACTTCCCCCCATTAGGTGGCTTCAAATCGAGGAAACGTTGAATAAGTTTGGTGTGCATGGATGATGAGTGAGGGTTTTTTTTTCTCAATGAAGCTTTGTTCTCATGTTGTATCATTAATGTGCCTTTTGATGTTTCACATTAATTTAACTTTACTTCAATTTTTTAGAGGGATAATTTTAAAGATATATTGCTGGTACCATTATACTTTTTTTTTTTTGTTAATTAGAGAGTTCTTGTACCATTGTACTGTTAATTCATAAACTAATCCAATTCTTTATGTATGTCCTTGCCTTCAGTTTTGGCGTTTTGAGTACTTGGAATGAGCCCTTTGTCAAATATTATAGGATGTGTTGGAAATAAATGGTAATCATGGCATACATAAACCAAATAATTCTTCAATTATACTAAGTACATATATAATAGATGCCAACTATGGCGTACTAAACAAAATACAAGTAGTTCTAAACAAAGGTACATTAGTCGTAGATTAAAAAATAAATACTTTATATAATGTCAGCGCAGTAGCAAACAACCGGGACATTGTAGGAATTGCATATTTCTCGTGTTAGTCGATACGAAGTACATGGTTAGGAGTCTTAGGACTATCTAAGCCCCTGTGCATACAGTCCGAGTAGCTTATGATCTATGTGCACATAATTAATCACAAACATGTCTCTATCTTACTAATTGGATCATAGTATGGTGATACATTACCATACATAATACTGCATACATATAACATATGATGTATGGAAATAATTTTCTCTATCTGATAATATACTGATGCTTGAATCCAACTTTCAATATGTACACTCACTGTATGGAAGCGAAGTATACGCCCATGTTTTCATCTGCATGGTTAAATTCTCTAACATAGAATATATCTCCTCTGTTCTTATATGAGATGAATCACTTGCGGTGAACACATGAACATCATTCCCATCTTCAATCCAACTACATCCAGCATTTTTTCGCATTCTTCTCTCTGTTATAATCTTTCGTATTCTTAACAAATCATTCCATCTACCAGAAAGTGCATACATATTTGCCAATAGAATGAAGTTCCCTGAGTTATTTGGTTCCAATTCTAGAAGCTTTTCTGCTGCCATTTCACCAAGCTTCACATCACCAGAAACTACACAGCCTCCAAGTAAAGCACCCCAAGTCACAGAATCCGGTTCCATTGGCATGTTTCTAATCAGCTTGTAAGCTTCATTGGTTTTACCACACCTACTTAACAGGTCAACCAAAGCCGTGTAGTGTTTCAGTGAAGCTTTCACGTTATAACGATCCATTGAATTGAAAATCTCATTGCCGATGTCAATTTTCCCAGCATGAACACAAGCAGAGAGAACTGATAAAAAGGTAATCTCATCTGGTACAAAACCATTGGCAAGGATGGTATTGAAAAGAGATATACCTTCCTCTCCAAGGCCATGCATTGCATAGGCAGTAAGCACCGCATTTTGGGAAATCAGATTAGGTTTTAATATCCTGCTATTTGCCCTTATTGCATTCTTTATGCTCCCACATTTTGAATACATGTCTACAAGGGCCGCTCCAATATAGACATTTGAATCATACCCACATCTGATGGAATACCCATGAACCTGCTTGCCTCGTTCAATTGTAGCCAATTTAGAACAAGCAGGTAAAATTATCCCTATTGTATAGATATCAGGCCTTAAATTTGTACTCTGCATCTCCTTAAGCAACTGTAAAGCAACTTCATAGTGGCCGTTTTCCACATGGCCTGAAATTATTCCATTCCATGTATATACATTTGGATCAAAACCATACTCTCTCATTCTTTTTAAAAGAATTGGAAGTGCATCCATCTGATTGCACCGAGCATAGCCTGAGATTAGAATATTCCATGTGCTTATATCACTATCGTTAACTTCTTCAAATGCCTGCAGAGCAGCCTTAGGATCTTGGAATGTAATGTACATTTCGATTAACGCTTCTGCCACAAAAGGATTAGAGTTTAGACCCTTAATGATGGCTTGACAATGTATCTCCTTTCCTTGTCTTAGAGAACCCTTGCCAGAACAAGCAGAAAGAGCACTTCCTAGAGTATATGAGTCCACTTCAATCCCTTCTATTAGCATCTCCTTAAACAAGTTTAATCCTTCTTCAAAGAGGAGGTTATCAACATATCCTGAAAGCATCGCATTCCAAGTGATAAGATCCCTCTTAACACCGTTCTTTTCTAGTTGGTTAAGAAGGTCCTTGGCTTTTGAAACATCACCAGTGTCACAAAATCCAACAATCATAGTATTGAAGGACACTACATTCTTCACTGAAAACTTTGAAAACAGTTTCCAAGCATTTTCCATATCACCACTCCTCCTGTACACATCAAGCAGCCCATTCACTACAATGGGGTTGGTCATAAATCCGTGCCTAGTAATATAGGCATGAATCTCCTTACCTAACCTTGGTGTTTCTAGCTTAGCAAGAGCTGGTAACACACCAGCGATTGTTTGTGCATTTGGCTCCACCCCTCGAGCTCTCATTCTAGATAACAACTCAATAGCTTCATTTACATACCCATTTTGCGCAAAACCACTAATAACCCCACTCCAAGAAATGACATTTGGGACAGAATCTCCTGAACTCGACATCTTATCCAAATTCTCCAATGCCTCATCAACCATGCCATTCACAGAACAAGCTGAAAGCAGACAATTCCACGAGACAGAATCTCTCTCGATCATCGTACTAAAAAGCTTCTTGGCATCACCCAAAAGCCCACATTTCCCATACATATCTATCAAGCCATTACCCACATAAACATTCAAAACAAACATAGCTTTTATCACAAACCCATGAATTTGTCTCCCAAGCTCCATATCCTGAAGCCCACTACAAATCTTCAAAACAACAGGAAAAACAAAGAAATCCAACCTCAAATCCTCAAACAACAAATCCAAAAACAGCAAAAAACCGTCCTCAAACAACTCATAATCTACATAAACACTTATCAATGCTAACCAAGTGTACAAGTTTCTCTTAGGCATTTTATCAAACAACATACGTGCATCATGTAAACATTCACATCTACCATACATTTGAAGCAATTTAGTCTCAACAAATTCATGCCCATGAAACCCAGATTTAAGGGCATGAGCATGAACTGATTTACCCAGAAATGGGGTAGTGCAAGATTCAAGAATTGAAGCATAATTGGTGGAGTCAAGTGGAAGATTAGTGAAGGATTGGTCAAAGGAGAGAGAATTGCAGATTGGTTTGCAAATTGATTTCAGTTTTGAGAAGGCTATTATTGGCGGGTAATGAGAATATGAGCTACGCTCAGGTAGCTGGAACACCCATGAAATTCGCGGGGTTGCAACAGTTTGTAACGGTATGATAGCCATTTATGTTAGAATTGGAGATTGCCTGTGTTTGTAGCTTACAAGTGGTATGGAGTATATTGTATTTTGTATATGTATAAGCTACCTCCGTTTTATATTATTTGCAGAGGAAAAATGTCTAATCGTTGGTATCATTGCAAATAATATGAAACGGAGGTATCCCGTTGTTTCATTTAGTTATTTCACTTTGTATTAACATAATTATCGACGAAAAATTGAATAGAGGGTGTAAATTTAACTCAAATATGCCCAAAACGAGTGAATTATCGTGTTAGAGTTGAGTTGCCATTAATCTATACTCGTACAATTTTGTTGATTACCTTAACACACTACGGAGTAGGTTATAACTTGGTGTTTAACTTATACAAACAACAAATAATTTTTCATTAAAATTTATGACATATTATTGGTATATTATACAGTACTTATGACATTTATCAAAGCATTTGTGATTTTTTTCTAACCTGTATTCAATTGCATTAATTTAAAGGGAAAAAAGAAAACTTTATTTCCATATTACCACATGCAAATATGCAATAACTTGTGTTCATGCTTAGGCCAATAATTTTCATTAACATCTATATATATATATATATATATATATATATATATATATATATATATATATATATATATATATATAAACACGCTTAATTATTTTTCACTACATTTTCGGTTTATCATTAATCATAATTTTAATTATCATCATATGTTTCTATCTACTCCGTACTTTTTACAATTGCGTTAATTAAAAACAATAGCTAGTTGTAATTGAGAAAATAATTTAGAATTAAAATTTTGGACAAAATATATTAAAAACACAAGAGATGATAACCCTTTCAATTTTGTAATTGGTGGTAACTATTGATAAATATTACTCCGTAGTTGTGAAAGTAGATGTTAGTTGTAAAAATAGATGTTAGCTACCAATAACTTACTACTTAGTAGTCCGAGTAATTGCTAATCTAGTTGTGAAATTTAACTAATTGTTGATATAGTAGAACACTTTAAATAATGAAAATTCTAAAGAAAATTTAATTTAGTACTCCTTATGAACATTGATCTAGTTGAAGAGCTAAAATTTATTATTCATCACTAAAATACTAAACCTACTCCAAAGATTGTTGTCAAACACATCATAAATCTTTGTTCTTTTAAACTTTTTAGCAGTATATTTAGTAGAACAGAGTAGGTGTTAGCATAAGCGGAAAAGATTTTAATACAGCAAAGCAATCCACCAAGAGCTCAAAAAAACAATGCGTAAAATTACATTTACTATATCTACCCTTGGGGCTACATTTAATAACTTCTACACCCTAGGGCCACTTCACATAAATTCTAGTTTGACTCTAAGGAAAATTCTATTTGACCAAGACTTTCTCTAAGGCTAAATTGATTAATGTATGCATGTGTCTTGCCTTTTTCCGCAAAATAAAAAAATATTTATTACAAATATCTATTTTGTTTTATTATTATTATTATTATTATTATTATTTTAAATTAATTGTATTTAATTTATGATGATAATAATTATTATTAATATTATTAATGTTGCTGTAATTATTAAAAGAATAAATTTTGACAAAACTAAGTGACAGTAAGAAATGAGCTGAAAAGAATAGAATTACTATGATTTTTCTTTAAGACAAAAAGACATAGTTGTAGAAAATTATGAACTCATGGAGTTTGAAATTTTCACAATATTAAATAAAATGTTATGAAGTCTAATAAATGTATGCAAATTAATGTAGACAATCAATGAATGTTAATGGTGAAAAGATGGCAAAAGGTAGCCCTTGCCTAGAGCTTATTATGGTTGCACAATGGCTGTTGAGACTATGGTCTATAATTGAGAAACTTTAATTTGTGAGTTTAGATTACATTTGCCCTTCCACAATTCCACCCCCCATTCTTAGAGGTATTTGGCAATTAACCATTTAACCTAGGTCGGTTTGGAAACAACTTATATGGAGTACAGTTTATTTGATGAAAAGTTCATACGGACGAAAAAGTCCTGATTAATCACTTTGATAAAACAAAATTCGTAGATGAAGTGACAAAATCGTCAGTAAATTAACAAAAGTGTCTAGTTTGAAATTTTCGTAATTATATAAATAATTATGGGTCTATATTCGTTTCAGTTTTATCATTTGATAAACTCATATTTTCTCCGGAATATCATCAATCTATTACTCCGTACTTGTACATTAATTTAATCGTGTAAAAGTCAAAGTGTTGTTATTTTAAAGAATCGATGAAATATTAGAATGGATGTTAACCGTATGATATAAAATTTAGATCTGACGGTTGACATATTATGCGTCTAATTAGTATTCCTCCAATATTCCCATATTTTTCCGATTGAAGCTTTTCACTTTCACGCTGCACCCCTCTCTCTCTTTCTCTCTCCTCCCCCCTCTCTCTCTCCTCCATTAAAGCGCACTCTGAGTTCTCCGTTGAAGCGGCTTCAGAAGTTTCTCTCCTCCATTGAAGCAGCTTCTCAGGTAACATGTTTATTCCTTTATTTCTTCTGATTGTAGATATTTAATTTCACAATCTAGGGTTTAATTTCACACTATTTCTAATTTAATTGCTTGTATAGTCAATTTAGGGTTCTTCCTGGATGGATTATTGAACTATTGTTATAATTACTGAAGTTATGTTGGCCTATAATGAGCGATTTTGTTGCTGGAGTTTGCTATGTGTAATCTACGTTCGTTTTCTTAAACGAGAAGAAATTAATGTGATTTTTCGAGCAAAGTTTGATAATTGAGTTAAAATTGGTTGCTAATGTGCTGCATTTTTCAAGCCTAATCGATCCCATGATATCGAGCCGAGCAGAGCCCAATTTTTCGAGGCTATTCGAGAAGAGGGTGCCTTTGTGGACTTGATTTTCCGACTCCAGCCTTGATCAGTTTTGCTTAGTGGCTAAGAGATCACTGACATCATTTATAAGAATTAGTAATTGTAAAATCAATGTTAAAGTGTGAAGGAAGAGGGAAGATTAAAGTGATATGATCTATGTAATAGTTATATGGCACACCATTCAACACTTCAATTTATGGGAGGATTGTAATGATGGAGTTTGGATACTATTTTTTCCCTCAAATCTGACATAGATTGGGCGCACTAGTTTGGTTGTATATGTGCAACAAGAGTATTAGTACAAGTGTGGACTTGGCTATTTTATGAAAGATTAACGTGTCATAGGAATGAAATGTATGTAGTATTGAATTGTTCAATTCTCAACCTGTTTTTGAAAGAGAATAAGCCAACAATAATATATATAACCAATGGTTGGCTTGTTGTCTTGTGAGGAAATGTTATTATATATATCTGTTAGGACTGCTTTTTTTAGGCATCTGATTGTCATCAATTTTATTCTATGCACTTACGTTATGCATCTCCTTTACTGTGCATATGTCTCCTAATCTACTGGTAGGATAGATTTTAATGTAATACCGATTCCTAAAGTTCTATTATCCTACCAATATGTATTTTTGTTATTTGTTCAATTTTATCTTAGCCTGTTTTTGCTCTAGGTTGTTGTGGAGATTCTACATTACTTAATCTGCTGGAAACACCTTTGTGAAGAAGCATGTTTGGTTCAAGTAGCCGTAAGTATATTTACATTGCTTGTTCCGGCTGAAGTATTAGTTTTTTACTCAGAATTTTGTTATTTGTTCTTGAACAGTATTTACATTGAGCAAACACACTTTAATCAATATTTTCTTTGCTTATTGCTGTTATTATTTTTTTCTTGCATAATGTCTTGCACATAATTTGATGGCCCTTATAGCAGATATAGACAAAAAAAAAAAAAAACCTCACTTGGCCGCTGTACACAGTGGGTGATCCCACAACTATACTGATGAATCTGATAATGTCTTTGGAGTGCTTATATCTTCAAGTTCGATGATCTCTTCACCAGTATTCTATCTTGAGCACCATCTTGCCTAAGACATCCTATAGAGTGCTCATTGAAGACAAATGTCATAGATTTCTGAACTATGATAGACAATTAGACATGTGACACAAGTTATGCTATTTTACGGGAGTCTCACATGTCATGAACTAAGTAGATATGTTGATCAACTTATTTTATTCTTGTTTAAGTAGATATGCTGATTAACTTATTATATTCTTGGTTAAGTAGATATGTTGATAAACTTATTTTATCATTGTTTACATGGAGTCATGTCCACATGCCATGAATTAAAAATTACCCAGCTTGCATAGAATACTGGCTGATCTTGTATCGTTGCCTGAATTTGAGATTCTCATCACTTAAATCTCTTTAGTACTGTATCACACTTGTTAGGAGTCAACCACCACTGCTACCCTCTTTGCCTACTCAATATTGCCCTTCCTCATGGCTACTCATGCTTTTGCAGCAATAAATGACATCTCGTCGTCCCTATGGGGATTGTGCATCCTCTCATATTTTTCAAGGGAGGAGTGGTCCTCTCATCCCCTTGCTATGCTTTAGGTTTGACTACTACAAGTATATCTTGAATTTGCTCTATAAGCTCACTGTTTAAGAAGTAAAGGGGCATTATCTATCTTCTAGAAGCTTGATAGTGTGATACTGAGAGTATATTTCCACCTTTTCACTTTATTTTGAGTGGTATTTATTACACCTGTAAAATATGTTTGCTGACTAGCTAAGATGAAAAATCCCAGCTGGTAACAAGAAGTCTTTTCTTTAAGCCTGCTTATCCTTCATTCAAATTTTAATTTGTGGTCAACTGTTCTTTTCTTATTTATTTGGGTTGTGCAAAGATCTATTAGTTAGACTTAATATCCATGCGATACCTTTTATTTAGCTTGATCCATAATCATTATCTCTAAATTTTCGTTTCTTGTGCACTATTAGTGTGGTATTGATCATCTCTGCATACTTTTAGATTCATAGATTTCCAAGACCTTCATCTATGGTGGGATCCTTTGACTGTGAACTATTTACTTTTTCTGACTATGGATCATCTTTGCATCTTCTTCAACTAAGCCCTCAATTGTTTTATGTCGATCCTGTGAATGTTAGGAGGATGTGCTTGCATATTTGTGGATGTGATTTAACTTCTAATCTTCATAAGTTAAGTTTGGTTGAGGTTGCTATAGCATAAATGGCCATGGCACTCATGTGGAAGCAGCACCTTGTGATTGATGTCTTGCTTTGTTTCCATCATAGAGTGAATTGACAAATTGGAAAATTTCACTTCATCGTTGTAATCTTAGATCTTTGGATAATAAGTTATGCCGGAGAATATTCTTTTATAGCCCTTTCTTTGGCGAAGATAACATGTTTTCAACCTCTTAAAATCTACAAATATGACATAAGTGCTATGTTGTATGTGAATTTTAATAGTATGGCTTTATGAAGTGCAGAAGCACATTATTTCTGTAATTACAGATTGTGATGGCTGATGTTTTAACAAAATTGCTTATAATGGTAGTCACAATGTGGTTTTAGAACAGCTGTTACAGAACAAGAATTAAAAAAAAAAATCTTTACAGAGTAGATAAAACAGTTCTACCTTGTTTTCAGGCCATGGTAATCATATTGATTATAATAAGTAATGGCTGGGCAGCTGGCTGTTTGCTTCATTTTTCTTGTGGATTTTTGCCAATTGGTTTTATTTACAAATGGCTGGAGCCAAATTTGGTCTTGGTGTCTTTGCTGCTCGTACCATCTACTATGGCATCTTTTCCTGATGTAGATGAACATTCTGGGTTTCATTACTTTCAATCTTTCATAGTTCTTTTTTTTTTTTTTTTTTTTTTAAAGATTAATTTATTATGCTCTCTCTCTGGGTCTTGTAAAATATTTTCTTAATAAGTTGTTTGTTTTGTGATCTATCAGCTTTTGGGCAGTCACCTAGTGCATCCTTTGGATCCCAGTCACCTTTCGGGCAAAGCAATCCAACCAGTAATCCTTTTTCTGCTAATCCTTTTGGTGCTGCTAATCCTTTCGGTGCACAGACAGGAGTTTCAATGTTTGGTAGCACCTCAACTGGTGTTTTCGGTCAATCATCATCACCACTGTCTTCAACACCAGCGTTTGGTGCAGCTTCATCACCAGCATTTGGGAGTTCCAATCCTGCTTTTGGAGCCTCATCATCAGCCTTTGGAGGTATGTTGTTGATGTGTCATTTCTTTATACATTCATTACTATGCCCCTCTTTCAAATGTTAGAGTGGAACGTGTGGTACAGTATGAAGGTTATCAGTTTTGCTTTGTGATTATTCGTTGGCTGGAATATTAACTGTGGAAATCGTAATTTCCTAATTCACCTGTTTTGCAGCACCATTTCTAATTCTTGGTACACACATTCCAAGTCAATTAAGGGTTTTAGACTAAGATTGTGAAGTGTTCAGTTATAATTTACTAGAAACGTTGCTTCTTATAAATCATGCTCTCTGTTTATCTGGCTGATTTTTAATGTCTCGAATGACAGTCCATTCTTCAAACGTACTTGCATCTTCACTGATGTCTCCATATTTTCCAGACTGTCTTTTTATTTAGTTATGTGGTACTTTCATCTTAACTGATGTTGCATCTGTAACATTTATCACTTAGTCTGGGTTGCATGGGTCTATGGATGGAATAAGTTTTCAGGGTTACTGGGAATGCACTAGTTGTTATGGTCAGAAATGTTTTCTTATGTGAGCATAGGCTGTTAAATGCTTATGTATTTTGCTAATGATAGTGTCCTTCCATTCCTTGTTCATAGAAAGTTGATAAGCCATATAATTTTGTTTTGTAGGCTCTCTCACTAAATAGCTTGTATGTGTGGATTTACCCACTTATTGATTTTTTTTACTCATTTGTTTAACAAAAGTTCAATTTTTTTTTACAGGGTCATCTGTTTTTGGGCAGAAGCCTGCTTTTGGAGGTTTTGGTGCTGGTGCTCAAACAAGTCCATTTGGAAGCTCATTTCAACAATCACAGCCTTCATTTGGCAGTAATGTATTCGGTGCTTCTTCATCACCATTTGGTGCACAAAGTCAACCTGCATTTGGTGGTACTAGCTCCCCTGCCTTTGGATCAACTACATCATCATTTGGCGCTACAAGTTCCCCTGCTTTTGGAGCTACCAGCACCCCTGCCTTTGGCTCAACACCTACTCCAACTTTTGGAAGCACAGGAACTGCCTTTGGTGTGTCAAGTTCGCCTGCTTTTGGGTCAGGAGGAGCATTTGGGTCTTCCAGCACTCCTGTCTTTGGCGCTGGCGGCACCTCTGCATTTGGTGGCACTACCACCCAAGCATTTGGTGCTGCTACTACTCCAACCTTTGGGGCTACTCCTAACACTTCAGCCTTTGGTGCTGCTCCTTCTTCAGCTTTTGGGGCTAGCACTAGCACTCCAGCATTTGGCACGGCAACTTCCAGTTCCCCATCTTTTAATTTTGGCTCCAGCCCTGCCTTTGGTCAAACTACGTCTACTTTTGGAAGCTCCGGTTTCGGGTCTACACCTTCTTCTTCTCCATTTGGTAAATTTTGGTCTGATAACTATTTTATACTAAACAGGTGTGGCTTTAATTGTATAATTATATGGCTTCAGCATTGATGATTAGATTTTTTTGTTTGTAGGAGCGTCAACTTCCACTACTTTTGGTGGTGGCTTTGGGCAGTCAAATTTGGGAGGAAGTAGAGTTGCTTCCTACACACCAACTTTAGAAGCTGATGCATCTGGTACCCAAGCTGGAAAGTTGGAATCAATATCTGCCATGCCAGTTTACAAAGACAAAAGCCATGAAGAGCTGAGATGGGAGGATTACCAGCGTGGTGATAAAGGTTTGTCTGTTGCTCCCTTCACCCTCTAAACTGCAACTAAAAAAGACATGTGGTTATTTAATGTACTCTTATTCTATTGTTCACATTGCTCGAATTTTTTTTTATTATAAGACTATTATTTGAAACGATGCTGGAGCTTTTTCCAGAATCATTCAGTAACTATCGATTTTGTTACTGTTCATAATTATATAAACTACTTCCTCCGTTTTTTTTAGTTGATATCGTTTTAACTTTTACACTATTCACACATTACACTTTTGACTAGCTTTTATGAGTTATGGCTACGATAAAACATAGTCAAGTGGGATCTTGCTTGAATCGTCTCAATGTATATGTTATTACTTATTAGTATTTACTTTTTATAATTTTACAATGTCGAGAATTAGAGATATTAATGGTTAAAAAAGTGCGTTGGCAAGCTTGATAATAGTATGGTGTCCACTAAATAAAAACGGAGATAGTATTACAGAAGATACAAGGTTTAATTTTTTCTGTAAAACATTATTCATGCACAAACTTAATTCTTTCTACGGAGATATAAACTGTTAATTTTCTAAGTCTTCTTTTTTCTGTTTTTACAACTTCTGGAGTAGGCAGAAGTATGAATTGATATCAAGCACCATATTCAATAAAACTTAAGTGTAGCTGACAGGAGTAGCTTGTTCAGGTGCTTTTTACTTTTAGGAATTAAGCTAATGAGATTGAGAAATGTGTTGTGAGATTTAAGCCTTTCATTTAAAGGAAAAAAGATTTAACTCCTCGGTTGGAAGGAGTTAGGAGCATGGTATAAAAATGCGGCCGTTACGTCGCGAACCGGCCGGTTTGTAACGGATTTTGAACTTACCAATCCGATATTTACCGTTTTAGCACGGAATTTTTTCAAAAGGCCGAGATTTTGGCCGATACAGCCAATACGAAATGAATCTCGCCCGCATCGAACGTTATTGACTCAAAATTTGGTTAATTTTCAGAAGAATTACCTAGTTTGTAGGCAAAAAGAAAGGGAAA
This sequence comes from Chenopodium album, assembly GCF_948465745.1. Classification (NCBI taxonomy): domain Eukaryota; kingdom Viridiplantae; phylum Streptophyta; class Magnoliopsida; order Caryophyllales; family Amaranthaceae; genus Chenopodium; species Chenopodium album. The sequence continues at coordinate 5,547,870 of NC_137838.1, forward strand.
AAAGAAAAAAAATGGAGAAACTCCATTAAAACCGATGAGTTTCTTATATCAGAACCAAAGGAAGATAGATAAAGTAAATAGTGGGACAGCTGTAACAAGGTAATCACGTGTAAGTTGAATTGGGTTTGGTAGGCTTTATTTATTTATTTTATTTTATTATAGAGTAATATAAGCTGGTGGGTACTGGTGGGACAATAGTGGGCCAATGGTCACTTGCTATGTCAGGTGGCCATTTATGTTTGGTATTTGTTTTTTAAATTGTTGTCAATGGGTAAACAAAAAACAAACAATGTTAGGAGTAATACGGACTTATGGTATTGGTTTAAAGGCCATAAAGTACTTCCTCCGTTAATTATTATGTGCAACAAAGGAATGTTTTATGTCTCATAAATAATACCCCTTTGTTGCACATAATAGTTAACGGAGGTAGTATAATAATTTAATTCAAAACCCATATAGAAAAATTTAAAAATCCTAAATTATAATATTTGGATTAATAAATTTTAAATAAAATTCTACTGCTACAACCGCTACCCGGTCCGCGATCAATGCATCAATACCGTTACCGTGATACCACAACCTTCCCGCGATCGCGACTGAGACCGCATTTTTATACTATGGTTAGGAAGGACATGAAGTATATGGATTTGCATGAGGATGAAGCATTGGATTGCAAGGGATGGAGGAGGAAGTTTTTTGTAGATGACTATCTGGAAAAATCAATTTTGGTTCCCACTTATGGGATTAAGGCTTTGATTGATTGAAAGGAAAAAAGAACTTGATTGAGATAATGAGATGTACTGGAGTTGAGGAACACTATATCAAAATTATGACTTAATTGTCATTGATGTTAATAGGAGGAGGTAGAGTATTACTTTGAGGATGTTTTAGTTCTTTTGTTCTGCAGCTATAGGGTTGCACTTTTATCCAACATGGGAATTGGAGTCAGTTGATGAGAGGCCGTGCCCGCTAAATAATAATGTTATACTGTATCATCATATACCAAATTAACCAAGAGAGTGGCGAGTCGGAAGTAATTGACTAATTGTTTCATTCCACATAAATCAATTAATTGCTCTCCATTTTGTTTTCTTTTTTCTTTTTTGAAAAAAGGGTTTTACTGCAAGTGATTTAATGAGAAATGGAATACGGCATTTCTTTGGTTTTGGTTGTTGAATCACAAGGATTGAGGTCATCTGTTTATTTACTCCTATCCTCAAGTAATGGAACATTTAGTTTTGTATAAAGGTTAGGAGAGATGTTTGCGTTTAGGGGTGCGTGTAGCTCAATTTCTGATGTAGGGAGGAAAAAGTGAAGAACATATTGAATAAAATGTTTATTTTCTGTGGGAATACCAATATGGTAGATGTTAATGAGTGGTGTATTCACTAATTCTTTCAAAGACGATGAAATAAGTCCATGTGATTCTACTCAATTAAAACTTCCAAGCGAATAATTTGTTTTCTCATTTTGCATCTGTGGCTGATTATGCACAAAATTTTATTTTAAGGGTATCTTATTAGCGGTGTATGCTCTGTTGGCTAAATCTTATCTTGATATTTTTTTCCTTGTAAAAAGAAAGCCGTGTTATTTTTTGTATATCTCTTTCGATCTTTTTACAGTGCATGTCTTTCACTCTGCTATGATTAAGTCCTTGGTTCATCTTTTTATTAGATAAAGCTTACTTTCAATTTTATGGGCAAGGCTGCTGGCTACATACTCCAAGTATGCTCCGTTGATGTTTGCTAAGTTGGTTGACTGTCATGATTTTGACTGAACATAATACATTATAGTAATCTCTACGTTTTTTCAGCTGTTTGTATTAAAAAAGTTAATGTTCTATTACCATCCATTGGTGTCTATTCTAGGTGGTCCTGCTCCTGCTGGTCAATCTACTCCAGGGATGAACTTTGGCATGTCTACTCCAGCACCGACACAAACACCAACACAGTCAAGCCCCTTTTCAACCCCAGCATTTGGACAGACATCATCAAATCCTTTTTCAACATCTGTACAAGCAAATCCATTTGCTTCAAAACCTTCTGGTTTTGGAACTACTACCTCAACATTTGGTTCCTCACCTTTTGGCTCTAACACAACGCCTGTTTTTGGGTCAACTCCAGCATCAACACCTTCCTTGTTTGGATCATCGACTCCAGGCTTTGGTTCAGGCACTTCCCCTTCTCTGTTTAGTGGAATGTCTTCCGCAATTGGATCTACATCTACATTTAATTCTGCACCTACTCAAGGTGCTCCTGCAGCATTTGGTTCCACTTTTGGGAATTCTCAGCCATCTTCCCTGTTTCAGCCATCTTCCTCACTTGGAACAGGAACTACTTTTGGGCAAACTAGTTCCTCCATTGGACAGAGTCCTAACTTCGGACAAAATATGTTTAATAATTCATCATCTGCCTTTGGGTCAAATGTATTTTCAAGCACCACAAGCAACCAGTTTAATTTTTCTCAAAGCACTGTAAGTCCATGTTGAATTATTGTGTTTTTAAATTTCTATGTATGAAATTTTATATAATTTTACATAAAATTATCTGTTGCCATTTCTAGTCTGACATAAAATGTATGTATATGTTTATGCTGTAGACTTGTAGTCTCTCCGTTTTTAAATACTTGCTCCATTTCTCTATGCGCGGTGTTTTAGGAGAAATTGGAGAAAGTAACAAAATATAGAGATAGTGGGGTTAGTGGAAGGTAAATTGGAGGAGAGAGAATGTAAAAGTAATAAAATTGGGTCCCAATAGTTGAGAGAAATGAATTAAATATTATAAAAGGAAATAGAGCAAATATTTAAAAACGGCCGCAAAAGTAAATTGGAGCAAGTATTTAAAAACGGAGGTAGTATGTTTTAAAGGAATTATGACTATTTTCCTTTTTGCTTCTTAAGATATTCAACGCTGGTGCTTGAGTATTGTTTTTTTTTTTTTTTTTTTTTTTTTTTTTCCTTTCCTTTCCTGTTGTCAATTTGATAATGTAAACTGGGAAGGAAAGCTATTTGAAATACATGTTATTAGCTAGAATTTAGGTTTGCGGGAAGATCCTAATTTCCTAACTATATAGAGAGGATAACTGACAAAGTGACGAGGGACTAAACAGACTTCCACCCCTTGTTAAAGAATATTGATTTTTAAAGCTGACAATTCAGTCTGTATTCTATTGTTTAATGAAATTTCCGTGATGAAAATATTTGAGAGTTAATTTTTGTGCTGCCTGAATGCTATTCTTATTTTTTTTATTTGGTTGATTTGCAGCCCTCTCTTTCATCTCCCTTTCAATCCAGTCTTCCTACACAGACAACTAGTACTTTTAACATGAGCACCTTTGGTCAGGCGCCAGCAGGTACTTTAGTCAATTTTTATCTCTCCTTTTGTATATTAGGTTTCTATGCATATTTTCTTATTATGTATTCCATGTGTTAGGTGTGGGCAGTGGCTTTGGTGGATCTGGCATGTTTGCACAGAATACTGGACAGCTGTATGTTTACTTTGCTCTTCTTCTGTTGGCTATTTCTTCTCAATTATGTTGCACCTGCTTTGTTTATTTGATTTTGGCAACAAGCTTTGGAGTCTTTGGCTTATTTAACATGGAATAGATGCTTGTATGACTCATGCCTGATAAACATCTGTGCAAAAATGAATGTTCTCAATTGCATGTGATTTATTTTATTTTTCCATCATATGGGGATGGGATGAGAGGAGGCAACAATTATCTATGCCCTTTTCCTTCTTAATAGGGAAGCAAAGTGTTTCAGGCTTACATCACCCTGAATAAGGTTGAAGGATATGCAGGCAGATTTAGCTTTGATTGTCTGAAAGTTAAGATAAAATACGTCTTTATGCCTCTGAGCTTCACTTCTGCCTTTGTTGGAGAGAATTCAGTGAAGATGAAAAGTAGGTTAATATAAATATGGAAGGATAACTGTGCGTCTGTGCCTACATATGAGAATCACAGAATACCTTAGCTTCTCCTGTTACTCTGTTAGACTTTGACTTTTCTGCAATACATATACTTCGTATTATCTTGTGCGAAGCAATTAGGGTGTTTTGAATCTAAATGAAAGATAAAAAAAGTCATAATTTCAAATAAATAGCACTTTTAGGGTATAAGGAGGGATAATTTAACAATAGTAGACTGAACTTAAGTTGTGATCCATCATCCATGTTCTACGAAATTAGGCTGAAGTAAGATATTAACAAATATAATTTAATGTATGAATCATGTTAAACAAAACAGATGTATTGTTGTCAGATGCAATTTTTTATTTTCATGCTCTTCAGACTCCAGTGCTGTAATTGTAAATTCTACATCTGTTTTTTTTGTTGATATAGCTCATAGTTTTGTCCTTGTACTTATATTATCAATTTTGTCTATGCGAAATATTTCCCTTTTCATTAAGGTATATAATAGTATGGGTTTTTTTACTTGTTTGTGTGGTTGGTTACAAAGGATTTTGAATTCTCTGGTAGTCTGATTTTATTGTAACTTTTAAGAAAGAAAGAAAAGAAAATATGATTAGCTTGTCATACCATTTTTATTTTTTTAAGTATTTGGACATCTTGTTACTCATTTGTGCGCATAATTATGTGCAATTTAGCACTTCAATTTGAAATACTTCCAGTGCTTATATAGAATCGATTACTCACAAGTCACAACAGCAAACATATAAGTTGATTACTAATGTACACTTTTCGCATCATGCCACAGATCTTCAAACCAGATATCTGCAGTTGCCCAACCAGTTGCAGTCACAAATCCTTTTGGGACCCTTCCAGCTATGCCTCATATGTCAATTGGAAATACTGGAACCTCACCATCCATTCAATATGGGATCTCTAGCATGCCTGTAAACATTTCTATCCAGCTCATTTGTTTAAAATTATGCTGCAAATTTTTAGTGATGTTTGTGTATTTGATGCTATTATCTTCTTTCCAGGTTGTTGATAAACCTACCCCTGTCAGAATATCATCCTTTTTAACGTCACGACATTTGTCTCAGAGGCGGATCAGGCTACCCGCAAGGAAATATCATCCTAAGAATGATGGTTCAAGGGTGTGTTTATGAGTGTATCTCATTGCTATTTCATGCACTTGCAAACTTTTTCCATAAACTAATAGTTGTTGCATGCAGGTTCCTTTCTTCAGTGATGATGATGAGGCGCCTAGCACTCCTAAGGCAGATGCTCTATTTGTTCCCAGGGAAAACCCAAGAGCATTGATAATTCGGCCGATTGATCAATGGCCAAAATCTTCAATGAAGGAAGCGTGTGTCTTAGTGCATGAAAATGGTATTGAATTTCTACATCTTGTAAGAGTTAGAATAAGTATTTTGGTTCATTGATCTGGTGATTCCTTTTTAGACAGCTGTTTCTGCTGTCTTCACATCACTGTTCTATTGACTTTGCTTTTGCAATGAGGTTGTGGAAGTAGGATGCCCTTGGGAGATGATAAGGGATAATAATAAGAGAAGTTAGATTTTCAGAAAGAGTCAGAACTTAGATATTTGCGTATGTATATGCCTGTTTCTAAATATCGTCTTTCTGACTCCATTTCTTATTGTTTTTACCTTTTCCCTTTGATGTAATTTTAATAGTGGAAAGAAAATGTAGAAATTGTTTCGAATGGAGCAGTATAAATTCTAGATGTGTTAAAGAGATGAATAATAAAAAATAAAAATAAAATAAAAAAAATTGAAACATACCAGAATGGAAAGGGGTATATTTACTGGGAAGCCATATTTTATGTAATTTGTAGGCTATGATTCATATCTGCACAGTTTTAATGATTTGGTTAGAGTTTAATGTTTTAATTGCTCTGTCTAACGCTCCCCCTTCTATTTTCTATACTTTGAAAGGTAATACACCAAATGAGAATGAGCATCTTCAGAATGGATCCCTTGCTGAAGGGAATGGTAGTAAGTGACTTCTTTTTTCCTGATTTGAACCATTAGGAGTTTACACTATGCTCGAGGTTTTGTTAATAAATTTTTTTTATTGTTCAGAAAAAGTATGATGATGCTTTGAATATGTTGATTGCTCTTTATTTATGTTTATTATTATTATTATTATTATTATTACTAGTATTAATTTTTATTTGATATTGTATCATATTGCATATGAGTGTGTGTGCAAGGACAGATTGAGAGAGTGTACTGCTCGCCCATGATCCATATAATTGGGGGGGGGGGGGGGTGTCAGGCTATCTAGGCCATGTACTGCTCACCCATGATACATATAATATGCTATATCATCTGTTGTATTGGTTTAAGTCCACTATAACCTAAGGTAGTTTAGTGGTAAACTGGTAATACAGGGGATAAGATAGTGGCCACAATTTTGAAGCATTCACCCACATCAGTTTCTTTTTAAGTAGCAGTACCCTTCCCCTCAACCTCCTTTTTTGCCAGTTTTCTAGTTGTATATACTTCCTCTATTTTCTTTTACTTGCAACACACTTTTTGGAGGTGATTAGAGAAAGAAAACGAATAAATTTATCGATATAATATTAACAGCAAGAGTATGGAAGGGTTAATTTTTATGGTATAAATTATTTTGATTGATTTGTTTGCTTACTATGAGACAGTGTTAAAAGTAAAAGAGAATGGAGGAGGGTTTTTTTTTTGGTCTTCCTTGGACCTTTTGGCTCTCAAGAAAAATGTTCTTAAACAATAAATACCTCTTTTTTTTTCCTTTTTTTTTGGGGAAAACTTGAATCCAACTAAAAGTTATAAACAGTTGTTCTCATAAATAAGCTCTATTAGAAACATTATCTTAAGCAGTCCTGTCATTTGATTCATACCATATCACCATCACTACAGTTTGAAGAGCTGATAGCGGTGGTCCTGCCTTTCGATTCATACTAGGTGATTGCTCCTCTTTGCCACCATTCTGAACCACATATAATCTCCCATTAAGTCAGAACTCTTTCCAATAATTTTAGCTACACCCATTTGAAATTTTAAAGGGACCTACTGTAAATGAAGAGGGGGCGGGGAAAGATAAACCAAGGACAGAAAGGGTGGATAGGTTGTAAGGATACAGTCGATGGATGGTTTTGAATTCTGACAAGTATGTGACATTATGTCTTGTTGACTTGCAAGTTGGGCTTCTTTTAAAATTCAGCTTAATTTAGGGTTCAAATTGAAGCTATTTTATGCAATTAAGTGCAGGGCTGTGGGCATTTTTCTCTTACATGATTTTAAAGATGTCGAGTTTTAATTTAATTGTGACCTTTTAGGTGTATAAGTTAGATCTCTCTATCACTGTGCCTTTTGCCTTGCATGAGATGGTTGACGCCACAACTCTCTTAGTGTCCAATGAATGTCTTTCCAGGGATGGCTGGATGCTGGATTAGTCCTGGGCTGCGCCTTGTGTGTTAAAATTAAGATCATCTCTTCGTTGTGTTTTTATTATTTCAATTCTCATAAATATGAATGTTTTCAGGCGTGCCCAATGGAAATGGATTGATTAATGAACGAAGTCATCCTGTTAGAATCAGCCAGAAACCCGGTGCTACCTCTGATGATGCTTCAAACCATAAAGGAGATTCTTATATTACACTTTCAGGTCACAGAGCTGGTGAGGCGGCTATAGTTTATGAGCATGGGGCTGATATTGAGGCAATGATGCCTAAACTTCGGCACTCTGATTATTACACAGAGCCCCGTATCCAAGAGCTGGCTGCTAAAGAAAGGGCTGAACCAGGGTTCTGCAGACATGTCAAGGATTTTGTAGTGGGACGACATGGCTATGGAAGCATTAGATTCCTGGGGGAAACTGATGTAAGGCGGCTTGATCTCGAAACGCTTATCCAATTCAACAATCGAGAGGTAATTGTCTATATGGATGATAGCAAGAAACCCCCAGTAGGTCAAGGACTTAACAAGTCTGCTGAGGTAACACTTCTTAACATCAAGTGCTTTGACAAAAAAACTGGTAATCAAATCTTAGAAGGACCAAGAATTGAAAAATACAAGGAAATGCTGAAGAAGAAAGCAGAGGATCAAGGTGCTGAATTTTTGTCCTACGACCCTATTAAAGGAGAGTGGAAATTTAGGGTCAGCCACTTCAGCAAATATGTGCTTTACGACGATGACCAATGGGATATTGCTTGACGGTCACTGTTTTTCTCTTAAATTAGCAGGAGATGTTATATGTACCTGGTTGCTGCAAGTTTTCTGCTGGCAGGTCCTTTGTTGTGATCTTAAATTTGGTTTGTTTTTTATGGGTTCTGTATATGCACCAATTATTTTTGGTTCTACTGCCATCTTATGGTGGAAAATTGTATTGTAATTTTAATTTTCAATTTTGGTGATGGAAGTATGGAACGTTTGGAACTAGTTAAAATTTAGAAAATTAGTTCTTCTCGGCCTCCTGGGGTTCTGAACGCTATGTCTATAATTTCTCATATAATTGGTTTAAATCTGAAGGAAAAGGCTTGTTAGGTATACACTAAGTTATTCTATATTAGTACTTGCTCTGTTTCATCAGTTTATACAATTCTTAAGGCACATTTGTTAATGGATTTCAAACAGCAATATCTGCAATCAACAGTTGGTAAAAAAAACAAACTAATAGTAGTAGTAATAAATTGCTATTCCAATTTTGAAAATATAATAAATTGACTAACTGCTTTTCGAGTTACAAGAATAATTTCACCCAAATCATGGCAATAAAATAAGCACTACCTTTTGTATATCTGTCTTTGAAGCTGCTATAGTAATACAAAGCAGAAGCCATAAGGCAATAAAACCCAAGACGAGAACTCCTCTAACTTATAAGATATGGAGTACAATAGATAATACGGGTATCATAATACAGTAACACTTATTTTCTCCGATGTAAAACAACTCACATGTGCACAGTATGAGGTTCAACTGTATACAGTAAACATCTCCAACTCCATTTATTTGCTCCTGTTGATAACATTTCCTGAAAATTCAAACCCATTAACAAAAACCCAATTCAATTATAACCCGAAATTTCTCAAAAACACAATCCAATAACAAATCACCAACAGACTTTTTTATTATGATTCCAACCAAAAATTGAAACAAACCTCAAGATTTGAGCTTTGAACAAGCAGAAATCCCAGATTGAGAGTAAGAGTCTTCCCAATTAATACCATCAAAGCTCCGAATTTCAACATGGGTTACAGTCCCAGGATCAAGGCAAGCCAGAGTAACCCCAATACCATCTGGATTCGATCGAGGAGTGTAGAAAGAGGTGATTCCACAAACATTACAGAAAGTGTGCTTAGCAATATGGATCCCAAAAGTATAGGTAGTAATGTTTGATTCTCCAGAAATTAATTTGAAATGATTCATTGGGACAACGAAATGGGTGTTACCTCTCATTGAACATGTTGAACAATTGCATTTCCAAGCAATTAAAGAGGTGGGTGCTTCTACTTTCCATCTTACTCTCTTGCAATGGCATCCTCCATTGTGGGTTACTAAGGTTGGTTCTGGGTTTGAGCTCATTTGAGCAGAGGAGAAAGAAAGAAAGGGAAATGAATGAATGATGAATGAATTTGGGAAAAAAAAATTGGTCGATGTTTTTATATGAGTCAAATGTGTCAAATGAAGTTAACGCCGTCAAGTGTTATTGTGGCCAATCCTTTGCTTGAAAGAAAAGAAGAGAGAGAAACAAATATACAGAGATAGAGGGGTACTTTCATGGCGATTTTCCGATAGATCCGGTTTGATTTTCTGGTCGCCCGTTTGCAAAGTTCGACCTCGGTATCCGAATCCCTCCTTTAACTTATTATTGTGTGGTATGGGTTCGTGAAATCGACGTATCGGAGCTGAATTGAAGTTGTTCGTAATTGAAGATGGTGAAATGGGCTGAACAAAGTGAAACTACTGAGTGATTAAAGGATTGAAGGCTGCGAAATTGCTGAGTTATTGATGGTGGGTGAGCTGGAGCAATTTCAGAGATGGTGAATTGCAGAGAGCAATAGTTGACAGCTCTCCAACGTCGTCTGTCCTCGAAACGGGGTATTGTTCAACGGGATGTGTGGGCAGTCCTTGTGTCGACGATTTTGCCCCTTATTTAATGACTGAAAAGACACTGATGCCCTTATATCAACAAGTTATGTTGATATAGGATATCAACTTGTATTTCCTCGTTTTTATATAGGGTCTATTTCTAATGATTTTGGGTGTTTTATTAGTGGGTCGTTGCACGAGCTTACATAAAGTAGGCTTTGTCAAAAGGGAGGGAAGAAATTTAATAATCTAGTGAAACAAATAGAGATGAATTCAATCGTTAATTTCTTTAATTATCAATAAGTTGATTGGTTTGTTATAGTTAAAGAGAGGGGTTAGGATAATGCTTTTGCTAATATTTTTTACTTTCAAGTTTGCTAAAGTGTAAGTAGAGCTGTCAATTCAGGTAAACGGGTCGGGTTTGGGTCGGGTAAGAGCAGGTCGGGTCAACTCGAGTCGGGTTAATTCAGATTAATTCCATAACCTATGCAGGTCGGGTTTGGGTTATGCTTGAGTCGGGTCACGTCGGGTCATACTTTTTATCGGGTTTGGGTCGGATTTAAGTCTAGTTAATAACTGGTCGGGTTACATTCGGGTCGAGTGAACAATAGGTTGGGTTTTATTTGGGTTTTCACGGGTTAAAACGAGTTAGGGTAATTCTCAGGTTCGAGTCGGGTTCGGTTCAAGTCAATAATTTGCGGTTTACAATCAGGTCGGGTCATTCTCGGGTTTAAGTCGGGTTCGGTTCAAGTCAATAATTTGCGGATTATAATCAGGTCGAGTCATTTTCAAGTTGGGTTCGGTTCAAGTCAATAATTTGCGGGTTATAATCAGGTTGGGTCATTTCCAAGTCGGGTCATTCTCGAATTCAAGTCGGGTTATGCTCAAGTCAATAATTTGCAGGTTACAATCAGGTCGGGTCATATTCGGGTTTAACTAACTATAAATAGATAATTATCATTTTTATCAAGCTAATTATTTCCTGAGACTATAATATAGTATATGGCAATATACTAGTGAACTATAGTTTGTAATTTAGGAAGATAATTATCTCCTTTGACCATACAACAAATATATACTACGTATTATATTAAACTCTTAAATTTGAGGATGATGCTCTTTTCTTTTGCTAACCTGGACTGACTTGGTCTCCCAAGACAAAATGCTTTGATCAACAATAATAAGGTGGTCTAAATTGCATTTAAGGTGAATTAAAATCGAGTCGGGAACAATTTGGGTTGAATTTAGGTCGTGTCAATAACAAGTTGGTTAATTTTGAATCAGGTTAATAACAGATCGGGTTGAATTTTTTGGTTAGTAAATAATAGGTATGGTAAAATTCGGGTCGGGTCAATAAACAAGTCGGGTTGATTTCGGGTCAGATTTGTAACATGTTGGGTTAAATTCGGGTTGAGTTAAATTAAGGTTAGGTTAGTAACAAGTCGGGTTAAATTCGGGTTTTGACGAGTTAAAACAGGTTCGGATCCATTTCGATTCAAGTCGGGGTCGGTGCAAGTTAATTAAATTGGTCGTAAACCGGTAAATCGGTGCAAGTTGTAAACCAGTAAATTGGCCGTAAAAGCAAATTGAATGGTTCCACACACCCAATTGGACTCCCGGAGGATATTAGGGACCATGGAAATTTTTTTGGCAATTTTTATTTCCACGCGAAAAAAGTCAAAAAATTCCAAAATTGTAGGCTAATATCCAAGTTTTTTGAGAAATTTTGGAGAATTCAGAGCCCGATGTCGAAAAGTCTTGACATTCTAAGGGATACATCTCGGGGTCATTTGATGTCGTTTGGAACCATATATGATCATTAATTGTTGTCATAAATATTTGTGGTAGGCTTGAATTAATAAAATCGGTGCAAGTTGTAAATCGATAAATAGGTCGTTTAAAGGCAAATTGGATGGTTCCATCCACCCAATTGGACTCCCAGAGGGTAATAGGGAACCTGGTAAAAGTCAAAATTTTTATTTCCGATCGAATAAAAGTCAAAAAATTCCAAAATTGAAGGCTTGGGATTTTAGGAGATACATCTCGGAGTCATATAATGCCATTTGGAACCATATATGATCATTATATATTTTCATAAATGTTCGTGGTATGCTTGAATTTATGAAATAGGTGCAAGTTTTAAATCGGTAACTAAATTAGCCGTTTAAAGGCAAATTTGATAATTCCACCAATCTAATAGGACTCCCAGAGGGTATTGGGGACCATGGTAAACATTTCGGAAATCTTTTATTTCCGGGCGAAAAAAAGTCAAAAAATTCCAAAATTGAAGACTAATATCCACGTTTTTTGAGAAATTTTGGAGGTTTCGGACCCTGGGTCGAAAATTCTTGAAATTTTAGGGGATACACCTCGAGGTCATATAATGCTGTTTGGAACCATATATGATCATTATTTGTTCTCATAATTGTTCGTGGTAGGCTTGAGTTAATGAAATCGGTGCAAGTTGTAAACCGGTAAATTGTTCAATTCAAAGCAAATTGGATGGTTCCACCCACCCAGTGGGACTATCGGACGGTATTAGGGACCATGGTAAATATTTCGGTAATTTTTATTTCCGAGCAAAAAAAAGTTAAAAATTTCAAAATTGAAAACTAATATCCACGCTTTTTAAGAAAATTTCAAAATTAAAAATTGGTTGTTTAAAGGCAAATTGGATGGTTCCACCCATCCAAATGGCCTCTCGTAGGGTATTAGGGACCATGGTTAACATTTCGGAAATTTTTATTTCCGGGCAAAAAAAAAAAGTCAAAAAATTCAAAAATTTAAAGTCTAAGATCCATGCTTATTGAGAAATTTTGGAGATTTTGAGGCCCTGTGTTGAAAAGCCTTAAAATTTTAGGATTACATCTTGGGGTCATATAATGCCGTTTGGAACCATATATGATCATTATATGTTGTCATAAATGTTCGTGGTAATAAGCTTGAGTTAATGAAATCGGTGCAAATTGTAAATCGGTAAATAGGCCGTTTAAAGGCTAATTGGATTGTTCCACCCACACAATTGGACTCCCGGAGCGTATTGGGGACCATGGTAAACATTTCATCAATTTTAATTTACGAGTGAAAAAAGTCAAAAACTTAAAAAATTGAAGGCTTATATCCACGCTTTTTGAGAAATTTTAGAGTCTTCGGGGCCCGTGTTTAAAAGTCTCGGAATTCTATGGAATACATCTCGGGGTCATATAATGTCGTTTGGAACCATATGTGTATCGTTATTTAATTTGTTTTCATAAATGTTCGTTGTAGGATTGAGTTAATGAAATCGGTGCTAGTTGTAAATCGGTAAATTAGTCGTTTAACGGCAAATTGAATGGTTCCACCTACCTAATTGGACCCAGAGTAGGGATGGCAGTGGGTCGGGTTAAATGGGAGACCCGTCCCATCCCCACCCAAGTGGGGCGGGGATGGAGGGAGGTTTGGCGGGTGATAGGGCGGAGATGGGTATAAAATGTGTACCTGCCATGGGTGATGGGGCGGGTATGGATTTTAGAGTAGACCCGCCCCATCACGTACCCATCTTATACCCGCACCATATTTATTTAGAAGAGTTGAGAATTTATGAAACTTGATATCCCCTAAAACCCAATAAGATTGAATAGTGAAAGTCCCAATTTTCTTAACCTAATTTGGTATTATCGTCATTAATGTGATACAATAGAGCATCATGGAAAAGGGTTTGAGACGATTTTGGGGCGGGTATGAGGTGTGTATGAATATCCAACTAAGGTGATAGAGCGGGGACGGATCCTTTCTTGTACCCGGTGGGGGTGTGTATTGATGTAGATATTGTACCTGCCACGGCCCACGGGTGGTGTGGCAGGGATGAGTATAAAAATTTTAGGCGGGTATGGGTATGGAGGTACCATCATTCGCATCCAAAACGCTCCATTGCCATCCCTACCCCAGAGGGTATTAGGGACCATGGTTAACATTTCGGCAATTTTTATTTTCGGGAGAAAAAAATTCAAAAATTCCTAAATTTAAGGCTAAAATCCACGCTTTATAAGAAATTTTTGAGGTATCGAGCCCTGGTATCGAAAATCCTAGAGATTTTAGGTGATATATCTCGGGGTCATATAATGTCGTTTGGAACCATACATGATCATTATATGTTGTCATAAATGTTCGTGGTAGGCTTGAGTTAATGAAATAGGCACAGGTTGTAAACCGGTAAATTGGCCGTTTAAAGGCAAATTGGATGGTTTCACCCAGCCAATTGGACTCTCGAAGGGTATTAGGGACCATGGTAAACATTTTGGCCATTTTTATTTCCGAACAAAAAAAGTCAAAAAATGCCAAAATTGAAAACTAATAATCCACGCGTTTTGCGAAATTTTGAAAGTTTCGGGACTAGGTGTCGAAAAGTCTTGAAATTCCAGGGAATACATCGATCTTGGTGTCATATAATGCCGTTTGGAACCATATATGATTAATATATGTTGTCATAAATGTTCGTGGTAGACATAAATTAATGAAATCGGTGCAAGTTGTAAATCGGCAAATTTGTCGTTTAAAGGCAAATTGGATGGTTCCACCCATCCAATTGGACTCACGGAGGGTATTAAGGACCATGGTAAAAATTTTGACAATTTTTATTTACGGGCGAAAAAAAGTCAAAAAATTCCAAAATTAAAGGCTAATGTCCACGCTTTTTTAGAAATTTTGGAGGTTTTGGGGCCCGATGTCAGAAAGTCTTTAGATTTTAGGGGATACATCTCGGAGTCATATGATTCCGTTTGGAACCATATATGATCATTATATGTTGTCATAAATGTTTGTGGTAGGCTTGAGTTAAAGAAATCGGTGCAAGTTGTAAACCGGTAAATTGCCCGTTTAAAGGCAAATTGGAAGGTTCCACCCACCCAATTGGACTCCCAGAGGATATTAGAGACCATGCTAAACATTTCAACAATTTTTATTTCAGAGCGAAAAAATGTCAAAAAATTCAAAAATTGAAGGCTAATATCCACGCTTTTTAAACTTTTTGGAGTCTTCGGGTCCCGGTGTCGAAAAGTTTTAAAATTCTAGATGATACATCTCGGAGTCATATAATGTCGTTTGGAACCATATATGTTCATTATTTGTTGTCATAAATGTTCGTGGTAGGCTTGAATTAATGAAATCGGTGTAAGTTGTAAATCGGTAAATTGCCCGTTTAAAGGCAAATTGGATGGTTCCACCCACCCAATTGGACTCCCAGAGGATATTAGAGACCATGGTAAACATTTCGGCAATTTTTATTTATGAGCGAAAAAATGTCAAAAAAATTCAAAATCGAAGGCTAATATCCACGCTTTTTGAGACCTTTTGGAGTCTTTGGGGCTCGGTGTCGAAAAGTCTTGAAATTCTAGGGAATACATTTCGGGGTCATATAATTTCGTTTGAAACCATATATGTTCATTATTTGTAATCCCCCGTATTTTTAAATATTTTATAAATGAAAATTTATTTTATTTATAATATTTATTTGTTATTTTTCATAATTTAATTTCAAAAGTTTCAAATTATTAATATTGTTCAAAAATTATTTTAGCACAAACTATTTTATGAACCTATGTTCTACAATTCATGATCATACAAACAAAGCCTAGTCCATTTCATTTACCTAATTGGCCCAATAATTTTATGAGGCCCAATCTTCTTACTTACCCTACAACATTCTCTCCTATAAATACCCCATTAATCCCCAAAAATTTCCCACACAAAAAGGTTAGTCTTATTTTCTCTCTCCTTTGGATTTTGATTTTATTGTTTGAAAGTAATTTAATTAGTATCAAGTGTTAATTTGATGACTAAACTTTATAATTTCAGATTTTTTAAGTATCATAATTTTCAGATTTTGTAAATTTTATAACCTAGGGTTTTTAATTATTAAAAATCATGATTTTAGGGTTTTTATGAACAATTGATTTAGGGCTTTTATAGTAATGATGTTTTGAAATTTTGGTGATTATAACTAATGATTAGTTTAACTTAATTCCAGATTATTTTGAACATGTAAATTCGTGTTTTAATTTTTAGATTTTCGTTCGTTAATATTAATCCCATTTTAATCCCGATCGATTCTGAACTCATCCGATTTTGATGAAAAAGTAGTGTTTTCCATGTTGAAACAACGTTTTAAGAAAGACTCACTACCCATGGTAGTGAGCACCACCCTCTCGTGGCCAAATTCAGCCTCTAAATATGATTTTCGGGCAGTTTTTTATTTTAACGAAGTTTTTTTATACTTAAAATATTATCCTTGAGTTTGATTAATAAAATTAATTATGTTTAAAGTTAGTTAAGCATAAATATATGTTTTTATTGAAGTTTTAAGTGTTGGAAATAGTTTCTAAGTACTACTTTTGATGTTTTATAAAGAGGGTTTAATCACCCATTAAAAAGGGAGATTTTTAGGGGTTTTTATATAATTTTCAGATTTTTATTAGACTTTGAACTTGCTGTAATTTCATGTATAAGAGTGTATTTTAAGGTTTTTATGAAGAAAATTTAAAGAACTATATATAAGCCTTTAATTTTAACTAAAGGGAAGGTTTTAAAGTGTTGTTTGATTTGGATTTTGAAGGTTTTAAAGTAAGTTAGTATTGCTGTAAATTTGATTGATTGGGTATTGATTGAGATGTTATTATTTGGCTTAGGAGAGGAGTTTATTGAAGGTGATTTCTAGTTAGTAAAGTGGCATACCAATTCGTTTGCTCAGGGTACGTACAAGTTACGAAACCTTTCTTTTAGGTGCATGTTTAAGGACGACGGATCGAGAACTTAGTATCATGTATAGGGATGACTGAGTTAAATTGTTTTGTTATACACTGTGAATTTCGTATGACGTGCACTATTTTATATTGCAAGTATTATTTGTGCTCTAATTATGCAAGGTGCGCTTAGAGGAAAAGGTATATGATTGGTGTAATGATTAATTTATTACTCATTCATGATTATGCAAGCAGGATGAGTAAAGGAAGAATTTAAGTCTTCTAAGACGATATTAAGGTTTTGGGGTGTCTTATGCACTCAAGGTGTTTATACACCGAGGTAGTAAAGGAATAAATAATAAATGTTTCTTGCCACTAATAAATCAATAATTGAAATTGAAAAGTTGTTTTACTTTATTGAATTGATATTGGATTGATTGTATTGTTATGCATACGAGTCATCACCAAGTCTAAACCTGTAAATCACGTAAAGTGAAATATGGATGAGCAATAAAACTCTGAATTGGTGCACTTCTGGAGTAATGACAATCAGGGGTTGGGGTACATGGGGTATTAGCCGTGTACTTTTCTCGAGGCCGTCTGATCTACGAGTCTCTTATTTCAAATATTTTTCAAAACTAGGAGTTAGGTGAGATCTCATACTAACTACGGTCACGGAGTCGCGCCCGTGGTCGTTGGTGTTTATTGATGTTTCCGAAAGGAGGCATGGGGTTTTTCTTTTATTGATGTTCCAAATGGAGCATGGGTTGGACAACCTTGTCTATTGCGTAATCCAATGAATAAAAATAATGATTTACCTATTATTAGTTAATGGAGTCTTAGTAATATAAATAGTTGAGTCGTGTGTTGAGTCTATAATTTAATGATGCATGATGATTGATTATTAGTAGCATGTTATGGATTTCTTAATTTATTTTGCAGCTTGTATGTACTCAGCTTTGCTGATTGCGTGTTTTGTGTGTCTTTCTTTGGTCATGGCCTTCGCCTTTCAATGACCCTGTGACGATCCAATTTTTACACTTGTAATATTGGGGAGCAGAATTACCACAGGTTCTTACACATGCAGCATTCATCAGGGTTGTGGGATCTTGAGTAGAGAGTTGGTTGTTTGCATTTTATTTCTTTTGCAAGTTTGAATTTATTTTAATTCGATTTTATTCGACACTATTTCTTTTGGGTTTGAATTTATTTGAACACTGAATTTAATCACTTACTACTTTTATTGGGTTTTGAATAAGGGTCTTAATGGTTCCAAGTTGTATGACTTAATTTGGTTTCATTCGTTGGTTTTGAAACTTATTTATAACTGATTTAGTTTTTCCGCTGCTATTTTCTGATAAAGCCTTAACGTTTGAACACGTGGCGGTAGCACGCCAGTAATTCTCTTGAATATTGTTCAGGGTCCTCACAGGTTTAAAGAGAGAATTATTGGGGTGTTACATTATTTGTTGTCATAAATGTTTGTGGTAGGTTTGAATTAATGAATTCGGTGTAAGTTGTAAACCGGTAAATTGGTCGTTTAAAGGCAAATTGGGTGGTTCCACCCACCCAATTGGACGTTCGGGCGGTATTTTAGACCATGGTAAACATTTCAGCAATTTTTATATCCGGGCGAATAAATGTAAAAAAAATTCCAAAATTGAAGGCTAATATCAACTCTTTTTAAGAAATTTCGAAAATTTCGGGGTCCGGTGTCGAAAAACATTGAGATTTCAGGGGATAGATCTCGGGGTAATATAATGTTGTTTGGAACCATATATGATCATTATATGTTGTCATAAATGTTCGTGGTAGGTTTGAGTTAATAGAATCGGTGCAAGTTGGAAATTGGCAAATTTGTCGTTTAAAGGCAAATTGGATGGTTCCACTCACCCAATTGGACTCCCGGAAGGTATTAGGGACCATGATAAACGTTTTGACAATTTTTATTTACGGGCGAAAAAAGTCAAAAAATTCCAAAATTGAAGGCTAATATCCAAGTTTTTTTGAGAAATTTTAGAGCTTTCGGTGCCCGGTGTCGGAAAGCCTTTAGATTTTAGGGGATACATCTCGGAGTCATATATCCGTTTGGAACCATATATGATCATTATATGTTGTCATAAATGTTTGTGGTAGGCTTGAGTTAATTAATGAAATCGGTGCAAGTTGAAAATCGGCAAATTTGTCGTTTAAAAGCAAATTAGATGGTTCCACCCACCCAATTGGACTCCCAGAGGGTATTAGGGACCATGGTAAATATTTTAAAATTTTTTATTTACGGGCGAAAAAAGTCAAAAAATTCCAAAATTGAAGGCTAATATCCACGTTTTTTGAGAAATTTTGGAGGTTTCGGAGCCTGGTGTCTGTAGGCGTCGTTTTGAGAAATTAATGAAATCGGCGCAAGTTGTAAAACGGTAAATTGTTCGTTTAAAGGAAAATTGGATGGTTCCACCCACCGAATTGGACTCCTAGAGGATATTAGATACCATGGTTAACATTTCGACAATTTTTATTTTCGAGCGAAATAATGTCAAAAAATTAAAAAATTTGAAAGCATTATCCACGTTTTTGCGACTTTTTGGAGTCTTCGGGTCCCGGTGTCAAAAAGTCTTGAAATTCTAGGGAATTCATCTCGGGGTCATATAATGTCGTTTGGAACCATATATGTTCACTATTTGTTGTCATAAATGTTCGTTGTAGGCTTGAATTAATGAAATCGGTGTAAGTTGTAAATCGCTAAATTAGTCCTTTAAAGGCCAATTGGATGGTTCCACCCACCCAATTGGACTCTTGGAGGATATTTAGGACCGTGGTAAATATTTCAGCAATTTTTATGTCCGGGCAAAAAAATGTAAAAAAATTCCAAAATTGAAGGCTAATATCCACTCTTTTTGAAAAATTTCAAATGTTTCGAGATCCAGTGTCGAAAAGCATTGAGATTTCAGTTGATACATCTCAAATTCTCGGAGTCATATAATGTCGTTTGGAACCATATATGATCATTATATGTTGTCATAAATGTTCGTGGTAGGTTTGAGTTAATGAAATCGGCGCAAGTTGGAAATCGGCAAATTTGTCGTTTAAAGGCAAATTGGATGGTTCCACCCACCCAATTGGACTCCCAGAGGATACTAGGGACCATGGTAAACATTTTGACAATTTTTATTTACGGGCGAAAAAATGGTAAAAAATTCCAAAATTGAAGACTAATATTTTGAGAAATTTTGGAGGTTTCGGGGCCCGGTGTCGAAAAGCCTTTAGATTTTAGGGGATATATCTCAGAGTCATATAATTACGTTTGAAACCATATATGATCATTATATGTTATCATAAATGTTTGTGGTAGGCTTGAGTTAATGAAATCGGCGCAAGTTTTAAATCGGTAAATTGCCCGTTTAAAGGAAAATTGGATGGTTCCACCCACCCAATCGGACTCCCATAGGATATTAGAGACCATGGTTTTGGCAATTTTTATTTCCGACGGAAAAATTGTCAAAAAATTCATAAATTGAAGGCTTATATCTACGCTTTTTGAGACTTTTTGGAGTCTTCAAGTCCCGGTGTCGAAAAGTCTTGAAATTTTAAGGGATACATCTCGGGGTCATATAATGTCGTTTGGAAACATATATGTAAAGGAGTTATGTCTTCGATAAGTGAAATTACTAGATATATCAAGGATCACTATTATGGAGATAATAAGTTCGTTCTTTTTAGTCGTCATTATCTGTTGCTAGACTATGATCATTGATCTTTGGTCTAGTCAAATAGTCCAAAGCCCACTAGCATGGATCCTATGAGGTCACACAACAAAGGTTTTGGGTTAAGCAAGTTAGTGGTCCATTTATGGGAATCATGAACAAGTGACTAATCATGAATTGGATTGGGCTAGCATAGTTAGATTAGAGTTAGGATTTGGGCTTTGTCATGTACTCTTATTTAGAGATGAGATCTATAAATAAGGTCCATGCCTAGGGTTGTATGACACAACACAATTAACAGTTAATTGTGCATCAATAAACCAGTAATCCCAAAACCCTTCTCTCTCTTTCTCTCGGTCCCACGCCTCTCTCCTACCCCCTTGGATTCACGGCCGGCCACCATAGTGGCGCATGTGGTGATTCGTGGTGGTTCGTGATTTGTTCGTTTCTCGTTCTTCTC
This sequence comes from Chenopodium album, assembly GCF_948465745.1. Taxonomy (NCBI): domain Eukaryota; kingdom Viridiplantae; phylum Streptophyta; class Magnoliopsida; order Caryophyllales; family Amaranthaceae; genus Chenopodium; species Chenopodium album. Next base: position 5,568,741 of record NC_137838.1, read on the forward strand.
CATAGAAGGTTAATTGAAGTGTTCGATTGCGACTAACTAGCATTAGTGGAGGTCTTAATCTGTGCCTGTGGACCAAGTAGAAGAATCACGCTTGAGGTTCTTTATCTCCCTTGTTCTTGTTCGATCGCACGTGGAATCACGCTTCAAAGGTATTAATTCTAATTCTTTATGTGTTATGCATGATCTTGGGATTAGGTGCTATATGAATATGATTCATGTTTTCCGCATTCGTACCTATAAACTCCTACAATATGTTCATTATTTGTTGTCAAAAATGTTCGTGGTAGGCTAGAGTTAATAAAATCGGTGTAAATTGTAAACCGGTAAATTGGTCGTTTAAAGGCAAATTGGATGGTTCAACCCACCCAATTGGAGTCCCGGAGGGTATTTGGGACCATGGTAAACATTTCAGCAATTTTAATGTCCGGGCGAAAAAATGTAAAAAAATTCCAAAATTGAAGGCTAATATCCACTCTTTTTGAGAAATTTCGAATGTTTCGGGGTCCGGTATCGAAAAGCATTGAGATTTCAAGAGATACATATCGGGGTCATATAATTCCGTTTGGAACCATATATGATCATTATATGTTGTCATAAATGTTCGTGGTAGGCTTGAGTTAATGAAATCGGTGCAAGTTGGAAATCGGCAAATTTGTCGTTTAAAGGCAAATTAGATGGTTCCACCCACCCAATTGGACTCACGGAGGGTATAAGGGACCATGGTAAACATTTCGACATTTTTTTACGGGCGAAAAAAGTCAAAAAAATCCAAAATTGAAGGCTAATATCCACGCTTTTTGAGAAATTTTGGTGGTTTCGGGGCCTGGTGTCGGAAAGCCTTTAAATTTTAGGGGATACATCTCGAAGTCATATAATTCCATTTGGAACCATATATGATCATTATATGTTGTCATAAACGTTTGAGGTTGACTTGAGTTAATGAAATCTGTGCAAGTTGGAAATCGACAAATTTGTCGTTTAAAAGCAAATTGGATGGTTCCACCCACCCAATTGGATTCCCGGAGGTTATTAGGGACCATGGTAAATATTTTGAAAATTTTTCTTTACGGGCGAAAAAAATTCAAAAAATTCCAAAATTGAAGGCTAATATCCACGCTTAATGAGAAATTTTGGAGGTTTCAGAGCCCGGTGTCGGAATGCCTTTAGATTTTAGGGGATACATCTCGGAGTCATATAATTCTGTTTGGAACCATATATGATCATTATATGTTGTCATAAATGTTAGTGGTAGGCTTGAGTTAATGAAATCGGCGCAAGTTGTAAATCGGTAAATTGCCCGTCTAAAGGCAAATTGGATGGTTCCACCCACCCAATTGGACTCCCATAGGATATTAGAGACCACGGTAAAAATTTTAGCAATTTTTATTTCCGGGCGAAAAAATGTCAAAAAATTCAAAAATTGAAGGCTAATATCCACGCTTTTTGAGACTTTTTGGAGTTTTCGGGTCTTGGTGTCGAAAAGTCTTGAAATTTAAGGGGTTACATCTCGGGGTTATATAATGTCATTTGGAACCATATATGTTCATTATTTGTTGTCATAAATTTCCGTGGTAGGCTTGAATTAATGAAATCGGTGTAAGTTGTAAACCGGTAAATTGGTCGTTTAAAGGCAAATTGGATGGTTCCACTCACCCAATTGGACTCTCGGAGGGTATAAGGGACCATGGTAAATATTTTGACAATTTTTATTTACGGGCGAAAAAAGTCAAAAAATTCCAAAATTGAAGACTAATATCCACGTTTTTTGAGAAATTTTGGAGGTTTCGGGGCCTGGTGTCTGTAGGCGTCGTTTGAAGTGCGCCTACGTTAAAGCATGTGTGAATAGGCTTGACACTCATAGGAAGTGGGAATTGACATATACGGTTAGGGACAAAGAAAGTAGGGAGCCACCAACAAGTTTTTAAACCGTTCACGGATCATAAAAGGCAACCACGATAAAGGGACAACGATTGACCCGTGAAGGTTACACCCCATTCATAATCCATGAGATTACTAACTCCATATGGTTTGGAACCATGAAATGAGGATCGGGGATGATGGTACGAAGTGAGTCATGGAGTCACATTCGCTCGTATTGGCCTCTACTCGATTCTTAAATTATAGTGAAAAGTGATTCCTGCGATCTCAAAGGCATACAAACAAAAATTCAATTTGCTCCAAACTATTATTAAGCTAAATTGGTTGAATATTAATGCAACATATAATTCTAAAATATTTATGATCACTAGATTAACAACAGGATTAAAAAGGAACCTAAGCTGGTTGTCTAAATTATCTTATTAGGCGTGATTTTCAATTACATATTCCCTTTAAACATGCAATATGGTGATCAATAAATAAAATAGAATTAACATTAATATTGGAAGCAATTTAACAATAAATAGCGTAATTCAAATCAAATAATAATAATAACCCTAATCATGATACTAGCAATAAGAATAAAAATAAGAGTAATTAAGTGATTAATTACTCACATTCCGCATTTCCTTGAATTGCTACATCATGAATAAACTGTTAGTAACTTCAATAAAAATATAAATCAAATTGAAATAATTAAAAATGATAAAAAGTAGAGTTTATTTGGTCCAAACCCTCAGTTAATTATACTTTTCACGCCTTGGTTTAAGTATATAACTTTGGGTACTGTATGAACTCCTTGGAGTGCTTAGGGGAAGTATTATGAGAGAATAGGGTGGCTAGAATTTAGGCTAAATAGGGAGAGAAAATTATTTAGTGATAAATCTTATTGATGATTGGAAAAGGGGTGATATGACCTCTATTTATAGATAAAAAAAAAAAAAAATAGGGTCGAATAATTAAGAAAAGATAAGAATTCGAATCGGATAAAACTCTTGCGATAGACTGCATTTTTTGCGGTTTTTGTTTTTATCATATCTTTTGTCCAAAAATAGGAATAAGATAAATAAGATATCGTTGGAAAGCTCTTGAAATCTAAGTTCTAAAACAATTAGAATAAAATTAAAATATTTTGTATAATAAAAGATATGACCGAAATAGTGAGACGGTGTCAGTTTTGGATAGGGTTTGATATTTTATTCATATCTTTTCCATTATAGCTCGGAATTGATATTATAATATATCATTGGAAAGATAATTTCAAGGGATATCCAACCATCTAAGATTTGGATAAAAATATGAGGCACGAACATAATATCTGTCTATCTTTGAACGTCTTTCAATTCAAATAGAAGTAGGACTTTCAAAAGGAGGAAATTTATTCAATTTCAAACTCTTTAATCTTATCTTTTCAAAAAGGATAATTAAGATCTTTTAGAAACTTATAGAAGATTCCAATTAATCCTAATTGGTTTAGGAATGGGATAAAATAATTTGGACCCTCCACATGATCATTAGGTCGTAGGTAAGGTGGGCTTAGGTTCGGTTTGGGCTCAAATTAATATTTTGGCCATAACTTATTCGTAATAACTCGGATTTGGGCTTATAATATATCTTTGGAAAGCTCTTTAAATCCCCATCCAACTATTCAATCATTGAACCCAGATTATGGACCAAAATAAACTGGATTAAACGTTTTTATAAAAAGGACACGAAATGAATGATTTTAAAGGATACGAAATGAACTATTTTGGGTTTAAAGGCACGAAAAGAGGAAAATAAGTTATGGTTTATGAAATGTAAATATGGATTTAATCACTCCAAGATTAAATACTCAGCCCGACCAATAATGGCGGTGAAAGGTTGTTTATCATCGAGTTTGGTTTTGGAGAGACATTTTTAGGTGTCTACAGTGTCGGAACGCCTTTAAATTTTAGGGGATACATCTCGGAGTCATATAATTCCGTTTTGAACCATATATGGTCATTATATGTTGTCACAAATGTTTGTGGTAGGCTAGAGTTTATGAAATCGGTGCAAGTTGAAAATCGGTAAATTTGTCGTTTAAAGGCAAATTGGATGGTTTCACCCACCCAATTGGACTCCCGGAGGGTATTAGGAACCATGGAAATCATTTTGAAAATTTTTATTTACGGGCGAAAAAAAGTCAAAAAATTCCAAAATTGAAGGCTAATATCCACGCTTTTTGAGAAATTTTGGAGGTTTCGGGGCCTGGTGTCGGAAAGTCTTTAGATTTTAGGGGATACATCTCGGAGTCATATAATTCCGTTTGGAACCATATATGATCATTATATGTTGTCATAAATGTTTGTGGTAGGCTCGAGTTAATGAAATCGGCACAAGTTGTAAATTACCCGTTTAAAGGCAAATTGGATGGTTCCACCCACCCAATTGGACTCCCATAGGATATTAGAAACCATGGTAAACATTTCGGCAATTTTTATTTCTGAGTGAAAAAATGTCAAAAAATTCAAAAATTGAAGGCTAATATCCACGCTTTTTGAGACTTTTTGGAGTCTTCAGGTCCCGGTGTCGAAAAGTCTTGAAATTATAGGGGATACATCTGGGGTCATATAATGTCGTTTGGAACCATATTTGTTCATTATTTGTTGTCATAAATGTTCGTGGTAAGCTTGAGTTAATGAAATCGGTACAAGTTGTAAACCGGTAAATTAGTCGTTTAAAGGCAAATTGGATGGTTCCACCCTGCCAATTGGACTCCTGGAGGGTATGAGCTAGGGACCATGGTTAACATTTCGACAATTTTTATTTACGAGTGAAAAAAGTCAAAAAATTCTAAAATTGAAGGCTAATATCCACGCTTTTTGAGACATTTTGGAGGTTTCGGATAGAGCTATCAATCCGGGTAAATGGATCGGGTTTGGGTCGGTAAGAGTGGGTCGGGTTAGCTCGGATCGGGTTAATTCGGATTAATTCCATAACCTATGCAGGTCGGGTTTGGGTTGAGTCATGTTTGAGTCGAGTGATGTCGGGTCATACTCTTTATCGGGTTTAGGTCGGGTTAATAACAGGTCGGGTGAACAATAGGTCGGGTTTAATTCGGGTTTTCACGGGTTAAAACGGGTTAGGGTAATTCTCGAGTTTGAGTTGGGTTCAATTCAAGTAAATAATTTGCGATTTAGAATCAAGTCGGGTCTTTCTCGGGTTTTAGTCGGGTTCGATCGGTTCAAGTCAATAATTTGCAGGTTATAATTAGTCGGATCATTTTCAAGTCGGGTCATTCTTGGGTTCAAGTCGGGTTCGGTTCAAGTCAATAATTTGCGGGTTATAATCAGGTTGGGTCATTTCCAAGTTGGGTCATTCTCGAAGTCAAGTCGGGTTATGTTCAAGTCAATAATTTGCAGGTTACAATCAGGTCGGGTAATTTCCAAGTTAGGTGATATTTGGGTTCAACTAACTATAAATAGATAATTATCATTTTTATCAAGCTAATTATTTCCTTTACTATAATATATATATGACAATATACTAGGGAACTATAGTCAATAATTTAGGAAGATAATTATCTCCTTTGACCATACAACAAATATATACTATATTTAACACTTAAATTTGAGGATAATGCTCCTTTCTTTTGTTGGCTTGGGCTTACTTGGTCTCCCTAGACAAAATGCTTTGATCAACAATAATAAGGTGGTCTAAATTGCATTTAAGGTGATTCGAAATCGGGTCAGGAACAATTTGGGTTAAATTTAGGTCGGGTCAATAACAAGTCGTGTTGATTTCGAGTCGGGTTAGTAACAGATCGAGTTGAATATTTAGGTCGTGTTAGTAATTGTTTTGGTAAAATTCGAGTCAGGTCAATACCAAGTCGGGTTGAATTTAGGTCAGGTCAATAACAAGTCGGGTTGATTTCGGGTCGGGTGTGTAACAAATTGGGTTAAATTCGGGTCGGGTTAGGAACGAATCGGGTTGAATTCAGGTCAGGTTAGTAACGAGTCGGGTTAAATTCAGGTTTTGACGGGTTAAAACGGGTTTGGGTCCATTTCCGTTCAAGTTGGGCTCGGTTCATGTCAATAATTTACGGGTTATATTCGGGTCGGGTCATCTCCAGGTCAGTTTATGTTCGGGTTCGGGTCTCACATACTTGGGTCAACTCGGGTCTAGGCTTGGTTTCAGGTCAGGTTTGGGTCACCATTTTTTCAGATTCAGATGGGTCAGTTTATAATCGGGTTTGAGTTGCAATTTCGGGTCGGATCGGGTCAACTTTTGACAGCTGCTAAAAGTAAGATTAATTGTACGTTATAATTATAAAAAGATAAGACGAATCTAATCAAAATTCGTATAGGTATCCTTTTTATTCCATATGTAGAGATCACAAAAGACGATTAATGTGATATCATAAATGACATCCACGGAAGTTATGATTAAAATAAACGGAAGAAGCATTATACAACTTGAACACTCTTGATCAGTAAGACGCCTAATTTGACTAAACCTATCAAGGATAATATCAAAGTATATGGAGAACAATTGCAAACAACAAATCAGTAACAATTAAACAAGCACAAGCCAACAATAATGATGAAATATTTCTGTCTAATACATGTTTTTTTTTTCAAGAAGAAACATGTCATTTATGAGTAGAAAGACAACAAAATTAAACTACACTGTTCGAATTATGTCATTATGTTTTATTGATTTTACTTTCTCATTTCAAAAAACAGACATAAAAGATAAATAACAGTGACTAATTGGAGCTATTCCCTGTTTGCAAGAGATGGGAATGCTCCCAATTACAGCCATCAAAACTCTTAATTTCAGCATGCCTGAGAGTCCCTGGATCAACACAAGCAAAGTTAACCGAAACAGCATCAGGGTTCGACCTTGAGATGTTGAAGGAGGTGATGCCACAGATGTTACAAAATGTATGCTTAGCAGTGCAAGAACCAAAAGTGTATGTAGTAATGTTTGATTCACCTAAAATTAGTTCAAAGTCATGAGAAGGAACACTAAAAGAGATATTACCCCTCTTTGAGCACATTGAACAATTGCATTTCCAAGCAGTCACACTTTGAGGTGATCTGAATTTGTATCTTATTCTTCCACAATGACATCCTCCTTGGTGAGATACAACTAATTGCGAATTCGAGTTCATGAGATGAGTTAGAAAGATCAGATGATTGCAGGTTAATGTTATACAAGGGTATGGCCAAGGTTGATATGCATAGCTCAACACTTGGAGCTTACATAGTTAGATTACATGCCATATGGGAGATCTCAGGGAAAACATATACTACGTAAATACCATTTGATAGTTATCAAACAAAGCTTATTTAAGCACAAGTTATTGAACTCAAATTTTTGTCTCGACCCAATGTCGGGATCCAAAATGGTAATGAGTGGTAAAGAATTGAAGGTCAATTTACTATGAACATTTACATGTGATTATTACGAGTACAGCTTACTAGATGAACATTATGTTACCTGAATACAAGAAAGAAAAAACAAAACTACATACCATATAAACCACTGAAATTTTAAAGTTAACCCTATATCTCACAATATGTAGCATATTGCAAGCCTTCCATACATCAATGATTTCAAGAAGCTTTCACTCCCAAAAACAAGCGACAGGCTGACAGAAGGTATCTTTGAGAGTGACAGGAGTAAATTCTGTATCAGCAATAAATGAATTTGAGGCACCCAAAGAAGCAAGTTAAATAAGAAATTATACATATAATCGCATCCCATATGGTGTAGTATAGTGATATAGGAAGGACTGAGATATTCGACAAAACTTTGGATCAGTGGAGAATCTAACCAACCACCTGACTACTAATTTCAAATTAGCTACTAAGCTTCAGTAAGACAGTAATTATTGCAGCTTAGCTCTCTTGATTATCAGACTGCAGATTCAACATTTGGGCGAGAACAAGCTTTGAGAGCTCATTGATCATGTTTTGGACTGGTACTCCCTCTCCATCCTCTTGTGTTGACCAGGAAGACGATTGCGACATTAGCCTCGAGTATTCATGTGCAGCCACATTGGTCTTTTTTGACGTAGTAAGGACTTTCTCTAAATCAGCTTGTGTCAGCAGCCTTGGAGCCTGAAAAAGTATAGAACACCAGTCAACCAACACTCAAAACTCTTCTTAGCAGCAAAGCAAGTTAACAATCAAGTAAATGCCATTTTCTGCAACTACTTCCTTTCATCATAAATTACAAGTATCAAATTTTGATTACCGAATCAAGGGTGAAAAGCATTCAAACATGAAAGGAAAATCATTTCCTTGAGCAATTGCTGGATATTTTACACTTCCAATATTTTTTGCCAGCATTATAAATCAACAACCAAGAACTAACCAACTAGTCCGAGGGAGGATATGAAACTAAGTATGCACTATGAGACTTACTCTGTCCCTAAAAAATAGGCCACATTTGATCAGTGGCTACTTTTTCGGAATTGTATTAAACTCTCCATATTCCTGTTATTTGGTTAAGAGCCTCATATCTCCACCATATCAAAGTAGTCCTTATTTGCAGTAATCCTAAATTTAAACATCATGAAGGGTGATATGGGGAGACTCTTAATCTATCTCATATTATTTTTTCATGACCTAAAACATGATATATAGTGACAGGGTAATATATACTTGTTTATTCTGTCAATTACTCAAAAGCCATGCCCTAACCCACTACGATGAAAAAGTTCCAATTATAAACACCATTCATATCATATGATTCATATATCCTAGACTGATTATAAAATTAAACCTGTCCAGTATAGAAACGAAAGGAACAACATGACAATAAAGGGCGACATAAAAGGCTGCTTACATGATGTGGTTTCCCACTCTTCTCATCATCTAAAAGCTCCCTGATTGGAAGATATGCAGCCTTTTTACAAAGCTCAAATAGATCAGAACCGGTACTTCCGTCACATAAGCTGGCTAGATAATCAAAGTCAATGTTTTCCTCTACCCTCTCATCCTTCAGGATTACTCTCAATATCTCTGCCCTCTCCTTGCGAACAGGCATTCCAATCTCAAATGCCTGAGAAAATCGGCGAAGAATAGCCTCATCAAGTTCAGATGGACGATTTGTAGCAGCAAGAACCATCACTCTGGCATTCTCTATACAAACAAGACAAAATCATCATAAGCCAAGTGGTCAACTTAGGGTGAATTCAATATCTAATGAATTGAAGAATTAAGGTCCTCAGTAAAGATGCATATGATTTAATGTATAAAATTAATCATTACAGATCAGATGCAATAAACTTACGATCAGTTGTGAAGCCATCCCACAAAGCCATAAACTCTGTTTTCATGTTTGTCAATGCTTCATGATCAGAGTTTCTACGCTGTCCCAAGAAGCTATCAACCTCATCGATGAATATGATAGCAGGCTGTAGTTTGTATGCCAGGCTAAACACAGCAGAAACTGCAAAAATTTTAAAAAGATATTATGCAACTATAAGAAATGTCAATAATAAAAAATAAAAAAATAAAAAAAGTCTGCCAAAGCACTTACTGTAGCAGACAAAATCTAGTTTTCCCATATATATTACTCTTTTCTAAAATATCAAGGACTTAATTCTTCAGTGAAGCACATGGTACATTAAGATTGTCATAATTTACCAAAATTAATGGTGAACAGACACATTCAAAGTTTCTTCTCAATCTTTTTTTCTTTGTGATTACTTAAATTCATCTCATGGTTTCTAAAACAAACCAAAAGCATTAAATGTTCAAGATATCTACAAAGAACATAGCATTAGCACTTGCCATGCCTTCACACAATGCAAACAAGTCTATTGCCCCCTCCCTCCCACCAAAAAAAGAATATTAACCCAAGTAAAGTTGTTTTCTTGACCACCACAAGGATGCAAGCATCATCAAGTCCATAAACTGCACGCAAATTCAAGCTTAAAACTTACCGAGTTTTTGTGCGTCACCAAACCATTTGCTCATCAAATTTGAAATCCTCACATTTATGAAAACTGCTCCAGACTCTTTAGCAATAGCTTTTGCTAACATAGTCTTTCCAGTTCCCGGAGGACCATAAAGTAAAACACCTTTTTGAGGACCAAGCAATTTCCCATACGTAAACAGCTCAGGCCTCCGTAATGGAAGAATGACAAGCTCATAAAGTGCTTGCTTGATGCTATCTAAACCCCCAATTAAGTCAAACTTGACTTCTATGTGGTCAGGATTTATAACATCACATGCGATAACATCCTGCAGCAGAGTCGACCAAAAATTTACAAAATAAAAAGTCAGAAATTGCATTGGGTATTCTATTAAAATTTAAATGTAATGAGACAAAAAAGGCTAACCCCTGAAATCTACAAGCCAAAATATGCCTACATTATGAGTCATTAAGCACTCTCTAATTTTTTATATGATGCAATATGTTACTACAACACTTCATTTCATAGCCGTGTCAAAACTCAACACACCAACAATCATGTTTCCTTACCCGATAATTCAATGCTCATTCAAACACTAAAAAAAATGCAAGAAGTGAATGAAGGAAAAGAAGTATATGTGGTATACATGCCCACAACTCACAAATATGCTTCACATTAACATCTCAACAAAAAAACAATAATACGTTACAATGCATGCAGAAAGTCTTCTAAAAACAAGATTACGTTCCATTTATGTTGTATATCCGCACACGTATCATCCCTGCACACGTATCATCCTCGCACCCATGTCCAATTTAAGAATACTGTACCCATATATGAAGCTTCTAATCTTGACGTGTCAGAAACTTAAATCACTTGCACCTGAGTAACCAGCCTATACTAACACATGACGAAAAAAACCTACTTTTTCAAGGAAAATCTGTAACCTACCCCAATTAGGGAACACTAAATCTAACAATCCTTTTACAAAAAAAAAAAAATCAAAGAATGATGGTTTCACATTCTACGTAAGAGTTTATCTCACAGTGTAAAGGCGTTGTACTAGGTCAAAGTTCCGAATCTAGATGCATTCAATGACCTCAGGGATTTCCATTACCCTAAGTAAGGCAAGAAATTTACTGCAATGCTCAAGATACCTAATGAAATTTTCAAAGTCTAGTCCCTTAAAATCCAATGCTGACTTTTTCAGAAGATTCAAAATAATCATACCTTAACATCAATACTAATTGTTTAAGACAAACATAGCAAATGAGCACAAGTCAAAATAGCCAAAAAAATTAACAAAAACCCATCTAAACATCAAGCACAATTTAATCAAAGTTATAACAAAGTGACATGAACAAGAACACAAATTGGAAATTTATACACAACATTCTCAACCTATAAACCATGAAATTACATTATCCCAACAAAAACCATACAAACAATATATTACACATGATTCAAAATCATCCCCAGCAAAAACCCTAACTCGAAAATTCCAAATTCACAATCAAAAACAAAATTAACCCAAAATTAAGATTCCCAGATAGAAAAACAATAATAAAATCATAAAAACTAAGAGAAATTAGAATAAAAACCGAAAAAAAGTATGATTACCTCGTAAGGATTAGTTTGAATAAGAGGTCTACCCAAACGCTTAGCAATTTCTTTCTTCTGTTCAAGGGCTTTCTTTGACGCTTCACGATTAGGGTCTAATTGTCTAAGCCCAACAAATAATACCAAACAACTAAGAGCTGCACTTGCTGCATATAACACCAGTTCTTGTATTAACTTTGTTTCTGTATTCCTTCCCATTTCCCCCAAAATCTCAAAAACCCAGATTAAATTATTGTTGTATTTTATTTATATTCAGGAGATTGTTACCCAGAAATTAAAAATGGGATTTGAATGATTTTGGGGATGATTCGAGGGAGAAGGATAAATAGAAGAAGCTTAAGAGGTTCTTGGAGGAAAAGAAAAGAAGAGGAGAGAGAAATCTTCTGGAAACTAAAAATTGTTGGTGACGATTAAACTAATGTTGTTCGTGTTGGGACATGGTAGTTCATTGTATTGGGCTTGTTGGGTCATATAAATTGGACTGCCAATAATATGGTTTATGATTTGGATCCATAAAATAAGATGGCTAGATTTTTAAGTACCCAAGATAATAATCTTTATGTAAACCATCTCGTATTTGGAACGTAGTAACCTACTAGACAAGGCTAGACCTGTCAATTCCTAACCCGAATTGGTACTCCGATCTGATTCCAAACTCGTTCTACTGAGAGAAAATCCGAACCCGACCTGAATGACTCGAAATTGACTCATTTATCATAATTTGTAATGATCCAAGCAATTCAAAGCATTTGAAAATGACCCAAACAACCCAAAATTTGACCCGAATCCGACCTATGACCCGAATCGACAGGTCTAGACATGGCTTTTCTGGTTTTTAATGTTGTCATAATTCTTTTGTTGGACGGAGAACTAAATGTTGTTAAAGTTACTACACAAAACTAGTATCAAAAAATCAAATAATATATATCTAGTGTATAAAACAGATTAAATGAACATTACACATACCTTTATACTTGATTCAAAATATAACTTTTATAACCCGAGCCCAACAAATTGCGTTGTGTCCTTAAGACAATTTTGCTCCCTCTACGATACCCAAGGTTATTAAGCAATTGTCTCCCAGGATAGAACGGGTTTCGTTTCTTATAAAATGGTATTGTAATTATAAGAAACCAGCGAACAAACTAGATTAGAGTAACCGCAACTATATGCATGTATATCTTGAGAGAGTAAATAAAACTTATATTCTGTATTAATAAATGAGAACAACCAACAACTATTTATAGACAAAGAAACATGGATGAAAAGACGCAAGTAATGAAAAGATACAATTATCCATCATAATTAATGAATAGTAAATAATGAAATAATGCAATTATCCATATTAACAATTACCAATGAAGAGTTACAATTATCCAAACATACAATTTGTCATACAACACTATTCTTCATAATTCTTCATTAATACTAATTAAAATATTTACAACATAAATATCCAACAATCCCCCACATTAATGAAGAATTTCTCATTCACAAACAACTGAAATCTAACAATCATCCCCCACATTAATGAGAAAGACTCATAATGAAACATCAAGGTATGTTATGCAATTTGCGGTTACTCAACGAAAAATATGTGCATTGGGAATAGTAGTCAAAGACTTTGAACCACCCCTAGTGAAGTCCATCGAGCTTACTCAGTCGATCAGTAGTATTTTTCAACTTTGAACAGCCAACTCTGAAATGTAAGCTAAGACAATAGAAATCACACAAATATTTCTCTAAAACAGTTTGTTCTCACGTTCGTGACCGTTTTGGCCATGGACACTCCTGGTTCAGCAAGTGTGTTAGAGAATTCGACCTCTAAATTCTCATAGAGGCGGCCCGTCCTCACACTCACATAGGTGACTTCTATACCTTCCAATAGAAATCATTAAAAATCTAAGCTTAATATTAAGCTTAAACTTAACCTTTCATGTATAAGCACCATTGTCACATATAGGAATGGATTAGAGTTTTGTACTCTATTGTGCTTTTACAGTTATCATAACTTGGTTGTCCCTTTGAACCTAGATCTTGGGATCTCCATTCAACTAGGTTGGGTAGCCGCTATAATAACTAATTGATAGGTCTTAACCCCATTCCCTTTGATGACTTATCCACTAGCTCTCTAGTTAAGCCTTTTGTTAACGGATCCGCAATATTATCCTTTGACCTTACAAAGTCCAACGTGATAATTCCACTAGAGAGTAGTTGTCTAATGGTATCATGTCTACGACGTATATGTCTAGAATTTCCATTATACATGACATTCCTTGCCCTTCCAATAGCTGCTTGACTATCACAATGTATGCAAATAGCAGGAATAGGTTTTGGCCAATTAGGAATATCTTCTAGAAAATTTCGAAGCCACTCAGCTTCTTCACCAGCTTTATCTAAAGCAATAAATTCAGACTCCATGGTAGATCGAGCAATACAAGTTTGCTTAGATGACTTCCAAGATACTGCTCCTCCACCTAGTGTAAATAAATATCCACTGGTAGATTTCGTATCCTTGGAGCCAGTTATCCAATTTGCATCACTATAACCTTCAAGTACAACAGGATATTTAGTGTAATGCAAGCCAAAATTTTGAGTTTGCTTTAGATAACCCAATACACGTTTTAGCGCTTTCCAGTGATCTCCATTTGGATTACTCGTAAAACGGCTTAATTTGCTAACAACAAAAGCTATATCAGGCCTAGTACAATTCATGATGTACATTAAACTGCCTAAAATACGAGCAAATTCTTTCTGAGATACACTTTGGCCGTTGTTCTTGGCAAGGTGTAAATTAATATCTATGGGTGTTCTCATGGGATTTATGCCAAAATCCTTAAACTTGCTCAAAACTTTTTCAATGTAATGAGATTGAGAAAGAGCTAAACCATCAGATGTCCTATGAATTTTAATCCCTAAAATCACATCTGCAACACCCATATCTTTCATTTCAAATCTATTAGTTAACATGCACTTAGTGACATTAATATGATTAATATCACTACCTATTATAAGCATGTCATCAACATACAAGCACACAATAACATATCCATTATGAGTGGTCTTAATATAAACACATTTATCACACTCATTGATTTTAAATCCATTTGACAACATTACATCATCAAACTTTTTATGCCATTGTTTCGGTGCTTGTTTTAAACCATAAAGAGATTTAACAAGTCGACAAACTTTATTTTCTTGTCTGGCAACAACAAACCCTTCCGGTTGTTGAATATAAATCTCTTCTTCTAGATCGCCATTTAAAAATGTTGTTTTAACATCCATTTGATGTATTTCAAGGCCATTTAATGTTGCAAAAGCAATTAACATTCTAATGGATGTTATTCGGGTAACCGGAGAATATGTATCGAAATAATCAAGTCCCTCTCGTTGGTTATTACCCCTTACAACCAGTCTTGCCTTGTATTTGTCAATAGATCCATCAACTTTTCTCTTTTTCGTAAAAATCCATTTACAACTCAAGGGCTTAACACCAGATGGCAAATTTGTTAATTCCCAAGTATTATTATGCATTATGGATTCAATTTCACTATTGACAGCTTCTTTCCAATGAAAGGATTCTGGAGACGACATAGCCTCTTTAAAAGTTTTTGGCTCGTCTTCTAACATGAAAGTTAGAAAATCTGGACCAAATGACGTAGAAGTCCTTCGTCGTTTACTACGTCTAGGCTCCTCTATTTCGAGACTCTTTATATCTCGAGGTCTTTTATTTTTCCTATTTGACCCATCTTTATGACTATTGTCACCCTTTTCAGATTTATACGGAAAAATATCTTCAAAGAACACAGCGTCCCTTGACTCAATAATTGTATTGACATGTATATCTTCTATTTCTGATTTGTATACCAAAAACCGATATGCACTACTATTCAGTGCATATCCAATAAAAACACAATCTATAGTTTTCGGTCCTAATTTCACCTTTTTAGGCTTAGGAACTGAAACTTTAGCTAAACACCCCCACACTCGAAAATATTTCAAGGATGGCTTCTTTCCTTTCCATAATTCATAGGGTGTTTTTTGTGTCTTTTTATGAGGCACTCTATTAAGTATATAATTAGCAGTTAGAATAGCCTCACCCCACAAATTTTTTGGTAAACCAGAACTATTGGACATAGCACTCATCATTTCTTTTAATGTCCTATTTTTTCTTTCCGCTACTCCATTAGACTGCGGTGCATAAGGAGCAGTGGTTTGGTGTATAATACCAAATTCTGAACAAATTTCCTCAAAAGGAAATTCATACTCACCACCCCTATCACTTCTGATTATTTTAATCTTCTTACCCAATTGATTTTCAACTTCATTTTTGTAGTTTTTGAAGGCACCGATAGCCTCATCTTTACTACTCAAAAGATAGACATAACAATATCTACTGCAATCATCTATGAAGGTTACAAAATAATTTTTACCTCCCCTAGATGGCAGTGATTTCATGTCACATAAATCAGTATGTATTAAATCTAAAGGTTCGATATTCCTTCCATCAATTGAATGAAACGGTTGTCTAGTAAATTTAGATTCAACACACACTTGACATTTCCTTTTTGAACAATCAAAATATGGTAATATTTCCATGCTAATTAATTTCCGTAAGGAATTATAATTAACATGGCCTAATCTTGAGTGCCATAAATAAGAAGACTCAAGCAAATAAACAGAAGTAGCAGTCTTATTAACATTGTCATCTTTAGTTACAATAGTCATTACATTTAATTTAAATAAGCCATCACTAAGATAGCCTTTGCCTACATACATATCATTCTTAGAAAGTACAAACTTATCAGATACAAAGACCAATTTAAAACCATTCCTACTAAGTAATGATCCAGACACTAAATTCTTGCGAAGGTCAGGCACATGGAGCACATTATTTAGCGTCACCGTCTTGCCAGAAGTCATCTTTAGTGCTATTTTTCAAACTCCTTCAACTATAGAAGTTGAAGAATTTCCCATGTACAATTTTTCTCCTTCCGATGCAGGGGTATAGGATGAGAACATTGACTTGTTTGCACAAACATGACGGGTTGCACCTGTATCAATCCACCATTCTTTTGGATTCCCTACCATGTTGCACTCCGATATCACTGCTGAAAGATGTACATCATCAAGTTCTTCAGAGATCTTATCAACCTCCACAAAACTAGCTTGGGCATTCTTCTTTTTCTTATTGGGATTCCTGCAATCTTTGGCCTTGTGACCAAGTTTACCACACCCATAACATTTACCCTTAAACTTCTTTTTGTGGCTTTGGTTGGAGTCATCATTAGTACGCTTTCTTTTCTTGGTTTTTGAAGAACCTTCAACCACATTGGCCTTGGAAGACATGATAGTGTTGCCACCGGCTTTTCGATTATCCTCTTCGATGCTTAACCGAACAATAAGATCTTCAAGTGACATGTCCTTTCTCTTATGTTTAAGATAATTCTTAAAATCTTTCCAAGACGGTGGCAATTTTTCTATACAAGCAGCCACTTGGAAAGACTCACTCAAAGTCATATTTTCAACATGTATTTCATGGATAATTAATTGGAGTTCTTGGACTTGACTCATTACAGTCTTACTATCCACCATCTTGAACTCCAAAAATTTTCCGACAATGAATTTCTTTGAACCGGCATCTTCTATCTTGTACTTATGGTCTAGACTTTCCCACAATTCTTTTGCCGTTTTAATCGGACTATACACATTATAAAGTGTGTTGTCAAGACCATTAAGTACATAATTCCGACACAAAAAGTCGGAATGCTTCCAAGCATCTATGGCGGCGACCTTATCTTTGTCGGCCTCTCCTTCCTTCAACTTAGGGGCTTCCTCTGTGAGGAACCTCGCCAAGTTCAATGTAGTCAAATAAAACAACATTTTTTGTTGTCATCTCTTAAAATCAGTTCCATTGAACTTTTCTGGCTTTTCCCCGTGGTTGACACTAGGCAAAGGAGTAACCAAATTGGTGTTTGTAGCCATTTCTATCACAAAAATAGAAAATATGATTAAATAAATAATCACATGCACCACACTAGATAAGAGTTAATTAATTAAAAAATATATAAATAAACTCCACCTAACCAAGAATTTAGATTGTAGTATTTTACGCAACATCAACGACCGACAATAATAAAACAATAAAAGAAAAAATTAAATAAACATAAAAACTTTACTTCTTAATAATTTAATACATCCAAATCCCAAACAAGTTGCATGAATAATAATCGGAACAAAGTTTAGAACTTTACTTCTAAACTCTCATGACACTTTAATACGAAATGCAAAAGAACAAAAAAAAAAAAAAAAAAAACTTGTCTTAAGATTGTTAAAGTTACTACACAAAACTAGTATCAAAAAATCAAATAATATATATCTAGTGTATAAAACAGATTAAATGAACATTACACATACCTTTATACTTGATTCAAAATATAACTTTTATAACCCGAGCCCAACAAATTGCGTTGTGTCCTTAAGACAATTTTGCTCCCTCTACGATACCCAAGGTTATTAAGCAATTGTCTCCCAGGATAGAACGGGTTTCGTTTCTTATAAAATGGTATTGTAATTATAAGAAACCAGCGAACAAACTAGATTAGAGTAACCGCAACTATATGCATGTATATCTTGAGAGAGTAAATAAAACTTATATTCTGTATTAATAAATGAGAACAACCAACAACTATTTATAGACAAAGAAACATGGATGAAAAGACGCAAGTAATGAAAAGATACAATTATCCATCATAATTAATGAATAGTAAATAATGAAATAATGCAATTATCCATATTAACAATTACCAATGAAGAGTTACAATTATCCAAACATACAATTTGTCATACAACACTATTCTTCATAATTCTTCATTAATACTAATTAAAATATTTACAACATAAATATCCAACAAATGTCGATTCCATAATGTTCTTAAATCGGGCCGGGAGGGGGGGACTTTAATCACTTAATCTATCACCCACTCTCTATAATAAAAACCCTCTAAAATGATTCTTTGACATCTCTCATACTTTTTATGATTGGTGGTTAATTTGAAAGTGTTTTTTTTTTCTTTATCAAAGAGTTTGGAAGAGATTTTTAATCTTCAGGATTAAATAAAGTTAAAATTTTTAATAAATATGTGTTGTTTTAAGAAAAATAAAGAGTTTTTTTTTTTTTTTTTTTTTTTTTAATTGTGATTCTTTTTTTAAGTGAACTAATGGTGAAATATTTGAGGAATAATATAAGAGTGAAAATAGGCCAATAGGGGATAGGAAGAAACTAATGTATGGTTAATGTTGACCATTGCAACTTTAGCAAGTTAACATAATTTTGAAATTAACCTTTGTGACACCAAATCATGAATTGGGTTCATATTCTAACAAGCCCTCAAGGTCACTCAGACTCAAATCCCACACACTTTATATAGTTGGATTCAATTTCTTAAAGGGGAAGGGTCTAGCCGACTAGCTAGCCACTTTTTAGTTAGGGCTCTAACCCATTGTCTTCCTTATGTGTGATGGAAGGATGACAATTCCTTTAAGCTAGTTAGCTAGTGTAAGTTGGTTTAATACTCTTTTCCCTATTTTATGATGGAGTCCTTTGAACAACTAACCATGACAATTGACAAATTTGACTTGTTAATCTAAGCTTCCTTATGTACGTACTTGCTCTCTTACTTCTCATTTCTCAACCATGCACCTAACAAGGAAGTACAAGTCACAAGTTGCTAGTACAAGATCGAAGCGACAAAGTAATTTTTGCTTCCTGCCTTCCTCTACAAATTCAATGTATAGTGTGTTTTTGTCAACATTATTCACCTAGCAAGTTATTCCGCTATCTCTATCCCAACTCTCAAGGGAGCCACATTACACCTACGCAGATAAAATGCCCTATGTCGTGCAAGAATCTAATTATTAGCTATGAGAGTGAGGGATAGCTAAGGTTTCTTCCCAATTCCTGGTAATTAAGAGTTCGATATTCATCCCTCACTCTTGTAGCTCTCTAGACACCAAAAAATTGAGTATTATCTCTAATAGTTATTCCGTCCCCAAAAGACAAATATCAGCAAATTAATCTTCACCAAAATATTGTAGGGATCGAGATTTAAATTTTTACCTCTCACTCAAAACCAATCACTATGCCCCAATAATGTGATGTGTATTTAAAATTCAGTTTAAAAATCTAAAACTGAATTTTAGATACGCATCACATTTATTGCTTCACTTAATGTTAGAGCACATTTTGATTAAACATATAGGCATATGGCATTACTCAAATGATCACATTATACATTTATACATATATACATGTGTTTGGATCTCCTTGTGAGTTGTGACATTGAGTAAAGGGAGAAAGTCAACGATAATATGATAAGCTCACCGAGCCGCAATGTAAACAGAGATGATAGAAATTTACACCGATTCAATCTTCAATTCATAAATAGTTCAGCCAAGATTCAAGCTATAAATGTGCAATAACTTCAATCTATTATACTAAGTATATGTTGACACCATAAGTTCATGACGATACATTTGCACACTCTTCGGATTGCCACTAGTAGTCTTATTTATATACGGCAATACCAATCTCTAATTTTGGAAATTGTAAGTATGATTTTTTTTTTTTTTTTTTTTTTGAATAGTACTCCGTAATATGTTTTAGTTTTTGACAAAGCATTCAAGTATGATTTAATTGCTAATGAGACATGATTATTTATTTTCATTTAAACGCTATAATTTTAATCACTTAATTGTCTAATCATATAAATGTAATAAGATTTTTTTTATTTTTTTTAAAAAATGTTAGTGTAATAAGTCCATTTACATGCGAAGTATTAAGTAAAATAAAGTACAGTAATTGGTATGATAGAATGATTAGAAACTCGTGTTACAACTCAGTTTAATAAGATGTCTTTTGATATTAAAGGAGGGCCGACATAATACGAGTACGGAGTAATATTCTTCAATAATCAATGAAGTATCGATCGATGAATTACTTGACGAAATTGACATATGGCATTTAGGTTCACCTAGTTTTGGCCACACGCTTAAAAGTTGTCGTATTGCTTTGAGTGAAAGTAGGCTAAATACTCCTAATTAAAAAAATTCCAATGTCAAAATCATCTTCCAAATTCCGATCATATAGTGGAGGTAGGAGGAAAATGAAAAGAGAAGTCAACGAGAAGGCTAACATCAATATTAGCCCAACATTTGTATTCATATACGAAGTATTTAAACTTTTATTACATTTTTATTTTATGTGTAGTACAATGTTCTGTACTACTAATTCTTTCAGTACCAGAATTAATGACTGTAAAGTGTCGAAACTTTGCTGATTTTCATTTCTGGTCAAGTATCTTTTTTTCCCATGTCTATAAATCCTCAATCATTCCTCATTTCTTCTCCATTCTCTGCAATTTTTCTTGTTCATTCAAGATTATAAATTTGTTCTTTTTTATAAAAATTCTAAAACACCCATTTGATGATTTGGGGTTTTTGTTAGATTATCAGGAGTTTTTATGCAAATTGATTGCATATTAGGGATACCCATTTGCGTGGAATTGTTCATGTTGGGAAGAAATTCATGATATTGGAGGAGCAATAGCTGGGAATTTTGTCTTTGCAAACGTCACATAATCTGAATTATTTTTGTTTTTTTGGAAACTATTGAAGTGAGGTAATAATTCTTGGCATTTTTCTCTTCTCAGAATTTGATTATTACTTATTATAAATAAAGTTATTGTTTTTTTATTAGGTTTTGTGTGGACATATGCTAGCTTAATTGGTATAGTCTTTAGGGTGGCTCCAAAAACCCGACATTAAATCCCGTCTACATCATTGTTGTTGGTGTCTCTCTATACCAGTTACTAACTACGGTAATTAATTACAGGAAATGGGAAGTAATGGTGAAATGAGGGAAATGGAAAGAGAGGATTTTGAAGAGCAAAACAAGGTGCAAGAAGAAATAAAGAGAGTGCCACCGTGGCAAAAACAAATTACAATAAGAGGAATAATTGCCAGTATATTAATTGGGATTATTTACAGTGTGATAGTGATGAAGCTAAATCTTACAACTGGTCTTGTTCCTAATCTTAACGTCTCAGCTGCTCTTGTTGCTTATGTTGTACTTCGGAGTTGGACTAGTTTGCTTCAGAAATTTGGGATTGTAACCACACCTTTTACTAGACAAGAGAATACTGTTGTTCAAACTTGTGCTGTTGCTTGCTACAGTATTGCTGTTGGAGGTTAGATAACCAACCTTTCTAACTACTAGTTTTAAATTGCTAGATACATGATGTTATGATGTCCAATGTTTGAATTGTACAATTTTGTTATATCGATGTTACTTGGACTTTTCATTTCACCTAGCACACCTCAAAACCGGTCTTGCTATGTTTTAAATGGTTATAGTTTGACATGGGTGTGGATATTTGGCACTTCATCATATTTGAACTAAAACATGCAAATTTTTTAATAAGATGGCCAAGTTTGACACTTAGGCACGTACAAGTGTACAACGTACGACATAAAACACTAGTCACTGTGTCTGAGACTGAGACTGAGACTCTGACTCTCTGAGTAACATAGTATATGCTTATACATGGTAGCAGACCTAGCAGTAGACACAAGTTTGGTAACTTTGTTACATAAGGCTTAACTAATAGTGTGGCAATACTGGTCTGTTAGTGTACAGAGGCTTAAGGCAACCCTATTTAGTTTAATTTATTAGTGTTATTGAACTATAGCTTAATTTGCTGTTATGTGATATTTTATTTGGTTTACTACTGCATAACTTGTAACAGTATTTTACCTTACATATTTCAAATTACAGGTGGTTTTGGATCATATCTATTGGGTCTGAATAAGAGGACATATGAACAAGCTGGGGTCGATTCGGTGGGAAATGACCCGAATAGCTACAAGGAGCCTAGAGTTGGTTGGATGACTGGATTTCTCTTTGTTAGCAGTTTTGTTGGGCTGCTGGCTTTGGTTCCTCTAAGAAAGGTCTGTATTAATTTATCATCCTTTACTTTTCCATATTTCATGTAATAAGAAAAGAGATTCTAAATAAAGTGTATCACCAACAAAGAACTTTTTTATCAAGATAATGGGTATGCAATCACATAGTCACCTTAGAACATTCTCTAAGCTTAGCTATTATGTAGGCTTACTTTATCTTTGTATATTCTCTTGTTAACTTTGCTTCTCCACCTTATGTTTAGTTTTGATTTGGGCATATTGTTGTGGGGTTAAATTCCCACTATCAGATATGGTTACTTTTTATAGCATTTTCGGCTTTCTTGGTCCCTTAGTTCCTATTGAAAGAGAATGAAGAATAATGATAATAATCGTAACATGTGGATTGCGATGAACAAGAACTTTTATTCTTTGTATTGTCCTTCCGTTTTTTCTCCTTGTCCTGCTAATCATATTCGTTTTACTTTCTTTGCAAACATGTGATCTTGTTTGCATCACTTTACATTCTAACGGTCAAGGAAGAGACATCTCCTTATAGGAATGTTTTAGAGAATGACAAATAACATATTTTCTCTGACTCCTATTGTCCTGTAATATCCTCACTTAAACCTTAGATTCTACCATAATGCCTACTGTTTTCTCTTTTGGACTTGTTATTCTCTTAGTGTACATTATTATGTGCAAATTAATGCATGTTACAAAGCTCATATTTAAAAGATCTCTAGAAATATTTTTTTTAAAGTATTTTCAGATGAATAAAAAAAGTTCTTGTGATAATTTGTTAAAATAAACCTTTTGTGTGGATACTTATTGAATAGATTAGATGATGAGTTAAGAATTTCGAGAAATTTGGTTTTCCTTCTCTTGTGCAAGTTGTGTTCATACTACAGCCTATAATTGTCAGCAAACCCTTAAAGGCCTACAGTAATGTACAGAGAGGAACTTCTGCCACTCCTTGGTTCCGTCTTTTTTCCTTAAGTCATAAGATTCATAACAATCGTAACTATATTGAGAAGTTGCATAATTTGCTGCAAAATCATTGTTGTAAGGTTTTACAGTGTATGTCATAACCCCTAAATGTTCTGTAATTTTGATCTGCAGATCATGATAATAGACTACAAGCTAAGTTACCCAAGTGGGACTGCAACAGCAGTTCTTATAAATGGTTTCCACACCCCCAAAGGTGACAAGATAGCCAAGTAAGCTAATTTTAAATAAAATGAACCTAATTTAACCTCTCATGATAAGCTGCTAGAGACTAATGTTAATCGTTGTATTTTTTTATAGGAAGCAAGTTCGTGGCTTTGTAAAATATTTCTCCATCAGTTTCCTATGGGGTTTCTTCCAGTGGTTTTATACTGGTGGAGACCAGTGTGGCTTTTCTCAGTTTCCAACATTTGGGTTAAAAGCATGGCAAAACTCGTGAGTAACCAGTCCTATTTTTTGCCATTGTTTACTCTACCAATCCATTTTTCATAATTGGAACTGTTTGAATCAAATTTTGCAGGTTTTACTTTGATTTCAGCATGACCTATATTGGAGCCGGAATGATTTGCTCTCACCTAGTAAATCTGTCATTACTTTTTGGTGCTGTTTTATCGTGGGGAGTAATGTGGCCACTTATCGGGGATCTGAAAGGAAATTGGTTCCCTTCGTCATTGCCAGAAAGCAGCATGAAGAGTCTGAATGGATACAAGGTGTGAACTGAATTTGGGGTTCTGATTTTCATGATTCAGATCAGTCCCACTTACTACTAATGCCTTGAAAAGTGATGGAAATTCTGACTTTTGCTTTGCTTGTTGATAATCTTTTCCAGGTTTTCATTTCTATAGCCTTAATCCTAGGCGACGGGCTCTACAACTTTCTCAAGATACTATTCTTCACCATTCGGAGCATCCATTATCGCATGAAGGAAAATAACCTAAGCTCAAGTAAGTGAGACTCTCAAATCACCAATTCATGACAAGATATTGACTGAGTTTTGGTGCTTTATAGTAAGGGTGTAAGTAATTCGGATTAAAACCGAACCGAATCGAAAACCAAACCGAATTAGTAATCCGGTTTGGATTTTTTTAGAATTCGGATTGGATCGGTTTGGAAAAATTAAAAAATATGGATTACGGATTGGATTCGGTTTAGGATTTAAAAAAAAACCGAAAACCGAATTATAAACCGAATTTCGACCGATTACGTTAAACCCATTTTTTTTTTCAAAGTATCCAACCACTTTCCCCTTTCATATATAAACTTTAAAAAAAACCTAATTTTCAATTTTCCTTTCACAATATCTTACTCTTTCACAAAGAATGTTGTTAACAAGAAATGATTGTAGGAATTTTCTGGGTGAAGTTCGGGTTTTGGATTTGAATGTTGCAAAAGAAGGGAACAAATTTCGGTTTGGATTGGATTCTAATTTGAAAAACCGAATTAATTCGGTTTGGTTTGGATTGGATTGAATCTTAAATCGGTTTGGATTCGGATTGAGATTTCCGAAACCGAATTAATTTGGATTGAATTCGGTTTTGGCTATAATCCAAACCGCAAACCAAACTTTCACCCCTACTTTATAGTGAGGAGCCTAGCAACTCTATGTCTTATATACATGTGAACCAACCTAGCCCGTGCATGTGGGTTGGATCCATTCTGGGTGTTAATTGTTGTAGTACATACTAGTAATGGACTAATGCTTGATTTTGTGTACAGGTCCAGATGGCCAAAAGCGGGAAACAGATGATCTTCAAAGAAATGAGTTCTTCATGAGAGAGAGAATACCCATTTGGCTTGCATGTGTTGGCTACATATTCTTCTCCGTAATCTCTATCATTATCATACCTAAAATGTTCCCTGAGTTGAAATGGTACTATGTTGTTGCGGCCTACATATTAGCACCTTCTCTCAGTTTTTGCAATGCATATGGAGCTGGTTTAACTGATATGAACATGGCCTACAATTATGGAAAAGTAGCACTTTTCGTACTTTCGGCTTTAGCAGGTAAAGATTCTGGTGTGGTGGCAGGGCTCGTAGGCTGTGGTCTTATCAAGTCCATTGTCTCAATCTCCTCTGATCTGATGCATGACTTCAAGACCGGCCACCTTACCCTCACTTCTCCTCGATCAATGCTTCTTAGCCAGGCTATTGGGACTGCAATCGGGTGTGTTGTGGCCCCACTCAC
Source organism: Chenopodium album (assembly GCF_948465745.1). Lineage (NCBI taxonomy): Eukaryota > Viridiplantae > Streptophyta > Magnoliopsida > Caryophyllales > Amaranthaceae > Chenopodium > Chenopodium album. Next base: position 5,594,291 of record NC_137838.1, read on the forward strand.
GTTCTTCCTCTTCTATAATGCATTTGATGTTGGTAACCCTGATGGAGAGTACAAAGCTCCCTATGCCCTCATCTACCGGAACATGGCCATCCTCGGAGTGCAGGGCTTTTCAGCTTTACCTCAACACTGCCTGCAACTATGCTATGCATTTTTCGGATTTGCTGTTGTGGCCAACTTGGTGAGGGATGTCTCCCCTAAAAAGATCGGGAAGTGGGTTCCACTTCCGATGGCAATGGCCGTGCCTTTTCTTGTAGGGGCCTATTTTGCCATCGACATGTGTGTTGGGAGCTTGGTGGTGTTTGTGTGGCATAAGTTAAACAGTCAGAAAGCAAATTTGATGATTCCTGCAGTCGCTTCAGGACTGATATGTGGAGATGGGCTGTGGATTCTTCCATCATCGATACTTGCCTTGTTGAAGCTCAATCCTCCCATCTGTATGACCTTTCAATCTTCTTAGACTCCAATTTGTTGATGATAGCTAATAAAATCGATAGAAAGGCTAGCTTATAGAGGTTATTGAAATATTATGGTGAGATATGGAGGTAACTTTTGGAAAATTTTGCACTGAAGAGAATTAACAGTAGTAACACAAAAGCTGAGTTAGTATATATGATACTTAAACAGTTAAACTTACATTAAAGTCAGAAACAAATATACTTATTACATACAACAGCATTGTGGTAATATTGTTTGAACCTTAGTTTGGGCTTGGTGGTGTATTTATACAAATGTATGGAGCAATTAGTAATGTAATAGTAATATCATAGTTTAGCTTCTTAGCCCTTCCATTGTAGCTTGCAGATACTATTGTAACTATTTAGCTCCGTGGTATTATGTTGTACACTTGTACTCGTACTACGCATTAGATAGACTACGCTTATATTTTCAGGCATTAAACTGTAAAGTACTTTTATTTGATACTTCGTATTAATTAGAAAGACAATAATTCCTTTATTTAAAATAAATACTTTTCTCGTATATACTCTCAACATATGTAATTTTGTATAACTACCTTATTTTACTAACAAGACTAAAGATGAACAAGGTCATGAATCTGGTGAACATGACTTGTTATAAACCTATGAAGGTCAACTCTTCATTTTTTTTTTTTAATGTACGTAGTATAAGGTACGGGTTAATAACTTTCTTTTAAAAAAAAAAAAAAAAGTACGGGTTAATAACTAGCTTTGAAACTCGTGCGATGCACAAGTTAAAAGATTAAAAAGATCAATATGAAGTTCTTTGCACAGTTGCTATTGCAAATGGCAGTAGCAGAACAAGTTGCTTGTAATATGCCAGAAAAATTCAATTTGTTTCTGGTGAGACTTCTTCTTAACTCAGTTAATTTCATCCCATTCTTTGCTTATTCCTAAATTCTGATTTCAGATTTCTTCATCATCTTTTTTTATTCTTTTTTGGAAGATGGTGATTTGGGATTTCATTTTTGTTTTAAAGAGCTTTATTGCGAACTGATTGAATAATGGAGATACCCACTTGGGAAATTTTGATTTTTCCCCTTTTTTCCTGCATTTGTACTTTTGCTGAAGAATATTATGGTGTAGGCGGAGCAATAATTGAGGGTTTACCTTTGCAATCGTCACAGAATCTGAATTCTTTGTCGCGGCAAAAAGCTAACACTATTGGGAAGTGAGGTAAGATCTCTCAAAAATGTTTGCCATTATTCTTTATGCTGCATCTTTCCTTCCTTTTTCCCCAAAGTTTATTTGATTCCTTTTGTTTTATTGTGGAGAGAGCACCACAAAGGGCAACGATGAAGACGAGATTTGATCCGAGGTATTGGGGTACCGTTGTACTACCCCAAGACTTAAATTGATTAAATAAGTTGACATTCTGAATTTGTTAGAATTCAGTTAATTTTATTATCAAGGTTAATTTCTAAAAAAAGTTACAGTCTTTGATGGTTTGGACTTTGGGGTTAGTAGCAAATTTTTTTGAGCATATAATCACATAGATTATTGCAGGATATGGGGAGTGATATTGAATTGAAAGAGTCTATTGGAAGAGAAGGATTTGAAGAACAAAACAAGGTTCAAGATGAAACAAAGAGAGTGCCACCATGGCAAAAACAGATTACTGTAAGAGGAATTATTGCCAGTTTATTGATTGGGGTGATTTACAGTGTGATAGTGATGAAGCTTATTCTCACAACTGGTCTTATTCCTAATCTTAATGTCTCGGCTGCTCTTCTTGCTTTCGTTTTCCTTCGGAGTTGGACTAGTTTGCTTCAGAAACTTGGGGTTATAACCACTCCTTTCACTAGACAGGAGAATACCGTTGTTCAAACTTGTGCAGTTGCTTGTTATAGTATTGCTGTTGGAGGTCAGATTATCCTCTCTTTCTAACTTGTGTTAAACGAAGTACAGTAACTGTCATGATGTCCAATATGTGAAATGTACGATTTTGTTGTGGAGAAGCAACTCTGGTATATATATTTTATCAAGAGTGTTGGACTGCAGCCAAACAGGTCAAGACTTAAATGTTGTTGGTGATTATTGCATATCTATGCTATATGGATTCTTTATTTCACCCCAAAAGCTGAATTCAGGTACCTGATAGGCTGATACTCCGATATGGATATGTGTTGGCACCTGTTATTTTGGATCAAAATTTGCAAATATTACGTAACATGACCAAGTTTTATACCTAGACATAAACATGTTTAGGACATTAACAGCCGAGTCTAAATAACTTAGTGTGTACAAATGTGTCTCTGTAGAATCTGCTTATGGCAGGAATCCTGATGGTGAAATGACACTAGTTTCATCATATTAGACTTACTGGCGGTGTATACAAATGAGTCTAGTTGACAAAAACTTCTTTTTGTTTAGTTGTTTCAGTTTTTCATTCAACAAAGCTATGTACTAGTGGACAGTGGTGTATTCATTATATAACTTCATTTAGTGGGCAAAAGCTTAACCTTGATTGGTTTAATTTGTTTAAATATGATTGTATATGCTGTGATGTTATGTGATGCTATAATTAATTGGTTTAGTATGTACTATCACATTATTCAAATAAATATTACGAAGTATTTGGTAACATTTGTATCATGCTACATGTTTACAGGTGGGTTTGGCTCGTACCTGTTGGGTCTGAACAGGAAGACATACGAGCAAGCTGGGATTGATACACAAGGAAACACATCCAATAGCTTTAAGGAGCCAGGAGTTGGTTGGATGACTGGATTTCTTTTTGTTAGCAGCTTTGTTGGGTTGCTGGCTTTGGTTCCGCTAAGAAAGGTTTGATTTGTTTATTTCCCTGTTTATGCTAAGAACCTTTGTGTAAAGTGAACTTTCTAAGAATACATTATCGAGATAAAGAACGAAATTCCCTGGCAGTGTCACCTCGGAACATTCTCTGTTTAGCTTAGGTGAAGCCGCAGTGACAGTGGCACTTTAGAACATTTTTTGCTTAGCTTTCACTGTCCACCTTATCTTTGGTTTGCTTTTGAAAATATGATGTGTGGTTACCTTTTTAGTCTATTGGCTTTCTTTCCCCTTTATTTGCAATGAAAGAGAATAGCTTTTTTTTTTTTCCTCTTTTTTGTATTCATGACATACAATATGTGATAAATAAGAGCTTTTTTTTTCCTCTTTTTTGTATTCATGACATACAATCTGTTAACCTTTTTTTCTTTTTTTTTTTTGGAAAATATGTTATCTTGTTTGCATAACCTTATAGGCAAGGAAGACTAAAACAGGCTTTTAATTTTCTTGTTTAGGACCTTAAGTTCTATGGTACTTCAGTAGCTGCCTACTTATTTTCTTGGACTTCTAAATTTCAGTGACTTCTGTTCTGTGTAAATTAATGTTTCAGAGGGTAATTTTTAGAAGATCATCTGGGACTATTTTTTAAATCTTTTCCAGCATTTGGATAAATAAATGATATTCAACGGTAAATGATGTAAGTAGTATATGCAAGCATATGAAAAAGGCTATAAATAAGTTCCTTTGAACAGAGGAGGTTCAAATTATCTTCTTGTGTGGATACTTAAGATGGTGGATATGATTATCAAGATGTTTGGGTTTTCTTCATCCACATTTTCCCTTGATAGACAAGCACTTTATACCACTTTCTTCTTTTCTTCTGAAGCCATAGCAACATATTAAGCTAATTTATATTTTACATTAGATGATTACAGTATGTACTTTTACCTCAAAATTGCTGTGGAGTGTAATCATAATTTCAGATTTGATCCCCAGATCATGATAATAGACTACAAGTTACAATATCCAAGTGGAACTGCCACAGCAAATCTAATCAATGGTTTCCATGCCGGTAGAGGAGAACACGAACCCAGGTAAGCCAAATTCATTTACATCTAGATTCATCTTTCTGACAGTAATCTCCTGGAGACCAATGTAGACTTGTAAATATTTTGCAGGGTGGAAGTCCATGGCTTTGTGAAATATCTCTTCATTAGTTTCCTATGGAGTTTCGTCCAGTGGTTCTATTCTGGTGGAAACCAATCTGGCTTTCCTCAGTTTCCAACATTTGGGTTCAAAGCATGGGAAAACTCGCAAGTACTTAATCCCTTTTACTGTCAATTTCAGTACCACCTGATACCAATCATAATCTTAACTATCCGAATTGAATTTTGCAGGTTTTACTTTGATTTCAGTATGACCTATATTGGAGCTGGAATGATATGTTCTCACCTAGTAAATCTGTCATTGCTTCTTGGTGCTGTTCTATCGTGGGGAGTGATGTGGCCACTCATTGGTGACATGAAAGGAACATGGTACCTCTCATCTTTGCCAGAAAGTAGCATGAAGAGCCTAAATGGATACAAAGTAGGTATTGAATTAGGCAATTCACAATTTCACACTCCTTAATGTTCAGATTCATGATTCACACCTCTTCTCTAAAACTAATCAAAGCTAAATGTACCTTCAATATTGATGACATTTCTGATCTTTCCTGCACTTTCTGATGCACTTTTGCAGGTTTTTATTTCGATTGCCCTAATTTTAGGTGATGGGCTTTACAATTTTTTCAAGACACTGTTCTTCATCACCCGAAGCATCCATGATCGCTTGAAGGACAAAAATCTTAGCTCATGTAAGTGAGATATCTACTAATTTATGACAAAATATTTACTAAATTTTGGTGCTTCATAGTTTATAGCAAGGATCCTAACAACAAGAATTATTTAGTGGGTCTTTGCTGAGTCACTTTACCCTGACTAAGTTTACATGATTTGAGTCAACCTAAACCAATGTGGTTTGGATTTATTTTGGGTGGTGATGGTTAATAACTAGTAAGGGGCAACTTGACTCTGTCTATACCAGGTCCAGATAATGAAAAACAGGTGCTAGAGGATCTTCTAAGAAATGAGGTCTTCATGAGAGAGGGAATTCCTGTGTGGCTTGCATTATTTGGCTACACATTATTCTCCATAATCTCTATTATCGTGATACCTGTACTGTTCCCGGAGTTGAAGTGGTACTATGTTGTTGTTGCCTACATGCTAGCTCCTTCTCTCAGTTTTTGCAATGCCTATGGTGCTGGTTTAACAGATATGAACATGGCCTATAATTATGGAAAAGTTGCACTTTTCATGCTTGCTGCTCTAGCGGGTGAAAATACTGGTGTTGTTGCAGGGCTTGTGGGCTGTGGCCTAATCAAGTCCATTGTTTCCATTTCCTCTGATCTAATGCATGATTTCAAGACTGGCCACCTTACCCTCACATCCCCTAGGTCTATGCTTCTTAGCCAGGCTATTGGGACTGCAATTGGGTGTGTGGTTGCTCCACTCACATTTTTCCTGTTTTACAGTGTGTTTGATGTTGGTAACCCTGATGGAGAGTACAAGGCTCCATATGCCCTTATCTATCGGAACATGGCTATCCTCGGAGTGCAAGGCTTTTCTGCTTTACCTCAACACTGCCTGCAACTATGTTATGCATTTTTCGGGTTTGCTGTCATGACCAACTTGGTGAGGGATACCTCTCCTAAAAAGATCGGGAAGTGGGTACCACTTCCAATGGCAATGGCTGTGCCTTTCCTCGTAGGAGCTTATTTTGCCATCGACATGTGTGTTGGGAGCTTGGTGGTACTTGTATTGCATAGGTTAAACAGCCAGAAAGCAGTTTTGATGGTTCCTGCAGTGGCTTCAGGACTGATATGCGGAGATGGGCTGTGGATACTTCCATCATCGATATTTGCCTTGGCAAAGCATAAGCCTCCCACCTGATGATGGTAGAAGCAGGTGCAGGAATAGATTGATAGTAGGCAAAGCTTATAGAGAAAGATACTTAAATTATGATTCTAAAGGCGAATCAGTCAATACGACACCAACTACATAGAAGTGAGAGGCAAAAATAAATACAAGCGATACGATAGTGCTTTGATAGAAATCATAGAATTGACTGTTGATTTTATGTTTTAATCTCATACAAGTAGCTAAGTTGCTATGAAGCCTTTATTTTCTGTAGACTTGTGAATAATTTGCTAGTTCTCTGTTTGTAATACAGGGCATTAGCTTGTTTATTAGATGTTATATGATTGGATTTGGACTGAATTAATAGTCTCAAATTAGTCCTAATGTATATTATACTTTGGGTAAGGCAATACTCTGTATATGCATATATTGTCGAGAGTATGTCTGAAGTAATGATCTCTTCGCCAAAATTTCATCTGTCTTATTTAATCCTACTTGTATTCATCTTTAAACTTATTTTCCTACATGCTCCTTTCTCATTTTGCATGTAAATTAAGGAAGGTGAAGGAAATATAAAATCAAATGTGAAATACACTAGGAATATTTACAAAAGAAATTATACTTTGGTTTTCTACTTGAGACAACGAAAATAAGGTGAGGTGAAAAGGCTAATTTGGTACTCCATATAACACTGGAAAAAGAACAATTTTTTACCAATAATTAAAGTGGTAATATAAAGGTTACTACTTACTTTTAAATCATAATCAACAATATTTTACCAATAATTTAAGTATTTTTTACATGCAGTATTTATTTTTATTTTTTTTGAGAAAAAAAAAAGTATTTAATTAGTGCTACGAATATGAATTTTCTGACATTATACTAAATAATAGTATTCCGAAATTAGCTACATCCCTCACATGTCCCAAGACTCCCAACTCTCCCAAGATTCCCAACCCAAACAGAACAAAAACCATAATAAAATAATTATTTTAAAAAAAAAAAAAAAAAAGTAAATATTTTCCCACCGAACATTCATAATATCTGATTTCTAAAATTAGTGAAGAGAAAAAACTTTAATTTTTTTTCCCACCTCTACTATACAAATTACAAAAATTATTTAAAAAACACCCAAAAAATCAATCGATAAAGCCAGTCTTTTGAAACACAGCGTTTCGCACAGTAGTCAAATCCCTGCCCTTAAGAGTTCTTCCAGCACCTTCCATAACCGAAAACGACGTCGCATTATGCGACCTAGCAACAATCTCATGAGGCGGCACCATCTCTTCACCATCATCATCCAACAAATCACCACCATCATCAACTTCATCAAACCGGCCCAGCCCAACAAAAGCCCGCTTCCTACGACTCCCAAGCCCATTGGGCCAAACGGGGACATTAACAGGGGCCGACTGATGAAACTTCCTCCCATAATAGTAGCCCGCTAACCCAGGCCCATTTCCACGACTGAAAGAGGATGAAATCATTGAAACTGGAGACGTCGTCGTTTTGCGTTGGATTGAGGTTGGGCTTCGGGGTTCGTCGGGGGTGAGTAAGGCGGCGGAGATTCCGGTGGCTGAGGAGATTGTAATTGCCGGGTTTTCAACGGCGGTGGTTGTCTTTTCCGGCGAGGATGAGGTAGACCAAACGACGTCGCATTCGTCGAATTCTTCTTCTTCATGTTCTTCTTCTTGTTCTTCTTTGTGTTGTTTGGGGTATTTGTTGAGAGTTGGTGGGTTGAATGAAGTGGTGGTGAGAAATCGAGATGGTTTCTGCACCATTTTTAACGGCGATTTTGGTGTCTGAGTTTTTGGGTTGAAGAAGATGCAAAAATAAAAATAATAAATGAATAATAATATCTGGGGATTGGAGAAGTAACGGAAAATTTATGAGGTGGGGAAGAGAAAGAGAGTAGTAGTAGTGTGACTGCGGTGAGTGGAAAGGAAGAGGGTGAAGTTACAAATTGTGGGGAAATTAATTTAGGCCACACGTCGTGTGTTACGAACCTTCTCAAATGCGTTGGATTTTTATTTTTTCATTATCATCATGTGGAGATTCTGATGGGAAATTATGTGTTACATTGTCAATTAGTTATTTATATTCTCTCCGTTTTAAATTACTTGATATAATCGCGTTCTTAAAAAAATTTACTTGAAATAACAAATTAAGATCCCATTCTGTAAAAAAAAAAAATAGAGTTTTTGGCACATTAATTATTGATTTACTTAATCTATAAGGAATTATGATAAATGGATTTTTTAACATGTTACCGTACCATAAAACAAAGTTAAAAATTATCAAAAGTTACCCTTTAATGAATGAAAGTTACCCTTTAAACATATATAAGTTACCCTAATAGGTAAAAGTAGAGTGCAACTAGGCGCATAGCTCCTATATGTGTTTGTAAATATATAGGAGGGCAAAAGTAGAGTACATTATAATGTACCATTATGCATATATAATGTACTGTTATTATATAAATTGTTTGAATAATACTTTTTGTGTACTATTATGCATGCAGTGGTACTTTTTACCATCATATACGTTGAATATTTTCCCATAAAATATTTACCACATATCACCTAATATACATGTAATGGTATATTTTTCATCCTATATGTTTGCTAAAACCCATAGGAGCTACGCGCTATGGGTTACGGTAAAATAAAATCGATAATGGGTGGTAATTTGAGTAGTTTTTTAATTTAAGGGGTGGTAAAATAAAACCAAAAATTAAATGGGTGGTTATTTTGAAAATGGATACATTTTTTTGTGCTAATTTCCAAGTCAGGTTATTTCCAAGTAAGTTGATATTCAGGTTCAACTAACTATAAATAGATAATTATCATTTTTATCAAGCTAATTATTTCCTTTGACTATAATGTATATTTCAATATACTAGGGAACTATAGTTTATAATTTAGAAAGATAACTATCTCCTTTGATCATACAACTATAATATATTTAATTCTTAAATTTGAGGATGATGCTCATTTTCTTTGCTGGCCTGGACCGACTTGGTCTCCCAAGACAAAATGCTTTGATCAACAATAATAAGGTGGTATAAATTACATTTAAGGTGATTTGAAATCTGGTCAGGAACAATTTGGGTTGAATTTAGGTCGGGTCAATAACAAGTCGTGATAATTTCGAGTCAGGTTAGTAACAGATCGGGTTGAATTTTTGAGTTGGGTAAATAATAGGTATGACAAAATTCGGGTCGGCTCAATAACAAGTCGGATTGAATTTGGGTAAGGTGACTAAGGTCAATAACAAGTTGGGATAATTTCGGGTCGGGTTTGTAACAGGTTAGGTTAGATTCGGGTCGGGTTAGGAACGGGTCGGGTTGAATTCAAGTCAGGTTAGTAACAAGTCAAATTAAATTTGGGTTTTAACGGGTTAAAACGGGTTTGGGTCAATTTCAGTTCAAGTCGAATTCGGTGCAAGTTAATTAAATTGGCCGTTGTAAATCGGTGCAAGTTGTAAACCGGTAAATTGGCCGTTCAAAAGCAAATTGAATGGTTCCACACACCCAATTGGACTCCCGGAGGGTATTAGGGACCATGGTAAACATTTCGACAATTTTTATTTCCGAGCGAAAAAAAGTCAAAAAAATTCCAAAATAAAAGGCTAATATCCACGTTTTTTGAGAAATTTTGGAGGTTTCGGGACCCGGTGTCGAAAATTCTTGAAATTCTATGGGATACATCTTGGGGTCATATAATGTCGTTTGGAACCGTATATGATCATTATTTATTGTCATAAATGTTCGTGGTAGGCTTAAATTAATGAAATCGGTGCAAGCTGTAACTGGAAAATTGGTCGTGTAAAGGCAAATTGGATGGTTCCACCCACCCAATGGGACTCCCGGACGGTATTAGGGACCATGGTAAACATTTCGGCAATTTTTATTTCTGGGCGAAAAAAAGACAAAAATTTCAAAATTGAAGGCTAATATACACGCTTTTTGAGAAAGTTTGGAGGATTCGGAGCCCGGTGTCGAAAAGTCTTGCAATTCTAGGGGATACATCTCGGGGTCATTTAGTGTCGTTTGGAACCATATATGATCATTATTTGTTGTCATAAATGTTCGTGGTAGGCTTGAGTTAATGAAATCGGTGCAAGTTATAAACCGTTAAATAGGTTGTTTAATGGTAAATTGGATGGTTCCGCCCACCCAATTGAACTCCCGAAACATATTAGGGACAATGGTAAACATTTCGGCAATTATTATTTCCAGGCAAAAAAAAGTCTTAAAAATTCCAAAACTAAAGGCTAATATCCACGCTTTTTAAGAAATTTTGGAGGTTTCGGGGCCCGGTATCGAAAAGCCTTGAAATTCTAGGGAATACATCTCGGGGTCATATAATGTCGTTTGAAACCATATATGATCACTATTTATTGTCATAAATGTTCGTGGTAGACTTGAGTGAATGAAATCGGTGCAAGTTGTAAACCGGTAAATTGGTCGTTTAAAGGCAAATTGGATAGTTCCACACTTCCACCCACCCAATTGGACTACCAGAGGGTATTAAGGACAATGGTTTACATTTCTTCAATTTTTATTTTCTGTTGAAAAAAAGTCAAAATTTTCAAAAATTAAAGGCTAATGTCCACGCTTTTTGAAAATTTTTTGAGGTTTCGTGGCCCGATGTCGCAAAGTCTTGAGAATTTAGGGAATACATCTGGGGGTCATATAATGTCGTTTGGAACCACATATGATCATTATATGTTGTCATAGATCTTAGTGATAGGCTTGAGTTAATGAAATCGGTGCAAGTTGTAAACCAGTAAATAGGTCGTTTAAAGGCAAATTGGATGGTTACACCCACCCAATTGGACTCCTTGAGGGTATTGGGGACCATGGTAAACATTTCGGCAATTTTTATTTCCGGGCGAAAAAAAGTCAAAAAATTCCAAAATTGAAGGCTATATTCACGCTTTTTGAGAATTTTTGGAGTCTTCGGGGGCCTGGTGTCGAAAATTCTTGAAATTCTAGGGAACACATCTCGGGGTCATATAATGTCGTTTGGAACCATATATGATCATTATTTGTTGTCATCATAAATGTTCGTGGTATGCTTGAATTAATGAAATCGGTGTGAGTTGTAAACCGGTAAATTAGTCGTTTAAAGACAAATTGAATGGTTCCACCCACCCATTGGACTCCCAGAGGGTATTTGGGACCATGGTAAACATTTCAGCAATTTTTGTATCCGGGCGAAAAAAAGTCAAAAAATTCCAAAATTGAAGTCTTATACCACTCTTTTTGAGAAATTTCGAATGTTTCAAGGTCCAATGTTTAAAAGCATTGAGATATTAGGGGATATATCTCGAGGGTCATATAATGCCGTTTAGATCCATATATGATTATTATATGTTGTCATAAATGTTCGTGGTAAGCTTGAGTTAATGAAATCGGTGCAAATTGTAAACCGGTAAATTGGTCGTTTAAAGGAAAATTGGATGGTTTTACCCATCCAATTGAACTCCCAGAGGGTATTAGGGATCATGGTAAACATTTTGACAATTTTTATTTATGGGTGAAAAAAAGTCAAAAAATTCCAAAATTGAAGACTAATATCCACACTTTTTGAGAAATTTTGGAGGTTTCGTATAGAGCTGTCAATTCGGGTAAACGGGTCGGGTTTGGGTCAGTAAAAGTGGGTCGGTTCAACTCGTGTCGAGTCAATTTGGATTAATTCCATAACCTATGTGTGTCGGGTTTGGGTTGGGTCATGCTTGAGTCTGGTCTTGTTGGGTCATACTTCTTGTCGGGTTTGGGTCGGATTTAGGTCATGTTACATTTGCGGGTGAACAATAAATCGGGTTTAATTCGGGTTAAAACGGGTTAGGGTATTTCTCGGGTTCGAGTTGGGTTCGGTTCAAGTCAACAATTTGCGGTTTAGAATTAGGTCGGGTCATTCTCGGGTTTGAGTCGGGTTCGGTTTAAGTCAATAATTTGCGGGTTATAATCAGGTCGGGTCATTTTCAAGTCGGGTCATTCTCGGGTTCAAGTCAGGTTCGATTCAAGTCAATAATTTGCGGGTTATAAACAGGTTGGGTCATTTTCAAGTCGGGTCATTCTCGGAGTCAAGTTGGGTTATGTTCAAGTCAATAATTTGCAGGTTACAATCAGGTCGGGTCATTTCCAAGTCAGGTCATATTCGGGTTCAACTAACTATAAATAGATAATTATCATTTTTATCAAGCTAATTATTTCCTTTGACTATAATATATATGACAATATACTAGGGAACTATAGTTTATAATTTAGGAAGATAATTATCTCCTTTGACCATACAACAAATATATACTATATTTAACTCTTAAATTTGATAATGATGTTCCTTTCTTTTGCTGGCCTGGACCGACTTGGTCTCCTTAGACAAAATGCTTTGATCAACAATAATAAGGTGGTCTAAATTGCATTTAAGGTGATTTGAAATCTGGTCAGGAACAATTGGGTTGAATTTAGGTCGGGTCAATAACAAGTGTTGATTTCGAGTCGGGTTAGTAACATATCGGGTTTAATTTTTGGATCGGGTTAGTAATAGGTCTTGTAAAATTCGGGTCGGGTCAATAACAAGTCGGGTTGAATTTGGGTTAGGTCAATAATAAGTCGTGTTGATTTCGGGTCAGGTTTGTAACAGGTTGGGTTAAATTCGGGTCGGGTCAGGAACGGGTCGGGTTTAATTCAGGTCAGGTTATTGACAAGTCGGGTCAAATTCGAGTTTTGACGGATTAAAACGGGTTTGGGTCAATTTCAATTCAAGTCAGGTTCGGTTCAGGTCAATAATTTACGGGTTACATTCGGGTCGGGTCATCTCCAGATCTGTTCATGTTCGGGTCTCACATATTCGGGTCAACTCGGGTCAGGGTTGGTTTCAGGTCGGGTTTGGGTCACCATTTTTTCGGGTTCGGGTTGGGTCGGTTAATAATCGGATTTGAGTCGGTTATTTCGGGTCGGGTCGGTTAATAATCGGATTTGAGTCAGTTATTTCGGGTCGGGTCGGATCGGGTCAACTTTTGACAGCTCTACTAAAGCGGGGTAAAATGAGTCATAGAATGAGCTATGCAATTCGCTTCTCTAAAAACAGGAACAAAATCAATAAACTTAAAACAATTAACAATATTCCTAATTTCTCTACATTAAAATTGACACAAAAAGTCAAAACGTTTCATTAAATTAAATTTAGAAAGAGTATGTATACTCTCACAACATTAGATTAGAGAAAATTGAATAATCTTTTTCTCCTCATAAAAAAAGTACTCGTACTTCGTATATAAATGAATCTGGCAGTCGTGCAAACCAAAAAGTCAACAAGTCTTGTGGACACCAGGACATTTCTGTGCAAATCAGGGTCAATTTTGCTACCCATTAAAAATTAAGCATTTCCTTTTTCTTTCTCACACTTTAATTCCCACAATTGGTCGTTCGTAAAGTTGGTTGGTAAGGAAGTAGTAACACCTTAACCTTTTTCTCTCTATTTCTCTCTCTTTCTCTGTTCTACTCTTGTAAGTAACGAGGGATCTTTGCTTGATCTGGATTCAAAAATTCAATCTTTTTTACTTCAATTGATTTGTTTAAGTAATTAAATTTCTGGGTTTGTTGTTAATTGGCTGTACCTTTCTGGGTTTTTACTTAATTTTTGTTTGAATTTTTTGTTTGTAGGATCAGAAAGAGGGGTGAAAATGGCTTCAGATGGTAAAGTTCACACCTTTGACGAAGTTTCAAAGCACAACAGTAGCAAGGATTGCTGGTTAATTATCTCCAGAAAGGTCAGATCTCATTTTTAATTTTGCTCTTTCCGTTTGATTTTTCTTGTTGGGGTTTTGAATTGTCTGAATTGTTGTTCTTGTATAACTTTTATGGGATTTCGAATTTTAATTTGATATTTTCTGTTCTGGAACCACATTACATAAACCGATTTAAGATGTTCGGAAAAAGTTGTTGCGATTCATAAATTGTAATGATTTATGTTTGTTTTTCGTTTTAAATGATTAAATTATTTAATTGACGGGAAGATGGTATATATTGAACGATTGTTGTTAAGAGATATCGTAGAATTGTGTTATATAGTATACTATTATACCATTATATGTATATATGAGGGGTTATCACAAATGCACAATGTGACAATTATATTCGGATGAAGGAATTATAACATTGGGTGAATCCAATTATTTGAGATTAGGTGCTTGTAACTTTTTTAAGGACTACCATGCACTTGCTAATTTGTTATTGAATAAATAAATATGTAATGCTGGAAAGCTTGAATCATTTTGGTGAGGTGAGGTGATGCTCAATTGCTCGTATGACTAGAACTCTTGAATCTTTGAGGTTTTTAATCCACAAGAAATGCATTAGAAGCTAGAGGGTTTGAGGTGTGTGACGCTTTAATAAATTATTAAATTGGACACTTTAGTAGAAGATAATAGTTCAAACTTCTAAGATTTGAGAGACACGAATGGCACGAGCCTTCTTCATCAGTATTCTCTTTGATGGATACTGTTCTGAGAGCGGACTGTTCAATATGATGAGTGATTCATTGTGTAGTCTTTGCAAGTTGGTTGTGCATGATAGAGCATCTTGATTTGATGAACTATCTTTCTTGGCCTATAGTAACAAGAATAATGATCCCCACTTTGGATCTTGTTATTTGGCCGATACAGCTTGTCAGTGAAAACTAGCTGAGAATAGAACATAAGAACATTTTCCAGAATCAATTGTTATTCAGGGGGTTCTGTTTTTTTATGGCTTTTCTCAATGTGGTTTTTATCATATCAGTTAGTATGAAACAACCATGTTCTCTCAAGTCTTCAATCACTTGATAGTGTCAGTGTAGAACCTTATGCACATGTGATGTAATCGTACATGTGATGTAATCTTAAACTAACCGAATTTACCTCTATCTATGTTTTCTGCATCTTACACTATGTAAATCATAATATCATTAGTAATCTCTTGATTGATTGCTACAGCCTTAGTTTTTGATTTCGATCATTGCTCTTTCAATTTTTGTTTGGGGTTGCTTCCTGTTTCAAATGTGCACGTTCCCTGAATTATATTAACATTACATCACTTCTGCTGCATCTAAATTTTGCTCCATCTGTCCAGTTTTATTACTCTCTCTAATTACTTTGGGATATCTGTGAAGTTCATATATCCTATAGATTTATGATTGTATATTCCAAGAAGCCCTACTGACATTGAGTTATGAGGGGTGTCAGATGGATCAATTTAGACCAATTATGGGTCTTTTAGTATTATTATAACATATCCTTACCATGAAGTATTCTTAATTATGTGACAATCATATCTTGGTAGAGGGAATAATTGTGAAAATTAATGGCACTTTGCTGATTGACATATTCAGGTCTATGATGTAACCCCTTTTATGGAAGACCATCCTGGTGGTGATGAAGTTCTTTTATCTGCAACTGGTGCGTTTCCCTACATTTCTCTTATTTGCCATCTACATTACTAAGCATGCATCTTAGCTTCTTACACATTTTTATATAGGCAAAGACGCAACAAACGATTTTGAAGATGTGGGACACAGTGATTCAGCCAGAGAGATGATGGACAAATACTACGTTGGAGAAATCGACGTATCAACTGTCCCTCTAAAGCGCTCATATGTTCCACCACAACAAGCTCATTACAATCATGACAAGACACCCGAGTTTATTATCAAGATCTTACAGTTCCTGGTACCCCTTCTCATCTTAGGTCTGGCTTTCACAGTGCGTCACTACACCAAAAAGGAGGATTAGAAAATTATCTGTCCTCTGAAGAGTGAATCTAGGCATGTATCAATTAGCTATTCAGAAGTCTCAGTCCTTGGATTATTGATCATTATTCAGTTGGTTGTGTCTGAAGGTTCTGTTCTAGTTTCTATCATGCTATATTACTGTGATTCTGGATGTACACTCAGGTCACTGTTCTGCTGCTCATTGGATAATTGTATGTGGCAAACCTTTGTTAAGAATTTCAATGTGTTTGTGCTTTGCAGTAATATTTTTCGTTATAAGTTTATCAGTGTTAATTCTCACCTTTTCTTATTGTCTCTCTGTTTTTCATTGGATAATATTTTTCGTTATAAGTTTATCATTGTTAATTCTCACCTTTTCTTACTGTCTCTCTGTTTTTCATTGGATAATATTTTTCGTTATAAGTTTATCAGTGTTAATTCTCACCTTTTCGTTATAAGTTTATCAGTGTTAATTCTCACCTTTTCTTAGGGCATGTTTACATTTACTGAATTGTTCTAAACTAAACTAAATAGAACTGAAATGAATATTTTATGAGAGAAGGAAATTAAGAGCTGAGCTGAACTGAACTGAAATTAAACTGAAGGGAACAAGCCCTTAGTCTACTCTTAAAAATTGTCTTAACCTTTTATCAACTAAATTAATTGACATTTTCTAATTTTAATGAACACCTTGTAAGCTTAACTTTAAAATTAACACATATAAGCTCAATCTTTGTTGATACTATAAGAAACATTTTTTTTACAATTGGTGTGTTACTAGTCCTTTCTAAAGTTGTGATAGACATAGTTAAATTAATGAAGTGCTCATTGCTAAAGTTAGTGACATTCATTGTAATACACCATGTCACCACATACATGTTTTAGAATATGTAGTCTTTCATTTATTCTTTGTTCAAGTGTTCCAATATATTTAATTTTTAATGTCTTTTGTGGTGTTGAAATTTTTGATTTAAACTAGTGTCACATATCATCAATTTTACTTGTAATTTACATTAATTTTATAATACGAGTACATCTACAATTTGCGATCAAACTCAAAAATTGTAATTTACATTTACACGGACAACTTGAGAAGACATGGAATTGGAGTACTTTTAAGGGGCCAATTCATTATAAATTACATGCTTGTTAAGGGTGTGAAATAACCTCATCTCAAACTTGCTCTGATTGAATAAGTTTCGAATTTCGATAGCATACATAGGGTGATGTCTTGAATTAAAATATGTTATGTTAATACTCCCTCAAGTAGCAAGAGCACAAGAGTCGAGAGTAGTTGACAAGTATACTGCTTAGTTTATTTACTACATTATCAGTCATGACTATAGCTATCAATCAAACAAACAATTTTTATGAGTTTAAGAAGAGAATCAATGCTTACATAATTGAGAGTTACGGGAGGCCCTCATGACAATTTCACCCAATGAATCGCGAGTGATTTGAAGACTGGTTCAATACATACATGACAATTTTAATAAGGTTAGATTAAGGACTTTGTCTAAGAAGATCAGTTGCCTGCAACAACGGGAAAATTTTCTCCATGAGAAAGAAATGTAACCACTTTTACGGTCATTGATTAATCTTTTATCTCACTTTCAGTGAGAGGTGTTAACATGTTATTCGCGGTCAGTATTGTTGATGCTGCTACTACTACTATAAAATTTGTTATCAACTTAACAAGCGTTTACAGTTCAAACCCTTCTTTTGGGTAAAGGATCTCCTTTACACTAGTATATAACATGCCACACAACCTGTAATATTATATTCACCAAAAAAAAAAAAACAGAAACAAACCTCAAAAAACAAAATATTTTCAATGAGAAATTACAGTCTATTTCTTTTTACTCTTTTGCAATTGATCACCTTAGTCTTGAGCTGCCATAATGCAGAACGAGAGGCTCTTACCTTGCTCAAGATGAGTTTTAGCGACCCTGCAAATCGTCTTTCTTCATGGACTGGCAAAGACTGCTGTCGTTGGAAAGGAGTGGTCTGTAACAATGTTACAGGTTACATAGACCATCTTGATCTAAGGGCTAACCCAGTGTGGAATATCGATAATCCACTAAGTTTGATGGCAGCACCATATCAGATAGAAGCCAAAATGCTAGACCCTTGTTTGCTTGAATTGAGGCACTTGAACTACTTGGATTTGAGTGGCAATGACTTTCAAAGAAGCCGAATCCCAGAGTTCATTGGCTCATTCAAACATCTAAGGTACCTTAACTTGTCTATGGCATCTTTTTGGGGAGTTATACCTCCCCAACTCGGCAATCTTACAAGACTAGAGATACTTGATCTTGATAGCTCAAATCTCTATGGTCCGCCTTTCCATAGTGATCTTGTTTGGATTTCTCAACTTGTGAACTTGCG
Source organism: Chenopodium album (assembly GCF_948465745.1). NCBI lineage: Eukaryota > Viridiplantae > Streptophyta > Magnoliopsida > Caryophyllales > Amaranthaceae > Chenopodium > Chenopodium album. Next base: position 5,612,621 of record NC_137838.1, read on the forward strand.
GTCTTTGGACTTGAGTGGCATCCACCTTACTCCAACAAACAAGGCTATGGCAACTCTCGCGAGGCTTCCTTCTTTGGTGAAGTTGCGGCTTCAAGACTGTGGACTAGGTAAGGCTCACTTAACTTGTGCTTTCCACAATTCAACTTTGCTTTCTAGGATACAATTCCTCGATCTTTCCATGAACGTGTTAGATAACCCTCTCCCTCAATTTTTACTCAACATGACCTCCTTGAAATACCTTGACCTCTCATTTAATATGTTCGATGGCTACATCCCTCTTTGGCTAAACAATATAAGAGGACTCAAATTTCTCAGCCTCAAGGGGAATTCGTTTAGCCACGTAGAGGGAATGGCAATCATGAGAGTCATAGGGAATCCATGCAAATTCAAAGGATTGGATTTATCATGGAATGATGTTCTTGAAGCAGAGATAGAACCCCTCCGGAAAATTTCTCCAAGTGTACTACACATGATTTGGAGATGTTGGATTTAAGCAATAACAAGATCGCGGGCACATTGCCTTATTGGTTGGGGTACATGAGAAATCTTAGACGGTTGAATCTAGGAGGTAATAAATTAGTTGGATTGATTCCAACATCAATTGGAAGATTGCCATACTTGGAAGAGTTAAGTCTGTTTAGGAATGGTCTCAATGGAACCATACCGACTTCTCTTCAAGAACTTTCATCCTTGCAAATGTTAGACTTGTCACACAATTTCTTGAATGGCAATGTTCCATCTTTTCTAGGACAGTTGCATTCTCTAACCCTTTTGCAACTGTCAAACAATTCCTTGACCGGAACCATCCCGGAAGTCCTTGGACAGCACAAGACACTGGTGAGAATTAGCCTCTCATCGAATTATTTGGAAGGCGTAGTGTCAGACTCTCACTTCACCAACCTCTCTAGTCTAAAGAGTTTAGACCTACGCTTCAACTCATTGATCTTGAATCTTACTTCTGACTGGAAACCTCCATTTCAACTCGATGAACTTCAGTTAAGTTTCTGTAGAATTGAAAGCCAGATTCCTCAATGGATTCAATCACAAAAACAGCTCATTTTCATGGACCTTTCGAATACAGGGATTTCAGGGGATTTGCCAGAATGGTTTTGGAACATGAAGTTTTTTGGACTAAATTTGTCCCACAATCATCTTACAGGTCCAATCACAAACTTATCCTTTGAGCTCTCTTATGGAGACCTTTCATATAACTTGTTTTCGGGGTCTCTCCCACAAGGTCAAGTGCTCTACAATGGCCTTGTTCGAACTTCTTTGTGCCATTTGAAGATACTGAATGTGCTGGATCTTCAGAGAAACATGCTATCAGGTACAATACCTGACTGCTGGAGTTCTGAACAAGTGTATACTATCAATTTGTCCTCGAATAATCTTTCAGGGCTCATTCCCAAGTCCATAGGACTACTTCCTAACTTATTATTTTTGAATTTGAACAACAATTCACTTGAAGGGAAAATTCCTAAGACTTTCAACAAGTCTAGAGGATTGATCATCCTAGATCTTGGTGAAAATAAGCTATCAGGGGACATGCCAAAATTCAGTGCAAAAAGCCACCCGAATCTGCAAATCCTCAGATTACGAGGAAATCAACTTGTTGGGGCTCTTCCAGTACAACTTTGCTCACTTCCTTGGCTTCAAATCCTCGACCTTGCAAGCAACAATCTGACCGGGAACATTCCTCAATGTTTTGGCAACTTAAACGGTATGGTGTTGCTTCCCACAACTCGTAATTCAAGTGCATCATCACCTACATTTCCCATTGAACAAACTACCATGGAGGTGTTGAAAGGGCAAGAGCTACAATACACCACCAACCTTAAGTTTGTAGTGAACTTAGATCTTTCGTGCAACGGTTTAGTAGGCTCAATCCCTGAAGAGCTTACTAATTTAGCAGGACTTGTTGGCTTCAACTTGTCGAACAATCATCTAACAGGAATTATACCTCAGAAGATTGGTAATATGAAATCATTAGAGTCCCTTGACCTGTCTAACAATATGATTTCAGGGACAATTCCTCCAAGCATATCCGCGTTGAATTTCTTGAGCCACTTAAACTTGTCCTACAACAAGCTTCACGGTACAATCCCAATAGGAAACCAACTCCAAACTCTTGATGACCCATCATTGATTTATGCTGGCAATCCGGGTTTATGCGGAGATGCATTGCCGAAAAAATGCAAAATCAAACAAGGTGTTCAACAAGGATCAACCCATGCTCAAGAGGAGGATGATGAACATCAAGAGGTGGAACTCTATGTCGTCGTATTTCTTGGTTTTGCTACCGGGTTTTGGGGAGTGGTTGGAAGTTTAGTGCTCATGCCGGGATGGAGACACGCTGTTTTCCGGCGTTTTGAGAGTATCATGAATTTCTTGTGCGCTCGAGTTGTGTTAAAGATCAACAGATTCAGAAATTTATGAGTTAGCTGTAAGCATTTTATACACATCAGTCAAAAGATCATTATTGAGATATATCAAAATGTCGTATGAATAAGTTTAAACTAATTTGTTAGTTTGTAACTATATATTGTAATATTATATCGATCTCATATAATAGTCAAACTTTTTCAGCAATTTTACTTTGACTTGATTTTTGTTGTATATCAAAGAGCAATTTTATTTGTTGATATTATTTATATATCAACAAATAAAATAATACTCCCTTCTTTTTTTTAAAAAATGTTAAGAGTTGTAAATGCAGAGTTATAGGAGGTTTTACATTAAATCGTAGGTAACATTTAAAGGGGTTATAAAAGTAAAACTATATATGAGGTTGAGTAGATTTAATAACAATAACGGGATGAGATTTGTTTAATTGTACAAGGAATAAGGTAACGGTAGTATACTAGTTTTAGTATAAAAGAGATAAGAACGATAGAGTTAATAACCTTATGATGGGCATTGGGCAATTATTAGAAGCTACACCTGGTTCTCACCTTCAATCCAAACATGTCCTTGAAGATATTTTACCTTTACAAGAAAAGCCCCAACCTTTTTCAAATTTCCTCTTTCACTCGTACAATCCCTTAATCCGTCCTACATGAAGAAAAACTAATAGCAATTCTATCCGACCTGAATGTTTTCCACAGATAATACGTTTTCCTTCAAACCAAACAGAGCCGTAAGTTAAATTGCAAAATTTCTCAATTAGAAAATTTCAACAATTTATTTTTCTCCACCTCGAAATATAGGGGAAATCAAAGACCCGAATTACACAAGATGAGACCTTACAGAAATTCACCTTAGGCTCATACATTTTCAATCACGGCCCTGTACTATGTGCTACAACAACAGATTAGGCCCCAATTGGAAGAAAGACCGATATGAAGCAATCATCAGTTAAAATGTTGAACCAATTTTATCATGAAGAGTCATTACCAGATCATGTGCACCATCTAAGAGTTTCCAGATATCAAGATGTCCGGCCATGTTATTACACTCCCGCAATATCTCATCCATGCTACTGTACTTCTCTACAATTTGTTTTCTCCTCTGCAACACAGAAGCAGCAATAGCATACAACAGCAGGTCCTCAGTCGGTGGAGCCCGTTGTCTTATTCTGCTCCATGCAGACTTGCCAACCCCAGCCCTTAGTGCAGCCTGATCAGCCCACATCACTTCCCACAGGCAAAGTGTCTGCTCAAAATTCAGCTCCCTCCTAAACAAGACAACCACCATCCTGTACACAAAGAAACAATCCTCTGCCTGGAGCTTTACCAAGTGTTTATATAGATGAGAGTCCTTGTGTTTTATAATTTTGGCCACAATATTAAGTTGCCGACGAATTCCCACCTCATCAAGCCTAAAGTTATGCCGAGCCTTCTTCATAAAACCCACAAAGCACCAAAATGCCATATGGTCCTCCTCTATTACTGAGATTATTGGGGAAAGAAGATCACTCATGCCTTGACAGTAGCCAATATCTGAGTCATAGATAGCATAGGCTTCAAGTATTGCTACCAACCGAGCAGCATGGTAAATTCTGCATGACTCAAGGTGGTCATAATCTTTAAGTCCTACAGCTTCAGCAGAACGACATGCTCGATCTTCTGATACTGCAGCCTGAGAAGGAGAATAGTCCTTCCACTCTGCATTGGCCCGCACAGCATCAAGACGAATTATGCGCTGCCAACTAGCAAAATCTTCAGTGCGACAGACACTAGACTGTGGATTTGTCTTAGAAGGGGAAAGATCACCCTTTGAAACTGCATCAGCATCATCTTCTTGGTCAAATGGAGAAGAAACTTCATCAAATTGCTCATCTACAGATGACTCCACGTCAGATGAATCACTGCAGATTACAGAAGGACTAGAGCTTGTGACCCGTTTGGAGCTATTAGTCCTATCCAATAGTGAACTGGAATGATTTTCTGAAAACTCAAGATCAGAACTTCCCTTCTCACTGGAGAGGGACTCGCGAGCACTAACAACATCTTCTGAGGCAGGTGAACTGGGCTCTGAATTGGAGCTCAAACAACTCCCATTGCTATTCAGTAAATTCTCATCAGTTTGTTTTAGTAGTCGTCTACTCTGTCTTCTGAGTTTCTCATACTCCTTTCTGGATACACAAACACCAAAATTAAATACTCAAGTAAACTGACTAATGAATCTCTTGAAGGATGCTTATACTAATAGCATAATAGTACCTGTTTGTATTTCTAACCAGATCTCTTTCTTCTTTTGAGCTATTCAAATCATAGCTGTTTAACAAAACAAATGAACAATTAAAAAAAAAAAAAAATTCAATTTAATAAGAACAGGCACAGTTAAATATTATAAATGCCAAAAAAAGTAAGTATGAAATTAAGTGCCATCATGCCAATAATATAAGCCTGAGAAAATCTAGATTATACATCTAGTGAATTTAAGGCAATAGGGTACAAAAACAATAATTACAAAGTTAAGCATACAAGAAATTGTTAATATACATCAAAAAATAAAGCCATGGGCAGAAGAGCTGCAATTTAAAAGTACACCTCAGCAACATAATTTCTCTTACAGAGGCCAAAAGAGCACCACAAGCAAAAGATATGTACACAAACAACATACAGTATGTTAGATGACTAGGCTAAATGGAAACAATGGGCAGCAGGAACGAAAAGCAACAAAATTTAGTTAAGGAGTTGTCTTGTTGATAGTGTCTAGAAATTTCAAGCTGAGCAAAATTTCAGCACTTTTCCACCTAATCATTTCTATGAAAGTAAGAAATACAAGCAGGGGATACCAAGTCTAGTAGCTATAAGTTAGAAAATAAGAGCACAATAGAAATCACCAAAGTGATATAAAAAATAACATAAAGGGAAAATTCTTGCTATTCTCTACAGAGTCCCTACCCTACAAGGGAGAAAAAAAAATTTTTTTATAAAAAAAAAAAGATCCAAGACTTACCTAATGATATACTTCCTCCGTTCTGTTAATATAGCAACAAGGAGGAAATTACGCATCCCAAAACACATTTTATATGCTAAATATCTATAATTGTGTAAGAGTAAATATTACAAAAAGTTGATATTGTGAAAGTATTACATGAGACGAATCCAACAAGATCCCACTTGACTATATTTTGTTTAACGTATAACTCATATTATATGGTCAAACAAGAGTGATGAATAGTGCAAAAAGTCCATTGTTGCAATATTAATAGAACGGAGGAAGTAAAATTTAAGGAGTGGTGCTTAGAACTTCACCTGTTAAGTTTAAGCCTCAGACAAACATTTTTTAAGTCTCAGCGGACCCAAAAACTTCAAATTCAGAACACATGTATGGCTCTGCTATATCAATCTTCTTACCACTTCCCTTAAACTCTTAAAGTATGGAAGTCCCACCCTTAAGCTATTCCCACTCCCTTTGCCTTTCAAAGAGTGCAGTGATCCACTTTTCAACAATTAAATAGTTGCAATTACGCATTACGCCAAGCCATATAAAAACATCTTTCCACAATCTAAGCAGCTGACAATGCATTGAAAGTTTGAAACTATTGCTAGACTACCAATCCCATTGTCTTCTCCAGAATTTAAAATCCATCGAACACACAGAAGACAAAAGGCAGTTCTTATATGCTATTACTACAAACTTGCAGACCTAGAAATGTAATCTATGACTTGTTCTAAGTCTTCTAACATGAGCTAAGTATCTCTTCAATGCCATATAGTTAGGGAAAAAAAATGCACATCATTTTTATTGGCTTTTCGATGGCTTTCAAATAAAAGTATCATATACATCTAAGTGCTTAACTAAAAATAGCAAGAGATATGCATAAATCGGATATGCTAACTTAAAAACATGACCAATCCAAAACCCCAATTCAGGCAGTGACGACCTATCAATTCAAGATTAGGAGAATTATATGTAAAACAAGGGGATCACAGCAAGCGAAAAAGGTACAACTACATCAACTAGACTGCCTGAACCATGGTAAGTCTCATGATTACATGACATAGTTCAATTAATGTATGAAGGATTTCGCAGCAGAATGATGTATAAGTAGACAGTTTAACCAGGATGTACAAACAAATAACAAGAAACCATTATTAATTCCTTCATTTATCACAAATTCGGTGGACAGCTAGCACATAGCTGTAGACATCAAGTATGCATAAAAAACATGTCAACCAAGCTATGGAGGAAATATAAATGTCCTCTATACTTACACGCCAAGAAGGAAAGGCCAAACCTCTGCTCTGATGCTGGGATCAATACCCTGCATTAAGAAATTATAGAACATTGAGAAACATGACATTTGGAGACAAAAAGGCATTTCAACCTTTCAGCTTTAAAGGGTTTAAATTTTTGAAGTGCAATGATATTCTACTCCAAAAGACACCTTACTATCCACTAGTTTCTTTAAATCAGTCGATAAAAATGAAGAGACTATCACTTAAAATTTAAAAGACAACAAGTGGGTATCAATTGGCTACAAGAGACAAATCATAAATAAACCGTAGGAAAAGTTTAAGGAAACAGACATAGCAAAAAAAATAATACAGGCTACACAACCGAATAAAACATTCAGGCTCCTACCATTTAAGAATTAAGATACAGTAATTTGACCCAAAGGGTGTCTTATATGCCACTTTTAATTCTATAGATATAGATAGGTTTTTTTCCATGAAGACAAGACCCTAGAGAAATAGATCATAATTTTGGGACTTTTAGCTCAATAGGTAGTAAAAGGAGACTAAAATCTTATTTTCGACCTCATACAAAGTGCATGAAAATGCATTCATTTATACAATCACTTACTCCACTTCGAACTTTTTTCAAAAGTTGTATTCCACCATCCTGAAGTTTCCCATCAGGAGTAAACGAATTTCTCCATTGCTGTGGTGTGAGGGGATGTTTCCTTCTCTTGCGAGACCATGGTGACTTAAGTTGACCACTAGCAAAAAAAATATATACATATTCAATATCAAAGGGAATACATAGAACAAACTTCTTTAGAAAATAATAAATATACAAAGTATGTATTAAACCACAGTATAGCATTCAAAACTATATATGCCCAATATTACAAACATGAAGCCTGCAGTACCCACAGCTAAGACATGCATATGCAGCATAACAATCCAACTCCATGATGTTGACAAACCAAGATACACATAATGTTTCCCAACTTCCAAGCATCATATCAATCACAGGAATTTCACATAATAAACTGACTTCCTAATTTAGCTTCTGTTTGTTCTTTAAACTCAGCTACACAGAATACATATCTGCATCTTTCATTATGAAAGGCAAGATGGTATGAAAACAAATACTGAAACGGCAATGCTATAAACTACACTTACCATTTTACAGTCTACTGCAACATCTTCCCCCCTTTCCCCAGCTATTTTCTTCCCCGTGTAGAAATAAGCAAAATGTGGAACATGTGCGTTGGAATTTGGTTTATTGCACTCCAGTTCTTAGTGAACTAATTCTAGCAATTTAAGGCAGAAGACTAAACATCCTTACCTTTTCTAAACAATAAATTGTAATGCCTGGGACGCTGTATGACACAGTTACGAGCTAAATCACCCATCCAAGTTAAACTCTCCCATCTACATTATTAGACCACTAAACTAATTTTAGTCCCTTTCAAGTTATCACCTCCCATCCATACTGTTTGATCACATAACTAACTTTAGTAATTAGTGATTCACTAGTATTAGTCACTTAAAATACCAAAGATAAATCACTATTCGATTTTAAATAAATTCCATAATCACACTGAACCTCCATAAAATAAAAATGAATACCCAAGTTCAGAGTACAACCCAATCAAAACATGGTTATCCCCAAAAAGTCACTCATCCACCTGAAACAATTGTCACATTGCTCCAAACTCCCTAATTAGAAATGCTTCATGATGTAATTTTTTAATAGTTGGATCATTCCCAATCTCTTTCTCCCACTCAATACAACTTTTAACAATCCTTACTATCATAGATCATTACTAATCTAAAAAGGGAAGCAATCTTTTCCGAACATCCCAATATAGTAAATTCATAACTATCAAATCAAGACATGAGATAACCACACAACTTAAATACCATGAATCCATGATTATGAGTAAGATATAACTATATAAGAATTCTAAAGTACAACTGGTAAACTAAAACTAAGAGAATAGTGAGGTTCCTCAGTAAATGAGAGAAAATGGAAGCTTTTAGGGGGAGTAGGGAAACTCACCGATGGGAAGAAGAAGATGCCGGTGAGGAAGAAGCAACAACGAATAAAGCCGATCGCAAATGAACCCACGATAACGACAACGGCGACGACGACGATGATGATGATGATGAAGATGGTGAATAATGATGTTTTTTCGAATTAGATGATGATGGGGATGATTTCGACGATGAAGAAGGAGAAGAAGAACAAGTATGGCTTCGTCTAAGAGCTTTCATCTACTATAAATACACAAAACCCAGAAAAAAAAATCCCTAATTCTAACCTAACCCTAACCCTCCCCCTAAAAAAGAAGAAAGAAATTAATTTCTGAGGATCTTCCTAAACATCAATCACCAACTAAATCTAGGGTTCATAGTAATCAAATTACACAAACAAACCAAAAAAAAATTGGGGGAGGTTTTATTAGAGTAAAATTTTACCTACGAGTATAAGCAATGGCGGCAAATACAGCGAGACCAGCAACGGCAGTAACAGCGACAGCTACAGCAGCAGCGCCGCCGCCATTTTGGCCGCCATTGCCGCCGCTTAAGAACAAGAATAGTCCACCGATGCTACTGGGTAAGCTCGAAGATGGAACGCTGTTCAGCATTGGAGGAGAGAGAAGATAAAGGGTAGTTTTAAAATTGCCCAAAAATGGCGGATTTTCTGTAAGAAACTTACAGTAGCTTTGATGAAGAAGATGATGGAATTGGGGTTTTTTTTTTTTTTCTTTCTCTCAAATTTCAGCAATTTTTAATTTGTCTAAATTTTAAAATTGTCTGTTTCTATAGAGGAGAGAGAGTAGGAATGCAAGGAGGAAGAAAATGGGAAATGAGAAAGGATCAAAAGGAAGACTAGAAAGATTCTTGGCATTCTAGAATTCTTAGCATTCTACCATTTCAGTATTATTGTGATTTTTTATTTTTATTTTTATTTTATTTTATTTTTTTGTTGAATTTTTGGATGTAGTTGGGATACCAACTATTTACCCGTTAACTTAATTATTTTTGACAATTTCTAATGTAGGAGAATTTAGTTTAAAGATTTACTCCATCCACTCGTGATAAAATAATGGTGGGGTAATAAATGATAACTAGTTATTGGTTCGAATGATGTTTTGGGTCATTATAAATTTATTATTTTAGCCGAACTATATATACTCCATTTGCTTGTTTGTCACTAAGGGTTTAAGTTTTTTTTTTTTTTTTTTTTTTAAAGAAAAAATGATAGCTTAAGTAGTTTGTTGTTTGTATGAGCTGGTTTGACTATAATAATAATTTTTTTGCATTAAAATTTCCTCATTGTAAAAAATAAAATCAAATCTTTATAAATTTCATGTCAAAATATATATTACTACAATTTTTTGAATTGATGATACATGGCAAAACAACATGTCTTGCCATGAGTTTTAATAATAATAATATATATATATATATATATATTGATTATGTAATTTTTTTTTTTGTGTTTAGAGAGCCACAAGGGCGGGTGATGAGTTTCGATCTCAATTATATATATATATATATTGATTATGTAATTTTTTTTTTTTTTTTTTTTTTTGTGTTTAGAGAGCCACAAGGGCGGGTGATGAGTTTTGATCTCAATATCACCTGGAATCGGGAGGGGAGCTCTAACCACTTGAGTTATCCCTCAAACTCATTGATTACGTAATATTAATGTTATCTATAATGTCTTGGGCCCTCTTAGCCTTATTGTTGGTGAACTTAATTATTTTCATCAATTTAAAAATAATAATTAAACCTTTTTTTTCTAAACTTAAATTATTTTTACTGAAATGAAATTGTTTTTACTAAATATTTCATATTATCTAGGAAATATTGCAAAAAACCACCTTTTATAACACCTTTTTTTTGTAAAAAAAAAAAAAAAAAAAAAAAAAAAAAAAAAAAAAAAACATCTTATAAAAATTTTCTTGTAAAAGCACATCTAAAATCATTTTTTTTTCAAAGTAACACCTTAACCTGATTTTCGGTGTTGACTTTGGTTTTCAGGCATTGACCTTCATGTGAGTCGCACATGGTCCGATCAAAACCCCTCTTTCTTAATTTTTTTTTCCCTCCAATTGAACTTTCTCTCTCCTCTATTATTCCAACCAAGCCTCAATTATTACTCTATTATTCCAACCAAGCCTCAATTTAGCCGGTGAAGTTTGAAGTAAAAGGGCGTGCAAATAATTGCAATCGGATTAAGGCACCAGTTATACGAATTAATTCAATTCTTTGAGCTCATTCAATAGCTCGTCCCCAATTCTTCAGTGTTCAGCAAATGAATCTGGATGCGAAAATGCTTAACCATGGTTAAATGCTATGGGTCCCACAAACAATAAATCGTTAACGGGGAGTTGCGCCCATGAACTACTTTCATACTCTTATTCCCAAAGTTACCCTTCACTTGGGTAAGAAAATGACCTTCCTACCCCAGGATAAAACATTCCAAGTTTATCCCTGTTATAAACTTGAATTTCCTCATTGTTGAGCTCAAATTGCTAAAATTAATCTAATTTCAAGGCTTGTAAGTTGTTTAATTAATGAAATTGCTTATTAATTTTGTTAGGTTTTCAAATTTTCACAAATTAGGGTTTGTAATTGAAAATTTAAGTTACTATTTTGGGACTGATGTATACCCACCAATGTGTTTATGATGAAATTAGTAGTATTTTCAAGGGGCCAATTTGTTTAGTATGCCACCAATATGTTTTTTGATTCAATTTTTTTTTAATGTGCTTGCAATATTGGGATTCAATGGAGGAAGAGAGTGAAGAGGTGGATGGGGTTGAATTAACCAGGTTGGAATTTTCATGGGAGTAGATTTATTGGTTAGATGGTGTTGGCGAGGGTGGCGGTGGCGGTGAGGTGGTGTTGGCGGGGTGGCAGTGAGGTGGTGTTGGTGAGGGAAAAGGGAAAAATATAAAGGAAGGTGATTTTATGAGATCACGTGACCCACACGTGCAAAGTCAATGCCAGAAAACCAAATCAAACACTGGAAAACCAATTTAAGGTGTTATCTCTTTTTTCAAGTCAAACACCGGAAAACCAATTTAAGGTGTTATCTCACAAAAAAAAAAAAAAACAAAAAAAAAGGGGGTTTTTAGGTGTGCTTTTACAAGAAAATTTTATAAGTTTTTTTTTTTTTTTTTTTTACAAAAAAAGTGTTATAAAACGTGTGTGTGTTTTTTTTTTTTTTTTTTTTTTTTTGCAATTTTCCTACTTGTACTATCTATAGTACTCGTATTATATAAGAGAAAGGGTTTCTTGGGTGATAAATTTGCTCTATTCCAAAATGTTCTCATTTTGCAAAATTACCTCACTTATCTACAATTAAAAATTAAAAATTATTTTTATTTTTTAAAATTATTATCTATCATAATTGCTCCACATCTTCGACATTAAAAAATATAAATGCTCTTTTTTTTTTTTTTAGAAAAACTCTTCCTAAATTTGCTCATTTATGTTTTTTGTTTTTTTTGTTCTTTCTTTCTCATGCTTTTAGAAAATATTTTATTTGTATTATTAGTTTCACATCTCCTAATACACATGAGTTTTTTTTTTTTGTGTGATTTTAGGTTGATGGTAGGCATCGGTTAATTTCTTTTTTTTTTTCCTTCTAATTTCTTGTGTGTACCTCTTAACTTGTTTGAATAAAGTGAAGAGATCAAGGCTAAGTGGTAAAAACGAGAGATTGATTTATCAATGACTAATGTGTCTTAATCCATTGTGGGGCCCAATATGTGTCCGCTATAGCTGATCATATGTAACCCCGACTTATTTTGGGTAGCCTGTTTTGGCCCGAAATCGAGTCGGGCACAGTCGGCCCGATTTTTCAAAAAAAAAAAAAAGGCGTTGCTTGGGAAAACATTTTAATGCACATTTAGTTGTTTTTTTTTGCCCAGTCCGAAATGGTCCGAAAAGCCCACACGGCCCGCCTTTTTTTTGGCGGTTTTGGACACAAACTTTTGGCCTGGGTCGAGAGTTGCGCAAAAATTTTAGGCCTTGGCTTGGCTGGCCCGTCTAATAATTACCTCTAATGTCCGCATAACATCTTTGTAAAATAAAAAAAATAAAAAATATACTATATTTTTTAAGAGAGAGAGAGAGGAGACTAGAAACTTATAAACTTAAGAAATGCAAATTTTGTGGAAACATGTAAATTTCATAATGCATACTATCAAGTATCAGTGTATCACATTTAAAGGAAAAAAATAACCTTGACATACATTTTTAAGCCGATGAAATCCCATGTGAAGATGATTTTGTTCACGCAGCATAATTGAATTCCGATCTTTGGTTTGCAGAAGAACATTGATCTATGTCGATTTCTGCACTTTATGGTATGTTGAGATTTGAATTGATATCTTTGATGAAAACGTTGTTGAATAACTTCTTTAGGAGAAACGTTGAGAGTAGAATGAGAAAAAAAAAATTATTCAATAAGATATATAGATTTCTTGCTCTATTCACAATTTCACATCATGTAATGTGTGACATTTATGGTCTTGTATCCACGCAACCAGGCCAGTATTGAGAATTATTTTGTTCAAATTGAACGGTTTTTTTGTATTAAAGCTATAAACTTCACATTTGTTTGATGACTTAATTGGACATTTAGAGACAAATTACAGTTCAATGTAACGAATCTTGTAAATTATAAGAAAGTATTAAACTTGGGACACACTACAATATTGATATATCGTATCTCAAGAGATATGCTTTATCATTAAAGTTATAGTTGTAAATCTCCCTCTTTTTGTTTTGAATTGTCACATTAAAATTTTACAGTATTTGTGTGCTATTTTCTCACTAACTGTTGTGATTTATATGTAATTACGTCATGAAAAATGTAGTTATACAAGATCTTGTTAGATATGTTTCAAAACTATCAAAATATCACTTTTCAATGCATAGATCTTTTAAGAAAATAGAAGATAAGATTGTGGAACTACAATAATTATGTTATTAATTTTTTTTTTTATAATTTTTTATAATTTTTTTTTTGCAATTGAGTCCATACCCTCAAATCCTCAATATTTTTTTTTTTTTTTTTTTTTTTTTTTTTTTTTTTTTTTTTGCAATGGTAGGCTGGTAGCAAGTAAAATACACTTTTGATTAACACAATTAAAAAAAAAAAATCAATTAAAGAGATGGAAACTAATTATCCTACATTGAAAATGATCAAAGATGTGATAGTGGTAGATGACTAAGGGCCTGTTCTCATACGTTGAAATTCAGTTCAGTTCAGCTCTTAATTTCCTTCTCTTATAAAATATTCATTTCAGTTCAGTTCAGTTCAGCTCAGTTCAGTCAATGAAAACAGGCCCTAAGACTTTTTTTTAGCTGAATTTTTCTATTCTGCTCTATTTTCTAACATTTGTTTTGTTGTGCTGGTACCTATTTTGCCTATCAACAAGTGATCTGCTCTCCTTCGTATTAAACTGTAATTAATAATAATACATAGTAATTATTAAATTAGTAATAATTAAGTAATTAATAATCAATAATTAATTAATATGAAGTAATACATGTGAATGGCCATACAATGTTAGTGTTATATGGGTCACTATATATTACAGTTATAGGGGTTAATTATTTAGTAACATAAGTCTATAGGGTTACACTATCACAATTATAAGGGTTAATTACTTATTTAGTAATATAAGGATTATTCTGTTAGTGTTATAGGGGGTAATGTACATTGTTATTTGAGGGTTACTCAATAATTGGTTACAGTGTCACTATAATAGAGGTTAATTATCTATTAATGTTATAGGAATTACTCCGTTTTTTAACAAGCGATAACATGACGTGGCCAGCTGCATATAATTTGAGTTATTAATTATAATATTTTTACATAATTAATAATTTTTTTTTTTTAAAAAAAAAAAAATCTTATTTTAAATTTAATTGGCTTAGAATAATGTACAATACTGTGCTTGCTAGTTGCTACTCTCTTACACCATATGTTTAAATGTTTAATTACTTTATTTTTTAGCTAGCTTGTCTTGCTGGATTTATGTATAAACCGACCAAATTGTTCGTATATATTATCGTGTTGATCGAGTTTTGTTTCTTTAATTTGTTAATATGTAAGCTATTCTACATGCAAGGTCTTTTCATTCATTCAAATACTATATATTAAATATTAATATATTATAGTGGATTTGATTGATTATATAACATGGATTCAGCTGGCGTATTGTCAATTTGTCACACGATGTATGACCAATTGACTATGTAATATGTATGTGAGTCAACTCTTGCTAAGTCCTTATAAGTCTTTTTTTGTTTGATGGTAAATATTGGCAAATTCAGTTTTCTATGTGCTTAATCGGTAAAAAGCAATAATTTTAAAAAACAAATATAATTGAAAATTAGTTAAAAAAATTTCTAGGAAAAATAATATTAGTTTTTCAGTTAAATTAATACTACATATGAGTTCAGTTAAAAATAATCTTCGTTCAGCAAAATAATTTCAATTCATCGACAAGAAAAAAAATTGAACCTTAATTAAAAAATATCTTCATGTAAGTGTTTATCCTCCTAAGTATAAACAAAGAATGAAAGAATTGCATGTAGTTTAAATTTTGACAATTCAATATTCTTACTAATATCATTTTTCTTTTTGGTGATTAGAGAGCTACGAGGGTGGGAGTGAGAATCGATCCATCTCCTAATACCGGGAGGAAAATTTTAACCACTTGAGCTATCCCCCACTCACCTTAATATCTAATTATTGTTAGATAGTGTGAATTCTTAAAATACATAAGGATACAAATCATACAATTCTAAGAAACCTTTTGATTTAATTTGTACTTCTTTTATCAGTAAATTTACAATAAATGCGGAAAACCTTATGTGACGAAAGGGTAGATGGAGAAATTGTCTCTTTTCACAACCAACGATATGCATTAACAAACAATATGCATCATCACTTTCAATTAAGCAAGGTGTTTTAACGTTATACCATGCACATGACGATAAAGAAAGAAACTCAAAAAAAAATGTTCAAGTGGTCCTTTCAGTCTTTCACCCTGCTTTTACAAGAAAAAAGAAAGGATAACTGGAAAAACTATTGTAATAATGTGATTTTGATGTGTCAATTACTCAGTACATTTTTTTTTATTTATATAGTACTACCTCCGTTTCATATATTATTTACAACAATTAGACATTTTTCTCTCTACTTTATGTCAAATTGTTGCAAAGAATATGAAACGGATGTTGTATAATTTTTTCATGGTCAATAATGTAAGGTGTATCTAGTAGTTATTGTTTTGCTTTACAAATTATGCCTAATTTAACAATTAGTGTTCAGGCAAACAAATAAGTCCAAAAAATAATAATTATGTGTATCAATATGAGTAACAAAGAAAGGCATAATAATTGCTGTAATAATAGGAATTGAAAAGTGAAAGGGAACAATTATGTCGTAAGGAATTTAGGCATGCATGTTTAACAAACAAACTTTCTTGCTTTACTTACATTTGCTCATACAAAAATTCAGATATTTTGGCTTTTTCTTTTGCTGATATCGACTGTACAGAATCCATCATTTTATGATGGAATACTTGTATTTTGTAAAGAGTGTGTATGTGTGATAGAAGAGTACTAATACATGTACACATAGATTTTATGTGGAAAGTATAAAGAAAATTTAGAATTATCAAAGAATATATTACATTGAGAATTGAGTTAAGATAAGCACAATATAATGATCAACGTTACCTCTCACGGTTTTTTTGGTCTGGTATTAAGGGTCAGACACTTTAAGAGTGAGGAGGAAGGGTAAGGGATCCCCACCCTCAAAGTGTCTCTAATGAGGGAGAATTGAACCCCGAACCTTAAGGTTGGAAGGTACTATCTTACCACTAGACTAGCTTAGCTTAGCTTGGTGAAATTTACCTATTAGTATCACTTGTGTAAATGCATTGTCATTGCTTACAATAGCTTTCAAATAATGTTTTGCTGCCTTAGAATGATGTGATCAGGAACTATATAAATAATAAATCTCAAAATCTTTGGGACAAAGAGAAGTATCATCCAAAAATCTTATCCCATGTGAATTTAATTAATAAAAACGCCGTTTTAAGATTTCTTTTTTCATAAGAAAACAAGACTTTTTTTAGGTTCTGATTCTTTATCATCTACTTCTTCTTCCAACTTTTTTTAGGAAGTTTTAAGCACATGTTTCATTTAGAGCTGCATGATTAATTCTTAAGCAACTTCAGAACGGAATATAACTATTATCTGATTTACAAATTGTTATATGAAGTAATTTGAGAGAAAACTAATTCAAAATCAACTGTACAATACATAATAACTGCCTCTGATTCACTCCAAAAAGCAATCTAAATCACACATAATTCAAAATTCGCAATATAATCATGTCTGTTAATTTGTTATTAGTTGTATTTGCCGATTTGCTAATAGATATCACTCCATATTTGAAGATTGAGACTTCATTGAATGTAAACTGATGCCATTATTATTAAAAACTTCTGAGAGGGAGAGGTACTAGTACAAGCATACAAGATAGAATTGTCAAGAAAATTTACGCCAAATACAAAGCCTCATTGCATACCCACCATTTTATTCTGCAAAATTAGTTTACTCTGATAAACAATTACAACATACAAGGTCTCACCTATGTAGGTATACTTCTGACTTGCCTAAAGACACGGTGAGAGCTACAACATTGCAGCTGCTTCCTTGTCCAAAAACCACTTCAGCTCTCCTTCAGGAGACACCATTTGAACAGGCAGCATGTCAGAGCTCTGGTCTCCACTTAGTGCAGTCTTCACAACTGCTGCTTTTCCACTTCCGCAAACTACAAGGGCAATGTTGGCCGAGGAATTGATTACAGGGAAGGTGAAAGTGATTCTCTCTGGTGGTGGTTTCGGGGAGTCATTGATAGAGGTAACCCATCTCTGACTCTCCTTGAGAAGAGGGTGACCCGGGAACAAAGAAGCAACATGTCCATCAGGACCCATCCCGAGGAGCATGACATCAAATTTCGGAAAACCACTTGTCGGTGATGTTGCTAATATGTTTGTCTTTACCAGTTGTTTGAGACCAGTTTCATAATCATCAGCTGCGCCTTCAGCTGAGAGCAAGTCATTAATAGCATAGACATTACCAGGGGGGATAGGAACCTGGGAAAATAGAAGGCAATGAGCAACAAAGCACAAGGAAAGAAAATACACTTTTATCAATCACAACAAAATCCTGTTTCTGTTCTGTATATGTTCCTGATTCTTCCAGCATGACTAGCAAAATACTAGAAGTAAATTTAACCCATCAGTAATTAAAATGATTATAGTTTTATGCCAAATCCACTGCTAAAAGTATAAAAATTCCTCTGCCTCTCATCCAACAAAGAATTATTTCTATTGCGAAGAAAACTTATTGCTATATTGACAATATACTAGCATTTCTTACAAGCTCCTACCCATTCAATTAAATATATATACGAGGAAGAATGAGTAGAAAATGTGTAGTAATCTGTTTTACAAAGTTCATATATGTTCCATATTTTTTTTTGGGTTCATAAATCTTCCTATGCTCTTCCCCTGGACCAACAAATTGTAACACTTTGGTTAGTATAAACTTGTAATATTAATGAATAAGCAATAAAGATGTGATTTTTGAGGAAAGTAGGCAGCTTTTTGATTAATGAAAATGGATGAAGTTTGCACAATGGTGGCTTGAGGCCACTACTCTCTAGCTCTAATGCTTACAAATCTCTGCCTACCTGCACATTCCTACCCTCCCTTTCTTATATATACATGATCATCCTAAAAAGAGAAAGAAGACAAAAGATTATGGCAGCTGTCATGAGAAGAGGGGCTGCTCACTGATTTGGTGGCTGTCCTTCTGTCTCAGTCCTTAACATTCCTATTTGCTGACCTCTCCTCCTCCTTCGCTCACAAGTAATCCACCCACGGTTCTTGCTGAGTAGTGTATCCGTTACACAAATTGGTAAGCTCTGTGTGTGCATGGGTGTGGCTATTGTTTAAAGATTCTGTTCATAGATAACACGGATATGAGAGAATTGGTGACTGGGAGAGACAATAGTGAGTGCACGGAATGTATACATGACTTGTAATATGGAAGTTATTGGCTAGTGTCCTGTGAATGGCTCAAAGAGTTTTTAAGCTTCGTTTCATGCTTTGAAAGGAGTTGATTCAGTTTCATCTCTAATGCTTGATTAACTGTAATACTTTTGCGGACATTATCATACCTAATTCTCATGCAAGATTCATTTACAAAACCTTTCCCTCAAAGATAACAAGGAAGCTACACACAAGGCCAAGCTACCATCTATCTGAATTTGCTTGAGATGTTGAAATTTCAATCAAACACAATAAAAGATTAAAAAAGATCGAAATCTGCAAATGAACATAAATCTAATTAATATAATAAAATTTGCTAAAGACACAATTATTCAAAGTATGGGCTAACAATGGAGACAACAAATCATAAGCACCAAGTCACAAATACTTATCAACAATATGCAGTCATCTACCTGAGGAAAATAGTAAGTTTGCAATTCCCTCCACTGATAGGTACTGCGAGTCTAAGAGTGTTATCATATTTAACTGCATCACATGTATTTTACAGAAACTTTCAGATCAATATTCCAACCCTGTCAAGCTTTATAAGCTCTAACCTTGCAAGCCTTGGTTTGTTGGCCAAGGCTATCTTTTACTTTATTCTGATGGTAGCAATAAAAAACTCCAGCATTCTCTAACTTAATTGTTGCACTTTCATTAGTGGAATAAGTACAAGCTGCAACCATTTTATATTATCTTCTCTATTATAGCTCTTTCATTTATATAATTACTTCAAGGCAAGCCAAATCCAAGCCTTTGTGTAAGTTCTTCTCTCTCTTTTTCTGGCACAAGAGAATTTGCTAGTGTTAGACAATCTTTCATCCTGTCTGAGTTAAAGCACACTGGTTATAAGTTGGCATTGACCACAAAAGGCTATTCATTCATCATACTATAGAGTTTTTAAAAAGCTCCTTTCTAGTTTACGCTACATCTAAGGTTTAATGTTGAACAAGCATAATACTTCTAACTTATCTAAGCCAATATCTTTGAGTTGTCAATCGAGCAGACTTCATCCAAGGTATATTAATGAGGACAACTCCCACCGATATGCAGTATGCCTAAAACCCCATAGAATTTGAGGATAATTCAGTCGATTTCTGTTTTGCAGTTCTACAATATAGTATGCGACCAAGAATTGCAAGGTCTCTAGAGAAAAACAATAATAAAATGAAGCACTCTGTATTATAAATAAATCAATAGCCAATAAGGACACAACAAACCTACAATTGACTGTTCTTCAGAATAACCCTTCCAAAAAAAAGTGACAGTATGGTTGCTTGACAGCTTCTAAAAGAAATCTCAAAGGAAATCTCTACCTACAAGAGCAATGGATCTCGATTTTGGCTATGACTGAAAACTAATTGCGGTATTCTTGTATTATATTTAACTTCAACTTCAAAAATCTACTACAATGTTGAGTCCTTCAAAGCAACAAGAGATGTCATATTACCCATATAGCAGTCGAATTCTCAACATTCTTCCTAGCTGAATTCGGTTATGTTATCAGTCATTGCAAAAAACGGGTGCTATGACACAATGTAAACCTCAAAACTTAACTTAGCTTCAGACCAATTGATAAATTTATTACTGTAAATAAGCAAGTGCATTGCATAGAAAATCATGATTTATCATTCTACAACATCAACCTGAACTCGACTTCTCTTTTCTACAACCCTACAACAAAATCCTTAGCCACAACAAAGGATTATATCTGATTCATTCTAATCACAGCAATAACACTAGGAAAACAGCACATAGAACTCCCAAGTACAACAAGACCAAATATCTCATTATCAATATATAAACACATTATAAATTAATAGTACAATCATATAATTGATGCAAATGTAATTCATATTAATAAACAAGAAAACATACCTTAGACAAGAAACCATCATAGGCAAGCTTGTAGTTACTATCAGGATGATCCTTTGGAACAACCCTTTCATCAACCCAAAACACATGCCATTTCGTCCAATCAATTGAATCCGAGTATGGAGGTTCTGCCAATTTCCTAATTTTCAACAATAATAATACCCATTAAATTGAACATTGAAAAAATTAAATCTTTTTCTATAGGAAAGTCAAAATTACCTGAGAGATTTGATAAGAGAACCCCCAGAAACAACAACAGTGAAAGCGCCCCTTTCACTGACAAAATGATCTGATAAATTGGCAGTAAACTTTGCTAATTCAAAGGCAACTTGTTCTTCAGAATCGAAAATATCGACATTGGAATAACCCTTTTCAGATTTCGCCATTAAAGCTGATTTTGGTGTGAAATTAAATGAGCTTTTTGAGATTGAAATTGCTGGGAATCTGAGAGGAAAGTTTGAAGCTTTTACAGGGAAAGAAATTAGTGGGTTTTTTGGGGGAGATTGATTGATTTGTGAGAATCTAATGGGGGTTCTTTGCGTTGTTGTTGAGTGGGAGAGTGTTTGAAATGAAGATGCCATTTGTTGTTAATGAGCGGATTCAAGGTTTGAATAGACAAGTAGCTGGTTTGGTAAACAGCGGATTCCATCACTTGAACCGCTTAATAGATGAGCGTTTTGGAAGGGATTATTCTGGCGAAGTGACAATTATGTATGATAAACTACAAGACAAGACTTATACAAATCTAAAATAAATCATTCCAATTTCCAATAGGTTGTATATTAAAGTTACATGGCATATTAGTCATTGAAGGTTGGGGGATTGATTTGCTTTGCCTTATTTTGGCCCAGTTTGGTAGTAAGTTTATTGGGGGTATATTAGCTTATTTGACTAACTTTAGCTGATTGACTAGTCCAACAAGCTAATACAAGTGTTTGGTAGTAAGCTTATTGAAAGAGCTTTATCCACTAAATAAGCTCTTTTTGAAAAAGCTCATTTTAGGAGCTTTTTCAATTAGCTTATTCATTAATTATTGTGAAATGACACTTATAACCTCATTTAATTTAAAATCCTATCCAAACTACCTACCCCACAATTAGCTTATTGGTCATTTCACATACTCAATCAGCTTTAAGCTATCAGCTATTACCAAACACTTTTATATAATCGGTTAATACAATAAGTTAGTCAAATCAGTTAATAAAATCAGCCAGTCAAAATCAGCTTCAGCTTTCGGCTTTCTCCCAAACAGGGCCTTTGTGTTAAAAAAAAAATGGTGTACAAACCCTAGCAAGTTTAAGTTATATATATATATATATAACCTAACACTTCCGTGGACTAAAATTTAGCTAACATTTTAATATTCTATATAACGCATAACTCACGTATCTAAGTTATTTACCCAACGATACACCCTAATTTATTTATTTTTTTGGCCGGATTCTAGTGATGAGAACCTAAAGTGTGGGACAACAACATAGTTATGGTGATAAAATCCAAAATTTAGGACCTTAGCCTAACTCATCATACTTCAAAAGTGCAATGAACATTACTTGTTTACCTAATTTTTTCTAGAAGATCGAAAACCTCATAAATTTTGGTATGTACTATAATGATGCGTTTTGGTTGCATACACAAAATACAGAGTACGGGGCTGTTCTAATAGATTGAAATCAGCTGAACTGAACTGAACTGAACTAAACGCATATGAATATTTTATAAGAGAATGAAATTAGGACTTGGACTGAACTACCAGTAAAAAATTACGGAATTTTACAATGACCAAACTACCCCTCCAAAGAGCTTTCCAAAAACCCTATACCCCGGTAAAACGGAAAAACCCTAATTTTATCATTTCAACCAAGCACTATAAAACCCAATCTCACACCTCAGAATCAAGTTATCGCCTTCCTCCACTTCTCACATTTTCCTAAGAAAAAAAGTAAGAGAAAGAATTCTAAACGAGAGGGTAGGAAGGTCATTCAAGATGCAGATCTTTGTGAAAACTCTTACTGGGAAGACCATCACCCTTGAAGTTGAATCAAGCGACACTATTGACAATGTCAAAACTAAGATTCAAGACAAGGAAGGTATTATTTTTGATGGGTTTTATTAAATTTTTATCTTTTGTTGTTTTGTATTGTTTGATTTGGTTATTGTATAATTTTGCTTTTATGGGTGATTGATTTTGTTTTAATTTGGTTGTTATTTCAATTATGATTTTGTGGGTTATTGAATTTTGATGCGGGTGATGATAAAGGTTTAATTTTTATGGATTAATTTGTTGAATTTGGTTGATTGCGAATTGAATTATGGCTTTGATTCGATTATGTTTTGATATTTTATATATTGGTGATTGGAATTTGAAGTGCGTGATGATAAAGGTATAATCTTTATAGTTGTTACTTGTTTAATTTGGCTGACGATAATTGAATTTTAACAATTGAGATTGAAAATATATAGTTGAGATTGAATTTAAACTTTAATTTGCTTGTAATTGAACTTATTGGATGACAGCTTTAATTTAATTTGTTATATGATTTGTGAGTGATGATTTTTGATACGGGTGATATTGAATTTGAAAAATTGAGATTAAATTATTCAATTGAGATTGAATTTGAACAATTGAGATTTAATTATACAATTGAGATTGAATATAAAATTATATTTGCTTATAATTAAGCTTTTATTTGTGATTGATTGTGATTTGGAGCTGGTAATTTTAATTTGAGTTTTGACATTTGTATAAATTTAATTGGAAAATCGTTAATGTACTTATCTATGGAACTTGTATAGTGGGTAACTGAAATTTGATGTGGGTTACAGTGAAGGTGTGATCTTTAATAAGGTTTTTAAATGTAGAAGTTTGAAAATTTATCGAAATTGAATTTCTTTAATTTGATTCACATTTATTTTACTATTAATCTTTGTTGATTTAACGTGACATTGGCAAATTGTTTGAAATTAGGGTATTGCAGTTTGATCTTAGTGTAATTGTGTTTTAAAATTTTGTGTATGGCCAATTGATTTTTTTTAAAATTTTTTTTTAGTATATTATCTTTATAGTTTTCACTCATTGAATGTCATAATCCTAACAGGTAGCTTTTGTAAGTTATTAGCTACATGTGATTGTGCTGTGTTTTGATGTGATACATATTGATGTATGGGTTAATAGTGCGTCGTACCTTCTTAATTTTTGCACAGTAGTGAATATTATACATCAAAGGGTTAATGATGATTTCTTTGCAACAGGCATTCCACCAGACCAGCAGAGGCTGATCTTTGCCGGAAAGCAGCTTGAAGATGGCCGCACTCTTGCTGACTACAACATTCAAAAGGGTTAGTTGCTCTGCTTTTACGGCTTTCCCTTTTTCTATTGGTTAAATTCTTGTATGATTAATATAGGCATGCCTTACATAGTGAAACGGCTACACCTCGATTCTATAGAAATTATATATATACTTCAATTTAAATTCCAAGCCAATTTCATATTAATGTAGGAATGCTTAGTATTATTTAATTTGTTTCTGGTTCTGTATTGATTTTTTTGCTTTACTTTTATTCATATACGGGATCATCTGATTAATTGTTGAGCAATTGCAGAGTCTACCCTTCATCTGGTTCTGAGGCTCCGTGGTGGAATTATTGAGCCTTCCCTGATGGCCCTGGCTAGGAAATTCAACCAAGACAAGATGATTTGTCGCAAGTAAGTATCTTGGTTAATTTTTTGCTTTTTAAAATATGCTTTTGATAGCAGAGGTTTGTAATTGGCACTGATATTATCTTGTGTGCAGTCTCCTTTTGTTAATGGAGCATCCTCTTAATCTGGCTCTATTAATCTAACATGAGCATAGTAACAATCGAGATTTTAAACAAATGCCTTGGTTGAATTCATGAGGTCATGAGCATAGTTATATGGTGTTTGGTTCATTAATTATTTTGGTAACATGAGTTCAAATTGCTTATAAAATGTGACTTGGGTTTTTTTTTTACCATCTTATGTTTAATCTTACATGTCTTTTATCCAGCTTAATTAAGACTAGCTTTCCTAACCAGAATTTAATGGATTTAGAGTTCTATCTCAAACCACATTGAGTTCCATTGCAATTAGATATTTCTTGTGGATCTGCATGTAAATGTTCTCCAATGTTAGCTCTGGTCATGATCATAGCAGTGTCTTTTTGTCGGTTGATGGCGCTCTAATTCAATCTTAAATCTTCTAGGTGCTATGCTCGCCTGCATCCTCGTGCTGTTAACTGCAGGAAGAAGAAATGTGGCCACAGCAACCAGGTAAGTTTATACATTTAGCCTTTCAGTTAACGAACTTACCCGTGTTTTGTGGCTGTTCTGGTTTGAAATTGATGATTTCACTGTTGGTTTGCAGTTGAGGCCAAAGAAGAAGATCAAGTAGAGCGACCAATTGTTTGCAGCTAATGTTTGGGCAACGGTTTCCATGTGGTGTCAGTGTTCGGACTAAGCTGTTTAACTATGGCTCGTAGGAGGAGTTTACTCAAATTAGCTTTAAAACATTTGATCTTTTAGTTCTAGTATTATTACTATATTTATATCTTTAAATAAGGCGTACATCTTCCTTAGTAGTCTTATTTGTCCAGAAATCAGATAATTTTGTTGCCTTTGGTTTTTGAATATTCATATTAGTAAGACAATTTGCATTTTATTAGTCCGCTATTTTTAGAATTGTTTTCGTCGTATATGTGGTTGATTTTGGAATCCTTGATCACTCTCTTGATTAAAATTATGAATCAGCTCATTTCCTGTGTCTACTTGGTGAAGATGCTTATTTTAACTAGGGTCTGTAATTTATTAAAAATAAAGGGTCTTTAATTAGATCAAAACCCATTGCAAATTCAATCTCTTTTTGTATTAAAGTAGATTTTTTGGATTTTTAGTTTGTGAAAGATAGAAATAAGCCAATTTCATTATGACATTGTAATAGTGATAAAATAAGAGAGATTGTTAATTAGTGAAGCTCATTATCTATAATATGTGACGTTTTTTTTCCAAAAAACTAATATGTGACTTTTGATTTACTCTGGCAGCTTTTGAAACTATATTTTTAGTAAATTTGAATGACTTCCATCAATTGAAACTCGACTTTACTTTTATTAAAGTTGATTCTCATATGATTTCTGTAATTATTATAGTTGTATTGGGGTTGGGCCAGTTTTTTTAAGCCCATTTATCTTCCATGATGGTCAATCGAAGCCCATTTATTACCAACACTTTAATGCACCCATTTTTATACTTGATCTGTTTGTTTTTTTACTTGCAAGATTTTGATTCTTAGGCTATTCATAATTCCGTCCAAAAAAAATCTGCTTAAGGAGTATTATATTTCAATAACATTAAGTGTCAATTAAAGAAATTTAGTGATAGAAGTAATTCATCGACAAACATTATTACTCGTATTTATTAATGAGAAAAATTACAAGTAAAAATATATATATATCCCTCATGGGCCAAGATATAAAGGATCATATTTCATATGTTCCCGCTTACACTTTTCTTTCTCATTTTGCGCCTCCACAATTATGACAATTATCAAATTAGGCTGGGTCATGTTTGTATTTGGGTTAGCTCTAAACGGGTTGACTCTCTTCCAACTTGAACCAACTTGTATGAACTTTCGAGTTCAATCTTTGACCCCTAACGTGAAGTATTAAATGTGTTAACTTAAACCTGTTCGACTAGCCATTTTTGAGTTGAATTGAATCTATAGGTAAAATAGGCCTATGAAAGTGGTAATGAGCGGTAGCTGTGGACATGAAGAGAAAGCACAATGACTAAACCCCGCCATGATGAAAGAAAATAAAGGCTAAAATACAAGAAAATAATAATAAAATAAATAGAAAAGCCGTTATAAACCTTATGTTATTTAGATGTAATTAACTTCAATATGACTAGTTGAATCGAGATCAATTTTAAAATGACTAATTGATTTGAGATCAATTTTAAATGAATTAGGTTAATGTTAGGATATTTGTGTTGAAAATCTTAACATTAACCTAATTCAATTAGTAAAAAAATTGGATTGCAAAGAATTGATCAAAAGTGTTATTTTCAGATTGGGTTCAGGTCTAATTATCAAGTTTGGTTAACTTTTACCACCCCTATATTATGCTACATCTTGGGAGTTGGGACTAAGAGGTTAATTACATGATATCTTAAATCTCAACATCAATATCCAACATGGTTAATCAACTACTTGTTATTAAGAGGACAATTACAGGATATATTTTTTTTCTCAAAAAAAAAATAAAAAAAAATAAAATAAAAAATTAAAGGATATTTCAATATCAATATCCAACGCTCATCAAACAAATAAGTCATTGCCTCAAAAAAAAAAAAAAAAAAAAAAAAAAAAAACAAATAAGTCATCCTTGAGAACAATTTTGATCTTAATTTCTCAATTATTTTGATACTTTTTCTCTACAACTATTTTTTAATCATTTATTTATTTATTTAATTTTTTTTAATGTTCTGATGAACTTAAATGCAATTTAAAAATGTGATATATTATACGTTGACCTTTATCTCAACCTTAGGACAAAGGTCTTATTAGTATTTTTATTTTCTTTGAAGGCAAGGTCTTATTAGTATTTATAATTTACTCGTTTGTGAGAATATTAAATCAAACTTAACTTCGAAGTTTAAGCACTAAAACATTCTAGAAATCGGCATCTAAAATAAAATGGTGGCCAACATATCACATGTGGAACCAAATTATTCATTCCCTTAGTGGGGGAAGAGATCTTTAAGTAGTCTTTGAAATGATCGATTTTTTATCATAAATTTGAGCAAGATTGTATATGACTTCAAATTAATCCTTTCTATTTTTGAAAGCTAGTCAAATCCTTAAGCTTTTCCACCAAGACTAGATTATAATTAAGATAATGAAAACATTTTAGGCAGTCCAAATTGTGCATGAAACCTTTAACGACTGCCATATCACACCACTCATTTGTTTACATGTGTCCCATCTCATTCCTTGAAGCAACATACCATATTTGGATTTGCCGTCATTAAGTTTTTCTTTGGGATCAAATTAATTAGACATTAATTGTTAAGATTTAATATGATAATTATAGCCGTTTAAAGACAAATTAGTGTGTCATTTTCATAAATAGTTGCAAGTATTTAACCCCACTTTACCATATTCTTAGATTTTTATTTATAATAAAAGTACAAATTTCAATTAAAATTGATGGCATAGTCTTCAGGATTTCGACAGACAAGGTTAAAGTACTTGTCCATATTATAAGATATAAATAAAAATGATAAAGACATACTTTGAAAATTTGGGGGGGTACACAACGCTTTTCTTTTTGCCTAACTTGTCTTTTTATCAAGCAATTTCACTTTAGTTAGTACAACTTTTACTATCTTACTAAGTGTCAATGAATTTATGATTTTTTCTATCTTGTCATTTACCAACAAAAATGAGAACCCTAATGACCTAGGGCCCAAAACCTTGGAAAAAAAAGAAGTTTCTTCATGACTTATGACAAGTTGACAAGTAGAATGAATTCCAAATTTACCAATGAAATTATATATATATGAACGTTTGTGTTTTATGCAAGATTTAAGTATGTAAGTCTTGTATGTGTTCATGTGTTTATGCCATTGTGCCAACTAGGTGTATAATAGAATTGAATTCGCATAATATTCCCACAAAAACAAGAGTTTAGTTCAGTTCAGCTCAGTTCAGTTCAGTTTAGCTCAGTTCAGTTCAGTTCAGTTCAGCTCCTAATTTCCTTCTCTTATAAAATATTCATTTCATTTCAGTTCAGTTCAACTCAGTTCAGTTCAGTTCAGTTCAGCTCAATTCAGTTGAGTTCAGTCAATGAGAACAGACCCTAAGTTGGTGTTAGTTGAGATTATTTTTGTAAGGGTTTAACTTTATGAGCTAGTTGAAACTTTAGATACGATTTTGTCATCATTAGTTTATACCAGGGTTTTAATATACTCGTAATTAATAAGTATTCTTTTAGTCCGCTACTATTTAACAATATAATTAATTACTATTATAAGAAAGAAGTATATTCTTGTATATATATATATATATATATATATATATATATATATATATATATATATATATATATATATATATATATATATATATATATATATATATTAACATTTTCATTTGAATTCATCATATTCTTACATTAACTGAGAGTGAGGGATAGCTCAAGTAGTTAGAGCTTTCCTTATGATTTCAAGAGATCTTAGGATCGATTCTCATCACCCGCCCTTGTGGCTCTCTAAATACCAAAAATATTCTTACATTAACTCTTTCTTACGAGGAGTTTCTTAAAATTATACGCTGAAACTACCAAAGATCCGAGTCAAGTTGTGCGGAATTATTTAAGGGCTCCTTCAGTTGCAGTGAATTTTTAACTACTATCCTTCTCCTTACCAACTTCATCATCCCCTTCCCCAAAATAATTTTTTTTTTTTAGGGCGGAGTAATGAGGTATTTAGCTTAATGGTCAAGTAACTAATTTATAAATTGAAAGAGGTCACTTGAGTTCCGTCATCTTTAACTTCAATTGAGTAAATTAGTAATGTTTAGGGGAGTAAAATTGTAATTTAACCCTTCTTTTAATCACATCCGTTTTACAAGAAATATTAAGGAAAATTGTAATTTTTACAATTGTTAGTGGATAAATATATAGACTTGAGAGGATTATTTCGTTATAAATTAAAAAAAGAAAAATCCTAATATAAAGGAGAATAAAAAGATACTCAATACTAGAAATTAAATCTAATTTATAAACATCTGAAACCAAGGTAAATGAGATCATTGTCAACTGAAGTAAATTAATTGATAGTTAACAAGATAATACACTAGTATACACTAAGAATCCTCAAGCTATGAATTCCCTTATCCATTAGGAAATACAACTATGTGGAATATTCATGAAGTGAAATCTTCAATTTAATTTGTTCTATTCAATCAAAACAACTAAATTTATGAAATGGCCCAATCGAATTGGAACATCTTTATTTTTTATTTTTAGCTTTTTTGTCAAGAAGACAGAGAAATGTATGATGTACTAATCCTTTGGGCAACTCCAAGCTAATTGACACAATATTGTACTAACAAAGAATTGGTCCAAATGGTCCCAACCCACCATGATGTAATCTAACATTACATTTCATAATTACAAAGTTATATTTTTTTTTAGTTAGAAGGTCAGACATGCATCTCATTTTCTCATATTAAAAGCAAATTAATGTTTCTAATTTAGTTTAAGAAAAGGGACATGACAAAATTTAAGTCAAATACAAAGAAAAAATTCACACAATTTTTTTCAAATCAAACCTTAGAAAAAAGTTTTTTCAAGAATATAATTTGATAAATTATACATTATTATTATTATTATTATTATTATTATTATTATTATTATTATTATTATTATTATTATTATTATTATTATTATTATTATTATTATTATTATTATTATTATTATTATTATTATTATTATTATTATTATTATTATTATTATTATTATTATTATTTATTACACGTACAATTCACAAAGAAAAACAAAAACTTTCCTTCTTTTCTCTCTTAATTTATCCTTTCTTATTTGGATTTATTAGGCGAAAATGATAGTCCTCTCACTTTCAAAAAGCCACTTGTTTATTCAGCGTCTCAGAATTCTTTTAATTATTCCCCTTTTGAGTTCTTATCTGCTTAATTTGTAGTAAAGGCAAATGATGTTAGTATCCACTTGGTCACCTCCACCTTAGTTTGTCCGAATGAAACACTCAAAAACTTCTACTTTAAGTTGGAGAAACACGATTAAGCTAGCTTAGCTAACAATTTGAGGATTAACTTCTTGTTACTTGTAACATTAGTGTTTGCATTTTTGAGGTCTAATTAAAAGTTGATATGTTAAAGCAAAGGAGTTTGGCTTTGAGTATCTTCTTGTTTGCTTGTTACACGAAAGTTAAGATAAGTTGCTAATTTGAAAAATAAAATTGAAAGTGGATATAACGAAAGAAAAGTTGTAAGCTAAAATGCGAGATAATGAAGGGATATCTTCATCAACTCGCTCCTTCTCTCTTACAACCAACGATTATATATTATAGGATAAATTATCTTCGATTCACTTCACTTGTTTCATCTGTAATGGTAATAATTAGTTGTCTTACAAAAAATGTAGTAAAATTTATATTTTGACTGTAACATTGATCAGCATTAAAATAGTTGAATATCATCTTTTTGGTTGTTTAACCACGGTGATCAAAAGCAGAATCAAAGGCCAATTAATTAACCTCACAAAGTATGAATTACCAAAATAGGCCAAAACCTTGAGTAATAATGGCATAATATTCCCATTACATGCCATAAGCTCATTAGATATTTGGAGAACTCCACTCCATAAACAAGTATATATACAATAATAATACATCATAATATCTAGTACTATCAAGTAGCTCAACATGCATTGAATATTCAAGCATCAAAATTCAAAAGCAAAATGTTCCAAAACTCAATAGGGTCCAAATAATAATGTCACCTAGCTCATCCAAATAGCATATAATTATAATAATATACTAAAACTACTAAAAAAAGCACCAACTCATCACAATGTTTGTCACCTAGCTTAAACATTACTCATCCATGAGTTTTGTTAAATATAGTAATAATGACTGATCATCTCACCAAGAAATGACATATATAAAATTGATTCAACAGTTATTTAGTAAGTGATATTCTATAAATCCACGTCATTCTCGTAATATGGAAATAATGAACCAATTGATATTATAAAGATCTAGTGGATGATAATTAATCTGGTGGACCAAATTTGATCTTAAGATTCAGCCGTATTAATAGTTACAAAATTGACAAATTAAGATTCTCGACAAACTATGCTATTGCCAGCAATGGAGGAAAGAATGTAGTATAAAGTTTTACAGATTTTTGTGACCTCAATTGATAAATTTCCTAAGGTGATGTACTTCGTATTTGATAGATTTGGTTTCAAATATAATCTTTCAATACCTATCTGTATCAATGGACCTTTGCATTTACTCGTACTCCGTACTATTTAATAAGTTGATAGGGCCATCTATGCACGAGAATTTCGTGCTAAATATCAATCCTTTGTAAATTTGCAAGTCGAAGTTGAATTCTACTTAAGTAACTCCAAGTTATCTAGTTTTGGTCGGGTTGTAGAGCCAATTTGAGTTGATTTAAATCAAGTGCGTCAAGTTTGAATCAACTTTGTAAAGTTTGCAATATTTGCTTGAGGAGCGCTTAGGCTTATCTCGGACATTTTAATTAACTTTTATTGATCTGCCCACTTCAAAGATCATGTTTTGAGGTAGTATATAGTAACTGATTAGAGGTGATAAGATCTTAAAACGTTTATTTCATTTAAAATATTGATTCTTATATTTCATTTGTTTATTTTCACTTCAAACATGTTTAAGCTAACAAAGTTAAATTTACACATCAAATTTATAAAACTACTAGCTAAGCTCAAGCACAAGCTTGAACCATCTAGGGTTACAAGACTACAAGCTTAGCTTGAATATGAGCTTAAAACCTTGGGTCATTCATACTCGTTAATTGAAGTGTAACGTTACATATAGGTTATTAGGTTGTGCATTTGGTCACTCCACAGCTTTGTGGAAGAAACGAAAATGTGTACCACAAAGCTACAAGTGATCCGCAAGAATAGGCAATGTGAGCAAGTGTGATCGAATGAATGAATAAGCTTGTATCGCTATCGTTTTTTGCCTCTTCTGCGGCCGATTTTTTGATTCAATGAATTTCAATAACCAGGACCACCCACCACCTGTTAGCTTTTCAAAACTATTACCAAAAGAAACCACACTTGACAATACCACATAATGTTTATCAAGATGAAAATGACTTGTTACCTTGAGTACAAAACACAATGTCAAGTACAAGCACAAAATATAAAATGTATTGTGCGTCAAGGTTACAACTCTTACAAGGCTAAATGAAAACAGGGAGAGTGTACCGTCTAGTCTCTAAATCGTGCAGGCTAAACCCATAACTTACTCAAGGACGCTGAAGAAAATATGTCCAATTTTAGTCTAAAATTAAACCCGGCTTCTTTTTAAGTTAGACATATCATGAAAATATATATTACGAAGTACCAATTATGCGATATGATTAATTAATTATAGATAATGAGATATAAGATGTAACAGAGGGGTATAAAAGATCTCGACTGCTAAAGGATAGTGTTTAACACAGTTGTTAGCGACACACACGTTCACTATAGCACACTTTTGTTTGTAACAGTAAGGGCTTGTTCTGATTTACTGAGCTGAATTGATTAGAGCTGAACTGAATTGAACATTTTATAAGAGAAGGAAGGACTTGTTCTCATTGACTGAAATGAGCTGAGCTGAACCGAACTGAACTGAGCTGAATTGAAATGAATATTTTATGAGAGAAGGAAATTAATAGCTGAACTGAACTGAAAATAATCTGATGAGAGCATGACCGAAATTAGGAACTAGGAACAGAACTAAATTGAACTTAAAATAAGCCGAAAAGAATAGCACCTAAGCTAGAAAGCAGAGACATCAATTCACCTTTGGCCATTAAAAGTAAAGGAAATTCACATACCAAAATCTTTCCCTTTTCACAATCTCTCTTATCCACAGTAAATCGAAGTGACAATGGTGGTTAAAATGTGGGCGCTTTAGAGTAGACGAGGTAAATAGAGAATGGACCAACTGCTGCACTATGAGAGGTTCAGAGACGAAGATATTTAGACGCTAAAATCACATTCCTGTCTTTTTCATATGAAAACTCCCAAAACCATAACCATCCTATGGTGGGTCTGCTATCAACAAGCAAACATACCTGCACCCATAAT
This sequence comes from Chenopodium album, assembly GCF_948465745.1. NCBI lineage: Eukaryota > Viridiplantae > Streptophyta > Magnoliopsida > Caryophyllales > Amaranthaceae > Chenopodium > Chenopodium album. The sequence continues at coordinate 5,646,188 of NC_137838.1, forward strand.
AGCCGTTGAACGTATTCAAAAAGCTAATACAGCTGCGACTCCATCTGTGAATACGATAAACATAAAAAAATAAAATTTATACTTCATCCGTTTTAGAATAATTGACACAGTTAAATCAATTAACCTCACACGTGCCAACTCAATCTATGAATATGATAAAAATAAAAAATAAAAATTATACTTCATCCGTTGTAGAATAATTGACACAGTTAGATCAATTAACCCCACACATGCCAACAATAGGGTTGACCAGTAATACATAAAAATGTACATAAGTAATATTAAGTAAAAATAACAGAAAGATGATATTATGTATTATTACTAATTTAATAACATTTGTGGTTTTTTATTGTATTTGCAAGAAGATTATATAGATTTGTACCTATATATGATATACTCCACAAATGAGTGAGAAAGCTTCCTACGATAACTGGCCCCATTGGCTTTAGATAAGCCATCATTAAAAACCTTCTATTAGCATGAAAGTGACAATAATATTACTTTATTTACATGGCTGACTATATATCCCCAAACATGTCCTCTTATACAAGACTCTAAAACATATTCAATTCATGATCATAAGTACTTTGAGTTGAGAGTGGAGTGTTTTCACTTATTAAAAGAAATATGATGATGCAAGGAAGAGAGCCCTCCCCAGAGGCAACAGAAGCTGATATCGAGGTTGAGCCCTTGAGTGGCGAAGATGAGCTACCAACATCAAGGAAGAGGAGGAGTAGGAACAAGAGGAGGTTTAGCGACGAGCAAGTTAAGTCTCTTGAAACTATATTTGAATCGGAAACTAAGCTTGAGCCAAGGAAGAAAGTGCAAGTGGCTCGAGAGTTGGGGCTGCAGCCTCGACAGGTGGCTATATGGTTTCAAAACAAACGAGCTAGGTGGAAGTCGAAGCAAATTGAGAAGAACTACAGAGTGCTCAAATCCAACTATGATAATCTAAAAGTTCGCTTAGAAGGCATCAAAAAAGAAAGAGAGTCCTTGCTAGAACAGGTATCTTTGCTTCTGCTATACTCCCTAACTTTTCAAGTATATTCTGCAGTAGAATATGCAGACTAACAGTCTGTTTTCAACAGTTGCAGGAACTACGTAGTCTTTTAGAAAAATCGCATGACAGAAAGAATGTATGCAAGGATATTGAAGCCAACGACCAAGATATGAGCAGAGAAAATGGTGAGATTGTTGCAGGAATAACAGCAAGATCAAGCAGCTTACAGGAAGAAATGGACAACCAAGGGGCACTTTACTCTGACGATGATAAAAGTGGAAACATAGCGTATTTGGGGCAAGAGGAACCTGAACTTCTGAAAGTAACCGAGCACATAGATGGTTCCTTGATATCACCAATGAAATGGTGCAGCTTTGATGCCGGGAGTCTCTTTGATCCGACAAGTACCACTTCCCACTGGTGGGATACCTGGACCTGATGCATCTGTTTAAAACAAAGTGACAGGAAATGAATGTGTTGAGAAACTTGCTCTTTTAATTGAAGACGATAACAACGAAAGTTCAGATGGCATTCAACCAAGGCCCTGATTCTTAGAGGGTAACAACGGTAGGCAGGTAGCTAGGCGATGCCACTGACAACAACAAAAATAAGTGCAGTGTTTAGTTATTTATGTGATTGCATGATTGTGTGAGCATCTCTGTGTCTGACTAGAGATGAGAGAGCTAGTTTGTAGAAAACATTTAGAATTCAGTATGTATAGATTGTAAATTAGTGAAATGTTTCTAGAGAATAATCCACCAATTTTAGCATGAATCTATAAGTTTCATATATATTTGCAACAGAGATGATACTATAACAGTATAACTCAATTTTTACAAAATCCTCAGATTAGTCCGCAAAATGCAACTAGAATTTACTCATCAGGTGATCAGGAGCCTCAAGTACAGACGACTCAGAAAGTTAGCACACAAAAGTGAACAACAAAGTGAGACATATCTTAGGTTCCTGATCAATCTTCTACCAAATTTTATAAAAAACAAACAACATGACCACACAATTGCGAATAGCGAAAAAAGTACTTTAATGAATATCTTCCTCCATGGAGAGTACTAAGTAAAATAATCGAGACACACCTAAAGCAACTAATTTTTTTCTCTTTGTATTTTGTCAAAAAGTTTCATGAAAAACTTTAACCTTGATAATGGAATTTAAGCAACTGAAGCAAGAACAGAGGACTTTTAGTCTTCTAGTCATTGTAATATTGTATGCTATCTTCATGATATGTAATTATGTATGTCATTCATTTCACAATTTTAGTCCTCAGAGCATGGCCTGGGTATGCCTATACTAGAAATTAATATCATTGATCACATTAAGGCGGGAACTACGATTCAAGCAAAAATGAATGAGGTGTGTTACCTATAAAATCAGCAACAAGCCAACTACTCATGAAAGTATGTATAGTAGTATGCAAGATACCGCGAAACACCAAGCTCGTGCCTCCATATAGTAACACAACAAGGCATATTCTAAAAAGCAGTATCATGTTGCAGCATCTTTCGAGTGCAAGCAGTACAGTTGATATAAAAAGCTAAATAAACACCAACTAGCAGGATCAAGCAATTTTCTATGTCTTACTTCAACTTGCAATATTCTACTCTAGAATTTCAATTTGTTAATGTGACCTTTCTATACATAGACACACAGTCTGAAAAATGATCTACTTTAGGATCATTAGTCAATTTAATATAAACAATGTCAAATTTCCACACTCAACTTCTGACTAAAAAAAACTTATGATATAAAACGTCTATAAGCTAAGGTTAAATCTGAGAGTGAGGGGATAGCTCAATTGGTTAAAGCTTCCCTCCCGATTCGAATATTAAGAAGTAAAACAATCTCTAACAACCCGGAATTAATCGGATTTTATGTTATATGCAAAGATGAACTTCAGCTAGATGAATGGCTGATTTATGAAAAACGCATGAAGATATATGATTTACAATTTGTAGATGCAGTCCTTTATAAATTAAATCTATAATTCAGCATAATGAGATGATACAGCTTAAATTAGCTCAAAATAACTATAATATGAACTCCAATTTTGCTCCTAAAACATACCTGACCCATGTTATGGATCATATGATACAAAATCGCCAAAACTTACCTATACTAAATATAACTAAAATCAAGAAATTGATCAAAATGAGGGACCCAAAAGCAGTGACAAATTAAAATAAGAAACATACAATGGATTAGGTAATATGGGGTCCTTGAGAAATTAATTAAAATCCAATACTAATTAAAGGGCCAAAAGCAATTAAGGGGTACAAACACAAATTAAACAAAAAAAAGTGAAAGCTAAAAATAAACATCACTAGAATCAAGCAAGTGGGCAATTAATTAAAGTTACTGTAAATTTAAAATTAAACAATTGACCAACATTATTATCAATATTAAAGCAAGATTAGGTTTGTAATAGCAAGAAACAAGAAACAAATTGTTAAAAATTAACAAAAGAAAACTAGTAAATACCTTTGAAATTGATAATGTTGTGTTGGCAAGATGATAGTGACTGCAGTTTACTGTAAATTAAGATGATAATTTGCACCACATAATTTGAGACAAAATACATCATTTCATATTCTCACTGTCGGTGGAATCTTGAAATATAGAAGTTTAATACTTTGTATTGTATTTGTGCAAATAGTTTATCATTCGACAGTTTGGCCGAGTGGTCTAAGGCGCCAGATTTAGGCTCTGGTCCGAAAGGGCGTGGGTTCAAATCCCACAGCTGTCATTTTTCGTATGTTTTTTTTTGCTTTATCTTAAATTCTTTGAAAACTTTATCTTAAATTCTTAATACTACTTTTTTTTTTTTTTTTTTTTTTTTTTTTTTTTTTTTTTTTTTTGAAATAAAAATTCTTAATACTACTCGTACATCAGAATATTGTAGTTGCATATTTTACCCCCTTATCCTCTACCCCCATGATAATCAAGTATTTTCCATATTTCCTTACCCAAAAAAAAAGTTTAAAGGGTTGCCTGCGCCCGTTACCATGAGAAAAATTCCACGTCACATGATATAAAAAATTTCATCACAAAATCATTAAGGGGCTGTTTGAGAATGAAATGAAAAACCATTCTGAGTATAATGTTGCTTGTTTTACAAAAAACAGAAGGAAACAAACCACCACACCACCACCATAGAAGTATGGAACCTCCTATTTTCTTCACTTTGAAACCTTTTCCAGCCACCCCACCACCCAATGACCATCCAACCTCACTCGCCGGCCCTCGTCGCACATCACCCACCCTTTACCGCCGATCCTTTTTCCCCGAAAAGCGATCCCCCCCTCCCCTGAAAACATTCACCCACCCACGAAAAACCCTAAATGAGAAGAGATAAGCAATTGTATTTCTTTGTATAAAATTACAGCCTATATATATGCAAGATATTGACTAATTAAGTACATAAGATATTACATAATAAATTACAGCTAATCAAGTGGAGTGATTTAAGGAATATAACTACCTAAATCAAAGATATCAGTTACACAAAACTACGAAGCTAATTTGATGCTATTTCCCATAAATATCTTTATTAGTCAAAGATATGATTCAGAATAATATCAAGATAGTTTCTTGATATTATTCTCTACATGCCCCCGCAAGACCGTCGGCGGGTCAGTGAGTCCAATCTTGGTGAGTAGCAAGTCGAGCCGCGGTCTTGAAAGTGGTTTAGTGAGGAAGTCAGCTAGTTGATCACCGGTTGGTACATGTGTAACACGCAAAGAACCTTTTTGAACCTGTTCTCGAATAAAATAGAAGTCGAGAGCCAAATGCTTCATCTTGGAGTGAAAGACCGGATTTGCACTTAAGTGAGTGGCACTTAGATTGTCACGGTATATAACTGGAGTATTATTTATAAGAATGCCCATCTCAGTGAGTAGGTTTTGAACCCACATGATTTCAGCAGTGGTGGAAGCAATTGCTCTATACTCTGCTTCGGTGGATGATCGAGCTAAGGACCTTTGCTTTTTGGAGCACCAAGTTATGGGAGTACGACCAAGAAAGACTACATGGCCCATTGTTGAGATGAAATCATCTTTATCACCTGCCCAATCCGCATCGGAGAAAGCATGAAGGATAGGAGGTGAATTTTTGTAGATGTGTATGCCTTTGTCAAGTGTACCATTGAGGTAGCGCATTAGGCGTTTGAGTGCCGACCAATGCTCCGTCGTTGGTCGATTCATAAATTGAGATAGTTTATTAACAGCAAAGGCAACATCCGACCTAGTTAGGGTGAGGTATTGGAGACTACCAACAGCAGCTCTATAATCTTTGGGCTCATCAAGAGTAGTACCCGAGTTGGCAGTCAATGTATGAGTGATGACAATGGGGGTGGGTGTTGGCTTAGATTCAAGCATTCCCATCTTTTCAAGGAGATCAATGATATACCTTTGTTGGTTTAAAAATAAACCATTGGATGTGGGTATGACTTCAACACCAAGAAAGTAGGACAATTGACCCAAGTCCTTCAAAGAAAACCTGCTTGCCAAAGTCTTGATAAACATGTCAAGATTAGTTGCACTTGGACCAGTAATAATAATGTCGTCAACATAAACAATGAGATAAATAGGAGTGGTAGTATGATGCAAAATAAATAGAGAGGTGTCAGAGACACATCTCTTAAAACCCAATCCAAGTAAAAAATTGGCAAGCTCGGTGTACCATGCCCGTGGAGCTTGCTTTAAACCGTAAATGGCCTTCTTTAATTTGCAAACATGAGTAGAAAATTTAGAGTCAATGAATCCGGGTGGTTGTGACATGTACACTTCTTCTTGCAATGTACCTTGTAAAAAAGCATTATTAATGTCAAGTTGACGAAGGTTCCAACCTTGTGAGACCGCAAGACTAAGAAGAGTGCGTATTGTTGCCGGTTTTACAACCGGGCTAAAGGTCTCTGTGTAGTCAATACCGGACCTTTGTTGAAAGCCTTTGGCTACTAACCGAGCCTTGTAGCGCTCAATTGCACCAGTTTGTGTGTATTTGATCCGAAATACCCACTTGCATTTAACAATGTTGCGGGCAAGTTCCGGAGGCACCAAATCCCAAGTTTCAAGTTTGTAAATTGATGCAATTTCCTCCTCCATTGCCTTCTTCCACAATGGGTCTTTAAGTGCTTGAGAAGTTGTTTTGGGTATTACGGGTTTTCCTTTTACGGAGGTTGAATTAACATACTTTGGGTTTGGCTTGTGAATATTATTTTTAGATCGAGTTATGATACCCGATGGAGGTTGAGGTTGGTGGAGGATATTGGTTGGTGCAGTGGGCTGTTCTGACTCTTGTGTATTAGAATGAGATGATTCTTCTTCAGAGGAAGAGGAGGGTGGAGATGTAGGTTGTTGAGTAGTAGTGGGTTGTGGCATAGAAATGGATTGTGATGATGAGGGTGTAGTGGTAGAATTAGAGTCTGATGTGGATGAGAGTAATGGAGTTGTAGGTGGGCCCGAAGTGGAAGGTAATGAGGAATTTTGTGGTAATGTGTTAGGCGTAGGAATTTGCGTGGGATTAGTGGGAATGATGGGAATAGTAAGTGAGCACCAAGTGTTTGTATTAGGAATGGGCTCTAAAGTAGTTTGTGCACATAACCGAGTATATGGAAAGTCAGTTTCGACAAATCGAACATGACGAGAAGTGTATACTCGATTAGAAATGGGATCTAGACAATGATATGCACTTTGAGTTTTAGAGTACCCAATAAAAATGCAAGGCTTGGATTTAGACTCTAATTTGTGTTTAGTGTATGGTTTAAGCCATGGATAACACAAACAACCGAAACTCTTTAATTTGAGATAATTAGGTAAATCTCCAAATAAGCTGTGGTATGGAGATTTGTTTGACAAAGTAGGAGTTGGAAGCCGGTTAATAAGATAAGATGCCGTGGTAAAGGCATAAGACCAAAAGGTAAGTGGCAATTGAGCATAGGACAAAAGAGAGAGTCCGGTTTCTACAATATGGCGATGACGACGCTCGGCAAAACCATTATGTTCAGGTGTGTGAGGAGGGGAAGTGAGATGAGATACCCCATCTATGGTTAAGAATGTGTTTAATGCTTCATATTCTCCCCCATTATCAGAGTATAAGATTTTGATAGACCTATCAAAAAACTTTTCAACTAAGGCTTTGAATCTTATGAAAACTGGTTTTGTGTCTGATTTGTTTTTGAGAGGATAAAACCAAATGTACTTGGTATAGTGATCAATAAATACAACATAGTATTTGAAATTATCAAGGGAATAAACTGGTGAAGTCCATAAATCAGTGTAAATTATGTCCAGAGGAGCATGAGAATGTAAAGTGGATTTGTTGAAAGGAAGCTTGTGACTCTTGTTACATTGGCATGCATCACAATTAAAAGAAAAAGAACTAGCAGGGACATCAAGCTTATAATCTGAGACAAGACTCTTGAAAATAGCTAATGAAGGATGACCAAGTTTATGATGCCAATCTATTGCATGAGTTTTAGTAGTAGATAATGCTAGGATGTTTGAAGAAGATGATAATTCATAAACCCCTTGTGTAATTGGACCTTTGATAAGATGTGTCCCCGTGAGACTATCCTTAATTAAGAAGGAATTGGAAGAGAACTCAATAGCAAGATTGTTGTCAGAACATAATTGGGAAACAGAAATAATATTACGGGTCATAGTGGGTGCACATAAGACATTCAATAAATGAATAGATTTTGAAGAAGTAGAGAGAGTAAGAGAACCAGTATGAGTGATCGGAATGCCAGTGCCATTGCCAATGACAATCTCCTCGGATCCTACATAAGGATGTAGGGAGGCTAAGTTTGACATGTTGTAGGTGACATGGTGACTAGCACCTGTGTCAAGGAGCCAAGTTGTGTGAGGTGTAGCATTTTCGATTGTTGTAATGTGAGCGTGGGGTGTTGTAGTATGAGTTGGGGCAGACATAGTAGTATGTCTCATTTGCGTTTGAAGGCTTATAACAAGAGGATGTGGAGGTACAACAATGTTGTTAGATAAAGCCATGAAGGGGTTGTTTTGGCAGGAAAAAAAATAAAAAATTGAGGTTTGGATTAAACCTGCTCCGATACCATGAGAAGAGATAAGCAATTGTATTTCTTTGTATAAAATTACAGCCTATATATATGCAAGCTATTGACTAATTAAGTACATAAGATATTACATAATAAATTACAGCTAATCAAGTGGAGTGATTTAAGGAATATAACTACCTAAATCAAAGATATCAGTTACACAAAACTACGAAGCTAATTTGATGCTATTTCCCATAAATATCTTTATTAGTCAAAGATATGATTCAGAATAATATCAAGATAGTTTCTTGATATTATTCTCTACACTAAAAACCTCTTCCCCTCCTTGTCTCAAACTTCTCCGACGGGGTGCTCACCATGTTCGATCTCTTGACATCCGCTCAACTTCTCCGTGGTTTAACAAAGGCAGTGTCGCTGGCGTCGGGTATGGGTGGGGTAGGGTCGCCGGCGTCACGGCATGGGTGGGAAAAGGTTGTCGGTCGTCGACATGGGCCAGGCAGTGACAGTGGGTAGGGGATGGCAGTATGCATTATAAACCGGACTCACGTGAAACAAAATCATCTAAAACCTTCTCTAATTTAATTTTTAAGCTAGATAAATTCTACCAATCATATTTTTGGCTGTTTGACTCTACAACGTACGAAACTACGAATTACCAAAATAGGCTGAAACTTTGACTAATTTGCTTATTCTTCCATAACATGCCATAATATACAAGCTAAGTTCATTAGATATTTGGAGTACTCCACTCCATAACAAGTACTCCCTCCGTCCCCGAAAGAACGACCCATTTGGGTTGATTTTGTGGGTATTAATAAACTTAATTTGCAAGTACAAATGTATGGGAAACACAAGTCAACAATAATTTGCAATTAATACCTAGAGAGATGGCACAAAGATCTGAAAAATACAAGGGTAAAATAGGGAGAAGGAGCTACATGACAAAAATATTTGAGGATATATTTGGTAATTTTGTGATTTTAATAGATGTTGGGAAAAACAAATGGGTCATTCTTTTTTGGACTAAAATTAGGTCAAATGGGTCATTCTTTAAGGGACGGAGGGAATACAAAATATACACAATAATACATCATGATATCTACTACTGTCAAGTAGGTCATACATGCATTGAATATTTAAGCATTCAATCTTTTTGGTAATCCATCAAAATTACAGGCAATTAATTTAGCTCACTCCACCAATATATACATGGTTTTAGGTTTTTAATTATAACTTTAAAAGAGTTTAAAAAGTCAGTTTGATGACCCAAATGGCCCAAAATATGTGTATAATTACTTCTACTTTGCCTGTAAATGCTGTAATACATTTTTTTTGTGCAAACAATGTCACTAACACTTATAAGTTACCAAATTTACATAGATTTAAGTTTTTATAACTTGAAACTGGTTCAAATAGTCAATTTTATGAAGTTTTGACATCAATTGACCAAAAATGGCCCTTATATTATTGCCTCTACCTTTCCTCACTTTACATACTAAGGGTATGTTCTCTTCGGCTTATTTTCAGTTCCTAATTTCCTTCTCTCAGAAAATATTCAGTTCAGTTTAGTTTAGTTCAGCTCAGCTTAGTTCAGTAAATCAGAACAAGCCCTAATTAATTACTTGATTTGAGTTGTTTGTAAATTGGTTTTACGTCTCACTTCTCTATTTATATGGAGTTTGCTTCTACCTACTTCTAATCACTCTCTCATTGCTTCTTCTCCCTCTCTCACTTTATTTATCTCTCCGCTCCAAAAAAAAAAAAAAAAAAAAAAAAAAAAAAACAGAGTTTTAGTTACAGAAACTAACCAAGATTAATCACAGTTAAAAGTCTGCATTTTGGATCCTTTTTTCTTCTTCATTCTCAAAAGATACAAGCATACAACCCTCTTTTCCTTCTTCAAAAATAGAGTTTCTCATAAAACATAACTCTTAAAAAATAGCATTCCTCTAGGGCATTCGTAATACTATACACGTACTTCAAAAATTATCCGTCTTTGCCACCGGTCGCTACGTGGCATTTGTAAAATTGTAACCGAGGTACGTAAAATATTGGCTGCTATATATACATATATAGGGTTCAGATTGAATTGTGGTGAATTTGAAATGACTTTTTTGAGTTCATGCATGATTAAGTCAATATATTATTGTTAGGGCATGAAACAAATTAAATTGGGAAATATTTTTAAATATGTAAATGACCAATTAGAAGAATACACGTCATTTTTTTTTTATCTTATATATGTTAGTTGCATAATGTTAGTGGCTAACGTCAACCTGGCTAGTTTACTTGGGAGGTCTAAACCCTCTCTTCGACATGTTAAACCTCCTAGCAAAAGCTAAAAAGAAATTTTATTAGTGTACGTACATTACAATTTACTTGAGTTTTACTGAAATAATGTTAGCTATAATTAATTTATAACATTTTTTTCTTAAATTACACAGTAAATAAGTAAAATTTCGGAAATATATTTAATCATGTATTTTCAAGGTTTAATATAATATAATACGTTTTTTTGACAGGATATAAAATGATACATTATAACATTAATGATATTTAAGTGATGTCTTTTTAAAATATTATGTCATGTTGTTTCATTATTTTAAGTCCCTTTGTTGTGTGTCAAAGTCCCTAAAAGAGTAATAATAATAAAGTTACAGAAAATATACCCTAATGGTTGGCTAAAGACACCTTTTATTCTTGATCGATCCTATATACTACTAACATTTACTTCATATTTGCTTTAATTGGATGTAATCTGAATATAGCATACGACTTTGGGAACTAATAACGCAATATAATATAGGTTAATTTATCTTTATTAAGTTAGTAAGAAGCCATTAGTACATACTACTTTTAAGACCTTAAAGTCGTCATTTTCTCATCTCCTTCCTTAACACTCCCACCATCTCCTCCACCATTTCTTTACTCTTAAAGTCTTAAACATTTAATTATGGACATATACATTAGGTTATATGGGACTATGGGTTATTGATGTGAGTGCTTATTATATACTACGTACTATTATTTAAATCATATGCACTAGCTAGTTTATGAGCACCCCATGCATTTACAATATTTACCTCTTAAAATAACTAGTTTCTAATTACTCTTTATGTTTTCTAATTTTTAGAAATGACCCTCTTTATTGATTTTGCGGCAACACTTGCAATGATCACGGCTCAATTGATTCTAGCCGTGATCGCCCTTGCATACGCATACATAGAGGAGAGAAATTTTAAAATACAGGATATGGTTGCATATACTATGACTATCGCAGCCATATTCCTAGTACCATCGGCTGTCATCTTCGAATGGTAAGCACATTTCGATCACAATCTACTTTATTTCATTTTGTGTATTTTTTTAAGAGTATTCCGTCACTAATTTATTTTAATTAAAAAAAAATCTTTTTTCAAAGGAGAAAAAATCCCCAAGATCGATCCAAACTCACTTGGAAAGTAATGGGATTAAGTTTCTTATGCGGCCTTCTTGGGTAAGTTACATTTTTTCTTTATTACATTCAAAATTATAATTTTTTTCATAAACATAAACAAATAGCATTTCACTAATACAAGTATTTATGTTGAAAATTTTACTAGTTGGACAATAAGTTACAATGCATACGTGGTGAGCTTGAAGATGGTTTCTAGCACCACTACAATTGCCATTCTGAACTTATATCCTGCCATTACATTTGTATTGGCCGTTATAATCAGGTATCCTCTTCTAATTTTTGCTTAATTTGTTTTTTGTAAAGGGTTTTTTTTTTTTTTTTTCAATCAATAAGGTAAGAGGATAAACAAAAATCACATGCCCTTTCTTAATTTGAACATTTAGTCACTACTATAATTTTTCTTCTAGTTGAATCGAATTGGGTAATTTTTTTTCTTGAATTTATGAAGAAAAGGTAGCTTGTTGTTCGGGATATATAATGACCCAACTCATTACTTAATATAAAAAGCCTTAAGTATACCAATGAACCATGCTAGTTAATAAAAAGACCACTAGCCCAAGCCTATGACCTAAAAAAGTAAGAACATTACAAAGTATTATAAATGCGCAAGTCACATGGTATGACTCTCCCTCTCCCTCTATTTCTCTTACTTTCTTAATAATTCTTATGCTCTGATTAACTTAGATGCTTAGAGTTCGCCCATGATCATCATTTCGGTTCCACCATGGAACAGTAGGTTTTAGTGGTTTATGAGCAAAGGTTAACTTAAGTTTTTTATGGTTTAGTGAACTGTGAATATTAGGAAACAGCGGTTAATATCTTGTTGCTTGTTTGTTTAATTCATTGATGAGATTAAACTTATAAGTAGTATTAATTAGCTTGTTGGGTTTGCGGTGATTTTCTATCCTTTAGTGATTAAAAAATTTGTTTGATATACCTCTTGATATAACATTTTAAGTTGTACTAGTCATCATTTAATTAAAAGTCAATTTCATTACTACGTATTTATAAATTCCCTTCAATCAGATAACTTTGAAATTAATAAAGTTCAATTGATGCTCTTTCAATTATAATGAGCATGTTGAATTATGAATTGATAAAATTTTGTTGCTTGTATACATAGGGTAGAGAGCTTTAAAATCCATACTTGGCTCTGCAAATCAAAAATAGCCGGCATCGTGATCGCCATATCTGGAACCATGATCCTGAGCTTTTGCAAGGGTCATGTAATCCAGATTTGGCCCTCGCTGCAACACGATAATTATCGGTCTAAAACCGATCATAGTCGCCGGCTCCCGAGCGCTCCTCGTCAAGAGATCCTAGGATTCTTCTTGGCTGTACTAAGCTGTGTTACAGCATCCGCGTCGAGCATCATCCAGGTATATAAATGTTAAAACTATCGTCTACATTATTTACATTTTTAAATATGTAGTAGTAGACTAGCAGTGAATTCCAGTTTGATTTGGAATTTCACTAAGTTAATTAATAAAAAGCGCAATGTAATAAGTATTTGTAATATAAAAGAATGAATAACATGATACTTTTACGGTCATCTGCCTTCATAAATCATAATCTATCTTACGATTGTAGTCCTCCGTGTATTATATACGAAGTATATTGTTAGGGGATATGTGCTGTTTTTATGACATTCATATTGGTAATAATATAGAGAAAATGAATAACATGATACTTTTATGGTCATGTGGTCATCTGCCTTCATAATCTTACTATGATAGTACTTAAATTGTTGCCTTTAATTTATTATAAAGTGCATAGTAAATTAGGGGCTATTTACTGTTTTTATGACATTGTTTTAGAGTTTAGCATATTGGTAATAACACAAAGAAAATGATATAAACATTTAAGATTTTTAAAAAAAATAAATTTAGAGAGAATTTATGGTATACAAATATACAATCATATATAAATACTCTATATGTGAAACACATACATGTACAACGTAGATAATGTTGTATTTTTATATTGTAGTGAAAAAATTATGTGAAAATAATACCCCTTTATTGCGAGTAATATTAACGGAGGGAGAATTTGATTAAATTAAAAGGTGATAAATAGTACTCTACTATATAGTATAATATTTACCACCAAGCCATAATAGGAATGTTAAAAAGTGTCTTACATAAGAGAGTTCGAACCTCAGACTATATATAATATATTTACCACCAAGCCATAATAGTCTACTTAATACTTACCTCCATTTTTGATTAGTTGACACGTATTCCTTTTTAAGAAGTTTTTTTTTAGTTGACACGTTTCTTTTTTGAGTTAGCTTTATACCTTGCTTTTTAAGTGTGTCCCACTTGCTTTATCATTCTCTTTCACTCTCTCTCCTTTCCTTAATATGTGTGTCTAAATTGAACGTATGACGTGTCAACTAAATAGAAACAGAGGAAGTATTATGTACAGTTCAGGTATTTTGAATTTTAATTTGGGGCCGTTTAATATATTGGGCCTTTGCTAAGGACCAACTTGTATAGGGCCTTAGCCGGCATTGTTATTGTTAATTAGCCAATATGTATAATAATTACTTTTTTATTGGGTAAATTAGGCAAAAATCATGGTGTTCTTTCCGGACCAGTTGAGCATTAGTGCCTTAATTGTAACAAATGGTGCCATTCAGTGTCTGTTTTTTACACTCATCAGAAACAAGGGGCGATTGCCTTACACCTGGGTCTTCAAAGCTAACGATGGCCTAGTTCTGATGTGGTTGATTGTACTATTTGCGGTAAAATTTAAATAAATCACATTTGCTTCAAAAAAAAAAATAATAATAATAAAATACATGATTAATTCTATATTTTTTTATTTGTAGGGGGTTTTCGGTTCGGGGATAAATATGGTCCTTACAAATTGGTGTATTAAGAAAAAAGGACCATTTTTTGTTTCCATTTTTGGTCCGGTTACATTATTCGTCGTAGCCTTTTTCAGCCCTCTCATCCTGGATGAGAAATTATATATAGGAAGGTATGTATATAACTATATACTACCAACTATTTCATTTTAAAAAATTTCTAATTGTTGTAATTTTCTTATATATAAATAAATTATCTAAAATTTATATTTTGCAGTGTCATAGGAGCAATAATAATAGCTGGCGGCGTTTACTTAGTTTTGTGGGCTAAAAATAAGGAAGAAGCTCAACAGAACGATATGGAAGTTTGATAAGTTTAGGATTAGTTTAGGAATTAATAGCCTGTTCAAACGAAGAAATGCAATTTTATTTTATTTTTTTTAATTTTTTTTTGGTGTTTAGAGAGCCACAAGGGCGGGGTGAGAATCGATCCCAAGATCTCTTGGAACCGGGAGAAAAACTCTAACCACTTGAGCTACCCCTCACTCTCAATAAATGTATTTTATGAAACTATCAAAATTTTACTTTTGTTATTTTTATATGTAATTAATCGTAATGTTACTCTTTTTATGAATTGAAAATGATACAAGTATTAGTTTTATACTTTTATGAGGTTATTAATTATATTTTCTAAAGTATATCACTGTTGGGCCTATTCAAAAAAAAAGTATATCACTGTTGGGCCAGTAATTCAATACTCCAAATTTAATACTAGTATCATATAAGACCAGTTGGACTTTTCTTTCTACTAGTATGGCCTAATTTAATACCGACTTTACATGTAAATCAAATACTTACTAATTTACTATCATATCTATAATTTATAATAATTATTACTAAAATTAAAACCGCTGACATTATCTTTGTATACATGTTATTTTTCAATTAAAAAATTTTCCTTCAAAATTGATTATGACGTCATCTTTTTTTCAATCATTATTTTTTCAATTTCTTATCTTTCTAACGAATAAATTCAAATATTCAAAAGATTATTTTTTAAAAAATAAATAAAAGTATGAGTATCAATTACTAAAAACGCATTAATGAACTCTTTCATATGATTTGTTGTAAAATCATTAATTAATTAATAATATAATAATAATAAAAATATCTTTTAAATTCTTAAATCGTGTATCGCACGATTACTAATCTAGTAACTAATATATAGAGCTAAATTTTAGCCAGTACGATTACTAATCTAGTAACTAATATATAGAGCTAAACTTTTAGCTAGTTCACGAAATTGCGACACTTGGCGTTCCAACTTTTCGCCAAGTGTCGTGCCATGTTGGATAGATTTAAATAGACTTCATACGATAAAAAAAATACAGTTTTATTATGGATTAAATACCAAAATGTTAGATGTACAAATTGAATTATAATTTTATTCAAAAAAAAAAATTATATGATTATAATTCTAAAAAATTATCATATAAATTTATTTTTTATATCACAATATTTTTTGGAGCGAAGGAAGTAGTTCAAAGCGTAAAACACCCATTTATAATATATACTAATCGGTTAAATTATGTACTTCACAATCTAATAGAATGGATACCTGTCAATTAGGGTTGGGTCATGAAACATCTTGGATTGAGTCACTCCAGGTTATAAGTCAAGAAATATTCAACCCTTGCCCAAAGTTTTGGATTCGGGTCATTCCGACGTGCTTTGAACATTTATTTTATTTAGTTTATTTTTTGGTATTTTTTTATTTTTTTTAATATATAAAGTGAACATTTTCACCAACATTATTATTAGTCATTACATGCCTACTAGATAACAAGTCGTCAGAAAAACACATCTATTCATCAACTCAGGCATCGCACGGGGCACAAAACTAGTGTATTTATATAAGATCAGTAGGATATTAGACTAATAAATACTACAAACTATATTGATCATCAATCCTATATAAATCAAATATAACAATTTTATATATATGCATGTAAATCAAATCATTACTACATACAAATCATATAGTATCGGTAGGATATTACTACTTACAAATCATATAGCAATTGTATGTATATACATGTAAATCAAATAAATACTACATATCATATAAAATCAGCAGGATATTGGAGTACAATTGTACAAATCATATCAATCAAATTAATCCTATATAAATCAAATCATTACTACAAATCATATAAGATAGGTAAGATATTTTTACTAATAAATATTACAAACCATATCGATCAAATAAATCCTAAATGTTTTCTCTATTTTAGTAAACTAGCCTTTTGACCCGTTCGATGCACGGGTTGTTACATAGGTTATTTTTCTTGAAAAGTGTTAGTGTTGTTGTGGGATTATATTAGATATATATACATAGATATTGTAGGGCATGAAATGACACATTAGTTTAAGTTATATTTAAGTTTAGGATATGAAAAGACTATTTTATTGTTAATATAATGAACACAAATTAGTTTAACTTTAATTTATCATATTAATTATGAAACACTTAATTTTCTTACTTAAATTTGTAAGTTTTAGAATGCATAAAGATTAAAAGACTCAAACATTATTTATATACTTTGTTTTTATATTAAAATGAAAATTTAAAAAGAATGGATTAAGAGAGGTGACATGTGGCTTAGTATAGATTTGTGGTTTGTGTTTTTAAATACTAAGGATAGATAGATATAGATTATATATACCAATTATATGTATATGTATATATATATACATGATATGAAAATCAAATAATTAATTACTACAAATCATATCGATCAAATCAATCTTATAAATTTTTCCTAATAGTAAAATAAATATAAATTGAAAGTATAATTATGACTTTTATAGAAAATATATACTAAATCAAATAAAATCAATGCTTTATGCGAATCAAATCCTTATCCTATAGTTAATGCAGATCAAAGATTTTACAACCAAAAAAAAAAAATGGTTATAAAACGAAGTTGATGAATGTTGATACAACACACAAGAAAACTCAAGTTTGGCAAATATGGTGAATAGCAACAAAAAATCCCCTACTCTTCTGTTAGTCACATTAGTTTGTGTTTTTGTTTTAAGCCAAAAAAGTGTAAATTGTCAGCAAGAATATACTGTGCATGTAATCAATCAAATTTCCAGTGAATCTGTTACCATTCACTGTCAGTCCAAGGATGATGATCTTGGATCACAGACGCTTGCAGCTAACGGCGGAGAATTTCATTGGACGTTTAAAGTAAACGTTCCACTAACTACGCTCTATAGTTGTGATGCCACCTCTAGTAAAGGTCATGCTCATTTTGATGCATTTCATGTTGATGCTGGCTTTCTAAATAAATGTGATGGTCACAAAGACTGTACTTGGCATGCTCTAGATAATGGAATTAACTTGTATAATGCGCCTGCTAAAGCCGATGAGCTAGTCGCCAAATGGGAGAGCTAACTCAATTATTTATGAATATGATGTATCATTAATGAAATTATTATTAATAAAATTACCGAGTATTAAATTTCTCTTTTGTACCAACCTCACTTTATGTGATATAATACTTCCGTTTCATATTATTTGCAACGATTAGACATTTTTCTTCTATACTCTATTCATATCGTTGTATATAATATGAAACGGAGTTAGTATGTAGTCCTAAAATGTTCACCTCATATGTTTTTCCAACAATCATGAATGTTAATTTTTTTACAAAAATTACCTCTAATTTGCGACAATAATTGTGCAAATTTAACTTTCCCATTTAAAATTTGTTTTTCCATATACTTTTATTACTTTCTCTCTCTACTTTTTTGCATACCCAATGTACTTCACTACTCCGTAAATTGTCTACAAGGGACTATCATTAAGGGACAGAGGGAGTAATAACTAGTTTTTTATTAGACTGTTGTGCAATACATGGTTAGTTTATATGTATATATAATATAAATTGTAACTTTTTCTGTTCTTTTTTACTTGAATTGTTTCCTTTATCACGTTTGCAAATGCAAAATTTTAACAATTAATAACTTTAACAATTAATAACTTTAATTCTTCATAAGTAAAAATTATATATTATGATAATACTTATTGAGACGAATTCAAAAAAAAAAAAAATTAAAACCCCACACATAAATATGTTTTTCCTTTTATATTATTCACAAAAAAAGGTCAAAGGAGTGGTGGTGAATAGTGTAAAAGTCAAAGCGAGTCAAGTAAAAACAACGGAGGAAGTATTTATTAGGTCCCGTTCACTTTACCTTACTTTTGCTGGACTGAAATTATTTTTTTACTAAACTGAAATTATTTTTGATAAACTTAAATTATTTTTATTGAATTGAAATTAATTTTATTGAACTAAAATTATTTTTGCTAACTGAAATAGACACGGAGAAAGTATGAAAAACAATCGATCGCTAAATACCATTTTCTAAATAAACAACAATAACAAATACTTGCACTTTGAATTAACATACACGTTCCATTTAGCTTGTCAACCTTGTTTTAATTAATCAACACTTTTAATATACTTAAATTGCAACAAACAATACCATAATACAATTTCTTATGTGGTTGATATTAAATAAATAGAAACCACTTCATTTGAAAAACGGAATGCATCACTCCACTCAATCGATCTCCATCAACAACCCTCTATCTTTCGAACTTTTTTTAATTTATTATTAATCAATTGGTATTATTAATCATTGGTATAAACTACAAATTAAATCAAGAAACTCAATGCCTCTATGAACTGCCTACAAAGCAAACAAATGACATTGTTAAGCATCTCAAACAACACATTTTTCAACCAAAAACTAGTGTATAGCCCGGGCGTTGCCCCGGTTGCTACTTTTTTTAGTTATGCAACTGTTAATTTTTTTAAAGACATTTAATAGTTTGTATGTGTTTTTAATACTTTTGTAGTATAACATAAATTTGTGTGCAAGATTGTAACATAAGTGAGAATTAGTTAAATGGTTAAACAATGACTTTTTTTTCTCACCCATATTGAAGGAGAATTGAGTTGATTACATGGCGTAGTATTAAGAAATTGAGTATATGACGTGGCGCAATGAGGAGTCTATGTGGCACATAGACGTTTTTAGAAACGCCTTTTAATATATTAGTATAGATTCCGAACTCATCTCAAAGACTCAAACCCCCCCTCCCCAAATCATCCTAAATTTCGTCATTTATAAATTATATGCACAAATATGTACTATCAATTTCTTATCAAATTGTAAATGTCAATTTAATTTCTAGGACTTTGACACTAAACCCCATTTCAATTTCTAGGGTTTCGACACTACACCCCTAAATACTGCTTTCCATGTTTCACAATTTCTGTTCATTTGATAAAGTTTAATAACAAAACAATTTACTTACGTTATCAACCTGGCTTCCAATTTCATCTTCATTTGAGTGTTCTCCTCCTGTTCCTACAATTAGGGGTGTTCAAAAATCGTCCAGGACCAAAAAATGACCTGGACTTGACCGAATTAGGCGATTTGATCTTCTGGTTAAGATTTTTTCGGTCCGATTCGGTCCAAAACTCTATAAAAACCGGTCTTGGACTGGATTTAGTTTTTCATAAAAATCAGTCCAAAGCGGTCTAGTCTGGGTTTTGGACCGGTTTTCGGTCTATTTCGGGTTCAGTTTTAGGTTAACCCGTCCGGTTTATGGTTCTTAAATTCTAATTTTTGGTTTTTGGTCTAGCCCGGCTCAGTTTAGTCTTAGACCGATGAACAACCCTACCTAAAATAGTACAATACCAACAACCATAATGAAGCCCTCGATTTGTTCTCTTCTCTTGAACTCTCATTAGATTGTGTTTTTCCTTCGTCAATTATACTTTCAATATTCCATAATTTAATTCAGAAAATAATTGCAACTACTTTAATTAATACTTGTTTTCCCATTTCATATTCTCTCTCTTATTTTCATTATGGCTCTACTAATTTCACCAAATATTTTCACCCGTCCCCTCTTCGTATTTAGAATTTGTTATATACACCTAATACTCAAGGTTGTACGGTATTCCCGGTGTATATAACAACCTCTTCTTCATATTGGGTCCAAATATTGGCTCCACTATATTTGAAAGACCGAAATATAACACTTGTATTTGTATGTAATTAAGTTGTACATAGAAAAAACAAGTGCATCGGACTTAATAATCAATATCAATATCAATATCAATCAATATATATATTAAAACTCATGGCAAGATATGATGTTTTGCCACGTGTTAACAATTTTGCCATTTGGCATATGAATATATGATGTGTCGTCGCTAAATTATACCATAGCATCAATATATATATTAAAACTCATGGCAAGATATGATGTTTTGCCATGTGTTAACAATTTTGCCATTTGGCATATGAATATATGATGTGTCGTCGCTAAATTATACCATAGCATTAATCATTGAAAAACTCTATGCATTAACTTTCATGTATTAATGTTAAGCTTAATTGATAAACTTTTCATATGCATGACAATTTCCCTTGGGCTGTAACTCCTTAATAATTACATAATAATAAAGTTAGTAAGAAATTAAACATTACTCCATTTTTATTTTGTGTATTAACTCATAAAATTGTATTCATAGAGTAAAAGATTATTGTGCATTATGGAGTAGTATATATTTTGACATCAAATTTATAAAGATTTGATTTATAATATTTTTATGATTTTAATGTAAAAAAATTATTCTTATAATCAAACCAACTCATACAAGCAACAAATTAATTAAGCTATCATATTAAATAATAATAATTAAAAAAAATCCTCCACTTAAGCTCTCAATGACAAACAAGCCAAAATATATATAGTTCAATTAAAGTAAAAAAATTTATAATGACCCGGGCCATCGCCCGCAAATAACTAGTCAATATATATATTAAAACTCAAAGGCAAGCATTGTAATCTTGCCACGTGTTGTCAATCTCGCCACGTGTTGCCATGTCACATACTATTACCAATCATCAATGTTTCACACAAAAATTAATAATTTGTGAGCAATAGTATTTGAACCCATGACCTCATCTTCATTAAAGTTAAACTCTAACCATTACTCCAACAACAAATCTTATGATAATAAGGTTGTATTAAAAAGAGTTATTCATGTTCATAAATACAAAAATTTTAATAGCCAACTTATATGTGTATATTTTGACAACAATATAATTATAAAATTAATTTCATTTTTTTCCATTACTCAACCTTTAGTATAAGTTATACACTTATATTTAAGTATTAAAATGTGTAACCCAAATTTAAATAAAGGTTTTTTTTTTTTAACTAAGAAATTTGTTACTAGAAGAAATTTTAATGATACGATATAATATTTAGTTACTTCATATTAATTAATAATTAACAAATGGTCGATATTGTTTTTATAAAACCACCAATGTATGTAGGTGGCTGGCATGGGCGGTTGCCGGATTGGCTAGGTGGTTGGGCTTTGGCTGGTGGGTTTTGTTCTTAATTTGTTTTTAAATTTTTTTTAAAATTTTTTTAGCCAATTGATTCGTGACATGTGTCACTTTAATTAAAAAAATAAATAAATAACTCATTCAACCGGTAACCGGTATTTGGGATTGAAGAAAAAGAAGACCCCCCAAAGTTCGGATTATTCCAGAATAAATGAAAGTTGGGATTATTTTTTCTAATTTTTCCTTTTTAATATAGTATTTTTATATGCATACAATGACCCGGGGGCAGCGCCCGGGCCAAAAAACTAGTTTCAATCCTAATTCTCAACGGCTCATCTTTATGTATTCCCAATTTTCCACCACATACACACACATACTTTGCAAGAAAAAGAGAACAACAATGGCACTCTGTAGTCACTCCACACTAACAGCATCAGCAACGATTCACACCAGGTGTTTCAGCGCTTCAAAAGAAACCAATCTTTCAAAACCCTTTTTGAAGCTTCCCCTTTTCTGGCCATGGCAAAAGGTAACTTCTAATCTAACTCTTTAATCATTCAGACCCACCGAGTGTTTGATAAAATGCCTAAGAGAATTTTTATTTTGAAAATTAGGTCAAAGTCGGCCCTCTTAGTGTTTCTCCAATGGGGTTTGGTACCTGGGCATGGGGGAATCAACTCTTGTGGGGTTACCAAGAATCAATGGACGATGAGCTTCAACAGGTTTTCAATCTTGCTGTTGATAATGGCATCAATCTTTTTGATACTGCTGATTCTTATGGAACTGGGAAATTAAATGGGCAAAGTGAGAAGCTTTTGGGCAGATTTATTCGTGAATATAAAGGTTAGTTTGTTTATGTTTTACACCCTTCTTGTTGGGGTTTGCCCATTTATAGGGATGCTTTAATTGCATATGTTTTCGATGGGACATGATACTATCTACTAGAATGTTGTGCATTGAAAGATTATGTGGTTATATTGACAAATAATTGTTAAATCAGTGCTAAAATGAAGAAACAATTAGCAATGACCTATAATCATTCAAGCATACACACAGAGTTTTCTTCATTTTAGCACTGATTTAACAATTATTTGTCAATATGTGTTTCGAACTTAACTGGAGAAGGTCTAGGAAGCCCACCTGCTTGTTCTGACAATGGGCTTGCTTGCACTTGCAACTAAATAGGAGTATTATATGAAAATAATATCGTACAGTTTGAAGTCGAGGCTCTATGAAAGGCATAGATAGCTTGTAATTATGCAAGTGGAAATGGGGATTGATTGAATTGGTGCTGTTAAAAGTTGGATAAGGAAGTTGTATGAGATACTAGTATATCTTAGAGCTGTCCATTCGGGTAAACGGGTCGGGTTTTGGTCGGGTAAGAGTGGGTCGGGTCAACTCGGGTCGGGTCAATTCGGATTAATTCCATAACCTATGCGGGTCGGGTTTGGGTTGGGTCATGCTTGAGTTGAGTCACGTCGGGTCATACTTTTTATCGGGTTTAGGTCGGGTTAATAACAGGTCGGGTTACATTCGGGGTCGGGTGAACAATAGGTCGAGTTTAATTCGGGTTTTCATGGGTTAAAACGGGTTAGGGTAATTCTCAGGTTTGAGTCGGGTTTGGTTCAAGTCAATAGAATCAGGTCGGGTCATTCTCGGGTTTGAGTCAGGTTCGGTTCAAGCCAATAATTTGCGAGTTATAATCAGGTCGGGTCATTTTCAAGTCGGGTCATTTTCAAGTTCAAGTCGGGTTCGGTTCAAGTCAATAATTTGCGGGTTATAAACAAGTTGGGTCATTTTCAAGTCAGGTCATTCTCCGATTCAAGTCGGGTTAAGTTCAAGTCAATAATTTGCAGGTTACAATCAGGTCGGGTCATTTCCAAGCCAGGTCGTATTCGGGTTCAACTAACTATAAATAGATAATTATCATTTTTATCAACCTTATTATTTCCTTTGACTATAATATATATGGCAATATACTAGAGAACTAGAGTCTATAATTTAGTAAGATAATTATCTCCTTTCACCATACAACAAATATATACTATATTTAACTCTTAAATTTGAGGATGATGCTCTTTTCTTTTGCTGCCTGGACCGACTTGGTCTCCCTAGACAAAATGCTTTGATCAACAATAATAAGGTGGTCTAAATTGCATTTAAGGTGATTTGAAATTAGGTCAGGAATAATTTGGGTTGAATTTAGGTCGGGTTTATAACAAGTCGTGTTGATTTCGAGTCGAGTTAGTAACAGACCGGGTTGAATTTTTGGGTCGGGTCAATAACAAGTCAGGTTTAATTTGGGTCAGGTTGATTTCGGATCGGGTTTGTAACAGGTTGGGTTAAATTCGGATCGGGTTAGGAACGGGTCGGGTTGAATTTAGGTCAGGTTAGTAACAAGTCGGGTTAAATTCGGGTTTTGACGGGTTAAAACGGGTTTGGGTCGATTTCGGTTTAAGTCGGATTCGGTACAAGTTAATTAAATTGGCCGTTGTAAACCGGTAAATCGATGCAAGTTGTAAACCGGTAAATTGGCCATTAAAAAGCAAATTAGATGGTTCCACCCACCCAACTGGACTCCCGGAGGGTATTAGGGATATGATAAGCATTTCGCCAATTTTTATTCCGGGTGAAAATAAGTCAAAAAATTCAAAAATTGAAGGCTAATATCCACATTTTTTTGAGAAATTTTGGTTGTTTCGGGGCCCGGTGTCTTAAAGGCTTGAGATTTTAGAGAATACATCCGGGGGTCATAAAATGCTGTTTGGAACCATATATGATCATTATATGTTGTCATAGATGTTCTTGGTAGGCTTGAGTTAATGAAATCGGGTGCAAGTTGTAATTTGGTAAATTGGTTGTTTAAAGGCAAATTAGATGGTTCCACCCACCCAATTGGACTCCCGAAGGGTATTAGGGACCTTTGTAAACATTTCGACAATTTTTTTTTCTAGGCGGAAAAAAGTAAAAAAAAATTCCAAAATTGAATGCTAATATCCACGCTTTTTGAGAAATTTTGTGGGTTTTAGGGCCTGGTGTCGAAAAGACTTTAGATTTTAGGGGATACATCTCGGGGTCATATAATTCCGTTTGGAACCATATATGATCATTATATGTTGTCATAAATGTTCTTAGTAGGCTTGATTTAATGAAATCGGTGCAAGTATTAACCGGTAAATTGGTCGTTTAAAGGGAAATTGGATGGTTACACCCACCTAATTGGACTTACGGAGGGTATTAGGGACCATGGTAAACATTTCGACAATTTTTACTTTTGGGCGAAAAAAGTCAAAAAATTCAAAAATTAATGGCTAATATATACACGCTTTTTCAAAAATTTTGGAGGTTTCGTGGCCCGGTTTTTAAAAGCCTTGAAATTTTAGGGGATACATCTCAAGGTTGTATAATGCCGTTTGGAACCATATATGATCATTATATGTTGTCATAAATGTTCGTTGTAAACTTGAATTAATGAAATCGGTGCAAGTTATAAACCGGTAAATTGACCGTTTAAAGGCAAATTGGATGGTTACACCCACCTAGTTGGACTCCCGGAGGATATTAGGGACCATGGTAAACATTTAGGCAATTTTTATATTCGGGCGAAAAAAGTCAAACAATTCCAAAATTAAAGGCTAATATCCACGTTTTTTGGAGCTTTCAGGGCCCAGTGTCTAAAAGCCTTGAAGTTTTAAAACATACATCTCGGGGTCATATAATACCGTTTGGAACCATATATGATCATTATATGTTGTCATAAATGTTTGTGGTAGGCTTGATTTAATGAAATCAGTGCAAGTTGTAAACCGGTAAATTTGCCGTATAAAGACGAATTGGATGGTTCCACCCACTTGATTGAACTCTCGGAGGGTATTAGAGAGTAGAGACCATGATAAACATTTCGGCAATTTTTATTTCGGGCGAAAATAAGTTAAAAAATTCAAAAATTGAAAGCTAAAATCCTCGCTTTTTGAGAAATTTTGGAGGTTCCGGAACCTAGTGTCGAAAATGCTTGAGATTTTAGGGGATATATCTCAGGGTCATATAATGTCGTTTGGAACCATATATAATCATTATATGTTGTCATAAATGTTTGTGGTATGCTTGAATCAATGAAATCGGTGCAAGTTGTAAATCGGTAAATTTGCCTTTGAATGGCAAATTGGATGGTTCCACCCACCCAATTAGACTCCCAGAGGGTATTAGAGACCATGGTAAGCATTTCGGCAATTTAATTTTCGGGCGAAAAGAAGTTAAAAAATTCCAAAATTGAAGTCTAATATCCACACTTTTTGAGAGATTTTAGAGGTTTCGGGGCCCGATGTTGAAAAGTTTTGAAATTTTAGGGAATACATTTCGAGGTCATATAAATGTCGTTTGAAATCATATATGATCGTTATTTGTTGTCATAAATGTTCGTTGTAGGCTTGAGTTGATTAAATCAGTGGAAGTTGTAAACCGGTAACTCTGCTGTTTAAAGGCAAATTATATGGTTCAACCCACCTAATTGGACTCCCGGAAGGTATTAGGGACAATAGTAAACATTTCGGTTATTTTTATTTTCGGGCAAAAACAGTCAAAAAAAAATTCCAAAATTGTAGTCTAATATCCACGCTTTTGTGAAATTTTGGATGTTTCGGGGCCTTGTGTTGAAAAGTCTTGAAATTTTAGGGAATACATTTCGGGATCTTATAATGTAATTTGGAACCATATATGATCATTATTTGTTGTCATAAGTGTTCGTGGTAAGCTTGAGTTAATGAAATCGATGCAAGTTGTAAATCGGTAAATTGGTCATTTAAAGACAAATTTGATTTTTCAACCTACCTAATTGGACTCTCGGATGGTATTAGGGACCATGGTAAATATTTCGGCAATTTTTATTTTCGGGCAAAAAGAAGTCTTAAAATTCCAAAATTGAAGGATAATATCCACGTTTTTTGAAAAATTTTGGAGGTTTCTTGGCCCAGTGTCGAAAATACTTGAGATTTTAGGGGATACATCTCGGGGTCATATAATGCTGTTTAGAACCATATACGATAATTATATGTTATTATAAATGTTCGTTGTAGGCTTGAGTTAATGAAATCGAAGAAGTTGTAAACTGCTAAATTTTGACCGTTTAAAGGCAAATTGGATGGTTCCTCCCACCCATTTGGACTCCTGGAGGGTATTAGGGACCATGGTAAATATTTTGGGCAATTTTTATTTCCGAGCGAAAAAAGTAAAAAAAAAATTCCAAAATTGAAATCCACGCATTTTGCGAAATTTTGAAGATTTCGCGGCTGTCGAAAAGTTTTGAAATTCTACGGAATACATATCGGGGTCTTATAATGCTGTTTAGAACCATATATGATCTTTATATATTGTCATAATTGTTCGTGGTAGGCTTGAGTTAATGAAATCGATATAGGTAGTAAATCGGTAAATTTGCCGGTTTAAGGCAAATTGGATGCTTCCACCCACCCAATGGGACTTCCGGGGGGAATTAGGTACCATGGGAAACATTTCGGCAATTTTATTTCTGGGCGAAAAATAGTCAAAAAAATTCAAAAATTGAAGGCTAATATCCACGTTTTTTGAGAAATTTTGTAGGTTTCGAGGCCCATTGTCGAAAAGCCTGAGGTTTTAGGGGATATATCTCAGGGTCATATAATGTCGTTTGGAACCATATATGATCATTATATGTTGTCATAAATGTTCGTAGTAGGCTTGAATTAATGAAATCGGTGAGAGTTGTAAATCGGTAAATTGGTCGTTTAAAGGCAAATTGGATGGTTCCACCTACCAACTTTGACCCCTGAAGGATATTAGGGATCATGGTAAACATTTCAGCAATTTTTATTCGAAGGCGAAGATTAGTAAAAAAAATTCAAAAATTAAAGGCTAATATATTCGTTTTTTGTGAAATTTTGGAGTTTTCGAGGCTCGGTGTCTAAAAGTCTTGAAATTATAGAGAATACATCTCGGGGTCATATAATTTTTTTTAGAACCATATATAATCATTATTTGTTGTCATAAATGTTCGTGGTAAGCTTGAGTTAACGAAATCGGTGCAAGTTGTAAACGGTAAACTGGTTGTTTAAAGGCAAATTGGATGGTTCTACCCACCCAATTGGACTCCCGTGGGGTATTAGGGACCAAGGTATACATTTCGGTAATTTTTATTTCCGTGAGAAAATAAGTAAAAAAAATCCGAAATTGAAGGCTAATATCCATGTTTTTTGAGAAATTTCGAATGTTTCTGGGCCCGGTGTCGAAAAGAAATGAGATTTTAGGGGATACGTCTCGGGGTCATTTAATGCCGTTTGGAACCTTAAATGATATTATATGTTATCATAAATGTTCGTGGTAGGCTTGAGTTAATGAAATCGGTGCAATTGTAAACCGGTAAATTGGCCGTTTAAAGGCACATTGGATGGTTCCACTCATCCAATTGGACTCCTAGAGGGTATTAGGGACCATGGTAAACATTTCGGCAATTTTTATTTTTGGGCTAAAAGAAGTTAAAAAATTTCAAAATTGAAGACTAATATCCACAATTTTTGAGAAATTTTGGAAGTTTCAGGGCCCGGTGTCGAAAGTCTTTAAATTCTAGAGGATATATATCTCGGGGTCATATAATGCCGTTTGGAACCATTTATGATCGTTATTTGTTGTTATAAATGTTCGTGGTATGCTTGAGTTAATGAAATCAGTGCAAATTGTGAACCAGTAAATTCTTCGTTTAAAGGCAAATTGGATGATTCCACCCACCTAATTGGATTCCCGGAGGGTATTAGGGATCATGGTAAACATTTCGGCAATTTTTACTTTCGGGCGAAAAAATTCAAAAAATTCCAAAATTAAAGGCTAATATCCACATTTTTTGAAAATTTTTGGAGCTTTGTGTCTAAAAGCCTTGAAATTTTAGAGCATACATCTCGGGGTCATATAATGCCGTTTGGAACTATATATGATCATTATATGTTGTCATAAATGTTTGTGGTAGGCTTGATTTAATGAAATCGGTGCAAGTTGTAAACCGGTAAATTTGCCATATAAAGACGAATTGGATTGTTCCACCCACCTAATTGGACTCTCGGTTGGTATTAGAGACCATGATAAATATTTCGACAATTTTCTTTTTCGGGCTAAAAGAAGTCAAAAATTTCAAAATTGAAGACAAATATCCACACTTTTTGAGAAATTTTGAATGTTTCAGGACCCGGTGTCAAAAGTTTTGAGATTTTAGGGGATACATCTCGGGGTCATATAATGCCGTTTGGAACCATATATGATCATTATAGGTTGTCATAAATGTTCGTAGTAGGCTTGAGTTAATTAAATTGGTGCAACATGTAAACCAGTAAATTGGCCGTTTAAAGGCAAATAGGATGGTTTCACCCACTCAATTGGAATCACGGAAGGTATTAGGAAACCATGGTAAACATTTCGGCAATTTTTATTTTCGGGCGAAAAAAAGTAAAAAAATACACTAAAATTGAAGGCTAATATCCACGCTTTTTGAGAAATTTTGGAGGTTTCGGAGCCCGGTGTCGAAAAGTCTTTAGATTTTAGGGGATACATCTCGGGTTTATATAATGCCGTTTGGAACCATATATGATCATTGTATGATGTCATAAATGTTTGTGGTAGACTTGAGTTAATGAATTTGGCACAAATTGTAAACCGGTAAATTGACCGTTTAAAGGCGAATTGGATGGTTCCACCCACCCAATTGGACTCCCAGAGGGTATTAGAGACCATGGTAAATATTTCGGCAATTTTTATTTACGGGCGAATTTTTTTAAAAAATTCTAAAATTGAATGCTATTATCCACGTTTTTTGAGAATTTTTAGAGTTTTCGGGGCCTGGTTTCGAAAAGTCTTGAAATTATAGAGAATATATCTCGGGGTCATATAATGTAGTTTAGAACCATACATGATCATTATTTGTTGTCATAAATGTTCGTGGTAGGCTTGAATTAATGAAATTGGTGCAAGTTGTAAACCGGTAAATTGGTCGTTTAAAAGCAAATCGGATGGTTCCACCCACCCAATTAGACTCCCGGAGGGTATTAGGGACCATAGTAAACACTTTGACAATTTTTATATTAGGGCGAAAAAAAGTTAAAAAATTCCAAAATTGAAGGCAAATATCCACTCTTTTTGAGAAATTTCGATTCTTTCGGGGCCCGTTGTCGAAAAGAATTGATATTTTAGGGGATGCATCTTGGGGTCATATAATGCCGTTTGGAACCATATATGATCATTATATGTTGTCCTAATTGTTCCACCTAGCCAATTGGACTCCCGGAGGGTATTAGGGACCATGGTAAACATTTCGGCAATTTTTATTTTCGGGTGAAATAAAATAAAAAAAATTCCCAAATTGAAGGCTAATATTCACGCTTTTTGAGAAATTTTGGATATTTCGGGTAGAGCTGTCGATTTGGGTAAACGGGTCGGGTTTAGGTTGGTAAGAGTAGGTCGGGTCAACTCGAGTCGGGTTAATTCGGATTAATTCCATAGCCTATGCGGGTCAGGTTTGGGTTGGGTCATGCTTGAGTCGGGTTACGTCGGGTCATACTCCTTATCGGGTTTGGGTCAGGTTAATAATGGGTCGTGTGAACAATAGGTCGAGTTTAATTCAGGTTTTCACTGGTTAAAACGGGTTAGGGTAATTCTCGGGTTCGAGTCGAGTTTGGTTTAAGTCAATAATTTGCGGGTTAGAATCAGGTCTGATCATTCTCGGGTTTGAGTCGGGTTTGGTTCAAGTAAATAATTTGCGGGTTATAATTAGGTCTGATCATTTTCAAGTCGAGTCATTCTCGGGTTCTAGTCGATTTCAGTTCAAGTCAATAATTTGCGGGTTATAATCAGGTTGTGTCATTTCCAAGTCGGGTCATTCTCCGATTTAAGTCAGGCCATTTCCAATTCAGGTTGTATTCGGGTTCAACTAACTACAAATAGATAATTATCATTTTTATCAAGCTAATTATTTCCTTTGACTATAATATATATGGCAATATAATAGGGAACTATAGTCTATAATTTAGTAAGATAATTATCTCCTTTGCCCATACAACAAATATATACTATATTTAACTCTTAAATTTGAGGATGATTCTCTTTTCTTTTGCTGGCCTGGACCGACTTGGTCTCCCTAGACCAAATGCTTTGATGAACAATAATAAGGTGGTCTAAATTGCATTTAAGGTGATTTGAAATCGGGTCAGGAACAATTTGGGTTGAATGTAGGTCGGGTCAATAACAAGTCGTGTTGATTTCGAGCCGGGTTAATAACATATCGGGTTGAATTTTTTGGTCGGGTTAGTAATAGGTCTGGTAAAATTCGGGTCGGGTCAATAACAAGTCGGGTTGAATTTGGGTCAGGTTAATTTCAAGCCGGGTTGATTTCGGGTCGGATTT
Source organism: Chenopodium album (assembly GCF_948465745.1). Classification (NCBI taxonomy): domain Eukaryota; kingdom Viridiplantae; phylum Streptophyta; class Magnoliopsida; order Caryophyllales; family Amaranthaceae; genus Chenopodium; species Chenopodium album. The sequence continues at coordinate 5,677,371 of NC_137838.1, forward strand.
GTATCATTTTGGGTTAAATTCGGGTCGGGTTAGGAACGGGTCGGGTTGAATTCAGGTCAGGTTAGTAACAAGTCGGGTTAAATTCGGGTTTTGACGGGTTAAAACGGGTTTGGGTCAATTTCGGTTGAAGTCGGGTTCGGTTCAGGTCAATAATTTACGGGTTACATTCGGGTCGGGTCATCTCCAGGTCTGTTCATGTTCGGGGTTCGGGGTTCGGGTATTACATACTTGGGTCAACTCGGGTCTAGGGTTGGTTTCAGGTTGGGTCAGGTCGGGTTCAGATGGTTTGGTTAATAATCGGGTTTGAGTCGGTATTTCGGGTCGGGTCAACTTTTGACAGCTCTAGTATATCTTAAAAGTCATAAATGATTGTGGTTGGATAAGGATGTTAAAGCCACACTTGTATGTGATATTCGTATATCTCATAAATTAGATAATTCGTATATCTCATAAAGCCACACTTGTATGTGATATTCGTATATCTCATAAATCAGTCATATTATAATGTAGACACAAGAAATCTGTTAATGTATTGAGTAGACCATCTAGAGGTTGTTGGAAAGTTGCATCTATTTCATCAAAGAATGACTAGAGTTTGCAATTGGCTTGTTTTTTACCCCACTATAGGCATTTTCTTAATTATACAGGGAGGATTTGACATACATGAAACACACTGCTCTTGGGAGAAAATTTACAAACCATGACAAAGCCTATCAAGAGGGGGGAAACTCATCAATTGTGAGATAAAATTACTGAGTAATCATTAGTATAAATCAAGTAAGTTTATGCTGAAAAAAAAAAGAAAAAAGAAACTAGTAAGTTATGTCACCAAAGTAGCTGATAGAAGCCCAAAGTAACCTGGAATAGAAGCCTTCAAGGAGATGGAAATCAACTAGGGTGTTTCTTAAGGAAAAGTTCACAAGATACCCTTTTACTTTTGCAAAATACACAAGATACTCATCATATCTAACTTAATGCAGTATATCTTTTACTTATAAATACCCAAGATACACAAAATACCCTCTTGATACCCTTTTACTTTTACTTATAAATCATACGCAATGCATGAAAAAACATAACAATCTATTTGCATTATTATCTTTTTTGAAATAAATCTATATGCGTTCTATGTTACTTGAACTCTTCATTTTAAGCTAAGTACTTGTGTCGGACCCTCGACACTCGGACATGGGTAGGACACTTCATTTTACTTCAAAATTATGTAAATTATTCACAAAATAGCCGAGTTGGACTCTTGGGCACGTACCCATAGCTACCCAAGTCCGAGTAACATGCATTAATTATTTTTTTGGAAACAAATCTATATGCATTATTTGATAGAAGCGAAAATCAAATATTCAAAATTGAGATCTGATGTGTGTCACACAATTAACTGGTTGTTGAACTTGTTCCACATTATTATTAATCGACAGAAGTTACTATATGTATTGTGTAAATTTAGTAGAGGGGGTGTATGGTACATTGGTGCACAAAGCTAGACATGAAGTATATCCTGTGAGTTATGCGAACATATTCATGAAATCTCTCTGTTTTGAACATTGTGTTCATGAACAATGCAATTTTGTCTTTTAATATGTCATGGACTGTTACATTATTGTTGTCTTTACATTGATTAATATTTGAATTTAAATCTGGTAAGTCCCTGAAGTATTTAGGTCACTTCATAAGGCTAGTGAATGGACTAAATGAGCATAGATGTATTATACAGAATCAATCAAGATATATTATCTGCGTGGGTTGGATAATTTGTTTGACAAAGAAAAAAACATCAGTGCTGTTAATATACTTATGAGCATGATTTAATAGGAACAAAAAGAAATTAGGAGTTATTTTAGGAAGTAGGTTTCCGGGCCTGGGTTAATTTGCAACTTTTGCAAGTGATACTTGCTTGTTGCATCGCAAGGAATCTATTTAATCTTATCCTTCTTGATTCTGTTGCAATTTCTAATATTTTTTGCTATGTGTGTTGTTGCGGATGGTTCCTTGTGATGATTCATATTAGTTGACCCCAAATTATTTTGGGACTTATTGCGATTATTGTCATAAATGATAGTTCAAGAACTAGCCACTGACAATTTGACCCATCGTTGGCATTTTCTTAGAATTAACATCTAGAGGCCTTTACGCCTTGAAAGAATTTTAATATAATGATAATACTACTCAGTAGTTAATTTTGATGGGATAACCAGCTATCTAATGACAACTCTTAAGTTCTAACTTCATATTAATAACCTTTGAGAAACTACAGAATTGTATGTGCTTTAATGCCGCAAATTGTCTGGAATACGATTCTTCTGGGGATATACTAGGTGTTTGTTTGATCTTCTAAAGATATGTTTATGTATCTCAAACTCAGTAGTACGAGGACATCTGTCAATGAATGGTTAAGGACTTTTGTTTTCTTTTTTTAGGGCTCACCTTTCACCTTGTATACTTGGTTCTTGTGGGTAGAGCATGTGTAGCTGACCTTATCTAGTGGGAAAATGGATAGTTTGGGTTGCCTATAAATTGGTACAGTTTGCATTTTTTGACCACAATAATGTCTGTCTTTTTATTGCCTATTTATGATAAATTTCAATAGCCTGAATTGTGAATGCTATCGAATAAAACAGCATTTGACATTTTCCCCCCCTCTTATAGGGAAGAAAGGAGTGCGGGATAATATTGTAATTGCAACAAAGTTTGCTGCATATCCATGGCGATTAACTCCGGGACAATTTGTGAATGCTTGCAAGTATGCCTCTTGTTCTCTGAGTTACCCCCCCCCCCCCCCTGCGGTTCAGTTTGAACGAATGGAAAGTTATGGATATCTGATTTCAGAATAATTAAAGATAAATTTGCGGGGGCTAGAATATTTGAGATTATGTTGATTAAAAGAACCTGCACGCACATGCTATTTTAGTGTTATGATCTTGAAACTGGAACTGATTGTCTGATAGTGTTTGATAGTCTAATGTTTCAGGTCTTCTCTAGACCGAATGGAACTTGAGCAGATTGGAATAGGGCAACTGCATTGGTCAACTGCAAATTATGCTCCATTGCAAGAGATGGCTCTTTGGGATGGATTAGTAGCAATGTATGAGAAGGTTATACTTTATGATGTGGAGCTCTTTCACTATGCCTCCCCTTTGCTCCTGACAGCTATCATTCCAAGAAGTTGAATTGTGCTGCAACTTTTATCAATTTTATTTTGCATCTGTGAACTAACTGTTTTGAGTTATGATGGCATTGTTAACTATAAAATGATATTGATTGTGGGATGATCTCATGATTTTGACTGCAGGGGTTGGTTCAAGCAGTTGGTGTAAGCAATTATGGTCCTAAGCAACTTGAAAAGATTTATACATATCTCAATAAAAGAGGAGTTCCTCTATGCTCTGCTCAGGTACACAGCTTATGGCATGAGCAGGTTTTATTATTTTATTGTTCATTATTAAACAGAATTATCAGAATAACAGGTTTTTTAGACGATTTCATTTTGAGTGTGGAGATAGCTGCAATTTTTGTTCGTGTGAATGTTTGTGTGTGTGTGTGTGGGGGGGGGGGGGGGGGGTAAACATGTTACATTTTCATTGCTGATAACCATTTGGTCAAGCTCTGCTGATCTTTGCATTTTGCTTCATACTTGCAGGTGCAGTTTTCTTTGTTAAGCTTGGGAGATGAGCAGATGGAGGTCAAAAATATGTGTGATTCTTTGGGCATCCAGTTAATTGCATATAGTCCTTTAGGGCTTGGGATGCTTACTGGAAAATATACTCTTTCAAATTTGCCAAGTGGGCCCAGGTACATCTCAATTACCAGTTGTTCTCTTTAATTTTGCCCGTGTGCATTGGGGTTCATCTGATAAGATAATTTCAATAAAACAGGTCCCTGCTGTTCCGGCAAATCCTCCCAGGACTGGAACCTTTGCTGCGTTGTTTGAATGCAATAGCTAGTAGGCGTCAGAAAACAATGAGTCAAGTATGTTTAATTGACTCCTTATGGCCACTGCTTGAATTTTTTGTTGTGACTTGCTAATATGGTCAGTATATGTCACATTAAGTATGATATTTGATTTGCCTATATATAATTGCCTATTTCAAGTTGCTTAGATTGTATTGGCATATTCAGAATCTTTGTTGTGGTTTAATATACCATGAAGCGTAAAACAGGGGAGTATGGGAACTGGTTTCTTGGAGTTAGTTGTGATTCCTTCCCTGCTTTTCTTCTGAGAGACCAGGGTTCAACTCTCATTTTCTGGACGAGGGTTTAAGGATGCATTACCACTATCTGCCTATCTGATGCCTGGGCATAGGGATAGGCCTTTCTTAAGATTAAAACAAAAGTAGACCTTGAAGCTACAGTAGTTATGCTATGATTATTAGCACATTAATTCAATAATATTGGTTTAAGCATAATTGTATAAAAGAAAAGGTGACATTATGCCTGTGTTGGAGTGTTTTTTTTTTTTTTTTTTTTTTTTTTTTTTTTTTTTTTTCCAAAATCAGTTTCCACTGGTTTCTTCACTCTTTATCTCCGGATATGATGATTAGACAAGTAAGCTTTTGGGAGAATTAGGCTAAGGCTACTTAATTACATTTAACTCTTGCTTTCTTAAAATTTGAGAATAGCAAGGGCTTTTCTAGCTGCCCAATGTAGACATAAATTGAGAATATGATAATCTTCTGTTAATTTTGTACTCCTTAGGTCTCATAATAAACTTCCACATAACACTTCTCTTATCCCTAATTTTTCCTCTGATCAACTAACCAATTTTAGAAATGACAAAAGTCAACTATGCAGTCCTGGAACAGAAGGAATAGAATCTGATGCTTTGTACGAGCTTGTGTTGTTGCAAGACAAGCTCTTGAATACATTGATGTAGGCATCAATTTATTGAGGTTATAGTTTGACAGTTAGTAATCAGAATAATGCCATAGTACTATAGTAGCCGTTTTTTTTTCCATAAGAAAATAGACTTATAGAAGAGAGCAGTTAACATTGTAAATTTTTGGTATGAAGTTCAGCTCTTTATACTAATTTGTTTCAAAACATAATTAACTTGACATATGAATTGGTAGAGTTTGAAAAATATATTCAAACTAAATCAAGTTTACTTGTTCTTTTCTGACTTAGATAATAGAACTAACTGAGATTGATGTTTGGGTATAATGTTTCCATTAATGTTTCCATCACATTACATATGAAACTATAAAAGGTATTAATAGTGTTTACATGACTATTTTCTTGTTTGCATATATCTTTTTAATCATGCTCAGTTCCTAATTTTTCAATAGTCAGCAGATAGCAATTAACTGGTGCATCAGCAGGGGTACAATTCCCATACCGGGTGTCAAAACTATCAGACAAACCCAGGAAAATTTGGGTGCACTTGGTTGGCGTCTCAGTAAGGATGAAATAACTCAATTGGAAGATGCAGCTCTCCAATCTCCTAGAAAGATGATCCAGAATGTATTTCAGACCAGGTAAAATGACTTGGAAGCATGCTTTTGGCATTTTGATCAATTGATGGCTACTTCATTTAGCTTATGATTAAGCTCTATAAAAGATAGTTTTGACTTTTCAAGTATTATCAACCTTTTGAAACTCGCAAAAAGTCCTTTTTGTGAATAAGATATTTCTCATCTAGTCCTACCCCCGTCCCTAAATAGCACTTCATATTTATTTATTTTTTTACTTGCAATGTTTTGACTTTTTGTAGTTTGTACTTTTCACATTTCCACTTTGACCCTTTTTTTTTTTTTATTACAAATACTTATATAAAAACAAATATTACGGAGTGTTATGTAAAATGTCATTCAAATTGGTCTTAAAGTATATTTTTAAAATATTAGCTTTTTAAAATTAAGGTTTAAGTAATTAATGGTCAAAGTTTGATGTTGATAAATGTGGAAGCCAAAAACCAAAATGGTACGATTTTTAAAGGCCTTGTCAAAATATGATCTATTTATATGGAGGGAGTTGTATATGTGCCATTGTTCAAAATTGTCATTGCAACTAGTACAAGAAAATCTTAGAAAAGCTGCAGTGCCTTTTACTCAACCTCCTATGTCTCTTTGAAATTTTAGGTAATCCCAATTTCTTGCTTCCAATTACATACATGGCGAAAATTCCAGAAGATGGTACCCATCATTTTGATTAAGGTAATTCAATTCAATTATGGGTTTTTGGCAACATGTGAATTCTCTTTTCTTATACTACAATCTAGTTCAATTTGACCTGTTTGGTAAATTTCAAATCTTGTTAAGAGCCATTATATCCTTGCTGTGCACTCTTACAGTTCTAAGTTATTACCTGATATATTCTTAGCCGTTCAGATAGTAAGAATCCTTGAGCGCAGTAAGAAATTATAAAAAAAAAAAAAGGAAAGAAAATTCAAAAAACATCAATCTGTTCATCATTGGAGAGAGACTGGATGTTCTTGTTTGCTTACAAATAATTTACTGGCCTAAATTTTGATGTCCTCACTAAACACGGCTGCTAATCTTAATCTTCGTTGTTTGACCAATCAGCTTTGAAAAATAATTTATTTAAGGATCAAATTCTTCACAATTTTGAAAAACCAATAAACCAAATTATATGGATGTCATAACCTGCAGGTATATACTTCGTAGTTCGTATATGTTTAGGGGACTATCAGCAAGCAAAGAAGACTTGCATTTTGATGTCAAAAGCAGAAGCTTGGAGATTGTTGTGGGATTTTTCTTCGAAATCATCCGATGGTGTGTTTTATTATTGCAGTAAGCAAAAAATAACCTCAAAGTATTATTACTCTCTTATGTACTCCTAAAACCATAGTTACCCAGATGCTTAAAATTCACTGCTTAGAGGAAATTATTGAGTAAACTTGAATCAGTATTTTATACACCAGTATATGTATTCATCCATCATACAACTTGATGATTTTTATTACAATCTCAGGTATTAATTGTACCATTAAAAAAAATTTAAAGATTCAGTAAGGCTTTGCCTTGTATAAATACTTAATAAGAGTAATGAATGAAAATATTATTTGAAATTTCCATCTTCAATTTATTTTTTTGTTACCTCTTGCAAACTACTGCCCGTCCATTCATCCCACTAGCACAATTCATGCTAGCAAGATTCAGGGTTTGGATGGAAGTCTCTTCCTGACCGTCATAAAACCTTGAAGCCAAACAATCAGTGGCAAAAATGCTACTACTTGCATACTCCTTGTCTCCTCCCATAATTGGCATGGCTACTCCCATCTTCACTCGACTCACGTAATCATCCCTATAAGTTTTTCCTAACACACCGTCAACCCTGTTCGTCAATGAATAGAATTTGAATCCGAGGTCGAGATGAGCATAGCAATCCTCCTTAGTTATGTCATAGTTATGTGCCCTAGATTCTTCATCGGTAATGGGTACTACTTTGGCTGTGATCTGAAGTTTTCCTTGGACTTGGATGATAATACTGTTGGTTTCACTCGTCCTTGTTATGATGACTCGTGGCATTGTCGTGGATGACCATCGAGAACCTTGAGTTTGTTTCAAGAATATGGGCTCTCCATCAAAGGCCAATGAGAGGCTATCTTTGGCATCATTCCATTTAGAAGTCTTTGTGGCGCCTAAGAAGAGGCGATGGTTGTCGAACAAGATTCCAATGGATTGGACCCATGTGAAGTCGCGACTCATCTTTTTATTTCTTTTTCCAATGAAGTGTGCATTGATGTGGAGATTTGGGTCGCTTACAAGGCAAAAGTCTTCATTCTTCTTACCATGGAAGTAAAAGGTAATTCCATCTCCTCCTATGAAGCGAGGGTCTTGACATACGGCTCCTGGGTAGTCACAATCTAAAATATACAAATATATAAAATTAGTGATCAATGTAATCAATTGAACATGATAATAAAGAAAATATAACTTTTACGATAATAAAATCAACTTTTGGATTCAAACTACCATTCCTCATGTGTAGTTTCAATATAAAGTGTAAGGTATACTAAAAAAACTTACTGCAAACGGGCTTGCAAGTGACACAATCAACTTGACAAGAAGTAGGACAACTGGTTGGGCAAACATGCTCTTGGTTATAACATTGGTTGTAATCCTTGTTCTTGCATTTAACTCTCTTTCTAGAATTATAAGAAGTAGAAGGTGTTGGTGAGGTTGATGACGATGAGGAGGAGGAGGAGGAGGAGGAGGATGATGATGATGATGATGATGATGATGACGACGAAGATGATGATGAAGTGGAGTTATATCCATTATTAGAACCAGATGTATTTGATGGTGGTGATGTGGTTGACGGAGTAGGAGATAATATTGGAGGTGTCGTTGGTGGTGATGGGGTGGATGGAGTAGGATTTGGTTGGGGTGATGATGGTGGTTGGGTTGATGGATTAGATGGAGAAGGTTTTGGTGATGATGGAGTGAGAGATGGTGTTGAAGGGGGCGGAGATTTAGGAGATGGTGATGCGGTTGGGGATGAATTATTAGAAGAATTAGATGTCGATGATGACGATGAGGAGGATGATGATGAAGACGATGAGGAGGATGATGATGAAGACGAAGATGATGATGATGACGAAGGGGATGAATTGTATCCTGAATTAGAAGAAGGTGTATTCAATGAAGGTTTTGGTGGGGTAGGTGATGGTTGGGATGATGGAGTAGAAGGAAGTAATGGTGAAACTGGCGATGGTGATGGCGATGTTGGTGTAGACGAAGGGGGTGTTACAGATGGTGGCATACGAGATGGAGTTGAAGGTGATGGAACTGTAGGTGATGGTGATGGTGATGGAGATAGAGAGGAAGATGGTGGGGTTGATGGAGCAGGAGATTTAGATTGTGATCTTGATGATGAGGAAGAGGACGACGACGACGACGATGATGATGATGAGGAGGAGGAGGAGGAAGAGGTTGAGTTATGTCCTTCATTAGATTGAGTATTTGGAGGTGATGGTGTGGTCGATGGAGTAGGTGACGGTGCTAAAGATGGGGATTTAGTTGATGGTGGGGTTGATGGAGATTTGGGAGGTGATGAATAAGGGGGGATTGATGGAGATTTGGGAGATGATGATGGAGTAGGTGATGGAATTGAAGGTGGTGAAGATTTAGGAGATGGTGCTGGGGTCATTGGAGAATGAGAATTAGATGGTGTTTTGGATGACGATGACGATGACGATGATGATGATGATGAAGAGGAAGAGGCAGAAGAGGATGATGATGAAGAGGAAGAGGTGGAAGAGGATGATGACGAAGATGAAGAATTATCTCTATGTGATGGATTTGGATGTGCAGTTGTCGGAGATGGAGTAGGAGAATGGTGTGTTGTTGTGGGTGGTGATCGTGGGGTAGATGGAGTAATAGGAGTTGATGTTGGTGGTGACGATGGGGGAATTGATGGAGATGGTGATGGAGTAGGCGATATTATTGATGGTGGTGGAGTTTTAGGAGATGTTGATGGGGTTTTTGGAGTATGAGAATCAGATGGTGTTGTTCCATGCGACGATGACGATGATGATGAGGCAGACGACGACGAAGACGAAGAGGAAGAAGTAGAGGAGGATGATGACGAAGATGAAGAATTTGAAGATGAAGAATTATCTCCATGTGATGGAGTTGGAGATGTAGTTGTCGGAGATGGAGTAGGTGAATGATGCGTTGATGGTGGGGGTGATCGTGGGGTAGAAGGAGTATCAGGAGTTGATGTTGGTGGTGACAATGGGGGGATAGATGGAGATGGTGATGGAGTAGGCGATGGTATTGAAGTTGATGGAGATTTAGGAGATGGTGATGGGGATGTTGGAGTATGAGAATTAGATGGTGTTGTTCCATGTGATGACGATGATGATGATGATGATGATGAGGAGGAGGAGGAGGAGGAGGAAGACGAAGAGGAAGAGGCAGATGATGATGATGATGAATTGTCCTCATGTGATGGAGTTGGAGATGCAGTTGTCGGAGATGGAGTAGGTGAATGGTTTGTTGGTGGTGGTGATTGTGGGCTTGATGGAGTATTAGAAACTGTCGATGGCGGTGAAGATGGAGGGATTGATGGAGATTTTGGAGATGGTGATGGAGTAGACGATGGTATTGAAGGTGGTGGAGATTTAGTTGATGGTGATGGAGTTGTTGAATTATCAGAATTAGGTGGTCTTCTAGAAGATGATGAGGATGATGAGGATGAGGATGAGGAGGACGAGGAAGAAGAAGCAGAAGAGGATGACGATGATGACGAAGATGAAGAATTATCCCCAGATGATGACGGTGTAGATGGAGCTGGAGATGCAATTATTGGTGGTGGTGATGGTGGTGTTGACGGAGTAGAAGAGGAAGGTGGTGGTGGTGGTGAAGATGTATGGGATGGTGTTTGTGACGGGGGAGAAGGAGATGGTGCTAAAGGTGTTGATGAAGATGGTGTTGGGGTATGAGAATTATATGATGGTACCCCAGATTGTGGTGGAGATTTATCCCCTTTATTTTTAGCCTTAGCATTTTCCACATCATCTGCTTTCTTACCACCCTTTTTATCTTTATTTTCTTCCTCACTTTCATCTTGGGTATCTTCACTACCTCCCTTGGAATTTTCACCGTCTTTGTGATTCTTCAAACTATCTTTAGATGATGGTGATGATCCTTCTGCGATGGAAGGTGCCTCATATGTAGGTGATGATGATCCTTTATTAGATGAAGGTGAATCATTTCCATTATCGTCTCCTTTTTTACTTTCTTTATCTTCATCATTTCCTTTTTTATCATCTTTGTTCTCTTTTTTCTCTTCATTACCAGCCTTTTTCTTATCATCTTCTTTCTTGTCAACATTTTTGTCATCTTCTTTTTTCCCACTTTCATTTTTTATATCTTCTTCTTTATCTCTTTTGGAATTTTCACCGCCTTTTTTACCATCTGAATTCGAATCCGAATCCGAATCATCTTTAGATGACGGTGGTGGTGATGATCCTTTTGGAGTAGAAGGTGCATCATATGTAGGTGATGATGATCCTGCATTAGATGAAGATGAATCATCGTCATCATCGTCTCTCTTTTTACCTTCTTTATCTTCATCAGTTCTATTTTTACCACTTTCCTTCACATCAACTCCTTTTTTACCTTCGTTGTTTTTTTCTTCCCCTTCATTACCATCCTTTTTCTCATTATCTCCTTGTTGACCACTATTTTTATCATCCCTTTTTTTCTCACTTTCATCCTTGTTATCTTTTTCTTTATCTTCTTTGGAATTTTCACCGCCTTTTTTACTATTCGAACCACCTTTAGATGGCGTTGATGACGGTGGTGGTACCGATCCTTCTGCAGTAGAAGGTGTATCATAAGTAGGTGGTGATGATCCTGTCTTAGATGAAGATGAATCATTTTCAACATCATCTTTTTTGTCTTCACCCGCTCCTTTTTTACCATCTTTGTTTTCTTTTTCGTCTTCATCACTAGATTTCCCTTTATCTTTTGCTTTTTCACCACCATTTTCATCATCTTCTTTTTTCTCACTTTCGTCATTGTTATCTTCTTCTTTACCTCCTTTAGAATTTTCACCACCTTTTTTACCACCTGAACCATCTTTAAATGATGGTGGTGATTGTGAATTATATCCAGGCGGAGTTGGTGGTGATCCCGCATATGTCGAAGGTGTATCGTATGTAGGTGGTGATGATCCTGCATCAGACGAAGGTGAATCATTTTCAGGCGGAGAGGAGGATCCCTTGTCACCATCACTTGATGATGATCTAGAAGAACAAATTGGCTTGCATGAAGCACATTCTACTTCACAGCTATCTGGACAAAACTTAGGACAAACATGTTCCAAGTTATAGCACATCTTGTACTTCTTGATCTTACATGATGCTCTTGAAGGATTTTTGGCAATTCCCGGAGGAGTTGTTGCCTCTATCAACATGCCCAACAACAAAACAAAGCATCCAAGATAAAATATCTTGGATGGTGCCATTTTCCAACTCTAGCTATAATTAAAGTTGGAAACTGTTTTAATGCAAAAAGTTGTTGTTTAAGAAGGTTTAATGGTAGATGATATTCATACCCCAAACAAATTACTGTTATATAGATGTGTAGGAACTAGTAAGTCAATGTTCATGATTTAGTATTTGTATATTCCTAAGATTTTGGGTCAAGTAGTTGAATATATTTCTTAAAGTTATAATCCACATGCATCTAACATACTTACATGTATGGCTATCAGAAAAATAAATGGTTACTGCTGATATGCTTTTGTGTGTATCTAAAGTGCAATTTTATTAATTAATTAATTTTTTATTTAATAACTAATTAATCAATAAATTTGTGTAATATATTATTCTGTTTTTTGTAGTGGAACACAAAGTGGGAGCAATATGATTGGAAGAAAACACTAAAAAAAACAAAGAACTTTGATTGCTAATTCTGTTATTATGAGCTTTTTTCATTTTACAATTGGAATCACTTTAATATGAAGTTTAAAAAAGGGTATTTCTTTATTTTGACATGCAGCAAAAGCATACTTTATGTGAGAATAATAAAATTCAACCAGAATAATGATGATTATGTATTAATGAAGTTGTTTACCATATAATTACGGTTTTGAGAATTTAGAAAATAAATAAATATTTGAATAGTGTAAGTTGAGGATTAAGAGAAAAGATACTGATTTGTTATCTTACATAAAGAAATTACTTAGTCCGTACTCCCTAAATATATCTAGGCCTCAAGTGCTGTATTTATGGAAGAAGCCACATTAAGCAAGAGAACATTCATCTTTACAGCTATGATCAATTGGTGTAGAGGAGCTGAATTGAGTGTCACTTACTCACTTGGAATGATTGCTACTACACGAGAAGTACTTAGATTGCTTGGTTTGGTTGAGTACACTAGTTCCAATTATACAACGGATGGTTCTTGGGGCTCGGTGCAACTCTATATCTTACCGGCCCCTCTTCAAGTCAATACAGTCGTGTTAAGCAAAATGAGCTATGTTAAATTCAGCAAAAAATAATTTATGTCGGTCATATGCAAATTAAATGAAAATAATTAGATTTAAGCAAAAATATATACTATTTGTATTAGTTTAAATCAGCAAAAAAAAAAAAAAAAAATATGAAATCAGTTGTATTAAATTATAATTAAGGGCATGTTCATATTTACTGAATTGAGCTGAACTGAACTGAACTGATTGGAGCTGAACTGAACTGAACTGATTGGAGCTGAACTGAACTGAACTAAGCTGAAATGAATATTTTATGAGAGAGAGAAATTAAGAGCTGAACTGAACTGAACTGATTGGAGCTGAACTGAACTGAACTGATTAGAGCTGAGCTGAACTGAACTGAACTGAACTAAAAATAAGTAAATATGAACAGACCCTAATTAAAAAAAATTGTAATCAACTATAATTTGTTTTATCATTAAACATAATTTTAATCAATGGAACTAAGTTTTGATTAGATGATGATTATTTTAATAAATACGGAGTAATAATTAATTTTGTTTGATAAAAGTCAAATTAACTGAATTATAGACTAACTTAATTTCAACAAAAGTAAGTTGATTCGAAAAAAAATTGGCCAACAGGAATCTAATCATAGGTAAATCAGTAACATTGTTTGTAAAGATATTAGCTAAATTTTCTTTTCTTTTTTTTTTTTTTTTTTTTTGGGTGTGGGTGGGGGGCATTAGACATTCCTCACTTTCAGTATAATCAAAGTGATAATTTGTTAAAAATCGTCTTGAATCTAAACCATATGTGTAAGTCATAGTAGCACTATTGTATCAAACTAATTGAGATTGATCTTATGGAAAGAAAAGCACATTCAATCCTTAAGGTTAAGTGGTTTTTAATATTAGGGTCAGTTTGACCAATAGAAAAGATAATAAAAAGCAAATAATTGACAACATGCACCACCATGCGTCCATGCCCATTGCAGGTTTGCTATAAAAACTAAATAAATTAAATTAAATTAAAAAAAAAATAAAATAAAAAAAAAATAAAAAAAAAAGAGCAGAGTTATAATAATAATTGGAAAAAAAAAATTCTACTAATAATAATAAACTCTACTCCTACTAAACTAGCAAAACATTATTTTTTTTCTTTACCAAAAAAAAAAAAAAAAAAAAAAAAAAAAAAGAACTAGCAAAAACATCTCAAAATTTTCGTACTAGCTAGGATTAAGGGCCGTGAGATAAATTTCTTCAAAAATTTTAAACATTAAATGAAGGAAATTAATTCCTCTTATCACCTCATCCCTCGATCAATCTCTCTTTCCTAGGATTTATCAAGTTTATGATATTGTAGTAAAATCATTATCAATGTAATTTTTAATACCTTACAATATACGGATCAGAGTAGAATAAGTTATCTTATTTAGAAACATACGAAGTATATGTCTAGTCAATAACACGTTCAAACATTACTTCTTGTCAAGCCAAGTTGATCAAATTACAATGTTTCATGTCACGATAGGTAATAAAGTTGTCCCTAGCTCGATGATGAAAGTTTCTTTAGTACAACCCAATCAAAAAGGCGTGGGTGGTGTTCTAGCTGCTACAAATCAATCTAACAAGCTGCTGGGATTATCCTAGGTTCGGTGTTTAGACCTCGAATTTGGAGGGGATCATAACCACTTCTTGAAGCTTTGGAATGGGTTAGTCCTTGCTTATCCTAAACTATAGTAACAAAATAAATAAATAAAAGCAAATGAAGCTTGCGTGATCATGCACTATTGACCTATATTATTTTTACCTTATGTCCTTATTAACTTCCATTTTTATGAACTACATTAAAAACATGTGTTGCACATTTTTAACCCAATCATTAATCACTCATATGATATGAAATTGATATGCGACTAATATTGAACTATAATTTTTTTTTTTTTGGACGGGAATATTGAAAGTAAAATTTAAATTCAAACAAACTCAAAAATCCAACCTAATGCCATATAAATCTTGATTGGTTGACATGATCAAACCTTGGCTTGCTATTAGAGTGAATTGTTTGTCACCTCTAATTACCTTGCCCTAAAAAAACTTAATTAATAATAAGAACTGTGGCCTGTAATTAATACACACAACATATGGCCATTATACTCGTATGTAATTAAACAAAATATTGAATAGTATTGTATTAATGTAAATGTAGAGTCACCTTATTACAAATTGATGAATCTTAAATAAAATTCAAGACTTTCAGCCTCGTAAATTGACATTATTAATGATTTGATCTTAGAAATCTATAAATTTCAAAGATCATAAAATTATGTTGATGAACTATCTCTTGCAAACAACACCACGTCCACTCATGCCACTAGCACAGTTCATGCTAGCAAGTTCCATGGTTTCAACTGCAGTCTCTTCTTGTCCACCAACAAACCTTGAAGCCAAACAATCGGTGGCGAAAATGCTACTAGTTGCGTACTGTCTTTCTCCTCCCATAACCGGCATGGCTACCCTCATGTTCACTCGGCTCACGTAATCATTCCTGTATGTCTTTCCCAATACACCATCAACCTTTCCGGTCAATGAGTAAAATTTAAACCCAAGATCAAGATGAGCAAAACGATCCTCATCAGTAATGTCATAGTTGTGTACCCTAGATTCTTCGTCGGTAATAGGGACAACCTTAGCTGTGATCCTAAGCTTTCCTGGAATTTCGACGACAATGTTGTTGGTTTCACTAGTCCTTGTTACGGTGACTTGTGGCATGGAGGTGGATGACCATTGAGAGCCTAGAGTCTCTTCAAGGAATATGGGTTCTCCGTCGAAGGCCAATGAGAGACGGTCTTTGGCATCATCCCATGTGCCGGTCTTCCTAGCACCAAAGAATAGACGGTGGTTGTCAAAGAGGATTCCAATGGACTCAACCCATGTAAAGTCACGGCCCATGTTTGCGTTTCTTTTTCCTATGAAGTATGCGTTGATGTGAAGGTTGGGGTCGGTCACAAGGCAAAATTGTTTATCCTTCTTTCCATGGAAGTAGAAGGTGATACCGTCACCTCCAATGAAGCGAGGATCTTGGCATACGGCTCCTGGATAGTCACAATCTACAATGAAAAAAGAAAGCACATAATTAGTAATCAATACAATAAGTGAACTTTATATTGGACTAAATTTACACTAGCATAATTTTTTGGTTAGTGTAGTGTGATATGTATTCTTAAAAGTAATGTAAGACTTACTGCAGACGGGCTTGCAAGTAACACAATCAACTTGGCACGAAGTAGGGCAATTAGCAGGACAAACATGCTCTTGATTGTAACATTGTCCGTAGTTCTTGTTCCTGCATCTAGCTCTATTTCTAGAGCCAGCGTTAGAGTTAGGAGGAGTGTAAGGTTTAGGGGTAGAGGGTTTAGGTGTTGGGGTTGATGGGGTAGAAGGAGTCGAAGGCTTAGGTGTGACTGGTGTTGGTGTTGAAGGTGTTGGGTAATATATCGGTGTTGGTGGGGTTGATGATGAGTTATGGGAGCTTGATTGTTGTCCTCCTCCTGCAGCCGAGGAGCCAGATGCTGCTGCTGCTGCGGCAGCAGCTGCTGCAGCTGCAGCAGCGGCTGATGATGCTGACGATGATGACGCTGTTGATGTTGCTGAGGATGCTGCAGACGATGCTGCAGATGATGCAGCAGATGCAGCAGATGATGCAGCTGAAGATGCACCAGAAGACGATTGTGACTCGACCACAACAGCCAACAACAAAGCTAAGAACCCAAGATAAATGATCTTGGGTACAGCCATTATTTTTCTGATGTTTCAAGTCTTGCTAATCTTAAGAAACTTATGTATTAATGTTATAGTATGAGAAGAAAGACTTGATGAGTGATATAAAATACCAAACCAACAACGACTTTTATAGATGTTTAGGCGTTGACCGTTTAACATTACATTACTAAGCTAGTATCTTCCTAAGATGTTGGGTCAAAAGTTATACTTATTTCTTCAAAATGAGTCATAAACTTACACTTGCGTAGTTGACTTTATTTAACAATACGGTTGGAAATAAAAAATTTAATAACAGTACAATTTGTTCATAATTATGATTTAGCTTGTATTTATCAAAAGTTCATGAATTTTTAAAATAAAAAAGTTATTGTTAATAATATTTCTGGCATAATGTATTGTACAGTATTTTAAATTGGAATCCAAGGAAGAGATGATCTGTTTCTTTATTTTGACATGAATTAAAAGCTTACTTTACGAGAATAACAATTCAACCAATATGAATATGATGCTTAATTTTGTAATTAATTATTATAGTTCGTTATGTTGAGCTCAGTGATGATGCAGCCATACAAGTTGTAGCCAGCTTTGATTAATGCAATAGGAAATACGTACTAAGAGAATTTATCTAGACTTTAGCTCTAAATGGGAGTTATGAAGGTGAAATTAGAATCCATGGAGCTTAATCTCTCAATTTCAAGTTTTGACATTGCCTTTCGCGTATCATTTGCAGTATAATTAAAATCTATTACGGAGTACTTCCTATGTTCTTTAATGCTTCGTATACACTTGCACATTTTAATTTGGGCTTTCGTTTATAATCAAACCTTTTTTTTTTTTTTAACTATACATGTGATTCATATTCATATAACTTGATATAGACATGTCTCAATATACAAGTATATATCTTCAAAATATAACTTTTTATAATTTTTACCATTACTCCATTTATGTTAAAAAAAAATAAAAAAATCATGCTCAAAATTATGCATTAGTAAATATAAATTTCAAATTGAGTAAGTGATAAAGATACGGATGAAGTAAACAAAGTTATGGCTGTATATAATACTCAAGATCAATTCGAGAAAAATAAATGGCATAGGATCAATTCATAATTCCATAGTGAATAGTGAGTTTAATCATATGTATCTTCAAATCCGAGAAAAAAAAAAATCGCATAGGATCAATTCATAATTCCATAGTGAATTAAGTGAGTTTAATCATCTCTTCATATCCGAGAAAAATAAATGGCATAGGATCAGTTCATAAGTCCGTCTTTGGCCTTTATAAATGGTTAAGAGGCTATATCCTATATGCAACGCAGTTGCTTAGTTTGTAGTCATCTATACCAATTTTCACAGCTCTAATTCTATTAACCAAAGCTAAACAGCAAGTTTAATTAGCTTAATTTGGTTTTACCCTTGACTGACAAGACTAAGTACTGCTTTTTGCAAGATGAAGCATCATTCTAGTCATCACACTATTCACTCTTAAGCATACCTTTTTGCTCATACCCATAATTGTTTGATAATCAACTTCATAAATACATAAGAATCATTTCAGCTGAATTATAAAGCTGTTGCTACTTGTTAAAATAAAGAATTAGCCCTTATATATATCTTCCTTTAAATGAAAGTGATTCCAATTTGTATAATTGAAAAAAAAAAAAAAAAAAAAAAAAGGCAGAACAATGGCAGTATTAACAATCAAAGGTCCTTTATGTTGTGTGTTGGTGTGTGTTTACACTTTAGATACTTACAAGCATAAAATTGTAATCATTAATTTTAGAAAATCACGATCGAGCCGTTAATTATGTTTGATCTAGCTTAATGCATAACGTTTGATGGTGGATACATTTGTAATACTTATTATGACATAGCTACCTTGCTTCAAGAAATATATTGTATTAATTTAAACTTTTGACCCAAAATCTTAGGATGATGCTAGTGATTAATAGTAAACAGTCAACGCCTACAACTTCTATAAAAGCCATTGTTGGTTTGTGTTTTATATCACTCATCAAATCTTCATTCTCATACTACAACATTAATACATAAGTTTCTTAATTGTAGCAAGACTTGATCAACAAAAAATGGCTTTACCCAAGATCATTTATCTTGGGTTCTTAGCTTTGTTGTTGGCTGCTGTGGTCGAGTCACAATCATCTTCAGGTGCATCTTCGGCTGCTTCATCTGCTGCATCTGCAGCATCTTCTGCAGCATCGTCTGCAGCATCCTCAGCAACATCAACAGCGTCATCATCATCAACATCGTCAGCATCATCAGCCGCTGCTGCAGCTGCAGCAGCTGCTGCCGCAGCAGCAGCAGCATCTGGCTCCTCGGCTGCAGGAGGAGGACAACAATCAAGCTCCCATAACTCATCATCAACCCCACCAACACCGATATATTACCCAACACCTTCAACACCAACACCTAAACCATCAACCCCACCAACACCAGTCACACCTAAGCCTTCGACTCCTTCTACCCCATCAACCCCAACACCTAAACCCTCTACCCCATCACCAAAACCCTCTACTCCTAAACCTTACACTCCTCCTAATTCTAATGCTGGCTCTAGGAATAGAGCTAGATGCAGAAACAAGAATTACGGACAATGTTACAATCAAGAGCATGTTTGTCCCACTAATTGCCCTACTTCGTGCCAAGTTGATTGTGTCACTTGCAAGCCTGTCTGCAGTAAGTCATATATTACTCTACTAAAGAATACATATTACCACAACACAAGCTAAAAGATAATGCCAACTATAAATTTACTCCAACATTAAAGACGAAGTTATATTGGACATACATTTATATGATAACTTTTTATTAGTAGCTACTAGCTAGTAGAGGCATGCATAATTTGACTATTTTGTAATTTTGTTCAATTTAGTAGTGTTCAGTTTTTTTTTTTTTTTTTTTTTTTTTGGTGCAAAGTGTTTAACTCGTTTAAATTGTACAAATTACTAATTATATGTTTTTTGCATTGTAGATTGTGACTATCCAGGAGCCGTATGCCAAGATCCTCGTTTCATCGGAGGTGACGGTATCACCTTCTACTTCCATGGCAAGAAGGATAAACAATTTTGCCTTGTGACCGACCCCAACCTCCACATCAACGCACACTTCATAGGAAAAAGAAACGCAAACATGGGCCGTGACTTTACATGGGTTGAGTCCATTGGAATCCTCTTCGACAACCACCGTCTATTCTTTGGTGCTAGGAAGACCGGCACATGGGATGATGCCAAAGACCGTCTCTCATTGGCCTTCGACGAAGAACCCATATTCCTTGAAGAGACTCTAGGCTCTCAATGGTCATCCACTTCTATGCCACAAGTCACCGTAACAAGGACTAGTGAAACCAACAACATTGTCGTCGAAATTCCAGGAAAGCTTAGGATCACGGCTAAGGTTGTACCTATTACCGACGAAGAATCTAGGGTACACAACTATGACATTACTGATGAGGATCGTTTTGCTCATCTTGATCTCGGGTTTAAGTTTTACTCATTGACCGGAAAGGTTGATGGTGTATTGGGAAAAACATACAGGAATGATTACGTGAGCCGAGTGAATATGAGGGTAGCCATGCCAGTTATGGGAGGAGAAAGACAGTACGCAACCAGTAGCATTTTCGCCACCGATTGTTTGGCTTCAAGGTTTGTTGGTGGACAAGAAGAGACTTCAGTTGAGACCATGGAACTTGCTAGCATGAACTGTGCTAGTGGCATGAGTGGACGTGGTGTTGTTTGCAAGAGATAAATCATCAACATAATTTTAAGATCGTCGAAATTTATAAATTTCTAAACTCGATCAATACTCACTAATAATGTGAATGTACATGGCTGAAAGTCATACAAAAAAAAATCAACATTATTATGTTATTTTGTAATAAGATTGTAAGGTGATTACATTTACATTAATACATTATTTATCAATATTTTGTTTTAACATACGAACATATCGACTAATTGATAACTATAATCGACCTTGATCAAGCCTGAACTGGCCATTAGAATCGACCTACTAGAACTAACAGATTAATAAATGCAAATTGTCTTACTAATATGAATATTCAATAACCAAAGGCAACAAAAGTATCTGATTTCTGGACAAATAAGACTACTAAAGAAGATGTACGCCATACATAAAGATATAAATATAGTAATACTACTAGAAGTAAAAGATCAAATGTTTTAAAACTAATTTGAGTAAACCCTTACAACTTACAAGCCATAGTTTAACAGCTTAGTCCGAACAGGGCGAACACCGACACCATGGAAACTGTTGCCCGACCATTAGCTGCAAACAACTGGTCGCTCTATTTGATCTTCTTCTTTGGCCTCAACTGCAAACCAACAGTAAACTTTTCAATTTCAAACTAAAACAGACATGAAAAATCAAGGGTAAGTTTGTTAGCTTAAAAGCTAAATGTATCAACTTACCTGTGGCCACATATCTTCTTCCTGCAGTTGAGCACGAGGATGCAAGCGAGCATAGCACCTAAAAGATTTAAGATCGAATTAATAATAACACATAGGTCATATAAAGCTGTAGTGATGGAAAACAGTGCGCCATCAACCAACAAGACACTGCTATGATCATGAGCAGAGCTAACATTGGAGAACATTTGCATGCAATCTAATTGTAATGCAACTCAATGTGGTTTAAGATAGAACTCTCAGTCCATACATTCCGGTTAGGAAATCTAATCCTAATTAGCTGGATCAAAGACATGTAAGATTGAACTATGCTCATAAAACTGTGCTCATGAGTCATGACCTCATGAAATTCAACCAAGCCATTAGTTTAAAAGCTGGACTGTAAATAAGCTCATTGTTAGACTATTAGAGCCTTATTCAGAGGATGCTCCATCAACAAAATGAGACTGCACACAAGATAATATCAATGCCAACTGCAAACCTCCGCCATAGAAATTTAATTTTTAAATTAAGAAAGAACATTAAAACAAGCAAGATACTTACTTGCGGCAAATTATCTTGTCTTGGTTGAATTTCCTAGCCAGGGCCATCAGAGAAGGCTCAATAATTCCACCACGGAGCCTCAGGACCAGATGAAGAGTAGCCTCTGCAATTGCACAATATTTAATCAAATGATCAAATATATGGATAGCAGTATAGCAGAAAATCAATTACAGAACCAGAAACAAATTAATACAAAGTACTAAGCATTCGTAGATTAATTCATTTCTATCAGAATTGAGGTGTAATCGTTTTACTATGTTAGGCATGACTATATATAATCACAAGAAATTAACCAATAAAAAAGGGGAAAGCAGCAAAAGCAGAGCAGCTAACCCTTTTCAATGTTGTAGTCAACAAGAGTTCAGCAATCCCTTAAAAAAAGGGGGGGGGGGGGGGGGGTAAAGGAGCAAAAAAACAAGAGCATATTATCAGTAGGTTGAGAGCAAAGAATGCTAAATTATGAACTCAACTGGAGCTTAACTGAGATGAACTGAATTGAAATTAAGCTGAAGAGAACAGGCCCATAGTCGTTACTCGTTAACACCACCACCAGACATTTTCCAGCAGTCAATGACCCATGACGTGAGTGCCGACTTCCAAAGGAAGCACTCCCAAGTCCCACCTTCCCTCTGTTCAAACCTATAAATCCTTATATTCCTAAATGTCAATTCCATACCACACCTAGTTCCCTACAACTCTTTACAACTTTAACACATACGAGTGTCGAGTATTAACTAATCCCTGACCTTAAAAAAAGATACGAAACACCAACCCAACCCAACAATAATAACAGCAACATCTTTAATTATGCTCAGTTCAACATACCCCCCAAAAAAAAGAAAAAAAAAAGTTGTAACAGGTAACTAATCAAAGAGGAAGAAAACCCAAAAATTGAATGATTAAGAAGTTCATCAATGGATCTATTAAAATACAAATATAAATAAATAAGAGAAAGGAAATGAAAGAAATGCTAACCTAGAATTTATTTATTTGTTCAAATTAATTACACACAAAACCCCAAAAATCACAATTTTAAATGAAATTGTTCAATCAAAACTCTAACAAAGTTAAAAGCGAAAAAAGAAAAAAGGAATTACCTTTGGAGGACTAACAGTAGGCAGTAGGCTCGTATAAAGAATTTAACCTTTGAATAAAATGTTGACGAGACCTGGATTGAAGTTGTAGACCAGACCTTTGCGCTCCATACTTGAACGAGACTTGATTGATTACGGAAATTTTAGAAAAAAAGAGAATGAAGGAATGGGGAATTGGAGATGTGGAAGAAGGAAAAGGCGGGAAAAGTTGAACAATGCAATGAAAATTCGATAGGGGAGAGGAAGAGGAAGAAAGACAACAGTCAAAGAGAGAAAGAACAAGGTCAGCAAGACAGCAAGTGAGCATCAACATTTTTTTTTTTTTGGGTGGGACCGTGGGAGGGGGTTTTACCCGGTTCACTTTTTAGACTAATTCGGATTTGGAAATCAATTCTGAGTGGTTAGAATTGCAAGAACAACGTTAATTTTTTACTATGTCTTTAGTTAAAGTGGGACATGTTGTCTAAATTTCTAAATAAAAATTTGAAATAGTCAAATAAATTGATCATAATAATACTACATATATTTTAATTTAGACTATATTTTAATTTAGACTATTTCCTTTGTATTTTGTATTTTTAGGGTGGGAGGGGTTTTTACTAATATCACACCTAAAGATTGATGCTAATTACATGCTTATACATAAGGTGACACTCTATATACTTCCTCCGTTCTTTTATTATTGCACCACTTGCCTTTTAAGGAAGTTTCACAAATATTGCACCATTTTCTCTTTAGGAAAAAAATTATTTGTGTTCACACTACAAATACCCAACATACCCTTGCTTTTTCACACTTACTTTTTAGTCTATCAATATGTCACATGGGCAATTTTGTATTTTTACCTTTCTCTCTTACTTTTTTCCACTACCAAAATATTTGTACCCAACCCCTATGGTGCAATAATAAAAAAACGGAGGAAGTAATATAAACTGTAACAATGCAAGCAACAACTACCTGGATCTGCTTCTTCTCCCTCGATCTCTCACTTTCTCTCTTCTTCATTTTCTCCTCCAAAATATCAGAGCTCTAGAGAGAAACAAACCACATACACTAAAAGCATAATCACACTTAAAACTCGGCACGCGAAATCCTTTTTCTTGTCAAAAGAATACAACACTATATATTACAGTAAAATTTCTATTTCTTATTTATGTTTTGAAGATTTTATGGCATATAATATGATAGATCAAATTGAATTGTGATGAATTTGAAATGACTTTTTTGAGTTCATGCATGATCAAGTCAATATATTGTTAATTAGGGCATGGAACAAAGTGGGAAATATTCTTAAATTATCTAAATGTATGGCCAATCAGAAAAATACACATCATCTTGTACATATTTTTAATCTTATCATGCATGGATAATGAAAAGAAATTTAGGGGCCGTTTGGTTGGGGTTAATCATCAAAGGGAATGGGAATCAACTGCCCTCATTCCCTTTGTTGTTGTTTGTTAGCCCATTTTTCCCATTCCCTTTACCCCCTTCATACCCCCAAATCCCTCTAACTTCATTCCCCACCCCCCTAGGTATTTCCATTCCATCCCCTACCCACCTTCACATCACCACCTTCACACCACCACATCACCACCGGAAAACTAGCCCAGACCACCGCCACCCATACCCTTACCACTGCGCCCCTCCTCCGACCACCGCCGACCCTCCCCCGAGCCTCGCCGCCCTCCCCTCCCTCGAAAAAACCTCCCCAAGCCCCAAAAAAACCTCGCGCTAGGGTTTCGAGGGTGGTGGGAGGGCTGGGCGGCGGATTTTGGGGTCAAAGGAGATCGGGGTTAGGGTTTTTTGGGGCTTGGGGAGGTTTTTTCAGGGGAGGAGAGATCAAGGCAGTGCGGCGAGGGGTGGTGGTGGGGCGGAAAAGGGGGGGAGTTGTGGAGGAGGTGCGGCGAGTGGGTGGAGTGGCTGGGTGGTGGCTAAAAATGGTTGAAAGTGAAGGCGAGTGGTGGTGGTGTGTGGTTGGAGTGGTGGTCTTCCATTCATTCCATTCCTTTGTTATTCAAAACAAACAATACTCCAAAATTGGGGGATTTTCATTTCATTCCTTGTCTTTCCCTTTGTTCATTCCATTCCGATTCCCTCATGCGAACCAAACGACCCCTATTGGAGAATGATTGTGAAACTCTAATCATATCATGCATGGGTAGTGAAAGATTTTAACAACAGTACAATATATACAATATATTTGTATAACATTATGCAATATTCCATCTAACAATTAATAATAATCACTCTCCACTACTAATAAACTCCTCGCATCTGCTAATTTGAGACCAAGAGCCATAGCCATCACATTATATATGTACATTATTATTTACACACAGTATTATTTCTTAAAATTACTAGTTTATAAATATTTGTGTTTTCATAAATGAGCTTCTTCACTAATACTGTGGCCACTCTTGCAATGATCGTGGCTCAGTTAATTCTGGCCATGATTGCCCTATCATATGCATATATCATGGAGAAGAACTTTGAGTTACGGGATGTGGTTGCATATAGTATGATTATTGCAACCATATTCCTAGTACCATCGGCTATCATTTCTGAATGGTAAAAACATTTCAAACTCTCTTTTAATCTACTTTCATTTTGTATATTTATTAAGAGTATTATATTATTAATGTTTATTTCTTTTTTGTTCCAAATTTTCTTTTGCCATAAGAGAAAAAATCCCCAAGATCGATCTAAACTCACTTGAAAAGTAATGGATTAGGTTTCATCTACATCATGCTTGGGTAAATTAGTTTATCTCTTTTAATTGTAACTGGAAATTATGGCTATACAAAAATAAGCAAGGAATAATTGGAAAATATTTGATGGACCGTTCTTAGCCAGCGTTGAATCTATACAGGATCATGGAAATAGAACAAAAGCTCCACCTAAGAAAAAAGAGATATGTATATTAGAGAGAAATGACAAACTTTGTATACGAGTATAATATCAATTAAAGAAATCGGACGATGAAAAACATTTGTAATGATCAAATCATAATTATAAGCCCAATTTTAAAACATTTTTTAAAAAATACATCGAATTCGATTGAGGTATGATCTTTTAATTATTTTGTCATTCAAACAATTTAAAACTAGAAATCAAATACACTTGTAATCGATTGAATTAAAATTTTCATTTAATTTTTCTAATACAAGTATACATTTGCTTTAAATTTTGATATGTGGTCAATAGGTTATAATACATATGTGATGAGCTTGAAGATGGTTTCAATTAATATTACAATTGCAACATTAAATTTGTATCCCGCCATAACATGTGTAATGCCAATTCTAATTAGGTATCATTATATTAGTTGGTTCATCTTTTAATCTTTGCTTAATTAATGAATTTGAAAGTTATATTGATCATGTTGAATAATAAATTATGATGTCATCCTTTGTTGTTTGTATATATAGGGTAGGAAATTTACCGTTTTAAACTTAGGGTCATGTAATCCAAATTTGGCCTCATACTGTAATCAAAATTTATAGCTCCCAAGTTAGTTTAGGGGTTTTAATTTTTTTTTTTTATTTTATTGTATATTTGTATTACATTTATATATATTACCCATATATTGTGCATATGTTGTACGTGTAAATCTATTGACTCATATAAATTGGTGTATATGTAGACAACCCTACTATCTTTTTTCCTTAGTTGACTACATTTAAAAATAACAAGTATATAATATTTACGTACATTATTATTATTTATATACACTATTATTTCTTAAAATAACTAGTTTATAAATATTTGTGCTTTATAAATATTTGTGTTTTCAGAAATGTGCTTCTTCACTAATACTGCAGTCACGGTTGCAATGATCATGGCTCAATTAATTCTAGCCATAATTGCCCTGGCATATGCGTACATTGCGGAGAAGAAGTTTGAGTTACAAGATATGGTTGCATATAGTATGATTATTATTGCAACCATATTCTTAGTACCATCAGCTGTCATTTCCGAATGGTAAAATATCTCGAACTAATTGGCTTTCATTTTGTATATTTGTTAAGAGTATTCCTTCATTAATTTTTTTTTGTTGATTTTTTTTCCCCTAGGAGAAAGAATCACCAAGATCAATCTAAACTCACTTGGAAAGTGATGGGATTAGGTTTCATATGTGGCTTACTTGGGTAAGTTAGTTTATCTCTTTTATTTTATACAAGTATGTATTTACGTTAATTTTTTTTATTATTATAATTGTAAATTGTGGTTATATAAAATAACAAGATAAAATTGGAAAATAGTTGGTAGTGTAGAAAAAGAACAAAAAGGCCCACTGACCTATGTAAAAACTAAAAAGGGGTATCTCATATATATAAGTCAAAAAGGCCCAAAAACACCAAGTCATCATATGCACATCTTAATTGTTTGCCTTGCTCTGTTCTCATAAGTTGAAATTTAGTTCAGTTCAGCTCTTAATTTCCTTCTCTTATAAAATATTCATTTCAGTTCATTTCAATTCATCTCCTAATTTCCTTCTCTTATAAAATATTCATTTCAGTTCAGTTCACTTCAGTTCAGCTCCTAATTTCCTTCTCTTATAAAATATTCATTTCATTTCAGTTCAGTTCAGGTCCTAATTTCCTTCTCTTATAAAATATTCAGTTCAATTCAATTCAGTTCAGTTCAGTTCAACTGAGTTCAGTCAATGAGAACAGACCCTTAGTTTCTGTTTTCTCTTAGCTCTGTTTTGTTTTGTTGTTATTTTTGTTCCTGTTTGTTCTTGTGTGTGCTTATTTTCTTGGGGCTTTTCCCCTCTCTTTCACACACAAAAGAAAAAAAAATAGTACTCGTACTCCATAAATAGTACTCATACTCGTACTCCATAAATAGTGCTTAATTGTGTCCTTAACATTATCTTATCTTCTTGAAAAACTAGTACTTGTACTCAGTAAGACCGTAACTACAAAGATTTCCACCATGTATCAACCTAAATAGCTCCAGCTAAGACTAGGAGCAAAAAGTTAAAGGGGTGTCTATTGCTACCTTTCACATGATCATTTGATACAGCCATACAACATATCTAGACGCAGAGTATCTTTCTTAGGCAAGGTCCAAGGGTGATAGTTGTGTCGAGTTGGTCTTAACAATTTAAGGTGTGCATGGCATTTGGTGACAAAGTAACTTGTTTGGGCCATTTATATCAAAAGTGTTACGTCTTGTAATTTTCATTGGGTCAAGTCTTCTTTCTGCCCAATCAAATTTCAGGTCAAGTCATGCCTTTTATTCTACTTTCCTTTTTTTTTTTTCCCTTTTCACTTGTAAATGTTTGGAAGTTTTATTAGCTTTAGGTCAAATATCTTAGTTTAATTCAACATTGTCTTCACATTAAGAGAGACCCATCATTATTTTCCCAATCATGGACACCCCATTGCACTAAAAGTGAAATCTATTTCAACATTTTTTGGGATATGCAAATGCCCTTTTAGACATTTATTTTATTAATTATAAAAAAGTACAATATAAAAATAAATGTGATAAACACAATACTAGAGAACAAAATTTTGGAATGAAATATTAGCCGGTTAAATTATTATATGTTCTCACTCAAGAAATTAATCAACTAATGAGAGATATGAGGCTCTCATACTTTCATGGTAATGAGTTGGGATTGGATCTCAGTTATCTCACCAAGCTCACTCTAGGAATAATTTTTCTATAATTTCCCTTTCTAGAATAGGCTTTTTCTCTGCCCAAATAGGAATGATTAATGAGCTACACAAATAAGGTATCCAATTTCGCTCTTAAGCCCTAAGTTATTGAGTACTATGATGAACCCGTATTAACATTATGATTGCCCTAATTGAGGACTAAAATATTAAAGTCCAAGCAAATAGTATATAAAATGACTCTAAAAGAAATTAGTCTAAACATACATGTAATTAAGACTTCTACAAAGTTTAATGACTAAAAAAAAAAGATTTACAATAAAACTTTCATACATTGAAGTCCAAAGAAATACAAGTAGTATATAAAATGACTCTAAAAGTTTCAAGAATGAAATTAGTCTAAACATGTATTTAAGACTTCTTCAAAGTCTACTGCCTAGATTAAAGTTTAGATTTACAATAAACTTTCATACATTCCCTTCATCATTTTATTTTTATGAAGATTTAGGATTATTTTAGTTAGCTTAATTACTAAGTTCAAAATTCATATACACCTACCATTTTATAAGAATGATGACATTTATTAAGTACTTGGGGGTATAGTACCGGGCCACAACCTCCGATCCTTGGCTATATATTTGAGATTAATCTTTCTTTAGGTGTTGTTCATTTCACAGTTCACAATCATTTTTCCGCTATATATATCGTAATAGAGATAAAGATCAATCATTCTTTGGATGTTATTTTTTTCACTATCATTTTCCCAACTATTCCACAACTAGTATATAGGGTACTTGATTGCTATAATGTGAACTGAAATCTCATAAAGAGAGTAAAAAAAAAATGAAAGAAAGTAAAAGGGAAAAAATCGGAAACAAAAGGCTTTTTACTAAATACCTAAAATTGCAACGTTAATTGGGAAAACCTGAGCAGATCCTCCGAGATTGTACTTTTAAGTTGCCAAAACTTTAATTATTATCTGTGCCTCGTGTAGAAAAAGTAGTAACCTAAAGTCGGCCTACTACAATCATATCGGTTGACTACAATTATCACCAACATCCTCTACAAAACTACGAGTAACATTTAATTGTAAATTTCATCTTTAATTTGCATGACTATAATCACTGAATTTTGTAGTTGTAAAAAAGTTGGGTTCTAGTACTTAATTAATTTTTATTTTTTTTTGGTGTTCCACCCGGTTCACCCTAATTAATGTACTAAGCTTCAATATGCACTACTCCAATCCCTTCATTTTAAACTAATTACTTTGTTAGTATGCTTAATAATGATTTATGATGAGATAATCAAGCAAATACAAGATGTGATCTAATTGGTATGTACTTATTGTTGCCGTTATTGAGTGTAAGTGTAAGTTACTTTGTACAAATTAAAGTCGTGTAATTAATTAAAGTAATGTTTATCTATTTCTATTCTTTACATCTTTTCACTTTACCCAGTGCCACTTGTAAAGTGATAAATGGATCAATGGTCTTCGCACACTAACAAACAAATTAAATAAATAATTTAGTAGCTAGGATAATTTAACATAAAAAAAAAAAAAAAAAAAAAAAAAAAAAAAAAAAACTTCAGAACGGAGTTGACATGCTTGTAAACAAATTCCATATAAATTGAAAATCTTGCATTAGTTGCATATATAGTATATTAGCACTTACTTAACAAACCATATTAAATAATTTTCTTAAAAAATTTTGTGGCATTTCAAAACATGGATACGCGCCATATAATTATTCTAAGTTTTTTTAAAAAAAATTCAAAAAGTGTAGCTATTTGAACTGACTTGAACTAGAATCTCAACGGGTTGCGTTGTGTCCTACTAGCTCGGTGTAGGTCATGATAATAGATATGTCTAACATATTATTATAGAGAGTGAAACCTACAACTATCTATATAGGTTAGGGTCTTGTAAGCTACGGAGTACTTATGAGAAAAGACGAGGGTGCATGACTGTTTTCAAATCTAATAAGTAATTAACACCACTACCTTATCTACAAGAATGCCACACTTTTATTCAATACAATGAGGATTAAGCAATGAAATTTCTTCCAAACGATCTATAACCTAATGTTAATATGGGGATGTGTTAATATAAGATTGTTATCTTTATACAATTGAAGGGATGAGGTTGTTAGCCCCAACACTTTTATTGCAGGTGTAAAGTAACCCCACAACTTTTACTTGTAGCAAATTAACCCCACAACTTAATATAATTGTGCAATCAAAACCTATACATCAAATTTGAGCAAAATCACATTAAAATATATAAATTTCATAAAATATACTCCAATAAAAGACAAAAAAAAAATTAATTACATCCAAAATATTGTGCATATACATTATCATACATATTAAATACATACTATAAAATATAGAAATTATCGACACTGAAATATGACAAAGGGCGAAAAAATTAACGGAATTTAGCAAACCATCATACTTGATTAATCTCTTCAATTGCTCACATTTAATTGAAATGGTAAGAAATATAACGCATGTATAATACTCTTAATGCTTATTATTAATACAAAAAATTAGCATGTTTTGATGAATTTATTGTTAAATAATGATGCTCAGATGTACGTTGCATGATATGTTAAGTTTTGGGGTCCATTTGCTATAATTAAAAGTTAAGGGGGTAATTTGAACATAGAGTTAAAGTCTTGGTGCTAATTTGCTATATTACAATTGCTTAAAATATGTTATCATTTAGAATAAATATGTCTTTTTAAGAGTTTGAATTTATTAATTAATCATTTTTTAATTTTTTTTTTAATATGTATATTACTTTGTATGCTCATGTTTCTCCTTCACCATCATAAATTGGTTAGACATCATAGTTATTGGCCCTAGATCTTAAACCTACCCTCAAGGGAAGACTAGAAAAGAGAAGGGAATTTTGAGCAAGAATGGGCTTTCAATCCTTGTATGGTGGTCCAGCAGGCTCAAGCCTTTCTTAAGAATTGAGTGGAGTATAATTAAACTTATTCCTTTTGGAACTTGAATTGTTTACGATAATTAAATTAAAGAAAAAAAATAGCATAATGCATGTTAATTTAATAGTCACTATATTGATTAGTGACTCAAATTTATGAAGCCAACTAAAAACATTGGAGTACTTTTCTTAAAAAAAAAATTGAAATCCTACAAATAACTTGATTTAGTTGTTCATTTAAGCTTTAACTATTATTTGTTTTTTACTTATAATTTAATCGAAATAAGTATTTTGAAAAGAGCATGTAATCACCCTCAAACCTAAAGCTACCTTAGGACTTTAATTAGCACCTTAAAAGTCTCACTTAACCTCAATCACCCCTCCCCAAACAAAAGTACCTTAACTTTTTCTAAACTTTCATCCTAATCTAACATAATAAGAATGTAAAAGTCAATAAAACCCAAAAAAAAAAAAATTCAAATGAATTCACAAATCTCAACTACTTATTGCCTAACCTATTTGACATTTGCACCCATTAGCTGATTAGCTAACCTAAATTATTTCTTCCTTTCTTTTTTTTTTTTTTAATATTTTTTTTTATGTATTTACATTTATCACAACTAATTGAGTCAATTAATAAAACAATTAAAAACAGAGTAATAGTCAAAAGCTGTAAATTAGTACGTAAATAAATCATACAAGATAGATATATAGGTCTTTGATGGCTCCTACTTTCTACAATCCTACTCCTTTTTACCAAAATACCCCTCCCTTATCTTTCTCTCTCTCAAATAATTACACTCATGATGATGTTCTCTGTTTCACTCCACAAACCCCCATAAAAATCCCACAAACTTTCTTGTTTTCTGATTCCAAAACCAAATCATCATCTTAATCTCTCTTAATTTCTCAAAAAAAAAAAAAAGGAAGCTCGATTCTTGAGGGGAATGACGTCTCGGCTCGAAGGCTACCAATTTACAATCAAATTTCTTCAATTTTATAAAAAATTTCTTCAAATTTTCATGTAATTTGTGTCAATTTTGCCTTCGGACCAGGCTTCATTCCCCTTAATTTGAGCTTCCAAATCCTCAAATTTAATCACAAATGCAATTTTCATGCTTCGATTTCAAATGGGTATGATCTATTTATCTCTTTTTATTCATAAATTTAATTAAATTCCAATTTTTAGATTGATTTTTTTATGGGTATTTTGTTTTAATTCAATAGGGTTTTGAAAGTTTTGATCTTTGATGAGTGCAGATTAGTGTAATGATGAAAAGCTTGTTTTTTTTAAATTTCTTTTTTGAGTGAGGGTTTGGCAGAGTAGGTATGAAGAAGGATTTCATCATTGCTGTTTTTTAATTTTTTGGGTATTTTGTTTGATTTATGATTTATTTAATTATTAATGTTGGAATGTTTGTGAATTTCAACGCGAGTTATCATAGGTTTGCTTATGTGTTTGTTGTCAGTCATTTTGACTCTTTGTTGTAATCCCTAGTTTTCCATCATTGAACTCATCTTTTCTCATCATGACTACTTTGAACCTTCTTATAAATCCTCTCTCTCTTCTCTTCTTCTTGCTAGGGTTTGTAATACTATCATCTTCTTCATTTTCTTCTCCTTTACATTTCCAATTTTCTCCCCAATTTTGATTTCTTAACCTCGCCTTGACTAATAAAGGTTGTGTATATCTGAACCTACTCAATTAAGTTCGTTGTTAGCGTGATTTATATTGTACTGTTTTTGGTTGTTGTCTAATACATACTCCGTATATGTATGATCTTATAAGCTTTTGCAAGGTTAACAATAATTAAGATCGATCAGAGTGTAGTTTTAAAGAGGATTTTTCTATTAAATCTTGTTTAGTAAATGTTGGTAGGTGAATATGAACATATATATAAATACATGTAATATAAATATAAACATTCAAATATTTGTTTAATGTGGTGCATAATGTATCATTGAAGATTTTGCAGGCACTAATTAAAATGTTGCTGGAACTTTCGATGGAAGATATGGTAGTTTTTTTCATCTTTAATGGGAAAGAGGTATCTTTAAATTTTTATTTTATTTATTGTATGTAATGAATTCTAATTCTTATTATAACCCTAGCTTTTGATATAAAGATATGGTCACTTTGTTTTTTTTTTTTTTTTTTCCTTCTATCTTTAGTAGGTTTGATTCCTTCTTTAGAATAATTTTGTAAGTTTAATTTCTACCAAGAATTAATTGCATATATTCGACTATTGACACGTTTGAATTATGTTAATATAAAATACTATATTTTTAAATTTTTGTTAATATATGTCATGAAGTTACAGTAATTTTCTTTGGCTTATTATCTGAAATTTTTTTTACCCCTACCCCCTTTTCTTTTTACTTGTCTGTTATGGAAAGTGAAAATTAGCATATCTTTTCTATAATTGTTTTGTTGATTTGTTCATTGTTGGATCAAAAGTAGCATATGAATAATTGAGTTTGATACATTATTTTAGAAGCTCCCTAGCTAGGGTTAGAGTAGATATTAGTATAGGTCTTTTGTAAGACGACTAGCCAACTATACATTTATACAATGAAATCGAGATAATACGTAATATGAGACAATATTTGAGATGACGAGTAACTTTTTGTTTGAAAGAGGATGAACATAAATGAGGTATGAGATGGTTCAAGTTTTTTTTTTTTTTATTGTAAACCCGTAACTTATTAAATTATATGAGAATCTTCTATGACAAAACCATTGGTTAGGTTAGTGCACTTTTGGTGAAGTTATTTATATAGCTGCATTTATCATATTAGTGGGTTGCATGATTTGCAATCAGACTGCAAATTTGTTTGTGCATCAAACAGACAGAGTAGTGATTTGCAAGCTTAGGACTTTCTGCACTAAAATTATGTTTGATTTCTTTTAGAAGCATGTAGCAACTTAAATCTGCAAAGAATGTAACACCTTGCTTGCTTATCTACTAGCTTCTAATTGACATATATGCCTTGTAAACTAAAGCCAATCTAATTCATATAAAGATTCAATAAGTATATTTTATTATACAGTAGGATTAGCGTTAAATGTCAACTACTATGAATTGACGTGTGATTTTTGGACATTGATTAATGTAACATAAACTACATATACCTCACTTATTTATGTGACTTATGGCCTGTTCTCATTGACTGAACTCAGCTGAACTGAATTGAGCTGAACTGAACTGAGCTGAGCTGAGCTGAAATGAAATGAAATGAAATGAAATGAATATTTTATAAGAGAAGGAAATTAGGAGCGGAACTGAACTGAGCTGAGCTGAGCTGAGCTGAACTGAACTGAACTGAATTTCAACGTAAGAGAACAGACCCTTAATTTATTTTCTCTTTTTTTTTCACTACCAATTAGGCCATACTATTACTTTATTTGCTTCTCAAAAATCTCAACCCTTGTCATCTTTCCATTGTCATTTTGCAACTGTTAATTATGCTTGCCAATCAACTACAGAAGAGCTAGAACCTTAATAACAGTTGTTGCCAAGGGCAAATTGAAAAGTTGTTGAAACAAAAACACCTTTCTATTCAATTTCGAAAGCCCCCACAAATTTTGCCTTCAATATACCATGCCTTAACTACATGTAGCTTTTGTTCCCTGTTTTAAACTATATATAGCTACCTACTAAATGAAGTTAGAACTTTGAAATAACGAAAGGAAGTAGGCTAACAGTTGAAAGGAACTTCATTCTCAAAAAAAGTTGGATTGAACTTTGTTTCTAAACGTAGACATGATAGGTAATTAGGTACATAATTTGAGAAAAATATTTTTAGATAAGGCCAGATTCATGTTAATTAATGAGTTCATACAAAAGATAAAATGTTGATCGAATTTGCAATGGATGAAGTATTCCAAAAATGACTAGGATCTCCTAATAGCATGAGAGATGAGATCGAACACATAAAAGGAGTGCGGATGAGAGTACCAAAATCAATTTACGGTCTGTTCACTTCAGCTTAATTTTAGTTCATTTCAGTTCAATTCTGTTCAGTTCTTAATTTCCTTCTCTCATAAAATATTCATTTCAGTTTTATTTAGTTTAGTTCAACTCCGATCAGTTTAGTTCATCTCAATTCAATAAATATGAATAGGTCCTTATTTGTATGAGATAGAATTGTCTTAGCTTGTTGCCAGGACAATTACTAATTTGATCTTTTGGAGGTATTAAAAGACAACAGTACAGTTGTACTGTAATAGTAGTAAATGAGTGAGACTAGAAAATACTGTAGTAGAGCAGTAAACTAGAGAGAAGAAGGACAAGAGCGCAAACATCGGGTGTTGGTTGGCATCTCAAGCCTGCAACCCTTTTTAAAGCTTTAGTTTTTGAAACCAAAATGTCAGACGCTTGCCGCTTTCTATTTACACCTGCCTAAAAGATCAACATGCCTAAGCTACCTTCCTACCTATTTTTATCAACTTGAGAATCCTTTGATGTTTACCTTTTTTATATGTCCAATTTTAAACAACTTAAGCAATGAATAATACCCTTATTTTAGTGTAAGATATGATTATCTGATCATACTTTGAAAGTTTGAATTGAGAAACTTTGCACTAATATATGTTAAAATTGAAGTCACATTCAATCATACATACAAATTAAACTACATACGAAGTAATAAACAATGCAAGGTGACTATTATTACCTATTAGTTAAGATTAAAGGTGTGTGTACAACTGTACATTAACTCATAATTTTAAATTTTCACCTGACTGTAACGTAATCAGGAATATTATTGTCTTTTATGGCTCATTCGGACCAAAAAACTTTAAAATAATGCAATCAACCTTATAAAAAGGCCTATGCATGTGCTAGGAAGAATGGGAGTATTGAGGGTCAAGGTGTATGTGTTTCAACCAAACATTTAATCCCCTTTTGTGATAAATTGTAAACTATCTCTCGAAGTAGTTATAGGCTTATAGCTAATGTTTATATGGCTCTTTAATTTGGGAAAGTTGGTTAACCATATATGAACGTTCTTATATGACAACTTATATAATTATATTGTATTCTCTCCCCCAATGCAATAATCCCATGCTAAAGGGTGGAAGATTGGATGAAGACCCTAGCATCACTTAAGCTAATTAGTGCACTAATGTAATATAGTACGAAATATCTAACTACGGAGTAATTAATTACCCAAAAATAGGGCAATATGCTTTCCTCAAAAAAAAAAAAAAAAAAAAAAAAAAAAAAAAAAAAGGGCAATATGCAATTTTTTTGGATCTTAAATTTGAAATGTGACTTATTATTAAAGACTAAACAAGTTGAACAAAACTTTTCATTTTATGATTAAAAGAAAATAAGATACATATATGAGCATACAACAGTGTATAATCAAGTGAAAAATATATACACTAGCACGCTTGTATTTTAGAAATCTTTACTACTCGCGTTATTCTATATTTTGGACCTTTGGTACCACCCTAATATTCTTCTTTAACCTTTGAGCTTTTGACTATATTGGACCAATTATACAAATCTATGGTCGTAATAAATATATTGGACCAATCATATTACTATTAACATTCAATGGTTATAAAAAATTTCTCATTATTATTGTGACTATTTATATAAGGAGTATAAATTTAAAACTCATACTGATGTTCACAAATTACAAACAAATATACAATACTATAAACTTGTGCGTGTTATTTCATAAATAAAAACATGTAAACATTTTATATAATACTTGTATAAAATAAAGACATAAAGTACGTAATATTGCATATAATAAAGTGGAATAAAAATGAGATTTATTATCTTGTTAAAGTAAAATGACATGGTTCGTGGGAGGCAAGTGCGTGTACAGGGGAATAATTCTAGTTGACGAAGGTGGAGTACAGAATGTATGTTGTACCACGGATCTATGTATCTGTCATTGTGTCCAATTCATTTATTTGCTCGTATATTTTTTAATTAGTAGTTTTTGTAGTTAGGTGAAGAACTAATCAAGATTAGCAACATTATTAATAAAAATTTCATTAATTATAATAAAGATGATGATTTGTATAGTTTTGACCTTACTATAGTACTTGTATTAATATAATGTGTATGGCTAGCTATGTCATGGACTTACAAACTGGAAATTGTTTAAGGTATGAGTTGGTTATTGATGAGAGATTATTAGGATTTTTCCAGGCGTTTGTTTATGTTTGTTTTATTTGGAGATATCTAAGGTCAATTGAATTCTACTCTTTGGTTTCCAACAGAAAAGTATATACAACAAGAAATGTAGTAAATTATTATTAATGTGTGCATAATCATACAAGACACTTACCGCCACGGGTTAATATAAAGCTTGTTCTCTCCATCTTATTTAAGATAATGCTAATTATTTAATTTCATACTTGTATAATTTGATTAAAAATAGGCTGAAAGTTTAACATGACTACTGTTTAGTTCAGTTCAGCTTAATTTTAGTTTAGCTCAGCTCAGTTCAGTTCCTAATTTCCTTCTCTCATAAACAATTCAGTTCAGCACAATTTAATTCAGTTCAATTAAGTTCAGTAAATGAGAACAGACCCTACTTGTACATATTATAAAAGCTTTTGGGAAAATAATGAGCAAGTATAAAAAAAAAAAAGCAACGTTAATACTTCCTCATGAATCATGATTTTACTAGAATTATCTACATGAACATTTTAGAGAATATAAATACAGGACATTGGGAGCAATTAGAAAATATGGTATGTGAATATTCTAGAATATTAGGGTTACAAGAATGATTGAAGGAAGTTCTCGAATTTTCATGCAATTCTTCCAACTCCATCCACAACTATAAATATCGGTGATAGGCATACAAAGCATACACATAAGAGAAGCCACAAATTACTAGCCTTCCTACATACATTATTTCTACGAGTCCATTATTCCTATTTGTGTAATACTCCTATTTTATTTTCATATTGTGGATTATATCAATGCTCGTAGTCATTTTTATTTTTACCATAATGCATATCAAAATGGATGATTTCACATATTCCTACTTCTTAATTTACATCAAATTGATGAAAATGACTATAATAAAAACGATCATAATAACAATTATAATACTTTAGTAAGAGTAACCATTAAAATCAATTGTAGCAATATGCCCCTATTCATCATGCTAATTTTATCAATTTAATAAAAATGTGATTAGTTGTCCATATCCAAAAAAGAATTAAGGATCTATTAACATTTGAGATTTAGACCAACAAATGTATCCCAATTTACAAATACAATATGGCTGCCGACGCACCAAAACCCACTATTATTAGATTTATAACAAACAATTATTCCTCCTCTTATCATACAACTATGAATATAGCAATCACTAACAACAGTAGCTACCATATTTGCCAGCCTATAATTACCTCACTCTATACATTTGAAACACCAATCCTCTTAATATACTTGTTATTGGATTATGTTATTTTTCTTATTTATTTTTTAACAACAATGATATCATCATTAAAAAACATTTATATATACTCCTCCAATTATATAAAAAACATGGTATATTCAGATTTGTATGCGAGTATACCGTCTTTACTTAACTATTGCATACTCTTACAACTTTAACTACTTTATATAATAATTTGTCAAATTAGACAATCTATTAATGGTATTATACAATTGCATCGGTTATGCATTGGATTATTCATGTTTTATACGATCTTGTTTATCCAATATATTATCCATTAAGATAAAGATTAAATACAGCTGTTCCTGTAGTGTAATACAACCAAAGAGCAAACTCTCCACCAACTAAGCATCCAATCAACACCTTAGTAATATATACTCTGTCAAAATTCAACTCCTTTATATTTTCAATTAATTAAACATAATAATCCAGCACATACCAAAATTAATAAACCTCAGTCAACCTACCAACTCTTCTTCTTTACTTAGTTATCTAATCTTAACAATTCTTCTCCGAAATTCAAGCTTTTCTTTCTTAAAATTCCCCCAAAAAAACAAAACAAAATTTTCTTTTCTTCCCCTCAATTTTTCTCTCCCTCAAATTTTTTTTTTTTTTTACAACTTTGCAATATCCCCTGTTTTTTGTTCGAAAACAGGGGTAAGGTGGGGCTTTTTGGCCCTCCTTCTCCCCCAATTATTCCCACATTCATGAACAACAATATTTTGATCAAAATCATCGTTGACATTAGAATCATCACATTACAACCGATCAATGTCATCATTCGCACCCACTATACCAAAAGGTTTCGCTTCGATTCGATTCATCGCATCTTCACCGGCCCCGGCATCGGAGAGTATCGGAAAACTAACACATTATTCAATCCCAGCTGTACCTGTGGTTGATACAGCCTTCGATATAATCACAATTGCTTTGATCCTCTGTTTTCTCGTTCTCTCTCTTGTCTCTGTTTTCTTCATCCTTCATCTTCGGATCAAATCCCGCCATTTTTTCAAGCTTCAGCGTTTCTCCACCCACTGGGGCCCACGTTTTCTGTTGGTAGTTTTTCTCTCTCTTTGGTCCATCAACGAATTTTTTCGATTGCCTATTTTTAGAAAGAGTTTTGTTTTTCCCTTTTTACCCTCGCTTCCTTTGACCCACCAAACCCAATTTTGTAAATTCCATGTGATTCTCTCTTTCGGGTTGTATGAACCCGGGTTCTTGGTTGTTCTTCTCTTCTTGGTAAATATCTCAATAAAGAAACGGAGCCCCGGCAACTTGTGGGCTATTGGGTTCGTTGCAAGTATTTGTTTGCCCTTGGTGATCGCGCTTTATTTGGCGGTAAATGTTTCACCCGGGCGGTTATTTTTACCGCATGTGTTTTACCGTAGTTCGGTGTTGTTAAGAGACAAGGAAACCAATGCCCGTATTGTGTATTGCACGTACCCCTTGTTTGGAACTGTAATTTTTGCGGCTTTTTGTGTGGTGTACGTACTTGCACTCTTGACAACATGTTGGAAGGTTGTCGCACTTGTTATTAATAAGCGCCTTAAGGCTCGTATTAATATGCTTATTTCAACAGTTTTGGTGTGCCTTGCAACTCAAGTGTTGTTATTGACAATATCTGCATTTTGGGACCCAGAAAATGTGTGGTATTACCTTTTTGTCCTCTTTAATTTCATGAGTGTCCTAACATGTGGCGTTGTAGTGGAGGGTATTTTGGTTTTCATGCCAATTAATGACTCGCTTGATGTTGCTAGTCAACAAATTGAGGAAAGGAGGGAGTGTATAGATGAACCTGTTTGAATGGAACAAGTATGGCATTACAATTCATCGAGATAGAGGACAATTTCGTCCATTGGTGATCAAGTCGGGGCAAGCCACGTGTGCGACACAGGATTAATCATAAATGTGGAAGAAAGGTGATGAAACATGCATACAAATTTGAATTGATGATCTTGAGAAGCAATGTAATGTGATGTTTTGATGATCCTTCATAATGATTCTCTTTGCCCTTTGAAATCACCATGAGATATGCTTGTCTATTTTTCTTCTTACTCAGCATTTTATGATTTTGTGGTTTAGGCTTGCTTAGTTAATCTTTGTGTATATAAGATTCGAGCACTAACCAAATTAGTCACAAGTTAGAGGAAATTTTTTTGTCACCAAATGAAGCACAAATGTAAATTTATGTATGCTTCAAGTACTATGAATCCTAAGTACTAACATAACAATTGAAAGTTCAATCAAAAATTTGTTACAAATTTTCAATTTTTCTTTTTGGTTCACCTTTGAAGACAATTTGATCAATTTCTTTCTTTTTTTTTTTTTTTATTTTATTTTCTCTTTTTGTTGTTATTGTTGTTGTTGATTGAGCCAATATGCATATGTAATTCCAAGGCAAATTTGACACCTTATAATCTATCTTTAATTTGCCAAATAAAATAAGCATTGAAGATGTTAAAGGCTTGTAGCCCAATCAAGTACTCAATAGTATTGGATCAGCGATCCTCTACACAAGTTGTAAACTCAAGGTACAACCAAATATTGAATGTTTCAAAGGGCTAAATCGCCTAGATGTGACATTGTGACAAGTAAATCTCGTAAACTCACCATCTATTTGGCCTTTGAACTTGTCCATCACAATATTCTGACTGCATCAATTAAACTACTTCTATTTGGAAAGAATGGAATTTGTGCTTCTCACACTTGCAAGACTTGTGCTTAATTTTCGTAAATAATAATCCCTTTTATCAATTGGTTAATTTTCATTTATCCTTTGTATTTTTTTTATTTTTATTTTTTTAAAAAAATTAATAATAAAAGAGATGTATGCATCAGTCGTGTTATATATATATATATATATA
Organism: Chenopodium album; assembly: GCF_948465745.1. NCBI lineage: Eukaryota > Viridiplantae > Streptophyta > Magnoliopsida > Caryophyllales > Amaranthaceae > Chenopodium > Chenopodium album. The sequence continues at coordinate 5,719,036 of NC_137838.1, forward strand.
CACACACACACAAACTTTTTCTTTTTCTTTTTTGGAAATTCAATTAAAGACCACTTTTGAATTAAATGGCTCATTAGCACCAATATATGAAGTAAGAAATATAGATTTTATTAGCAAACGCATAAACTTGAATTAAGGTTCCATGATTACACTAATGTCTATTTGAGAGAAACAATCCAATTTTTGCATAGTCTCAAGACAGTTGTTGAAGAGTTCCAAGAGGTAGTTGCTTGAAAGCCTTCAATAAAGCAACATGATCATCAAATATTGACCTCTTCTTATCAAATCGTGAGAACATTTTGAAATACTCCGCAGTTGATTGCTTACTTTAGTAATAAAGTCATTCGAATATACTTTAGGACATAGTTAATGTGGGCTATGTGGCTTTGGATAGACCATGCAAACAAATGATAGAATAGGTCATGGTTCAGGTTTCTTTGGGGTATCAAAAAGAGCAAGTCACACTAGTAGAAAAATACAAAAAGGCACCGCTCTATGGCCACCGGTTTTCGAAAACCGGTGGCTTAAAAAATGGGCGGGATAGGCTAATTCACATTGCCACCGGTTCAAACCGAACCGGTGGCATAAATGGTAAAGGCTACCGGTTTGAACCCGTGGCAATAATCAATTAAAAAAAAAACGCCCCCCTTATAAACAACCAAACCCTACCTCGTCCTCTCAGCCGCTCTTTCTCTCTCCTGCTCTCCCCTCTCCTCTCTCTATCTCCTGTTCTCCCCTCTTTTCTTTCTCTTTCAATTCGATAGTCTTCTCTGTTCTCATCTCCTTCTTCTTCGATCTCCTTCTTCAATCTCCTTCTTCTTTGATCTCCTTCTTCAATCTTTGCTTAATAATTCTCCTTCTATCTCCTCGTCTCCTTCTCCTTCGATCTCCTCGTCTCCTTCTCTTTTATTTCCACCATCACTAAGACCACCACCGCAACAATAAACCACGAAGACATGCACCACGAAGACATGCACGAGGTTTGTGTTTAATTAATCGATTTTTCTTGGTTAATTAATCGGATTTTGTTGGGTTTAATTGATTGATTTTTCTGGGTTTAATTAATCGTTTTTGGAATTGTTTGAGTTTCTTAATCAATTTTAATTTGATTTTTAATCGATTTTAATCAATTTAATTCTGGGTTTTTGTTTTTTGAGTTCGTGAATCAATTTCTTGGTTTTTTTTTTCCTCGGTTTTTTTACTTATTTTTGGGATTTTGTTTTTATTTTTGTTTAATTTTTTTTTTCTGGGTTTTTGTTTAATTACTAGTTATTGATTTTCTGGGTTTTCAGTTGTTTTTGTTTTTATTTTTGTGGGTTTCTTTTTGTGGGTTTTTGCATTTCAGTTGTTATTCTCTTTCTCTTCACCTTCGTCTCCTTGCGCAGCTTATTTTAATCGATTTTTTTTTGTTTTGATTGATGCAGGAATATTATTGATTTAGATCTTAAATCGAATCGAAGAATCAAGATGAAGAATATTGTTTTTTTTTATTTATATTGTAATTTATTTTATTTTTAATCGATTTTAGTTTTGTGTAATTTGATTAATTTAGTTCTTTTAAATTGGAATTGTTGTACGAGTAATTTATTTGTAGTTATTAATTTAGTTTTTCACTCTTAAAAAGTGTACAATTACTTAAATATTGATGAATATATACGTGTTTTATGTATATTATGCATGTAAATATGTTTCTGCTACATTTTAAGTGAAAAAAATGCAAAATATTTTTTTTTTTTTGCTTTTTTAGGGCATTATTGCCACCGGTTAACCGGTGGCAATAGTTATTAATACAAATAAAAAAAAAATTGCGGGAAGGCTTATTGCCACCGGTTAACTGGTGACAATACTTGATTTTGCCACCGGTTTTGAACCGGTGGCTTTGCTTCAGTTTATTGTCACCCCCCAAATGACCACCGGTTCAAAACCGGTGGCATAGGGGGGTTTTGAACCGGTGGCCAATTGATAGTTTCGTCTAGTGTCAATTTGAGAACCATGTTGATTTAGGGCACATTTTCAACCATTATTCTTTTTGTTTAAATTATACTAAAACATTTCAATGGATTGTCTAAATGTCTAATTGTGCTCCCCAATTAGATTTAATTCTTCACTCGCTAATTCTAGATGTATTTGTTGATAGTAATACATATGAAGATTAGTATAAATCACTTTACTTCTACTTAAGTACTTAGTAAAGTAAATGTGCTCATTTTTTTTAAAAAAAAAACAAATCAATTCATTAATAAAAAGGCATCCGGCATCTACAAATGAAATCTACATTAATAAATACATAAAATTGAATCAAATTAGGATCTCCTTCATCAAAGCTACAATCGATGAAAAAATCTTGCACTGTGGTACATCTCTCGCACACATCGCTAGAATATATAACCTTTTTAGAGAGACGGTCTAACGATTTGTTGTAGCCGTAAGGATGATTTTCATCTGATTCACTTGAATGCATTTGAAAACTTGACAACCATTGTGATCCTAAACAAATATTTACCAAGGAACTGACAATAAGGAAAAATATGATTATCTTTTAATTTTGATAAACTCTAACACACAAACAAACCCTGAACATAGACAAACAACTAACCTAACGACTCCACCATAGGGAGATGGACGTATCTACACTTACTCGTGTGGATTTATTGAAACCTAAATTGCAAAACTAAAGAAAATTTAGGGAAAAGGGTCGGAAATAGTCTAATTTTCGAAAAATTAGTCTATTTCCGACTTAAACGGCTAAGATTTTGGAGAAACCCTAGAAGAGAGGAGGAGAGAAGAGGAAAGGAGAGGCAAGAGATCGTAAGTAAATATGCTCATATTATAAGCTATCTGATTTGTATCCTATTTACTTGGCATATTTATCAATATTTTTTATTTTTATTTTACACTATTACCATTAGAGCAAATACAATGGTTGGCTAATTTATTTAATAGCTTAGCATGCCAAATCATCTTCTTAAGCTACAACAATTCAAGCTATGTGTTGCTCCAATGGTTAAGCTAATTGTAAATTAATTTATTTTTAAATTAATAATAATTTTAATCTAATAAATATTTGCCAAGCTAATTAGCTCTACAAAGCTAATTTGCTTGCCAAAGCTAATCAACAAGATGTGAAACAATGGTGTAGCTACTAGCTTAAGCTTTTTAATATTTGCAAGCTAGTCCCTTTTCCCAACCATTGGAGTTGCTCTTATTAGCTTTAGTTATGTAAAATAAGAATTATAAAAATTTTGTTTTTAAAAAAAAAATCAATAAGACAAATCTGACAAGATCTCTAATGTCTTTATTCTTTATAAATTATTAATATTAATATTAAAAAGTCAAAATTAATGATGTAAATGCTATTTCTTCAAAAAAAAATAAATAAATAAATAAAAAAGAGTAAATTAAATGCTAAATAGTGTCAAAGTCAATATGTTGGTTAAAAAAAAAGGAAATGATCCAAGCCCAAATTCAGTTGGGAAGCTATTGAAGCCGCAACAGTCCAAATAGCTATATAGTCTACCTGTTATGAATAAGGAAAACGCAAATTTTAAGGTGCATCATCGTGCACAATTGCACATAATAATTATTGATACTAAACTACAAATACTTGTAAGAATAGTGATCCATTGAAAAATTATTGGGTTTTCCGGCCCAACCCAATTACACAATCTCCAAGTCCAATTTTATAGGCCTTCATAGCTGTCAGCCTGTAACCCATCTGATGCCACAACGGCTACAAAATTTTAAATAACCTTAAATGACCAAATAGCCCTCCACTTCCCAAAGCAAAAAATCTCAATTCCAAACGTTAAACCACAACAGTCCTAAGGGTATTATAGTCTTTTGCGCAATAACTTTACAACGTTCAAATATTTGATCATCTCCAACGGTCATCTCCTTCAACTCTCTGAGTCAAAAATATAACTTCTGTTTCCTTACTTTCCTCATTTTCTCAACACACCAATCTCATTTCTCTCTCCTCTCTCTCTTTAAATCAGATCTCAACATAAATAGTTTTAGATTTTCTTCCAAATTAAGTACCAAATCACAGGTGAAAAAAAATTCCATCTTTTTTTTTGTTACCAAAACAATCAACTACAAAAATGAATGATTTGATGACAAAATCGTTTCTGAGCTATGTTGATCTGAAGAAGGCGGCATCGAAAGACGTCGAACAAGATTTGGAAATGGGGATAGGAGGAGCAAATTTAGACCCTAAAATGGAGGAATTTTTGGAAGAGGCAGAGAAGGTGAAGGCTGAGATGGGGTTGATTAAAGATATATTAACCACCCTTGAAGCGGCGAATGAGGAAAGTAAATCGTTGCATAAACCGGAAGCTTTGAAGGCGCTTCGAGGCCGAATTAATGCTGATATTGTGTCTGTGCTCAAAAGAGCCAAAGCTATTAAGGCTCGGCTTGAACAGATGGACCGTGCTACTGCTGAGAATCGCCGCCTGTCGTCTGAATTGGGTACCCCCATTGATCGGTATGAGCTGCTTATTTTGCAATTTATGGGCTTTTTTTTAGTTTTTTATAATGTTTTTGTGATTATTAATGAAAAATAAAATGATGGGTTTTTGATGGATGAAGGGTTTAATTGGTAATTGAGATGGAAATTGATATAATTTGGCTTAAAATTGGGAAATCTGTTGGCTAATGTTCCAAATACAGTAGATTAATAAAAGTACAATTTTGATGGATTTTGGCAATTGAGATTGAATTTGATATAAAATTGGAAAATTTTGGCTTAAAAAAATAAATATTGAATTTTGATAATTTTTGGAGGTTAGGGTTTCATGTGAATTATTGATGATTGGTAATTTTGATATTTTTTACATTTTTTTTTTAAAAATTTCTAATTACAGGACTAGATCATGTGTGACAAACGGTCTAAGAAAGAAGCTAAAGGAGCTAATGATGGAATTCCAAGCCTTAAGGCAAAGAATGATGTCAGAGTACAAAGAGACTATAGGAAGGTGCTACTACACTGTCACAGGGGAGTACCCGGAGGACAACGTGATCGAAAAGATCATATCGAATGGGACCGGGGAAGGGGAGATCTTATCCCATGCCATCCAAGAGCACGGCCGAGGCAAGGTGGTGGAGACAGTGATCGAGATCCAAGGCCGCTATGACGCGGCCAAGGAAATCGAAAGGTCCCTCTTGGAGCTACACCAAGTGTTCTTAGACATGGCTGTGATGGTGGAGTCTCAAGGGGAACAATTGGATGATATTGAGCATCATGTTATGAATGCATCAAATTATGTGCAAGATGGTACAAAGAATTTGAAGCAGGCTAAGGATTATCAAAGGGGTAGTAGGAAGTGTATGTGTATTGGGATTATTGCATTGTTGGTGATTATACTTTTGATTGTCATCCCAATTATTGCTAGTTTTAGTCATTCTTAAATTTCTTGTAATGTTTTTTTGTTGGAGAGTGTGTGTAGTTGAGGTTTTATAAAAGGGGCTGTCACTCAAAGCTCCTTGAAACTCTTTGTTAAGTACTCAATTTTATTCATTTGTTGGTAAATGAATGTAATGTGATATGAATCATATAATATGTTACTTTGTTCTCTATATTGCAATTTGTTACTTTGCAAATTTAAATAACACATGATATGTTACTTTGTTCTCTATATTACAATTTCTTACTTTGCAAATTTAAATCACACATATTATAAGGTGACATTATCTCAATTTTGCCAAAGAATATTTTGAGCTATAAATCTATAATTCCTTTGATAGGGTTTCTGGACTTCTTTATTGGGCCAATTAAGACCATGGGCCTCTTGTCAAAAAAAAAAAAGCCATGGGCCAGAAGGTTAAATGATCCATAGTACTTAACTTTTATAGGATGTTAGAGGCTTACACTCCAACGCTAAGTTCTCCAGTAACGTGACAACAATTAAAATACAAACATCATCATATTCATCATCATTTTTTCTTGCCTGTAGTTTGTTTATAGTCACCAAAAAAACATTACTAAGATATTTATATGAAAGAAACAAGCACTTACCCGTGAATAGTTTTTTTTTTTTTTTTTTTTTTTTTTTTTTTTTTTTTTTGTGTTTTGTTTTGTTTTGTTTGTCGGAAGTTAGAAACTATAGGATTATCATATCTTCATTAAGAACAAAGAAGATTTTTCTTCAAAAAAAGAACAAAGAAGGTTACTATAGTTAATACTTCGTAACATCATAGTTCAAATCATATGAAACGTTAAGAATACTTCAGTGGTTGGTCGGCTAGGCAAACTGGTCCACATACGTTAATACCTCAAACAGTTAGGAAGCACCCCGAGTACAAAAACACCAGTCTAAAATAGAGGAAAGCAAACCATTGCTTTCTATAATTTGAATGAGAAATTTCTCAATTTTGGTTGTTGGAGAAACTGATACAATTTGGACCCACTAATTGAATTTATAAATCATTAAATTTTGACCACCATATAATGCTTCGTTGTTTAATTATGTTCATTAACTAGATGCGATGCACGAGTTAGAATAAAAAATTCAATACAATTCAAAATAATTAATTCACAAAATGTGGGTTTTTGGAAAGAAAAATATCACTATTACGCTTTTGGTTAATTGATGTTCACACTTTAATTTATTTATTAAAAATTATTTTCCTAATATTGAATTTGGAAGGAAAAAAATTTGATAAAAATGATGTCATAAGCAATTTTGGAGGGAAATTTTTTTATGAGAAATTGACATGTGTACAGTGGTGATGTAAGCGGTTTTTATTTTAGTTATAGTTATAGATTATTATAAAGTACTGTACGGGCTAGAACTACATTACATTTTCATTTGGGTCAAAATTATTTTATTGACCATCTAAATCAAATATCCAAATTTTTTTTTAAGAAAGTAATTAAATAGTGGATTGCTAAACACCGCCAACAAAAATGATCACCACCGCCAACATTTGGTGTGAATGGACAATCATACCCTTACTACTTCACCATCCCTTCATCCTTCCGGCAGCCCACAACCCCTTCCAACTGGACAACCCCTTTTGACCGACGACCCACCACACCCCCCTCTATGACAACCCACCACCTTCCCTGGTCGGCGTGAAGGTGGTGGTTTTTTTTATTTTAGGCAACCGTGGTAACCGGAGCCCAAAACCGGTTACCATGGATGGTAACCGGTTTTGGGCTTCGGTTACCACGCACGGTGACCGGAGGTTTTGGGCTCCGGTTACCGTGCACCTTAATCGATTTTATGGTATCCGAAGCCCAAAACCGGTTACCGTGGTTACCATGCACGGTAACAGGTTTGGGGCTCCGATTACCATGCACGGTGACCGATTTTGGGCTCCGGTTACCATGCACGATAATCGATTTTGGGCTCCGTTTACCATACACGGTAATTGATTTTGGGCTTTGGTTATCACGATTGCCTGAAAATCTGAAATTTAAAAATAAAAATAAAGGAGGGAAGGTGGTGGGTCGCTAGTGCGGTGGTGATCGTCGCCGGTCAGTGTGGTGGGGGTGGTGGTGGTGTTAGTCGTCAATTAGGGTGGTGGTGTCAAGGTGTTAGTGATTGATGGCAAGAGGGAAGATAGTAGTGAAGTACTAAGGACATGATTGTCCATTCACACTAAATGTTGGCGGTTTTGATGATTTTGGATGGCGGTATTTAACACCCCCCATTAAATATCTAAATAATTCAAAAAGGTTTTTTTTTTTTTTTTTTTCTTTTTTAAAATCAAGTTAAGACATTTTAAGGGTCTTTGTTAATGATTACACGGTAAATTCAGTCACAAACTTGGTATGATGTAGGACTAGTAGCATAGCATTATATGCCATGACGAGGAAACGAATAAGAAGAGAATAGATAGTGGTATAGAATTCTGGAAGGGCAAGTTAAGATAATGTGCACATTGCTTGTGACAGTTAAAAAAGGTGGGTCTAAATAAAATAAAAATGGAAAAAACAGCAAATACTTGAATATGTATGTATGCACAACACCAACACAGTATAAATGTGAATGTGAACGGTAGTTGTCTGAGATAAGCTAAGGCAATAATAATCAAGCCAAGTAGCCAAGGCTAAGTTAAGGCGTAATGTTAGCGGTGCCGTGTGTGTTGACCGTGTCATGCTCATGCATGTGTTAATGCGTATTATAAACTATTATTATGTAGAGTTAAGAGTTGTAGACCACCTCCTTCGTTTCTCCGACTTCTCTTGCAACTAACTATTATTTGGTAATATTATTCTCGCCTTGTGACTTGTATAGAAACTCCGCCAGTGGGTTTCCCGCTGCCAGTCCCAAGCCTGGATAAAGGAGGAGGGTTACGGTAGGCCAGTGACAGCCAGTATAAAACTTCGTCACATCCCATGACATGAGCCAAACAGATATTTTCGTGGGGGCGTTCCCTACTCAGCGACGCGCTGCACTTCCTAGACCCGGGTGTAGTGATAAGTATGCAAGGGTTGCTAGGTCGTCGCCCAGAAGCGACGCGCCACATTGCCCGAGTGTGGTGTCAAATGAGCAAGGGCGTGCCATTGGGGCGTTCCCTACTGAGCGACGCGCTGCACTTCCCAGACCCGGGTGCAGTGATAAGTATGTAAGGGTTGCTAGGTCGTCGCCCAGAAGCGACGCGCCATATTGCCCAATTGTGGTGTCAAATAATCAAGGACTTGGAGTTGGGATCAGGAGGGAGCGTGGGAGAAAAGAATTTAGTTTGCGGATTGGTTCTTGGAATGTGGGGTCTCTTACGGGAAAATCAGCAGAATTGGTAGAAGTAATGAAAAGACGACGCGTGAACATCATGTGCCTCCAAGAGACAAGATGGACAGGAGAAGGAGCTCGAGGCTTGGTTTTGGGGTATAAGGTATGGTATGTTGGGCAAGAAACGAGCCACAGAACAAGGAATGGTGGAGCTAGGAACGGAGTTGGTGTGGTTCTCGATGAGAGGTTGGCAAAAGAGGTGATCGAGGTCTATCGGAAGAACGATAGGTTGATAAGGCTGAAGTTGCTATGTGGCAAGGAGATTGTGAATGTTATCAGTGCTTATGCTCCCCAAGTGGGTTTAGATGCAGAAGAGAAACGACAATTTTGGGAGGACCTAGACGAGGTGGTGCAGGGTGTCCACCACTCAGAGAAGTTATATATTGGAGGGGATCTAAATGGGCACGTTGGGGCGAGCCGAGATGGCTATGAGAGTGTCCATGGAGGCTTTGGGTATGGGCAGAGGGACGCCGGTGGTGAAGCTATTATGGATTTTGCCCAATCATATGATTTAATTTTGGCTAATACTTGGTTTAAGAAGAGGGATTCACACTTGATAACTTTTCGGAATGGAGCAAATGCAACTCAAATAGACTTCCTGCTCACAAGGAGCATAGATAGACAAAGTTGCATAAACTGTAAGGTTATCCCAGGGGAGAGTGTGGTCACCCAACACCGGCTATTGGTAATGACTATTCGTCTGAAAGAGAAGGCGAAGAAAAAAGTTAGACAAGAAGAACCAAGGATAAGATGGTGGACCCTAAGGGATGCAAAAGCTAAGGTTTTTACAGAAAAGGTAATTGAAGAAGCGGATTGGGATGGAGAGGTGGATCCGGACATGACCTGGTTACGAATGAAGAACTGTTTCCTAAGAGTGGCCAAAGAGGTCTTAGGGGAAGTAAGGGGAAGAACTTCGGTACAGAGAGATACTTCGTGGTGGAATGAAGAGGTGAAAGCAGTAATTAAGCAAAAAAGGGAATGCTATCAAGCCTTAGGAAAATGTAGGAGTGATGAAACCTTTGCAGCGTATAAGGAGGCTAAGAGTAAGGCAAAGGCAGCTGTTCGCCAAGCAAAAGAAAAGGCATATCAGGAGGTTTATGAAAAGCTTGATTCCAAGGAGGGAGAAAGGATCATTTATAAGATGGCAAAGAGAAGACAAGAGGCAAGGAAGGATATTGGCATGGTGAAGTGTGTCAAAGATAAGAACCAAATGGTCCTAGTGCAAGAGGAGGGCATCAAGGACAGGTGGAAGGGGTACTTCGATGAATTATTTAATGGAAGTAATGGAGTTGTGATAGGAGATACCTCTATGAGTGATGAAGAAATCAACATGGAGTATGTGCGAAGGATTAGGAGAGTAGAGGTGGAGATTGCACTGAGGAAGATGAAACCTAAGAAGGCGGTTGGCCCTGATGGGGTACCGATAGAGGTGTGGAGGTGTTTGGGTAAGATTGGTATTGATTGGTTAACAAACCTTTTCAACAAGATATGAACGGCTACAAGGATCCCACAAGATTGGAGGAAGAGCACCTTGGTCCCGGTTTATAAAAACAAAGGAGACGCTCAAGATTGTTCTAACTATCGAGGAATTAAGCTTATGAGCCATACTATGAAGTTGTGGGAAAGGGTGATTGAACAAAGGTTGAGGGCATGCACAAGCATTTCAGATAACCAATTTGGTTTTATGCCTGGGAGATCTACTATGGAGGCAATCCATTTGATAAGACAAATGATGGAGTTTTATAGGGTAAAGAAGAAAGATCTTCATATGGTCTTTATTGATTTAGAGAAGGCATATGACAAGGTGCCAAGAGAGATACTTTGGTGGGCAATGTTGAAGAAAGGTATCCCACGAAGGTATGTAGACCTAGTTAAGGATATGTATCGGGATGTGTCAACAAATGTGAGGACATGCGGAGGGTTGACAAAAGATTTCCCTATTACAATCGGATTGCATCAAGGGTCTGCATTAAGCCCTTTTCTTTTTGCAACGGTTCTAGACGAATTAACTAGACCAATTCAAGATGAGGTTCCATGGTGTATGCTGTTCGCAGATGATATCGTTTTGGTGGATGAGACTAAGGATGGGGTTAATGTCAAGTTGGAGCAATGGAGGCAAAGGTTGGAATCTAGAGGGTTTAAGCTAAGTCGGAGTAAGACTGAATATTTGGTATGTCGTTTTGGCACTCAGAGGGGGACAAGCAATGAAGTGGTGAGTTTGGATGGAAAGGATTTGACCATGAGTGAATGTTTTAAGTACCTAGGGTCGATCATCCAGAAGAATGGTGACATTGATCAAGACGTGACCCACAGGATTAAGTCAGGGTGGCTTAAATGGAGAGCGGCCACGGGAGTGCTATGCGACCGCAGCATTCCCTTAAAGTTGAAGGGAAAATTCTACAGGACTGCCATAAGACCAGTGTTGCTCTATGGTACAGAATGTTGGGCTTCTAAGAAAGAGCATATTAAAAAGATGGAGGTTACGGAAATGCGCATGTTAAGGTGGATGTGTGGAAACACTTTAAGAGATAGAATCAGAAATGAGGTTATTCGCAAGAAAGTAGGTGTGGCGGGCATTGTAGATAAATTAAGGGAAAATCGTCTGCGTTGGTTTGGACATGTAAGACGGAGACCCGAGGGTGCACCGGTGCGAAGAGTGGAAGAGTGGGACCATGGAGGGATTAAACGAGGAAGAGGGAGACCAAAGATGACTTGGTTGGAAGGAGTGAGGAAGGATATGAAGTGCATGGATTTACGTGAGGATGAAGTTTTGGATCGTAAGGGATGGAGGAGAAAGATTTATGTTGATGACTACACGGAATAATCAAATTTGGTTCATGTTAGCCGACCCCACTTTTGGGATTAAGGCTTTGATTGATTGATTGATTGATTGACTTGTGACTTGTATAGAGTGAAAATAGCGACCAAAGTATATAACGTATTTCTTCTAACTTTTTATATTCCTTTATTGGTTGTTTAGTTAGTGTAGTAAATGACGGTTATAGGAATGTATTTTAGATTACTTTGGATCATTTATGTAATGTATAAAAAAACCAAGCATAGCTTGGTCTAGTGATCAAGTTTGTATCCCACAACCTCCACTAGAGACATTTTGGGGGTGGGGATTCCCTAACCCTTCCCCCTCATTTCCAAAGTGTCCAGCCCGCTAACATCAAGATATTTTCAACCCATTTTTCCCAAAATTAACTTTTTACGATTTTATTTTAATTATTATTACTTTTAATCTATCTAATTGTTTATCTTACCATAATATTGTCTTATAAGGAATATAAGTTTTAAATTTTTAATTTACACTTGTAAAAAAAAAACCTTGCCGTGTTAATTAGCTAGCTTATCTTTGGAGAGGTAACAAAGTTCATGCATATTAATAAAGCTAGCTAGCCAATCTAGAAAATTAAATTCATCATTTTTGAAGTTGTGACTTTTGAGTGGCAATATTTGCACAAAATAATAATGTATAGACCTTCTAGTGAATTAAATTCTCATTGTTATAAACAATAAGAATTACCCACTTCTCTTGTGATAATTCCATTCAAAATATTTGGAGTCAACAGCTTTTAATTTGAATTTTAAATTAGTAATAAGAAGACATGATATAATCAATCAGCTGATGATTTTTCCAAGTCAATCATACGTAAACGTATACATGAAGTCGTAAACGTATACATGAAGTCGTGAACTTCGTTGTTTTATTTATTTATTTATTTATTTATTTTTTAAAGAGAACTTCGTTGTTTTATTATTTGGTTAATCCTAAATAATAAAGTTTTCCCATATATATTTTTTGAATAAATTTTCAAAGTCAAACATTCAAGTAAAACATATGTATGTAATACTTGTAAAGAATAAAAATCAGAAACTTCTTGCAAAATATCATCACGCTAATCAACAAGAACTCTCTATTTTGTGCTTGCATACGTATATCGGTATATACGAAGTATATTATTGTGACATCATCATATAGTTTATGGAGAATAACAGTTATTCAAACTAATAATGTTACTATGTATTTGTTTGACCAATAAGCTTTCAGAAAACAAATTGGGCACGTTATAAAATATCACATGTTTTAACTTTTAAGGGTTCAATAATTTATATGCATGTCATTTTGGTCATCCTTGGCCCTCTGCATTTACGAAATTCATACTATACTGGGAAATTATCTTTGTTTTCATTTGTTATTAAAATATGAGTAAATAAAATTCTTAGTTCAAATTCTTATCAATTTATTAGTGGCTTAGGGTTTGAATTCTACCAATAAGTGATTGTGATTGACTGATTGGAGGTAAGGAACTAGAGTTTCTCTTGCCCTCCCTGCACTCCCAATTCAATCATCTGGCTCTCAAATATTAGATCAAAAAAATCGTGAAAGTTGAAATCAGATTCATCATCAATACCATTAAAAATAGGATTTTTTAGATTTTAACACCTCACAAAAACCTAAAAATGGTTTAACACATCCATAAAAAAAATAAATTATTTTAACACCACACAAATTTCCAAAAAATGGGTATTACCACCACTTAACTGATTTCGTTTAGGAATCCGTTAAGTGGGCCCATAAAGCCACGTGTCGCTTTATTATTGGCCAAAAAATAAAAAAAATTAAAAATAAAAAATAAAAAAAAACCTAAAACTACCCCAGCCCCACCATTGCTCCACCACCGCCCTCCCCCCACTGCCCTCCCCAAAGCCCCCACCGGTAGCGCGTCTCCTCCCCCTCCCTCTCTCAACCCACCAGAACGCCCCCTTCCCTCACCCGCAACCGTAATCAACCCAAAAACCACCAAACCCGCAACCGCAAACGATTACGAATCCCCCAAAGCAGACACGATTCCGGCCACAAATGGCCGAAATCGGCCGGTTAAGGCCACTGTACTCAGCCCTAAAACCGGCTAATTTCGGCCATTTGTGGCCGTTTTGGGAAAGGAGGGTTTTGGGTTTGGTGGTTTTTGGGGGCGAAGCGGTTGTGGGAAAGGGAAGGGGAGGGTTCAGGTAGCTTAGGGTTGCAACGGCGTCTCCGGTGGTAGGTTCAGGGAGGTCAGTGGTGGGTTGCGGGGAGGGCGGTGGTGGCGCTGAGGTGGTGGCTGTGAGGTTTTTATTTTTTATTTTTTAAAAAAAAAATCTTTTTTTTAACAAATAAAATGGTGATATGTGTCACTGTGGACCACACTTGACGGAATTCCTAAACGGAATCCGTTAAGTGGTGGTAATACCCATTGTTTGTAACTTTATCTGGTGTTAAAATCAATTTTTTTTTTATGGGGGTGTTAAAAACAATTTTCGGGTTTTTATGAGGTGTTAAAATCTAAAATATCCTTTAAAATATGATTCTTAGCTTCAAAGTGTATATTCGTCATGCAATCATCAATGTGTAGTTAGTTATTCCCATCGTTTTTTTGGACATCATCTATTTTTATTAATTACTTTGTAGGTGATCGTGTAGGATTAGCTATCATATTTAGTATTTTAGTGTAAATATATGTCTATTACAAAATATAATCCAACTTTTTTCATTTAGATATTTTGTTTCAAATTTCAGAGTCCAATTCAACGTGTAACATGTAAGGACTCTAATCGAATATCTGATCATGGTTTTGTTGATCCGTTATTTACAAGTCAGACATTTTTATAGCGAGGGGGAAAAGGTAGTGCCTCTAGTGGGGATTGAACCCCTAACCTTAAGGTTTCATTGAAAGGTAAAATCTTACCCACTTAATTAAGCTTAGCTTGGTTTCAAATCTGATTGTATAACTAATCATATATATACAGTATTCGCTATATTTTACAAAATATGACCAATTAAGGCCCTGTTTACTTCACCTTAAAAAAAAATATTTAGTAAAATTAATTTCAGTTCAGTAAAAATAATTTCAATTTGGCAAAAATAATTTCAGTTCAGTAAAAATTAGTAAACTTCAAGAAGAAATATAGTAGAAAATCAGCAAAAAATAATTTTAGTTCAGCAATTCAGTTTAGTAAAATTAATTTCATTTCAGTAAAAATAATTTAATTTCGGTAAAAATAATTTCAATACAGTAAAAATAATATCAGTTTAGCTAAAATAAGGTTGTTTTTTTTTTAATCAAATTACTTATTATTAAGTTTTTAAGTGTAAGATTAGTAAAAGTTATGTCAGAAGTTCCCAGCTTTATAAAAGGTTAAAGAAATGGATAAAACATGCATACATATAACATCAAGTTATTAACAACTTTTTTTTTTTACAAGTATTAACAACTTAACTAAAGGATAAGATTATATTATAATGCTCGTCAATTCATTATATAAGTATTTTGTCAACCGATCCCTCGTCACATTTCACAACATGGTGTTTTTTTCCTCTCATCCCATTTGGCTTTTCAAGTTAAGATTATCCTCAATATTATTGAAGCTGTGAATTGTTGATATAAATAACGTTATAGTCAATTAGTCACTGAAAATTGAAGCAATCATAGTGATAATATGAAGCTGAATGACATAGCCAAATAATTGTAGCCGTTGTCCTTATTTGAATTGTACACATATATTACTCCACTAGTTGTCAATTGTAATATTTCATATGATTTTACATATATCCTAGTTTAATAACATTGTAATAATTATAAATACTAGGTTAGTTCCCGTACCATGCACGGTAAATCTTCAATAACCATTATTAAACTATCATTATAATTAGTTTTTATAAGAAAAAAAAATTATAAAAAAATTGTAGACAAATTTTGAGCAAAATAAAGGATTACGAAAGATATGTTACATATTAAGGGCTTGTTCTCATTGACTGAACTCAGCTGAAGTCAACTGAACTGAACTGAACTGAATATTTTATAAGAGAAGGAAATTAGGAGCTGAGCTGAACTGAACTGAACTGAGCTGAACTGAACTGAATTTCAACGTAAGAGAACAGGCCCTAAATGATGTAGAAAATGAGCAAAATTATGTTAAGAATTTTTTTTTATAAATATATAAATATTTATGTTAAAGATATGTTAATTTTTTTTAAATTTTTTTTTTATTTTAAGTAATTATATTGTATAAGGTTAGGGAAATATTTTTGTAAATATATAAGATTTGTTTCTTTAATTGAATTTTATTCATAAAAAAAAAAAAAAAAAAAAAAAAAAAAAAAAAAAAAAAAACTTAAGGACACACTAGAAAAATGACACGTGTCATTACTGGTGTGTCTTTTAGTATATAGTCATTCTCGGGTTCAAGTCGGGTTCGGTTCAGTTCAATAATTTGCGGGCTATAATCAGGTTGGGTCATTTCCAAGTCAGGTTATTCTCGGATTCAAGTCGGGTTATGTTCAAGTCAATAATTTGCAGGTTACAATTACGTCGGGTCATTTCCAAGTCAGGTCATCTTCGGGCTCAGCTAACTATAAATAAATAATTATCATTTTTATCAAGCTAATTATTTCCTTTGACTATAATATATATGGCAATATACTAGGGAACTATAGTCTATAATTTAGGAAGATAATTATCTCATTTGACCATACAACAAATATATACTATATTTAACTCTTAAATTTGAGGATGATGCTCCTTTCTTTTGCTGGCCTGGACCGACTTGGTCTCCCAAGACAAAATGCTTTGATCAACAATAATAAGGTGGTCTAAATTTCATTTAAGGTAATTTGAAATCGGGACAGGAACAATTTGGTTGAATTTAGGTCAGGTCAATAACAAGTCGTGTTAATTTCGAGTCGGGTTAGTTAATAACATATCGGGTTGAATTTTTGGGTTGGGTAATATAAGTAATAGGTATGGTAAAATTCGGGTCGTGTCAATAACAAGTTGGGTTAAATTTGGGTCAGGTCAATAACAAGTCGGGTTGAATTCGGGTCGGGTTTGTAACAAGTTGGGTTTAATTCGGGTCAGGTTAGGAACGGGTCGAGTTGAATTCAGGTCAGGTTAGTAACAAATCAGGTTAAATTCGGGTTTTGATGGGTTAAAATGGGTTTGGGTTAATTTCGGTTCAAGTCGGGTTCGGTGCAAGTTAATTAAATTGGTCGTTGTAAATCGGTAAATCGGTAAATCGGTGCAAGTTGTAAACCGGTAAATTGGCCGTTTAAAATCAAATTGAACGGTTCCACACACCCAATTGGACTCCCGGAGGATATTAGGGACCATGATAAACATTTCGGCAATTTTTATTTCCGGGCGAAAAAAAGTAAAAAAAATTCCAAAATTGAAAGCTAATATCCACGCTTTTTGAGAAATTTTGGAGGTTTCGGGGACCGGTGTCAAAAAGTCTTGAAATTCTATGGGATACATCTCGGGGTCATATAACGCTGTTTGGAATAATATATTATCATTATTTGTGTGTCATAAATGTTTGTGGTAGGCTTGAATTAATGAGATCAGTGCAAGTTGTAAACCGGTAAATTGGTCGATAAAAAGACAAATTGGATGGTTCCACCCACCCAATGGGACTCCCGGACGGTATTAGTGACCATGGTAAACATTTTGGCAATTTTATTACTTGGCGAAAAAAAAAGTCAAAAAACTTCAACATTGAAGGCTACACGCTTTTTGAGAAATTTTGGAGAATTCGGGGACCGGTGTTGAAAAGTCTTGAAATTCTAGGGGATACATCTCGGGGTAATTTAACGTCGTTTGGAAACATATATGATCATTATTTGTTGTCATAAATGTTCGTGTTAGGCTTGAGTTAATGAAATCGATGCAAGTTATAAACCGGTAAATCGGTCATTTGAAGGCAAATTGGATGGTTCCACCCTGTAGGGAATAGATTCAAGCTTTAATCCCACTAGCTTGAACCCCACTGTGATCATACACTAAAGTGCGGTGGCGTCCAAAAGGGAAGAGGATAGAGCAAAAGAGTCGCCAACAAGTTTTAGGAACTTGTAAACCGCTCACGAGGTGAAGGTTACACCCCTTAACGATCCAAGAGATCGTCAACTCCATAAGGTCATGAACCAAATAAGGGTTCGGGGATGAAGGTACAAATCCAACCTAAAAGAGATTGAACCTGCCCTAATAATAGGCCTCTACTTTATTCTGATCGTATTCATGTGCGCTTTTTAATTAACATGCAATCAATAGGATTACCCTAAACCTGTTTATCTATGTTGGTTGAATTTAATGCACAAATAAACTATTATTGGCGATCACTTGAATTTATAATCAAATTAACCCTAACAAGATTATTAATATCTTATTAAGCGTGATTACAAGTACCAATTCCCTTTAAACATGCATAAAAAGGTGTGATCAAGCAATAAAGAATAAAAATCAAGCAACAATAATAATAATCAATATCATGAATAATAATTATAATAATAATAACATTCATAATCATCATAAATCATAACAATTATAATTATAATCATGTTCATGTTAATATTAAAGCATAATAAAAATAGCAAGATCCTAGGCATGATACTAACAAGATTAATAACAAACCCTAGCATGTCACTAAGCAATAAAAATCAAATCTTTAGCCCTAACATGATACTAACATGAATAAATGTTAGGAAGAGAATAAAAGGCATCGTAACAATCATATTGAATATTAAAATTACCCTAGACATGATACTAGGAATATCTTAATAACAATTTAAACATGATTTCTACATCATAATATCAATTAATCAATTAAAGTACTTACTTTGATGCCTCGTACCTCTTTCTAATAACAAAATACACACGTTAGTAACTTCAAGGAAAATAATAAAATCATAACAATTAAATTAAATAATTGAAATAGAGATTTGGGACCAAACCCTCAGAAATTAAACCTTTCACGTCTAGGGCGAAGGCAACTTCGAATATGGCTAGGTGTATCTAGATCTTGTGAATGCGGAATTTTGTATGAAAACAAAGCTTGAAGAAAAGAATTGAATGAATGCTAATTAAAACTGATTGTAGAACTTGAGAATTGGTGAATGAATGAATGTAGATGATCGGTCCATGAAAACAGAGTTTTTAATACGGTATTTATAGAGAAAATCAGCCAAAAAGATAAATTAAACAAAACAGAGTCTGACGCTCAGAAAATCAGCACTAGCGCCAGGCGCCAAGGCCTGGGGTTAGGCGCCAAGCCTGATTCCAACGCGTTTTCGAAAATCCGATAAGTTTACCGTACTGGAGGATAAAATAATATTATTTCCTCGAAAATGCTATTTGATTTTGATTAAAACTCTGAAAAGTCAACAAAAGTCAATTTATCAATGCTAATCGAATTAGGAATGAAAAGAACCTTCTAGAAGAATCTAGAAGACTAAAACCATTCCTAATTGCATTAGGAATGATAAATCATATTAGGCCCTCCGATCCCCTAGATCATTGGGCCGCACATAAAGCTCAAACCGGGCCTAGTTTGGTAAATTGGCCATAACTTCCTCATTATTCATCGGAATTGGGCTTATAATATATCGTTGGAAAGCTCTTGGCAATCCCCATCCAACTACACTAATATTGGGCCCATATCATGGACCAACCAAACTGGATTTGCTGTTTTCCTTAAAATAAGTTTTCAAAAACAGAGAGAAGAGAAAAGAAATTAAAACTATCCGCAACACTAGACTTTCCACACTTTCGTTTCATTCGATTATGATTCGACGCGAAAAGTACTCATCACTGGGTTTGGTTTTGGGGAGACACAAATGGGTGTCTACACACCCACACAATTGGACTCCCGGAGGATATTAGGGACCATGGTTAACATTTTGGCAATTTTTATTTACGGGCGAAAAAAAGTAAAAAAAATCAAAAATAAAAAATCAAAGGCTAATATCCATGCTTTTTGAGAAATTTTGGAGTCTTCGGGGCCTGGTGTCTAAAAGTCTCGGAATTCTAGGGAATATATCTTGGGGTCGTATAATTTCGTTTGGAACCATATGTGATCATTATTTGTTGTCATAAATGTTCGTTGTAGGCTTGAGTTAATGAAATCGGTGCTAGATGTAAACCGGTAAATTGGTCGTTTAAAGGCAAATTGGATGGTTCCACCCACCCAATTGGACCTCCACAGGGTATTAGGGACCATGGTAAACATTTCGACAATTTTTATTTCCGGGCAAAAAAAAGTTAAAAAAATTCCTAACTTGAAGACTAATATCCACGCTTTTTGAGAAATTTCGAAGGTTTCGCGGCCAGGCGTCGAAAAAAATGAGATTTTATTAGATACATCTCGGGGTCATATAATGACGTTTGAAACCATAAATGACCATTATATATTGTCATAAATGTTCATGATAGGCTTGAGTTAATGAAATAAGTGCAAGTTGTAAGCCGGTAAATTGGTCGTTTAAATGCAAATTGGATGGTTCCACCCACCTAATTGGACTACTGGAGGGTATTAGGAATCATGGTAAAATTTTGTCAATTTTTTATTTTCTGGCAAAACAAGTCAAAAATTTCCAAAATTGAAGGCTAATGTCAACGCTTTTTAGAAATTTTAGAGGTTTCGATACCTGATATCGCAAAGTCTTGAGAATTTAGGGAATACATCTTGGGTTCATATAATGCCGTTTGAAATCATATATGATCATTATATATTGTCATAGATGTTAGTGGTAGGCTTGAGTTAATGAAATCGGTGCAAGTTGTAAACCGGTAAATTGGCCGTTTAAAGATAAATTGGATTGTTCCACCCACCCAATTAGACTCCGAGAGGGTATTAGGGACCATGGTAAACATTTCGGCAGTTTTTATTTTCGAGCAAAAAATAGTCAAAAAAATTCCAAAATTGAAAGATCCATGCTTTTTAAGAAATTTAGGAGGTTTTGAAGCCCGGTGTCGAAAAGCCTTGAAATTTTAGGAGATACATCTCGGGGTCATATAATGTCGTTTGGAACCATTTATAATCATTATATGTAGTCATAAATGTTCGTGGTAAGCTTAATTTAATGAAATTGGTGCAAGTTGTAAACCGGAAAATTGGTTGTTTAACGCCAAATTGGATGGATACACCCACCCAATTGGACTCCCGAAGGGTATTAGGGACCATGATAAAAAATTTCAGCAATTTTTATTTCCGGGCGAAAAAAAAAATTCAAAAAATTCCAAAATTAAAGGCTTATATCCACGCTTTTTGAGAAAATTTTGAGGTTGGGTACAGTGTCCAAAAACCTTGAGATTTTAGGGAATACATCTTATAGTCATATAATGCCGTTTGGAACTGTAGACACCCAAATGTGTCTCCCCAAAACCAAACCCAGTGATGAGTACCTTTCACGTCGAATCATAATCGAATGAAGCGAAAGTGTGGAAAGTTTAATGTTGGGGATAGTTTTAATTTCTTTTCTCTTCTCTATGTTTTTGAAAATTTATTTTAAGAAAACAGCCAATCCATTTTGGTTGGTCCATGATATGGGTCCAATAGTAGTGTAGATGGATGGGGCTTGACAAGATCTTTCCAACGATATATTATAAGCCCAACTCCGATGAATATTGAGGAAGTTATGGCCAATTTACTAAACTGGGCCCAGTTTGAGCCTTATATGCGACCCAATGATCTAAAGGAGGGCCTAATATGATTTATCATTCCTAATGCAATTAGGAATGGTTTTAGTCTTCTAGATTCTTCTAGAAGGTTCTTTTCATTCCTAATTCAATTAGCATTGATAAATTGACTTTTGTTGACTTTTCAGAGTTTTAATTAAAATCAAAGAACATTTTTGAGGAAAAGATACGATTTGATCCTCCTGTACGGCAAAATTTATTTGATTTTAGAAAACGCGTCAAAAACAGGATTAGCGCCTAACGCCAGACATTAGCGCCTGGCGCTAGCATTGGCACCTGGCGCCAATAAGCCAGCGTTGGCGCCAGCTCTGTTTTACGTGCGCCAAAACTCTGTTTTGATATTTTATCTCTTTGGCTGATTTTCTCTATAAATAACGTCGTAAAAACTCCGTTTTCATTCACCTACAACCAGTTTTCATTCTCATTCTTTTCTAATCATTCATTTCTTCAATCATTCAAGTTCTCTTGATTACTTTCTCTCTCTCTTTTTCTAAACTAGCTTTTCAAATACAAAATTCCGCATTCATTAGATCTAGATACACCTACCCATTTTCGAAGTTGCCTTCGCCCTAGACGTGAAAGGTTTAATTTCTGAGGGTTTGGTCCCAAATCTCTCTTTCCATTATTTAATTTAATTGTTGTTTTATTTTCCTTGAAGTAACTAACATGTGTATTTTGTTATTAGAAAGAGGTACGAGGCATGAAAGTAAGTGCTTTAATGGTTTTTATTGATGTTATGATGTAGAGTTCATGTTTAGGTTGTTATTATGATATTCCTAGTATCATGTCTAGGGTAACTTTAATATTAAATATGATTGTTACGATGCCTTTTATGTTCTTCCTAATATTTATTCATGTTAGTATCATGTTAGGGCTAAAGATTTGATCTTTATTGTTTAGTGACATGCTAGGGTTTGTTATTAATCTTGTTAGTATCATGCCTAGGATCTTGCTACTATTATGCTTTAACATGATTATTATGATTATGATTATTATAATTGTGATTATGATGATTATTGTTTTGATGATTATTATTATTATGATTATATTATTATTATGTTGCTTGATTATATTTATTGTTATTGCTTGATCACACCTTTTTATGCATGTTTAAAGGGAATTTAGTACTTGTAATCACGCTTAATAAGATAATTAATAATCTTGTCTAGGGTTAATTTGATTATAATTTCAAGTGATCGCCAATAATAGTTTTATTTGTGCATTAAATTCAACCAACATAGATTAAACAGGTTTAGGGTTAATCTTATTGATTGCATGTTAATAAAAAAACGCACATGAATACGATCAGAATAAAGTAGAGACCTATTATTAGGGCAGGTTCAATCTCTTTTAGGTTGGATTTGTACCTTCATCCCCGAACCCTTATTTGGTTCAAGACCTTATGGAGTTGATGATCTCTTGGATCGTTAAGGGGTGTAACCTTCACCCTGTGAACGGATTACAAGTTCCTAAAACTTGTTGGCGACTCTTTTGCTCTATCTTATTTCCCTTTAAACGCCATCGTACTTTAGTGTATGATCACAGTGGGGTTCAAGCTAGGGGGTTTAACGCTTGAAATTTATTCCCCACAGGAACCATATATGATCATTATATGTTGTCATAAATGTTCGTGGCAGGCTTGAGTTCACTACTAGAAAACAGTCAAATAGCGACGGAATGGTTCCGACGGACACTAAATTCCGTCGGAAAAAATGAATTTTCCGACGGATTTTAGTTTCGTCGGAATTTTCCGACGGATTTAACAATTTCCGACGGAAATTAAATCCGTTGGAATATATGTTTTTTCCGACGGATTTTTCCGTCGTAATTTTCCATTTCCGACGGATTTAAAGTCTGTCCGACGTATTTTTCGTCGGAATATATTTAAAAAAAAAAACCATTTTTTTAAAACCCTAAAACGCTGCCTCCGCCTCCTTTTTCTTCATTCTCCCTTCTCTCTCCTCTTCTCCTTCTCTCAGCCGCTCTTCTCCTTCTTCTCCTTCTCTTCTCCTTCTCTCTCTTTATTTCTGCTCCTTCTCTTCTTCTTGCTCCGTCTGTTCACTTTCTTCATCTATCTCTTTCCTCTTCTTTCCCCCTTTTCGACAAAAACCAACAACACCACAATCACCAACAACACCACCACAATCACACCAAAATTGGTCAAGGGTTCGCACTTTCTCTCTCTTCTCATGATGAATAAAGCAAATTAAAGGTTTTGAGGCCAAATTCGTCCATTTAAATCCTAGATCTAGACTTTAAATGGACGAATTTGGCCTTGTTAAACCGTTTCCATGGTGAAATTCGAAGCATATTTCAATTTAAGGTATGTTTTATATTTTAAATTTTCGATTTTGTTTCTGTTTTTTTTTATTATTATTTTTTGGATTTCGATGGTGGTGGTGGGTGTGGCTTATGTGCATGCGTGTGGTGGCTGGAGATGGTTGTGGTGGCTGTGGGTTTGGGGTGGGGAGAGTGGCGGCCTGAGTGGTGGTGTGGTTTGAGTTACAGTGACTGATGGTGGCTGGGTTTAGGGTTAGGGTGAATGGTGGTGTGGTTCGGGTTGCGGTGATTGGTGGTGTGGTTTGGGTGGGATAGTTTAGATCTGGGCTTAGGGTTAGTTTGGGGGTCAGTGGTGGACTGGTGGTGTTAGTGGCGGTGGTGGTGTGGTTAGGGTTAGGGAGCCAGAGCTGGATGTAGCTGATGTGGGGGGTAGTGGCGCCGTGGCGGTGGTGGTCTGCTAGGGCTAGGTTGTATGTGGGTAGTGGGGTGGTGGATCTGGTGTAGGTGGCTGGTGGGTAAGGTTCTGGTGTGGTTGGCTGGTTGTGTGAGGTGGTGTGGGGTGACGGCTTGTGGTGGTACAGCGTGGCAGTGGCCTTTTTTTTTGTTTTTTTAAAGCATTTTCTGACAGAAAATCCGTCGGGAATTTACGACGGAATTCAATTCCGTCTAAATTTTCCAAGGGACTTTGCCGGGCTTGAAAATACTCTCGACGGACTGAAATCCGTCGGAAAACCCATTTCCGACGGAAATTCCGTCGGAAAAGGGTGTTTTTCCGACAACAACTTTTCCGACAACCGGTTTACAACTTGCACTGATTTCATTAACCACTACTAGAAAATTTTCCGTCGCAATTAACCTGTTTTCTAGTAGTGGTTAATGAAATCAGTGCAAGTTGTAAATCGGTAAATTGGCCGTTTAAAGGCAAATTGGATGGTTCCACCCACCCAATTGAACTCCCGGAGCGTATTAGTGATCATGGTAAACATTTCGGCGATTTTTATTTACGAGCGAAAAAAAGTTAAAAAATTTCAAAATTAAAGTCTAATATCCATGTTTTTTGAGAAATTTTGGAGGTTTCGGGGCCCGGTGTCGAAAAATCTTGAAATTTTAGGAAATATATTTCGGGGTTATATAATGTCGTTTGGAATTATATATGATCATTATTTGTTGTCATAAATGTACGTGGTAGGCTTGAGTTATGAAATCGGTGCAGGGTGTAAACCAGTAAATCGGCTGTTTAAAGGCAAATTGGATGGTTCCACCCAGCCAGGTGTACTCCCGAAGGGTATTATGGACCATTGTAAACATTGCGGTAATTTTTATTTCCGTGCGAATAAAAGTAAAAAAAAAATTCAAAAATATAATTGAAGTCTAATCTCCACGCATTTTGCGAATCTTTGGAGGTTTCGGGGCCCGGTGTCGAAAAGTATTGAAATTTTAGTGAATACATCTCGGGGTCATATAATGCCGTTAGGAACTATATATGATCATTATATGTTGTCATAAATGATCGTGGTAGGCTTGAGTTAATGAAATCAGTGCAAGTTGTAAGTCGGTAAATTGGTCATTTAAAGGCAAATTGGATAGTTTCACCCACCCAATTGGACGCCCGTAGGGTATTAAGACCATGGTAAACATTTCGGAAATTTTTTATTTCCGGGCGAAAATAAGTCAAAAAATTCCAAAATTGATATCCACGGTTTTTGAGAAATTTCGAAGGTTTCGGGGCTAGTGTCGAAAATAAATGAGATTTTAGGGGACATCTCGGGGTCATATAATGTCGTTTAGAACCATAAATGATCAGTATATGCTGTCTTAAATGTTCGTGGTAGGCTTGAGTTAATGAAATCGGGTAAGTTGTAAACCGGTAAATTGGCCGTTTAAAGGAAAATTGGTTGGTTCCACCCACCCAATTGGACTCCCCGAGGGTATTAGGGAACATGGTATACATTTTGGCAATTTTTATTTTATGGCGTATAAAAGTAAAAAATTTCTAAAATTGAAATCCACGCTTTTTGAGAAATTTGGGATGTTTCGAGGCCCAGTGTCGAAAAGTTTTGAGATTTAAGGGGATACATCTCGGGGTCATATAGTGTCGTTTGGAACCATATATGATCATTATTTGTTGTCATAAATGTTCGTGGTAGACTTAGATTAATGAAATCGGTGTAAGTTGTAAACCGGTGAATTGAGACCATGGTTAACATTTCGTCAATTTTTATATCCGGGTGAAAAAAAGTCAAAAAATTCAAAAATTGAAGGCTAATGTCCACTGCACGCTAGCTTTTTGAGAAATTTTGAATGTTTTGGGGCCCGGTGTCGAAAAGCATTGAGATTTTAGGGGATACATCTCGGGGTCATATAATGCCGTTTGGATCCATATATGATCATTATATGTTGTCATAAATGTTCTAATTGTTCTTGGTAAGCTTGAGTTAATGAAATCGGTGCAAGTTGTAAACCGGTAAATTAGTCATTTAAAGAAAAATTGGATGGTTCCACCCAGTCAATTGGACTCCCTGAGAGTGTTAGGGACCATGGTAAATATTTTGGCAATTTTAATTTCGGGCGAAAAAAAGTCAAAAGTTGAAGGCTATATCCACGTTTTTTGAAAAATTTTGGAGTATTCGGGGCCCGGTGTCGAAAAGTCTTTAAATTCTAGGGAATACATCTTGGGGTCATATAATGTCGTTTGGAACCATGTATGATCATTATTTGTTGTCATAAATGTTTGTGGTAGACTTGAATTAATGAAATCGGTGCAAGTTGTAAACTGGTAAATTGGCCGTTTTAAAGGCAAATTGGATGGTTCTACCCACCCAATTGGACTCCCGAAGGGGATTTGGGACAATGGTAAACATTTCGGCAATTTTTATATCCGAGCGAAAAAAGTCAAAAAATTCCAAAATTGAAGGCTAATATCCACGTTTTTTAACAAATTTCGAATGTTTTGGGGCCCGGTGTCGAAAAGCATTGAGATTTTAGGGGATACATCTCGGGGTCATATAATGTCGTTTGGATCCAATTATAATCATTATATGTTGTCATAAATGTTCGTGGTAAGCTTGAGTTAATGAAATTGGTGCAAGTTGTAAACTGGTAAATTGGTCGTTTAAAGGCAAATTAGATGGTTCCACCCAGCCAATTGGACTCACGGAGAGTATTAGGGACCATGGTAAACATTTCGGCAATATTTATTTTCGAGTGAAAAAAGTCATAAAAATTTCAAAATTAAAGGCTAATATCCACGCTTTTTTAGAAATTTTGGAGGTTTGAGAGTATTATCTTAATGGCTTGACCTCATTTCCAAAGGAATTGTCATTTAGATCCAATTACGTGTGGTTTAGAAGTCATTGTCGGCGGGATTAGTGATAATGGCCTCTTATTATTGGTCTAAAGTTAATATCATGCGTTCACCACTCTTTGTTATGGGTCCCAAATCCCAATCTTAGATTAATTAAGAATTTTCGAGTAAATCATATGCTTATTTTCATTTTTCAACTTTGAGCCTCTAAAAGCTAATCTCTGTTCACAGTGGGTTTTACTTTTTCACTATATTAATGTTTTTTTTTTTTTTTTTTTCCCTTGTAGAAATATATTACAAGTAATTAATTGTATTTGGACTAATGCCTATGTATATTGACTTTACCCAAAAACGTTTTATTTGTTTCCCACTATTGTTTGACATTTCTTCATGAAAGCACAATCCTACTAGAGATTTTAATATTAATTTTTATATTTTTATTTCCAATACATTGTATTTCAGTGTTTATGAATAAGGATGATTATCAAATTTAGGATAATTTAAATTTCAATTGAAAATGCCGACTTTGATTAATGAATTGATTTGTTAAAAAAAAAAAAAAAAAAAAAACAAATTTCATCAATGCTGTGTAGTAAAATAATTGGACATAAAAAAAATGTAGTAAAACAAATCTTTAATGTTTCTTAAAAATAACAATAATACTCACTCCATCCCTATATACATAGTACTATTCTTTTTTACTTTTCATGGTCTTCAAGACCTATCATAAATGTATATATCTCTATTTTCATATGCATAAAAATTATAAAACTAGATAATACGAAGTAATAAAATATACAATGTGACAAATCAAATAAGATATTATATGAACATATAATCTCTTATAAATTAACAAGAATTAATGGTCAAAGTTTTCAAAATTGGACCCAAATAACGGGTTCACTTCATCTTAAAAAACAATATTCAGTAAAAATAACTCCAGTTCTTATAATTTCAGTTTAGTAAAAATCAGTTAATGAAAAATTATAATAGAATCAGTAAAAATAATTTCAATTCAGCAAAAAATATTTCAGTTTAGTAAAATTAATTTAAATTAAGTAAAAATAATTTAAGTTCAGCAAAAATCATTAGGCCTATCTCATTGCAAATCTAGTTAATCTATTTTTTATTGACGGAAACAAATCTAGTTAATCTACGAACTAAATTATCATAGTATAGAACTATATATATACAATAATGTATAAAATATTATCGTTAATATTGTTATTGGCATACATATACTACCTCCGATTTTTTTAGTTGCAACTTTGGAATATTTTATATCTCACAAATAATACCCAAAAATTACAACTTAAAAAAAAATTAAAAAATCGAAGGTAATATAAATATTCTTATAAGGAGGAGCATTAAAAGGTGATTTCTTAAAACCACTATTTGAAAAGAAAAATGAGAACATGTAAATGTTAGAGCCACACACCACATAAGAATATTTATTTTCCCACTCGATATTTTACTTTCCTTTTCCTTTTTATTTATTATGGTGCAACCCCACACGATTTATTCCTTCCAAAAAAAAAAAAAATGGAATTAATATTTTTATCCTTTTTTTTTTCTCTCTCTCTCTCTCTCTAGATATAGCACCAATGTTCCATGAACCCTGCCACGCTGGCAATCCAAATTTCCAGTTAATTGCCGTTGATATGCTAGAAAATACCGAGTAAAAGTCAATTAGTCAATTTACATTATTTTATCCCACCAACCCTCCCCCAAGTCTCTTTATTCTCCCTTAAGAAAACCTACCCTTTCAAAATACCCAAAAATATAGGATAATTTTATTTTTTTATAGGATAAAAATTTAAAGATTATTAATCTTAAAAAAAAAATAAAAAATAAAAAATAAAAAAAAAAAAAAAAAAAAACTTGGTGTGCAATTTAAGAAACTTCACCCAAAAAATAATATAAAATATAAAATAAAATAGAAATTCCCTTTTCTACCCCTAAAAGGCCAAAAACCCTACATCCCACCTATAAATACACAACCACATAACGCATCAAAGTCTTCTTCATCTCAACCAAAAATAAAAATTCCTATATGTTTTTTTACAAATTATCATGAGCAACATCCCAACTTCTTTAATCAACTCCTCTCTTACTCTTTTTCTTCTCACTATTTCTTCTTCCGATCCTTGGCCTTTTTCTTCTCTTTCTTTCTTATAACACAAATTTAAACCTTAGCTTACAAAAAAACCTAATCTCTAAAAAAGCCAAAAAACCAAAACTTTTTGTTGATTCATACTAAAGTCTCTTGCAATGGGTAGTGGTGAAAGACAACACATGAACTTCAACCTCCACCTCTCACACCTCCTCCACCACCACCACAATCATCACAATCATCGCGGTATGGGTGGCGGCGACAAGGACGAGATCAAGAGCGTACCAAAAGGGTGCATGGCAGTTTTAGTAGGGCATGAAGGAGAGGAAAAACTTGAAAGGTTTATAATACCAATTGTGTACATAAATCATCCTTTGTTCATCAAACTCCTTAAGGAAGCTGAAGAAGAATATGGATTTGATCAAAAAGGTCCAATCACTATTCCATGCCACGTGGAGCATTTTCGTAACGTTCAAGGCATGATTGATCGTGAGCATCACCGTATGATGAACCCACATCATCATCATAATCATCATCATCATCATCATAATTTCTTGTGCTTTAAGGCTTGATTTTATTGTGTGATTATTGATTTGTAAAGGATCTTGATTCTTGAAAGTTTGGAATTCAAGTTTAATTTGATTATTATTATTATTATTATTATTATTATCAAGATGTAAATTTTTAGATTCTTGATTTGTTTTTGCGCGTGAGATTGAAAATCAAGTGATTAATTGTAGTTGACAATGATGAAAAGTTTTATAATATTAAATATATAAATATATATAGTATTATTATGATTTTCTCTTTAATTATTATGTGTCTTGCTTGTTCAAATTTATCAATTCAAAATTGTGTAAGTGTGTCCAATGATTATTTTTGATAGATCTTTTTAAAATACTTTATTTTATTATTTTGCTTTTTTTTTTATAATATGTATTAATTTGTTAATTAAGGCATTAGTATGTGACATCAACAATAGCCGAAAAAAGTGGAAGATTTCAAGAGCGAAATCAAAGAAGAGTCATAAAATTGTTTGAGAATGTGAACGCAAAGAGGGATTACTTAGCTTGCAATTTGCAGCACCCAAAAAAAAAAAATAGTAATAATAATATTTTTTAGGAAGTTTTATTACAATTATCTAACTGTAATTGACAAGGAGGTGTCTTGCCTTGTGTGGTTATACAAGAATAAGTACAAAGGTAGTACCAAAAAAATCTTTTTTATTTTTTTTGGACAGTTCAAACTAAAAAAATAAAAAATAAAAAATAAAATCTAAGCTCAACAAATTTCTTCCACTCCAGAATTTATGTAAAAAGTTGGGTGGTGTTTGGTTGTCAAGGGATAGATTTAATTCCATTTCCACAAAGTTGGGTGGGGTCATGAGTCTCATGACTGTTGGCTTGTAGTTTGGGACAAATAACACCAATCTATAACATACAATTGTTCATTGTCCCTTAATATTATTCTAAATTATAAAAATGGACCCAAACATTTTGGGTCACCAAGTTTTTGATTGCCTTGAAAATCAATTAGATTTCCATGTTTTTGGGACATGCTTCAAACATCATAAAGCTAGCTTTGAAATTTAATTTATATGTATAGTCTTTTATCCTCCTCCACAAAACAATGTTCCTCATAATTAATAATCACAACCAAAAAAATACCCATGTGAGATGGGCATCATTATTATAAAGTACATTCCGAAATTATAGGAATATTTCTTTAATTAAACTTTGTCATAGATTAGTGGATAACTGGATATAAAAGTTGGATTAAAATCTTAATACTATATTGTATATTATAGCGGTAGCTAGATTTTCTCAAAAAATTAGATAATGTTATCTCTATTCGAAAATAATACTTGTAATGTCGAAATAGTTCTTAATTAAAGGTATTATAACAATTTATTTTATTAAAAAAAAAAAACATAAAAAACAAAAACAAAAGGTGTTTAAACTTATTACTCCGTAGTAAATTAGTATTTTTCAAATTCTCCTTAGAACTTAGATTAGGCAAAGTTATGCTCTTAAACTATGAGATAGAGGCCGGCAAACTTACTTTGTAATTTTGAGGTCACAAGTTCGAGCCCATCTGTGTAATTGGGCTAGCTAACATATGACATGTAAAATTTATATTATTAGGATTGTTCACCTTACCAGCACACAAAATAAAAATGCTTTTTGTATGTGGAGACAAGAAATTAAAATTAATTTCAAAGTTCCATGTATATATAGTTTAATTATATCTAATGAGATTAAAAGGGCCACAACTAATGTACACTTAATTAATTGGTTAAAGTTTCAACTTATATCTATTAGTATTTGTAGTTGCTTTAGTATCATGGTTTGTTGTAACTTCATTTGTTGTCTAATGCATCACAAAGTAGGGAATAGATCCTTTAGTGATGTTTTTTTGTGTTTATTATCTTATTTATATTTGATTTTTTTTCTCAGAAGAATAGTTCAATTGGCCTAGTGGTTAAGATTGAGGTCGGGCTAGTGTATGATAGGTAACATGTTTAAATGCTCTAGCTTCATTTGTACGTAATTTGTATTGCTCTTGCGTTGTGACAATGGCTTCAAGAGTTTATTATTCATTTTTGCTTAAATCAGTAAGGTAAAAAAAAAAAAAAAGTTGTTTAATATGTTATAAAGTTAATTGCCTTAATAAATACTATTAAAGATTTAAAGTTAATATGCACGGGGCCTTAATATAATTAGTGAGACTACTAGCCTTAAAACAAAGCCTAAATGGAGGGAATTGCTAGATAGTTGATTGCTTAATCCCTAATGAAAACTAATGATTTGAAATTAAAGTATTATTTTGGAAAGGTATGAAGGGATTGGAGGAATTTGGTTACTTTATGGTATTCCTCATCTACTTTATCACATTATTATTTTCCATACTTCTTATTCAATGTTCAAAGAGGAATCCTATTCCCTTAATTTGATAGAGCTACATTTAACCAGCTATTCATGTTGGAATCCAAGTGATGCCTCAAAATTCTACACCCTAGACCCAACAAACATGGAAAACACTGCATTTTTGACTTTCAATCATATTATAAGATATTTTGAAGCATCAAATTATTTGTTTTGGTATTGTTTACCTCATTTTCAACTAATTTAAACTAGATCAATTTTGTGGGCTTAGATGTTAGTGTATGACTATATGTGCCTAATTTCACACTCATACACATTCCATCTCCATATTTTTGCTTGGGAAGTGTTATCTTTCAAATATAGGGTATCTTGAATCGTAGAAGTAAATATATACCCTCGATCATCTCCATAATTTCATACACAATACTCTACTTCCCTTTCTTAATATTCTAAGTAATATTCTTACATGTGGGTGTAAAGTGGGATTAAAAATAAAAATTGTAATTTGTAAAACGCGAAGCATATGGCCTATATGGGTATAAAGTGCTTCGTATGTCATTTGATTTTGTATGGCCAAACGGCATAAGAGTTTTAAAATAATTGAAAAAATGGAATAACATATAAAAATGTAAAGAGTGAAAAGAAATGAACTCGTGAAAGAAATGTACGGAACGAAAAGAAATGAAGATAGTAATAATCAGAAATTGTTTAATTTCTGTATATCCAGAAAATAATTGTCCATTAAGAGATCAATAATATCAGAAAGTTTAGTTGCTTTATGTATTATAAAAAAAATATAATTATATACGTAGTATATTGCTAATTTAGAGTGAAATAATAATATATTGCTAATTAAGAGTGAAATTATATACGAAGTACATATGGAGTAGCATAACAATTAACATCAGCATACTTTAACTCATTATTTATACATTTATAGTTTTATACTTCGTACACATGATTAAAGTTTACTGCATCTGCATGTGATCATGAAACTCTTCATCAATACCAATTAATACTCTGATTAATTAATGTAATTATAATATAAGTTTCTTGATCAAATCTGAAAGCCACATAACTGGCGACAGAATTAAAAGATATGGAGATTAAATCATTGAAATGGAATAAACTAAGCATGCTTAATAAATAATAACGCCTTATATTAAGGAAGGTACAAATCAAATGATTAACCAAAGTACCAAACCACCCAAAATAATTGCAAAATTCAAGCACTTCTATAGTTTTTATGTGGCTTTTGTCCTGATTTATTGGATGTTTGTTTGTTTGTTTTTCTTTTCATCCTAACTATTGTATGTAGCAACTTGTCAAAAAAAAAAAAAAAAAAAAAAAAAAATTGTATGTTACTTGTGTACTTACTTGCTCCATTTTAGCAACTATCCAACGTTTTGTTTGTTTGTTTATGTGCTTATTAGCTCCAAATTAACAATCATCCAAAACTCGATTTTTCAGTGTAGACACATGAAGAAAAAATGTGCAATTGTTTTTGGTTCCTTCTTCCTTTTGAGTTTTGAGTGACGAGATAGTACAAAGAATCTATTGTTGATATGACAGGTTTATAATAATAATAATAATAATAATAATAATAATAATAATAATAATAATAATAATAATTTTATCGTGTAAAATGTGCTCTGAAGTTTGTCAATTAAGTTCGTATCAATTAATCTAGCTATAGTGGATGAAAATATCATCCATAGCTTACATCATTACATGCCTAATTTTTTTTTAAGTATTCGCTTGTAATTTTTTCTATAATTCATTTTTCAATGTATAGATAAAATGGAAAATCATTCATACTTCCATAGTATAATAACCATCATCCAAGCACGAACCTCCAAATTCATCAAGCACAATAGCATTACTCACATCAAAGAGGGAGGACAAAACACCAAAACATGAAAATAACATACATCCAAACAATAATAGTATTGCTTCTTTACCCTTGCTTAATTAAAGTGTCACTCATGCCCTATTGTCATACGATTTTTGACCCTATACTTGTATCACGTACTATACAAAAAACACAAAGTTGTTCAAATTATTTACTTAAAGTGGTTATTAAAATTGATGGTCCTTACTTTTATAGGGTGACATATGATCTGATAGAACCTAACATTATACGAGTATATATAACCATGATCTTAAGAGTCATAATTCGCATTAAGGTCACAAAAACTTACATATTACACCATCATGCGCGCATGAACATACACTGATAAACATGTCACAAACAAAAACTAAAGAATTAAAATCCAACACTTGGTTGTTGCACGCATGAACATACAACACAAACAAAAACTAAAGATATAAAACCCAACACTTGTTTATTGTATTGTACATAACGAAAAATCTCACAAAGTTTTTCGACTTTATCAATAACGGACGAAATGGAAAAACAACAAGAACTAGATCAGTCTTAGAGGAACAAAGAAAAACAAGAACACATTTGCATGTTGGCCAACTAGAGAAAAGCATATATACTTCTATAGTTGTATAATATTTTAATAGAATAAGAAATTTCTGGAGAAATAATGAGTAGATAATCTGTCTATTGAAAAACTTGCACAAACTAGGCATAATCGTTAGCCAAGTCCCTACCAATGTCAATCTGGCTTGACTTCTAACACCAAATGGGCCCTAAAACTACCACTTAATTGTCATGTAC
This sequence comes from Chenopodium album, assembly GCF_948465745.1. Taxonomy (NCBI): domain Eukaryota; kingdom Viridiplantae; phylum Streptophyta; class Magnoliopsida; order Caryophyllales; family Amaranthaceae; genus Chenopodium; species Chenopodium album. The sequence goes on from NC_137838.1 coordinate 5,753,551, forward strand.
TAACACTTGCATTTGTCACTCTTTGAATTTTTTTAAAAGAATGACAAAGTCATAACGGTCACATGTTAGATTAATTCCTATCCCCGTCTATAAGTAACTGTCGTATTATTATTAATTCTTGTAATTTTGGATATAATACGGTATACTTTAAGTGTCTTTGTTTTAATGGTTGATTCGACTTCACTTAAGATAAAATGTGAACTTTTGTTGCTAGATATCCAATGAAATTGGGGTTTGATGACTCTTACTCTAGTTGGAAGATGACTAATTATAACAAGTGGAGCAAGTGCAAGGAAATTACTATCATGTCTATTAAAGATGTCTAGATTAACTAGAGATACAAGTTGAGTAGTTTGATGTACCCATCTAATATAAATGGTGAGCCTTAATTGTATACAATTTTCTTACAAAAATTTCGTCAAATTTTGATATGTAATAGAGCAAGCTTTTTTATTTGAAACTTCTTACGGTAGGATAATTAAATCATTTGGGCTTCATGTAAGTTCACAAAAGTATGAGTGTATGACCACCTATGTTGGGTGTTAAGCCCCAAACCCAATAATTGATCTTGTTTGGCATTTGTCAGATGGATTGGCACACTTTAATCTTTGGAATAAAATAGAGCATTAATCTAGTAATTTTTGGTATCTTTATCAAGTTCGAGTGGAAGAGAGCACAACTTAAGTACAGCTTTCAGTACTAAAAACGACCAGTAATAAGAGTGGTACATTTTTGTTTGGAGATTGTACCTATGATGTTCAATAGATCCTTAACATAGTTATCCTCGCAAAATTCGTCCAAGGCCTACAAGGATATCAACTTCATTAGCAGAAGCCACTGAACAATTGAACATAAGCATAAACTGATACAGCCATACAGGCCAAGTAACACTGATATTGAAGCGGCTTCTCATACAATATTACAACCATCATTCATTCATTTGCTTACCGGGGAGACTACAAAAGCTAACTCGAAGTATGAAACATTCTGAGTTTTACAGAAAGCCTTCAAGCATCAGATTCTAATCTTCTATGCTGCAAGTCTGCAACAACTAATATCCAGGATATATTAAACAGCTGAATGTTTTACAGTCAGATTTTCCAACGTTGTCAATATATATATATATATATGCAACCCCCCATATTGAAAATTTACAAAATTTTGGGGGGTTGAGGTGTGGGAGCGCGATTGCTCCCCACCAAGGGGTTTCCATAACCCCATCACTCCAAATCAACGATAATCTAGTATTAGTTTTCAAAAGGAATTTCATTTGTGATGGTACAAAATGCATGCCCTGCTAGTAGACTACTCAAAGAGCTACTGCCGTCTTGTATTGAAGCCCCGTATTGTAACACCGTGCAAGAAGTTGGTGTAACCCATAAAATTAATGTTTCCATCAGAGCTGCGTATCCAATCCTTGACTAAAGCATGAGCTGTCGGGCCCAAGTTCAATTCCTATGCATCATGAGCAAAAATATTTAGAGAACGGTAACTTGAAACCACAAGAAGGATAGGAGATGGTTGATAAACTAAATGCGTACCCTTGCAAAGTGCTCAACTGAGATCCTCCGGTTACCTTCCTGCTCAAAATACTGAAATGCCACGGTAGCAATTCTATCCCAATCTTGAAGAGCCTCGAGTTGATATACACTAATTGCCGCAGCACAAAACTCTTCAAAATCTATCTTCTTGGAAGAAAATGGTTCCATCTACATTAAAAGGCTCAAATTGTAAAGTACTAAAAAAAATTTACTTGGTTCCAATGTAACTAATGATAAAAAATGTAACTTTAATTTCGTTAATGTAATTAGTTTTGTCAATCTATCAAGTATTCAAACATTGACTAAATAGGCAACTTTGACATATCAAACTCTTACAATAGTAAAAAAATCAGGAATCCTGGCGTCTTTCATGGCATCAGTTGCATTTTTCGCGAGGGCCTGTAAATAAGCAACATGATTAAAAAGAAGAAGAAGAGGGGGGGGGGGGGGGGGGGGGAAGCTCAATTAGAATTTTTATCTATATGAGTAGACCAGTAGGAAATTTGAGGGTGGGGGTTGCACTTACCGCTTTAAAATTCTCAAGAGAGACACACCCATCTTTCGGCTCTAGGAGCCTAAACTGTGCTTTGAGGTAAAAGAGCTCATTATCTGTCAGAGCTTTTGAAAGAGCCTGCAATTATGCCCATAGTTATTGAATGGTAACGGATCTTATGCAGAGTAATACGAAGTACATGTTAAGGGAAGGATCAATTTATGTAATTATTAGGCATGTCATAGAAAAAACATTCCATATATACATGCAGATTCATTACTATTATTGTCTATTACAGCCTACCAATATCTTGAGGGACCATAAAAGTTGTTTCAAAGAATCAACATCCTTGATCTTGTTGAGATATACTGTAGTAGCAATTCAGCACTCAAATGATTCGAAGTATTTAATTGACACATTGCTGACAACTCTTGATTTATGAGAGCAAATGCTAGTCATTATATATCTAAGGATTCTCTTCCGATGTGGAACAAAGTTTAGTTTAGCTTATGACATGCAAACCTACAAAAGTGTGCACATCAGAGACAAAGATTCTCACCTTTAGAGCTGCTCGTTTGAGAGGGGTGGCCCGCACATATGACCTAACTAACTTGATCGGGAGTATATCTAAAGGAAGAGGTGATCTGTTTTCATCTCTTAACCATGGATGAGCTGCAAGTAATGTCATCAGTGGTTAAGTCAGGAAAGTAACTAGGTTTATGAGATATAAGCCATAAATTATTAACATAACCCAAGCAAAAGAAAGTACTCACCTAGTGCTTGTGCTGCCGTCATCCTTTTTCTAGGATCCTTGTTCAGTAGCCTTTTGACAAAATTTTTGCCCTCTGCTGATATATTGGGCCAAGGTATATCTTCAAAATTAGGATTAGCCCTTAACACAGAACGGAATGTTGCTGATTCAGTTTTTGCGTAAAAAGGTCTGCTTCCACATAACAAGATGTACGTTATGACACCAATGCTCCACATATCTGCTTCAGTGTTATATGATCCATGCAGCACTTCAGGTGCAACATAAAAAGCACTTCCAACTACATCATTAAGCCATTGATCTGCACACCAAAAAAAAAACTTAATGAATCTATTTTGTGTTGATTTAAATAGAATTGTTTTAGTTACAGATTATTTTTCCATTCAGCTTGTTCGGTTTTATTACTTAAAAAAGTTAATACTTATTCAAGTTACCAAGGGGGGAAGCACAATATGGGTTTAAGTCCATTTGGGGAATTATTTGAAGTTGATGGCCATAAGGTGAGAATTATTCTTGTCAAATTTTCCTTATACAGCTAATGAAGTTATAAAGTAGAAATTAAAATCTTATTTACTTAATTGTAGAATTGCAAATACGAAAAAAGATAAAGTTGACATTACCTGGCCTAACATAATCAGAAAGACCAAAATCTATAACCTTCAAGCACGAATCATCATCCTTTGTAGCAAATAGAAAATTCTGCAAACAAATAGGATCCTCTGGTGGTTAACAAACCTCCAAGTAATTCCTTAGCTAAAAGCCTAAAAGCATAGAGCCACAATAACAATTCCATACCTCTGGTTTTAGATCACGGTGCACAACACCCTGAAGATGGCAAAATGCAACTGCGGATAATATTTGCACTACAATTCCCTTGGCATCTTCCTCGACATATCTCCCACCTCTGGAGCATTAAACAAACAAAATGAGGCTGATCCCTGAAAATAAGTATAGAAATTCATAGAATCCCCCCTCCCTAATCCCCTGGGAATCAATAAGACTGCATCAAATTTTACCTTTGCAAAATTCTATCTAATAGCTCACCACCTTCACACAATCTGCAAGTCAAATTAGATTTGTCATAATGTATTAATTCCTTAACCACTCATAAAGACTGATCAGTAAACTTGAGAATACCTAAAGGCCTAAGTGCCAAACTAAGCACAAGTACATTTATATTGATTCTTTTTTTATTTTTCAAATCACTTGTATCCTCAGTGAAGCATCATGTCTAAGATGACAAATAGTAGATAAGACAAATTAAAATTAGACACCATTTTATGAATTCTACAATCAGCAAATCTGTGAATCCCTGCAATATGTTGTGTCATGTGCTGATAAAATGCCATAAGCACATTCAATAGCAACTGATTCAAAAGTCAAACCTTGCATTAAGCACTAAAGCAGAATTCAGGAAGCACTTACTCCATTACTAGGTAGACGGTGTTAGCATCCTCAAATGCATCATAAAATTTGAGCATATGCGGGTTGCCAGAAAATGCTTTCAACATTTTCACTTCCCTGCGGACATCTTCAATTGCAACTGCTGAATTCATCTGCCCAAAGTCATCAGTTTCATTCATTATAACTCAATAAACTTAAGAACTAGATAAAAAAATATTTAAAAACAATACTAATACTAAGACTAAAACATACTTTTTAAATTATACCCTACAATTCAATAAAACTCCACTCAGAAACTACCATCAATAAACATCAATGAAGGTTATGAATCTCGAGATAGAGACAAAACATAAACCAATCCCTGTATCATGATATTGGCACTGGATTAATAGAATGTTCTAAGTTTGCAATATTAGTCCCAAGCTCATATAAAAGATCTCTGCTTCCCCTCACTATATAGCACCAAAACCAACCTTGTAAATCCATTCCAGCCCTTCAATTTAAAATATCAAATCAAATGATTACTTAACTACAAAAATAGAGATCCACAGCCAAATAAAATAAGTTTACCAAAGGACTTCTTAACAATTCTACAAAACCATCAATCATAATCCAACTTATAATATTATATACACCACATTTCATCAGTTAATAAACAAATAGTTGCATAATTTAACAAGTAGCAACCAAATCAAACACATACTCACAAAGTCACAAGTACAGTCCAAATCTCATAATTATTTATTTAATACTCAAAAACACCCACCAAAAAAATCCAATTCCAGGTACAAACAGACAAAAATGTAACAATCAAGCATTATAACAAGAAACCCTATGTTAATATTCAAATTGATCAATCTCCCACACATAACAACCTCGCAAACTCGAAACCACCAACACATACACACATATAGAGAGCGAGGAATAGCTCAAGTGGTTAGAGCTTAGAGCTCTCCTCCCGATTCTAAGAGATTTTGGGATTGATCCTCATCACATGCTCTCGTGCCTCTAAACACCAAAAAAACATACATATATATACATCAACAATTTAACACAGTCCTCATTTCACCACAAACAAACCAAAATGGCACATAATACCGCACCTTAGATTTAGAAATAATCTTGACAGCAACAGAAACACCTTTAACATCCCCTTTTTTACCCTTTGCCCAACAAGTATGACCAAAATGCCCTCGACCCACTTCCTCCCCTAATTCATACTTTGCCCCAAAATTCTTGGAATACCCAAAATTCTTGTCTAAACCCCTCTCTCTTTCTTGCTCCACCGTCCTCTCCGGCGTAACCCCACCACTCTCCTTCCTCCGCCGCCGAAACGCCGCCATTATAGGCATCGCCGGGGACGGCGGCGGAAAGGGCCATTTCATCATTCTCCTTCCCGGAGTTCTCGCCGGAGAAGGGCTTATTCCGGCAGGTAAAGGGCTAGCAAACGGCGTCGTTTGTACACTCGCCGGAGTTGGGTCTTCAACGGCGTCGTTGACCGCCAGTGAAGTAGTCTTCTTGCTGAAACAGTGCCCCATGCCAGGATTTACGTGAAAAGGTTTTTTTTTAAAGAGAGAGAAAGTGAGCTAAAGAAGAGAGTAATTCAAAGTTGAGGGAAAAGTTGAAGTTATTGGCATTTAAAGTTTGGTATCTGTCGATGAATTGGCAATTTGGCACACTATATTTCTTTGGAAGATAATCTACTACGTAGCATTTTTTTAGGAGTATAGTATTTTAAGTTCGAGTAGAAGAGAACGTATTTGCATTTATGTTTCTCATATATATGCATTTATGTTTCTCATATTTGCATTTAATGTTTAATGTTTATCAAAATGGCAAATATGGTAAATAATGGCAAATTTTTTCATCATCAATGGCAGACGAACCCCAACACCATAACAAACATCATGTCCAACAACACCAACACCACCATCTCCGGAAGCTTCACCGTCAAATTTAATAAACAACCATAAGAAAAATATACTTCCTCTAACTAAATTTACTTGATTCATAGCTTTTGTTGGGTTTGAGAAGTGTGGAGAATGGTTCAAGAAGGCTAAGGGGATGCATAGCTTAGGAGTTTAAGCTATGTACTATTGCTTGGTGTTAAGCAATAGTGGATGGAGAGGGCTGACTTCAAATGAGCATATCTCAAAATCTAGGAATGATATTGAGATGATTCAAGTTGGATGTGATAGCTCGACTCAAGAGTTTTTCAACGGCTGGTCATAAGCTTGATTTGGTTTAGAATTGAGGGAGTTATGACTGTTTTAAGAATAGTTGTCCACGCAGTGCGGTAGTTCAATTGAACTGTTGAAAAGTTGGGTCGAACCTAGTTGCTTCTAAGCATTTGAGGCAGACTGTGTAGCTCTTAGATTCCTAGAGGAGGTTTGGTTGGACCAAGGAAGAAGTGTGACCGAACCACGCCAAGTTCGATCGAACTCTAGGTAGGTACGGTCGAACCATCGAGCCCCTGTTCCAGCGTGTTATTTCTTTTATTTCGCTCGGGATGTAATCTTAGCCATTGATCTTCTAGCACTATATATATTCTTATTTTGTCATTGTAGAGAGTAATAGGATGAGAGGAAAGATGTAGAGAGAAAAAACCTCATGAAATACCCAAACACTTAAAGTTTGAGTGTTTGAGAAGATGAGTTTGGGGTGGGAGCTTTCATGATGATTGAAAGCTTGTAAACTACATTGTTCTTCATCAAATTGTTTACTCCATAGTGGATTGGAGGGTTTTTCTCCCTGATCTTGGGTTTCCCACGATAAATTCTCATTGTCTTGTGTATTCCTTGTTTTTTTCGTCTTCGTTGTTGTTAGTTGTCGTTAATTGCAAACTAGCTAGCACATTCGGTTAATCCCTTTCAGCTTTTGGCATAATATTTAAGGAAAAGAGAGAAACTGTGTGCATAATTTATTTTATTACCCAAAAATTATCTCCTAAAATCTTACCAAATATAGTAGGTCAAATAATATGACATTTACAATTTAGGAATGTTAGTTAAGTAATTCTCCCATTTCATATTAACCGTAACATTTCCTTTTTACATCTGTTCTATAATAATTACAACACTTCTTTATTTAGTAAGGTTCCTCTATTACGAAGTATTTTATGTTTGGGTTTTTTCCTATAGTAACCCTGTTAATTTCACTTTTCAACGTTGTGTCCCAACATATATTACTTTTCACACTGTAATCCCAATATATACATTTTGTTTCCATACGATAACCTTACCGTTAAAAATTCCATTAGTGGAGCCCACTCTTAATTTATTACTATAATATTTTTTTTTTATCAATTTACGCGTTGGAAAATGTTCCGTTAAAGGTTTTGAAGGCTATTTTGGCCTTTAAGTGTCCAAATTGAGCTCAAATTCGGCAAAAAAATAACTAAAATGCCTCGTTTTGTGTATTAAGTGATGTCTCGATTTAAGTGTTCACGTTTTAATACTTAAATGGTAGGTGTTTGTCTTTTTTTGAGAGCATTCCCTACAATGTGAAAAATTCCTCCATCTCCCTTGTTAAAAAATTCTCAAATTCCATTGTTGATGAGGAAAGAGAACAGTGGGTATGTTTGACCAAAAGGACCAAAACGGCAGCTTTTGAGAAGTGGGCCACTTGAGAAAAACAACGGAGGGAATACATTTTTGTGAGAAGATTGTACATTTTAGAGTTTTACCTACAATGTTCAATAGATCCTTAACATTGTTGTCCTCGCGAAATTCGTTCAAGGCGCTACATGGGTATCAACTCCATTAGTAGAAGCCGCTGAACAATTGAACATCAGCATAAACTGATACAGCCAGACAGGCCAAGTAACATTAACATTTGAGGGGGCTTCTCATACAATCATCATCCGCTGAAAGCGAAGAATTCCTGCGTACAAGAGGGGACTACAAAAGCTAATCCAAAGTACGAAACATTCTGAGTTTTCAGAAAGCCTTCAAGCATCAAATTCTAATCTTCTATGCTGCAACAAATAATATACAGGCTGTAATAAACAGCTTAATGTTTTACAGTCAGATTTTCCAAGGTTGTCACTATATATGCAACCCCCCATATTGAAAATTTACAACATCAGGGGTGAAAAAATTAAGGGGTGGAGGTGGGGGAGCTCAATTGCTCCCCGCCAAGGGGTTTCCATAACCCTATCACTCCGAATAACAGGTAAAACCGTATTAGAATTCAACAGAATTTCATTTGTGATGGTACAAACTGCATACCCGCTAGTAGACTACTCAAAAAGCTACTGTCGTCTTGTATTGGAGCCACGTATTGTAACACCGTGCAAGAATTTGGTGTAACCGATAAAATTAATGTTTCCATCAGAGCTTCGTATCCAATCCTTGACTAAAGTATGAGCTGTCGGGCCCAAGTTCAATTCCTATGCATAATGCGCAAAAATGATCAGAACAGGAAACCACAGAAAGAATAGGAGAAAGTTGATTAACTAAGTGCTTACCCTTGCAAAGTCCTCAACTGAGATCCTCCGGTTACCTTCCTGCTCAAAATACTGAAACGACGTGGTAGCAATTTTATCCCAGTCTTCAAGAGCCTCAAGCTGATATACACTGATTGCCGCAGCACAAAACTCTTCAAAATCTATCTTCTTGGATGAAAATGGTTCCATCTACATTAATAGGGTCATATTGTAAGCTTTTACTAAAAAACATTACTTGGTTTTAATGTAGTTAATGATTAAAAATGTAACTCAAGTCACATTAATATTATTAGTTTGTCAACGTGTCAAGTAATTAAACGATAGCTAATAGGCAACTTTGACATATCAAACTGTCTTACAATAGTCAAAAAATCAGAAACTCTGGCGTCTTTCATGGCATCGGTTGCATTTCTCGCGAGGGCCTGTAAATTAGTGACATGATTATACAAAAAATAAAAAGAAAAAAGAAGTAAGCTCAAGTAGAATTTTCATCTATCTGAGTAGACCAGTTGGAAATTTGAGGGTGGGAGTTGCACTTACCACTTTAAAATTTTCTAAAGACACACACCCATCTTTTGGCTCTAGGAGCCTAAATTGTGCTTTGAGGTAAAAGAGCTCATTATCTGTCAGAGCTTTTGAAAGAGCCTGCAATAATGCATATAGTTATTTAATGGTAACGGATTTTATGCAGAGTAATACATGTTAAGGGGAGATCAATTTCTATAATTTATAAGCATTGTCATTGACTCATAGGAAAAACTTTCCAAATTTACATGCAGATTCATTACTACTGCGATCATCTGTTACAGCCTACCAATGTCTTGAGGGACCACTAAAAATGTTTCACAGAATTAGCATCCTTGATCGCGTTGAGCTAGAGTAGCAATTCAGCACTCAAATGAGTTGATGTGTTTAATAGACACATTGCTGAATGCTGACAACTCTTTATTTAGGAGAGCAAATGGTAGTCATTATAAATCTAAGGATTCCCTTCCGATGTGGGACAAAGTTTAGTTTAGCTTATGACATGCCAAAGGTAAACATCAGAGATAAAGGTTCTCACCTTTAGAGCTGCTCGTTTGAGAGGGGTGGCCCGCATATATGACCTTACTAGCTTGATTGGGAATATATCTAAAGGAAGAGGTCTGTTATCATCTCTTAACCATGGATGAGCTGCAAGCAATGTCATCAGTGGTTATGTCAGGAAAGTAACTAGGCATATGAGATATAAGGAAGCCATAAACCATTTACATAGACCCAAGCAAAAGAAAGTACTCACCTAGTGCTTGTGCTGCCGTCATCCTTTTCCTGTGGTCTTTGTTCAGTAGCCTTTTGACAAAATTTTTGCCCTCTGCTGATATATTGGGCCAAGGTATATCGTCAAAATTAGGATCAGTCCTTAACACAGAACGGAATATTCCTGATTCAGTTCGTGCATAATAAGGTCTGCTTCCACATAACAAGATGTACGTTATGACACCAATGCTCCACATATCTGCTTCACTGTTATATGATCTATGCAGCACTTCAGGTGCAACATAATAGGCACTTCCAACTACATCATTAAGCCTGTGATCTGCACATCATAAGTTCTATGAATCAATTCTCAATGTAAAATAAGTCCACCATTTAGTCCACAAATAATTAACACATCAGATCAACCTTAAGCCACAACAGCTGGGTCATAAGTAATAACATTAAACATTTTTTGAATAAGAATAACATCAACTTCTGAACTTTAAGATATCAGCCATAAATAAATTCCATCATTTGATTATTAAATAAAAATATTCCTAGATTCCTAACTTTAGGGGGTGTCTTCACAAATGGTCCTAACTGAATACAGAAAACTTATATCTCCAAATGGGTTAATATAGCTATGATCATGGTAGCTGCGGTGAAGTAAGCACGGGTATCAACGTCTAAGCCCACAGTAAACATATGATGAGCCCAAACAAGAAATCCAAGAACACCTATACTGATCATGGCATAAACCATGCCTAGATACCCGAAGACCGGTTTTCCGGAAAAAGTAGAAACGATATGACTTATGATACCGAATCCAGGCAGAATGAGAATATAGACCTCTGGATGACCGAAAAACCAAAAAAGATGCTGATATAATATGGGGTCCCCCCCCAGCGGGATCAAAAAAGGTTGTATTAAAGTTTCGATCGGTTAATAACATGGTAATTGCCCCCGCCAGTACCGGAAGTGATAATAAAAGTAGGAATGCTGTTACTAAAACGGACCACACAAATAAGGGTAATCTATGCATAGTCATTCCGGGTCCACGCATGTTGAAGATAGTTGTTATAAAATTGATAGAACCTAAAATGGATGAAACACCAGATAGATGAAGACTAAAAATTGCTAAATCAACAGCTCCTCCAGAATGGCTGGTAATACCACTTAAAGGCGGATAGACCGTCCACCCAGTCCCGCTACCCACTTCTATTAAGGCTGAGCTTAATAGGAGCAAGAGACTTTGGGGTAACAACCAGAATGAAATATTAATCCACTCTCACCCTAGCAACTCAGATGCAAGATTTTGGTAGCATAAGTGATTTCTTCTCTTTTTTAAATATCAGCAGCTCTATAAGTTGCGAATCTTGCGATACAATGAACTAATATAAGCAACTTCCTCAATTCAGTTCAAGCATAACTATGCTTCTGAATTCATTGAGAAACACTCGTATAACAGTTTCAATAGCCATTGGTTGGCAGAAGGCTGATTTGAAGGTATTTTTAGTGTAAGCAGCACATAGTTTATTTGAATCTTTAAGCATAGTAATAGGTTTTTTTATTTAATTGGGGAGTAGGGCTCTTTGTTGTTCAACATTGTGACTTAGCTAGATTTCTCATTTTAACTCACTTTACAGCTTCCTTAACTTTATTAATGCAGCTTAAAAGTTTTGTTTGTGGACACTTGAGTTCAGTATTTAGTAATGGATCTAATGATCCTTCAATCAATCACAGAGACAATATTAGTTTTTTTGTGGCGCTTCCAAATAGTATGACCCAAACTTAATTATATGCTCACCTTCCACTTAATTATCATCATTTTGCAACCTTTTTTATTTTTAGTTGATTTATATATTGTTGTTTTAGTTACAGATAACTTTTCCATTCAGCTGGTTCAGTTTTATTACCATGGAGGCATGGGATACCAAAAGCTGAGAGTGAGGAGTGGAAAAGAGCTGAGTTTCAGTAGTGGGAGGTCAATTAATTCCGACTAAAGTCTATTTTGGGAATTATTCAAAGTTGATGGCCATAAGGTGGGAATTATTCTTGTCAAACTTTCCAAAATTGATTAATCCAAAGTTATAAAGTAGAACTTCAAATCTTATTTACTTTGTAGCAGTTATTGCAAATAATAAAAGATGAAGCTGTCATTACCTGGCCTAACATAATCAGAAAGACCAAAATCTATAACCTTTAAGAGCGCATCATCATCCTTTGTAGCAAAAAGAAAATTCTGCCAAGAAAAGTCCTGTGGTTAACAAACCTCCAAGTAATTCCTTAGCTAAAAGCACCACAATGACAATTCCATACCTCTGGTTTTAGATCACGGTGCACAACACCCTGAAGATGGCAAAATGCAACTGCGGATAATATTTGCACTATGATTCCCTTGGCATCTTCCTCGACATATCTCCCGCCTCTGGAGAATTAAACAAACAAAATGAGGCTTATAGAAGATAAGTCTAGAAACTCATACTATCCCCCCCCCCCCCCTGCCAAAAAAAAATCTTCCCTGGGAATCAGTGAGACTGCATAAAAAACTTTACCTTTGCAAAATTCTATCTAATAGCTCACCACCTTCACACAATCTGCAAGCCAAAATAGATGTGTCATAATGTATTAGAAATAACAATAAGTGTCTAAGTGCCTTATAACTGTATTGATTCTTTTTTTATTATTCAAGTCACTTGTATCCTCAGTGAGTCTGGAAGAGAGGACATCGCGTCTTAGATAATAATGGTTGACAAATAGAAGATAAAACAAGTTGACACCATTTCTACGAAGCCTATAGAATGCTGCAATTGTCAGCAAATCCCAATAAAATGTTGTCATGCGAAATCTAACAAAATGCCAAAAGCATATACAATAGCAACTGATTCAGAAGTCGAAACATGTGTTAAGCGTAAAGCATACAGAATGCAGGAAGCACTTACTCCATGACTAGGTAGACATTGTTAGCATCCTCAAATGCATCATAAAATTTGAGCATATGCGGGTTGCCAGACAATGCTTTCAACATTTTCACCTCCCTGCGAACATCTTCAATTGCAACTGCTGAAGTCATCTGCTCAAAGGCATCAGTATCATTCATTATTACTCATTAATCTAAGAAGAACTAGAAAATAAAAAAAATTGTACAAACAAAACAATAATAATCATACATTCATACTAAAACCTACTTCATAACTATACCCTACAAATTAATAGAACTCCACTCAGAAACTACTATCAATGGAGATCATTGAAGGTTAAGAGTCTCAAGATAGAAGCAAAACATAAACTAATCCCTGTATCATGATGTTGCGACTGAATTAATAAGATGTTCCAAGTCCGTTATATTAGCCCACCATTTCCAAAACATATATCAATTGCTACACACACAGATGTAATTAGAACTTTCGAACGATATACAAGCACTTCCCAAGCAGCCAAACAAAATGCACCCTCAAATTGTACTAATTTTGCACTAGCTTGGCATTTAGAGAATAACAATGACAAAAACAACCAATGAACTCGAGATATACAAGACAAATATGAAGCATTGGGAACCAAAAATCTCCACATGAGCCCCAAGCTCATCAAGATAATCTCTAATTCCCCTCACTATACATGACCGAAACCAACCTCATTTATATTTCCATTACAACCCTTTCATCTAGAATATCAAATTAAATGATTACTTGACTACAAAAAAAGAGATCATAAATCAAATTCTGCAGCGATATAAAATAAGTTTACCAAAAAAATTCTTAACAATGCTACAAAACCATCAATCATAATCAACATATAAAATTATATATGCATACACACCAATTTCATCAGTTAATAAACAAATAGTCACACAATTAAACAACCAAATCAAACACATACTAATAAGTATAGTCCAAATCTCATAATTAAAAACTCATAAACAAAACACCCACCAAAAATTCCAACCCCAGGTACAAACAGACAAAAATGTAACAATCAAGCACAATCCAACAAGAAACCCTATGTTAATATTCAAATTGATCAATTTCGCACACATGAACAACCTCGCAAACTCGAAACCACCAACAATCCAACATACAAACATACATTAACATAGTCCTCATTTCACCATCAAAATCAAAAATCAAACAAACCAAAATGCCACATACCACCGCACCTTAGCTTTAGAAATAATCTTGACAGCAACAGAAACACCTTTAACATCCCCTTTTTTACCCTTAGCCCAACAAGTATGACCAAAATGCCCTCGACCCACTTCCTTCCCTAATTCATATTTTGCCCCAAAATTCTTGGAATACCCAAAATTCTTGTCTAAACCCCTTTCTCTTTCTCTCTCTAACTCTCTCTCTCTCATCCTCCCTTCACCTTCCTGCTCCACCGTCCTCTCCGGCGTAACCCCACCACTCTCCTTCCTCCGCCGCCGAAACGCCGCCATTATAGGCTTCGCCGGCGACGGCGGCGGGAAGGGCCATTTCATCATTCTCCTTCCCGGAGTTCTCGCCGGAGATGGGTTGATTCCGGCGGGAAAAGGGCTATGAAACGGCGTCGTTTGTACACTCGCCGGAGTTGGTTCTTCAACGGCGGATGAAACGGCGTCGTTGACCGCCACTGAAGTAGTCTTCTTGCTGTAACAGAGCCCCATGATCGGACGGCCAGGATTGGTTGAAAATCACGTCAAATGAGATGAAAAAAAAATTAAAAAGTTTTAATCTTTAATTTTTTTTTTAGAGAGAGAAAGTGAGCTAAAGAAGAGAGTTTTTCAAAGTAGAGGGAGAAGTTGAAGTTGTTGACATTTAAAGTTTGGAGCTTTATTTTTTAAGGTGACATGGCGGTGACCTACTTTAGGTAAATGATGGGTTTTACACCGTTTGATGTGTGAGGTTGGGGGGTTGACTGATATTTGATTGGGTCTTATTATGTGAATGGTCAAAGGAAGGAAGGTGTTGTATGTTTAGGGATGGTCGGCTGTTTTGACAATTTTATTATACTTTAGTTATTTAATTCGTATACTCAATTGATTTCATACTAATTCAGTCTTTCTTGTAAGATTCATAGCAATTGTTTATGGTAACTCCATGCTTCATGTAGAAACTTTGGGGTGATGAGGTTAGCGTGTCTGTGTGTGAGCTTTTGTTGTGTTTTTAATACTTGTCTAGTTGTCAAAATTTATGTAAATTTATTACTCGTAGTACGTTTGACCTGTGTTGTTGAATGAAATAAATGTGTATCGACTACTTTTTGTATGTAGTTAGAATAGTGGATTAGATCTTTATTACCTATTGAAGAATAAATAGACATTAACTGATGATCAACTTATGGTGTTGTTAGATATAATGAACGTGTTTCACAATTCACACTTTCACCTGCTCTCTCTATATGAGTGTAACGGCGAATCTTAATGAAAAATAAACTTAGATTAGTTAATGATCAGTGCAAGAGTGAAAATTTGCAAATCACACAATAACCATGTGTAAAGTTATTAGTCTAGTACAACATGTGTTGTTGATACAATTAATTTTTTGGTAATGGGCCACATGAGACATGACTTTGTAAAAACCAAATGAAATACAATGCATTAATATTTATAAGAAATTCATGGGTTCATGTGAGCCAAGTCATGTGTTAAGCTGGAATGAATGTTGTACGGATTATTGAAAAATTATGGTTGTGGTTTGTGATTAATGTAATAGATTGTTCATTAGGGTAGTAATAATAATAACAATAACAATAATCAGATGCATAAAAGCTTTGACATTTTTTAAAAAAAATAAAAAAATAAAAATTAACAATTTAATTTTACGCATATGTATGATTAACGAGGAAATTCAAGTTTATAACAGGGATAAACTTGAGTTGTTTATCCCAGGGTATAAAAGTAATTTTCTTCCAATAAGTAAGGGGTATTGTGGGGCATTCTTTGATAAAGTTGGCTGAACCTCAGAAACGTCTTGTTATCTCCGTTAGCAGTACTATCTGTTTTATATGGTTGTGGGGACACATGTAAATCTAACCATGGTTAAACCAACAGAATCAATTACGAATTGAGTTAGTTGAATTCAATTGCTCAATTGCTCAACACTTAAATTATTTTCGGCGAACGCATTGAATGAGCTTCGAAATAGAATTGTATCAGTTCCTCTCTGCTGTTATTAATTGACGTTGGGCTTGTTCAAGCGTTGATTGAATCTGATCGCTGCGTTGTGCATTCACAGGAGTACCGGCGGGCAAGTTGTCATTGATGGAGAACTGTGGTGAACAGGTTTGCAATTCTTTGATTCTAGTACTGTTAGTTGGAAGTTTTTTATTGCGAATTGAAGGTGTTGGATGCTAATTTGTAGTTATGTAATTTCTTTATTTATTTATTTAGTATATCTGTTTAATTTGTTTGAAATGTAATTGCGATTTGTCTTGTTTTCTGCTTTGAGGTCAAAATACAATTGTGATTTGTTCAATGACTTGTGCTTTGTGGTTGAAATTCAATGGTGAGAGTTCAAAAAAGCACTCATACACAAGTACGCTACTATCAACCCCAACTGAATAGTAACAATTAAGAAATTACTGTCATTAACGCACAAAACCCTAAACAACCAACGAATTAAAATTAAACCAAGCAACTAAGATGACAGCGGGGAAGCAGGGAAGTAATGGTAGCATAAAAAATTAAAAAAGGGTAACTGACATACCTAATTTACCGCGGATTAAAAGAACAAAAATACCAATCACTCGCCGGATTCCGCCATTCACCAGCTTCAGCTAAGCAGACACATGAAGAGCTACGAAAAAACGAACCCAGAAGACGGGGCACAATAAGATTTAGAAAAGGGAAAGAAAAAAGTAGATTCTAACCATGGTTAAGGAAAGAATAACGGAAACAAACGTCCGTGAAATTTACACCTTGGGACCACATTGCACACTGTCAAAGAGCTTTACACTTTATTGCACATGTGTCATCAAACAGTGGGCCACCTTTTATGAGATAAACGTTTTTGGTTAATCCCAGAGATAAATGGGGACCTGCTCATGATTAACCTCTCTAAATAAAATGATTTTCACTTGTTCAATGCTAGCTAGTGTGGCAGTGCCGAACAAATTGTATTGTATATTTTCAAAAATGTTAAGCATTTATATTGTGCATATAGATCTTAAATGCTAAGATAGATAAATACTTCTAGCAAATTTGATCGATGATGCATGTGTATGTTAATATACTTTAGTGATTATATCGTTACAGGTAGGGTGTGCAGAAATGGACCTAGACCTAAAAATCGACCGGAATTGGACCGGACCGGTTGATTCCGGTCCGGTCTTCGGTCCTCACAAATTGGGTTTTCGGTCCGGGTAAAAACCGAAATATTTCGGTATGGACCGAAAAGTGTATTTTTGTAATTTTTTGGGTGAAAACTTTAAGTTTTATGTTTAAATTTCTAAAAAATTTAGGTACAAAACTTGTAATTTATAAATTCTAGGTGCAAAATAAGAAATCACGCAAACAAAAACAAGACGTTAAAAATGTATGCATATATTAAGATACTAAAATGAAAAAGAAAAATAAAAACATAATGTAACCGGTCCAAAATCGGACCGGAATAAACAGGTCTGGACCGGAAGCCGGACCGATTGAATACGGTCCGGTCCCGGTCCCCAAAAAAATCGAATCCGGGTTCCGGTCCCGGTCCGGTTTTGGACCGGTGCACAACGCTAGTTACAGGTACCCCTTGTATCCAGTAAGTTTAAAATTATTTTGCAAGCATATAGAGAAGATATACTGGGAGTGAACTAAAATATATGTATTGATTTTTCTTAGGTTTTTATAAAATAGATTTCAATAATAAACAATAAAAGATTTTTTTTAAATAAATACGATAACTGGACAAACGCTATAATAAATGGATAACGCATAGTAACTAACAACTTAATTTTTTAAAATATGATAAATAGACCACTCACAACAATGAGCATTTTTTTTGTTTCCTCATTCTCTCTACCCACTTTCTCTGTCTTCCAATCTTATTTTCCTCGTGAACATTTTTATGATCATATTTCCCATCAATGATAAAATAATAATAATAATAATAATAATAAATAAATAAATAAATAAATAAGTGTTCACCATTCTCTCCTACCTATTTTAATACCCATCCGTTTTGGGTGTTTTTTGGATTTCCTGGGATACTGGTCACGCTCTTCTGGCAACGAGACGGTCCAACCTGCAAAACAACGAATATTCCGATCAACGGAATATTCGCCTCCGACGATCAAGTCAGTGATCAGAACGGAAAGGGCTAGAGAGAGAAAGTAGAGAGAAGTTGGAGCTATTTAATGCTCTGTTGTTTGTAAATGTCTTAATCCCCCCCTTCATAAATGATTGGGGTATTTATAGGGGTGGGACTCGTGCCCCTTTCTAGGGTTTGTACCCTAGATTTGTGTGGCGTGATTGGCTGCGCAATCAGTGAATGCCACGTGCTACTTTGGGGGCGCCGTTTTGCGGCTTTCATTGATATCTCTCGGGATTTGGGCCCTGACGTTGTTAGGGCTTTCTGGCGTGCTGATTATTGAGGGAACACATGCCCTTAACACGTGACATCTTCTCATGACGACACGTGTCACCCTTTGACTGGGCCACGTGTCGCGACGAGAGTGGCCTGAGGCCTTAAGGGCTCTGAATTGCGTGGCATCTTCCCGTGGTGACACGTGTCACCCTATAACTGGGCCACGTGTCACTATGGGATTGGTCCGCGTATACGAGGTATTTTTACCCTCAACACCATCAACATTTCTCTCTCTTACAATTTAATTAATAGCTACACTTGCAATTTTAATCTAGGCCCACTGCTTACTATTCATCCACAATTTTTTGATGAGCAAATTATAAAATGAGCATTCTAGCTTTTGCTCATTAATGGGATGAACAATTCTATGCTTTTGCTCATCAAAATGCTTATAAGCATTTTTTTTTTCTCATTGTCGTGAGTGCTCTAACAGATATAATAAGTTTACAAGATGTTTGTCAACAATTGAACGGACAAACAAACCTTTACTCATTTTTTTATACCAACAAGTTATTTTTTATTACACTTTTTCTTTCTCTATCTACATACCCATGTGTTAATTTTTCACAATGTGTTTCAGTGGTTTGCTTTTTAATTGAAACTAGTGAGTGACTCCGGGCATTGTCCCGGGTTCTACTGTTGTTGACGTACAATCAATATTTTTTAAAAAGGCTTTTCAAAACTGCTTTTCAAAATTGCAATTGTCATTGTCAAACCAAAATTGAGTTTATTCTTTGAATATAGTTTTTTTTTTTTCATTTATTTATATTGAAACTTGTGGTTTGCACTTATATACATTTTTTTTCATATGAATACCATAGTTGATATTGGCTTAGATGATTAAATAGTCATATAATGATGTGGCATCATGAGATGTTGGGAAGATGACATGGCGCAACAAAATAGGGATTACGTGGCACATAGACGTTTTTAGTAACGCTTAAATTTTTTTTTTTCATTCATGGTATTAACAAAAATGTCAAAATGTATTATTACCAATTTACTGTGCTCATTTTGTAGTTATGTAGATGACTCTTTAACGATCATGGGATGATTAAGTGTTATTTACAAGATGCTTATCAACAATTGAACGGATAAACAAACCTTTACTCATTTTTTTTTATACCAAGAAGTTATTTTATATTACACTCTTTCTTTCTCTATCTACATACCCATGTGTTAATTTTTCACGTGTTTCGGTGGTTTGCTTTTTAATTGAAATTAATGACTTTCTCGACATGTAAACACATAGTCACACTTGAGAAATATTTGTACAAAACGTCAAAACTGTTTTTTTTTGTGAGTTTTTGTCAACATGCAAGATGCAACCCGATTTCACTTGTTTTAACTTGTGGCTCAACCCAACTATCAAGGTGGTATTATATGGTAAAATTGTTTAATTTAAGAACTTAAATTCCCGCATCGTGTAAGTATATTTCACCCACCCGCAATACAATACTTTTTGTATCTAAAAATCAAGGTGGGTATACAGTAATCTTAAACAAAGTTTAAGGTAACCTATTTTTAGTAATTCACTATTCTAGTATTTTAGATATCAATTAAAATGCATAAATTATCAATAATTAAAACTACTGAAATTCTTGACATTCAATGAGTGAGCACCACCAACATATAGTATAGGAAATTAAACACAATATATTTTTAGTTTATATAAATATAAATACAATAAAGACAATAAAAATGTTGTCGAGTGGGTGGTAAATTTATGAGATGCGTGTCTCAACAAATTAGTTTATAAACAAGCAATCATACATATGAAAGTTTAATAGGATGATATGGATCACTAACACTTGTGACAAACTTATTTAACGGTGCTCTAAAAAAGATATAATTCTAAGTTCTAAGTCTCTAACACACTCATTTTGTAGCCAACTATATTTGATAAGGAAATTCCAAAACCATGTGAATTCCGGTATATTTTTGTTACCAATAGTTTGCAATTATACTATTCTTAATCTATCTCAATTAGTGTAAGTCCTTTTTTTTCATCTATTATATATAATTGTAAAACGTGATTAAAAATGACTTTATCGGCATGTAAAACACGTATTCACGATTCATGTATGCACATATTACTTTGTTATCCACGTAATACAACACGTTATGTAGGTATAAACCACATTAGGCGAAGTGTAACCTATTAAAGTAATGTAATTAATCTTGTGATTTAATAAATAAATTAAACAATCTTCTACTGATATGTCTCTAACATAAAAACAACCAATCATGTAGAAGAGTTTGTGTGGTTCTATGTATTATACTAAAACATTTAAAAGACTTTTTTCATTCATGGTATTAACAAAATGTCAAAATGTAGTATTACCAATTTACTGTACTCATTTTGTAGTTAGGTAGATGATTCTTTAACGATCATGGGAATGATTAAGTGTTATTTTGCAGCCTTCAAGCTACGGAGTACTTGTATTATGCTATTTTTTTTTTCACTATCTTCATTTGTGATTGTATTTTCATTGTGTGAGTTGTTTTTCACCCGTTTTATATAAATTGTCAGTTGCAATTAGTGACATTCTCGGCATGTAAGACACGTATTTGTGAATCGTATATTTAACACGTTACTCAGTTACTCACGCAAAAACAACATACCTTGTAGGTGAAAACCCCACGGGGCAGCCACAATCCCTGTAGTGATGTAACCTTTAAAACAACTATTTATTACTCCATCAATTCAAAATATCCGATCAAACAATCTTGTGTTACAACATAATGTTTCGCTCACAATTTCCCCAACCTAACATGCCGTTAATACAGTGCTTATCTGATTAACATAAAAATACCCAAAAGAACCAAAGGTGGAAATGCAAAAATATCAATAAACAATTTATTACTCTGTTAATTCAAGATATCCGATCAAACAATCTTGTTCTACAACATAATATTTATCCCATAGCTTTCTAACATACCACCGTTCATTATAATACGAGTTTATCTGATTAACATAAAGACACCAAAAAAACCGAAGGTGGAAATGCAAAAAAACCAATACACCCTCAAGCGACACCACAACAAACCAAGCTAAATCCTTTTAAGGGCTTTAACCCTATAAATGGCGGGAGTCCAAAATTCACCATTTTCTTCTAATTTTGCTTTTGTCGTCAACGATCTTCTTAATTAATTACACTACTCAACCCCCTATAAAACCCTTAATTTGCAAATAAACCCCTGTAACTTCCTCACTTAATCACTCACACCATCTTCTCTCTTCTTTCTCTCTCTTCATTTTCTTCTCTCATTTTCTCTCTCCTCTTTCTCAGTCTTCGTCTTCGTCGTTGTTTCACTCTGTTTCGCCGATTTCTCACCTGCATTATCGATTCTGATTCCTCTTTTCGATGTACCCGAATTCTAGGGTTTTTCGCATTATCTGAAAAAAATTAAATTCCGAAATTTAGGGTTTTTTTTCGTTGATTTTTCGCGATTTTTTCTGACCTAAGTATGGAGGCTGCGGCCGCTGCTGGACGCGGCGCTTCGCTGTCTCAGTCGACGTCTCAGTTGCCATCTCGTAAGCAATGGCGTGCGGTTTCGGAACAATCCGTTCGAAGCTCTGGAACTGAGGTATTTTAGTTTAATTTAATTTGGTGTTAATGTTTGTTTGTTTGGTTAATTGCATGTGATTTCTGGAATTAATCGAAGAATTAGGGTTTAAATGGACAAAATTTAGGGTTTTGATTATGATCTGGCTCATCTGTTTCGTTTATAGGACTTAGAAAGGTCGAAATTAGGGCAATCTGATGAAAGGACTATATACGAGGTAATCTATGTGTTTGTTGTGATGGATTTTGTGAGCTTGTATTGAGAAATTCAGTGAACAAGTGATTTAGCGTGGTTCGTTTTTTCACTTGGGTTAAGGTACAGCAGGGACAAGAGCCCATTGATGGGGTAGACTTTTGCTCGATACAAATGGACGGGATTATGGGTATGGAAGATGGGATTTTGCAGCAAAGAATTCATAGTTTGGCTAGACAGAGAGAAGAGATGCAGCAAATGGAGGTAGAACTTAGGGCTCAGTTGATTGCAAAATCCGAGATTGTGGAAATGCAGAATAGCTTTGATGCTCGGTTCAAAGAACAAGACAGTGTCGTTGCAAGGCTTCAGGTTTTGATTGAAATAAGACTTGATTTTGTAGTATCGTAATTGTTTTGTTCTAGTGTTGTGTTGAACTGGGTAGTTTTGGTTCGGCAGGAGCAACTTCATGAAAGAGACCAATCGATGCGTGAACTTGAGAGGAAGATAGAGGAGAAAGATCGAGAGTTACATGCTGTGAGATTGGATAATGAAGCGGTCAGTTTGATTTGAAAAAAACAAAAAAAAAACTACTTGTGGATATTTATCTATTTATTTATTTTTGGTTGTGTTGCTTAGAGGTTTGTTTGTTGAATTATCTTTTTGACAGGCTTGGGCTAAGGAAGATCTTCTAAGGGAGCAAAACCAAGAAATAGCGAACTTTAGGTGGGGCTTCTCAATTTCAATTCTATTCATTTCTGAATTTTATTGTGCATTGTGATTAGATTCTGTTACACATCTTCCAAATTGTTTTCACCTTTTATCTTAACTAAAAGCATGGTATCATTGCCTCTCCCTCACCATTTGGATTGATGCTCTTTAACTTAGCTTCTATCATCCATTTGGTTTGATGCTCTTTGACTTTGTTTCTACCATCCATATAGATGAAACATGAAATAAGTTGTGTTTTCTCAAGATGGTTAATTTGGCATCCTCTCCAAGATGAATATTCCCCCCTTTAAGTGACACTAGAAGATTGATGTATTTTTTCTTCATTGAACAGGAGGGAGCGTGATAACATTGAAGCTGAGAGAGCTCACCATAGACAACAGATACATGATCTTCAAGAACATATTCAGGATAAAGAGAGACAGATGTTGGAGTTGCAAGAGCAGGTGTGGTGTAATTTCCCGTTAAATGCCTTTTGTTGTCATTAACAATAATGTGCACATTCTTATTCATTAATAGATTCCAATAAAGTTGCTTTAAGTACCTTGAGGGGATAATTTCTTTGACTTTATCTTATGGTTGGGGGTGTAGGAAATGGCTAGCTGTTTGCTGCATCTTGCAACTCTTTACAGTAAGCTCTGCTGATATTATGCATACTTCTGATTCTGTTATATATTTTACTTGACAGCATAGGGTAGCTCAAGAGACAATCCTCTACAAGGATGAGCAGATACGGGATGCACAGACTTGGATAGCACGAGTGCAGGAAATAGATGCCTTGCAATCAAGTAATTTGCAAGCTGAGCTACGGGAACGTACAGAACAGTATAACCAACTCTGGTTGGGTTGTCAAAGACAGGTTGACTTCAATAATGTCTAGCATGATTTAGATAGCCATTTAGGTTATATTGATTTTAGAGAAATGCTTAATTGTTTGAGTCAAAATAATCATTTCAGAAACTATATATATGCTCTTGATTTGTCATTTCTGTTCTCCTGCACAAGTGCTGCATCATATTCTTTCTAGGTTATTTAGTTGTTTTAGGTGCTTTTTTCACGTTAGCCAGTTCCTCATTCAGATTGCTGCATGCATGTGTAATTTGAACGTCAACATCTCACAGCGTGTGTTTAGGGGGGGGGGGTGTTCTGAATGCGCCCTTCCTGTAGTTTTTAATTGTAACCTGACCTGAAAATGTCAAAATTCAGTTTGCAGAGATGGAAAGGGTGCATGTGCAGGCCATTCAGCAGCTTCAGCTTGAGCTGTCTGGTGTCAGAGGAAATAGTGGAACATATAGTGCTGAATCACAGAATACCTCTAGTGATAGTTCTCAAATTGGACCAAACAGTGGAACTCGCGTTGAAGCTAATGGTGGTGGGGCATCAAATAGTTCTGGAGGACTTCCTAATGGGAATTCAGAGAACTCTCAATCATATGTTTCTTCTGGCAATGCATCTTCACAGGTAAGGCTATTTTATCTGTTTAGAGTTTTCAACTTTCTTTGCAGTTTAACATATCTGATACTATCCATCTTCTTTTCTGTCCTCTCGCTTTATCTTTCCTATACACTAAAAGGAAGAACCATATGGACAACTTAATTTGTTTACATGTCTGCTTATGGAGTGGCAAATTGCTGTAATGTTATAGTGATTTTCAACTTGCTGAAAGTGTATAAAAGGCACGCTCGAGGCAATGAGGCTCAAGGTGATAGGTGTCAAGTGCCTTTTTTGGGTTAGGTGGGGTGACTTCAAAGTGGTACAGTGAGGAGCAAATCATCTTATTTTTAAGAGTTAGGAGTAATTCTTATTTTATGTGCCTCACAACTCTGCTTTGCGCTAGGCTCTAGGACTCCTTTGTGTGCCTTGTTGGTTCTATACATTGCCTAGTAATGCTTTTGTATTAGACCATTCAGATGTTAGTGATATTGTTTTTAAGCAGTTCTACTTTGACCCTTCGTTTTCACCATGTGGACCCAGTGATCCACTAGGCTACAAGTACGTGCTTGCCCACAACTAGGTTTTAGTTTCTTGCTTGATTAGTGATTCATCAATGACATTCTATTTAAGCACCCACAAATACTTGGAAGGGAGCTGGCCCACTATGTTTGAGATAAAAAAGATTATAATCCTATCTCCACTGATGCCAGCTTGAGTTGGGTAAAAGGTTAAATCGAGCGTTAGCAAATGAACTCTCTCCTTCCCCCCTCATAAATATGGGTACCTCTACCCTTCATAAGAACGTTTTGGATTCGAGTTAAAGCAAGCTAGAATATTTTTAAGGTACCAATTATGTTAGAGACTCAAGAGTAGTGTGTGTGTGGTGCTGATAAGTAAAGAAGTTTGTAGGGACGAAAGATCGGTGGGTACCAACTACCAAGAAAGCACTTAGTGGCCTTGCTCAGTTACCAATATTTAACTGTTACCTTGAAGTTTTGGGTTTCTGTATAACATTGAGTGAGCTATTGAATTATGATGGCTATGAACTTATAATAACTGGAAATGTGGGTGCTTTGAGCCACCATTATACTAAGGTTTTGTCTTTGCATGGAAGTTAGGACAAAGGCTAAGTGGCTACACAGTATAGATTATACTGAAATTAGTTTTTTTTTGGAATCAACAGACTTTTGTTGTGTTGTTCTTTGCAACCTCCATATTGGTCTAGTATTGCATAATTCTAGATTTATCATTTTCTACTTCTAGAATTTTCAGGTTTGTGTTATCAGATGATATGCAATGAATGCTTTGTCTTGATTTTCTTTTTGATGACGGAAGGATATGGAATATGTTGTATGAGTTCATGGCCTTTTTGTTATTAACTGCAACTCCCTGTTTTCCTTGTAGACCAATCATGCTCCTAGTCTTCCTCTCACTCCATCCATTATGGGGATGCCTTCCTATCTTCCACCTGGACAGGTAACTGCAATGCATCCATATATCATGCATCAACAAGGAGCTAACCACAATGTAGCATCACAAGTTCCTCAGTCCCATGTTGGGCATTTTCAATCAGTACCAGCACTGAATTCTCTCCAACAGTGGCAGAACCAACAGGTATGAGCTTATTTTTGTTGTATACTTGTATATCAAATTGGTGTGGTGAAAATATTATTTTATTAATTGTTTATATCATTTTTAGGCTGTCTCAGAAGGTCATTCTATCAACTCTCAGAATCAATACTCACTGTCCCAAGCAGAAGAAAACCCTTCAAGATCAGATTCGAGTTATGGCTATGAGTACTCTGTCAATGGACAAAGCGTGCATCCAGATTATCTTAATGCTCATCTCAGCCAAGGAGTTGATCCTAACTGCCAAATTACATCTAACGAGGTTGCACAGGTATTTCTATGGGATATGTGATACACAAATTTGATTTCGTATGTATTGTTTTCTTAATATAAAAATTCACAATTATTTATTTCAATATGCAGACTCTTGAATCTGTGGAGAAGAGCTTTTTTGTTGGCCCTGACACTCAGCACAGCTTACAGCAGATTTCTTCACACTTCCAAGAGGCACTGCGTTTGGACCCTCTCCATCAAACTAGTGAAATTAAGGTTCGTTCTTGTTTTTGTGTGAAGCTTATAAAGTTGATGATTTATTTTAAGTGAACTCTGTGAAAAAGGACTTACTTAGGTGTTAGAAGTTTACTAATTACTTGCTTTTATCATGTTTTTATAGACCGACGACAATGATGCTGGGAACATCATTTCCAACAATGGGACTGAAATGCATAATGTGGTGACAGAGCAACCTTCTGCTGTGGAGCAATCACCATCTGAATCATCTGCTCACACTGTGCCGTTTGCTGAAGCTACTGTGAACAATGCCGATGACGTTGCTTCAACTGAATCTTATGTCTCAACTGATCAGTCAAATGGGTTGTCGACTAGAAAGATATCAGAGTCTCCTCTTCTTGATGAAAGAGCTTTGTTAGCTTGCATTGTTCGTACTATCCCAGCAGGAGGCAAAATTCGTATTAGTTCAACGGTAAATGGGATAAATAGTCAAATTTACTTTTACTTTTACTTTGGTGTAAGTGTTGAGAAATTTTAAGCCTAATGGGTGGTTTCATTGAACTTGATGCTGACACAGCTTCCAAATAGACTTGGAAAGATGCTTGCTCCTCTTCACTGGCATGATTACAAGAGGAAGTATGGTAAACTTGATGATTTTGTGAGCATTCACCCTGAAGTAAGTACCTTATCCAATACTTTTATTTGTCTTTATGCAAACTGGAATATGGTGGTTACACAGTTCATTTGTGTGTGCAGCTTTTCTTAATTGAAGGGGATTACATACAACTTCGTGAAGGTGCACAAGGAATTATAGCTGCTACAGCAGCAGTGGCAAAAGTCGCTGCAGCAGCTGCTGCGTCATCTCCTTACTCATCCTTTTTTCCTCCTGTGGCTGTCACGCCAATGGCTGATGCTGGTCGAGTTAAGAAGTTGTCGTCTTTGGAACCTAAACCATTTAGAAATTCTGTTGACAGTTCACATTCACCAGCCATGCAGAGCCGTCATTCTAATGGTTCTGGCTATGTTTCTGGAAGCCTGTCCAATGTGAAAATTTTGAGCAAGTCAAAAGATTCTTTGGAACGCAATGGCCATGAGACAAGGTCTGGCCAGCAGCCTCTGATGGTTCCTGCTGAAAATGGTGTGCATTCTGATAGATCTATTCTTGGCAATCCACAAAACCATGCAAGGGGCAGTGCCAAATTTTATCGCTAAATAGCTGGGCAGGTAGCTCTCTTGAATTCCCATTTGACTAGTTATATCATTGCTGTAGCAACTGTAGCTTGTGCTAACTCATTTCATTGTTTTTGTCTGCAGGACTGCTGGATTGGATTTGAGATGATAGTAAGTGTTTTGATTATTTCATGGCTGTGTATTATAGATCTTTTTAGCTTTTCTAAGATCGACAACTTCCTCCTTGTAGCACGGTTAGCTGTGGCCTGTGGGTTTAATTGGCTGTGTGCTTGTTTGAAAATTGAATTACTGCATATGGCCGGCCTACTTTTAGTGTTCTCCTTTCATGCATGTAAACCTTATATCTGGAATATGAATTTGCACCGACCCACGCATATGCACTGGATAATATGATTGTATTAACAGATGTTGCCATTCTAATTATTGTTCCCTGTCACTCATACTTTGCTGATCAGATTAGACATCTACTAAACGTCTATACCCCCCTATTTATGGAACTTGAACTTGTTCTGCTATATTTTTTTAGTTTCTTTAAATCTGTACTTAGTATAATAAAATTCAAAGTTAGATCATGTACACCTATGTGATTTCATCTACTACTTGTAAATATGCAAGTAATGTGACTTCTTTTTCATTCTCTTTATTTTTATGATTGTATTACATTACATAATGTATCAGGTATAGTGGCTCTAACGCAGTGTTTATTTGGTTTTGACAGGATTCGCTTTTGAAAGGTAATGAACTTGTTTGGACTACATTGCTAAATGAGCTGTGTAAGATGTCCGCCTGGTTGAAGGAGCCAACTATCCCATTCAATATCTCCATTAATCTTTTGGTCTAACTGAATTTCTGATTGTAATGTCCATCTGATTTATGTTTTACCCTTTGTCTTGATTGGAGAATTTTATAGCAACATGTTTATTCAAGCTAAGAGATTAAATTGATCTGTTGCGTCTTTTTTCTCTTGTTTTGGTCATCCCTCCTGGTTTCCTTCCCTTTACATTTTATGTTATCCTTGCTCTAGTTTTTGCTGTTTTTTTTTTTTTCGTCTCAGATACGATGATCTGTAAGGCTGATCTTGAATATACTTGGCAGAAAATTGTACACCTACAAAATGCTGATCTTGCGTTCTATGCATCTCTTCAATTTTTAAGAGAGTAGTTACGTCGTACATGAATAAGTTATGTGATGAGTAATTTTAATAGGTTTTACATTTTAATGATCTTTGTGAAATTCATACTTGGAGAGTTGGAGGGTGCTCCATTTTTATGATTTTAATTTCACTGCTAATGCCTACAATGGCTTAATTGAATTTACCCCTTTAACTTAGACTCCCAAACTAATTCAAATTAGGTCTTCTCATGCGTAAATTTTAGCAACAATTTTCCTAGATAAATGAAGTTTGAGGAAATCCTAGTTTATCTCCTTGATAATCAAAGACAAAATTGTAAATAAATCAACTATCGTGGGGTCTATTTTATAGTCATCATGGCATGATTGTAAATAAATCAATTATTGTGAGATCCATTTTCAATAAAAAGTTTTTCAATTATTTTTTGCTATTCGATAAACATATTTTGTTTATCAAGAAGATAAACTTGTATTTTCTCTAAAAGTTCATTCCTCAAGAACGCCTCTTTTACAAAATACTTTGTAGATTTTAAATACTCTTTATGCCAGAAAGTGAATAATTTGTTTATGTACATTGGGTTCTTTCGTTTTTGTTTCTGTTTTTTTTTTTTTAATGTTTGTATATTTTTGTTGTGAGTTTTAAAACAAGATAATTTTAACAAGTTTTACTAATTTTTTTTTTTCTTTTTATGAAATACTTTGTATATTATATGACTATTTTTTATTTAAAAAAAGTTGAAAATTACTGTGATATTGAAAAAATTCTAGTTTTATTATTGAATCTACTTACTTGAAGTCATGTCTCATAGTCACATGCAGTTAATGCGAGTAGGTAAACCCTTAATTGAGTTAGGGCTTTTTCTTCATAAAATGGTTAATTTCGTTTGCGATTTGTTAAATTAAAATATCTTTTTACACGAAAGAGAATTGGCATGAATGATATGTATGAAATTTTTGGAAAAGTAGTCCATATGTATTCTTATTTCTTAAAACTATTTTGGTTAGCTGAACTTTACTTGTCAAAGTTAATCTACAAAATCATCTTTATCTACATCTTAATTCTTGTAAATAGATAGCCTTTTCATAATATTGCATGTCTCACCCTCCTCTATTCAATGAAAATATAATCCTAACTCTAACATGCATCTATTCCTAGTGAATGTCTAGGGAAGAGACTAAAACCGCCAATCAGGTTTGAAAAATTGATTCGATTGATGGGACTTGGTATGATACATATGAGATCGGTGAGATTAATTTTCAAATTTTAACCTAAACATTAGGATATTACATAATTAATTCTACAATTGATCTAAATTAAGGGCCTGTTCTCATACGTTTATTTTCAGTTCAGCTTCTAATTTCCTTCAGTTCAGTTTAGTCCAGTTCAGTCAATGAGAACAGGCCCTAAATTACTAACTTATAAAAAAAAAGTTTCAGAATTTCTTGTCCTATAGTATTGACTTAATAATTTCATTGTTATGAAAAGCAGTTGGCACAAGAGTTGAGTTTGATTATTCAAATGAGAAGTTGAATAGGCGAATAGAATGAACGATTCTTCTCCTACCTCAAAATATACGTTTCAAGTATTCTTCACTTTTTTTTAATTTTTTTTTAATTTTACTGACTTAATAAAATGAAATATTATAATAATAGGACTATATATTGTGTTGAGTAAAATAAAGTACTCATGATCACAAGCTTTTAAGGAAAACATAACATTATGAGTGGTTTATTGAGTTGAAACAACATAAAAGGCGAGATTTTTTAGATTTACTAAGAAGATAAGTTTGGTTGCAAAAAATTGGTGACATCTAGCCCATTGGTTACACGCCTTGCCAAAGTTTTCACAATGGTGATTCCAACCTGGCGTGAAGCATGCTATTATATCATGCTTAAAGTTAATTTAGGGAAAATTTGTTAAGAACTACTAATTAAAGCACGTGTTTTGAAAACAACTATCAATTTTTTTTTTTATTTTTTATTATTTATTCATTATTTGGAGTAAGCAGAGTAGAGCAGGAGTAAGCAGAGCAGAGCAGAGCAAAGCAGAACAGATTTCAGCAGAGCAGAGTAGAGCAGATTGAAACAAAGCAGGACTCAGCAGAGAAAAACAGCTCTAAAGATCGGGACGACGGGACCTAACTACTTCAGTTAGATACTCCAGCATTTGAGTCTCACATTTTACCACTTTTTACATTTATGAAGGGTAATTTACTCAATATAGATGGTGATTTTACGAGGTAAAGGTAAAAAGTGGAACCTACATGCCGAATATTTTAGCCGGAAGTGTTAGAGTGGTAGTGCTAGTTAAACTTTTTACAAATTTTTGGTAGTTCTTTTAATTTTTTTAATAACTAGTTATTTCCAAAACACGTGATTTTAATTGATAGTTCTTGACAAAATTTCCTTAATTTAGCGAGTTTTGTTATGCTCTTTTAAAAATAAGGGTCTTACTTGAAAATCGCTCGACACGCATAATAATATGTCGTGGCTACTCTAAGCGTTTACCATTTCACAATTTTTTCGTGTCGGGCCATGTCGTGCCCATGCCGGCCCATCTATTAACATGCTTAGGAGGGAGTAGTTAGATTCACGAAATCCATAAATTAAAATTTAGGATGATGTAAAACTTCAATTTGGTCTCGTCTGCCACTGCCGCCTTTGTTAACCCCTCTCCTTTTTCTCTCT